>NW_024096961.1:1428777-2857554 GCF_016545835.1 Crotalus tigris | reverse complement strand
CAGCTGTCCTTTTCTGGAACACAAGCAAAATGTTCTGCCCTGGGTCAGCTGCAGGAACAAATGCTGAAAGCAAATGCAAAAACAAGATGTTCGTCCACAGACTGCAACTCCAGCAGGATGAGCACGTGAGCAGAGGCGCTGGCATTATCTGAATCAAACCATACAAGTTTACTGTATGGCTTACAGAAGTGAGAGGCCAGGGATAAGAAAAGAACTTTGGTGATAGGAGCCAAACTGATGAACAGACCAATGCCATAAACTCACAGTAAATTTATTGTTTTCCTTGAAGGAAATAGGATTATGGACACATGACAGGCTCTGCATGAAGCACCAAAGTAACAGTTGCTTCTCGAGTGTTGGATATGTGTTTCAGAATCCAAATTCTTCAGTCCTTACCAGGAAAAACTTTCACTGTACCTATCTTATTAAAGCTGAGATTATTCCTGAATGTTGACCCTTCACTTTCAATACATCTCACAATAAGGCCACACTTGGAATACTGCATCCAGTTTTGGTCACCATGGTGTAAAAAAGATGTTGAGACTCTAGAAAGAGTACAGAGAAGAACAACAGATGATTAGGGGACTGGAAGCTAATACATATAAGGAACGGAATTGCTGGAATTGGGTATGTCTAATTTAATGAAGAGAAGGATAAGGAGTGACATGATAGCAGTGTTCCAATATCTCAGGGGTTGCCACCAAGGAGAGGGAGTCAAGCTATTCTCCAAAGCACCTGAAGGCAGGACAAGAAGCAACAGATGGAAACTAATTAGAGAGAGAAGCAACCTAGAACTAAGGAGAAACTTCCTGACAGAACAATTAACCAGTAAAACAACCTGCCTCTAGAAGCTGTGAATGCTCCAACACTGGAAGTTTTAAAGAAGAGACTGGACAGCCCTTTGTCTAAAATGGTATAGGGTTTCCTGCCTGAGCAGGGGATTGGACTAGATGACCTCCAGGGTCCCTTCCAACTTTTTATTATTATTATTATTATTATTATTATTATTATTATTATTATTATTATTATTATTATTATTAAATTAATTGATAGTAGCGACAAAGCTAATACACTAGAGTAGCTTCCTCCAACTTGAGATCTTCTGGAAGTGCAAAGATCACAATTTTCAAAATGTCCTACCAGTGTTTCCCTAGAGAGTTGTAATCACACGGTTGGGCAAAGCTTTTTCCAGATTCACAGGTATTGCAGAACCTTAGGGGATTTCTTGGTAAAGTTGTAGTGAGAAAAGATGACATCATGAGAATGATCAAGTAACATCATCACGAAAGCCTTGCAGTTGCAAGCAATTTCAGTACACTCCTGTGCCACTGGTGTTTTATTTGTGGATGCTTCAAAGCAGTGGATTTCAGTTCAGATATGGCAACTTGCTCTTGCTTTGTGCTCAGTTTGTGATTTCATTTGGATGGTATTCTTGTCTGATTCTTTCTCCCGGCTCCTACCATCAGGCTGGCATTATCAGGTAAAAATATATGCCAAGTCTGAGCAAGACTGTTAGCACGTTCTGATTGAGCTTTGGATATTTTGAATATTTGAATATCAATTCTCTTGTGCTGAATAATGACTGCAATAAAGTAATTTACATGTTAGGCAAAAGAGCCCAAAGACACGGATGATCAGCATGTTAGGATTAGGAGTTTGGAAGGCAGCATGTATTTGCCTAGAAGTATTGGAGGAGGGGTTCCCAAAAATTAAGATTATGGGTGTTTTTGTTTTTTTAACACGATCTTTATTTTACATGTGACATACTTTAAAAAAGGATCTCAATTATAAGGTCATTGCCACTATCTTGATTTTTTGACCTTCTGAGTACACCCCAAAATTTACCACCAATACAGAAACACAGAGAAATGCTAGCAATTTATTCCCACTTCCTTCTCCATTTTTGTCTCTGCCTGTAGTTAATAGGAGAAGACATAGAATTTAGGGGACTAGAAGAAGTATGAAGATTGGCAGGCAAGCAGGTATTGATTTGACCCTTTATGGCCAGAAAGAGCAAAAACAGGTAGGGTGATCGTTCTCTGTAAATTCTAGACTTGTTGGCATTGAAGGAATTCCATGCTCATAGGATATTGATTTCCAAAAGTTCTAAAAATTGTCAAAACTGGCTACAACCATCTGGGTGAGTGTTAAAACTGGATTCATGAAGATTTGGGACTGGGAATCCCAGTTGCCCACAAAGTCCTTTGGATGCTCAATCCCCATGTGTCATTTCACACTTACACAAAAACTACCTTTTCTACAGCTTTGTGCCTTCAACCTAAAGCTATAAAGTGCTGGTTTTACACTTTGTTACAGGGGTTAATCCTTGTGGTTTGTGTATTGCTTAATTTGACAGCAGAGGGTGCCATAGAATAGTTTGTAGAAGAATTAGAGAGATTGGTGAAAAAAACAAAACAAAAAACAGAATAAAATACTGCCATTCTATTTATATGTATGCGTCATTAAATTATACTCAAATTCAGTAGCACTTCTAAATAGCAAGGAAATTAATTGCCTTGTTAAACCTTGTTTTTGTTTGTAAAGAAGAAACATCATTTCATATAACTATTTGTTTTTATTACATGAGTCATCCTACCCAGAAGCCTGAAGAAATCAATTCTACGAGAATATCTGAAGGTCAAAAGGTTTCCCCAATCACTAACACTTGGAAGAGTGTCCCTAGTTGTCTCTGTGTGTGAGGTGTATGCAGCTACAGATATTTATCCTGGACTGCTGTGAAAATGAAGGCTGCAACTGCCTTAATATTTCGAAAAAGGGTGCTACTTATTTGTTTGTCTGTCTGTTTGTATTGCACTGACGGACTTTGTGAAGTTTCAATCTCCTAGAAAGTACTTTCATGCTTACAAGGAAGCACTGGCAGAAGCTGAACCAGTTATTTATCATCTGGCAGTTAGGCTTCCAGTGCAATATATGAAAAAAAAAGGTTGACCTTCCCAATTTGCGCACTTTCTGTCACCAAGGAGTGTCAGGTGGGTGTAGTAGTTAAGGCACTAGGCTAGAAACTGTGAGTTATAGTCGGAACTTAGCCACAAAGCCAGCTGGACCAATCATCCTCTCTTAGCCCTAGGAAGAGGCAAGGGCAAATCATTTCCAAAATCTTCTCAATAAAATTGCAGGCAAATCCTGCTAGTCCAGGTAGTTGCCAGGCGTCAACACAAAAAATAGCAAAGTCTCTGTCTCTCTCCCTCTCTCTCCCTCCCTCCCTCCCTCCCTCCCTCCCTCCCTCCCTCCCTCCCTCCTCTCTCTCTTTTACACACACACACACATACAGGACATTAGAGAGTACAATAAACAATGCACTCCCTTCTATTTTATATTGGAAGAATATTAGAAGACTTTTAGAACCTCTGCATTGAATGTTCAGATTGGGAATATTATTTTTTTTTAAAAAAAAAACGAAATCTACTAAAGAAACACAGCAATTTACAACTCCTTATGATCAGATTTGTCAAACTGGAGAACAACTTCTTATTTCCTTAAAAAACACATGTTAGCAGTCAGAATGTTTTTTGGGATCTACATCTCTAATATTGGCTTTGACCTTGGAATATCAGATTTCCTACTCCTCATTTATTCCTAAGATCTAGATATTCTAACTACAGAAAGTTCCCAATGGTAGAAGGGCAAGAGGATGACAGCAAGATTGGATTGAGGAAGAGGTTGGGTGTGCTAAGAATCCTTTAGCTCCAAGATAGCAAGAGGAAAACCAGTGAATGCTTCTTAGTTTCCTCCCTGCTTGCTTCAGCTGAGCTATTGAGGGGAAATTTAGAGCTGTCAAGCCCAGAATTTGGCTTTTAGGACTTTTTGTGGGAAGGTGGCTGCAATTTAGGGTCCATGAAGTGAGATAGATAAGACTTTCTCCAATGGAGGAAGCTTCACAGAGTTCTACTATTTCTAGTCAAAAACTGTCTTCAGGGAGATCCAGTGGTGGAATTCAGCTGGTTCACACCACTTCGGCAGAACCAGTAGCTAATTTTTTCTTGCCCAGGCCCAGAACGGACTTCCGGAAGCGGCATCCACACAGAGAACCGATTGTTTATATATTTGAATCCCATCACTGGGGAGATCCTCTTACGTGCAGTAATTGATCTGGAAGTTAATCAATTCAGCTGCTCAAGAGACACTGAGTTGTACATGCAACATACTTTAAAAGTGATATGGAGCTAAAACAGTGCAAAACAGAAGTAATTTGAAAGTTATGTCATTTGTTTAAAACTTATTTAGCAAATCCCATCCCTACCTAAAAAATAGCTTTCCTAAATGAGATGCTGTTTTGAATGATTATTTCTTGGTATTTATTTAAAACGTTTAGTTCCAAAAGTTAATAAACATCTCAATTCTGATAATACATAATAACATATTCTGTAATTTTATGAAGCATTATTTTACTTGCTATGTCTGTGCATATAATAATATATGTTAAATATTATTTTGCATTTATGGCAAAAATATTAAGTTAGTCATATCACCACAATTAAGGATGAATATCAGAGTCAACCTGTATTATTTTACTTTGTTCTTATATCTGACTTATTGAAAATTACACTAGTTATCCAGAAGATCAGTTTTACGCAAGTTTATTTTAACTAAGGAACTGAGATTTTATAAGAAGCTCAGGTTTTGTCAAGCATGCATATTTACCACAAAGAAAATCCCTCTGATTTCAATTGGGCTTAAACAAATAATTGGCCCTAGGATTACTTTTTGGTTTTTTTTTTTGTTTAAATTAATTTTGGAGGAGTATGATGTTTTAAAAGGTACTTTGCCAAACACTCATTTATTGAATTTTTAAATACATCCTCAGCCAATAAAAGGTGGAAGTATGATATATATTAAGCTGTTACAATTTATAATAATGAGTGAACACAAATTGGTCTGCACAAATGGAAAACATATAAAAAAGCAGACAGGTAGACCAACCAATAAAATTTGTACTCATATGATACAGCAGCACTGATTTTCATCCAAAACAACACAGACATTAATCCATCATCTCTTCCTCTTCATGCTGAGTGATGGAGACCTATTTATTAATGGCTGGTAAAATTCTGAAGGCATGCTCCAATTCAGTGAAGTTTTATCTGAGGTAGCCCTTTAAAACATTTCATGGCTCCTCCTAGAAATGGAAAGAGTGGCCATGTTTTTACATGTCTCTTTGAGGATCCTTATTTGGAAAATGTTGTAATATGTGTTGCATGCAATATGTGCAGAAGCTTCTTCCTATCAACTTTTAGAAGACTAAACGTGACTCAACTGCCCTTTTCACTTACAGTTCAAAAGAGGAAATATGAGGTAGTTCGCAATATCTATAATCACACTGCCCAGAGTCACTTTGCATGACATTGGCTATATTTGATAGAGATAGATAAATAGATAGATAGATAGATAGATAGATAGATAGATAGATAGATAGATAGATAGATAGATAGACGGATGATAGATAGATAGATAGATAGATAGATAGATAGATAGATAGATAGATAGATGGATGATAGATAGATAGATAGATAGATAGATAGATAGATAGATAGATATGTGGATGGATAGATGCAAACATTTATGAGGAAATACAAAATGGCTGAAGGTGCTCAAAACTTGTTACAAATTATGATGGATTAATGTGAAACATGCCAATTTCCAGAGTCTGTCAGAAAATTGAGGATAGATACAATTGACATGAAAGCTGCTCTGTTGAAGACCTTCTCTTCTCTCTGGGGTTGAAAGGATAGTTCTTTTTAGACAGGTTATCTTTATAACCTGTCTAAAAAGAAAAAGTAAACTTCGCAAATAAAAGGAACTTGAAAATATATTGAAGTTTTAGAAGTTATAGTAGTTTGGAAAGCATAATTCTTGGAGTAAACTTGAAGTCATATTAATACTACTGTTGAGATGGATTCCAGAGACAAATCCTGTATTTGCTGCTCTTGAGAGCCACAAAGGTTCATACGGCTGTAGGTTAAATAATCTGCAGTTAGGCCAATAGCATGTTGAAAGGCCATTAGAAGTAGAAAGTATTATCTCCCAAAGAGTTCCTCCTTGAGGGAGATGGGTGGTCAAGAAACACAAAACATAAACGAATAAAACAAATAAAAGTAAACAATGCCTGGACAAACATGTCTGACTTGCTCTTGAGATTTTAAGGCACCTTTTCCTAGCTTGATGCCTTTCAGAAGTGTTGGAATGAGTCCATGTCTTTGTTTTTATGTGACAGATGTATGGCCATGGACATCACTTTGCTAGCTGAATATTTGCAAATATCTAAGGCAGTGTTTCCCAAACTTGACAATTTTAAGGCATGTGGACTTCAACTCCCAGAATTCCACAGCCAGCATTGCTGGCTGTGGAATTCTGGGAGTTGAAGTCCTCATGCCTTAAAATTGTCAAGTTTGGGAAACACTGATCTAAGGACTCTCTGTAGAGTTTTAAAAGGGTTAAAATAGCAGCAGCAGCAGCAGCAGCACAGCTGCTGGTCTGGAAGAGTCTGAGTTGCCTAGTCTTTATCTCATTGTTATCCTGTACCATGAACTGCCCACAATTACAGAATGTATCACTTACTGCCATCTGTTTTTTTGTGAGGCACTCCTAGAATCATGGCCAGCAAAAAGGGATTAAGCGGAAAAAAGCAGAAATGGCAAAATGATTCTACAACAATTGGCTGCTACAATCAGCTTCCCTTGTATGCTGTGCACACCGCAGATTCTGCAGCTGGGAACAGCTGCAAAGAATTAGGCAAAAAGATAAACTGTGAAGACTGTTTCAAAGCTGCTATAAAGGAAATGCATTTCTCAGTTCAGTGGTAATGTAGGGTTGTAAAGCAATAAAGACATACAAAATGCACATGTTGTATAAGAAGGAGCATTTGGGAACAATGCTTTCTTGATAACTGCTATCCAAGATTACTTCAAATTAGGGAAGTTCTTAGAGAAAAACTGAAGTTCAGTGATACCATATTGGCAATTAGTTTATACATATGTAACACTACTCCAAGGCAATATGATGCTATCCTATCCGGTGATCTAGCCTACGGTTGTCAACAATGATTGAAAGTTGCATTCTAGAGATCTAGTGGAAATTCCCAGATGCTCTAGAACAGGGGTAGCAACCTTGGCTCTTTATGACTCGTGGACGTCAACTCCCAGAATGGCTGGCTCAGGAATTCTGGCAGTTGAAGTCCACGAGTCATAAAAGAGCCAAGGTTGCCTACCCCTGGTCTAGAACTCAGCTATATCTCCTCAACCACAGGTTATGTGGTTTGGTTTAGTGGTTAACTAGCCAATCTTGTCTACTGAAAAATTTTTGTCAGGTTAGGAACTGGGAGATTGTAATTTCTAGGTCCACCTTAAGCATGAAAGCTGACTGGGTGACTTTGGGCCAGTTACTCTGTCTTGGCCCAACCTGCCTCATGGGATCACTATTGTGGAGAAAAGAAAGGAGGAAGGAGTAGTAGATGTGAAAAAAACGCCCTGAGTTGTTTTTTTTTTATAAAAATGATAAAGGCGGGATAAAAATAAATCAATAAAAACATTTCCAATAGAAAACTAATAATGTTTTTCGTTTAGCATTGTTAGTGTTAATTCCACAATAAAGTACACAATCATCTTTATAATAACTATAGCAACGCTGTTAGTAAACAACAATCATTAAAGCATGAAACAATCCAGTATATCAGTCTTTCTGTTCTGTTTCTATAGCTGAACTCTAAATCACAAGCTTTTGACTGAATGACACAAAGGAAGGAAAAAGGGAAAATATCAACTGATAGCTTCCTTGGAAAGAGACGAGAGCTATTAGACCTGGCATGCAAAAATCCAAATGACCACTAGATGGCAACAAAGAGATACAGAAATCTTTTTTGCAATCCAGATTTCGTAGTTTTAGAGAGGACAGTTCAGCATACAGGTAATGCATAGTTAGCATAATCTGTATGCCTGTCACATATTCAATGAATATATGGGGATACTTTTAGAATGGAATTTTTGATTGACAATCCAATGTGGCAAGATAATTAAGGCAATAGAGATATAATGACATATATTTGCCCTGCTCCCATCTGAAGTTGGATATGGGTTGGTTTTCAATGCCCATAATTTAGAAGAACTTGGAGCTTAGAAGATAACCTAATTTTGAGTGTCGCAAAAGATAGCTAGAAAATCAAGCATTTATTTATAATAAATAGTATTAGGTCTAAATTATTTGTTTCATTTTGCAGCTCCAGCCATTAGTGTGAAGCTACCTGAAGCTGACAATGGCAAAATCTACATCTTAGTCTCTTATTAAAGTCTTACTGCCTTTTTTTATACCTCACTTCATAATTATAATTCATTCTTTTGTCTCTGAAAGAAACACAGGAAATGTCCCCCCCCCTTATTTTAATGGGGATCAAAAGAAAATGATATGTTGACGGAGCTAAGGTAAAAAATCTTTCCCTCTCCCACTATACAGCATTGTAAAATACATCTATCAAATTTTAACTACTTATTTTTGCTTTCAACTTCAGGATAACAGAGAAGTTTTTTTAAGTATACAGTTAAATGAATATTTTAGACTTGAAAATACAGTGTAAAATCTGAATATTATGTATGATTGTTGCCTGATTGCTTTGGTGGTTTGTCTTTATGGGCTTAATGTATATGTTTTATCCTTACCTAAATTTAATTACAAAGTATCTTTTGTATCTGCAGAATTACGCAAAAGAAATAAGCAAACAAAGATATAAATAGTTCGCTATCTTCCTTTTAGTGCATAGTTGGGAATAATTATAGTTAAGATTAACTCAGTCAAATTTCTTTTAAAATAAATGGAAACAGAGGCAGACTTTATCTGTAATGAAATCTTTGAACTGATTTTAATCCAAGCTAATTATTATTATTTAAATAATCCTTCTTATACATTGCCATTCTTTCAGAGATAAACTGTCCCATTCAGTGTCACAGTGACGAATCATTAGTATTCAACAGCTGTACTCCCCTCCCCACTAAAACCAAATTAATTGAATTATTCCTTAATATGCCATGCTGCCAAAATAAAGTACATGAGGCTTTATTGCTTACAGTAAATTAAATTATGGCTATAATGCAGATAATGCTTCTGATCCTTTTCTTTGCTTATATATAATATCCCTCTTTAAGATTATTCAATGCTTGATAGTCAGTATCTTTTGGATTATCTTCAAAGGGCAAACAAATCTCATTTTCTCATACAGAAATAAATAAATGCCAGCAAAGGTATACTTTAATGAGGACATTTTGTCACTGCAATTATTATACTTAAATGCTAGGGCATGAAAAATAATGTTGTGATGCTTTGATATGCTCCCATCTCCTTGCGGTTCACCACAGAAATTTGGTGTGGTGTGAGATTTTAATCTAATTCCTGCTTTCTCTATAAAGCCTTGGCACATGCCAGCAAGACAGCTGTGCATCTTTAGCTTTTCTTTGCGTGGCTCTCACTCCAAAATAAGGCCTATTTTTCTGCCTCAAAACTAGGTTTTTGTACCAGGAGTCTCTGCAACAAAATGGGACAAGGTGATATCAATACAGAAATCCCTACTTGAGGTGCTGGTTATTGTGTCATGGAACCACAACAGTTAGTCTTATTCCTTCCTTGCTGGCAAAACAACAGGCCAATCAACTTAGCTGATTTGTTTCCTTCTGGCAACTGCTGGTTATTGGTTGCAACCTGCTGGCCTAATAATGATAATAATAATAAAGTTGGAAGGGATCTTGGAGGTCATCTAGTCCAACCCCATGCTCAGGCAGGAAATCCTATACCAGAGGTGTCAAACTGCCGGCCCATGGGCCAGACGCATCATCCGGACGCCGCGCCCACCCCATTGCCAGCAGTGGCAAAACTGTCCCAATATGTTGTGCGACGTTACGTGACGTCACGAGTTTGACATGTCTGCCCTATACCATTTCAGACAAATGGCTGTCCAATCTCTTCTTAAAGATTTCCATTGTTGGAGCATTCACAGTTTCTGGAGGCAGGTTGTTCCACTGATTAATTGTTGTAACTGGCAGGAAATTTCTCCTTAGTTCTAGGTTACTTCTCTCTTTGGTTAGTTTCCATCCGTTGCTCCTTGTCCTGCCTTCAGGTGCTTTAGAGAATAGCTGGACTCCCTCTTCTTTGTGGCAGCCCCTGAGATATTGGAACACTGCTATCATGTCCCCCCTTGTTCTTCTCTTCATTAAACTAGACGTACCCAATTCCACCAACCATTCCTTGTAAGTTGTAGCCTCCAGTCCTCTAATCATCTTTGTTTTTTTTTCTCTATACACTTTCTAGAGTCTCAACATCTTTTTTACATTGTGGTGACCAAAACTGGATGCAGTATTCCAAGTGTGGCCTTACCAAAGCATTGTAAAGTGGTATTAACACTTTACGTGATCTCTCTCTCTCTCTCTCTCTCTCTCTCTCTCTCTCTTCATTTTTTTCGCTATGCACATGTATACATAATCCAAATTAGACTGTTGTTTCTCTGTGTCATATAATATACAGTATGTGGGTATATGCATAATTTTGTATTTATTTATTTCTGTCATATTTATGTAGTGTATATTGGAGATGGTGACCCTTGAGAGCTGTATGCAACGAAATTTCATTTTAATGTATGCCGATTAGTGTACAATCAAAGTGATAATAAAGTTATTATTCTATTCTATTCTTGTCGTTTGAAATGGTGAATCGCTTCAACCCATGATGATCTGTAATCTGATGTGATAAATTTGCAAGACATTTGTGCTGTGAGATAGAACTGAACTGTAAATTCAGAAATAATTACTGACCATATCATTTGGACTGATGAGCCTTAGCATATGGGCCAGTATCTCGTTTATTGAGTATACGTGCATAGAACATTAGGTATCTAGAATTAAATAAAATAATTTCCTGCAATACAGATTGAGCTGAACCTCAGTTCAAATTTTGCTTAGCCCCAACCTTTGCAGCTTGGCAGCCCAATGGGGAGAGGGAGAGGGGAACCTTTGTGTGAGTGGCATACTGGCATGCATGTGTGCAACTTAACTTGCACAAGCAGCGGGCTGGTGCATGCGCCCAAACATGAGTGCCTGCCGGCCCACCGCTTATGCAAGTTGAGCTTCATGTGCATGCATGCGCTCCAGCTAACCATTTGCACAGTCCAATTCTGAACAGGCCACAGCCCGGTAGTGGACCACGGCCCAGGGGTTGGGGTTGGGGATCCCATTTTAGAGGATAGATTTGATATGTGCACTCACTTATTCAGAAGTTCCAATGAGTGCAGTGAATCCTACTTCTGTTCTTACCTGATTTGTATCTGCATTGGGTTGGATCAAGATTAAACATGCTATATTATATGAAACCAATAGCTCTTTAATCGTCATCATCAAGTTATCCCACTGATTTGAATGGGATGAACATTAGGCAAGAGTTAGCTTTGAATGGCTCCTGGCATAGTGACAGTCATGAGCAACAGGTTATTTTAAAATTCCTCAGAGCATTGTTGCCATCTAAGTGTCTAAACATTGCATCTTAGGGGACAAACAGCAATCCCACATTCCAAATTAGCACCACGGCTTGCAGATAAAATGCTGGTATTGATTAAAGTGCAAGAACAGGCCTAGGAAGAGTCACCTCACATCCATCCATATCCATAGCAATTCACTGGGTGACTTCAATCCTTCATTTTCTCTTGGCCTAGTCTACCTTACAGGATTGCAATTATGAGAAATAAAAGCCCCATGTAAGCCATCTAGAACTCTTGGAGAAAAGACAAGCTATAAATCTAACAAATAATTAAATAAATATAAAGTACAGGAAATAGTAATAAAGGGAGTACATAATGAAGAAACAAGAAACTGCTGCCACCAGAGCCTGTAGGTGCGGAAGTGAATGGGGTTCAAGAATGCAAGAGAGAAGCAAATGATCAGTCAGGCAAGCAGGATTAAGCTCTGCTTTGAGTTCTTTGGTTTTCAGAAAATCCTCCACTATAACTGGATGGTTATTCCTAGATGTAATTGAATTTGCCCCTAGTATGTTTGAATTGGATGAGAGCAGCATGGTGGCCTAGTGTGAAAACGCTCACCTCCGACTCGGAAGGTTGAGAGTTAAATCCTAGATAATGGCAGATGTTTTTCTCCTATCTGCCGTGGTGTCAGGAAGGGCATCTGACCAGTAAATGCTCAGCTCCATCCTGTTGCCCCGACTCTATCCTAAATTAAGGGATTATTCAAGCAGGGGTTCTCAACCTTGGCAACTTTAAGACTTGTGGACTTCAACTCCCAGAATTCCTCAGCCAGCTGGCTGAGGAATTCTGGGAGTTGAAGTCCACAAGTCTTAAAGTTGCCAAGGTTAAGAACCCTGGATTATAGGGTCATAAAAGGGAATTATCTTTGCATTGGATGTAGCAAATATTTCTACAAAAATATTTTAAACTGTCATATTCATATGGTGAACATATTTAATTCATCCTAATGCAATGAAAGAAGGTATTATATTTACTTTCACAAGGGAAGCTGTAAGGTTTCCCTTGCTATTATTCTTGTTGGTTGACTGCACATATACTCAAATTCATACAAACATGCACAGAGAGAACCTGAATCTCTCTCTCATCTATCAATCATTTCCAGATGAACAGCCTTTTTATCTCTTCATCTTTTATCAGCTATGCATCAGGGATGTTTAATGTTTGAAAACCCGAGGGTTCATTGAAAACTGACAGGCAATTAGCACTTGCATTTTCTGACTGGTAGGTGAGAGCTGTCAGTATCAGAGTTTGCTTGCTGGTTTCTAATGGAGTGCCACATCCCATTCTTTGAAGTCTGCAGCTAAATTTGTATTTCATCCTCCTCTCTGTGAAAAGAAAGGAGAATTCATTCCTATCGTTTCCTTCTATTTCTGTGTTCCTTGTTGATTTTATTTATTTTCAATGGCATAACAGAATACAGCATTAATGCACAAAAATCACAAAAACAGCATACAAAATCTGCGTCAAAATATAAAGCACCAAAGCAGTGAACTATTTTAAAAAATAAACAGTATGAATGATAAATAAAATTATAAATAAATAAAATTAAATGAAGTATGAGCAGTTACTAGAGTGGCTAAGCCTAGGGCCGGATATCAAACCAGTGTGATGTCAAGCCATTGTTGCCTTCCAAGCCCCAAGAGCTGGTAAGCTGCGTTTGGATTTAATCATGCCAGCATCCCAATCAGAAATGGGAAGTGGGACAATTAAAAATCTGCCCAGCTGAGAGGATTACAACCTGTTTAACCACAAGGCCTGGTAAACTGCCATTCTTAAAGCAGAGTATGCTATCCTGAAATAGAATTTCTCAGTTCAGAGCTGCAGCACCTAAATAAGGATACATTAAAATTGTTCACCATTGCAATCCCTCCTTGCCAGACAGTATTATTTGATACCAATAAAGGAGAATGTTTGTAGCTCAGGGTTGAAATGAGGGGTCCTTGGTGCTCTCTGAGCCTGCTTGTCTTCTTGCAGATGTTTCATTACTCAAATCATCAGTGCTAGTTGCTAGTTGTAAACAAAACAAAACTAAAAAAAAAAAAAAAATCAATCTCAGAAAGCACCAAGGACCCTCAGCAGATCTTTTGCCTGGAATAGCATCCTTCCAAAAATCCCATCCTGACAATGTTCACAAAGACCTGTAAACCTGGCTATCACTGATGATATTATCTAGTTAGGGCAATGAAATGTCTGCAAGAAAACAAGCAAGCTCAGAGAGCACCAAGGACCCCTCAATATTATTTGATGATTTGGGAGGTTCATCTTGTGTAAGTAAAGCCTGCATCTTTATGTGGAAGACAAACTTTGCAGCACTTTTATCATGATAGAAATACACAGCGTGGAAAGGGAGAAAAGAAAGAAAAGGATCCTTTAAAAAAAATTAATACAATTTGATTTGACGGAAATTAACAGTATTTCCTGTACATAAAGAGCAAAAATTTATAATAACACTAGAGAATCTGTGGATCAAGTAAAAACAAGTCTTCTTTAGTGACTCCAAGAAAAATAATTATTTCTATCATGAAATACAAATGAGAGAGCAACAATTAAGAGTTATTGTGCATAGCTGACCTTTAGGTCTCTCTTAAAGGTCAGCTATTCCCTCTGAAGAAAATTGTTATTCAAACAGAAAACTAACATAATGTGTTTGCTAGCATATAACATTCCCTGTCACCAGTTCTGTATTTCTTCAACAGGTCTAGTTTCCTTAACAAAAATGGAACCAGAAGCAGTACAGTGGAGGAGGACTGTTAATGGTGAAAGAAATTATTTTCCCCACTTTCAAGAAAATAATACTATAAAATAAGTTTCTTTCTGCATGCAATCAAAAACTACAACCCCACAACAGGAGCTGATGAGGTTACTTTTATTTATGAATGATAAACTACTTTTGTAAGTTCAGTGACTTTCTGTTTTTAAATTCATTGCTTTAGGTAAAGATATATGAAGAGGATGACCCTGACAAGCATGGATAGGGCATCTTGATTGAAATGTTTTATGTGAGTATAGTGTGGTTTCTTTTCTTATACACTGCTTTTGAAATTCTCTTAAGCACTATTTCAATATAATACATATAGTGCTTGTGTGTGTGGTATTAGAGTGGTTTAAGATGTGATGTATTGCTATGTCCACTTGTGATGATTCTGCTTAGTTTTGTTTTATTTGGATGTTTGATTATGTGTGGCCTTTGACTGTAATAAATTGACTGAGTGGTTTAGGATGAGATGTTTTAGATGCTCATAAATAAGCAAGCAAATATGTTTATAAATTCCATTTACAACTCAGGAGAAAATTATTAACCAAAACTATACCCATCTATTGTTTTAATGTTGCTTATTAGGGAAAAAAAATTAGTTGAGACTGATTAGGAGAATATGGTTCTTATACTCACTAAGCCATTGATATTGGCAATACTTCTGCTTCATTATCTGAATTAATGGGCAGGAAGTTTTTATTTAAAAAAAAAAATCAAATAAAAGCATGGTGATAACAAAACAACACTGTTGGTTTCATTGTAAGACCAAGCCAAAGGCTTGAGAGATGGAAGGTTTTAAAAGTTGTAACAATTTCAAATGCACCCAATCATTAAAGTTTTAATTTCAAATGAAAATATTAGATTCGTTAGACTAGAAGTTACAATCTCTGCACCCATAGCTTAAATTGATCTTGTTGTGCTACCTCATTCTGGCAGTGTGTGTTTGTGTGCATGTATTTGTTTCTAGGAGGGATAAGTGAAGAATGACAGGAATGTACACCCAGCAGAGTCACCCAAGTCACCCAAGTTGGGGAGGTCATCCCAGTTGCAACCAGATGTCTATCAAGCAGCAGCAATATAACAACAGCAAAGATAACATGGGAGAATATAATGTCAAGTAAATCCAGTATTTTACCAAGAAAACCCCATAGCTACTACATAGAAATTCAACAGTTTGATAGTTTCTTCCTATAGATGCATTTCATATATTTCTGCTTGATGCATATCAACATAATAGCTCCTTCATAAATATATTGAGGTATATTGACTTAATTCTGCTGCTATAGTATTTAGATATGTAGAAATTTAGCAAGCGAGGAGAGGCAAGGACAGAATGAATGTCCCTACCTTGTACATACTTGCAAAGTCTTAACACCTAAAAATGTTCAGAATATATTCTTGCTTGCTGGTTGAAATGGGAAAAATACAACCTTAACTTTTAAGGAAGTAGACTAAAAGATATTAAGAAATTATTACTAATATTTCTCTGAAAGGGAAAGAGATTCATTTTTGCCATTCTTAATAGAACTTGCAAAACCATGTGATCTCTTCTGAGCAACATTCCAATATTCCCTCAGGAATATTTCCAGGAAAGTTTGTTTCCAAAAGTGAATCTCCAGGAATATTTTGATCCAAATCGCATTCAAAATACACAAACAAACTTCTTGTTCTGGAAGATTAGTTTCTGGCAATGTAGAAACTAACATAGTATTTAATGTCATGCTTCTTCTTCTTCTTTGAAAGTTGTTGTAACCTATGCTTACTAAGGAGATGCTGGAGGCAGAGGAAGCTGCTTAGCCACTTTCCACTGAGAGGAAAAGATCCGTTTCCATGGAGTCAAAGTCTATTTTTTGGATACATGCAGCTAAAGTACTTAACCTCAAGGGGAAACAAGCAGTCCCAGCAGTAGCATCCATAGCCATCCTACAAAACAGGAAATAAGCAATGCTGTCCATTTAGTGGTGGAAACAGTGTCAGCCCTTCCATTGCTTTGATTCCCATTATTAGTAGTGCCAAGCAAGCCTCTTCCCTTTAGAGGAGACCTGAGATGAGAATAAAGAAGCAATAGGCACAGAATCAGTATCCAAAGCAGTTGACTTGTCTGGCCATGGTAAACCTCTATCAGGATTCTTTCTGGATGTGTAACTGAATCTCTGTCTTGGTTAAGAAGAGTGAGATCATGGTGAGGACCAAACAAAAAGAAGTAGGAACTATGAAAGTTATAGAGATATCACAACGGAGTGGAAGAAAATGATGAGAAACAGATAGATGCTTCTGAGTAGATGGGCTCAAGAATTGGGAGCCAGTTTGGGGCAGTAGTTAAGATATTAGCCTACAAACCAGGAGACTGTGAGTTCTAGTCCTGCCTTAGGCATGAAAACCAGCAGGGTGACTCAGGCCAGTCATTCTCTCTCAGCCCAACTCACCTCACAGGATATCCGGATGTTGTGGGGAAAAGAGGAAGAGAGAAGGAATGTTATGTATATTTACTGCCTTGAGTTACTTATAAAGTAATAAAGGCAGGATAAAAATTTAATAAATAACATCTAATAAATAAAACAAAATTGGGCTTTGAAAACAGACGCTGGCTAGGAGAAGATGCCAACTCACCCTATCTAACTTCAATAAACTTCCTGCTGCCCAAGCAGTAATAAAATGCACTGTCCTTTTGACTCTCTATTAAGAGTCACTTTTCCAAATAACTGCAAATCATATAGGGAGTCCGAATGTTTGTGTTACAATAGCAATTTCACTATTAAAATGTAGATTACTGGGAACAACCTCCCATTCGTGATATCACTTTAAATACCACAGACAGTAAATTGCCCTTTAAAAACCTGGGAAATCTGCATATAAAATGAGCCATTATTTTTCTGTGGAGATTTTCAGGAAGGGGGAAGAGAAAAATTTCGCAATCTGCCTTCTGCTCCCATAGACCTTGGAGGGAAACAAAATCCTTCTGGGTGTAGATGACAAGAACCTTAACCTTTAACTTTATTTTTCAGATTCCAAGGACTATTTTTATTCTGAATGGCTCAAATGTTAGTATACAGCACAGGGCTATTTAGTGATTAAAGGCACTTCCTGAGCTTGAGTCTATTTATGTGTGAGTTGGGAAAACTAACCGTAGCCACATCTGAACATTCTTGCACTTGAGTGTAATTCAAAAGTACTACTCATGAGCAGGTTGAACTGCAAAAAAGAAAAAGAAATGACTCCAACGTTTCTCCTTTTTCCTCTGCAAAAGCAGTTGTTCGTTGATATTTATAGACCATAGAAAAGTTCAAGTCCTAGTCTGATGTTTTTTGAAGGGTGAGAGGTATTTGAAGTATGATCAGACTGGATTTCATGTTCCTCTAGTTTCAGGCAGTATTTTTTTTTTAAGTACTCCAGTTCCCTTGTGGACAGAGCCAGTTTCATTTACATTTTTATTTAGTGTTGTAGAAGACAAGGAGTAAAACATTTCTGGGATTTGATACTTTTTAAAGATTTTATATGCTTTTTATAATTCAAGACACATATTCATATTAAGTGCTTGGAAATTTAGTTTAGATCACAGGTCAAAGCATTCAAGAGTTTTGATCAGAGAGACAACTATCTATCTACAGTATCATCTATCTATCTATCTATCTATCTATCTATCTATCTATCTATCTTCTATCTATCTATCTTCATCATCTATCATTTATCATCTATCAATATCATCTATCTATGATCAGGCTTGAACAGACAAAGACAAAGCACTACCAAAACTCATTCCTGCATTTAATGGACAAACCTGCAGGGAAAAAGATTTTAGCAAAGCCTGGAGTGATTTTGATAGATGATTAAATCCATGGCCTGTCAAAATCATCCATCAATTAATATTGTACTATTTATATTTATTTATTTACTTACTTAATGCCAGAAGTTATGTGAACGTCCTACAAATAAAAAATGTGCTTTTGTCTCAACAAATAAGATGATGTTAAATTCAGTTCAGTTCAGTTTTCAGACAGGAGCCCATTTCAGCCAAAGCTCTTCTGTTCCTGATGAACAAAGTAGGGTGGAAGGCCAATACTACTTTTCCCTATGGGGAAAAATTTAGAGTTCCTTTATACCTAGAATGCCTGCCTCCACCAGTTGATGATTTATGCTTTTTTGTCCATGGCTTGATAGTTGTGATGGGTGCAGAGAGCTAGTTTTGAGACAGTCAACAGGCAGACAGAGAGATCTACTGGATAAAAAAATGGAAGTTTACAATTAGATCCTCTACCATGTACATTTTAGCAAATACCAGATAGGAAGACTTAACAGATACTAGACCAACAGCATTTATTATAGGAAAGGCAAACATGGTCCATAGTTATTAAATAGATTCTCAGTGAGTTACCAAAATGAGCACATAGTTTATGCTAACATATACAAAGATACTATCAGATATTCTTCTTTGCTATCCCAAACTTAACAACTTTTCCATTCATTCAAAGAGGATAAGAGGCCAAAAGTACTTCACCTTAGGTTTGTGCAATGAAAAGACAATTTGTAAGTCTGCTGCCCCTTAATGGCTGCCGTTACCTGATAAAGTTACAATAATTGTTCTCGGTGGTGAATCAACAGAATGTAGCTTGATATTTACAAAACTTTGCTTAATACTGCTGTTATGTCCCGAGCCTTGCAAACGGCTCGGGCGTTTGCAGGCAGTCCCGGGCAGGTGCAAAGCTGCCCGGGACCAGACAGGCTGTCGCCAGCGCCGTGCGCATGCGCGGGTGCTGGCGCGGGAAAAGTAACCCATTTACCCGGGAGTTGCCTATATAAGAGGCTGCGAGGCGTTTGGGCTGAGGCTGAAGCCATCTTCCTGTAAGCTGAACGCTGAATAAAAGAAACTGAGAACTCCAGCTGTTTCTCGTGTCTGTTTTCCCGCCAAGGACGCAACACTGGCGACGAAGGTGGGATGCCTTGCACTACCTGGAAAGGAAAAAGTGTAAGCTTACCCAAGGAGTCCTGAGCGGCGGAAGAGGAACGGTGTTGACTCAGCAGCTGCCCGCCAATCCAGTGCGCATTCGGGGGTAGGCTGGCTGATAGACCCGTCTCCTGAAGATCCGAAGATGGCGAAAATCGGAAGGCTTGCGGAATTCGACGTCTCACATCCAGAGCGGTGGGAGTCCTAAGTATCCAGAATGGAGAACTACTTCAAGGCAAACCAAGTGAGGGAAGATAGCTTGAAGGCTGCCACCCTGCTTTGCGCTTGCGGCCAAGACGCCTTCGAAATCGCAGAAAACCTTGCAGCACCTGTTCCAGTAGAGTCTGTAAGCTACGCAGACCTGAAGAAGCTGCTGAAGGACCACTTCCACCCCAAGGTGTCCGTTATCTCATGGCGCCACACCTTCGAGCAGAGGGATCAACGGTCCGGGGAGTCAGCCAAGGAGTACATCGCCGCGTTACGGAAGGCCGCCAAGCCCTGCGAGTTCAAGGACCTCGAGGAACGACTGAGGGACCGATTCGTGTGCGGGTTGAGGCATCGAGAGCTACAACAGAGACTTTTCGCTAAGGAAGAATTATCCTTCCAAGACGCTTTAAGGGAAGCCACCGCGGAAGAAGCAGCAGGCGGCGCCGTCAAGAACATGCGGCCGATCAGAAGCAGTGCAGAGGGTGCGTCCGTGCACCAAGAAGACGTCCGACGAAACTCCGAGGAGGATCCGGACGAAGAAGTCGACCGTCTACACCCCGCGAAGGGAGAAAATCAGAAGGAAAGCTCTTCAGCTCCGCTCAAGTGCATCGGCTGTGGAGGTCGCCACAGGAGAACCGACTGCAAGTTCCGCTCCGCTACCTGCCGGGCATGCGGCAAACAAGGGCACATTGCAGCTGTGTGTCTGGGCCGACGAAAGGCACAACCTCAAGAAGAACGCCTGAAGGGTACCAGAGTCCCCAGCCAGAATAGGGTAGGTTTTTGCGCTTCGCGTAGAAACATTTGTAGGACAGGCACACACAAGCCCATGAAGAAAAAGCTGTCACTCAACGTGAAGCTACAAGGGGTTCCATTATCTATGGAACTAGACACAGGGTCTGCCCTTTCCATCATTTCATTGCATACATTTAGGAAGATTTGTTCCAGTAGTGGGACTAAGGCCAAGTTAAGGCCTTCTGATATTGTATTAACTGATTTTCAGAACTCAAGAGTGTGTGTTAAGGGGGAGGCCACCCTTAACGTGCAATACAAGAGTTTTGAAGGTCCACTAGACTTTGTTAGTAGTAGGGGGTGAACTGAAAGAACGAGTCTCATAGGACTCGATTGGTTTGAGGCCCTGGGGATACACGTCACAGGACTCAACAGCTTACAAACACTCGACCTACAGGAAGTCTGCAAGGAATTTGCAGATGTTTTCAGCCCCCAGCTGGGCACATTCAAAGGACCACCTGTGTCCTTAAAGCTAGACCCCACTGTCACTCCCATTAGGATTAAAGCAAGAAGGGTCCCTTTTGCTTTAAAAAGTAAGATTGACACTGAATTAGACAAACTAATCCAACAGGGAATCCTAGAACCTGTTGATTCCAGCCCATGGGAGACCCCCATTGTCACGCCTCTAAAGGCAAATGGGGACATTAGCATTTGTGCTGATTACAAATGCACACTCAATAAGGCATTGCAGCAACATGCCTATCCTGTTCCTGTGGTCAGTCACATCCTGGCCTCTCTCAAGGGGGGGCGTGTTTTTGCAAAGCTTGACATAGCTCAAGCATATCAACAGCTGCCTGTTGATAATGATGCTGCCATAGCTCAGACTATTGTGACCCACAGGGGAGCCTTTAAGGTAAAAAGGCTGCAGTTTGGAGTGAATGTCGCTCCTGGGATTTTCCAAAGCGTAATGGAAAACACACTACGAGGTATACCAGGGGTCTGCCCCTACTTTGACGATGTCTTGATTGCAGGAGACTCCACACACATTCTAGCTGAAAGGCTTAGGGCTGTCCTGTTAAGATTCAGGAAATCAGGCCTTAAGCTCAGAAAAGACAAATGCAAGATTGGGGTGCCTTCTACTGAATTTCTGGGATTCAAAATTGATGCTGCTGGGATTCATCCTGCTGAATCCAAACTAACTGCTATTTTAGAAGCACCCAGGCCAAAGTCTAAGGCCGAACTTCAGGCCTTCTTAGGCCTCCTGAATTTCTACAATTCTTTTCTTCCACATAAAGCTAGTGTAGCTGAGCCTCTTCACAGGCTACTAGACAAACAAGCTGTGTGGCTGTGGTCACAAGCACATGAGGCTTGCTTTAAAGAAGTCAAGGCCTTGCTCACTTCTAACAGTGTTCTTGCACATTTCAACGAGTCTCTCCCTGTGTGCATCGCTTGTGATGCATCCCCCTACGGGGTTGGAGCTGTCCTGAGTCACCTCAGGTCTGATGGAACTCAGGTTCCTATTGCATACTACTCCAGAACATTGTCTTCTGCCGAGCGCAACTACGCTCAGATAGACAGGGAGGCTCTGGCTGTTGTTGCTGGAATTAAAAAATTCCACGATTTTCTATATGGCAGGCATTTCACGGTCTTCACTGACCATAAGCCTCTGCTGGGACTGTTTACCACACGTAAGCAGACTCCCCACATCATTTCCCCTAGAATGCTTAGGTGGTCTATTTTTTTGTCTGCATATGATTTTTCATTACTCCACAAGCCTGGGAAAGAAATGGGCCATGCTGATGGCCTCAGTAGGTTGCCTCTGCCAGTAGTAGAAGCTGACCCCGCGCCAGCTGTCAACATTCTATCAATCCAAGCCTTGCCCGAGCTTCCTCTTAGTGCCAGGGATGTTACCGCTGAAACAGGTACAGATCACACACTTTCACGTGTCCGCTCCTGGGTCCTGTCCGGGTGGCCTGAGCACTGCCCTAGTCCTGAGTTTCAGAGTTTCTGGTCCAAAAGGAACGAATTGTCCCTTTCTCAGGGTTGTTTGCTTTGGGGAAACAGAGTTGTCATTCCCACCTCAATGAGGACTAGGGTCTTAGAATCCCTCCACGAGGGTCATCCTGGCATTGTTCGTATGAAGGCTCTTGCACGCAGCCACTTGTGGTGGCCTGCTTTAGATAAAGATATTGAGGCTAAGGTACACGCATGCCACATGTGCCAACGATCTCGCCCAGAGATGCCCCAAGCTCCTGTGCATAAATGGGAGGAAACACAGTCCCCATGGTCTAGGGTGCACATTGACTACGCTGGGCCCTTTCAGGGCCAGTTCTTCTTGGTCCTTGTTGACAGCCATTCAAAATGGCTTGAGGTTGTGCCTGTCTCGTCCACCACCACTGCAAAGACTATTCAGGTACTGAGGGGGATTTTTGCTGCACACGGGCTGCCAGATGTCATTGTGTCTGACAACGGCCCTCAATTCACCTCCTCCGAATTCCAAGCTTTCTTACAGGCAAACCTGATTCGTCATGCCACATCTGCGCCTTTTCACCCATCCACCAACGGTATGGCTGAACGCATGGTGCGCATCGCAAAGGACGCCTTGAAGAGACTCACCTACGGGGACTGGCATCACAGGTTGGCTGACTTTCTCCTTTCTTATCGCACCACACCGTCCACTTCTACAGGGAGAAGTCCAGCTGAACTTCGTTGGGGGCGCCAACTTACTACGAGACTTGACCGGTTGCATCCGGACAGACTGCCTTCATCTACCTCACATCCTAGGGCACCTAGACAACTACTTGTGGGTGCCCCGGTTTGGGCTCGCAATTACGGGCCTGGTCATACATGGGTCCCCGCTTCTGTGTCCAGGATCACAGGTCCTCTCTCCTACGAGGTTGCCCTGGACAACGGTCGTGTCCTGCGTCGGCACATCGACCAACTCCGCTCTAGGCGGGACTTTTCTGCTGAAACTCCTGGGTCTTTTCCAGGGGGGGAGGGGGACCCTTTGGAGCAAAGGGAAGGGCAAGAGCTACTGCCCATCGCCACTGAGGGAGCCACAAACGGCTCGTCCCAAGATTCTGCAATTGCTCCGAAAAGGAAGTCTTGGAGCTTACCCACACAACAGGCACTCACGCCTACTCCAGCCAGGGAGTTACCCCGGGGGCATACTCACTTTCCACACACAGCACACAGCACTCCAGCAACGGAGGATACCCGGGGGCATCCCAACAAATCATTCCCCGCAAGAGAGCTGGCACACAATGCCCAAGGTTGGCCTGACCTTACCCCAAATCCTACAGGGGGTCAAACATACACAGAGCTAGTCGAGGAACCAAGTCCCGACTACAACACCCCTAGCACAAATCAGGGGACACCTGAGTTTTGGGAGAGTACAGAAACCCACACGAGCCCAAACACAGAATGGGGTTCAGGGAATAGACAGCCTCCTGACAGGTCTTGGACTGACCTAGGGGGTTCTACAGAGACGCCCAGCAGTGGCTATCACTTCAAGGGGCCTGAGGGTCTACAGCTAGGTAGGACAACCAGGTCACAAAGCAACAGAAGCCCTGGCCTGACGAGCCCGGTGGGCAAGCAAGCAGGCCAGGCATCGGGGCACAGTCCTTGGAAGACACCAGGGCACAGTAGAGAGAACAGGCTCACGCCTCCCTCCAGTCAGGGGACTTATGCCAGTAACCCAGAGCTAAGAAGGTCACAGAGAGCAAAGAAATCTCCTAAGTACCTAGAAGATTACATAACATTGTTGGCAAGACAAAAGCCAGTAAACAGTGGGAACACTGGGGAGCAAATTGTCGTGTAAAATAAATGTTGTATGTTGATAGTAGTTTTAGCCCGGGGGAAAGGGGTGTTATGTCCCGAGCCTTGCAAACGGCTCGGGCGTTTGCAGGCAGTCCCGGGCAGGTGCAAAGCTGCCCGGGACCAGACAGGCTGTCGCCAGCGCCGTGCGCATGCGCGGGTGCTGGCGCGGGAAAAGTAACCCATTTACCCGGGAGTTGCCTATATAAGAGGCTGTGAGGCGTTTGGGCTGAGCTGAAGCCATCTTCCTGTAAGCTGAACGCTGAATAAAAGAACCTGAGAACTCCAGCTGTTTCTCGTGTCTGTTTTCCCGCCAAGGACGCAACAACTGCTATATGAGAAATACACACAAAGGCTTGTTTTGCAGTAGCACAACATTCTGCTGGCCAAGCAATATAGATGTAAGAACCTTATCTAGAAAATAGTAGAATAGCTTCTATAAATCTTTCCTTGATTTTTGTAAAATATTCTGGACTGGTCACGAGTCAATAGAAAACCTGATACTGAATACAATTGAAATCTACCCTTTCCACATTATCCTTTCCTTTTCTTAGTTTCAAAAGAGCTGGGATAGAAAGCCACTTCCTTTGGAGCATAGCACTCAAATTGAACCCTCCTTATTTAGAAAATAATTATAATTCAAGCAGTTTTAGAAAACTATACTTTTAATGATTTCTGAAGTTTGAGAAGATATAGATAGATAGATAGATAGATAGAGAGAGAGAGAGAGAGAGAGAGATAGATAGATAGAAACTGATCCCATTATGCAATATTTACAAAATGGATGAACTGCATTTTACTGTGTGAAATGACAGATCTAAGACCTGATATTGATTTCTTTGAAGATAATTTGTTAATCTGAGCCTAACAAAATGAATATACCATGATAAAGCCAAAATCTACAAAAAAAGATGCCATCGATGTGGTCTATTTATTAAGAGATGAAAAAGCAAAATAAAATAGCTTTTCTTCACATAAAATATTAAGCCTATTAACTCTGATAATCAATTTTAAAATATTAGACAATAAGACAATCACAGATGTAGAAGCTTATGTTTCTTTATGGCATTATGAATCATATCCTTCCTTAAATCTCTCAATTTCTTATATTCCAATCCTTTCTTGGGTATTCATTTTCATTGCTAAACACACTGTTTGCCAATCAATTTATTAAGGTTTATCTTGCTTGTGCCAAAACAAATGTTCTTACTCAAAGATAAAAGGAAGTCTAAAATTAAAATAATAATTTCACATCCCTGCTTGCAGAGCCTAATTATGGGAGAAATTTGGCACATAGACTCTCTTGAGATGATATGTAATCCATATGTCAATACACCCTCTTTGAAGTTGACCCTTGCTGTTCACACTATGTTGAACAATTCATACCTTCTGGGATTTCAATAATAGGGAGACTTTCATTTGGAAAACAACTACTTTCTATATAGTAGCTTTCTCTACTTTGGTATCTCCAGATGTAACCAAGCTTCAATTTCCATCATTCTTTAGCTGCTGGCTTGAATACTGCAGGAACTGAAAAGATGTTAGATTAGTGAAGGTTGATATAAAATTATCTTGCTTTCTATATCAATTTATTAAAGCATTTAGCAAGATACTTTTTCTGAAACAGAAAGAATAATTCTGAAGCTGCAAGCATTCAAATCCATAGCAAATATATGGAGACTTCTATCTGGTATAGCTGTCATTGCACTGAATTTGTTTTTTCCTGCAACTGTCTAAAAGATCCTGGCTAATTAGCAGTGACATTGATGGGTTAGAATTAAGAATATTTAGCAATAACTTATAATAGAATATGTTGGATAAAGGAAGGAAGAGAAGGAAAGAATCTCCCAATGTATCAGGCTGTAGAGAATTCTTTATATTCCTGTTATAGGATCATAAGATGATCATGATCATTGGTCTAATGTTGATCTATATTGATTCAGAGAACAAAAGAAGTCTCTGTTAGAAATCAGGGCTACACTGATTTTCTTTTTTAAAAAAATTATTGATTACCCTTGAAATGAAGGGATTGTGCTGTGCATGCTATGCTTGTGGAGACAGAAAAGGTTTTTGAAGCAGCCTTGTGAATGTTATAAAAGATGAGGCTGCTTTCATGCTTCAAAAAGAGGATCTTATTAGTACATTATCTGGATGCATTGTAAACCACTTCTTCGAGATACTTCACACAGCTCTGCTACATGTCTCTGCTTCTGAATGGCTTTATCTACATCAGGGGTGTCAAACTGCCAGCCCACGGGCCGGACATGTCATAATGAAACCACGCCCATCCCATTGCCGGCAATGGGGAAAAAGCTCCGATACGTCGCGCAACGTCACATGACGTCGCGAGTTTGACATGTCTGATCTACATACTTGTAAAAATGTTCCACCAACTTATTTGACCATTGTGCTGAAGTTTACTAAAACAAAGAGTTAATCAAAAGCAGCACACTCTTCTCTAGTATGGAGCATCAAGGTATTAAGTAAAAAATATTGTATGGTTGACATTGATAAATGAGCATTTGATATACAATATGAGAAAAAGAAATTAGTTCTGTAATTAACTGCTTAAGTGTCATCATCTGGAAAGTACTCTCTAACTTAACCATGGCATGTCTGAAGAAGGCATAAATATTTGAGTAATTTAAAATGTGCTGGGAATACTTCTGGAGACTCACAAACTATAACAGAAGTATATGTATTATATCATTTCTCATTGAGGAAGCTGCAGCTGTTATATGATGTAATATAATGACATGAAATAATATGATATAATATGAAATGATGGAATATTAGAATATTTTCATTTTCTTTGTCACTCACAATATCAGTTTTCTGAAAACTAGCACTACAGTTATTTACAAACATTATTCTTACACAATCAAATGTCTTTAATGGAATTAGCCATATTCAGAAACCTAAGAAAATATTATGAGAATATACTGAAATTCTTAATGTTAACATGATACCTAATTACTTCAAATTGATAGTTTCTTTTTAAAGTTTGATTTGCAAAGAAATAAACAATTTAAAGTGTGGGATTTATGGCACTAAGTCACATAAATGTTAATATCTCCACCAACAGACAACAAAAGGAACACAGAAATATTATTTATACTTACACAATGCTTAGTGTGTTTTATGATTGAAGCGCCATGTGAATTTGTATGGATTAAAAACAAAACTACCAAGAAATTAAAAAAACCACCATTCATAGAAAACATAAAAAACACAAATCAAACAGAAACCTGAAAAAAAAAAAAGAATCTGTGGGAAAAGAGAAATCAATTTAAAATTGAAAGGAGAGGAATAAAACTGAGTCAGTAAATAAAAAGTCATCAAAAGAAATAAAACTTTGCCTCATACCAGAACATTATAAATGCTGAAATATCCCCATGTCCAGGGGTAGGCAACCTTCCCTCTTTTATGACTCGTGGACTTCAACTCCCAGAATTCCTGAGCCAGCCATGCTGAGGGGAAAGGGAGAGGTTTCCAACTGAGCCATGCTGGCTCAGGAATTCTGAGAGTTGAAGTCCACGAGTCATAAAAGAGCCAAGGTTGCCTACCCTGCCCATATCTAATAATGACAGATCACTACAAGTAATCCTCATTAGCTGACAGTAATAGGAACTAGGAATTTTTGACATAGTCAAAAGATGGAATGTCACATGACCACAACAACTTACCATGGTAGTCCTAGCAGTTCCAGTTACCCTAGTTAGGGTTGCAATATCCCCTGGACACACGATCACCATTTGCTACCTCCCACTGGCTTCCCCATTGACTCTGTTTGTCAGAAGCTGGCAGTGAAAATTGCAAATGGCAATCATAAGATTCCATTGTGACAATGAAATTGCGAACCAATTGCCAAGCCCCTGAATTACAATCATGTGACCACAAGGACATTGTGATGGCTGCAACTGCGAGAATGTGTCATAAGTCCCCTCGTTCATCATTGCTGTAATTTCAAATGGTCATTGCATGAGTAAATGTAGTACAGCAAGAACTACCTGTACTAATTAGCTCTTCCTGTCTTTGCCACCTGTCATTTTTCATTAAGCAGCAGCTGTTAGAGAAGATACCAAACTCGGTGTCAGATGCCAAACTGAGAATTTAAGTGTCTGCATGTTAAGGAAGGAGTTAAGTTCTCGGATGAAAAGGACTTTAAAAGACAATAGCAGCTCTCTGGATTGGATCCCCAAATGAACTGAAAAATCTACCACAACTCAGCTGCAGAAATCTGCATGTGGCATCACACTTTCTGAATCTCTTTTGCTCGCCCTCTAATGGCAGTTCTCATTTTTGCACCCATGATCTGGTAGTGAAGAGCACTGAAATAGTTGGTGGAATCCAGACAGTGTTTCTCCATCAACACAAGATTTCTGTCAGCAAAATGGAGAAAGGAAGCATTTTCAACAGTTCTTCCAATTTCCAAAAGACCGTCCAACATTCCAGAAGAACTTTGGTGGGACACAATAGCTTATAAAAAGAGAAAAGCTGAACATTGCCATCCTCTTATTGTGCTGATGGAGCGCTTCCATTCCAGAATGTTTGTTGGATTTGATCCAAGGTCATAATACCTAGGATCACTTAGTATTCTCAAAACCATATTTGATACCATTTGAAGCCTCTAGGCTATTTTAAAAGGAATGTTATGTACAGTACGATAAATTTCAAAAGTTTGCTAAATGTTGGTCACTTAAAAGCCCTTGCAGTATTTAAGCATTTATCTTTTTTATACTGGTTTCCAGTTTGCTTAAAAAGAGAACTATATTAAAACGGTGGGCTTAATCCTGTTGTTAACAGAATGTCAACTTTCTCTAACAGACTGTTTTTCAAACTTAGTAACTTTAAAATATATAAACTTCAACTGCCATAATTAAAATTGCCAACAGTGAAAAACACTGTTCTAACACATAGTACCATCATATATCATATATCTCATGTATCAAGTGGGCAGTCATGTAAGTTTAAATAATTAATTTATTTTTAAAAAAGCTTTATTGAAAAATAAGCCCCACACTTTTTAGGAGAGCTTACAATTTGAATACCATTTCTCATGGAACTTTTTGATAGCCCATTCAACAGATGACATAGTAAATGTGAACAACTATCATATGTGTTTCATAAAGGTTTCTAAATAGAGAATAAAAATATTTTCCCTTTTTAATTAGTTTTGGATCTTCTCAGGATATTAACTTGCTGGGATGAAACTGTATTCTATTCCCAGTCAAGCACAATAAAAGCAAATAAGACTTTCAAACTGAAAATAAAAAAACCACATTGATGCAGCAGTTAAGATTCTCGATCTGTAGATCTTTAAACTTCAGCTTTCAAAGTTCCAGGCAAATTCCTCCCCCAGACAGATCCTTGAAGAGAAAAATATTTATAAATACACCTTTCTTTATGAGGACTCCTACCTAAATGAGTCTCCTAAACACATCCCTTTGAGGATAGTTTAATTCCCAACAAGGTATTTTAGACTAAAATGGAGTTTGACTTGAAAATGTAAGCTCACTGTGTTGCATGAACTCAGTCAATGTGATTCATTTGTGGTCCAGTGTATGATGTGGGATTAATTATTTCAGTAAATATACCGTCCTTAGGGTAGTTGCTAGATCTGTTAGTTTTGTATCTACCAGGTTTGGACTGGAAAAATGTGGACTATGACTAGATGAAAACTAAGAGATATAGAAAAATCTGTGTTCTTGTGATTGTCCATATATTTATAACCATAACATCAAAGAAAGTTTTCTATATCTCTTTGATGTCATCTAGAGAACATCTGGATTTTATGTTGTATGTAGTGTATGAACATGTTCAATGTATCATTTAGAGGAGGGATGCCCAACCCGCAGCCCATGAATAATGCGGGCCTGCAAGATAATAAAAATAAAGGAAGTTTGATATTTATATACATTAATTATATTATATATACCGTATTTATATGCAACCCAACACAATTCGTCTTCGTTCGGTGCAACCCAGGCAAGCCAAAAGGTTAGACAACCATTATGATCTCTATTCAACCACCTGTTCCCAGAAGGAAATTACTCTTTCAGATGTCTTATTTGCCTGATAGTTTTACTGATTTCATTATATTAAGTTCTTTAAGCTTGGTTTATTGCATACTATTTATTATCTAACTAGGTAAAGCCCTATCAGTGTGAGTATGGGATTTCCTGCCCATTTATATGTAGTTTTAGAGACATGCTCTTTTTCCCATCCGCTTTGGTGAATTTTGAGAAGGCGGTGATGTGAATCAAAATATTAAAAAGTTTACTGCTTTATAAAATGAAATATATTGGGAAAGAGAACCACGGCTATATACTTATTTAAAATGACTTTGTATTGTTAAAATCAATTCCTAACAAATGGAATTTGGTATATTATTAGACAGCAATAGTAACAAAACAAGACCCTCCCCCCATAATAGCACCATATACAGTAACGTTGTGATATCAGCAAAGGTAGTGTCCTTCTCTTGCCTTTCAAAACAATCAAGGCCATTGTTTAGGACATACTTACTTGAGAGTAAGTCCTGGTGAGAATTACTATGCTGAAACTCAAGTTCTTGATCACTCTGCCCATTTGGCATCATGATTGTTCAAAGTGAAACAACATCCTTGAAGACAAAACAAGGGGTTTCTTAATACCCAATCATGTCATCATTTGACAATGTGGACAGTAAATGGATATGTGAAGGGTGGTTGGCACGTGTGTGTGTGTGTGTGTGTGTGTGTGTGCTGTTTCCCAGATCAATGGCCTTTAATGGCCACTTAAAACAACCTCCTTGAGTCGGTTTACAGAAGGAAAAGTAGAAGATTGGGTGTGAGGGTGGGGTGGGGGTGGAGAACCTTCTCCCAATGTAACCCAACTGAAAGCACCAGAAAGACCCAACCCTCCCCCACTCAAGTAATTAGCACCGTTCCTCATTTTAACTGCAGTTTGAAGCAAGCATGACAATATCTTTGGGATAGTCTCAGATTTCAAAGGTTCTCCTCAGAACCAGCTGCGGCTCATGGAATCCGGCTACTTTTTCTGCATAAGATATAATGCCAAGCTTTTTGAAATGAAAGCTGTGGCAGGACTAGTAGAGATTAATATAGGGAGTGAAGGGAAGAAATGCTTCTTGTTTGATAAAGCACAGATGTCTGCTTGATTTGTTGAGATGGCTGACAGTTGCTGATGGCTTGCAGCTTGGGATTTACCCCTCACCCTCACCCATTCACTGATCAGTTCAGTTTACCAGTGTGTTAGAGATGCATTGCTGAGATCCAGTTATCACAAACTGCTTTGCAGGGTAAAATAGTGAGCAAAAGTTAACATACAAATGGTAGCTAATCTATTGGATAATTTCCCAGGTATTATATTGAATAAGTAAGATCCATTGGCCATGAATCCACTTTGGCATGGCATCTTAAATGGCCTTATATCATAGTCTGTGTGTTTGTATGTGTGTATTCTTGCATAAGAAGGTTTAGCAGTTATGTGGTTCCTAAAGAATAATTCCAAACCTAAATATATTTACTAGAGCAGAGGTCCTCAACCTTTTGGATACCAGGGACTGGTTACGTGGAAAGAGGTTTTTCCATGGACCGGAGGGGGCATCGTTTTGTGTGCTGCCTGCATCCTATAGATGTTGTTTTCCTTGTTTGTGCGGACCGGTTGCTGACATGCTGTGGACCGATACTGGTCCACGGACCGGGGCTGGGGAACCTTGTACTAGAGAATGAGTTGCGCTTAACAGTTCATATCTCAACCCAACTCATAATGTAGCTGTTTTTTTTCTTAGCATATTCTAAGGCCCAGCCATTGTAATTTGCAAACTGTAGTTTATGGTGTAGTGTAATATACGGTATGTGCTCAGACATTAAGGATTTTCTAGCAAACCATAATTAAGCAAAACATGGATTAGAATAAAGAATTAACCTAGCCAATGAGATTTAATTCTGAATAAAACTAATCAGATCTCCATTACTTGAAAGTCCCAATGTTACAGTGATGCTGTCAAACACAGGAAATCAGAAGTCGAGGTGGTTAAAATGAATACAGGTTTATTGCATGCTAACATTCTCTGCAAGAATCTGAACTTCTAATGATCAAAACAAGTTGGCAGTAGGTAAAAGTCAACAGAATTAGAAAATCAATAAAACTTAAAAAAAAGTCAGCGGAATTCAAGGTGGGCTGGACTTAGATCTCTTGTGAAGGAACTTGAGACCGATGCCATGCTTATCTCCTCCCTCGGGCTCAACCTGCTCATCTAGAGATTCTTTCTCCATATTATGCACAGTGATATGTACTTCTATCAAATTTAAATTATATCAACAACCTTCCCTCCAAATTAACAACCCAAATATTTTGCTCTAGGTCTCAAATAATTTTGATTGGCCTTTGTTTTTCCTTTTAGCATGTTTTTTTCAATTGCACAGTGCTTTTCTGAAATCTGCATGCTACATTTCTCATGTGGTCCCAGATACTTCCTTTTTTAATGATCCCAAAGAAAGAATTTTTCCTTTTCACAGAAGATATTATATTGGTGCAAATCTACATTGGTGTAATATTATTGTCCATGCAGCCATTATTGCAATAGAAATACTTCTTAACCACAGATTTTCCTTTATCTCATCTCTGCCATCACTTACACGAGTTTCTATGTTCTGAGTTTATGCTCTGTTAATACATTAGTTGATATGAAAGTCTTATGAGTAGCATTTGCAGCATCTCTAACAAATGAATTAATAAGATATTTGGTAAAATATACATTTGAAATTTTCAAATGATCTGATCCTGAATATTCTTTACTATATCCTACTATTAATTATAAGGAAACACTTGTTCTTGTTCAGATAAAACCTCATATTGCTTAGTAATTGTCTTTAATTGTTATTAGAAATTATATTTATTTGTCCACTGCACCAATCCAAGTGGCCTTTAGACAGTTTATAGGAGTTCAGATATCAATAATCAATATATTATATATGACAATTCTGTATATTGTCAAAAGCAAGGATATACAATATTTGCAGCGTTGACATTATATTAATGATTAAAACTACAACAATAAACACAATAAATACATAGCAAATGTATATATGCTTTTGGCTCTAAAGTCACCCTCCAAATGCTTTCTGGAAAACCTGGATTTTTACAAGCTTCCAGAAGATCATGAGAGTGGGATCCATCTTTGTCATGGGAGACAAGGTATTCCATAGGTGGAGATTTGCCATAAAGAATACCCATTGTGTGAGTCCCTTTCTGTTGGATCCCTGGTGTGTGTGTGGGGGGGATTAGTAGGTGCCCTCAGATTGAGCCAGATGGACAACATTTATATGGGAAAGGATGCTAGTTTACCCTGCAATGACAAATGACCTCCCACCTTTGAAAGAAAATGTAACATCTAAATTTAGTATTAGAAGTAAAAACTTAGAATCTTAGAATTATAGATCTAAGTTCTAGGATTTCTGTGTACATTCAATACTTGAAGATGTTTGTATTGATACTTCCCAGAAGTCTGTCCTTTTCTCCCTCCCTCACCCTTTTCTTTCAATTCTGTCTCCCTTCTCTGTAAAATTCCAGTGTGGTTGCGTATTATTCCCTGTTGACTGATGGAAGTAAAATAATTGTTTGGAATGTTTTTTTGTGAGCTGTTACCAGATATGTTGAGGAGTGTGGCTCAATTTGAGGGCACTTCTTAATTGATAGGCACAAAGGAGATTTTACAGACTAAAACTATGTCCTGGCGAATTAACAGATTCCTACAATTAACGGTGTTTTTATTGACATAACCATAAAATCTGCAAAATGAAATTATTCAAGGAATTGATGTTGAAGCCCAGGATTAGGGTGACAGAATCATTGGTCCTGTGGTTCCATATACAAAGACTTGGATATTTGAGCCTCTGAGCTGTTGTATACATTATAGAAAAGAGCTGTAAAAATAAGATTGGAGGGAAAAGATATTACAGTTAATTAAATGAAGTATCTAAAGTATTAAAGTGCAACTTGGAACAGATCTTTAAAAGGCAATTTTTAAATGATTTTTTTTTTTTTGTAATTGTAGCACGGATAATCCTCGAGTTGTGATCACAACTGAGCTGAAAATTTCTGTTGCTAAGCGAGACACTTGTTAGGTGAAATTCGCCCCCTTTTACAACCTTTCATGCCACAGTTGTTAAGTGAAGCACAGTAGTTGTTAAGTTAGTAACATGGATATTAAGTGAATCCAGCTTCCCCACTGACTTTGCTTTTCAGAAGGTTGCAAAAGATGATCACATGACCCTGCAACTGTCATGAATATGAGTCAGTTGCCAAGCATCTAAATTTTGATCACATGACCTGTGGGGATGCTGCAACAGTTCTAAGTGTGAAAAATGGTCCCAAGTCACTGTTTTCAGTGCCGTTGTAATGTCAAATGATCACTAAGCGAACTGTTGTAAGTTGAGGACTACTTGTATAATAGTTCACTACCTTATGAGAAATAAGTATACATCATATAAAATAATATAAAAAGTAATAATTGGAAAGAAGGCTTATGTAATTGTTGTTAAAAGAGAAAAACACAGACAAAGGAAAACCCAAGTTTCTAAAATGCCATTAGAAACAATATTACACGAAACAAAGCAGTTAAAATAGTAATCAGGTGAAAAATTAATTTATGAAGGGGTAATGTTAGTATAGCTCAGTGGTTCTCAACCTTTTTAATGCCGCAACCCCCAACCGGTCGTAAGTCGAGGACTACTCAACTGGTTCAGCACCGTTTGCAGAATGGGACTTTTGGCGGGCTCAGCAGGGCAGAGACAGCCTGGACAATTCCTATTGGCTTTTGAAAGCCAATAGAATTAGACTCTATTCAAGAGAGTCTATTCTATTGGCTTTCAAAAGCCAATAGAATAAAAGGGAGTAGCACAGCTAAGGAAAAGGGGGAAAAAATGGCGGACTGCGTTGTTTGGCGACCCCCGTGAAATGGTCGTTCGACCCCAAATGGGGTCCTGACCCACAGGTTGAGAATCACTGGTATAGCTTTAATACCGAAATGCGTACAATGTGCAGAAATAAAGCTAGGGGAACTTTTCACACCTGCAAACAACTCCAAACAATTAAAATGGAATTCCAAACAATTTAAATCCATGAGTAGCTGAATGAAAGAAAGATAAACCACTGGATGTAAAAATTAGTGCATAGCGTGTCTCAAAGGCACTTCAAAAGGCAACTGGACTGTTTTTTTCCTCGAGGGAGAAGAAGGAAATGTTTTGCTTTTCATCCAAGAAGTTTCTTCAGTTCTGACTGAATGGTAGGGAATGGGAAGGATTTATATTCCGTGCAATCATGTGGTCATTAGCACTCTTTCTGAGAGTTGTTGAGGCCACTGCAAAGAATATATATGAGCTCTGTGCCCACTGCAAGGAATATATGAGATATGCTTCTTTGCTGTTGTATCTACTATTTGAAATGAGCAAATAGATAGAGAATAGAGAATAGACAGACAGACAGACAGACAGACAGACAGATAGATAGATAGATAGATATAGATGAGAGTGTGAGATTAGAAGATATCACTTCAGCCCAAAAGAACAGAGGCAAGTCAAGAAATAATTGTTGATTTAATTTTAATTTAAATCATAAATGTGATCTCCCCATGTATTTCATCACATTAAACCCTACGCTCTGGCTGCAACATTTGGAGCAGTTCTGTGGATAGTTTTGTGATTGTGAAATATCATATGCAATTCTAGAAGATTTAAATTAGATTGGAATGACATTGGAATGTCAACTGTAAAATAGCCATTTACAATCTGCCTTCTAGTGGGTGTCTTATAGAGTATTTCCTGCATATGTAGGAACTCAAGTTTAGTCCGATACTGAATTTGATATTCAATAGGATAAAGGATATTGGATAAAGACCTTGGGTAGTTCTTGGAATTTGTGTAGATAAACTACTCAGGAATGGCATACAACTCAAGTGGAATATATCCCTCCAGTATTATAGTTGACCTTTGCTTTCATAATCCAAGTAAATAATATATGCTATAGCAAACAGACCTGGAAATATGTGCAAAGTCAATAACTCAAGAATAACTTTATTCCTTATTAAATGGAATATATTCCCAAGAATTATTTCTGAATATTGTTCCCTAAACCATTAGGGCAGTTAGTTAGAAAAATGTACTATTTTTCAAATTAAGTATTACAGTAAAAAATAATTGTACTGTTTACTCATAATACCATATGATTTAAATAAAAAGTTAAATGCTTAGATTTATAACAATAATAATTGGAACTGACTAAACTTATCTTTTAAAATAACTAAATGAGTTGAGCTCACCTGCATGCTAGGGACTGCAAGCCTAAATTGGTCTTTTTATGTTTTAAATGAATGTTTATTCTTGTTGTGATATAACTAGTGGTAAAAATTAAACTAAAAGTTTAAGTAAAGTGAACTTAAAAAAAAATCACTCACAAATCTTATGAAGCTATGCCTTGTCCAAATCTATCTTAGGGCCATTACAAGTTAACTCCCAAACTGGTATTATCACTATGCATTGTTCAGAAGTTCCACCAAATCCAAAATGAATATCGAGTGAGATCGTTTTGGCAGCAATTGTGCTAAACAGGGATTTTCCAAGCTTGGCTGCTAACCCAGGATTCCTTTCTTAGGGTCACATTGCTTGTAGATTACAAAATTGGCTGCAGAATAGATACCCTACTCAAATGACAGATTTGTCCAACCTGTGCAGTGTTAAAGGAAACTGGGCCATGTTTTGTAAACTGGCGCTAATATTTTCCATCTGTAACTAAGAACAAGACTGATGAAGGACAAAAGAATAGTGTGCAGGCACAAGGGACTGCAAAGGGAGCCAAAGAAGAGAAAGAGAATATAGTTAGTACAGCTACTTGGAGAAAGATGGATTCCTTCACAAGCACTCCCCTTCTTTTTTATTTAGATATGTTTGGTTGATTCTCTATCCACGATCCCCTTTGTTTTACAATGGGAAGCTTGCAAAGATGAATCAGGAGCAAACTCTAGCTCAAAAATAAGAATTCTTGTTGGGATTCATGGTTTCTTATGCCTAAATTCACAACTGGGGAAATTTGTTTATATTTAGGGGAAAATATTAACAAAATATATTGTCATTCCAAATGAGGAACTATTTTTAAGAAAACCTGCCAAGGATTTTGCTGTATGGCTGTTTTTATTTATGTGAATGTTTTCATATGGAAATTAGTTAATTGTATCCTCTTTAAAATATCCAAATGTATGCAACAGCCTGATCTAATGGAATAGCAAGAATGAACAGCAAAAATGAAATTAATTGATTAATTATGTGCCCTCAAGTCAGTATCAGTTCTAGTAACCACATAGGTAATCTCCATGACAAAAGTCCTAACCTGATCTTCAGGTCTTCCAACAGTGCATTCACTGTAAGTGTGTGAGTTCATTCACCTTGTCACCTTCCATATTTCCCAGGATTAAAGCCTTTCTCAGAGGATGAGGGTTTGCGTTATGTGTCCAAATAAGATAATTTGAGCTTAGTCATTTGTATCTCCAGTGAAAACTTGGCGTTGATTTGTTTGATGATCCATCAGTTTCTTTCCTTACCTATCTATGGTATTCTCAGGAGTTCTCAGGAGTTTTCTCCAGCACTACGTGATCACTAAGAATTGACCATGATAGTATATAATCAATATATATACATATACAACTATATATTGTTATATATAACGATATAAACTCTCTGAGATTGATTGATTTTTTGTTTTGCAACTAGCAATTAGCACTGATGATGTTACCGAGTTTGGGTTATGAAATGTCTGCAAGAAAACAACCAAGCTCAGAGAGCCCCAAGGACCCTTTATTTCAACCCTCAGCTACAAATAGTCTCTTTTAAAAGATTTACTTCCTAGATCCCAATAGATGGCATGTTTAGTTGAAGTTTAGTGAAGTGAAGTGGATTACAGTATTCAAAAGTAATAGATGATATTTGTAAAGGTCTCCTTTTCCCTTTTGCAGACATAAAGCCTACTACCTTTCAAGCAGATATATTGGAACAATTTCAGTAAGAGAAAGGAATCATTAATCATTCCTGGCTAACAACGTTTTGGGAAAATACCTTCTAAGAGTTCTTTTAGGGAACAGTGGGACTTTCCAGTGGTGGAAAGCAGTAACAACAACATCGTCACCAATAACGTTGCTGACACTTCCACTTTAAAAATCCAGCAAGACAAACTTGAAAGAAATTACCAGGAGCGTAAAGCTGAAAAAAAGATTTCTTTTGTAGTAGAAGAGAACTTTTTTTAAAACAACAACAACAACAACAAATACAAGAATGCCCATATCTATAAATGACTCAAATGCAAATAATTGAAAGCGCAAGTTGATTTTTAAATGGTCTCAGAACGAAGGACTTTACTATTCAATCTGCGTCATATTCATTTTAGAAGACCAACCTTCTTCTGTTGTAGAGACAATCTAAGATTAAGGCATTGTACATGGGAATGAGAATTTTTGAGAGACATTGTATAGGGCTTGAACTTCCTATCCAGCACTGGCTCTTTTCTAATGACAGAGTCCTGGGGTGGAATAGAGTCAGAAATCTCAGCATTGCACCAGGAGCTATTGAGTTATAGCATTGATATAGTATTGGTTAAGAAGGCCCGGCAAAGAGTATAATAATAATAATAATAATAATAATAATAATAATAATAATAATAAGCAGAACTAAAAGCAATGGATAGGCAGACCAGAAAAATAATGACAATGAATCATGCCCTTCATCCACGTAGTGACATTGATAGACTTTATCTACCAAGGCAAATAGGTGGGCGTGGAATGCTACAAGTCCATCAGATGGTTGAAGAAGAAAAAATGGCTTTGGAAGAATATCTGAAGAACAATGATGAAGATGCACTGAAATTAGTATATCAGGAAGGCTTACTGACTACTGGAGAGCCAAACTGGCCTACAAGAAAGACCAAATGAAGAACAGAATAGAGGCATGGGAAGACAAAGCACTACATGGCCAATACATGAAAAAATAGCTGGGAAAGCAGATAATAATAAAACCTGGCAATGGCTAAGAGCAGGAAAATTGAAGAAAGAGACCGAGGGACTAATTCTGGCTGCACACGACCAAGCCTTAAGGACAAATGCATACAAAGTCAAAATTGAGAAGACAGCAACAGACAGTAAGTGCCGCCTATGCAAAGAAGCTGAAGAAACAGTTGACCACTTGGTAAGCTGTTGCAAGAAGATTGCACAAACTGATTACAAGCAGCGGCATGACAAAGTAGCAACAATGGTGCATTGGAAGATCTGCAAAAAATATCATTTGCCTGTAAGCAAAAACTGGTGGGATCATAAAATAGAGAAAGTCATAGAAATGATAAAATTAAACTGCTCTGGGACTTCAGAATTCAAACAGACAAGCAACTGCAACATAACACCCCAGACTTAACAATTGTCGATAAGAAAGACAAAAAAGTCTGGATAGTGGATGTGGCAGTGCCTGGAGACAGCAGAATAGACGAGAAAGAACTGGAAAAGATAACAAAATACAAAGACCTACAAATAGAAATAGAAAGACTGTGGCAAAAGCAAGCAAGGGTAGTACCAATAGTAATAAGCTCCTTGGGTGCAATCCCAAAACAACTGGAGCACCACTTGAACACCATTGGCATTGGCAAATTCGCTATTAGTCAATTGCAAAAGGCGGCCTTACTAGGAACTGCTTCCATCCTGCGACGATAGCTGTAATACCATCAAACATCCACATCTGCCTATCCCAGGTCCTGGGTAAGGACTCGATAGGTAAACAAAATGCCAAATCCAGTCTGAACATCTGGCTGACTGTGCGATGATCAATAATAATAATAATAATAATAATAATAATAATAATAATAATAATAGTAGTAGTAGTAGTAGTAGTAGTAGTAGTAGTAGTAGTAGTAGTAGTAAAGTTGGAAGGGACCTTAGAGGTCATCTAGTCCAAACCCCTGCTTAGGCAGGAAAACCTATACCATTTCAGACAAATGGTATTTCAGTCTCTTCTTGAAAACTTCCAGTGTTGGAGCATTCACTGCTTCTGGAGGCAGGTTGTTCCATTGGTTAATTATTCTAACTGTCAGGAAGTTTCTTCTTAGTTCTAGGTTGCTTCTCTCCTTGCTTAGTTTCCACCTGTTGCTTCTTGTCCTGCCTTCAGGTGCCTTGGAGAATAGCTTGACTCCCTCTTCTTTGTGGCAGCCCCTGAGATATTGGAACACTGCTATCATGTCCCTCCTTGTCCTTCTCTTCATTAAACTAGACATACCCAATTCCAGCAGCCGTTCCTTATATGCTTTAGCCTCCAGTCCCCCTAATCATCTTTGTTGCTCTTCTCTGTACTCTTTCTAGAGTCTCAGCATCTTTTTTGCATCGCGGTGACCAAAACTGGATGCAGTATTCCAAGTGTGGCCTTACCAAGGCATTGGTAAGTCTTGAGACTTCTCAGGAAACAACAACTGGATGAAAAACTGCTGGTGACCTTCTACCGTTGCCCCATAGAGAGCATTCTAACCTATTGCATTTGTGGGTGGTTTGCTAGCTGCACAGTAGCAGATAGGAAAGCGCTCCAGAGGGTCATTACCATCATCCAGAGGATTATTGGCTGCCTTCTCCTCCCCCCCCCCGGAAGAACTGTACAGTTCCCTCTGTCTTAGGAAAGCTCAAAACATTCTTAAAGATTCATCTCATCCCGGACATTCTTTCTTTGAACTATTACCATTTGGCAGATGGTACAGGATAATAAAAACAAAGACAAATAGGATAAAAAATAGTTTTTATCCCAGAGCTATAACCGTATTATATAGTGCAAGGGTAGGCAATCTTGGCTCTTTTATGACTCGTGGACTTCAACTCCCAGAATTTCTGAGCCACCATGGCTCAGTTGGAAACCTCTCCCTTTCCCCTCAGCATGGGTGGCTCAGGAATTCTGGGAGTTGAAGTCCACAAGTCATAAAAGAGCCAAGATTGCCTACCCCTGGTATAATACAACACTGAAGTGCAATATTAGGGGCAGCGCAATGGTGAATAGAATGTGAAGGATGTGTGTATATAATGTATGTTTTTAGTTGTGGTTACTTTTGTGTAGTGTGCACTGTGGACAGCACTTACTGTAATTTCATTGTGAGATACACAATGATAATAAATATATTCTATTCTATTGAGTATTCTTCTCACTTTGATGTTGTCCCCATCCAAAAGCAACCAGCTCTGGGCAGGAAGATGGGCTGTGATGAAAACAATGCCTTCCTGTCTCCAATTAGAAAAGAGACCCTAGGAATGAAGTGAAAGTGACACTGTTGGAAGATCTCATCAGAAAACATGCAAGCAGTATGTGGGTAAACAATATATATTACAATTAATCATACCTCAAGTTGAGAGGCTATCAGGAAGGGGGCAGATCATAAGGCCATTATGAAGCAGCTATTTAGGGAAGTTCTCTTCAGACCAGATGCCTGAGCTTGTGAAAGAAACAATACCTCAGGGAGAAGTAATGTGGCCAGTGGGTCAGAGAATCATCTGAACAAACAAACAAACAGGTGGTGGCAAACCATTCAACTAACAGTCTCATAAGATATCTGGAGCGAATAGACACAGAACAAATTACATCTCAAATAAAGAACTGGCTTTCTTAATTATCTTACTGAATTCAAAGCAAAGCACCTAGTTTTTGGTTTCCTAGGATGCTGTGTTTTGTTTTGTTCTGTTGGATTTTTTTTCAAAAGCCTTATGGGACACTTAGGAAAGGTGGGAATAGCTCATGTTTCTTTGGAGAACTGCAGCAATAAATGTTTGCCATTTCCATGTGTTAAATTTTAGTGTCTTCAAAGGTGTCTGTCAGTTTGGGAAAAATTATATGGTATTGAACACCTTACACTCAGCTTCTTTATACACTTCTAATTTATTTGGTATTTATGCAATTAATTAAATGCATCATAAAATGCTTTCTGAAGGCATTATATAACTTACAAAACATAGTAATGCAGTATTAGTAAAACATATTCCTAATATAAACTCTATAAAATAATATACATACCAAACTAAAACAAGCCCAATATCACTTAAGAAGTCTATGCAACACAGTTAGGTAAAATGGGCTTTATAGACTGACTGTGTTCAGCAGGTCAGCGGTTCAAATCTCACCGGCTCAAGGTTGACTCAGCCTTCCATCCTTCCGAGGTAGGTAAAATGAGGACCCAGATTGTTGGGGGCAATGTAAATATATATATACAATGTTTACTGGTGTACACCGCTTAGAGAGTGCTTGCACTTAAAGCGGTATATAAGTCTCATGAATAAATAAATAATGCAATAAATAAACAAACAGAAAGACAGACAGACAAATAAATAGTTTTAAAAGTAGAAGGTTGTGGTGGAAGGACACATTAATTCTCATAATGGAAGAATGGATGGCAAAGGTGATGGAGTTGGCAGAGATGGCAAAATTGCCATTTCTAATTAAAGAGAAGACTTTATCTAGTTTGTTTCCATCTGGAAACAAGCCACTTCTGGATGTTGTACTTGAAATGGAAAAACAAATATGAAACTTTAATTTTAGGTTTCGACAATTAGAATGACCTTGTTATTATAGAAATGGCTTGCAACAAAAGATTGAGGCTGTAACTTTTGTTTTGTATTCTACTGTATTGAAAAAGGTCAAAAGTCACTACTTCTTTTCTTTTTTCTTTCTTTTTCACTTCTTTCTCTTCTTCTTTCTCCAACTATTTTGATTTTTGTTTCTAGTTGCATTTTATGTTATAATAAACTTTGGTTAAAAAATCTTTTCAAAAAAGAATTAGAATGGCATAATCTGAAGTTCAGGTGGCATGGTTTTCTATAGTTATGATGAAATTAAGGTTAATATAGATTTTAAGAATCACGCCATATTCAGAATTTGGATCAGCTATAAACCAATGTCAATGCTGCAAATGAACTTGGCATTGTTTTTCCTTTGTTTTTGGTTGCCACGGAGTTGGGAGGGGGTAAGGGTATTCTTATAGCTTAGTCAAAACAATAAATGGTTCTGTGGGAACCAAGGTCATTGCTGCCTAGGTTTTGGCAGGCTGAAGCTTCTATTGGAAAACCCGCCAGAGTAGTTTATTGGGGAATGTGATTCATGACATATTACTGGGATAGGAAAATCAACTTTGTAACATTGTAACATTTGGAGGTAAATTTCAGTCTTGGTTTCAATTTTGAATGTGTTGATATTTTGTAGCCGATAAATATGTTGTAGCCAATAAATATGTTCTTTAAGGAAACCTCTTGTCTTGGAATTCTGTTTTTATTGGTCTCATCTATTGGAATCATGACACCCAAACTGTGGTGAAAATGCCTTTATGGGCCTCAGAATAAGAAGCATTTTATAAGAGAGAAACAATTTCTTAATTTCAACAATAAAGAACAATGTCACTTCTTTAGAATTTTTCTTTTCTTTTCTTTTCTTTTCCTTTCCTTTCTTTTCCTTTCCTTTCCTTTCCTTTTTCCCTTTTCTATTTCTTTTTTTCTATTTCTTTTTTATTTTCTTATTATTTATTTTTATTTCACTTTAATTCGAAGTTTAACTGTCTTGAAATATATGAAAACGTCTTTAATAAAGAATTTTAATAAAAATATTTTAAAAAGAAGTCTATCATGCATTGTAGATATTCATGTTATTCGTTGTGGGGTGTGGAATTGATGGAGACACTGCTTTTAAATTAAACTAATGACTATTTGGCTTTTAGCTCTCTGTGGGTCTATGGCATAAAGTAAACAGCAACTCTTATTACAAGCAAGAGGTGATAGAAGAAAGGTTCACTAGAATATCAAAGAACGTAACACTATTGGCTTGTTGCCATTCCAAAATTAAAGAAATATGAGAATTAGATGACACCTTATGAGACTGTGCTGAACAAGAAATCAGACAAGCTATGGGCAGAAGTTTAGTAATAGAGCTTAATAGTTAATCTGCCAGTACATGCATGTATGGATTGCTTGATCTTCTAGTCTGAGGCCAAGAATACGGTCCAAATGCAACAGCAGAGTTCCACTCTTGCATAGCTTCTGTAGACTGAGGATTGTAGGATGTACTTAGTCCCCTGTAATTAAGAACAAGAGGAAAGTCCTGCTTAAAGCAATCAGTGTAGTTCAAGCCACACAAATTCAAGCCACACTCTCTAACTTAGACTAGTCTCTCAGTAGAAATTATCTCACAAGGTTGTGGTAAGTGTATAATGAAGTGTGTGCATGTGTAGACCACTTTGAACTCCCCACAGGAACATTGAAACATAGTGTCTGTAATTTTGAGGGCTATGCTTGTATGTAATTCAGTGTAGTAATAAATAACTTTTGGTGTATACAGGTAGTCCTTGACTTACGACCACAATTAAGCCCAAAAGTTCTGTTGCTAAGTGAGACAGTTATTAAGTCAGTTTCCCATTTTATGATCTTTCTTGCCACAGTTGTTAAGTGAATCACTGTAGTTGTTAAGTTAGTAACCCCGTTGTTAAGTGAATTTGGCTTCCCCATTGACTTTGTTTGTCAGAGGTCTCAAAAGAGGATTACATGGCCCCGGGATCACATATTTATGCAACTGACATAAATATGAGTCGGTTACCAACCATCAGAATTTTGATCACACTACCATGGAGAAGCTGCATGGTCGTAAGTGTGAAAAATGATCATAAGTCACCTTTTTCACTGCCATTGTAACTTTGAACGCTCGCTAAATGTACCTGTAACTAAATCTACATAGTGTTGGCTTTTGCTGAAGTCACTTATATATTGGCCAAATATAATTCTTTCCTATGATTTGTTTGGAAACTGATGTATGGGAAAACCAGGGTTGGAACTGGTTGGATTTGAAAGGGGTTACTTATTGTCCACTCTTCCAGTTAACTCTTTCTTCTTCTATTTGTAAAAGGCAGAGTTACAGAAGAGAAAATATCTCCGAAGGCTACGGAACGCTGTAGAGTTGGTAGAACACAAGCTTTTTAAAAGAAAAGAAGCATGGTCAGACATAGTGCTACAATGGCATAAAATAGAAGAACAAGTAGGCGTTGCTTCATGCTTGCCTCCCTGGTGTGCAAGCCTTTAAAAATACCACAACTAATACACTGAGTAAAGCAAAGATTAATTTCTATGCCACCTGGCAACAAGCTGTGGATTAAAGCCAGGCCCTCCATATTGGGCTAATGTTCTGTGAATATTATGCTCAAATATCCAACCAACTGGCCTCTTGTTTAAACCATGGATGTGTTGCTTTTGTTAGTCCAATTGCTTAAGTGTTCATTCTTCTGTTCCCCTCCGAATGCAAAGCTCATTGTTTCAGTAGAAGGGAGGAAAAGACAGTAAACCTGTTCAATTAAAGCACATTACTAGAACCAGCTGTTAAGGCTGCCTGAATGCCAGGGGCTTTAGGAAAAGTAAATACCCTTAGCGAAAGAAGGCAGACACACTCTATCTTTGGAGGCAAGACAACAATTTCCCTCATGCTGTTCAGAAAAGGAGCCTTTGTTTTAGGTTGGATGCTAGAACCATGTAAAGCTCACCAAAGTGAGTGCCCAGCAAGTGTAATCTTTCACAGTCCAGGACAGTAAGGTCTCTATACTGTAGTATAGAGGAAGTAGGTGTATAGATACTATCCCATCAGGCAAAAACTTCATGTAACTCTGCACTTGATGCTCTACATCAGTATCTTTCTAAATCAACAGCCCACTCTTTCTCTTTTACTCCATGTATCTGTATTTATTTATTGATTTGGTTTTTATCCCACTCTTATTATTTTATAAGTAACCCAGGGCAGCAAACATCCCTAATATTCTTTCTTCCTCCTATTTTCCCAACAATAACAACAACAATTCGGTGAGGTGAGGTGAGCTGAGAGAAAGTGACTGGCCCAAAATCACTCAGCTGGCTTTACATGGTTCTAGCATCCAACCTCAAGCTGAAGACTACAACTCGCAGTCTTCTGATTTCTAGGGCAGCACTTTAACCACTAGGCCAATAATTAAATAAGTCCATCGTCGCACAAGTTGCACTGAAATTGTCAGATGCTCTCTGCTCTCGAGATCTTCTGAGAACACTATTTTCCAGATGTTTTGCAATTAGAGCAAGGCCAAACACTAGGCATTCTGGGAGTTTTTAGTCCCTTTACCACCAAGTCCCTATGGATTGGGGAAGGCTGTCATTTTTTTTAAATTTAGTGTAGGGCATCAAGGCCAGGGAGGCTACAATGCACACAGTAGAAGTCCTGGCAGCTGCCAGTCGCTAGTACGTTTATTGCACCAGTGCATCACAAGAGAGCAAACTAGCTTCATACCAGCTAGTCTACAGCATTCTCAGAGGAAGTTGGCTCATCCAGGACCTTCCTCCACTGATTGCATCCAGACAGATCCAATGCTGGTTCCAGTTCCCCACGCAGAATGCAGCCAGCAGTTCCCCACCACCAAAATGGTGGTATCTATCTACCTATTCACAAACAATGCTTTCAGACTGTTAGGTGGGCAGGAGCTAAGGACAAGAGATGGGAATTCACCCTGTCCTGCAAAGCTGAACTCGAACCACCAGAGTGCTGGCAACTGCTCAGCACATCCAGTGTCATTAAGCCTCTGCACCACCATGTCCCCTAAGGCTGTCATAATAATGAGATGTTAGGAATGCCATGTCTGACAAATAGCACAGAATGCTGTAAGTACAAACAGATAACATATCTCAAGGAGACTCAGCGGTATGCATATCTATTCAAAACTACACCCATTATGTTTAATGCGATATATTGTCAGGTAAGAGAACATGTAGCAGAATAATAGACTTGGTGCTTACAAAAGCAAAAAAGCAGGATATAAATCTAATAATAAAAATGTAAAAAAGTTATATATAAGCTTGCATGATGAAATAACTGGACTGGGGTATAATTGGCGGCACACAGTACAATGGAGAAAACTCTTGATATATAAGATACTTCCATACTGAAGCTTCTAGATTTTGTACAGCTACTTCCTATCTGCTTCCTTAATAGATTTTTTTTGGGGGGGCAGCAAGAAAAGAATTGATGGAAGAAATGAAAAACATTATTTGAATTCTTCATTCCATGAAATTATGGCAGACTGTAGAAGAATGGATAGATGGGTGGATGGATGGGAGAAAGGAAGGAAGGAAGGAAGGAAGGAAGGAAGGAAGGAAGGAAGGAAGGAAGGAAGGAAGGAAGGAAGGAAGAGTCTTCTTTTGATCCCAACGACTGTTAAATATATCTTTGGTGACATGTTAAAGAAGAGAAGCTTTTTGGAGGAACTTCTAGCCTTGGAACTCCTGCTAAAGAATATAATATGGCCCATAGTCTCTATTGTCTTTCCTAACAAGGAAAATCTTATTCCTTGCTAAGTGAAGGAAAGCCTAAGATGTACTGTTGAATTGATTAGTGCTACCCACTTCCAATATGCTTGTATAATAGCAATAGCACTTAGACTTATATACTGCTTCACAGTGCTTTACACCCTCTCTAAGCCTATTTCCCCCAACAGTCTGGGTCCTCATTTTACTAACCTCGGAAGGATGAAAAGCTGAGTCAACCTTGAACTGGTCAGGATTGAACTGCTGGCAGTCAGCACAGTTTGCCTGCAATACTGCATTCTAACCATTGCGCTACCACTGCCTTCAGTTCTGATTTGTGGTGGTCACCTTTGAACATAATAATGTTTAGTCCTGTTTAAATTTCACATTCTAATTTTTTTAAATTGTTGCAATTATGATTTTCAGCTGCCTGGAGTACATTGAGCAGCATTCATTGTGGAAAGGGAGACTATAAATTAAATTAGTTAATAAATATGTGCTTTATTCTGTGAAAACGTTACATTTCAAAAGGGAAGAGTTTATAACATTTTGCTTTTAAATATTCAGATTAAGGTATTTTAGATAGGTTTAGAATTTTAGATAGAGAAACAATCTCAGTTTAAATCTACTCATACATCACATATATTCTATTACATATCAAACCACTATAAAAATTGTTTGCACGCATCTAAACCCTAGTTCAGGGTTGTGATGGCCTTTCAGATATTGCTGAACTACAGTCTCCAAAAGGATCAGAGAAACCCAATGGATCTCTTTTTTCCAAAATAATATGGTCCTTTCTCATTCTCAGAACGAGACGTTTGGAAGAAGACATCTCACCCCAGGACTGCCTTTGGCTCTGATCTGAATGTATTACACCTTTGAACGTATTACAATGTCAGCTGTTATTTACCAAGACATGGTTGAATAAAAGGATTCCGCTTCATTCAAGCCATGACACCCACAAGCTCCAGAGAGCCTTTCTTTGCTTACAACAACAAGAACAACACAAGTTCTCCTCTCCAAAAAGCCCACTGCAGATCCAGGCAGTCTCTTATTGCAAAGCCGTCAGACTGGCTGGCACCCCCAAAGTAGCTTCTTCATCTCCAAGACAGCTGCATCGCAGGCATGACGACTGCTTTGCCAGTCAGGAAAGAGCTGGCTGGAAGCTGTCAGAGCAAACCCAGAAGTCTTACATGCCATAGGAACCAGCTGTCCTGAGACAGTAAACACCATTCCACAAAAGTTGGGGTCAAGCAGGCTGGAGGGGAGTCCTCCATTCATGTACAGCTTCCACAGTGTAGTGTTCAGAATCGGCAGTGACCACTTGAAAAAGTTCCACCTCCAAAGAGATGTAGCAGTGACAAGGGCTTCTTCATTGTTGGCCATCGTAAATGGTTGGAGGTGTGACCAGGACAGGAGTCAGAGTAATTTTGTGGCACATGCACAATCTTGCATGCATGCATACATGCAAACACACTTCCAGAGGATTGGACTCAGCTTCTCAAAGATGCATCAAAGGAAAATGAGCATGGGACTCTTTGTAAATTTACAAGAAATATGCTTAAAGAGCGAGGGTTCCTTTTTTAGTTGTAATGTCAAACAATATTAGTTCTTTTAAAATAAAGGGATAAGTAGATGTTTCTGAGTATTATTTATGGTAATATATGTCCTGCATTTCTATTCTTTTTTAAACACTTTTTAAACTACAATTCCTTTTCTTTAATTTTTTTTGGAGGGGTGGGTGGGTGGTTTATTGCTCTTTATCAAAAAAAGTAGTTGTAGCCATCTTTTCTAAGATTATTGATTGATGATGGCTCACCAAATTTTAGAAGGGTCTGCTTTATATATATATTTATGTGCTTTTATTCACAGTACTTTTGCATTCTTTGTAATTTGGATGGTATATCATCTAGCAATACTGTTTTACTATTTGCAAACCTTTAAATGTGTTTTATGTATTATCATAATCAATCAGAAAACAACTGGCCAGTACCAGCACTCCTGTCTAAATGGAGAATTCCACATATAATGTGCATTATACATGTGATCCATTTTTCTGAGATACATGATGAAAGGGACTGTGCATATCTAGCCTTTAAAAAAAAATAGAAATCACTCTGCTTAAGCGGCAGAGCAGTGATATAGATTCATAGTCCAACTTTCCCCAAATAATTGGTTGGCATATTTTTCACATTTTCAAAAGAATGTCAGTATGTCAGATATTCTCACCCCCAATAAATATCTTACCACACCATATTTTTTCCCTTACCTTTGCCATTAAACATGTTCCAAACTTATTCAGTTCCAAGAATCTGAAATCAAACCAGTGCAGATCGATTTCAGAGTTCTAAATCTTTCTTGCCAGTCTTACAAGAACAGGCCTTTCTTTTCCTTCCTACTTCAGCCCTCATATTCCCGTAGGTGTATCTGTATCCTATCTTTCTGGGCATAATTGTCTCATAGCCATATCCCCGCCTCTTAACTCCATTTCAATCAACTCCGTTGCAACAATGTGTAATAATCAGTTGAACTGATTTGATCCATGGCGAGATGAAAGCATTTTAAACTTCTCAGTGCTTTTGTTAATAGTTTCAAAAACCAATTTGTCCTTGCAACCAATTTTTGCTACTGTATTGAAAGACTATTCTGTCAGCTACCAATTACAGGCTGTCCAATTTATATGAACAACGCATAGAGTGCATACATTTGGGCCTGTATGAGCTAGAAGCATATCTACTCTTCTTTCTTTGAAGGAAGGGTAGTTTGTTATTTATTGGGCACTATTAACTGTCTAAGGAAGTGGTAATATACTCAGTGGCTGGCAAGCCTAAATAATAATTTAAAAAATGAGACCTGAGTGGATGGCATTCTCTGTACTCAATTACTGACTGGATTGGGTTGAGCAATGCATGGCTGAATGTATCCTTTTTGCGGGCTCCTGGGCCACAAAGAATGAACATCCTGCTAAACGCATCTTTGATCTGCAGTTGCTGATGATAAAATGAGGTTTTAAAGTGTCTTGAGAATGATTTGCAGAAGGGTTGGTTTGAGAAGTCACAAGGCTGCCCTATTTGTGCTTTGTGGAAGGCATAGTTAGTAAGGAAAATAGAATTGCAATCATTTATCAGATGATACATTCATTTCATCCATATTTTTTCTACTCACTGTTAGGGCAAAATATACTTCCAAATCTCAAAGGAATCAAATATCAAATAGGTGGCCAACTCTCCCTCACAGTGTGGTCAGTCTCCAATCCCTTACAAAATGGTCTGAAGTAGACCTGTGACAATTGTGACTTCAGGTCACCCAAACGGTCTGGGAATATGCCTGTGTCAATCCATGTGTCTTTCAACTGATAAATAGGGAAATGCAAATATGTATGTGTGTGTGTGTGTATGTGTATATATATATATATATATATATATATATATATATATATATATATATATATATATATATATATATATATATTCAGGTCAGCTCTGCATTTTCTGTTTGGTCATTACAAATAAGGGGTTCTTGCCACTTCCTGTGTACAAGAGCAGATGATGTGAAATCTTTCTCCTGCTTCTAACCCATGCTAATGCACCCTGGTTTACAGCTTCAATTCACAATCATTGTCTTTTCTCCAGAGAATCCTTCAGAGCAGTTGGCCTCCAGCTCTTCATCCCATTCTAGTTCATTCTATTCAAATAGCTGCCCCAGCTTTGATTGGCTGCACTCCCTGGCAGACCACCTCCCTTCCAGTTGCTGATCCCTGGCCTGGAAAGCCATTTCCTTCTGTATACTGTCTGATGCTCAGCTGTTGCTGCTTTTCCACAATATTGAAACTGAGCCAATGCTGGGCCATTAGGTTCATGAATATCCTCAATTTTAGAAGCTGATCTTAGCATCTTTTGATGTCTGCTCAGGCTGGATGAAGCACGTTCCCTTTGCTTTCCCATCTCCAGCCCAAAGCACTGTAAAGCTTTTCCTTTCCTTATTTTTTTTTAAATCAGCTTTAAGTGGCAGTGTAGGAACATTGCTTCTAGGAAATTGAGCTATCAGTTCTTTGTGATGGTTTCCACTGACTTACAGGATAATGGAAGGAATGAAAGAACAGCCAGTTTCCTATAGCTTTGATTATTATAATATTCCTATATACCTTGGGGGCGGGAGAGAGAGAGAGGGGGGGGAGGGAGGGAGGGAGAGAGGGAGAGAGAGAGGGAGAGAGGGAGGGAGAGAGAGAGAGAGAGGGAGGGAGGACCTACCTCCATATCACTGGAGAGAATGTGAGGAATGGGGAGGGGAGGTGACGCATCCATGCATGCAACCATCTGGGTAGGCAAAGAAAAGAATGGGGACCAGTGAAGAAGGAACAATCCTAAAAGACTCTGATAGATCAAGGCTTATCTTCCCTGAATGGTTGGGAAGAGCAAGAAGCGGAGAATGACCAGTCAGATCTTATAATAGCCCTAGTCTGAACCAAACCCCAGCCTAACTCCACAGCCAAATCCATGCCATCAAGATCAGAAAATCTGAAGAAGATTGGAACAGCATGGGAGATAAACACCTTAGTCTGCAGTGCTGAACTGGCCTCCTTGCCTCCAGAACCCTTCCTGTCACAAGCTTAACTAAGTGACCTTACCTTGTAACCAATCCTTTGCTTTATTCAGATGCCTGTAAAGGGGAATTGATAGTTCATTGGCAGGAGAGAGGGAAAACCAACAGAGAACTGTTCATAAACACTGAAGAATCAAAACATTTCAGGAAAAAAAACCCTTCTAGTTTAACTGCATTTTCAGGTAAGCTTCAGTGGAGCCAGAAAGGAGGGAGGAAAGGGGGGGGAAATAAAGACCTCGCTCTCAAAAATCACCTGACACTCCAGTTGTACAAATGCACTGCTGGCAAAGATAATTTTTTATATAGCATTTCCCCACGAGCATTCCTGAGATAGTTCTTTTTCTTCACAACCCACCCTGGCCAGAAAAATATGGCAAATATTTTTCACTATGTGTTGGATGGCTGACATTTTGTTCCCAGAGTATCCCAGTCATGTAATGTCATAGAAGATGCAGAACAGTTGCTAGGCTGCCAGAAGAATTGCTGAAGCTGGTCCTCATTGTGGCACCAAAACTCCTACTTAAATAAATGTGAAAATCTCATATGTTGTGGGAGAGCGGGTGGATTATATTACTATGTCCCTGCCAGTGATGATCCCATTAAATTAATATTATCTTTCAGGTGAGTCTTTCCCCCAACAAAAGGTAGTTAAATATTTAGGTCCAAAGGAGGTTCTCCTTTTAGTTGTGGAATCTTCTTCCATTGGTATGGAGAGAGAAGTTCATCCTGAAAGGAAAAGATCTAGCCTTGAAGATTCTCTGCTACAAGCCGCACAAATCTATATGCGGAAAGCATGTAAAAGGAAGCCTTCTCTGGAAGTAGAACTGGAGGAAGTTTAAAATTCATAGGATCCAATTACTTTCTGTATTTCTAGCTTGCCCTCAAATCAGAAGCTGTGGAATTCTCTGGCCAGCCATCCTCTTTATGAATAGGGTTCCAGAATCAACAACTTAAAGGATGCATTCAGGCAGCATTAGGCATTTCTATATTGGTAACCTCTAGTGTATTCTAGACTCATCCATCCATTGATATGTCAACATAACAATAATAAGAATATGATTTAACATAACAATAATAAGAATATGATTTAACAATGGCTGAATAATATTATGAAGATGTAATCATTTGCTAATCAAGAAATTACTAGCAACCAGGTTGTTGGGAACACGTCACCCGATCTGGAAGGGGATAAAACAACAAAAGGAATAGGAATATCTGGATTTTTATTTTTCTTCCCATTAATTAATAATTTATAATATTTTTAAATATCTCTTCATAATTAATAAAATTATGGGGAAAAAGGTAATCAAAGTAACCACTTGAATGCAGTCATGGAATTATTAGGTATTGAAACACAAATAAAGTCATGTAATATTGTATGAATCAAAGGCTACTTGCTCCTTAAATATAATTTATGTCAATAATCCCAAAGGTACTTTCTTCAAAAGGCAACTGGACTTTCTTTGCTTTTCCTTGAAGATGTTTCACTTCTCATCCAAGAAGCTTCTTCGGTTCTGAAAACAAAGAAGAACTGAAGAAGCTTCTTGGATGAGAAGTGAAATGTCTTCAAGGAAAAACAAGAAAGTCCAGTTGCCTTTTGAAAAAGCATCTTTGGGACAACATGACCTGGATGACTGAGAATCTCCATAGATATTAGTGTTTATGCAGTGCTTGGTTCAATAAACAACTGAACATTTTATTTGATTTATACTTTTATATTTATTACGTTATATTTGAGAAATGAGAAATTATTGAGAAATTATTAGGATTATTAGAAAAAAATGGCCAAATTAAAAAAAAAATGCTCCGAATGTGTATCATACTCTACTAGTTGTCTTGTCTGATGATCCCAGCTGAAATTCCAAAATTTGGAATAGTGGTTGAAAGCCTACACTGAAATTTTTTATGAGTAAATATGAGATCATGATGACTGAAAGATTGTGGAATTCTAATTAGTCATTATTATTGCCAGAAAATAATTTTCCTGTATATGAATCAATATTTCTATTCATATTAGATTAAGAACCTGAAGAAAGAAAATATGTATAGTCTAATTTTACAGCATGAAGACTTGATTGAGTCATAAATACACTGGATGTAATCTCATTTTTTTCAGATGATGTACTATGCTAGTTTGAGAAGCAAACAGAGGAAATTGCCTTCTTCTCAATACAGAAATTAATCCATGATGACATGTTACACTGCAGTCTAAAACTCTCCAAATTATATTGGATTTCAACCCCCACCATCTTTCCTCTTTGGCTGATGGGGCTCATAGGTTTTGCCCATTTAGCAACATCTGGATGATCACAGATTATCAATTGCAAATTCCAATTAAATGCTGGTACAATCAGTCAGACTATTAGCAGTTCATATGCTATCTCTTGCGTAACTTTTAGTCTTTTGCAAAGCTGTTTTCCCAGCCAGGCATTTGGTTCAGATGAGCAAATATCCACATATCCTAGATCAGGCAAGGAGTTTATACATAGTGACCCTGTTGTAGATTTGCGCAAAAGATCTGATAAAGATGCCATGCTTAATCACGTTTATGTTTATAGACCATAGAAATGCAGAAAGCAAATTTTGTCCTCCAAATGACTGCAGTTCACTAGAAACTACTGATTCTGAAATCTTCAAGTGGTAATAGTAATAGTAGTAAAGTTGGAAGGGACCTTGGAGGTCATCTAGTCCAACCCCCTGCTCAGGCAGGAAACCCTACACCATTTCGGACAAATGGCTATCCAGTCTCTTCTTAAAAACTTCCAGTGTTGGAGCATTTAGTCTTTAGTTGGTCTTTAGTTTCATTCAGCCAAGACTTCCCCAAATACGTAAGCGACTTACAGAGCTCAGTTCCTAGAATTCTCAGCCAATATATATTTCTAATCATATGAATGTTCTTCTCGTATTTTGAAATGACATTGTCCACTCATAAGAGGGAAATACACTTGGCAGAAGATTTAAAAAGGCTTTAAGGAAAACGTTCCAAAGGTGCTTTTTCAGGAGGCAACTGGACTTTCTTGTTTTTCTTTGAAGACGTTTCGCTTTTCACCTAAGAAGCTTCTTAAGCTCTGACTGGATGGTGGGGAATGGAAGGATTTATACTCCTTGCAGACAGCTGGTCATTTGCATTATTTTAGCAAGTCGTTGATGCTCCTGGAGGCTTATCTGTGTTGTCAAGATCACCTGAGTAGTGCAAATGGGTGTGGAGCCTTCTTGCAACTGTTGAAAGGACTGTGTTGTAGACTGAAGATAGATATGTTGTATTCCTCTCCCTTTGTTGGGAGAGGGCTGTTCAATTTTGACATAGATGGCCTCTTTGACCCCTCTTTCAGACAGAGCGGTCCTCTCTGTCCAAAATGTGGACTTTGCTTTCTTTGAAAGAGTGGCCTTTGTCTTTTAAATACAGATGGACTGCTGAATCTTGTCCTGATGGGTTTGTTCTCCCATGTTGTGCCATATGTTTATGAAGTGGTTGTTTTGTTTCCCCACTGTACAAATCTGTGCATGGCTCACTGCACTGTACTGCATATACCACATTCTCAGTTTGTGTCTGGGTATGCCTGGTTTTAAGGGGAAAAGAATCTGCAGAAAAGACAGTTTGTACTGAGTGTGCCTGAGAAATACAGAATATTCAGTCATGATTGTGGCAATGGAATAGAGTAAAACTGAGTAAACCATGGGTGGTTGACTGATACAATTTGCATAAATACATAGACATCTGGTACAAGCCACAGTGTTGTCATATGGATCATGTAGTCCATTGCGCAAATGATACAAGCTGTACAATTTGTATTAGACTTTTACATACTATACAATTCATGTCTTTCATGCAAACAAAAATAATGTGCAGGTATCACTTGCCTTTCCTTTGTGAATGTCTCTATATAAATAAATTTTTGATAAGTAACTTGTATATACAAATTTGATTTGCAACATTATGTTACAAAGCCAATTTGCATACTCAGATCAGCCAGATATATGGATGACAAAATATGAAAAAAGGATATTAAATTGGGCAGGTGTACACTTAATATTTTTTCCAAAGGTAAGAAAACAGATGAAATTATGAACCCTTTCAATTTAAAATCTTAATCTGTAACAGAATAGCACGGATTTTTAAACAATGGAAGACTAACCTAATTATTTTTTTTCTTGGATCTTTCTTTGTTTTTCTTGGTCACTTTCATAATGCAAAGTCCACTACCTTCTTATATTGCAAGAACTATAAATAGAAGTAATATTTTAGAAAAAGCCTTTTATCCTTCAGGCACCAAATGCAAACAAATGCCATTTTGAGTGGAAACTTTACGTAATCCAGAGATTAAAAGAAATCTTGAATGTAATTAGTCTAGCTCTGATTTTCTTAACTCCATGGCCAGTTGTGAGGTCAAAGCCTAGAGCACAGTCCAAAATAAGCATTTAATTTTAGTGCATCTTTTTACAAATAAAGTGTGATATACTCGTATGTATTAAATATATATGTAGGCTGCTCTTTAAGGGCAGTTTGGAAATCTGGGAAGTTAATGAATGTAAAGAAAAAGTAAAGCTCAGACATTAAGAAAAAGTTTGTCTTTAAATGAAAGACATGGAAAAAGAAAGAAAACTATAAAGAAGAAAAGAAAAGAAACAAAAAGAGGACAGAAACAGACACCCCCCGATAATATCCCACAGCCAAGAAAAGTGCAATTATTTATTGATTTATATTCTTTATTATATTCTTTATTCTCCACAACAACAACAACCCTGTGAGGTAGATTGGGTTGAGAAAAAGTGACTGGCCAAAAGTCACTGCCTGTCTAAGGCAGGATTAGAATTCAGTTTCCTGGTTTCTAGGTGAGCACCTTAACCATTAGACCAAACTGCTATGAAGTTATGAAAACGTTTCTGACTTATGAACTAAACGTATTACTAATTACTAACTTTAAACTAATTAAATTTAGAACATGTGAAATGTTATGAAAGTTTCTCATTATATTAGCCTATGAAAATCACTACAAATTAAAGAATAACACTCTGGTTTAATTTGGGAAGTACTTCCAACCTTCGGCATTATTTAGTTATTATTGAATTGTATTGAATACAGTATTTATTATTAGAGTATTCAACTGAGTCAAGGCGAAAGGAGAGTGTGGGTCTGTGTATTTTTGCTCAGTCGAGAAGTGTATGGGACTTTGGTCTCTGTCTTTCTCTCTCAATAGAATTGTTGTGTGCATAAAATGCTGCTGTGAACTTGGAGCAAAAATGCTGTTGATGAATTCTGATTATGTGGTGATAAGCAATGAAGCAGACACAGATCACAGTTTCTTAAATGAAGTGGGACCAGATTCATACAAGGAAAAAGGATCTGTCCATTGTGTTGCCTCATGTTTTAAAGATAAGCACTGAAAGATATTTTTCAAAGATCCTGGAGATCTGGGAACCACCAGCTGTTCCTTGAGGCTCATCTTGAGCAGTAAAATGAAACTGACATCCTGTGCACTGAAATTCTTATCAGGCCTTTAATTTTTATGGTGTTTGTTCCTTGAAACCAATTCATTCATCTTTCCCCAGCCTCCAGATGCATAAGACAACTCATACAACAAGTTAATTTGTGACTCCTGGTGACACAAATTGTCTACCTGGTACTAGTCTACTACCTGGAGTAGTACCTGCACTTTTCTTGACAAGAATTGACTTGCCATTGCCTCTTTCCCAGGTGTCCCAAAGGTGCTTTTTCAAGAGGCAACTGGACTTTCTTGTTTCTCTTTGAAGACGTTTCGCTTCTCATTCAAGAAGCTTCTTCAGCTCTGACTGGATGGTGGGGAATGGAAGGATTTATATTCCTTGTAGACAGCTGGTCATTTGCATTCTTTTAGCGAGTCCTTGAGGCCACTTGGAGGTTTATCTGTGTCTTCAGGGTCACCTGAGTAGTGCAAATGGGTTGAGAGAGTGAGGCTTTGTGCCTAAGGCAGGACTACAACACATTGTCTTCTACTTTCTAGCCTGGTGGCTTAACCACTACACCAAAACTGGCTCTACTCCTTACCTGCTTTTTTTTTTTTTGCAAGCCAGTAAACTCCAAATATTACAACCTTTCCTCACTGAATCCATTTTCCAGCCTCTTGAATTCTTTGAGTTATGGGTTTGTGCATCTTTTCCAGCTCTATAATTTGTAAAAAAACAACAACAAACATTGACGGCTAGAAGTGTATATTGTGTTCTACATTTGGTTCTACTGGATTTATATAAAGACATTACTGTATTGGTAGTTTAATTTCCTTTTCCTCTTCTCATGATGCCCTGCTAGAAATTTGCCTTTTTTCACCACAGCCGCACTGGGTCAAAGTGTTCTTGGTTGGAACAGATCTTTTGATCTCCCGCGCAAAGGATGGACATTCCATTCTAATGACAGATGCAATTTAATGCCAATAAAATAGAGGGTGTCATCCTCCGCTAACATCTGAATGAATAGCATTATGCAAGGCGTATTTTTATAACTCCCTTCTGGATCCATTTTTTAAAGGCATGTCCGTCACCATCATTGTATCATGGTCTTTGGAGAGCTGTTTTTGGCTTTCTTTAACTTTTGGATGTAATTTTATCTTATTCTCTTATGCCAAAGATCAGCCAATAGCAGCTGGCAGAAAAGCTGTTTAATCTCTTGGAGGAGTCAGGTTAAAGTCTACGACTTGCAATCTTCCTTAAGAAAATGCCTTAAAACAATAGTACCAATTTCATATTGTTCCATCCAACAGGTACACTTTTGCCCTGCAAAACACTGTATATTGTTTCTCTGGCCCTGTTTGGGTTTTTTTTTTTTTTTTTACAGAAGGAGATGCTGCTCACTTGGCCCTATTTTGCTGTCATTTCTTTTCTCAGTTCAGTCACCTTACCTGTGCTTCTGGCAGGTTACAGTCACATGGCCTGGGTCTTAAAACATCACTACAAAGAGACCGTTTGTTTTTTTCCCCAGAAAGATGCTCCTTGAATCTGAAGAGCCCTTGACACAAAAGCATTCTGCAGATCTTCATGACATCAGCAAACCTCTCCCCATGATCCTTGCTTAGAAATCAGTGTTTTGGTGGTGTCTTCTGTACAGTATTGCCAGGATTTGGCAGTAATGTATGTAATACTTCTAAGTGTTGAAAGAATATTCCCATTGGGAGAAGCTACTGAATATTATCTGCAAAAGTATGTTATCCTGTGATTTCAGGTAGTCTTGATGAAATGCTTACTTCCCCCTCTTAGGTAGACATGCTCTGACATACCTACCTTGTACATTAATCCTGATAACAGGAATATTCATCAGCATTTGGACCTCTTAAGCTGCAGAAAAAGGAAAAGGTTTATGAGCAGATGGAAGAGGGGACACTTCATTTCAGCAGGCTCCTCAGTGAGAGGTCAAAAAAATCTACACCAGTGGTTCTCAACCTTTTTAATGCAGTGATCCCCAACCGGTCGTAAGTCGAGGATTACTCAATCGGTCGTAAGTCGAGGACTACTCAACTGGTGCAACACCATTTGCAAATGGGACTTTTGGCCGACTCAGCAGGGCAGAGACAGCCTGGACAATTCCTATTGGCTTTTGAAAGCCAATAGAATTAGACTCTATTCAAGAGAGTCTATTCTATTGGCTTTCAAAAGCCAATAGAATAAAAGGGAGTAGCACAGCTAAGGAAAAGGGGGGGAAAATGGCGGACTGCATTGTTTGGCAACCCCTGTGAAATGGTCGTTCGACCCCAAATGGGGTCCCCACCCACAGGTTGAGAACCACTGATCTACACTATGGTTACAATCATGCAATTGAACCATGCAATTAAAACTCTGCCACTTTGTCTGTCTGTGCAACGTTTTTGCCCCTTTTTATACATGCATCAACACTGTACACTCACACACAAAGAAGTAGGACTTTAGTCATGATCTGAGATCATGCACTATGTATGCCTCTAACTAATGCTATTTGCAAGTCTATCTGGAGTGTAATGTGACATATAAACTAAGAAATGTGTATGTTTTCCTTCCTGGAACTGTTAGAAAAGGGTAACTGAGAAAAATTCCTCACAATAAATCACTTTTGCATGTGTATTTCCCCCTCAATTCTCCTGTAAAAGGAAAACCTGCATGCTGACAAACATGTTTCTTCAACTAAGAGTTGGAGAAGTCCACCATCACATGTCCTCCATGAAATTATCTTTCTGACCATCTCTGCTCAGAAAAAGACAAAAAAAAAAAATTAGTCTTACATTCTTTCTCAGGGACAAACATGGATATTTTTTTTGTTTTATTGGAATTTACAAGGGAATAGGAACTCGTTTAAGTTAAGTATATTTTGCACAATAAGAGTGAGCTTATGGCTACCAGGAATCTTTCATCTTTGTTGTACAACAGAGACAATTAATACATGCTCTTGAATGTGAACTGTAAAAGGGAACAGGGGCTCAATTCCTCTTTCCTTGCAAAGCCCAATTAAAAAAATATTTTTCATGGCTAGATTACATATTTTTCTTGCCTTCTCGAGTGCTCAGATTTCTTGTTTGAACACCATTAATCCACATTGACATGGTTCATTCACTGAGTCTATATATCAGCATTAAGTTTAACTCTAGCAGATGAGTAAATACATGAATGCGCATGCATGTGTATCTATTTCGGTCTATCCGTTTTTGTTAGCTGTCTTCTGAAATCTCATTACCTCTTTATGCTGATTTTCCAAACATAATACATCATTCCAGTGTTATTTGCTGATATCTCTGAGCTAATCCATATGTGACATTATACGTTCATCACCACAATTTATTTTTTGTTAAATCGACCATTTCAATATACTACTTTTATCTGGAAAATAAGGATCCAACAAGTCATCCAAAAAGCTATCATTATTCTAATTTTTTTAAAAAAAGCCTGCTGGACTCATCATTACTTAGTGAACTTTAAATCATATTAGGGCCGGAATTAGCAAATAAATAAAAATACTGCTCTAAAATATGAAAATCCAACAGACAAAAGATTTTGGATATTATGAAAGGGTAGATAATTATTAGTTATTTATTTTTTATTCTCCCTTATGTGACAAATCCATAGGGATGCTCTGCAAATGGGTCCTATGGACTTCGATTTTAATGAGCAAGAGTTGCTGTATGCCAACTTCTCTGTTTTTCACAATTTTGACATAAGATCCACCTTTCCCTTCCCTGCCAGGGTTGAAGAAGAAAAGAAGACATCACACCTGAATCAGGCTGAACACCTGCCGTTCTCCTCCTGGCCCTCTTTTCTGACAGCAGCAATGCTGCCCTTCACTCTCCAGTCATAATGTATCTTCCAAAGTGTCTCTTTGAGGGCATCTTCAAATCAACACTAGGCATTGTTCTGCAAGCAAGGCAGCTGACCAGCTGTTCCACTCTTACATCGTACATCATAAAGCAGATCTGGAGGGCAACAAGTAGAGACTTGTCCCAATTTGCCATTGGCCTACTCTTACCTTTGCTTCAAACCACAGACCTTAATATGATAGTATTTAGTATTTGAACACGAACGTAATATATTTGTTAAACATAAAAGATTTGTTCATTTGAAAATAATAAGCTATTTTCTCTACAGTATTTGCTCCCTGACAGTCATAAAATCACCAAAAGTAATAATAATAATAATGATGATGATGATGATGATGGAAGGGACCTTGGAGGTCATCTAGTCCAACCCCCTGCTCAAGCAGGAAACCATTTCAGACAAATGGCTGTCCAGTCTCTTCTTAAAAACTTCCAGTGTTGGAGCATTTACAGCTTCTGGAGGCAGGTTGTTCCAATGATTAATTGTTCTAACTGTCAGGAAATTCCTCCTTAGTTCTAGGTTGCTTCTCTCTTTGGTTAGTTTCCATCCGTTGCTTCTTGTCCTGCCTTTGGAGAATAGCTTGACTCCCTCTTCTTTGTGGAAGCCCCTGAGATATTGGAACACCGATTAGGTGGTTCTGCCCCAGGCGTTTAATGGACCCGGAGGAGTTCCAAATAGCGCTTGGGGGTTTTCCTGATTCCCTCCTCCACGAACCGGCTGAGTCCTTGGTCGCTGCTTGGAATAAGGCGGCATCAGGGGCGTTAGACCGGATCGCGCCTTTGCGACCTCTCCGTGATTGTGGATCCCGGAGGGCACCTTGGTTTACCGAGGAACTACGGGAGATGAAGCATCAGAAGAGACGTCTAGAGTGACGCTGGAGGGCTAGTAACTCCGAATCCGACCGGACACTTCTAAGAGCCTATATTAGGACTTATTTAGTGGCGATACGAGCGGCAAAATATTCGCATTTTTCCGCACTTATTGCGTCTGCAAAATCTCGCCCCGCCGCCCTGTTTAGGGTGACCCGTTCCCTACTTAATGTTCGGGAAGCTGGGGAGACCTTACAGGGTAGAGCGGAGGAATTTGTGCAATTCTTATCAGACAAAATCACTCGGATTCGGACAGACCTAGACTCCAATTGTGCAGGGCCTTTCGAGATGACTGGGGCAGGTCTTAGCTCAGTTTTATGGGATGAATTTGAGTCTGTGACTGCTGAGGATGTTGACAGAGCGGTGGGAGCAATGAGCACCTCCACTTGTTTATTGGACCCGTGTCCTTCCTGATTGGTCTCGGCTGCCAAGGAGGTGACACGAAGCTGGCTCCAGGTGTTGATCAACGCTTCATTGAGGGAGGGGTCTTTTCCACAATCCCTGAAGGAGGCGGTTGTGAGGCCCCTGCTCAAGAAGCCTACCCTGGACCCGGCTGATTTAAATAACTTTCGTCCAGTCTCCAATCTCCCCTTTGTGGGGAAGTTTGTAGAGAGAGTGGTGGCGCTCCAGCTCTGACGGTCTCTGGATGAAGCGGATTATCTAGACCCTTTTCAATCTGGCTTCAGGCCCGGCTTCAGCACAGAAACTGCTTTGGTCGCGCTGATGGATGATCTCTGGCTGGCCCGAGACAGAGGTTATTCCTCTGTCTTGGTGCTACTTGACCTCTCAGTGGCCTTCGATACCATCGATCACGGTATCCTTTTGCGACGACTTGAAGGGGTGGGAGTGGGAGGCACCGTTTTACGGTGGTTCTCCTCCTACCTCTCTGGCCGGTTGCAATCGGTATTGGTGGGAGGGCAGAGGTCAACCCCAAGGCCCCTTGAATGTGGCGTGCCACAGGGGTCGGTCCTCTCTCCCCTCCTATTTAACATTTATATGAAGCCGCTGGGTGAGATCATCAGACAGCACGGGGTGAGGTTTCATCAGTATGCTGATGATACCCAGTTATATATCTCCTCCCCGAGCTCTCTCAGTGAAGCGGCCGATGTGATGGGCCGTTGCCTCGAAGCCGTGAGGGTCTGGATGGGGGTTAACAGACTCAGGCTCAATCCTGACAAGACCGAGTGGCTTTGGATGTTGCCTCCCAAGGATCATGTCGACTGTCCAGTGTTGACTCTTGCGGGGGAAAATATACCCCCTTCAGAGCGGGTTCGCAACTTGGGTGTCCTCCTTGATCCACAGTTGAATTTGGAACATCAATTGACGGCTGTGGCTGGGAGGACCTTTGCACAAGTTTGCCTGTTGCACCAGTTGTGACCCTACCTGGACCGGGAGGCTCTCCTTACAGTCACTCACGCCCTTGTCACCTCACGTTTGGACTACTGCAATGCGCTCTACATGGGGCTACCCTTGAAAAGTATTCAGAGACTACAGTTGGTCCAGAATGCAGCCGCGCGAGTGATAGTGGGTGCTCCTCGATACACCCACGTTACACCTATCCTCCGTGAGCTGCACTGGTTGCCTATTGGTCTCCGGGTCCAATTCAAGGTGTTGGTCATTACCTTTAAAGCCCTGTATGGCTCAGGGCCAGGCTATTTGCGAGACCGCCTACTACCTCATAGTTCCCTACGTCCGGTTAGATCCCACAGGCTGGGCCTCCTTCGGGCCCCGTCGGCCAAGCAGTGCCATTTGGCGGGGCCGCGGAGGAGGGCCTTCTCTGTGATGGTGCCCACGCTTTGAAATCAGCTCCCCCCGGAGATTAGGACCACTCCCACCCTGTTGGTCTTCCGTAAGCTACTTAAGACCTGGCTTTTCCGGCAGGCCTGGGGTTTATAAAACCTTACCCCTGGATGATTATTTTTGTATTGTTGTTTGTTATGTTTTATGTGTTTTTTATTGTTAGCCGCCCAGAGTCCTTCGAGTGGGGCAGCTTATAAATTTTAAAAATAAAATAAAATAAAATAAAATAACACTGCTATCATGTCACACACACCCCCCCCCCGTCCTTCTCTTCATTAAACTAGACCTAGCTAATTCCAGCAACCGTTCCTTAAATGTTTTAGTCTCCAGTCCCCTGATCATCTTTGTTGCTCTTTTCTATACTCTGAGTCTCAACATCTTTTTTACATCGTGGTAACCAAAACTGGATTAACTCATTCTATTCAGAGATTCCCCCAATATATTGATTAATTCTTTCAAAACATTTTGCTGTTTAGATTCCAAAAATTCTTCATTATTTCATAGGAACTTGAACACCATCAACATCTTTTTCTTATTCATTCTTATACTTCTTGAAAACAATTTGTGTTCCTCCAAGATTTGAAGAGGGCACTGTTTCTTTTTTTATGGAAATAACAGTATGCTTAATTTGAGTTTCAAGACAACTGTGTGGGCTTCCTTTCCACCTCCTATTAGTCTCAATAACTTTGCTGATGTTTCTGGAAAATATAACAGCCCCTGGACAAGTATTGAGGGGACAAAGAGGACTCCAAGAAGTGAGACTCAAAGATTGCTAACTCCTTGATTCGGCCATAGGATTCTTCCACTGGATTTGAGCCCCTCCCCACCTCCTTCAGCTGCTTTAGATTCAGTCCATTCTATTGCCATCTAATGTTCAGTAACAAATGTGTTTCTTTGGAAATACTGGAGCACTATATGTTTTGTTGCCAATCTTTTGGATGTGGTTTCAAAATGGATGCCAGACTGAGAACTATAAGAAAAGTTATTGGCTACTACTGTAGTGGTAACAGTAGTTACTGTAGAGAGACAGATTCAGAAGCTTAACCTTACATTTTTGTTTTTTCTCCAAGCTGCTTTAACAGTAGGCAGCGAGTGACAGCTATACTCAGAGAACAAAGCTTTGTCATGCTTCAAAGCATGACAAAATATCATGAATTAAGTTGGCATCCTTTGATGGGACTTGTTTTGAAAATATGGCAAACAATTTCCTTGAGGAAAAACAATGAACTAAATTGCATTTTACCAAACAACAATTTTTAAAATTCAATAAGTCAGAAAAACGGATTTATAATGGGAGAGATAAGAAGTGAATCCTAATACAGGACCAATCAGAGATATTACAGCAAATGCCCAGATAAAATTTTTGCCTTGAGGATAAACAAAGCAAGGTCTATTCCATCATTGATTCCCCTAAAGAGATATCTTAGTTAGCTAGGTAAGCCTCATTGAATACTTTTTATTTCAAGCTAATTATGAACATTCTGGTAGCTAGAGGACACTGGTGTAAACCTATTGTTAGAGCTTAACAAATGGCAAATTAAACAAGATTTTCTCACTGTTATAACAGTGCCCTCTGGTGGATTATAAGAATCTGAATCTAGATTTGCTTTTGCTGGTTAAGGTTGTATGTACAAATAAAGAACAAGGGCAGGAAATGTGACCTCCAGAGAACTTATTTTTGTGGGATGCCAAAATCATACAGACAAAACCTCTCATATTAAGGTGGTCCAGAATGTTAACTATCTGTATGTAATGAAAGGAAGGAAAATGTAAATATCTTAATGTGACAAATGTGGAGTAACTATAATGGCATCTCCATGTGATCATCTTTCAGAAAGAGGACAACCCTGCCTGATTGCTTATTCGTAACTTGAGAAAAATGAGCAGATTCCAGTGTGGCAATGCTGACATTCTGTCCAGAGCATTAGAGGAGAATCTAAAGCCTTCTTCCAAAGCGAAATGGGTCCAGCATTTCTGAGCGCTGATTGCTCTGCTGGAATCGGTTCCAAACTTAGTGTCTCTACAGAGAACATTTCGTTTTGTAAATTGGTTGGGTAACATTGGCATCTTTCTTTATTCCTCTTTAAAATTATGAAGAAATGGGGCCTTTCATCAAAAGCCACATCCTACTGCAGTTCACCTGACCCATGAATTAGTCTGTCTGTCTGTCTGTCTGTCTGTCTGTCTGTCTGTCTGTCTGTCTATCTATCTATCTATCTATCTATCTATCTATCTATCTATCTATCTTTTGTTGTTGTTGTTAGTTTGCAAAGTCATGTCTGATCCATTGCGACCCCATGGACAATGTTCCTCCAGCTTTCCTGTCATCTACCATCTTCTGGAGTCCATTTCAGCTCACTCTTACTGCTTCAGGGACTCAATCCAGCCACCTCATTCTCTGTCATCCCCTTCTTCTATTGCCCTCAATCTTTCCCAGCATTAGGCTCTTCTTCCTTCTCATCAGATGGCCAAAGTACTTGAGTTTCTATCTATCTATCTATCTATCTATCTATCTATCTATCTATCTATCTATCTATCTATCTATCTATCTATCTATCTATCTATCTCTGTCTGTCTGTCTGTCTATCTATCTATCTATCTGTCCGTCCGTCCGTCCTTCCGTCCGTCTGTCCGTCCGTCTGTCTGTCTGTCTATCATCTATCTCATCTATTGGATGAGAAGCGAAACATTTTCAAGGAAAAACAAAGTCCCGTTGCCTTTTGAAAAAAGCACCTTTGGGTGACCCCAAGGAGCTTTATGCAGAAACAGCCTGTACTATTTCTGCGTCTGAATGCCAATAACTTTACTTTTGAATAAATATATTTGGGCTGCATGTTAATATAAAATCAGCCATTAATGGTTATGTGGTTAAACTAGGTACAAACTCCTCTGTTATACCTTCCTACGTAGATAAATCCCCTACCAACATAATACTGTGACCAGCAGCAGGCAGTTCCCCTGAGAAGCCAATGAGAAATGCTGGGCAGCATGTGTCTTGCCTCCCCTAAATGGACAGAAGAGGAGAGGCTGCTCACTGCAACAGTGTGGAGAGAGGGAGGCACAAGAGAGGCTAATGCTGAAAGCCCCTTTCCATCTGGGACCAGTCTTGATTTTTTTTTTTTTTAATTTAAACAGAACAGGAGGTTTGCTTTCTTCCCGTTTTGATTTTCTAAAATAAAATAACAGGTGGTAGCCGTCACCACAGTTGCATTTCAGAATAAGGACAGAGCAGAGAACAAGAAAATTGTTTGGGGATGGCACTCAGCTAGTGCTAAATAAATCTCTAGGGGTAAGTAATAGGCGTAAAGTTGCTGCCAATGGCCTTCATAATGCTTTTGAATCTGTTCTGGCCAGGAAGGTGTGTGATCAGCCTCTGCTCTTGGAAAGGATCAGAGTCTAATGCACGGTCATTTGAAGCAACCCAATAAAACAGTCCAGCAGTGGGGAAAAAACCAGAAGGCAATGGTTTAGGATTGTTAGGAAAAACAAAAAGAGCATGGTCACTGAGCTAGAGACTAAATGTGAAAGACTGAGTAGCAGAGGGAGAGAGACGAATATAAATGAATGAATGAATGAAATTCCAATGAAAACCATTTGCATATTGCTCATAAAAGTAATATTTGTATCACAAAAGGATGACAAAAATGCGGAGTTCTTGGTGTTCTCTGAACTTGGTTGTTCTCTCCCAGATATTTCATTAGCCAGCTAGGCAATATCTTCACATAATAACTTCAAATATTCTCTTCTGTTCGATGACAAAAATTCCACATCAGTCTGTGAATGTAGGTAATAAGGTAATAATCAAGAGGACAGATGAAGCATATGTAATTGGTTTTATTATTATTATTATTAATAGACTTGCACAGCACTTGGGATTCATTTTCTAAATTAAAACCAGAAAACAATACAACAACTCCAGTTAAATGAAAACTACAACAATCAATCTGATAGCCATATACTTATGGAATGGTGTGACTGAAAAGAATGAAGTTCAGTTCATTCTTCTTTCTATGAAATGAAGAATCATTTCATAGAAAGAACTGAAGCTTCCCAAGTTCCATGACATCAGTTCCATGTTCCTGATCCAGTGTTTCTCACCCCAGATATATGATTCATCATCCCAGCCCCCCCCCAATCAAGGACTGGAGGGGTGATGGGAGAATTATCAGTTCTTTGTTCCTTCCTAGGGACTGCCTGGAGGAATAGCAGTAGCCCTTAGACCAGTGGTTCTCAACCTTTTTAATGCCGCGACCCCCCAAACCAGTCGTAAGTCGAGGACTACTCAACCGGTCATAAGTCGAGGACTACTCAACTGGTGCAGCACCGTTTGCAGAATGGGACTTTTGGCGGGCTCAGCAGGGCAGAGACAGCCTGGACAATTCCTATTGGCTTTTGAAAGTCAATAGAATTAGACTCTATTCAAGAGAGTCTATTCTATTGGCTTTCAAAAGCCAATAGAATAAAAGGGAGTAGCACAGCTAAGGAAAAGGGAGAAAAATGGCGGACTGCATTGTTTGGCAACCCCTGTGAAATGGTCGTTCGACCCCAAATGGGGTCCCGACCCACAGGTTGAGAACCACTGCCTTAGACTTATATAGCACTTCACAGTGCTTTACAGCCCTCTCTAAGCAGTTTACAGAGTCAGCCTATGGCCCCCAACAATCTGAGTCCTCATTTTACGGACCTCGGAAGGATGGAAGGATGAGTCAACCTTGAGCTGATGAGAATTGAACTGCTGTCGGATCAGCAAACTTAGCCTGCAATACTGCATTCTAACCACTGCACTACCATGGCTCTTTTATATTGAAGCACATCTGGGGGAAAATATACTGTGAAAAGTTCCAGGAATATAACTTCCAAGTTTTGCCAGTAACTATTTAGTCTCCTGAAAGAACAGTTTCATTTGAATTCTGCTTATTATCTAGGGGCTTTTTTTCACTTCACATGGCTCCATATCTGTTCCAGTGAGGTCTGATTGATGCCCACATGGGTATGCTGCAGACTGTGTGTGCATCAATAGTAACACTCATTGTGTTGCTTGTTCATCTGGGCACTGATATGCCAGGCAGTTTGCGTGGGTTAATCTCTGCTGATCCTCATGAGACATTTAGAAACAATGTCCGCAAAGATGCCAGCGCAAGGTCAGGAATAAATTGGTCTTCTTCCTGGATTCCTGCCTTTCTTTTTTCCTATCCTGAAGGCCAGGGCTTAGTCACCAGCTTGGAGGGAAAAGTGTTTTGCTGAAAAACATTATCCATAGAGAACAGCCAGTTCTTGCCTTTATAGTAACTGTAACCTGTAGCCTAAAAGGGGGCTTATGGAAATATGTTTATGCTTCCATTCAGCAAAACGTCCATCACAGTTCTGAAATGATATTATTTGATAGATGATAAATGATATAGATTGATATTAAAACAAGAAGTTTTTAACAAACAAATCTACAACATTTAAAAATGACCCGGTGCTGAACTAACACAAATCATTGATTTGATTTGATTCGTTTGATTTGATTTCAACAAGGAACAAAAGTTGGCAAAAATTGGGCAATAGCGAAAAGCAAACCCACACTGCCCAGAATAAGGCTTCAGTTATCCTTGCTAAAAGCCTGGATCAAGAGCCATATCTTCACTTAAAAGACTGGAAAAAATTGCAATTGTCATTGTTGGGGAGAATTTCAGCTGTAAAAATGAATGTTCTACCAAAGTTCCTTTTTTTGTTTCAGATGATACCTATTTTAAAAAAAGAGGCAAATTTGGATGAATGGCAAAAGGGCATCAACAATTTTATATGGGCCGGAAAGAAACCAAGGGTTAAGTTTAAGATTTTACACAATGCTCGAGAAAGAGGAGGACTTAAGGCACCTAACTTGAAATTATATTATGATGCAGCCGCCTTAACTTGGTTAAGTGATTGGCTTAATTTAACAAATAAGGATACTTTTTTTTGGGAGGGTTGGGATTTAATATATGGTTGGCATGCATACCTGATTTTTAATAAGAAAGTTGATCGGACTTTTAAATCACATATTTTGAGGAATGCCCTACTTCGCGTTTGGAAAAAAGTATTATTGCAGATTAAATTATAAAATACCTATCTGGGGGATTCCCAGGCATGCAACTGAGGGAACTTCTAAGGGGACAAATTTTGATAAAATCTCGTATAAAGAATTGTTAATTTGGTCTGGTTCGAATTGGCATTTGAAATCCCTAGATGTATTAAGGCAGGAAAATATCCTACAGTCATGGTTTCAATATTTACAAATAGTGGATAGATGGACTGTAGATAAGAAAGAGGGAATAACATTAGAAGACAAACAATTGGTTATTCAGATTAAAAATCAGAGTCAGGCTCATATAAAAAGAATTTATAATGTTTTACTAGAGTTAGACTCGGAAACAGAATTGGTTAAAGACTGTATGATTAAATGGGCTCAAAATATACAGGAACCGGTTTCATTGGATTTATGGGAGACAATTTGGACTAGAAATGTTAAATTTACACAAGCTCAAAATTTGAGAGAAAATTTTTATAAAATGTTTTATAGATGGCATTTAGATCCTAAAAAATTATCTTGTATGTATCCTAATATACAGCCCAAATGTTGGAGATGTGGCAATAAAGATGCGACATATTTTCATATTTGGTGGAATTGTAAAAAGGTAAAGGCTTTTTGGATTATGATTTGGTGGAACATTCAAAAGATTTTTAGAAGGAAGATAAAGTTCACTCCTCAACTATTTTTATTGGGTATTTTTGTGGACTTAAATGATAAAGAAACAATTTTGATGTTGAATTTATTAACTGCTGCAAGGTTATTAATAGGTTTATACTGGAAGAAAGATTCTGTGCCTACTTTAGAAGAATGGGTATTTAAAGTATCTAGTTTTGCAGAAATGGCAAAAATTTCTGCTTATTTAAAGGATCATACACAAGAAAGATATATTACTTCTATGGAGAAGATGGATAGATTATATTCAGAAAAAGTATGGAACTAAAAAGTTTCATTTATTTTATGAATGAATATTATAGTAAATATTATAGAGAATTTTCTTATAGGTTATTGGAGTTAAAGGTTAAGTATGATATTTTCTTTTTTTTCTTTTTTCTTTTTTTCTTTTTCTTTTCTTTTTTCTTATTATTATAAATCTTATTATTAACCCTGTATTCTGCTCTGGGAAGTGAAGGGAGGGGGGTTGGGGGTGGGAGGGAGGAAATGTGGGGGGGGGGTAAGTGTAATACAGATAATGGTTGCTTATAGGGGTGCGGCCTGGGCACTCCCCTTATGCTGCGTTCATGGGTTTGATAGGGATGAGAGGTGAGAAAGTGTAGAGAGGAAGTAGGGCAGTGAGAGGAGAGGGGGAGGGGAAGAGAGTAGGATGGGAGGTGAGAAAGAGGAGGGAAGTAGGGAATGTTTTAAGAGAGGGTGGACGCGGCCTGGGGGGAGTAGGCAGGTCGTACCAATGGTTATGAATTTATCTTATTTCAAAATTGTATTGTATTTTTTTTAATGTTTACATGGAAAAAATAAAAAACTTTTAATAAAAAAAAGAGCCATATCTTCAAAGGCCACCAAAACACCAGCACAATTGGAGCCCCCTGGGTCTTGGGGAGAAGAACTTCATTCCAGAAGACAGGTGCTAAAGCACAGAAAACATATTTTCAGGATCCCAATATTGTGGAAGGCATTGTTTAATTGAAAAAATCCAGAGCTCATAAAACATGCTAGTCAGGTATAGGTACTATAGGAGGCAGGCAGGCCCTAATTAACAAGCCCTATGTCATGAATGACCATCACCTATAATAGCAAATCGGCAATCAGAGCAGCTTGTGAAGCAGGGGTGTTATGTGGGCTTACTGAGGCATGCTCATCACTATCCACACTGCCGCATTGTTGGCCCTAAGCAGACAGAATTATCCAAAGAGGGAAGCCCCCAAAAGGTGCCTCACCAACTCAGCAGGCTTCTCAGTTGCCGCCTGCATTGCCTTCATAGCAGGGACCATGTTTCCTTGTATTTAAGAAGTTAAGTATGATCTTTGGAGAATAGTTGCTTTCTTCTGGAAGGTTTCGTGACTTCCTAGTCCTGCCTTCAGCAATTTTGTCATGTCCTAATCTGAATGGGATTTGAGAGAAGATTGTGGAGGAACTGCTACCAAACAACCTCAGCAATTCAATAATTGATGGAAACAGGATGATTCTTCATTGATACTGTCAGTTTTCAAAGGCAAACCTGACAGGAAATTTGAGTGGATAATTCTACTTTATTGTAAAGCTACATTAACAGAATCTCCAAGTCTAAAAGTAGAATTCTTCCACCATCACTTTTACAGATGAAGAGTTAGGGAGGGTCTGTTCTGAACCTCTTTCTCTACCCACTGTGCAGTTGCAGGCCATGCTGTCTTTTATCTGACAGTTCCCTAAACAGCAGCTCTTCTCCTCATCTCCCAAGGTCTTTCCCACATACCATTATAGATGCTGACAATCTCAAATGAAAGGCCATTCTGTGTATTTCCTGAACTACTTTGAAGTGACTATTAACACTTAATCTACTTTCTTAGAGTGTCAGGCGGAAGACGAAAAAAATTATAGAAAGCCACACCAAATGCTCTTCAGGAATTTAACCACCCTCTTGTCTATGTATATCTGCAGCCTGTTTGTATGCTGCTTTTGCCTGATCCAGATGTTCCTTTAAGACACGGGTGTCAAACTCGCCACGTCACGTGACATGTCGCAATGTATCATGACTCTTTTTGCATTGCTGGCAATGGGGTGGATGCAGCTTCAGTATGATGAAACCGGTCCATGGGCCGGCAATTTGACACCCCTGCTTTAAGAGGTACTGAGCTGTTTGACTTTCCTGCAGGAAATGTGAAGTATGAGGAGCAGCAGATTTGGGAGTTATAAAGGGCAACATGTGGGGATGGTAGCTTTAAGTTGCTTACAATACAGACATGCCAATAGAGGAAAGTGCTGAACTGTTGTAGGCAATTTCCACAAGTGGCAACAGCTCAGTCCTATTGTATTATTGATAAGAGATATAATACTTTAAATATGTAATGTAATTGTTGGCTTACTATCTTAGATTCTTGATTTGATGCTGACTGATGTGAGGATTACAAATGCATTTTAAAGTTTAACTACACAGCCTAGGCACTGGGTCATTGAGAGATATTTCCTTATCTAAACAGAGAAACAGAGAAGATAGGCAAAAAAAAGCACATCCAAAGCAGAACATCTAGATTCAGTCACAGCTTTGTCCCATAAAATATCAACCTTGTGAACTCTCAAGTTTCATCTCTCTGCTATGTATTCAAAATGGACAGTGAATAATATGTATATATATATATATATATATATATATATATATATATGTGTGTGTGTGTGTGTGTGTGTGTGTGTGTGTGTGTGTGTGTGTGTGTGTGTGTATTATGTATAGGTATGGGTATATATATACTTATTTTGAGAGCAGTCAACAGAATTTCATTTTTAATGTATGCCACTGTGCTCACAGTAAAACAATGACAATAAAGGTTATCTTATCTTATCTTGTCTTGTTTTGTCTTGTCCTTGTCTATCATATCATATCATATCATACCATACCATACCATACCATACCATACCATACCATACCATACCATACCATACCATACCATATCATATCATATCATATCATACCATAACATATCATATATCATACCATATCATCTTATCAGCTCAGCTTATCATCTTATCTTATTTTAAAAGCAGTTGGAGGGAGAGCAACTTCTACCTTCCTGCTAGCTTCCCCACTGAATTTCCTTCTGGGAATCTAACAGGGAACATTAGAAATTTCCCTTCCCTTCCCAACAGGCAACTAAGTGGATGCTGCTGGGTGGGGTATCCTTGTTGGCAAAATTTTGTTCTATGATGCACAGTTCTGTCCAGTTAAATGTTATAGACACGAGAGTTTTAGTAATATATAGGTAACTGGAAGAGGGCTTTCTGAAACTTGGAAATAAATTGTAATCTGCAATTCATGATCACATGATTGACTAGGTCTCCGTATCTAAAAAAAATGTGATCTAAAATGGTGTGCTGTTTCCTGCGCTATCAGATGGCCCTTATAAGGAATGAAATGTGCCAATTTTGTAAATACTGTTAGCAGAATGCTGGTATATCCTATACAGGAGGAGATCATTAAAATCCAGTTTGATTGTATCTTAGGGCTGCAAAGGACAGTTCATATGTTGCAGGAATCACCTGGCTTTCTAGTAACACAGGACAAGATGAAATAATCCCTGATGTCAGCCACCAGAAGTCCCTAAGGATGCGATGTGGAATTTTAAACATTCATCCATGTCCACCCATGTCCTATTGGGAACATAATGAACATATTATGAACTATTGGGAAGAAAACTAGGAGGCTAAGAGGAGGAGAGGCTGAAAACCCTGTTGCCCTTGCCATTTCTGCCCAGCCTCAATTCTTACAGTTTGCCATCTATTATCTACAGTATGTTCTTCCAAATTATTTGGGATGCCTTGCCCACACAGTTCATCTCTCAGTTTGTCAGCAAGAACATCCCTACATTGGTTAGGCAGAGACAGATTATTCCATCCTGTCTCCCTGAGTCTCTTCCAAATGTTATCTGGACATTCTGTGTATATCTGTCAAGGTTATTTTCCTTACTCTTTGCACAGATATCTTGAAAGCCAACTTGTGGCAGTACCTATCACTAGTAGATAGATGGACTTTGAAGGAAGAACTAGAAGTGAGAAGGACTTAGTGGAATTTGCTCAAAAGGCTAGTAGTCTCTGGACTGGTTTTGTAAGAACTGAGGTTAATTTTTAATCTTATTTATTGATTTATTCAACAAATTCCTAGGTTGGCTGACTTGGATGACTTCCTTATGCTGGGAGTTGATCTTAGATGGTCAAACCCAAGAAATGTGAAAGACTGTGTCCTCTTTCCTCGATTATGATCAAATTCTAAATACTGTTTTTCAGATGTACATATAACAACAGAATCAATGGAAACATGGACACTAAGCTTTGCCATAGATAGGCGTAAGAGAAATACCACACATTGCACAGAATCGGATTTTATTCATTTATTCCATCAGTCTTCTATAAGCTTCAGAATTCTTGGATGCTCACCTACTTCTCTCATCTTTTCAATGTAAACAAGAGGCTCTAGCCTTTGATACAAGGAGGAACAAGTGCTCATCCTCTGAGAAGAGTAAAAATACCCATATGAAACCTGAATCCAGTCAGTGCAGCATTAATAGCTCAGCTATCAAAGTAGCTTTCCTAGTCATGAGTTCCATTCTCCAGATTCCTGCTAATGATAGCCTGCAAAGAAGTCTATGTGTGTGTAAACCATTGAGTACATTTCACTTACAAATTTATCTTGAACTTTGTGTACAAAATAAATTTACTCTGCTGACACAAAGATCAAAAGATGAGTTATTTGAATTTACTTATAGAAAACAAGTGGAACAGAAATGTTAGAAAAGCATATTATAAAAAAAGAAATTGTAATTCATAGAATATAGAATAAAGAGTTGGGAGGGACTTTGGAGGTCTTCTAGTCCAACCCCCTGCTTAGGCAGGAAATGGTTGTCCAATCTCTTCTTAAAAACTTCCAGTGTTGGAGCATTCACAACTTTTGGAGGCAAGTTGTTCCACTGATTAATTGTTCTAACTGTTAGGAATTTTTTTTTAAGTTCTAGATTGCTTCTCTCCTTAATTAGTTTCCATCCATTGTTTCTTGTCCTGCCCTCAGGTGCTTTGGAGAATAGATTAACCCCCTCTTCTTTGTGGCAACCCCTGAGATATTGGAGCACTGCTATCATATGTAAAAGAACAAGAAACAAACAAAACACATTACAAAATGTATATTTTAAAAAAGAAGCTACTTGGTTTTTGAATCCTAAATTTAACTTGGAGCATTTGATGTAATCTTGGTTGATTTTTCCATTATGTTCATACAGATATAGAACCAGCAGTATCTGAAGGGAAATCAGGGGAGCAGATTGGCAAAAGCATCACTTATGATACAAGCCCTGCCCCTTTTTGTATATGATATGACATTGCATGCACAGCCACAAGATGTCTAGCTTGGGACACAACGTGTGATGCTCTTTTCATCAATTTGACAAAGCAGGAAGCTTCTGCATAAACCTATTACCTGTTAACTTAAGGGTTGCTTTAAAGGCATGTTTTGGGGGTTTGATTGTTGCAGAGGTGTCATGGGGAAAATGTCAATAAAACAATCAATTAAGAAATGGAAGGGACCTTTAAATACTTATGCAAGTCACTCTACTTCAGAATCATGTAATTCTTTCGTGTCTGCTAAACTAGTACTTAAACATCTCTCTGCATGTGATACTGAATATTCTACATTGTTTAAAAGGTTACTACGAGTGAGGGACAAACCAGACAACTCCTGTTGTCCCAACTAAAACAACAAAATATTTCTACAATCAAAGGTTTTTGGGACAATGCTTATTTTTTAATTTGTAATCCACTTTGTCGTTGAAGCATTATAGAAATAGAGGGAGGAAGGAGAAGGAGGCCATCATCTTTTTTGCCAATCTCCAATGAACCTTCTCCAGATGTGCCAAGCTAAAGTAAACATTATCCTCAAACGTCACAAGAATGCTGCTAGCTGGGATGATGAGAAATCATAGTTTAATGTATATGGAATATCATACACTTGGGAAGGGTGATTCCCAAGAATGACAAGTTTTTGTGGACACTTTCATGTGAGTACATTTCACAGTTCAGAACTGACTCTTCTGATTTCATGGCTTTATTTATTTATTTGTAAACTTTATTAGCTGCCCATTTTATCACACAGTATTTCTGGGTAGCTTACAATATTAAAAGATGCTAATCACATTTACTTCTGACTCTTGGTGGGTTATTTGAAATCACAGCAAAGATGCATATTTTGTTTTCATTATGGGTAAGCTACAAAATCTGTGGGTAGGTAGGATGCTTAGTGATTGGTAGGAACATCTGGGTCTCCCTAATTTCTAGATTCTACTTCACAGGTTAGCAGCTTCCCTCTCACAGCAATCACTCAGACAAAAAAATACACAAGAAAAGGGGAGGTTGAAGGAGGATTAATAATATATTTTAGTTACAGAAGCAGAGCTGAAAGAAATAATTTAGGCCTCTGGGTCTAACCCTTTGGTCTCTTCTAGAAAACCATCACTGCTGCAAGTCTGATATTGTATCAGTTCTTGTTTATACTGAACTCAACGACTGATTGGTAAGAATTCCAAGCACTTCCTCAGAATTTCAGCACTGCTAAAATTGAGTGGCAAACATAAAGAAGCAAAATGATCAATTTGGGGCGATGCAAATTTCAATTTTGTTTTGGAAGATAAACCAATTCTATTCCCTTTCTTAAGCAGCCCCAAATCACATTCTAATGTTGTGAGAACTGAGCAATAGTGATCTATAAACTAATGGCTTATGATATTATGCATGAACTCAGGCAATTTTTTTATTCAACAAACCAAATTTAAATAAGGCACAACTCAGCATGCCCTGTGAGACTAGCAAGGGTTTTCCCAGCAACTGCCATTTGCACGTCCGTGCACGCTGTATTTAAAAGTGAGAGTTAAAAGCCTTGAGCAATGGGATTTAACTGAAGTTTAAATTAAAATTAGGTTCACTGATGTCCCCTGGGTTGGGAGGTTGTAATTTAGCATGGTCATAAAACTCTCAAATGCAGCATGAAACCACAATACTGATGTGGCTCTCAATGAAATTGAGTTTGACACACCTGTTTTAGAAAATATGGAAGCAAAGCAGAGTAAAAATATCTTTTTCCACAAGAAAATGACCATCCTATATATGGAAGGGATGGATCTCATTCTCAGCTATTGAAAGTGTTCTCCAAGACTGATTAACCATGTAATGACATCATCATGTCTATTATGAATATATAAAGCTTATCATTTCATGCTGGCATCATGCTGGCATCATTATTCACACACACCCCCACACATACTCCATCACCACTCCTTTCCCTCCCCATAATCACCAGGGCAGCAAGGGAAGCCACCGTGGCCATTGACTCAGCATGATGGGAGCTCTTTGGAAAGTGCCAAAATGGGAAATGCAAATTTATAACCTCTGGAATTCCCCAGGGCTGAATATGTGCTTTGCCATTCAGTTCAGCATTTCCGATTAATATGGTCCTTTCTGTTTCTCCAACCAGCTGTTTTTATAACATGTCTACATCTTTTGGATCCAGTCACCTCCATTTCATCTGGGGAAAGGAGTGGAAGAGGGGTATGCAACCCCAGGATTAAATTTCCATCTCAACAACAATAGCAAGGATGAAGGATTTTTACTGTCCTATTCATCATCCTAGTAATAATATCGCTCCTATGGAGGTTAGGTTTTTTTTCATGCACCTGTTGGATTTTTCTAAAGACAGACAGATCCAGCCAAAGTGGTGAATGGAACTGATCGCTTACATCTTGTTGGACATATTTCAGGAAACCCTTTTGAATGTGTTTTCTTCCATTATCCAGCCTAACTGATAAAGACCAAAAAGCCTCTAGCCTCATTTAAACATTTTCATTTATATTGAACTGTGGTCTGGGTTAATAATTTCCCAACGTAGTTTGAAATATTGCATTGTGCATTAGGATGGACTCAAATCTAAAAGAAAACTGTGGGAAATATTAAGTTTTCAAAGAACTTTGCCAAATACAATTGCAGGGAGAGGTAAATGTGAGGAAATGTGAAGAATATGAGGTAAAGGTAAAGAAATGTAAGAAGTAAATAAAGGCTTACCCCCCCCCCAACATACAGCAGTATCCTAAGAAGCATTTCATTTTAAAGATGAGCTGCTCCACCTTCTGATTAGTCAATCACCACACTTGCATTGCTACATTGGCCTCATACTTGTACCCTTAATGATTAATTTGCTTTAATGAATACATATAATTTGATCATTAAAGGAAATTAATCATTAAGGCAGGTACAAGTATGAGGCCGGTATAGCAATGCAAGCAACAAAATAAATATAAATATATATAATTTGATCATTTTCCTTATACTACAATATATTAAGAAAGATGTCACTTTTAAAAAAAAATGAGCAAAACAAATCTCTCTTTTCTTTTCTGTATTCAGAATCTTCTTGCAATGAGAAGAAACATTCAGAACATACTGTATCTTAATTTTTTTCTGGTTAAGAATGCCACTTTTTCTCTTTGAGGTTCTAAATTTTCAGAATCTTTAATCACTGTCCTATAGTTCCCACCACATTCTATGACATCTCTTCATTAATCACTGTTATCAGTCATTTTAGAGAAAGGCTTAATCCTTAAGTTTACTACAGAATTTTTCTCTCCTGCATCTGGAAAAGTGATTGCGATTTCACAGCCAAAAACTCTGAAAGATGCCCGGTGAATCAAACCTCACCATTTATATCTTCCTAATTTCTGTTAGCAGTTGGTTAGATCATCTATACTTAATCATGAACAATTCCATATTTTTTATGAAATTTATAGGGTTTTTTTAAAGCATGCTAAAAGCTGTTCTTGTGCAAGATAGAAGAAAGCAATACTCTGCAAACTAGTTTAAATTACAATAATAGCCATACAGGAATGCAATGCTCTATTAATAAGCTTCTCTCTATTTCACCTAAAAGTGCATCTTCACAAGCCATTTGTACATTTGAATTAAAATATCAATTGGCCTGCTATAGTGCGTACTCATTCTGCCCATATGCATGTGTGATGGGTGCCATTTGAGGTGCTTGGGCTAAGATCAGGAAAACCCAGGTTTGAATCCACTCTCAGCTATGCAAGTTCACTGGGCAACTTTGGGGCAGGTTTTTTTTCAACCCAATCTACCTCATATGTTGTGAGCAAGCTAAAGATTGAATCTTATGTCAGCTAACTTGACTGACTGACTGACTGACCGACTGACTGATATAGTCTAGCTCTAGCCCATATAGAAGGAGGTATAATGTCAGAGTGGAGTTCTTTAACACCTTGTATTTATTATAAAGGATAGTTCTTTATTTCAAAAAGTTGTCCTTTACATTTATTTGTTTTACTAAAGCTGACTTTTGTCTTTTATTTTGGTCATTTAACCAAAGAGGAGGGCTAGGACTATCTAATCTTAAATTGTACCTTGAAGCCTGTTGGATGAAGGAATGGGTTTTACAGAGAAATAAAAGAATGTTAGAATTGGAAGATCATAGGGATAAGCTTTGGCTAGCATGGGTTTTTATGGTATGACTTTAACTTTGTCATCACTGTGAAATTTATTCCTATGTGAGAAGTGCCATATTGAGAATAAATATGAACGCAGGCTATATGCAAAGATAGTTTTATTGTCCTCAGCACAAAAAAAAACATTTTATAGAACATGAACAGCAGCAGACAGGAATGGTTAACATATCAAAATTTATTAATACAGAATGAAGGAGAAATTATATGAAGTCAAGAGAACAACTGACTGCAGAAGGATATCTTTTTCAATGGTTTTCATATGTACAATTAAAAGAAAGGTTTGTTTATTAAACAAAATTTGAAATGGAATTATATACAAATAATAAATATGTAATACAAAAAAATGTAAAAACTTTTGTTGAGATTTGAAAGCGAAGTACATGTAAAGATTGTGTGGCAAAGAGGGCTGCTAATTTTGGACATAAAATAAAGATGAATGCTTAGAGAGAATGTGGGTATTTGGCATTAAATTCACATCATGTCAACATTTAAGAGAATTTTTTATAAAATGATGTACCATTGGTATGTGACACCAGGCATATCATAAATAATTTATAAAAGTATTTCAATCCAGTGCTGGAAATGTGGAAAGTATGAGAGAGCATTTTGTCATGCATGATGGACATGTGGGAAAACTAAAAAAATGTAGGTAACAAATTCATGTGGTGATGCAAAGGATTTTAAGGGTTAATAATGCTAAGAAACAGAACTTTTCTTATTGACTTATTGACTTTTCTTATGGACAATGAATTTGAAAAGATTCATGGTAAATTGGCACTGCATATGGTAAGTGAAATATAATGGAAGAATAATGAATTTCCCACAGCGGAGAAATGGATTGTGAAAATGTCAGAATTTGCAGAAATGGTGAAACTGACCTATCTGATCAGAGAACAAATAACAAAGTGTGTGTGTGTGTGTGTGTGTTGTTGTTGTTGTTGTTGTTGTTGTTGTTTGAAAGACTGGAAGCCTTATTAAAAAATTCTATTCTTCAAACTAGAAGAAGGTGATACTCCCTTTATTTGGGAAACAGTTGGAAATAGACTTTTAGATGTCACAGTGACTACAAATCCATATCACTTTCATTCAGTTTTCCATATAAATCAAAAGAGCAATCCATTAATTCGTTTCCCAGAGTCTAATACTAAGAAAAAAAGAATTGTGCATTCCAAACAAATTTGATTAGAATCATGCTTTCCAAATAATTCAACTTAATTTTATGAAAACAGCATTTTCATGCAATGAAATACTGTAATATTGGTTTTGTTCTCAAACACTAATCATTATTACCAAGTTAAGAAAGGTTCTTTATCCTTTCTGAAAATGGGTGAAATCCTCTCAATGGACCCATACTTGTGAAAAGTGAAACATAGCTCCAGTGATTTCTCTACCATTAACATTTCTTTCTCATACATAGTTTCATTTCTGTATCCAAAATGCAAATTGCAAATTATAAATAATCATAATAATCACAATAATCATAATCATCTGATGATTGCACTAATAAAATAAATGGGTTGGCTTCCATGGAAATAGTTTTCTCATTAGAAGGTGGAAAATATGGAGCAAAGTGTTTCAATGAATAAAACAGAAACATTTTCAAAGCTGGAACTGTATTACAAAACTGGAGAAAATGATGACAGAATATGGTTCACATCCTTGGTAACTAAACAAACTGCACAGCAGGAGAATACACCATGATAATTAGGGAATTACAGTTGTTAGTCACAGAAAATATGCTGCAGTTGTGGGTCAAAGATCTGAGGTCATGGCACAGGAAGCAAAATTGTAATTTAGAGACAGTGAGGCATTGGGGGCACACATTTGAGTATTGCAGATTTAAAGTCTACCTTGACGTCTGTCTACTCTTGAAGACTAATTGCAAAACAAATACAGGGTTGTAAATTAAGGTTTGAGATTTTTTTTTTTTTTTTTGGACATACAGGTAAAATCCAGTTGCTGATAAAGGTGGTGGTAAAGGAATTTGCTACTCATTAGACACGCACTATGCATTTATCCTGGACTTAAATCTCTTAGATTGTTTACTTTGGTGGTTGATGGGATGTTGTCCACTTCTATCAGTTTTAGCAATGTAGAGATTTGACAAGACAAGTAGTGAGCAGCTGGCCAGGTGTGCTCAGCTTGACTCCAAAATCCATAACCACAGCTCATCTTTGTCAATGTTAAGAACAGTGGGCGCCTGTGGATTTACTATATTACAGATCAGAATAGGATCCTGAGCCCATATCCCTTACCCTCTTTATATAGTGAGGAGGCATGGAGCTTTTAGGCCAAAATCCCTCGCTTTTATATCTTTCACATATAATGCAAAAACTGTTATTTAATGAACTAGAACAAACTATAAATATTGTGATATATACGATGAAAGAAACAAAGAGGAAAAAAATGGGGGATAACATTTAAGTGGAGATATTAAATATCCATCAATCAAGAAAATGTTCAGACATACATTTTAAGAAATAAAGAAGTGATTTAGATTCCATAAATAATTTTCAACTGCATTTTATTTCTGTGGAACCGCTAAGCTTATAGTTAGTGACCCTGTTAAAATCAATGGAACTGAAACTTTCTTCATTTTGGCTGGATCATAGCCTCAGGGAGAGGTGTTAGGAATAAGAGTTACCAAAAGTCCAATCAATTGTCTCCTTGAAACTCGTCTTTCATGGGAAGCTACAAAAAGCTACAGTAAACTGCCAGCATATTAATAGTTAGCTGAACTAATTAGATCCAGCTAATGTTGCAAAGTTTATTTCGGAAACATGGAAACAGCTGTTAGTGTGAAGTCAAAACCTGGCAATTATAACTATGATTGTTCCTCAAATCTCAGAGGTCTTTGTAAAAGGTTTTCACCATAAATTTGGTATCACTTTAGGAAGAACTGAAGGCTTTTATAAACTCAGAAAGGCAGCAACAGAACACAGCAAAATGCCTTTGAACAATGACAGAGACACAAAATCATCTGAACAAATTTGAATATGTGTCTCAAAGCTTTTCAGTTTTCATTGCTGCCTGCAGTGGCTTGTATAATAATAATAATAATAATAATAATAATAATAATAATAATAGTAATAATTACCCCCAGTGAGGCATATTTTGTATGGGAGAGACACTCTTTGTCTGACTCCTCTGATGAGACCTGTCCAGTATGGTTGAACCTCTGGCATAGCTCTCATCTTCCTCAGAGTACACAAGCCCCACAACCACGTCAAGGTAGTGCCTCACTGGGGGATTATTATTATTATTATTATTATTATTATTATTATTATTATTATTGACAGACTTTATCTACCAAGGCAAATAGGTGAGCGTGGAATACTACAAGTATATCAGATGGTTGAAGTAGAAAAAAATGGCTTTGGAAGAATATCTGAAGAACAATGATGAAGATGCACTGAAATTAGTATATCAGGAAGGCTTACTGACTACTGGAGAGAACAAACTGGCCTACAAGAAAGACCAAATGAAGAACAGAATAGAGGCATGGGAAGACAAAACACTACATGGCCAATACGTTAAAAAAATAGCTGGGAAAGCAGATAATAATAAAACCTGGCAATGGCTAAGAGCAGGAAAATTGAAGAAAGAGACCGAGGGACTAATTCTGGCTGCACAAGACCAAGCCTTAAGGACAAATGCATATAAAGTCAAAATTGAGAAGACAGCAACAGACAATAAGTGCCCCCTATGCAAAGAAGCTGAAGAAACAGTGGACCACCTGGTAAGCTGTTGCAAGAAGATTGCACAGACTGACTACAAGCAGTGGCATGACAAAGTAGCAACAATGGTGCATTGGAAGATCTGCAAAAAATATCATTTGCCTGTAAGCAAAAACTGGTGGGATCATAAAATAGAGAAAGTCATAGAAAATGATAAAATTAAACTGCTCTGGGACTTCAGAATTCAAACAGACAAGCACCTGCAACATAACACCCCAGACTTAACAATTGTCGATAAGAAAGACAAAAAAGTCTGGATAATGGATGTGGCAGTGCCTGGAGACAGCAGAATAGACGAGAAAGAACTGGAGAAGATAACAAAATACAAAGACCTACAAATAGAAATAGAAAGACTGTGGCAAAAGCAAGCAAGGGTAGTACCAATAGTAATAGGCTCCTTGGGTGCAATCCCAAAACAACTGGAGCACCACTTGAACACCATTGGCATTGACAAATTCGCTATTAGTCAATTGCAAAAGGCGGCCTTATTAGGAACTGCTTCCACCCTGCGACGATATCTGTAATACCATCAAACATCCACATCTGCCTATCCCAGGTCCTGGGTAAGGACTCAATAGGTAGACAAAATGCCAAATCCAGTCTGAACATCTGGCTGACTGTGCGATGATCCATCATCATCATCATCATCATCATAAAAAAGTTGGAAGAGACCTTGAAGGTCATCTAGTCCAACCCCCTACTCAGGCAGGAAACCTTATACCATTTCAGACAAATGGCTGTCCAGTCTCTTCTTAAACACTTCCAGTGTTGGAGCATTCACTGCTTCTGGAGGCAGGTTGTGATATAATATACTTAATATATCTCATCCCCTATATCCTTGTAATACACCTGAACTGAGCCACAAAGACTCATAGCACGAATGTTAAGAGACTAGTTCACTATTAAATCGACTTCACTATTAGTTGATATCTGACAAGAATATAAAAATAAATTGCATACTGAATTAAACATATGCTGCATTCACACACTGAACTAATGACTCAGAAGCTTGGTATGATATATGAAATTGGTCAAAATGTGTATGTCCAGTCAAACTGAGAGACTTTAAAATGTTTATATTTGGACACAGCAAAATTGATGATGATTATAATGCAAGTGTAAGAAATGTGAAACTGAAACTTTGCAAAGTTTAACTTAAAAAGCAATATATTTGTATTTGACTTATTCTTTCAACTCACATTGTTTACAATTTTATTATTCAAATCAGATGACAGAATTCAAGTTTTTTTTTTTTTATTAAAAGTTTTATAAATTTTACAAAAAAGAAAAAAGAATACAAAACAAGAAACAACATATACAAAAAAAATAAAACTAAACAATACATATATATATAAAAAAAAAAAAAAAACCCCACCCCTCCCAAAAACCCCCCCCCTCCCTTCCCCCCCCCGAGCTTCCCAGAGCAGAATATAGGCTTAAGAAATAAAAATAAAAATTAAATTAAGAACTTTATATTTATATATATAAAAAGATTATCTATAATATATATAAAAATAAAACTTATGAAAAAACTATATAATATTTTTGTATACCCAATCTAAATTGTATAAATTTTATCCATTTATCCCAAACAGCAAGAAACTTCTCTTGAGTTTGTTGCTTTAAGAAAGCCGAAATCTTTGCCATTTCCGCCAGATAAGCTACTTTAAGAAACCATTCCTGCAATGTAGGCAAAGATTCCTTCTTCCAATATTGTCCTACTAACAGCCTAGCGGCTGTAATCAAATTTAACATCAAAACAACCTCCTTTGTATCACAATCTGTAACAATACCTAACAAAAATAATTGCGGAGTAAATTTTACCCTCCTTCTAAAAATTCTCTGGATATTCCACCATATTTGATCCAAAATGCTTTTATCTCTCTGCATGACCACCAAATATGATAATAGGAAGCCTCCTTATAACCACATCTCCAACATTTGGGTTGCACGTCAGGGTACATATAAGACATTTTTTGTGGATCAAGGTGCCATCTATAAAACATTTTATAAAAATTCTCCCTTAAGTTCTGTGCTTGTGTAAATTTGACATTTCTCAACCAAATATTTTCCCAGGTGTCCAATGAGACTGGCTCACCAAAATTCTGCGCCCATCTTATCATACAATCTTTAATTAGTTCCGTTTCTGAATCCAATTCAACTAAAACCGCATAAACTCTCTTAATGTGGGTTTGTCTTGAGTCCTTCACTTGCTTAATAAGATTTTCATCTTCTCTAAGAAAACCCACCTTACAATCCATCTTCCATCTGTCTAATAATTGCCTATATTGGAACCAAGAATAAATAAAGTTTTCTTGTGCTAACTCTTCCCGTGATTTTAATTGCCAGTTTTGTCCATCCCATTTAAGTAACTGTCTGTAAGACACCATATCCATTTTAACCCCTCTTTTTATTGCTTCTATCGCATGCCAAGGTATAGCCCATAATGGTACTTTGAAATCACTTTTATAATATTTTCTCCAAATCCTAAGTAAAGAAATTCTTAAGATATGAGATTTAAAAGCCCAATCCATTTTTTTATTGAATATTAAATAGGCATGCCACCCATAAAGTAAATCCCATCCCTCTAGATAAAGTATCTCAGAATTTGTCAAATTTACCCAATCACTGATTAGTGTTAAAACCACCGCATCATAATATAATTTCAAATTTGGTACCTTAAGTCCACCCCTCTCACGGAAGTCTTGCATAATTTTAAACTTAACCCTTGGCTTTTTCCCTGCCCAGATAAATTTATTAAGACCCTTCTGCCACTCATTTAAATTAATCTCATTTTTCAAAATTGGTAACATTTGAAACAGAAAAAGAAACTTGGGTAAAATATTCATTTTTATCACTGCAATTCTTCCCATGAGGGATAATTGCAACTTTTCCCAGTTCTTCAAGTCCTTCTGTACCCTGACCCACAACCTTTCATAATTATTTTTAAATAATTTTACATTAGAAACAGACAACATCACCCCCAAATATTTTACCTTATTAACAATCTCAAAACCCGTCAGGTTAGTCAAAATCTGCTTCTCCTGACTAGACATATTTTTAGGTAAAATTTTGGTCTTATTTACATTAATCTTAAAACCCGAGACCAAGCCATAATGATGAATCAACTGTAATAAGTTTACTACAGAATAATCAGGTTGCGACAAAGTAACAACCAAGTCATCCGCAAAAGCTCTTAACTTATATTCTTTTTTATTAACATATATTCCTTTAATTTCCTGAGACTCTCGAATTTTGATCAATAATATTTCCAATGTTAAAACAAACAACAATGGCGATAAAGGACACCCCTGTCTAGTACCTTTCTCTATTGTGAAAACCTCCGAAAGACCTCCATTAACAATAAGTTGTGCTGTTTGTTTTTGATATATTACCTTAAGGGCTTGTAATATGTTTTCACCAAAATTCATTTCTTCCATTACTCTTAGCATAAAATGCCAATTCAATTGGTCAAATGCTTTTTCAGCATCTAAAAATATGAGCCCTGCAGGAACTTGGTTGTTCTTATCTAAGTATTCTAATAGATTAATAATTTGTCTAACATTGTTTTTCATATACCTTCCTGTTATAAACCCTGATTGATCTTTATGCACAAGATGATGCACCACCCTCATAAGCCTATTTACCAAAATTTTTACAAATATCTTATAATCCACGTTTAAAAGAGATATAGGCCTATAATTTTTTGGTAAAGTAAGATCTTGATCCTCCTTTGGAATCAATGATATAAAAGCACTACGCCATGAAGGAGGAATCTCTAAACCCTGTAAGATACCATTAAAAAGATCATTTAATGGTTGAATCATCTCCTCCATTAAAGCTTTATAATAAACAGCTGTTAAACCATCCGTACCCGGTGCTTTCCCTAATTTCAATTGTTGAATTGCTGAGGCGATTTCCTCCTTAGTAATTAAACCATTAATTTCATATTTCTGATCCTCAGTCAGTTTAGGAAAACTTGCCTCAGCTAAATATTTATTTATATCTAACAATTGTACATTAGTAGATTTATATAAGTTTTGATAATAATCCAAAAAAGATTTTTTAATTAATTCCTTCTGAGAAACTAGTTTACCCTTGTAATTTATTTTCTCTATTATTCTCTGTCTCTGTTTCTTTCTTAATTGATAAGCCAACCATCTCCCCGGCTTATTAGCATTACAAAATGTATTTTGTTTCATAAATAATAAGTTGGTTGCAGCTTGATCTGCTATCAACATATTAAATTGTGACCTTAATAACTTTACAGATTCTTTAGTACTTTCATCAGAAGGATTTAGAATCAAAGCCCTTTCTTTTAATTTAATTTCATCTTCAAGTTCTCTACGTTTCTGAATCTGATTTCGCTTATAAAAATTATTCATTTTTATCAAAACACCGCGCATAAATGCTTTACCTGCATCCCATACTTGTATTTGGTATAGAATTCAAGTTTTAATAGGATTTTATACTACAGCATAATGCGTATTAATTTGATAGTGTTTGTGTTGAAGAAGCAGGATGGGAAGAGTATTTTTTACATTTATTTATTGTTTTATCATAGAGAATAAAATACAAAACAATAAAACAAGCAAGCAAAATGAAACAAAACAAAAGCATACATTCAATCCTAACAACAACAAAAGAAAAAAATAGTGTACAAAAAAGGAAGAAAAAGTGGTCAATTAAATTCAACATTTAATCTATAGGATCTACCCTGGCTAGGTGCTAAAAGAAAAAAAAAACCAGTAAATTCTCCTCCCCTTATACACAGTGTCTGTGTTTGTATGTATACACACACAAACACACACACACATACTCTTTGTGTGTGTATATATATATATATATATATATATATATATATATATATATATATATATATTCTCTCTTTGTATGTATGTGTATGTATATATATCATGTATATCTACCTATCTATCTTTGTAAAAGGGAAGGAGAATTTACTGAGTTTTTTTAAACAAAGATATATATAAAAGCAGTCAAATCCCTTTGTTAATCATTTGTTATTATATTTAGCACATTGAAAGTCTACAAATGGTTTCCAGTCTCTTATAAAGCTGTCTAGTCCATATCTCTAATCTAGTGGTTCTCAACCTGTGGGTCGGGACCCCATTTGGAGTCGAACGACCATTTCACAGGGGTCGCCAAACAAGGCTGTCTGCCATTTTTTCCCCCTTTTCTTTGGCCACGCGCCTGGCACCTGGTGATGTATGAGTGGTTGGGGGTCACCACAACATGGGGAACTGTATTATGGGGTTGCGGCATTAGAAAGTTTGAGAACCACTGCTCTAATCAAAGTAGTTCATTTTGCCATCTCTGCTGGTTCAATCAATTTCAAAATCCATTCTTCAACAGTCAGCATCTCTTTTTTTCCCCAATGTTTAACAAGTATAATGCTCACAGCCATCACCATATGAAGGAATGGGAAGAGTATTGATACTTTTGAATTTTGGTGTGGGAGAAGACTCCTGAGAATGCCATAAATGAGCAAGAAAACAAACTGATGTATCATCAAACAAATCAACCTATAGTTTTCTCTTGAGACACAAGTGATCAGGCTGAAATTATCCTACTTCAGATACATGGTGTAAAGACCTAACTCCCCAGAGAAGATTCTAATGCTGGGAAAGGTGGAAGGAAAGAGAAGAAGAGGATGACCAAGTAGTAAGGGGGAATGGATGGATTCATGATAAGTGCATCACTGGAAGACCTGAAGGAACATGTTATGGATAGATGGTTATTTTGAAAATCTATCTACATGGTCCCTAGGAATCATGGAAGCATACTGCAAATTTCAATATACATATACTGAATTACAAATTCTAATTACAAACTCTATACAGATTTATAACCTAAACTGCAGTTTTCTCCAGTTCTTTCACATGTTCATGATTAACCTTATCACTCATAGTATCTATGTCCATTCCTAAGCATAGCTAAAAGATGAGACTAGTACAGGAAGCCATAAAAACATCTGGAGAACTTACTGAGAGCTAATTGTGAAGTGGTATAAGACTCAATAAAGAAATATTGCGTTCTCTCTCTCTCTCTCTCTCTCTCTCTCTCTCTCTCTCTCTCTCTCTCTCTCTCTCTCTCTCTCTCTCTCTCTCTTATTTATATAATGACTAGGACCCATATAACTAACAAAACTCAGCTTAAAAATTCCCTACTTTAACTTTAAACTGCTATAAAATTTGCACTGCATGAATGTATGATTTTTTACCTGCACAGCTGTTTCAGCTGTAATCACCCAAGTTCTCAACAAAGCCATCTTCCTGCTTGCTTTTTTTTCAATAATAATAAGTGATTTGGTTTCCCACCAATCATCAGGGGAGTTCCAAGCTGTCACAACATTCCTAATCCAGTGGAAAATGATTTTATTGTTGGAAACAATGAGGAGTGTGAAAGTTGCGTGACAGATGGAATTGAACATAGAAAAATAGTCTCTTAGGGAATGGCACATTTGAGCAGTAGAGAAAGTTTCACACAAGGAATATTGGCTGTGAGTCAAAGGTAGGCTTATATTCATATTGACCATTTGATGTTCTTCCTAGATTTAGGTCCACTGACTATGCTTAAGGGATGGACGAAAAGCAGCTAATATGAACTACAAAGGTCCATTAGATGCAGCAGTCTTTCAAATATGCTCATAAAGTCCTAGGGGTTACTCAAACTACAAATGCCTAAAACTTAAAATACTAGTTTAATGGACATCTTGAGAGGAGGACACTTTAGGAACTTACACTTCCTTTCAATCAAATCATGTATAAGCAATAATGGAAAGAGCACATATAAATAAGGATTTCAGCATCATACTATATTTCTGTTTAAATGTCCCTTCCTAAACCAACAATTTCAAGCATCAGAAGCACCTTCCCCAAATATTTTACTTGTGCATGTATTTATCTTTCGTAAAATCACATGCAATATGGTTTCATCATTTCATGTTGCTACTGTTAGTTTGGTGTCATTTATACAAATGGTTTGTCTTTGTCAGTTATTTTCATCAACCAGACACCATATAACATCAAGATGGTACTGCCAAAATTGTTTCTGAAAAAACAATGAAACAGTTGCATTGCTGGAATTTTCTAAAGTTGGCATTTGGCCTGCAGATGTGTGAAATAACATCAGTAGTGTAAGAGTTTTGAATGAAGGTTATTGAGTGAATGGGGTTATACGTCTGCCTGTCTTGCCTGTTTTATGTAAATGAGTGGGAAAGTCTTGTGGATGTTGGTTGTTTTGGAAGTGATTCATACTTTGTTGTTGGTACTTTATTTATCTGACTGAGAAGTCAATGATTCTATCTTATCTGTGTTTGGTATGACCTATGGTGTTTTGAAAAGTGTTGTACAGCCAGGCACGTACTATCACCTTTGGTGGACATGCCCCAAAGCAAAAAAAAAAAAAAAACTCTGGTCAAAAATTCGTATGTGGTTAGAGAAAATGCTAAGAAAACATGTAGATTTTAAACCAGAATTATTTCTTTTAAGAATTACTTGCACAGTATTGGAAAAATGAAGAAACACCAACGGAAGAAGACATAATTAGGAAAATCTTGGACTGTGTGGAAATGGATAGGCTTACATTGAAAATGAAAGGGAAAGAAGACACGGAATATTTTCAAACATGGGATAACTTTTACAAATGGCTAGAAAAACAAAGTAGAGAGTAGGAATGGAAATTGTATTACTATTAATGTCAAATATGTGGACCCAGGCAACACATTGTTTACTAAGCACTAAAGATTTGTAACTATAAAAAATTAATAAAATATCTATAAAAAAAGAAAAGTGTTGTACAAAGGCTTATAGGGGATACGGTTTTTTCTAAGATTGTTAAACTGTAATTATTGTTCTTTGGTTATCAGGTTCATAAGCAGATAGCTGTAGTTTATCAAGATGTTGGTGGATTATTATTTGATAAGGAGGTATATTGCTGTGTGTTGAGCAGATGCGCTATTGTTAGGTCTTTGGTTACGTCTTTTGATAGATCTGTAGAGAAATTTCAGTTGAACAGTGGTTGGTCAGAGTATCATGCTTCTAAGAATTCTCTTGCACTTTTTCATCTGACTTCTAAGTTTTCCATTGTTTCTTAGTTGAAATTAGGAACTGCAAGGACTGCAAACATCACCACATAGAAAAGGCAAGCAAAAGATTAGCAGAAAGTACCTACAAACACCAACCAATTGTCAAAAGACACAGTGAAATTTCATCAACTTCCTGCCACACAACCTCAGAAATAACAGCAACTCAATTAGAGCCACTTCTTGCCGATATAGATATAGATTACAAACCAAATAAATAACCTAGTAACTATAATAATTTGCAAAACAACATTTGCCAACAGAACCATTCCATCCATGCACATACAAAGCATATACAAAATCAAATATGAGAACTCTACCAATCTGATATGGTAACATTGACTACATAAAACAAAAAGTTTTAATCAGCTAGACATTCAACTGTCTAATAATCTAAGTCAATTTCTTTTGTGTCTCTGTGTGTGATGACTTGCCCAGTTATTTCAGATATTGTGGTAGGTGTTTTGTGAATAAGCTTTTCATGCTATCATGAATATGATAGCAAATGGCTGAATTTGCAGAATTAAATAAAAAATCCTATATAGCATAAGAAACTAGAGACACATATTCAAGAGGACTTGAAGTTCTGTGTTTCTGGAACATGTAACTTAATAAACTTTATAAACTGATCCATATTGCAATGAATCAAATGGCACATAGCTGCTGCTTAAGGGAAAAATATCACAAATCCCACTGGGTGACAAACAACATTTAACTGGTAGCTATACCATACAAATGTGTTTCATTTTGTCAGGCAACAAGGAAGAAGGTTAAAGAATTATAGTAGATAGAATTCATAGATAGAGGATAAAAAAATGAGAGAGTGAGAGATCAATTATAATTCAAAAAAGCTTCACATTTGTTGTTGTTGTTAATTGCAAAGTCGTGTCCGACCCATCATGACTCCATGGACAATGTTCCTCCAGGTCTTCCTGTCCTCTACCATCTTCTGGAGTCCATTTAAGTTCACACCTACTGCTTCAGTGACTCCATCCAGCCATCTCATTCTCTGTCGTCCCTTTCTTCTATTGCCCTCAATCTGTCCCAGCATTAGGCCCTTCTCCAGTGAGTCCTTCCTTCTCATTAGGTGGCCAAAGTATTTGAGTTTCAACTTCAGGATCTGGCCTTCTAAAGAGCAGTCGGGGTTGATCTCTTCTAGGACTGACCGGTTTGAACACCTTGCAGTCAAAGGGACTCACAGGAGTCTTCTCCAGCACCATAGTTCAACGGCCTCAATTCTTTGTTGCTCAGCCTTTCTTATGGTTCAACTTTCACAGCCATACATTGCAACTGGGAAAACCATGGCCTGGACTATACGCACTTTTGTTGGCAGGGTGATGTCTCTGCTTTAGAGACATCACCCAACTAAAATTCAAGGAGCTCTATAGTAAAATATACAAATCTTGGATGAAACTAAACCAGACAAAAGATTAATAAAGAGTTTGAATACTGGAAAAAGACAGCGAGTTGTCTCATTAGATAGTTTAAACAAAAGCAATTAATACTGAGAATGGAATCTCTTAAATGTAGCTTATATGTAAATGTAATATGCATGCATTTCTCAAATCATGTCACATTTCTATTTCAGAACATACTGTACATTGTTTCTATTTCTCCCATAATATCTTTCTGAAAAATATAGTAAAATAGATGAATTTTCATGGTTATTCTCAGCCATGTCTTGGGAAGCATCTAACAGCTGGTTAACATAACTACACTATACCACTGCTTAAATGTGGAGCAATTAACCTTTGGCTGAATTCTTCTACTTTCAAGCTGGGCCCTTTCAACTCGTTATTGGCCACCTGCTATAATCTGGTGTTTTTCTCATTATCATAGAATGATTCCATTATTCCAAATCAGGAAATGCTGAGATTAAGGTAAATGTTCAGAAAGTTTTTTTAAAAAAAAAATCTCAAAAATCTACAAAATTACCACTGATGCATGCCATATACCAGTGGTGGCGAACCTATGGCACAGATGCCAGAGGCGGCACTCAGAGCCCTCTCGGTGGGCACGTGCACTGTCACCCCAGTCCTAGGCCTTCAGCTGGGTTTTATAAAACCTTTTCGCTTTAGGCCTCCGCCGCCATGTGCAAAAAAAAAAAAAAGGTTCAATCAGTTAATTTCAACTTCTCGTGGGAAAAAAAAAAGATCTTGCAAAGTTGGAATTGATTGATTGAACTTTTTAGTCCCACCCAGTCTGCCATTACCACCGCAGCCATGCCCACCCAATTGGTCACACCTGGCCAATAAGCCACACCCACCCGGCACTCAACGATGCATAAGTGGGTTTTGGGTTGCAGTTTGGGCACTCAGTCTTTAAAAGGTTCACCATCACTGCCATATACTTTCTATGACCAATCATCTCAAATTAGCATATAGTCTGATACTCTATGTATATTGGACATTCATATTAATTCTTAATTCCAGGAAATCATAGGCTAGTTATGTTAATGTCTATCTGAAAAAAAATCTGAATGGGAAGTTTAATTAGTAAATAAAAATAACTAGCAGATAGAAGAATAAGAAGGTCCATTGACCATGCTTAATGGAAGGATGAAAAGCAGCTAATATGAACCATGAAGGTCCATTAGATGCAGCAGTCTAATATGCTCATATGAGCAGTCAAATATGCTCATAAAGTCCAAGGGGTGTGGACTCTGTGAGGGGGCAAAAAAGGGGAAAAAGGGTCGGGCACAGGACACAGTATGAGAGAACATAATCTGAATGAGACAACAACTAGTGATCTTTGCAGTATCTGTCTGTCTGTATCACACATTAACTTACCGTACTTTCCGGCGTATAAGACGACTTTCACAAGCGTTAAAATTGGCGCCGAAGTCGGGGGTTGTCTTATACGCCGAATTGTCTTATACGCTGGAAATAACGGTAGTTTCCGGCGTATAAGACGATTTTCTAGGCATGCGACTCGGTGCTGAAGTCGGGGTCGTCTTATACGCTGGGTCACCTTATATGCCGGAATATACGGTAGTAACTATTTCACATAACAACCAAATTGTTGAAACAGAATGCAGTCCCTAAATGAGGACAGATTTTAAACCACAATGATACATAATTTTTCTGGTTACATTTACTGAGGCATTTAATAACATTGACAAATTGAAATTGGTATGAGTATTAAGATGGGAAATCCCAGATAGACCAAGATGTTTAAAAGGAGGACAAGGGAAAGCCACTTTCATTCTGTTGCCAAGGGTATGGTTGCATCCATAAAGTCAACCTTAATTCAACAAGGTTGGAAAACCTTCAGGTATTAAGCAGTAATAGCAGCTTCCAACAAGCCATGATGATGTTTAAGTGACATGTGTGTGTGTGTCATTATGTCATCATGTTAATGCATAACTTGCATAATTTGCATGAGGACATCATCACACAGATGTCCCTTTGTTCCTTTGCCCCCACTCCCATTACTGTAGCATTAATAAGGGCAGTGGGGATCCCATATTTATTCCTAAGGGGATCTGCACCTTTCCCAGGCCCTTTGCCAGACATCCTGCAAGGACTGCTTCTGAACTAGCATTATTTGGAGTATGGAGTATCCAGAGTCCAAACATTTGAAACACAATCCTGTCTTTCACTTATATCCTTGGATTAAGAATTTGGGCACACACCAAGTTTCTAAATTCATTTCCCTTAAATGCAACATGTGAATTTTTGCTCTCATTGCAGACAGACGTTGGTTAGGCATTGTCCTCTGTTGTGCAGATTAGTCATTGCTCGCTGCATTAAAGGTAAAGACTCCTTGAAATCCAGCACAATTTCTACTAACTTCCACGATATAACCATAAAGAGATTTTTGTTTCCCAACACAACCCACAAATGCCTTCTTCTAGGATGGGATGATGATGATGCCTTCCCAATCCAGCCCCAGGATTCCATTTCCAATCTCGAGTCCTACCTAAAAACTGACCAGGCTCACTCCTGCTTAACTTCTAAGTCTAGACACAGTTGCCTGGATATTGCCACTTACTGAAAATGAGTTAGTCTAGATCAGGAGTAGGCAACCTTGGCTCTTTTATGACTCGTGGACTTCCACTCCCAGAATTCCTGAGCCAGCCATGCTGAGGGGAAAGGGAGAGGTTTCCAAGCTGAGCCATGCCGGCTCAGGAATTCTGGGAGTTGAAGTCCATGAGTCATAAAAGAGCCAAGGTTGCCTACCCTGGTCTAGACCTGTAGTAATCAGTGCTCAGTCATTGCAGGGTACAAAAATGGCTGACCGTCTTCGCAGCATTTATTGCCTTTTATACAGTTTTACAAGCAGCAAAAGTTTAGCATGGCAATAGCATAGCAATAGCATTTCATTGGTTAAACTCCTTACCAATCCTTAAGAATATAGAAGCCAGAGGCCCAAAACAGGGAGCAGTTGGCTGTAACATCCTGTTGGTGTAAGCTAGATGATATCAGGCAAGTGAGGTCATTGTACCAGCCTGGGGTACTTTCCCACATTGCCATGGTGATGTGTAGGGATGAGATAATGTAGAGAGAAGAGGCACACAGGTGTTGGAAGGGCAGTTTGCTGCACATGACCTCTACCTTGCCCCCACCTCTACATAGACCAAAAAAAGAAAAAGGCCATCCCACTCATATCAGAACTGGAATTTCAGAGTAACCAAAGAAAAGATCAAGAGTAAAATCTGTTTGCCCAAATTTTTTTTATCAGAAAGTCAAATATGAATGAAGACAAATATAGGTGTTCCAGGATAATGTTGCAGGATCAGTCACCGGTCCTCTGAGCCTCCAGACTCATGCTGAAGCCCATCTTCAGGGAATTTCTCTCTAACAGAGTGTGACACACAAAGTTTAAAAAAACTTTAAACAAAAGGTCTACCTGTCACACAACTCTGCTAGAGAGAAGTTCCCTGAGGATGGGCTCCAGCACAAGTCCAAAAGCTTGGAAGACTAAACCTCTGGTCCCAGTGACTGACCCAGATTGTACCCTACAGTCAAATAAATATGAGCTGAGGTGAACAGAACACATGAACTGAACCAAAGATACCTATAATAAAAGCATTTATTAAAGGTTCACCTAGCTGGCTGACCTTGAGTATACATCTCTAAGCAGGGGTCTCTGCAGGGTGTGGTCAAAAAAGTCAAGATGGCAGCCATGATAGTGCAATGAAAGTTGTACTTGTTTTTTTCATGTGTATTATACACAAAAAATAGCAGTGCTTCAGATTGCACCATTGTGGTTGCCATCTTGACTTTTTAGCCATACCCTGCAGACACTCCTGTAAATGTAATTGTATACCATATTATAGCCAGTGTGTTATTATGATTATTATATCCCTCACTCACACATTCAATTTTGCTGCTGATCGTGCCTATTTTTTTTTCTCCTGGAGTTTTACTTCTGCTTTCCAGCTTTTTATTTTTCCAAATATATGCATTGCTTCTTTTCTTCCTTTGGAAAGAGAACCCTTTTTCTTTTCAAGAAAAAAAAAAACCTACTGAAAAGACTCAAGCAGGCCATGAAGGCTCCATTTCGCATCAATTTTGCCTCCCTTCAGAAGTGCAGGTGCAAGGAGTGGGCGTAGAAGGAGGCTCTGATCGTCTTAGAGAAGGTCATTTCCAGCACTGCTATAATGGTTAAAAGGCACCAGCTCCTTCCTGTCTGTCATCGGCTGGGCCTTAATGTTTGGGCTTGTGGGTTTTGCTCAGTGCAAGTGGGCATGCTCTCTTTCTCAGCCATTTGCCAACAGATTTGCTGGCGTGTTGCCCACCTTAAGTACCGTGCAGGCAGGATGGCGCCTCTGCTACTTAAAACAATATTTAATGTTTTACATCACTGCGGGCTTGCAGATTAATTTCCAAATCCATGAAGTATCAGCGGATCAGCATGAGGCTCGCTAATGCTACACTAGGAAATAATGCATGAAGGGAAGAGCTTAGTCTACAGAGTGCAAGAAGTTAGAGGGAATATTAGCTACAGAGGGGTTTTTTTCAGCCTGCGATAAAATGTCTTTCTCCTGCAGAAGCGCATACCATGGGCTTGGGGAGGAGAAAAGCACATTCAAAGGTAAGGGAATCTGGGCAGAGCCTTAGATACAGTTCTTGTATGTAGGCAATTCTAATCTGTACTAAAAGAAATTCTCAGAGAAACAAAAGCATCTTTTGGAAATGTTTATAATTTCATGCAGACACCAGGATAGGATTTTTCATCTCTCAAAATATATGACTGAAGGAATAACAGAGACCTTAAATTGAACATATGAATCTACTCTGACCTTCATAAGGAGGATTGAATTAATCTGAGAACAGCCATTTTATTAATAATGCAAGCTTTAAAAAAACATTTTGAGATAGTGTGGGCCAGAGTCCTTGAAATCTTCAAGACCATGGCTTAAAAAGAAAGAAAGAAAGAAAAAAAGAAAGAAAGAAAGAAAGAAAGAAAGAAAGAAAGAAAGAAAGAAAGAAAGAAAGAAATTTGGCTCCAGAGGCCAACTAGATGAGCTTCACTAAGATGGACTATCTATCCTATTTTGTAAAGGAGGGAGATCTGTTTATAATCTTCTGTTTACAGGACTTACCAGTCAATATTGATTTGGGAACAAAGAGCGATCAGAGGGGAAAAGGTCTACAAGTGGTCTCTAAATATGTGACATCTGGAGAGCAGCAGAGCAAGGAGACAAGTAGGGTGACCATATCTGGACTGCAAAAAGCTGGGTGACCACTAGAGAGCAGCAAAGAATTGACAAGACTTCCAAACTATGAAGAGATATCTTATATTTTTATTTAAATGATACTATACACATATACATACACACCATGAATCAGAATACATTTTCTTTTTAGTAGTGCATATCTTCATTTTAAATTACCTACTGTTCCTTAGGCTGAACAACACAGACCTCAAGGGCAGAGGGGGTTCACAACTGAGATGCCAAGCCCAAGTGTTGCTCACCATAACATTTAATAGGAAAACTTTTGCTACTTTGTAGAAAGATCCATTTCCTGCTGGAACAAGTAAAGTTGGTAATTCTACCTTATCCACAGTTTTGAACCAGTTCAGGCAATTTGAATCAGCAACATAAATCAAAAGGACATGTCATAAATGTGAAGCAGTTATTTCACTGAGCAAGTCAAATACATTCCTCCATTTGGTCACAGTTATGGCTACACAGAGGTGTTAACAAAGAACGTAGTTAAAAAAAAAAATCACATTTTACAAAAACAGTCAGTTGCAAAAACAACTCCCAAACCACAAACTTGGAAAATGCAACATATATTCCTTTTATACTTCAATTGCTGTTAAAAACTGCTGCTGCATACATTACCTGCTCAAAACATTAATGTTAGTTGTCCACGTTTAATCAACACCAATTTGGAAACTAAAAACACATTCATTCTTACAGGAACAAGAGAAATATGATTTTGTCCATTGCAGTGGAAAGATATTTCTGCTTCATCCCATCAGAAGAGCTTTAAAAGCTAGGATCTCATTGGATTTTATTAGCATCAATCTCTGTACGGGGAAGGAGGCAGGTCTAATTCTATCTATCCCTGCACACTGAAGCGTGAAAAGTCACCTGAAGACATGAGCATAGCAATCCCTGGTGTGTATATATGAAAATGTTTGTTTTGTGCAGGTATCTATTTATTTATGTATCTATTTATTTAATAATAGATGTTTGCTGTTATGCAGGCCAGTTGTGTTTTCTCTTGCACCCACTAGTGGTGACTTATTTCTAATTATTACGGAACCTATTCAGCAGATACAGGTTTCTGCTCAGAAATTGCTGCCCATTTTTGCATAGTCTGAGTTGTAAGGGGTTATGTCCTCCCTTATTCTGTTTTCAAAAGGAAATGTGTGCTCACTTCTGACAACACATATTCTGATCCTGTGATTCATTTCATTTCTAATTTACCAATAAACCAAATTTTTATCCAGATGTAATCCAATCGATTCTTGGCATTTTAAAAATACTATAAAACAAAAATAAATTTCTTCTTCCACAAGATGGCTAAGGTAAAATGGATGGTAAACAAATTAAACAAACAAACAAATAAGGTAGGTGTAAGTCTAAACTCAAACAGAAGATTATTCCATAGGTTGGTCCTACTACCGAGAAACAACTGAGCATTGGCTCCATTGGACTGTAATTGTTTTTGATAAAATATGTCTCTGTATATATGATTTATCCTTTGGTTTCAGTATCTCTGCCATTCAATGCCTTTTCTTACTGACCACAAGCTACTTCCCATGCTTATACCTGCCCTTGGTTAGAAATATAATTAAGGGACCATAATGCAAGAGTCAAGTACATGTCTTGCACATAGGATAAATCTGCCACCCACTATATGGAAGGTTTGGGGAGCAGATTATCTGAAAGACCTTTGTCTTGGATCTTGAAGGACAGCTGCTGGGTTCCACAGAAAATATCAGCTGAGTTGGAGTAACTATTTGGCCTGTCTTACTTTATATACCTGCAAATTGCAGATTCTGTGCACCTTCCTGAGTCACTTCTTGTGGCCCAGATTGCCTGGACATGAGGAATTGCCCCAACTAGGCAGCTTGCTATTTCGAACTTGATATACACTCAGGATCAATATATGTTGCTCATTGGGCATCAACTCCACAATGGAAAAAGACAAAACAAATCATCCTGGATGTGAATGAATGAAGATACAGAAGAATGATCTGGTGTGCAGAAGAAAAGCCTGTCCTGTGAGGGACAACTATAGACCTATATAATTGTCTGAATCAGATTTTGTTTTGTTTTGTTTTTTGATTCAGGCTTGTCACGGCTATAAGGAATTCAGCCACCTATGTTAACCACTAAGAGGCATTACAGATGGGTATTTACATACTCACTGTCAAACCTGATCCATCTATAAGATAAATAAAATGGTCCAGGAAGTGGCTGTTTTGATGCCAGCCAGACGTCTGAAAGCATCATTGCATCTGTTATACTGCACTGACCTCTGGTCTTGAGGGCTATAATTTAACAACCAGCTGTATATTTAGACATATGAAACTATAGTAAGTCATCTTAGCTGAGTAGGATGGTGTTGTGCCTTCCAATGTCATCTCCAGAGAGAAGTCAGCCATGTAGTTCCATGACCCAGACAGGTGCATTCTATAGTCACAACCACAGCAGGTCTCAACTTAGCTTAGACAATGGAGTTGTGGGTAGAATCAGGCTCCACACTGTCCCAAGTTTATCTTCAAAAGAGAGTTCTTTTGGAGAAAACGATGGTTCAAATGATCAGTTCCAACCCAATGCAGGGATAATGATTTTTCATAATGTCATATAGTTAATTATTTGATTATTAACCTTCTCATCCTTTTTTCAAAACTGCTTACCTGAATCGTATGCAATACATGCATGGAATATCCACTCAGGCCAAAATATGCAGAAAATATTGCAGTTAAGTTATACACATCACTGATGAGAATTAATACGTGAGTTCCTTTATACAGAGCTTCGTTTGCAGATGGAAATAATTGACCATAGTGGAAAAGTGGCCAGCAAGAAGTTCAGAGATACCTACAGAGAGATGCAGAAAGGGACTGAGCCATGTTTGTTCTATGTACAATAAAACAAAATGAAATCAAAAACCAAAGAAGGCAAAAGATTTGTGGATACCGCAGTCCTATGCACTGCTACATGAAATGTTGAGGGGAATCACCTCTGAATAAAATAAGCATCAGATTATGCTCCAGTTGCCTACAGCTTCAAGGTTTTCTCTCATGTCAAAGAATATTGGTCAGCAAATAACTCAATCTGACACATGAGAAAACCAAGATGATCCTAGGAAAGTGAAAGACCTAGTACAGTACAAAGGCAAAGACAGTAGTTCAGATCCCAAATTCAACCTCCTACTTACAATAGCACTTCCATGTTGTCAGATTTAATTTCACTGTTTGTCCTTTAGACTCCAGAGGTTTGAACATGCTGTCATTTAACGGCAGCAAAAATAACAGAAGCCAAGCTTTCATTGCCTTCAATTGAAAATGCTAAATTGCCTGGGCTTTGGCTAAGCCTAATGTTCCTCATGCTAGCTGAGGAATTCTGGGAGTTGAAGTCCACACATCTTCAAGCTGCCGAGGTTGAGAAACACTTGCTTGGCCAATAGGCTGAGATTCCCACATGGTCTCCCATCCAAGGACTTGTCCCTTCTTCACTTCTTTAAGAGCAGCTTGATACTGCCATCTGCTGAGATAACTTAAAATAGGAATTATTTGTTTTGCACAGCAAAGATCCCAAAGCAAAGGTCTTGAACCTTTAAAAGCCACAGTATTTTAATACAGCTACCTAATCCTCTTTAGCAATTGGGATAAGGTTGCTGCTTAAGTAGCAACCAAGCCCCTGTTTTGTTGCCCTTAGATAGCCTCTCATGAAAACGCTTAAAAATTGATAATAAAGTTTCCTGCCATTTTGAGAGGAACACTTAATTATAGTGGAAGCTCTTAAAAAGATTCAACATGTTTTTTGTGTGCACGCACAGGCATATACCCACAAAGTATTGTCAAATAGCTGAATCCTGGTTCCTTAGGCAAAACTCCCAGAAAATAAGACTCCACAGATCTGCAAAGGGAGACTGAATTGTTGTAGGTAACTAACATTGCCCTTTGCATTGCCCTACACAGCCTGCAGCTTTTTTTCTACATCTCGAGAGATACTTAGACTGGAATGTAAACAGACACAATCATGCTCATACCAGCATTTATGACGAGCATCCACATCATAATTTCATTCCTTCCAGTCCCCAGATAACCAGTGTCACTGTGAGTGGGCAGCCTATAAATGTGATTAACATATTTGACATACCTAGAACATATTTAACATATTTAATATATCTAGAACTAAGGAGAAATTTCCTGACAGTTAGAACAATTAATCATTGGAACAACCTGCCTCCAGGAGCAGTGAATGCTTCAACATTGGAAGTTTTAAAGAAGAGACTGGACAGCCATTTGTCTGAAATGGTATAGGTTTCCTGCCTGAGCAGGGAGTTGGACTAGATGACCTCCAAGGTCCCTTCCAACTTTATTGTTGTTGTTATTGTTATTGTTGTTGTTGTTGTTATTGTTATTGTTATTATTAAACAAATACTATTGTTAGGATGGTTCTCCCAGCCATCCAGTAATTGCCCACTGCTATACTCCTCTAACTTTAAAAAAGTCTTGAAATGTATCATTCAAGGCAATATTCAGTCTTGTGGTGTGTTATAAAACAAAGTACTATCTCATTAAGAAATTAACTATGAGATGTGAAATGTTAGTCCTCAACTTACAATCACAATGGAGTCCAAAATTTCTGTTGCTAAGCTAAGCGAGAGTTGTTCAGTGAGTTTTGCCTCATTTTATAATGTTTCTTGCCACAGTTGTTAAATGAATTACTGCAGTTATTAAGTCAGTAACACGGTTGTTAAATGAATTCGGCTTCCCCATTGACTTTGCTCGTCAGAAGGTCGGAAAAAGTGATCACATGACCCCGGGACACTGAAACCATAATAAATATGATCAATCATAATAAGAATAAATGATTAAGTAGTAATGTTGCATAAATACTTCGTGTCTTTAATATTTTCTGTATCCATTACTCTAGAACAGGGGTCCCCAACCCCCGGTCTGTGGACCGTCACCAGATCTCGGCATGGCAGAAACCAGGCCGCGCAAACAAGCGAAGTCGCATCCACAGGATGCAGGCAGCATGCGAAAACACACCCCATCCGCTCCACAGAATCGGTCCCTGATGCACAAAAGGTGGGGGGAGGGCACTGTTTCAGAACAAATCTGCATTTATTAAGAAATGCCTTTCTGTAGTTTCACAGGCAGAAGACTTTGCCAGTGTATAATGCAAAAGGGTTTTTTCAATACTTTGAAGATACTCGGCTATACACTGGGACTTCCTAATGAATTGTTTCTTAGAAGAGGCCCAGACAGTCAGATGCACAGAAGACAGATGATCCGTTCTGCAGGTGCAATGCAATGCAAAGTTATTAGTAACAGAACGTGTGGTCGACCCAACCTCTCTATGTCCAAATGCTTATGACCTTACATTCAGTTCTGCTTTAGGTCTCCCAAGTGGAAAATTGGTGCCATTTGTAAAAAGATAACAAGCAGGCCACCCACCGTATCTAAGATCTCATTCGTTTCTCTTCCTACCTGCTGTTTCAAACCTCAGGCACCTTCACAGCCCCTCTGGGTTTGGTTGATGGAATGTACTTTCGAGACATCTGTTCACATTGTCAGCCATTCATGATTTGTGCCACTTATGAAGGAGAGAGAGGGAAACACACTCCTGTTTATGGTCTGTTGTCATTTTTGTCTGGTTTATAAGAATCTAAGGCTCTTTGGGGCATCTAAATTCACTGAGGGCTTTTTTTTTATGTTAGGCAAATCAAAGATGAGTCATAAAACCAAACATTTCAATGGAATGGAAATGAAAAATTGTATAATCTAGATATTTTCAATATTATGTTGTTAAAGACAAGTCTATGCTATAAGCTACTAGGATATACACAAAACTCTTGTGTAAATAGTATATACAAATAAAGTGTTTGAAATGATGATTGCCAATGAAATGAAATGAAATTCTGAGGACTTTGAATAAAAGTGTCTTTATTCTGAAATAAAAGAACTGCTGTATCTTTTCTGATGTCGTATTTTGAAATAAACTTTATTGCATTGTAAGATATTGAAGAGTATAGAAGAAAAAATATTACTTTTCCAAAATATGGATCTAGTTCATCAAATGTTTTACTGACACTATCATTTAGCATATCCTCCATATATTTTGATAGGTCTTACACATTTTCAGGTTAACCTTGCAAATAGGCAACCTTGCCCCATGGATGTCATTGTACCACACAAAATCTGTCTATAAACAGCTGCTCACACAGGGCTGGGTCAAAACATGTTGTTACCTGAACTGAAGGAAAAGATGGAGCCCATTCTGGTCTAAGAGTTGATATGGTATACTAGCATCCTTTACCAGTATGGTACCTTAGTAGGAGCATGGACAAGTTGTGTAACATACATAATTATTTATTTACAGAACTACATAATTTAGAACAAGGGTGTCAAACTTGCAATGTCACGTGATGTATCACAACGTATCATGACTTTTTTTCCATTGCTAGCAATGGGGTGGGCGTGGTTTTGGCATGACGCATCCAGCCCATGGGCCAACAGTTTGACATCCCTGATTTAGAAGGACAACTGGCAGGTTCGCACTACTCTATCAATCTTCTCCCAGACTGATAAAGAAACTGGAAGAATAGTTAGAAACTGGAGAATTCTGGGGGTTGAAGTCCTATGAATCGGCCTGGTCACCTTAATAGGAGAGGCTAATAATAATAATAATAATAATAATAATAATAATAATAATAATAATAATAATAATAAAGTTGGAAGGGACCTTGGAGGTCATCTAGTCCAACCCCATGCTCAGGCATGAAATCCTATACCATTGCAGACAAATGGCTGTCCCGTCTCTTCTTAAAAACTTCCCGTGTTGGAGCATTCACCGCTTCTGGAGGCAGGTTGTTTCACTGGTTAATTGTTCTAACTGTCAGGAAGTTTCTCCTTAGTTCTAGGTTGCTTCTCTCCTTGATTAGTTTCCATCCATTGCTTCTTGTCCTGCCTTAAGGCGCTTTGGAGAATAGCTGGACTCCCTCTTCTTTGTGGCAGCCCCTGAGATATTGGAAGACTACTATCATGTCACCCCTCCTCTTTCTCTTCATTAAACTAGACATACCCAACTAGACATACTCTTTGAAGATATCTTTGTTGTCAAAAACCTGCCTATGATACATCAAAAAGGGCTTTCTACTATGTGCCTTTCAGGCTGTATGACACATTCCCTAAAGATGGCCCTCACTTTCTCAGATTTCCTGAAGCACTGAATTTTTTGTTTTTGTTGTTAGTGTTTTATTTTTATCTGGGTTTTAATTGTATTAATTAAATGCTGCTTTTAAAAAACATTTTTTATTTTCTTTACTATGGTAAACCGCCATGTTTGGGATACGGAGGCAAGATATAAATCCAACAAATAGTTTAATTTTAAAAATCATAAATAACTTTGTTCAGTTGCTGTAATAACTTTATGATGTGTTTCAGATCCTTGCCCTTGGGCTTAAAATAAAATGAACTCAACCTGCATTTAAATTCCTGCCAAAAACTAAGCTTTTCAACTCAACATAGTTTCTCTTTGAAAATGTGTATGTGTGTCCATTTGTATGTCATACCCATGCCCTTCTCTCTCTCTCTCTCTCTCTCTCTCTCTCTCCCTCCCTCCCTCTCTCTCTCTCTCTCTCTCTCTCCCTCCCTCCCTCCCTCCCTCTCTCTCTTCCTCTCTCTCTCTCCCTCCCTCCCTCCCCCCTCTCTTTCTCTCTCCTTACAGTCTCTATACATACATATAGTGTATGCAATATCACATACATGTGTAAAATTTCCATACAACCACAGTAAGTTTTAAAACTTAGTCTCTTCAGGTACTGGGTTCTGTAGGTCTTGAATTTGTGTGGTCTTTTTGAGCAACTTATTGTTCATGTTTTTATAGGCATCTACTTGAAAGTACCTATATGTGTTTGTACAAGACAGCATTGATGGGTAACACAGACTTAGCCACAGTAGGCCATTCAGAATACTGTCAGAGAAGAATGCCCTCTTCTGATTTATGAGCACATTATAGTTATTCAGGTGGAGGAACAGGGCTTGTTGTAATCTCCATTGTGTAACTTATGCATGTTTTTAAGTTCAATAGATCAGACTAGATTTGTGCCCATGGTCAAGGGGGGGGGGTTAAAAAGGGGAGGGGTAGGGACATTCCTATAGCAACCTCTTTACAATAATAAATCTAAAATTATCCAGAGTCTTGTCTTTGTGAACTTTACAAGCTAAGATCAAGTTTTATGACTAAATCAAAATAGACCCTGACAATCTGGAGCATACAGATTCAAGTACAACTTAAAATATCAGTCTACAGCACTTGTTTATTTGCAAATCTGTTATTTTCAGTATAACAGTTGGACTTGACGGTTTATCCTCAAACTGTCCCTAAAATGATATGAAGTGAGGAAGCCACCTCAGCTGATAGCTTCTGTATGGAAGCTATAGGCCATTCCAAATGAATCTTTTTCAACCATTCTGCTTCTCAGACAAAACAGATTCTGGGGCACATGGTTGTTACCCCTAAATTAGCTGCTGCCCTCAGAAGTGATGCAGGACTCCATCCCACTGCCAAAACAGAAGTAAAATTAATCAGTGAAATCAGCAAAATGTCTTGTCTTGTTTTGTTTTGTTTTACCTTTTTCTCTCTCATATACACATAGAGGCACATACACATGCTTTGAAAATGATTTGGAAGAAGTGTTTCAGAACATGTGAGAGCCGAAGGACAGCACTCTTTAAAACTCCTGTGTTTTAATTTCAGGATCCCTGCAACATCCCCCCCCGGTCTGACCTTAGAGATGTCTTGCTTACCAGTTGAGGGCAGGACCTCACATCAGAGGCTTCAGCTCAAAGCCAGCCTGACCTGAAGCAGGTTGAGGCTGCATCAAGGAGTTCTGGCATTGAGAATAATGATTTCCATGGGAAACAGTATAATACCCCTCCCCACAATCTAATTCACATAGGCAAGGAGCCTGAGGGAGGTCAAAGGTCCAATGCAGAACTGCCAACTCCCATCTGGCCATGGGACTTTGTGTATTGGTAGCCATCTCACCTTTGACTGCATCTCTGTGGCTATCTCTCCTTTATTTATTTATTTATTTATTTATGAGACTTATATACCGCTTTAAGTGCAAGCACTCTCTAAGCGGTGTACACCAGTAAGCAATGTATATAGTCAGCTAAAGTGGCCTGCAGTTCTGCACTCTAACTGCTGCGCCACCTCGGCTCTTTGACTGTGAGATAGTCAACGAGAAGGAGCCTGGCCTGTCAGCCAGAGTTTTCTTTCTTTTTTTTGGCTCTAAGATGAATTGTATTATTAATTCCATAAGGCCAATACTCCTCCCAATAATGTTGTCACCTCTCACCACAACAATCCCTGCTTATACCTCCATTCTTGCTGGAGATCACCATGACTATCGTCAACTATTAGCAGATTTGACCAGCATACTCAGGGGAAAAAAGGCCTGGATACTGTTGTGAGAAAAGATGAGGGAATCTGTGCTTGGAGATGGGGGAAAGAGACCTCTTTCCTCTATTTTGTTCCCTCATAGCATCAGCAAAAATCATGATATCTGCCCTTGTAGGAAGACAATAACTCTTTTTTGGAGGAGGCAGCAACAGTTTTCTGGAGAAGGACGCATAGCTGGGAATGTGGGCAAGGGCCCTCTTTAAGGAGTGAACACCTTAAACTGTACACGTCTGGAAGAGATGCTATATTCTGGTAGGTTTTGAATCATTTTGAAACATATTCTGCATTGAGAAGGAGAAAGAGAGAGAGAGATGAATGATACACAGATGTCTATAATTTTAGTGCTTTGGAAAGTGCAATGTCATTGTTGACTTCCTTCTTATATTAGTGATTTGAGTTCACATTAATGATTTTTTTTCAAATGACCAGGAACATAATTCTGTAGAAGACGTAACAACCTTATATGAATTACCGATAAGTTTTTATTATTTCCCTGCACTTGATCAAGTAAAATTTTTAATAAATATCATCCTCCTTCTTAAGGTCTTAAACTTCCAGTACAAACAAAAATAGTAGAGATGGCACTGCAAATATCCAGTGTTCTAACATTCCATTTCTAACTGTGATAGTCAATATTACTCATGACTATTACTCATTAGATGTCTATGTCTGAGAATTGCAAATTCCTTGCTTTTCATACTACAGATTATGAGCCGTGAATTCTGGAAAAATTTTATTTCCACATTGCCATCATAGCTATCTCAACATGTGAGACAGAATAGCACAATTGTGATGAGCATTCCATGTGATTTTTGCCATATATACAAGTTCACTACTACCCATTCTGAGTAGTACATACACATTAACAGGAGAAGATATAAATATCTATATGTTTCCCCACTCCAATTTCCATCTTTTAGAAGCCCCTCCACTCTAGAGCATTGCATTTATACACAGGAGCCTAACTGCCTCTGGTTTCTTTGCAAATGATATAACTGAGCATGTTCAGAAAAAGGTGGAACATGCTCCAGGCTTTCACTGGCCACTGAATAAGGTGACTTTGCTCTAGGTTGCTCCACAAGTCCTCTGCTTCAACACATTGTTACTACCCTTTTTTGTTCATTTACCATCTTTGTCATTAAGAGCTGTAGTGTAAGGGAAGGAGTGGCAAAACTTGTGGGTGGAGATGGAAGAGGGATCAGTCTAGAATCCCTACATAGCCACAAGCAAATTAAGTCCTATCTCCTTGAATTCCATTGATCCTTATCTAACTCCTAACAGGTGCTAATCATTAGTTGAGAATATTCCTGAGCATTGGCATGAGTAAACAATAAATCAGTTTAACTAGACCTTCACATGTGGACCTGATCTTTCGTGCCTGACATGTGGGTTTATATGAACATTACATGGACCATCTTTGTTAACATCAAAGTCCATTCTGATGTTTAGTTATGTCCAAATATCCATTTCCCTGCCTTCCTATCTTCTTTCTTGACTTCCTTCCATTCATTTGCACCTCATATCCTGTAGGAGATCAAGCCCTTAGGTAAATTGCACAAAGATCTATAAATCTATAAACGTAAAAACGAGGTTTATATTGGCTATCTTCCCTTCAGGCTGCCTCTAAACTCCATGCTCTTCTTCTGGCATGAGAACAGAGATGTTTGAATTGATTCACCAAGGGCTTCTTAAAAGGGATTTTTGCAACATATGAAAGAAATTAGTTCCAGTGGCAAAATTGCAGCATGAAATAACCCGCTCAGTTCAGCTTACTAGTGACCTCTTCTCCTGGCTTTTCCAACTGAGGTTGGGATATGTGAAATAATTATGTGTTTCCTCTTATGTCTCTAACAATGACCGTAGTAATCATCTGGATGACAGTCTTTACCAGATAACAGCAGTACTTGTAAAGGAAGGTTATAGTTGTCTCTAGCAATATATGACAGTCTATTTATTCTCAGATTTAGATAGTAATATTTCATGTACCAAAAGATATATTGTCCCAAGTGCATGGTATTTTCCACCAGTACAGTGTGTTCACCCCAAAATAATAATTTAAATGCATAGAATCACAAGTCAAACCACAGGGGTTAAGATCAGATGGAAGCTTCTGAGTACGGGATAGTCAATTCATTGGCTTTATGCAACTTAGAGAATATAGCTTTCGCTATTAGTATGAAACATTCATTTAATTTCTTAAACCATTCCCACCTTGGGTCCCCATATATTTTTGAATATCAGTCTCATTGATAACTAGTTACATTAATCAAGGACTATGGGAATCATAGGTCAGCAGCTGCCAGTAACCTAAAAACTGAGAACTCTGTTAACCTGAGATTGTTCTCACTATTAGAGTGCAGTACTGCAGGCCACTTTAGCTGATTGTATTCAGCAGGTCAGCGGTTCAAATCTCACCGGCTCAAGGTTGACTCAGCCTTCCATCCTTCCAGGGTAGGTAAAATGAGGACCCAGATTGTTGGGGGCAATGTAAATATATATATATACATTGCTTACTGGTGTACACCGCTTAGAGAGTGCTTGCACTTAAAGCGGTATATAAGTCTCATAAATAAATAAATAATAGGCTATAAAATCTATGTCTGATTTAAGGCTATAAAAACTGGGCTACACAATTTTGGACAACCACTAGTAGATGGTGAGAGCCAGTTTTGTATAGTGGGTAAGGCACCTAGATAAAAAAACAGGAGACTGTGAGTTCTAAGTCCAACCTTGAGCACAAAAGCAGCTGGAGCCAGTCACTCTCTCTTGGTCCTAATAAGGTAGCAATGGCAATGTATTTCAGAATTCTTGCCAGGAAAACTACTCCAGGCTGTCACCAGGAGTAGGAACATTGATTCAAAGGCGTACACACACTCCTGTAGATGGCAGCAAAAATAGAGTGTTCTGTATTTCTTTGTCACCATCTGGTGGTTTGGGATTTTTCTAGCCCAAATCTTATATTCCTAATCTAATCTAAATAATATGTATCCTCTGGACAATATGGTGCAAGTAAAATCCAAAATCAAGTGGCTTTAATCAAATTGGCTTTCTAGATAGATCAGAGGCTTAAACAATGCTTAAAAAGCAGCTTTGGGGAGCGAAGGAAGAAAGGCTCCTGACATTATTAAAAACTGAGACCACCCCAATGTTAAATAGCAAATGAAGAATTAGGAAAAGGAGGAGCATGACTGACTCTGTTAAGTTAAAAAAAATGGAACCAGACTCTAAACAGCCAATTAAAAAGTATAAATTGGATCCAGTTTCCTGCTTTTTCTTATCTTTCATCACATGCTGAAGGGAAGAAAAACATCCGTGTATTTTTTTTTGTCCGAAATTAAGAGACAAATGCTGCCTTTTCAATGAAATGGCTTTTGACCCTCCATACTGATGGTAGCATTGTCTTATGGCATCTCTTCCAAAATTCTGCTCTCAATCTGCCCATCTGTCCTGATCAAAAAAGCATTTCAAGCAAGAACTGGAGAGTGAACTCCCTACGGAGTTCACTCATTCCAATGTTTAGGCTGGAAAGCAGGAACCACTTTTTTTTTTCTTTTTCAAAGGAGCTGTGATTGTGGGGATGGGACAGAAGCACCATTGGAGAAAGTAAAGCTTGATTTCAGTGTTTTTTCCTAGCCGAAAGGCTTTTAGCTCTTTTGAGATTTGTCAGGCAATTCAAAGTAACATACGCTAATGACAGTTTAAATCTGAAGTGTCTTTCTTCATTTGATACTTTACACTGATGCATTGCACCTTAGAGTATCTGCTTTATCCTCCTAATGGTGAACACCATTCAAAGGTTATTGGATAAAGTAATAGACATCCTCATTGGGACCATTCACCTAACAACAGTGGATGGATAATAAATACAATACAGGTCAAACCTACAATGCTACAATGATCATTCTGTCATAGTAAAGTTGTTTTTCCCCAAACCTCACCCTCAAAATCATCCTTACTTCGTGGGTGGCTTTTCTGACTTCTTTTGCCTAGAGTGACACTCAGGGATGGAGCCAAAGTCTGACATGTCAAGCAGAACTAGCTGCCCCAGTTGTTCCTCATCACATCCAGAAAAAATCTGCAGAAATCCACACCATATTTTGATTTAACTTTGTGGAGTCCATTTGTCCCGAATGTTTCTTTTCCAAACGATGCATTAAACCAATTAGAGGTTTGAGATACTGATTGCTTTGTTTGTTTCTTTGTTTCTTTGTTTGTTGGAAAATTAAACCAATAAATTTCCCAACGATATGAAGGGCAATTCTTTGGGCACCTTGTTAGCTACTCAAACATGGAAAGTGCTAGAGAGGTTTTTTCTGAGTGGATTGTTCTTATTTGCCAATCTTGGGCAATTCCTTGGTTTTCCAAGAAGCTCCAAAAATGAAGTAGATACAAAGCAACACTGGTACAAAACAAAAGGTACAGATATGAGCTGAAATTCAGGGTTACTCTGGGGTGATAAGGCAGGGAAGAAAAACTACTTTTTTCACCTGCAGAATGTCAGCTAACTGCACTATTTAAAATGTTCCAGAGCTTCAGGGAAATAACTGGCTAGAACAGTGATGGCGAACCTTTTAGAGACCGAGTGCCCAAACTGCAACCCAAAACCCATTTATGCTTCGTCGGGTGCCGGGTGGGTGTGGCCAATTGGGTGGGTGTGACCCATTGGGTGGGCGTGGCTGCAGTGGTAACGGCAGACTGGGTGGGACTAAAAGGTTTAATCAATCAATTCCAACTTTGCAAGATCTTTTTTTTTCCTGCAAGAAGTTGAAATTGACTAATTGATTGAACCGTTTTTGGTTTTTTTTACACACGGCGGTAGAGGCCTAAAGCCAAAAGGTTTTATAAAACCCAGCTGAAGGCCTAGGACTGGGCGATGGCGCATGTGCCCACAGAGAGGGCTCTGAGTGCCGCCTCTGGCACGCGTGCCATAAGTTCGCCACCACTGGGCTAGAAGATATATAGTTAATGTAAGTCATGATCATTTGGCAACAAACATTTTCATGGATAAAATTTCTCATATTTGCATCAGGTTGGAAGCTAAATGGATTGAAATCTGTCAGAGATTCTCACTGTCAATGTTATGTGAGAAGTATGTGAATCTTTGGATCATGAGGTAGTAGACAGGGATCTTTTATGATGTTAGTGCCCCTTGTGCACCCAGCAAGGAGACTGGGAATTGATCCTGGAGGTAATCAATGGTGGTTCATCCATTCTTCAAAAGACTAATCTTAGGTAATTTAAGATGGATAATTATAATTCTATTCCAACCCCCCCACTCAAATTTGGGGAAATCACTTTTCATAAAGAATACATTTTCTCATGGCCAATAATAATAATAATAATAATAATGATGATGATAAAGTTGGAAGGGACCTTGGAGGTCATCTAGTCCAATCCCCTGCTCAGGCAGAAAACCTGTCCAGTCTCTTCTTAAAAACTTCCAGTGTTGGCATTTTTGTCCATTCTGTGTGTAATGTTCACTACTGTTTCATCAGCACACATATACATCAGGAACCATGCCTTAGTTTCTGAATCAATGTTCAAAATGGGTAATTTAAAAAAATAATAATTTACATCTTTTGTAAATACTTTGATATTTTTCCTCTTGAACATCCTATCTACTTATTCCAGACTACTTTGTCTTATTCTTTCTGTGTGGCAGAGAAACAGATTGTAGTGTTTCACAATGTGATCATCCTTCTATCTTTTCCCTTTACTTTGTAGAATGCAGCAATAGATGCACACTTGTCATATTCAATAGCATCTGTATACACTTGCTTTCTGAGTGTCGAGTGGAAGATTAACAGTCTTCCTAAGATGTCAACTTATAATTAAAAAAATAATCATTATCTGTAAATTTTGCCATCTGAATATATTGTCCTTGAAAGCAGGTGTTAAAGGGCACAGAATACCTTCATTTTTTGCTCATTTCCCACCTGGAAAATAACTTGGCAGTTTTTATCTTTATCATGAATTTGAACCAAATCAAATCAGTTATACTGTCTTGTAAAACTACAGCCTGGCTCAAAGAAACTTAATATGATAGCTTTCCATGCCTCTGGATGCACAGAAGAATGATTTAACAATGGGCATGCTCACCAAACATGATGAATTTAGGCTATGCAATTCTATGGAGAATAGAAGATACAGATATAGTTTTGGAAGATATGCAAGTAGCATTCTTCAACTTGACAGATGTGCTAGTTGTAGGGTTGCAGCCCAACAGACTGCATCTGGAACTGCCAGGGTTGGGAAGCTGATTTAGAGATTCTCCATTTTTTTAAACTATGCTATTTTACCAAAATATTCATTGTCATATACTGTGTACAGAATGTATTGAACTTTTTTATAAATGTTAGCCTTGACACAGTCTACCATTCACAGGTAGTATGCAACTTACGATCACAATTGAGCCCAAAATTTCTGTTGCTAAGTGAGACAATTGTTAAGTGAATTTTGCTCCATTATACAATCTTTCTTGTCACAGTTATTAAGGGAATCCTTTTAGTTGTTAAATGAACTTGGCTTCCCCTTTGGCTTTACTTGTGAGAAGTTTGCAAAAGGTGATCACACGACCTCAGGACATTGCAACGGTCTTAAATACAAGTCAGTTACCAAGTGTCTAAATTTTGCTTACATGACCACAGGGAGACTGCCCCAGTCATAAGTGTGAAAAACAGTCTTGACTCACTTTTTTCAATGCCACTGTAACTTCGAACAGTCGCTAAATGAACTTCTGTAAGATGAGTACTACCTGTATATGTTAATCCTCCTCAGATATAGAACACAATGTCTGTAAAGCTTCTACATCTACTACTATGATGCTGAATTGTCCACACTGTCATGGAGAAGTTGAAGAGTTGCTTGGCATGTAATTCAATCAGTGCTCAGCACAATGCTTTACTTGTAGTACCATGGTTCAAGTCAGCCAGCTACTGTTATTCTCAGCAGCAGGTGTGAAAACTGTCACTTGTGTAACTGTGTGTTACCACTTAACTGACTTCCCCTGCTGATATCACTTCACTCAACATTTAATGAGTCTGGAGTTGTTGTTTTTTCTAGCACATCCCAAGCAAATTATAAACTACTAATTGTAGAAAGGACTGTTTAGATATCTATATTAGCTTGGAAATGTTTGTGTCATATAAATGTGGAAATTTTCATTTATGATGGATGCTACCAAAATTTTCCCATTGCTGCTAAGACTTCATTTCCTACATTCAGACCAGTCTTAATAAGTGAAGGAGTTGGGATCTTGCAATTACAGAAATGAGAGTGACATTCACACAGTAATTTGATCATTTTTTAGGAAACTGGATAAATATTAAAAACCTTTTTATAAGCTGGCCCGATGATCATGTAACCTCATGACAAACGTTATGTCTCCCTGTTTTAGAACAACCCCCTCCCCCATGAATTTCTCTTTTGAAATGTCTGCTAAATAATGCTCTGGTTCTCATAAGACATCCAGCCTGATTTTCAGTGGTACCACATTGGTGTGAAAATGCAAGGATATGTGATGAAATATGTTCTCAAAGCACAGAAGGAGTCACAATGTTTTCTCATTGAGAGAGAACAATGATTTCAGGCAATGTAAGGAACATGTATTCCAGTTGAATCAGACACTTTCAGTCCTAGGAACTTTGGTTCCTCATTCTAGATCATTCTAGATCATGGATGTCAAACTTGCCAAGTCATGTGATGTGTCACAACATATCATGGCTTTTTTTTTTTTTTTTTTTTGCATTGCCGGAGCTGAGTTGGGCGCGGCCTCCATATAATGCATCCAGCCCATGGGCCGGCAGTTTGACACCCCTGTTCTAGATGTATGTTTCTTCCTCAGGGAGAACCAAGTCATAATCATGAGGTTCAGAGGATAGATCCCGCATTGAGACAAGGCCATTGGACTTCATATGGTGTGCATTCAAACAGCTGCCAGAGGATGGATGGAGCACCTGCTGTGGAGAGCAGCAGCTGGAGTTCATTTTGGGTGCAAAGGGTTGGGGCCAAGCAGACAGGCTGCATGTGCACTAATCCAGCACCATCCCCAACTCCACCACCGACAGGTGCCCCCTTGAAGAAGGAAAAATATTTGGGGAGGAACCAAGTTTTATAAGAACAAATCCCCAGCTGGCTTAATCAGCAGAGCTCCAATTACTTCAAGGGAATTATAGTGGTTTCCACAATTGAGGAGATGACCCATTCATTCCCCATCCAGTTGCTGTTTTGACTCATTCTGTTCATTTTCCGGTGTTATTTCATTGATTTATTTGATATAGATTGGGTTCCTATTAGAGTGGTATAACCTGTACGAGAATTTCATTTCACAGTAGTTGGTCCGGTTTCATTTTGTAACCAGGTAACTGATTCTTCTACGTGTTGCCTTTTTCCTTCCCATCTCAAAATCATGCTCTGTAACATGAGATACAATTCAGTGTACAATCATGTGCTGAGTAAATACATACAGCACAGAAAATCTGAATTAAATATTGGTTTAATAAATATTCTTTTAAAAAAACAAGGTGCCTTTTGTAAATGTAGAAACCATGATCCTTACGCTTATCTTGCATTAATATACTGTATCATTGGTTGAGCCAACTGAAACTTATGAACACATGTGCAGGGTTGCTGGGTTCTCCAATGGCTGCTATAGTTGAGCTGTCAATGACAGCTTAATCTGCACAATTCACCAGGTGATGTTTTGTTGCTAGATAAATTTCAGATGGTGTTTCATGAAATTCAAAAATACTCAACACACACTAATTAAAGTGCTGGCAATACTAATGGAGAATGGTCAATACAGTGTATTAACAATGTGCAAGCTGTCATATCATTAGATTTGATAGAGCTCACCAACTTATTTTCAACATTATGGCCATTTTCTCTCTCACAAGGAGCCACAGTACTACGTGGAAAAACAAGGGCATTCTGGAAAGTTTTAAAAATCCCAAAAGTTCCTTATGACTAGCTGCTCGATAAAATCACAATATTAGAGAAAACAATACAAGAAGATTTTATTTTGGTGAGCATATAGTAGGGTTCTTTTTGATACCCTTACTAACTTCATTTACTAATCACGACTGAATCTTTTTCAATCTTCAACCCTGCTCTCTTTCAAATAAAATTGTTAACGTACCTTAAAATGTTTTCACTCAATGTGGAGCATTCAACAGTTGCTTTAAATAGAAATACTTAGAAACTAAGATAGCCAGGCTGAAGAGAATTTCAGCTATAAAGCTGCAGGAATGTTGACCTCTTTAACATGTACTTTCTTGTTCTATGGGGAGAGTTGCACATGTATTAAACTATAGTTTGTTTTATTATGGGTTATGGAAAATGCAGCTGGCTGGATTCATATAACATGCAATACTAATAATTAGTTGCCTGGTTTACAGTTGTTTTGTATTCACAATCAAACACACTATCTTTAGCTTTATGTCTAATTTATGTGAACTGGGTTGGTAATAACACAGATAAAAAAGCCATTGTATAAGGTGGAAATAGCAATAGAAGAGATATTTGTACTCTATATATATTTCTAATTTATTTACAATTAAAAAGATAGGACACTTGTGATAGATAAAATATGACTCAGAAACCTATCGTCCTTACTCTGGAAACAAAATTGCAGGTATTCATTTCCTCACTGAAATATGAAGCAGACTATGACTGAAATGGCAATTTTATATACTTGTTTTCTGAATTGCGTAAAGGATTGTGCTATGAAATTTTAGGCAGGACTTTATGTGTGGCTAAGAGATAGCTGCTCAGGACAAGGAATCCTCAGCAGAAGCCAAATGCCATATAAAAAGTTGAGTGATAAATTTCATCTGCAGATATATGGCTACATTCCTGTCTACTGACATTATTTACCAAAAGGTAATAAAACAATATTTCCTGTCTAGTGTGCTGTATATGAACTGTGCAAATATCTAACCAAGCCTTGATAGTTTGGATACCAAGTTTTTTCAAGAAATTAAAAGTAAGTTTGACAAATCTAGTTTTTGTTTAAACTAAACATGTCTTTGGTAGAATGGCTGGAAAGTAATCCAGTGAGCATTTAGAAAAAAAACTAGGCAAGTGATTGTCAATACCTCTTGCCCACTTCCTAGTTCTATCAGTAGAAAGACATTGTATAGCAATTCAATTTTTGTGGCAAAACAAAATGGACAATTTGGTCAGTGAAGGAAGAGAAGTATATATGGACCCTATTAAAACACTTTAAGGCAGGTCAATTTCAAGATAAGAATATCACCAGAAAACCCCATAAATCCTCTTTTCAAACCTTCTTTCCCAAATATTTGCAAGGCAATCAGTTTTCTACTATATAAAGTCTCCTTCAAGTTAAGTGAGACTCCTGCTGACTTTATAGAAGAGGTCATGTATTTCTAATAATTTTATTACAAATGGTTTGCTATTGTCTTCTTCCAGGATAAGTTTTTTTTTCCAACTTGTCTGTATGGTCTAAAGCAACTATGGTAACTTTATAACCTGTGGACCTCAACTCCCAGAATTCCAGCATGGCTGGCTCAGGAATTCTGGGAGGTGAAGTCCACAGGTTATAAGGTTGCCATGGTTGCCCACCCGTGTTCTAAACCCAGGCCTGTTCAATTAGAGGCTTCCACCTGTGGAGTCTGTTTGGTTGTGTGTGTGTGTGTGTGTGTGTGTGTGTGTGTGACTTTGCTTCATACTTTGTGAATAATTAATAATAAATAATTAATAATAATTAATAGTTAAGGGCTCAGTAAGCAGGGTTATTTACAAAATCTAATATTAGGAAACCTCATGCAGAAAGAATAAAGGGCGAATCATGACCTCAGAAACAGGAACATAATTTTCTAGCGGTGAAATAATAATAGCTTTAATTCTGCTTTGGGGGATGGAAAACTACTAGGACTGGCTTAAGCAAAAATAAACCTCAGAACAATGTAACATCCACCTTATAAATCAGGGGTGTCAAACTGCCGGCCCATGGGCCGGACACGTCACCAGGAAACCGCGCCCACCCCATTGCCATCAATGGAGAAAAAGCTCCGATACATTGTGCGACATCACGTGACGTCACAAGTTTGACATGTCTGTTATAAATCAATCCCCTGCATTAAGGGATAGTCAACTTTTTCCTTTGTAAAATGCTATATGTTATGGTGATGTATAAATAAATATCTTAATTTTTTTTAAAAAAATATTTCATTAATTTTTTTAACATAATCACCTTAATATTTGGTAAACAGCGTGTTGTCTGGGTTTATGTTTACAAACAATCAATAACAATTAGTTTCTATAATTCTATAATCCATATAGTAGCTTTCCTTGATTTTCTCTTCTTCCAATAATATTCTCATTTATCAACCTTAAATTAGTACATTTCTTAGTATTTTAATAAACAATTGAATGTAAACATTTTTCTAGTATTTCTACAAGTAACAACCACATCAATGTGAAGTTTCTTTTCTAATTAATCATCTTAATCGCCTTGTCACAGATCCTGTTTTTAAAGTTCTTATTTAAATTTATTTTCCCCACAATGTTCAAAAACATTTTTACCTGTTAAGATTTTCTTAGAGTTAATTACACTTAAGCATTTAAGTCTTTTTCCTCATACAAGCCATCGCAACAATTTTACATTTCTCATATCTTAAAACAAAAACAAAAAAGAGAAGAAAAGAAAGAAGTAAATAATATACTACTTGAAAAACAAGTAGCTAAAATACACTTATGTCCCCAAAAAATTCTATTCTTTTTAAGCATATTCAAACAAATATTAATCTTTAAATATTCCATCTAATAAATCCACAGCTAATCTTTTGAAACTATTCAAAACATTCTTATTAATTGAAATTTTCTCAAAATCCATTACATTTGAGTATCTAAAACATCTCCCTCATATAAATCATCCCAACATTTTTATATTTCTCATATCATAAAAAAAAGTACTAAGTTATTTTAAAAGCCTCCAAACATTGCTAGGAGAAAGAGATTTAGCATCAGTTCAGCATGACTGAAACATTAGCTATGTTTATCTACTGCAGAAACTGTTATGGATTTTTCTTTGAGGTGTGCATTTTATACCCAACATAGCTATGCCACTGTACTGTACATTTTGTCACATTAAGCTTGAAGAAAAGGCCATCAAATGGTTTTAGATTTCGCAGCTTTCTATATATAAATCACTGGTTTGAGATTATCTGGAAAGGCTCTTCAATGAATCCTCTGGTATCAATCTGCCTAAAACATGTCTTATGAGAGCTATATCAGAAATTACAAATAAAACTGTATATTCCATGGGAAATAGAAATGTTGCACATTTAAAGTTTTACAAAGCATATAACCCCTTTCTGGAAAAGATCCAACAGGAAACTTGGTAAAAGAAGAACAGGGAGGCAACTGCATTATTTGGGCTCTCCCAACTTGCTGTTGTGAGGAGCACACATTGTCTAAACCAGTCAGTAGGATGAACAAGGCCTATAGCAGTGGTGGCGAACCTATGGCACACATGCCAGAGGCAGCACTCAGAGCCCTCTCTGTGGGCACGTGTGCCATGCCCCGGAGATGGCAACCATCCTTCAACCAGCCGCCTGTTAACTCGCTGAGGTCCCACGTGGCCAGATGCATCCCGGCACGGCTGGTTTCCCTCCCCCCGTCCTATCCCTCCACGTGCTCTCCTTTTCCCCAGCATCACCTCCTCAGCTGTCAGCCGTCCATCCAGCTCAGAGGCGGCTTCTCTGAACTTCTGTGGGGTGGGCTGCAGAGCCCCAGAGTTGAGGGGCTGGCAGGCTGTGGCTGCTGAAGGATACTGTCAGTCCCCATGCGCTCACTGGCCTCTGTGTGCAGGGGCTGATGGTGTCAGGCAGCAGCCACCCTGGCCCCTGCCTCACCTCACCCTGCACAACGAGCCTCCTGCCCTCTGCCCCACCTGCCAGAGATCTTCTGGATCTCCTCCAACCCTGCCCGGCCCTCACAGGCATCCCTCCCCATGAGCAACATTGAGGTGACTATGCCCATCTTCGCCACATCCGCCCAGTCTGCCATGACCACAACAGCCACGCCCACCCAGTGGGCCATGCCCACCTGGCACCCAGTGATAAATAAGTGGGTTTTGGGTTGCAGTTTGGGCACTCGGTCTCTAAAAGGTTCGCCATCACTGGCCTATAGAAATCAAGATACAGATAAAAATCAATGAATGAGAAGCTCATTTAATAATGGACAGTTTGATTGATTTGACAGTTAAATCTATCTGTGCTCTCAGCAGGCAAAAAACCACTTTAATGGCTTTTGCTAGTATTGATTTTTTCCCCATTAATCTTGACTATCAGCAATGGGAGCAATGGAAGAAAAAGTGCTTATGGGAAATTAGCTTTTTCAAGTGAGACTTCTACCAGGTGTGCATCCATATTTGGTTTTGGTGCAAAGCCTTATGGTGAATCATGGAGTCTGATGGCTTATTGCAGGCAAGCATGCCATGAGGAAAGGAACTGGAAGGGACAGTTTGTATAACAGCCCAGTGTGAATTTTTCAAAGTCATAATATACTGAAGATTGAATATAAATAGCAAAATGAAAGGTATGGGAATATTGCAAAAATCATACAAATTGTACAATCGTATTATGTTAATCTTGTGATGTCCATTCTTCACAATTTAGGACAAGGACTTTAGTCAGAAGTTGGGAGAGCTAAGATTTCAAGATAATTAATCCATGTCTAGAATGCCTATCTTCTTCTCTGCCCTTAACAAACCTCTTTCTCCCCGGCTATTTTCAGATTCGGGCTGAATGGGACCAATAGATTAATGGAGGAATCCAGAGCATGGAGTGGTAAATTTCTTATTGCCTCATAGTACTGCCTCATAATAATCTGGAGAAGGGAAAGAAAGAACTCTGAGTAACTGCTGGGTTGGCAATTTAAGTATGACAGCTTCCATTTGTTTCAAGCTAAGAGTGATATATTCAGTAGCTAAACAGCTTTCTGGTTTCCCTCACTAAAGAAGATCTTGATCACAAACTGAAATAGCCAGAGCAGCATGACTTTTTTCCTAGGGAAAAGATCAAACAAGTATATATTTTAGGGGCTGATGTCAGGCTCCAAAACCCAAGGAAAACATGACTCCTCCAAGCAGATTTCTTTATTGTTCCACACCTATATACAGAATCTTGCCAAACTAAAGGAAACTTCCACCACCAGAAATCTCTGGAAACTATTAGGGAGGAGCTGTCTTCCCTCTCTTTCTCTCACATGAACTATCTGAACTGAGTTGTCTCTTGCTCCTCTGGAAAGTATTCCCTCCCTTCTGGGAATCCAGGCTACATTCCATCACAGCTGAATACCATGGGATCCCAAACACTGTATCCATGCAAGCTTTAAACCAACGGAATCAGGACCTTTGCTTTCAAAAATTAATATAGGCAAAGGAACAATGGCTTGTTCTCCTGGCTTTTCATGATATGCTTATTACCCCAAACTGTAGGAGTCCTTATGGATCAAAGAGGTATCTGTGAGATTTGACTGGACTGTTTTATATACTATAATCATGGTGATGAAGGTAACTGACAGGTTCAACCAAAATATTTGGAGTCTGGTGCTTTTGAAACGTATTCATTATCTTGCCTCTCTGGAATACAACAAAGCACCTTCCTATGAGTACTCACTACTTGGTATGGTTTGTGACAGGAGTATAGTTGATGAAATGACCTCACATTTGATGAAGTGAGCTTCAGCTCCCAGAAATATATACCTTTTAATAATAAAAGTTGTTAATTGGATAAGGGCTACCAGACTTTTTCTGATCTTTTGTTACCACAGACCAGTGTGTATCAACATTCACAGGCTGAGGAATTCTGGAAATTAAAAGTTCATATAGTTTTAAGTTGCTGAGGTTGACTAACACAGTTTTAATTTGCCATATAGACTAACATAGTTCTCCTTTTACAATGAGCATCGCTGAGATGCTGAGAAAGGAAGTGAACCAAGAATAAAGTGTTTGATGAAAATATTCAACCTGGCTTTATTGAGAAGGCAAACTGGAATCATAGTGTAAATAGGAACACACTTGTTCTTATAACACAAGACTACAATATATTTGTTCATAAACTTGCTTCTGATCTGTAGTAGCAGTAGCAACAGCAGACATATATTACTCCATAGTGCTTTACAACCCTCTCTAAGCAGTTTACAGAGTCAGCATATGGCCTCCAACAATCTGGGTCCTCATTTTACCAACTTTTGAAGGATGGAAGGCTGAGTCAACCTTGAGCTGGTCAGAATCGAACTCCTGGCAGTGGCAGAGTCAGCTTACAATACTGCATTCTAACCACTGCACCACCATGGCTCCTACTCAGTGGTAATTGAGCTTGACTGATCTCTCTATAGCTTTTGAATAGAAACTACTGAATATTTTAGTAAGCTGACATATCTAACAGCTCACAAAATGGTAGTTCACATTTTTAAATTTTAATACAAGGGAGAAAAATGAACTAATATATGGAAACAGTAAGAGGAAAGGTTGCAATTTCACCTGCCATGCACAAAGTCATTTAGAGTCAGAGCATTAACAATATACTTAGTTTGCTCAATTAAATCCATTTATATTTTTCCCTATACAAAAGTATTCTAACCACCTAAAACTATTACAAATCTAGTGATTCATAAGTCTTTCCCTCTGCCTTTGACTAAAGAAGAAACAAGGGAGGGAAACCTTTCTGTACCATAAAAATGAGCTTTGGAGAGCAGCTGCACATTTTCTGTGCCAAGTGGAGATGCGGTAACTAATCCAGAAAACGAACACAGCAACCATCTTTCAAGACAAAGTAAAACTTGGAAAGAGACAGCAAGTTTGCATGGGTGCTTGAGTAAAAAACAGCAACTATGTATTCTCTTTTCCCCGAATATTAATATCAGTCTGATGGCCAGAGTATCTGGTAGAAGAAATTCCTGAAGTTTTTATTAAGTAGCATTTCCTGTGATTGTCTCAGAAATAATGTAATGTGTGTGAAAAAATGGCCCAGTGTCAGTATGGCTTCAAGCTTTATTCTTGACACCGGCAGAATAAAAAAAAAAAAAACCCACCAGTGAATCCTATCTGCTATTTGTCTCCTGCATGGCCTGGTCATTCATTGTTATAAAACCAAGAGTAAGCTTGGGGATCTAAACCAGTTCATATATATCCCTAAGGACACTTAAAACACCTGGGTGTCAAGTATCCCAATAAGGCTGGTGTTCTGTAAGCAAACAGTCCATGAAATTTTAGTGGCTTAATCTGATTATCTTCAGAAAATAATCTTTAAAGCTTTATTAAAAATTATGGTATTGTTTTAAAATTAATTTATTAAGTACTGGTTGTTTCAATGCATGTAAGCAGTGTCACTATATATTGAAAATCTGTGAGTATATGTACTCCAAATTATTATATTTATAGTTAAAAATAGGGGAGTTATATTTTATATTTCCTTTTCTAAGAAAGTTTGGTTTTACTTATCTCCTGTGAGATTGGCTTATCTCCCAATGAGGAAAAGGAATGAAGCAGGAAAGCAGGAAATTCTTGAAGGGTAGAAAGACTATCTTACTATTCTCCAGTCCAGTCAACACAAATTCATAGTCAAACACAATTTAATTTTAAAGCAATTAAAGCAGTTAAAGGTCAGTTCAAATTAGGACCTGAAATGGTCAGTTGTCCATTAGTTGCCACCAGAATTGGCAAAATTGTAGCCAAGAAGATTCAAGGTGCCCACTTATTTGTCACTTATCTACCGGTTTAAGGTACTTTTCCTTCTCTACCCACCTCTGTATCTATTTAATTTCCTGAATTAACTTGAACTTGAACAATACTGAGAAATGAATTACATTTATAATTATCAAGGTCAAATAGAACAGTACCAAAATTAGCCAGTTATTTGGCACATGAGACACTGTAGTACCTTTTTCCAATCTGATGCAATACAAATAAAATAATTAAAAAAAATAAGAATGCTTTGATCACTTGTGAAATTTTAAAATCTGAAACTTGAGATGACCTGATTGTGTCTCATGGTAGAGCTGATCCTTTTGTTGAGCTACAGAGGGCAGCAAATAAGAAAGTAAAAGAAATGATATTTCCACTTCTGAGAGGACAGTTCCATACAGCAACTATGAGGGACAAGTAGTCAAATCCTTGGGTTTTCCTGTATTGGATGCTCCATAGTACCAAATCTTCTTTTCCATGTTACTTCACATGTGCATGAAGCCATTGAGAGGAGAAGGAGAAACATTCTTGGCTCCAATTTTGCCAATTCTGGCTGCAACTAATGGATAACTGACCACATCAGTTTGGAGTGAGATATCATCAGCACACTAGTGTACAGTTGTATAGTGACACCTCAGGCAACCTGCAGATTATGCTGATGTTTTGAATTGAGCTGGAAGGCTTGAAACAAACTAAACCATAGCAAGAAGAGTTGTATGTCTGTATGAGCTAAATTGTAACTCCTGGCATCAGATAATTCCTCTTGATGGAGAATTTAGTCCGTCACTTGGGGAGGAGGGGGGTTCTTCCTGAAGTCCCAATTCTTTCAAAAGCAATCAATAAAATAATTAGCTCAGCAGTATACATTTTGAAAATGATTCAGAAGAAGTATTTTGAACCCTATAGGAGCCATTTATTTATGCAAGGACATCTTATTTTATGGCTTCTAAATCACAATAAGGACCCACTACTTTAATGACTCCATCTTAAAGTGATTGCATCTTTTTCAGACTCCTGCAGAAATATGTAAATGTGAATTATTTGAAAATAACATGTACAGCTCTGAAAGTATTGGGCAAGGATGGAAAGCTGAAGTCAGTTATTCTTAAAAGTCTTTAAAGTGTGTGTGTGTGTGTTGTGTACAAGATTCCCTCTGATATGTATTTATTTCAGGAGGCAGGGCTATTTTGTGTTCAGAAAACCCTTCCCCTCAATACAACTTTCCAGATGGCAATGAGATCTTCTAGCGACAGCCTCTGAACATTCACTTGGAAATCTGAGTGAATTATGGCTCTGCCTTTTAAAAAACTTCTTATAATAATAATAGAGTTGGAAGGGACCTTGAAGGTCTTCTAGTCCAACTCCCTGCTCAGGCAGGAAACCCTATACCATTTCAGACAAATGGTTGTCTAGTCTCTTCTTTAAAACTTCCAGTGTTGGAGCATTCACTGCTTCTGGAGGCAGGTTGTTCCACTGGTTAATTGTTCTGTCAGGAAATTTCTCCTTAGTTCTAGGTTGCTTCTCTCTCTGATTAGTTTCCATCCATTGCTTATTGTCCTGCCTTCAGGTGCTTTGGAGAATAGCTTGACTCCCTCTTCTTTGTGGCAACCCCCGAGGTATTGGAACACTGCTATCACATGCAACTCCAGAGCCACGGGTTGCCGACCCGTGGTATAGGGCCTCCTGCTCGAGCAGAGAGGGTTGGACTAGAAGACCTCCAAAGTCCCTTCCAGCTCTAATTCTGATTGATTGACCCTCTTTAAGTTCCTTTACTCCATTCCCTTTATGGAGGCCTCCTTTGTTAACTTCTTTTTGTTCTTTAATTTTGAATTCTCATGCACCAACTTGGTTGGTGACAGCATGGATATGTGACTAGTAGAGATTCAGTTTTTAACAGATTTAGCTCATTATGATACTTGGGAGGTGCAGGAAACAGTGGTTCAGAGTAACTAGACATAGATGGCCAGGAAGGAATGGAAAGGATGAGGCAAAGTTCAGAAATCATCCACACCAAATTGAAAATTAACAGAATGCAATCATCAGTGCCAATCCATGAAAGAAAAGGGAAAAAAATACTGACTGGGATCAAGTGGTAGGAAGCTGTGACAACATCTTTCAGCTGTCGCTACAGTACATTATTTCTGAAAAGAGATAGGGGAAACTGACAACAATGGTCTGGTTAAATATAAGAACTGTATATCAGTTTAAACTGATAATATTCTAAGAATATCGAAACTATTTTGTTACAGAAAACAATGAAGAACAAGATTAATATAGTAATCAGCTTTGTGGCCTACAGCTGGAAACGGCTGTTGTGTGTTTGGTGGAACTTAGTATGAATCTCTTTCTGTTCTTCAGACGTAAATATTCTTCAGACCTTAGTTGCTTTGTCCAGTTGCCTTCTTGAAGTTTGAAATCTTCTGTAGTTATTGGCTCTCTTATTGGGCATGTCATTGTACCAAATGATGCAGGGAAATGCTAAATCCTTAAATCCTGGCAAACCAGAGAGGGCCCATTAAGCTAAAGATGGTTGGGAAAAAAACCTTGGGGGGGTATTCTTTGTGTATATGTATTTTATCAGTGATATAGTGCTGGACTAGGAATTAGGAAACCCAGAATTAAGTGCACCTTTGGCCACGGGAATTCTTGGGAAGCCTTTGGCCTTTGCCTACTCTTTTTCAGCACATCATACCTAACAAAATTGTTGTGGAGAAAAATGGAATGAACACACACACACGAGAGAGGGGGGGGGAGACTCCTGATTGTAGGTGATGTATGAATGTATGATAACCGATAAACCAGATTCTACCAGTGTATTGATAAACTCGACCTAAATAGATGAGTGGGGAGATCCAGAGGCAAAATTTCTTAACATTATTAAAATCAAGATGGCAGATGTACCTGTACAATTAAAGCCCTGCCCCCCTTTTTTACATGTGTATACACATATAAAGGGATGGGATATTTATTATGTGATTGCAGCCACCATCTTGACTTGTTTTTAAAGCCTGTTTTAAAAAAGGCCACTGCTGTAAGACTAATAATATATGCACAAAAACAGATATATCCACAATGATGGAGTGGTTCGTGAAAATGATGGAACTAGCAGAAGTGGCAAAATTAATTGGTTTGTTTAACAAAAAATCATTGAAGTTGCCAATGATGTCAATAAGAATACATTTAGTAGCTATATTTTCTGCACTTAAAAAAAATCCACTGTTTCCAAAAATCAACTGGTAACATTACCAACAGCTGTCCAAGTATTACAGTTAAGTAGCTTTAAATAACTTCTTTTGTGAATTGTGTCTATGGAAGTAAAGGTTGGACTTTGAAAGAGTGGGATAGAAAGAGTGTTGATCCTTTTGAAATCTGGTGTGGGTGAAGATTCCTGAGAATATCATGGACAGCCAAGAAATTATACAAATAGATCATTAAGCAAATCAATCTAGAGGCACAAATGACCAGAGTCAAATTATATTACTTTAGATGCATTATGTGAAGACTTCTCTGGAGAAGCTTCTTATTTTGGGAAAGTTAGAAGAAAATAGAAGAAGAGGATGACCAGCAGCAAGGTAGATAGATTTACTGAATCCACCATTGAAAGACCAGGGATAGATTGTGATGGAGGAGACATATCTATGTGGTCCCTAACAGTTGACAACAACTTGATGGCCCATAAACATTATCAAGATATGAGACAAAAGCTTCCCCTCATATAAGATTTTTGAGTACATCTTTCATCAATGTATTAATTGAGTCATGAAAATCTTTTTTCATAAATGCAGCAGATAGATGTTGTATTATTCTGCTGATAGATACTGTCTTAGTGCTGAAACAAATTTTTGATATGTTCCCCAAAATTTCTGTACATTGTCCTAAATCTGTGCTGGTGGGTTGGGGAATCCAAGCCATATTTGGGATAGACCATAAATGGAAAATTGGTGAACTATGTAAAATCCCATTTTATGAGTACCATTACAGTCATTTAATGTTGGAAATATTATTTATAGTGGCAGTCTATTCCCATGTATTTTGCCCACAATCTTTCCATTTTTTTTATTTACTATGTTTCATTAAGACATAGACTGGTCAAATACTATTCATAGTTATGAGTAAACTGAACATTTGATATAGGGTAGCAACTCTATATAGTTTAGAATTATAAATTTAGGGAATATGACATAATCTAAGGAGAAGGACATGTATTCATATTTCTAATAAAAACATTTATGGTTGCCAAGAAAACCACATGAGTGTGACGATATAGTCACCAAGAATTGAGGTGACTCAAGGGCATATTTACTTGAATATGGAATAATGTATTTTTAACATCACTATCAGTAGTAGCACCTAGCTGATTTTGTTTAATCTTCAAAGAAGCTAAGCAGCGCCAGGCTCAAGTAATGGATAGCTAGGAGATTACAAGGAAATCTCAGCTCTCTAAGCTAGACGGGGATATTGAACATATGTCCAGGACAATAGCATGGCAATTCAATATTGTAGCCAAGAAATTAAGATGGGATTATCAAATCAGGATTTGTGGAAGGGTTTCTGGAAATTCAGATTGATGTGATGGGCCAGTACAGACTGCCTTATCTTTTTATTTTCCCTTGTATAAAACTCTGCCCTTAAGAGGAACACTAAGTACCCAAATATTAGCATCATGCTACCAAATCTTTATAGATTTTTTTTATAATTTGCCTTCCTGGGATTCTTATAAACATTAAACCATTTCACTATTATTTAACCTTATGAATTAGGTATGCATTTCTGTTTTATAAACTAGCAAGATCTCTTGTGCTGCTCCAGAATTTTTATTCATTTTACTTTAGTTTTATAGAAAGATGAGAAATAGAAGATCTTGAATCACTTGATTGTCAGCTAACTGGAAAGCTGGTGGTAGAAGGGCTGTCTGATTTGATCTGGGGTTTACCTCTGGTTTCTCCCTTCAGATAATTAACCTTAGGAGATAATTAGCATTAAGAGAAATCTAGTCGCAATGCTCAACTGAAACTTGAATAATATGGATCTGGGTTATCTAGAAACTAGACAGGGCACCTTTGAAACCAAATAGTGCTATGTATATATTTTAATACTCCAGGTACGACTGAAAGCAACGTTATGCAGAAAAAGAAAAATCACCATTTAATATGATTCAAGATCAATATAGAGAGAGCATCCTCTAGTGGACACTTATTATAATGCTTCCTGAAGCCCTGTTAAAAGATCATCAGAGTGATGAAAGTCTTCCAAGTTGAGTTTAGTTCCCGATTATTTCATGGGTACCTCCAGATAGTTTTCTGGGCTGCAGTGTAACAGTGACTCGTCATCCTTATTTTTCAGAATAGTTTTTAATTTCCCAATCTAGTCCTTGACCCTTGGATTTCCAGGTAGTCCTCCATCCAAGTACTAATCACATCTAAACTTAGCTTAGCTTTCTTGTTTTATATATAGAATTTTCCCAACAGATTGACATGATCACAAAGCTATGCTTGTTCATATAACAGCTATATAAAATATCTGTGGCAACAATTATTTATTCATAATTGTGCTGTATCAAAAGACAAGGAAAAAAAGTAGAAAGGTTAGTCTGTGTCTTGCTGTTTGTTGCTGTTTACCAGTTATGTGAAATAAGTAATTACTGTATACCCATGACTGTATTATACTGTAATGACGTGTTTGCTAACCTTGTCATCTTTAAGATGTGTGGACTTCAACTCTCAAAATTGAGAGTTGAATAATGCACTGTCTATTTATCTCTCTTTCTGGATGTAGATATGGATTCTTAGAAAAACAGTTTGTCAGAACTTGTCAGCAAAATATCTCAAACTATTTTGGATTATAATTCTCATAAACTCCAGCCAACATCACCAAGGATGATGAACGGATATAATGGAAGTACTTTCTGAAATATATGATCACTGCCACTATATACAGTATATACTAGTGTAGGAATACAACGCATTACATATGGGACCATATAGATTAGAATCCTGTTGGCCACCGGAGAATAAAAAAGTAAGGAGATGCTTTCAACTCAGTTTAACTTTGTTGAGTATATCTATTTATAAAGAAGTAAACCCCACTCTGCACAGTGAAAGGTATTTCTAAGTAATCACAATAAAACATGTTCTTAATTAGTCCATCATTTGCGTGTTTCTGAAAAATGTTGAGTACATCTCAACCTGGTGTCAAGATTTAGAAACGTCCACCATCTATTTAGTTTTCCCCTGTTTAAAACAACAGATACAACAGATCCTTCTTTCTGGTAGCTGCAGCATTGTCAATGAGCAAATATTCCTTCTCCGGAAGGCTAAAAACGAGGGTCCCCCGCTCCTTCAGAATGCCAGATCAGCTCAGGCAAGCCTTTCGGGGCTCTCCTTCCCAAAGGAAAGCGCGGATACCCTCCATTTCAACTCCCCAAAGGTCCAGCTAAGCTGGGGATGGTCACCAGCGATTAGGTGCCAGGCATCAAGTTTGCAAACCTTGTTGGGCAGCATGAAACTGGCCTTCTTGAATCAGCCGAGTATATATTTTTTAAGAGCTGAGTGCAAAGGAATAGCAATCAGAGGCATAAACGTTAAGTAGGACTGAAGTTGTCAAATTCTGCCCACCCAAAGTAGATGCTCCAGAGAGGAGGTTGACGATAAACACCGCGTCCTCTCCTCTCCGTTTTTACTAATCCGGCCCGAGGGATTTGCCTTGGCGAGGGAGAGCTACTCCGCTCCAGCCTCTCCACTTTTTGGCCTTCGGAACCGCTTTTCCCACCCCTTGCTGGTCGGCTGGGGTCTTCTTACCCTTGCAACGATTTCGTGGGTGGGCTGAATGTCACCAATCATGAGCAATCCCCTCCCCCTCCCCTTTTTTAAAGCATCTAAAGGACCTTCGCCCTTGCTCAAATCCGATTTCGCAGCCCCCTCCAATTTAAACGGAACTGCCAGCCGCAAAACCTTCCCATCAGACATTGGAGTTCAGTAACTCCTATCGCGGTGCTCCTAACTCTTTTTTTTTTTTCTGTCGGTCTAAGTATTCTTTTAAGTTACTCGTAGCTCTGGAGAGCCGCGATTCTGATCCCGGCGATTCAAAATAAGCTAGAGTAAAATAAACTCGTAAAGCAATGAATGCCGCGGGTTGTCTTGAAAAACTTTCAGGCTGACGGAAAGAAGACGATACCTCGACCCGCTTCAAAATCTTGCCTCCAATTTGTCCCCACGGACGGCAAGGTGTATAGATCGCAATCCTGCAGGGACGGCGATCCGGTTTCTTTTTAATGGCTCGTTATTATCCGAAAGCGGCGGGTTGGGGAGAGCAATAGAAAAATACTTGATTTTTATCCGCCTTCCCTTCTCACGATAGTTGAAATCGAAAAACAGATACGGAATCAAATTCTCCTTCCGAGCAGCTACGACGGAAACCTACGGATTTCCCGATGAGGCGCATGTGCGTCTTTCATTTCCACCCGTGAAATAAAAAAATGTTGAATCGAAAAAAACTAGAGCGAGAATATTTAATAACGAAAAGGCATTATGGCCTCCAACGAAAACAGATTTTCACTCGTATGCATTGAAATATAAAAACAGGGTTGAAAAAAAAAATACCCAAAGCTGTTACAGCCCCCAAGAGCAACCGATGGCCACGTTTAAAGAAACGTAATCTTGCGATCGAACATTACAAGCCGGATCACCGTCGTGCTTCATAGATAGGTCAATTAAAAGGAGCGACAGGTGTAAAACAGATTAAAGCAGTTTCAAAACTACGACGGCTTCGATAGGGAAATCCTCCAGAAGCCTCTTCCCAATTAAAAAACAGCGATATTGGCATTTTCCAACCTGGGGAAATCCCTATAAATCGGCTCCCAAAACCCTTTCGATTTAACTATCAGGCCTCGGTGATTTCGCGATCCTGGAAACAAATTAAAATAAATTCGATGTGGTCTCAAAGATTAGTACAGTAGATTATTATTTTTTTTACCATTCAGTAGATAGCTCAGAGTGTAACGTTTTGACAAGGTAAAATGATGAATTGCCTTACGGAGAGAGAGGGAGAGGGGAAAGATAATAAAAAGAATAAAAGGCTATTCGTTTCCAAAACCGGCTCTTATTACATTGCTGCATTTATTCCCTTTCTCAAATTATTCCAAGAGGTGGACAAAGACTAAAAGCACCGCATTGAAAACGGAACGGAAACCGAGACAAGCATCGCCTCCCTTCTGATCACGGGTGTATTAGGCAGATTTCGACCCCCATTCCGGCCCATTCCCCGACAGGGGTTTGACATTTGCCCCCTCCCCTCCCCCAAACAGGGCCACGTTTCTCCGACTCTCTTCGGACGGGCGTCTCTCCGGCCAGCCGTCCAATCACGACGGCGCGGCCTCTCGCCTCTCCCCCTCCCGCCCACTTGGAGACAGCCCCGCTCAGGGCGACCGGCTTTGCGAGGCCCGAGGGGATAGGCCGGCAGGTGGGGGCAGAGGTGGCTGCGGAGGAACGGCCAGCCTCCTCTCCGGGATAAATAGAGCCACGAGGAGACCTGGCGGGATGGCATCGGGAAGGGCCTGCCGTTTGCTTCCAGGCAGGCAGAGCGGCCGCGGAAAGGGGAAAAGGGGGGATAAAGAAGCTGGAAGCGAGATTGAAGCCGCCTCCCGCGCTCTCTGGCTCTCTCTCGGCGGGTCATTTGGCCTCGGAGCCCACCCCTGCGCCCCCCTCCAGTTCCTCCTCGGCGCTAGGAAAAGCCCGCCGCCGTCTGTCCGGGTAGGGAGCCCGGCGGCCACCACTCTTCCATGGACGTCCTAGGCCACATGGAGCTGACGGAGGGCTCCCTCTGCTCCTTCTCGCCCGCCGGCGACTTCTACGACGACCCTTGCTTCAACACGTCGGACATGCACTTCTTCGAAGACTTGGACCCGCGGCTGGTGCACGTGGGAGGCCTGCTGAAGGCCGACGAGCACAGCCACCACCATCACCACGGCCATGAGGACGAGCACATCCGGGCGCCCAGCGGGCACCACCAGGCCGGCCGCTGCCTGCTTTGGGCCTGCAAGGCCTGCAAGAGGAAGACCACCAATGCCGACCGCCGCAAGGCGGCCACCATGCGCGAGCGGAGGCGGCTCAGCAAGGTCAACGAGGCCTTCGAGACGCTCAAGCGCTGCACGTCCACCAACCCCAACCAGCGCCTGCCCAAGGTGGAGATCCTGCGCAACGCCATCCGATACATCGAAAGCCTGCAGGCGCTGCTGCGGGAGCAAGAGGATGTCTACTACCCGGTCCTGGAACACTACAGCGGCGACTCCGACGCCTCCAGCCCCCGCTCCAATTGCTCCGACGGCATGGTGAGTCTGCGCACTGGCGCAAGCCGCCGCCACTGATCGGGGATACTTCGGTCTGCACGATGACCCAGATTGTTGAGGGGCCGTAGGCTGTGAAGCACTGTGAAGCGGTATATAAGTCTATTGCTATTTGCCTTGAATAGGGTAGGAAGACAGGCAGTCCACGAGAGCAGCTTCTCCATATGTCTTGACAGTCCATCTTAAAGATGAGAAACTGTGGCCTGAAACGGATTGCCCTGAAAGCTGTGGTTGGCCTCAACTCTGTCTTCGCCAACCCAAACCCCAGAATCATTTGGCGGTGGGGGGGGGGGGCAGGGATAGGATAGTATAGGAGGGACTTTGGAGGTCTTCTAGTCCAGCCTCCCGGCCAAGCAGGAGAACCTATACCATCTCAGACAAGTGACTGTCTAGTCTCTTCTTAAAAACCTTCAGTGATGGAGCGCCCACGATTTCTGAAGGCAAGCTGTTCCATTGGTTAATTGTCCCCACTGTTAAGAAGTTTCTCCTTAATTCCAGGTTGCTTCTCTTTTTAGTCAGTTTCCAACCATTGTTTCTTGTCTTGCTTTCTGATGCTTTGGAAAATAGTTTGACCCTCCCTCTTTGTGGCAGCCCTCAAATACTGGAATACAGCCTGCTTTCATGGCTTTTTCAGAAAACATGGTCCCCAGGTGGCAGAGAGAACCCCAACTTCTAGTCTTGGCTTCCTAAAAAGCTTCTTAAGGCTGCAAGTGGTAGCATGCCTTTCTGGAAGTGGTAGCTACTGACAGTAGTAGTAGGAAGACTTGTTGCTTAGTCTGTGTTCAGGAGGAGATATGGTTAGTCAATATGCATTCTCTCAGGTTTTCTCTGCATGTATTTTTTCTTTCCAGGACAAAGGAGAAAGCTTATAATCATTCTGAGGTGCCTTTTGATGGGCCATGTTAGAGCCATCTGTCTGCAAGTGCCCTCTGATTCCTTGGTAAAGAGGATCAGTTTCTGTTCATGCTTATGTCAGGGAAAATAGGGAATGCTCTGTTCTGGTGCTGAAGCAGGCTTAGTCTCTAATCCGAGAGAAAGAGGAGAAAAGGGTCCATAGGAAAGTTTTTTTGGCGCTCTCAACCTTGAGTAAAAAAAGGGAGGGGAGGTCTGCTTCTTAATCCCAGCTTGGACTATTTGTTCCCTCAGGAATTAGGGTGGAGACAGGAGGAATTTGATATGGAAATTCCTATGTGTCAGTGGTTGGAATAAATTAATGGAATAAATTGTTTCACCGTTCTGCTTTTAACTCTAGTTCCAAGTTATCTTCCCATCCAGCCATAGTTGTATTAGTGAGGTTGCATTCTAAGGAATGAGCACCCACTAAACTGGTGAGATTTCACTTCAAGTAGATGTGTTTCCTAAACTACATTTATTTATTTAAATCAAGTAATGGGTTGCCCTTCAACAGAAGCTTCTTTGGTGGCTCCAGCTCAAAAGAAAAATATATACAATTTTGAAACATCCTCAACAAGAGATCCAGATTGGTATATTAGTTAGGGCAATAAGCTAGAAACCAGGAGATTGAATTCTGCTTCAGGCATGAAGCCAGCTGAGTGATCTTGAGCCAGTCATTCTGTCTCAGCCCTAAGCAGGAGGCAGTGGCAAGCCACTTCCAAAATAAAATACTGCATGGAATTGTCAAGAATTGACTCAAAGGCACACTTGCATGTAAATGTACACACACACACACACACACACACACACAGAGAGAGAGAGAGAGTCACTTACAAAATGCTGCTTCAAACAGTTAGGGAACAAACTTTAAGTATTGCTCTTTCTGCTCTAGAGGATTTGTGGTACGAAATTCAATCTGTAGCTTCTGAAATTCAACTCCCGCTGTCCTTGCAGTAAAATGAACCCTGTGGTGTTTTTTTCTTGGAACAAATATAATTACTATATGATTTTCCCCAGTGATTATGAAATTTAATCACTGGGGAAAATGCATACTTTATCCTGTACATTAAATGGAACATTCTCATCTTGCTTGCCCAAAGATACATCACCCCTTCTCCCTAGCTATGCAGCTATATATCCTAAAGTTAATATTTTTGAGATGGTGGATAGCAGTTAAAATTACACCCTGACCTCATTCACTTCCTCCGGAATGGAGCAATCCAAAGTAAATACTTCTGAATCTGCTCATATCTGGAGAACCTTCACTGAAAGATGCTCATTAAAACATGCTAGTTCAAAGCTTTTCTAGAAGAAAAGCATTACTTGCCAATGGATCCTCTAAATTATTTTCTAAGGGCCATCCTGTCTTCTTTGGAACTTACTTTCCAGTAAATATTCATAAGAGTTCTGTGAATTAGGAAGAAGCCTCACTAGGCAAGAATTTATAACACTGCTGTGGATCTAAGTAATTCATTAGAGATTTCTTTCAATGATAAGGAGCTTTAATGTATGTAATAGCAACTTGGAAAAAAGTGAAGATTAGCATTATGCTGCAGTAAAATTTGATTTGTAATTTCACAGACTTGTCTACCAACCCCCTTCCCAATATATATATATTGTTCATGAGATATTTTTTCTCCTGAAAGGGGGAACATCATGGTAACATAGGAGAGTCTCTCTCCACCCTGAATCTAGTTCCCATAATAAGGAGCCCATGAGATAGGCTAGATTGAAAAAGAATATCTGTTCCTGTGTGATTTAGTGAGTTACATGTGGAGCAGGACTTGGGTTTTCTTGATATTTCATCTTTTGTTGAGCTGATTTTATTCTATTGTTGGGAGTGTGTCTGAGGGGATTGCTGTTAACACACCTCTCAGTCGCTCTGAAACTTCTGACTGCACACATATCCCAATCTAAAATAGGAGGAGCCTTCTGGAGGATTTAATCAAAGTACAGGAAGCCTGAGAGGCTATGACTTGCCGGAGAGATCATTTGACAAGGAAAGACAAATGAGTCATGCATCATCCTTGGCCACTATGCAACTAACCATTCTCTTCTAGTTTAATTTCCCTACTTTGATGAATATTTGGAATTCCATTAAAAAAAATTCCTCCTGTTCTAAGAGCCGTGGTGGCATACTGCTCCACAGATGCAGTATTGCAGGCTAACTCTGCTGACTGCCAGCAGTTCGATTCTCACTGGCTCAAGGTTGACTCAGCCTTCCTTCCTTTCGGGGTTGGTAAAATGAGGACCCATATTGTTGGGGCAAATAGGCTGAGTCTGTAAAATGCTTAGAGAGGGCTATAAAGCACTGTGAATCGGTATATAAGTCTTAAGTGTTATTGCTATTGCTAATGCCAGAACCATGGACTTCACATTCATAAAAAATATGTAGTTAACTTTTGTTTATTAATTTTTTTAAAAAATGTGCATGGCCACTCTCCATAGATATGGTCATTCATAGTATATAAAATACCTCTGGATGTGCAATTAAATAAATTTTAAAAGTCAATAGATATATAAATAGACTCTTTAAAACCACCAAGCACTGTAACAATCCCATCACAGAATCACCTTCCCTCCCTTCTCGCCCCATGCCTGTGGAGGAAAATCCAGGTCTTAGTGGCCTTCTGGAAGACAAGGAATGTTTGTTTTCTTAATAATTTGTTGAGGCCACAATATGAAATTAAAGAATACCAATCATCACAACAAAACAATGCATAATAAACACTATTTGGCATGGTAATAAAAGGCACTGCTTCCATTAGGTGAGGGTTTCTACCCAAATGTCCACTGATTAGTGGACATTAAATTAAAGTTAAATTTGTGTGTATGTGTGTGTAATAGGTAGGTAGGTAGGTAGGTATATAAATTAGATAGATAAATAGATAGATAGATAGATAGATAGATAGATAGATAGATAGATAGATAGATAGATAGGTGTCCACTATAGACATATTACATATATCTAATAGATAGATAGATAGATAGATAGATAGATAGATAGATAGATAGATAGATAGATAGATAGGAAAAATGTGTGGTATCTGATATATAAAGAGCTGCATATCTATCACTAAATGAAAGTACCATTAAACTTTTGAGTCGAGATTTGTGTTCACGTTTCTGACTGAATGCCTTGTATTGTTGGGTTTTGTCTCAGATGGAATACAGTGGTCCTTCTTGCAGTTCTCGCAGAAGGAGCAGTTATGACAGCAACTACTATTCAGAATCACTTAGTGGTAAGTATTTGTCTTTTAAAAAAAATTCTTCTCAATTAAGATATATAATATTTTGGATACTTCTTTATTCACATATACATTTTATCAAATATACTGTTACGATGATTAAGTTGCATGCATTTAATTTTCACGGGTGATCAAAATGAGCAGGTTTTTTTGGTACATAACCTTAGACTTGAACAGTGAGCTGGGCAGTACATAAATTTAATAAATAAATGCATAAATTTTAAAACGGTCCCTTTTTGTATTCCCAGCTTTATTTATTCCCGGCTTATGTGCCATTACTGTAATGTCCATCGAATTTGCAACTGTAGGGAAACTGTGTAGGTATTCAGCTGAAATGGTTCACTTGGCTGCTGAATAGCAGTATATGATATAAAATATATGTAGTTCATGTTTGTGTACGTGTGAGGACTCCTGCAAAAAATAGCTTCTTGGTATTGTCCTGGGACTGACGGATCTCCTTGTCTTTAGATTCAAAGCAAGGGAAGAATTCAGTCGTTTCCAGCCTCGATTGCTTGTCCAGCATCGTGGAACGGATTTCAACAGAGAGCACACCCTGTCCTGCTCTACCCACAGCTGAAAGTGGGATTGAAGGGAGCCCTTGTTCACTCCACGAAGGGGCCAGCCTGAGTGATACCGGAGCCCAAACCAGCTCCCCAGCCAGATGTACTCAGGTTCCTCAGGACTCTGCCAACAACAGTGCCAGCAATCGTATTTACCAAGTGCTATGAAGTGCAAATATGACGAATGCTTTCTTTTAACCAGCAATCCTACTTAAACCTGCATTTCCAAGACTGAAAATGAACAATACTTACGGCTATATTTTTTTTACTCGCTTTCAAATCTATCTAATAATTCCTTTTTTCCATGCTTGTATTACTCCAAGAATGCACTTATTTATTGGTTATAAACAAAAGCTATTTAATTTGTATATAGAGGTCTTTTAGAATTGTGCACCATGAAATGGCCAATGTTTTTACCGTGGAAAGGTCGAAGGACAGGGATCCTTATAGGTCCTGGATAGGCTCCTCAATTCCCATTACTATCTGTATACCTTAAGCAGCCAAATGCATTCTGAATTGCTGCCTTTCTTTGCAATTCCCCCCATCTAAACCCCCGCCCCATAATCACATCCACATATATGCAGAAAAGGTTGTGGACCACTTTTTTTTTTAAAAAAAAAAGAACAAATATTTTGTATACTTTGCAAAAAAAAAAAAAGTTTCCATGGAAAGAACAATAAAAATGTTATGTATTTAATGTTGCTTGGTTTGTTGTGCCAAACTTTAACTTTATATATTTATACAATATGGATGCTGAGAATGTTTTCAACAATATTCTAAATAAAGATCCTTATTTATAAAATGGTTGGAGTTATTTGTCTTCAGCTAGGGATTCCAATATAATATCGACAAATAATTTTTAATTCTGTTTGGTCAAGTCACATATGAAAGCTTCTGCAATTTCACTCTCTTTTCAAATTGCCTTTAGTTGCACATCAGATCTTGACTTCAGTATTATAACACATGACTTCATACTCTGGTTTATGGTAAAACCAGTCCCACAGATTCAATCATCAATACATTCTGCTTTTGCTTAGAAGCAGAAATGGCTACTGTATCGCTATTTTGATAACTACAAACTGTATGTTGCATGGTAAACTACTGGAATGCTATAACAAATGCAGGGGAAACTATACTTTCTAAAATAAATCTATTATATATTTCAAGAGGACACTTATTGTCCTAGGTTCTTTGTGAGGTGGCGCTAGTCAGAGAGACCCACAATTCTCACTAAATGAGATTTTTTTATAAGGTACTAAAAAAAATACAATTTTTTTTACAACATTAAGAGAATTGCTTCTTTTTACAACTAGTTTTCTGCTTTATTTTCTCATATCTATTACCTTACACACTGCCCTATTTTATCAATATGTTTACACTGTACATTCTACAGTACTCCTTATTCCTGTTCTTTAATTTTCCCTTTTAACTTGAATTCTGCCCCCATTGGGACTTTTGGCCTCTGCCTGGTCCTCCATAGCCTGTGTTAACTTATACTCATTTTTATGACTTGCTTGGATTGTGCTGGAAAGTGGAGGTCTGCTTTTAGCCAGACTCCCAATTCCTCACCTACTCCCTGTAGTACTTTTACTAGTAATAACTGATGCTTTCTGTGTCTTTCTGGAGGACTTAGGCTGTGTCCGGTGCTCCATTACTGACCACATATTGGGGTTTTTTTCCTGGATGCTTCTTTTCTACCAGTGCTTAGTTCTCAGAGCTTTGGATTCAGAGAACTTCTTAGCCTTCTGAATCCAAAGTTACTCAGTTCCTGGGTCTTCCTGCTGTACTAAAAACCACTGCTTATTTTGGATGGCTAAGCTTTCCAGATCCCCCGAAATGCTGCTGGCCATCAGGTGGGTCTTCCCAGTCTTTGGAGGCCTCTATTCCTTAAGCCTCTTGTCCATAAGACAGTAGTTGCCAATGCTTCTTCCAGATCCTCTGCTGGATCTGGATTTCTCTTATAAGCAGCCTGGCTTGGACTGGGATGCTATAAACGACCGAATAGCCCTTATTCGTATTATCTTCCCTCTACAATTCCTGGGCAACCAGCAGCTGGAGTCAAATGTTATTTCTGGCAGGGACAAGGAAAATAACTTCCAGGCAGCTGTTCTTTTTCTGGCCAGTAAACTGGCTTCTTGAAACCAGCTCTGAGTAACTTGTTCTTCCTTCGAAATATAGAATGCTGTGCTAATAGCCACATGTACCACTTCTGTCCTCCCATATATTATTTGTACTGGCATACAATAATGTACCAAGAATAGTCTGGTGCCTTCCAGATAGATCTGACTTCAACTCCCCTAATACTTAACCTACCATCATGGAGGAGGTAAGATGGAAGAGGCTGATCAACCCATGGTTACCTTGTGCTGCACACTGAACCTTTGGATGATACTGATTTTCAGAACCCACTTCAAGCAGACTTTCAACCAGGACATGGGACTGAGTCTGCTTTTTAACCTGTATTGATATCTAAAGGAAGTGGAGAGGGGGACAGTGGCTTTGTTTCTTCACATAGAACAGTGGTTCTCAACCTTTCTAATGCTGCGACCCCATAAGACATTCTCCATGTTGTGGTGACCCCCAACCACTCATACATCACTGGGTGCCAGGGGCGTGGCCAAAGAAAAGGGGGGGAAAATGGCGGACAACCTTGTTTGGCGACCGCCGTGAAATGGTCATTCGACCCCAAATGGGGTCCCGACCCACAGGTTGAGAACCACTGACATAGAACTTTTTCCATCTTCGGATGGATGGATGCTTGGCAGATTGAACTCTGAGAGTACTGCGTTATTCTGGATCTGATACTTTCTGACTTAAGACATGTCCAAACATTCCACTTTTAATGTGACAGGCTCCTATAGAAATGATCAAAGCTTCAATTGCACCATTGAAGCTGTCATCATGACTTATTTGACTCTGTCCTATGGACACTCTTATCTATAGGAGATGATACGGTAATAAGGGCTTACTATTTTTTTTTACTTATTTTATACATTGATCCAGAGCTGCCCTCTTTGTCCCTCTTCAGTGTCCAGCTTGAAGGCTGTTCACCAACTTGCCACTCATCCTGAAAAAGATTGTGAATCTTACCTTTGGAGATTTAAGTCCAGGTGACGATACTTGGCTGACCTTGGCTGGGCCTGGGAATTGAACAGGATCTGGACTGGTTAGTACTTCTACAGGATTAAGGTTACATTGGGAAGTAAAAAATATCTGGTAAGAAGGCAATAGCAAACTTCTTTCCGGTGCCAAGAAAACTGAATGGATTTCTCCATGCAGTTGCTTGGCATCTCTATCAAGCTGAAGAAGACTTTACCTTTACCTTTTCTTCCTAGATGAAAACTCTTTTGAAGAGCAGAACCTTTTAGAAAGTCCAGTTGCTGGGCATAAGAGAAGGATCAGTTTTGGTTTCTGAATGCTCCTCCAGAACTGAAGAATTGCATGAGTTAATGGTTGCTTCCCTTTCTCTTGGTTTTTAGGAGTGGCTAAACAACTTTTAAACATAGTCTTTAGAGATAATTCAGTAAGTGTTATTGCTGTTTTTAAGGTGTGGGCATAATTTTATTATTGGCTCTTACATTGTTTATGTTCCATTTGAAATTAGCTGTGCATTGCTTTGGTGGATTTTAAATTTTAAAAGTAAAGATTTTTTTTTAAAAAAACAGACAAAATTAGAGGTTGTGCAAGTCCTATTGGACCCTTTCCATGTTATCATGTACACACACTTCAGATTGGCAAAGATCTAGTGTGTTAAATCTTGCTTTAAAATTATTTGTTCATTTTTAACTATTTATTCCTGGAGAAAACATATGTGGTCATTCTGTGCTGAAACTGACTTGATGGCACATAATCAGGAAGGAAGGAAGGAAGGAAGGAAGGAAGGAAGGAAGGAAGGAAGGAAGGAAGGAAGGAAGGAAGGAAGGAAGGAAGGAAGGACTCAAGCAATAGATTAGTTAGGAAGGGCATAACTATTGTTGGTTTAAACATATTGGGTTTGCAAAACCCCTTCCAAAATCTGGTAAACTTGTATTTCTTGCTGGGAAATTCTCTTACTGTTGAAAAGAGGTAATACATTTCCACACAAAAAAATTGTCTCTCAATTCTCTTGCTTTCTTTTTTTCTACAGAAATTTCCCTTGTCCTGAAAGCAAAAGAAATGATCTGCTCACATAAAGATGGAAACTTACAGCTCTCTGTCAAAATAGTTGTGCTCAATAACGAACACCCTATTCTACAAGTATTCCTCATGTATTGAATTTCAATGATTTATTTTAGCAGTCCAACTTTCCACAAGCTGCTTCTAATGTTACAACAGAGAATCTGCATTTAACACATCTCAAAATAGACACATTCTTTTTCACTCGCTCACAGAGGCACATGGTTTGTATGTGCATTTTTTTCTAACACAGCAAAAAAAAGCTAGGATAATATGACAGGACAATGAATTAATAGGATATCAGCTTCTCAGTTATACGACCATATGACAGAAAGCTACAAACACAGAGGTTTCTGTTGTCCATGGATCCGATTCCAGCAGAATTATCATATTATCATTTCTATCACCATTGCTACTACTACCATACCAACTCCTATTAAAGTGCCATTGGGGGGGGGGAGGCAGAAAGAGCAGATTTTTCAATTATAGAAAAAGAAATCAATCCGTAAGTTCAGAACCCCTGTAGCCAATGTTTTCTTGCTTACTTTAAATACTACTTTTTATCAAAATGTAGACAAAAACTACAGTGGGCAAAATAAAATATAAACAGAGCAGAGATCATTAAGATGAATGGGATAATTACTTCTTCACAGAAAATACCAGGAACCTTTGATACCTCATGAGAATGATGTCTAATTTAGGAACATTAGAATCTCCCAGCTAATGAAATTGAAACTCTGTTGAATCCAGCATCCTGTATCACAGCTTTCTCTAAATATAGTCAAGACTCCTGATCTCTTGGAATTAAAACTTATATTTCCCACTGGCTGAAACTGTTGTTCCTGTTCTTTGAAATATAAAATCCCCTGTTTATGTCAGACTTATGTGTGATGTGTACCAATGTGTACCCAGATTAAAAAATAGAAAAAAAATCAGTTGGGCAATCTTCAAATCAGGAATGAGAATCTACAGTTTGCAAAGAATTACAAAATTACAATATAACAGAATAACAGTTGGAAGGGACCTTGGAGATGTTCTAGTCCAACCCCCAGCTCAAGCAGGAGACCCTATACCATTTTGGACAAATGTCTCTTCGTAAAAATCTCCAGTGACAGAGCATCCACAACTTCTGGAGACAAGTCTTTCCACTGATTGTTCTCATTGACAGAAACGTTCTCCTTAATTCTAGGTTAGATTTCTTGTTGTGAGTTGAGTTCCTTTGGTTCAGCCCTGGATTCCATCAAGATCAAACTGCCAAAGTTTATTCACAAATTGGCCAATTATGCCAGCACAATTTTCCTAGGATTTCAGCAGCAAGTAGAATTATTTAAATGTATTTTCTTTATTACATTTTAAATTACCATTTAACTGACTTTCTTACCTTCACTAAAATATTTATTTATTTATTTATGAGACTTATATACCGCTTTAAGTGCAAGCACTCTCTAAGCGGTGTACACCAGTAAGCAATGTATATATATATATATATATTTACATTGCCCCCAACAATCTGGGTCCTCATTTTACCTACCCCGAAAGGATGGAAGGCTGAGTCAACCTTGAGCCGGTGAGATTTGAACCGCTGACCTGCTGAACACAGTCAGCTAAAGTGGCCTGCAGTACTGCACTCTAACTGCTGCACCACCTCGGCTCATTTTAACCAGTTATGTTTCCCAGCTCCATTTTTTTAAAACAGAGAATAAGTTATAGTATGTGAGGCTTTGAAAGGAACTTATATAGCACCTAAAAATCCTATTCCTTGACACTGTTGCCATGCCCAATCTTTATGAGTTTCTAAATGATCAGTAACTACTGATGAAACTTTCTGTCCAGAAAGTGAGATTCAGTAAGCTGTTTATTATTAAGGAAATAAGCTATTACCAGGATACAAAGTATTCCTAGCTGTGAATAGTTAACCAGTGATTTCAATCCTATATGTAGGTGGCATCTGAAGTGCGAGAGAAGAGGGATAGTTGGCCAACAACTCTTATTCCCTTATGAATCACTTCTCAGTAATTGCTGTTTCAAGTTTAAGATGAGAGGTTAGTCAATTTTAGAAATCACAAAACAATCAGACATTTCCTAGTAACAGATATACCAAGCTTTCTCCTCACATTTTCCCCCAAATGTCAAGAGGTTTCTCATGATCTATGTGACTATGACAGAAGCTCAAACTATTGCAGTCAACAGACCATGCCAACCTGTTGACAGATAGTGTCATTAGATAAGAAAATGATAAAAGAAAGTTCTCAGAATATACTTAGAATATACCCTATCAGAAAACATCCACAAAACCCTTTAAACAGGGAGATCAGCCCCCTTACAACAGTAATGACCAGTTATATGTTTTCCAGAGAGTTTCAAAGCATGAAATGCAAACCTTTTCTCCCTCTCTGATTCAAAAGCTAAAAAAACTCCAAAACAAGCAAAACTATTTCAGTGCACTTGCTAAGAATCAAGTTCCTCCATCAATCAAGTTCAGCAGATGTTCCATCCAGCTATACTCAAGGATAAAAGATTTCTGCCGAAAAATCGGGTGCATTTGCTCCCTTCCCTCTCCTTCCCCTTCTTCTTCCTATCCGTTACTGAATTTAAAAGTCACTCAACTTACAAAGACTCTAGGAAGTTTAAATTTCTAAAAGTAGGAGCAATAAAATGAAAGAAAAAGGACACACACTTCTGGAATAAGCAAACCAACACAAAATGAGCCGAGGTGGCGCAGCAGTTAGAGTGCAGTACTGCAGGCCACTTTAGCTGACTGTGTTCAGCAGGTCAGCGGTTCAAATCTCACCGGCTCAAGGTTGACTCAGCCTTCCATCCTTCCGGGGTAGGTAAAATGAGGACCCAGATTGTTGGGGGCAATGTAATATATATATATATACATTGCTTACTGGTGTACACCGCTTAGAGAGTGCTTGCACTTAAAGCGGTATACAAGTCTCATAAATAAATAAATAAATAAATAAATAAATAAATAAACATATCAGTTTAAGAACTGACAGGAGTTGCTATGTCACTTTAGAAACAAGTGCTTGAATATGCTTCCCCCCCCCATTTCCTATCCCTTTCTCTTCTCCTGTCATGCATTTCAGACTGTAAACCTGCTCTTCCATGATTGCAGTTTTGTTGAAGAACAGAATTAGGCATATTTTCAGCAACTTGGGCCATTGATCTTCCTCCCTGATATAATGAGAACAGTGAGGCATAATGTGAATGTCTGGCCAGATCACATATTCTGTGTGCCATTAGCAGTACCCACAATTCCATCTGACAAGATGGTCCTAAAATTTCTGGTCAGAATACTATGTATGAATACTATGTATGCTAGCCTTAAAAACTGTCATGTTCCTCTATTTTAACCACTTGCAACCCCATCCTTCAGTGTTCTTCTCAGTCAAAATGGATATTGGCAAATAAAATATAAAAATCAAAATTAATTAGGTAGAATTCCATGCATCATGAGATTCCTCAATCGAAATGGGGCTGTCATTTGCAACATTGATGTATGATGAATTCACAAAATAAGATTCCATGATGTCAGTGGTGGTTTTCAAAACTATAAATAGAACAGACGGAAAGAATTAGGGTGCCGTAATTCTATTTAGTGCTGAGGTTTTTGTTCAGGCAAAGGCCTAGTTCAGTGATGGCGAACCTTTTAGAGACCGAGTGCCCAAACTGCAACCCAAAACCCACTTATGTATCGCCGGGTGCCGGGTGGGTGTGGCCCACTCTGTGGGCGCAGCTACAGTGGGCGTGGCCGACTGGGTGGGCATGGCCACTGGATGGGTGTGGCTGCAGTAGTCATGGCAGACTGGGTGGGCATGGCCACCTTGATGTTGCTTATGGGGAGGGACACCTGTGGGAGCCAGGCAGGGTTGGTGGAGATCCAGAGGGTCTCTGGTGGGTGGGATGGTGGGCTCCCCAATGGCAGCTCCAGGCTGGCTGGCCTTAGGCCAGTGATGGTGAACTTTTAGAGACCACGTGTGCTGGGGTGATGGCGTATGTCCACAGAGAGGGCTCCGCGTGCCACCTCTGGCACATGTGCCATAGGTTCGCCACCACTATTAATATAAAGTATTAATATACTTTATATTAATATTAATTCTTTGTATTAAAGCAGCATTTCTCAAATTAATTCCCTCCTGATAGGTTGAGACTGCCTGACCATGGTGGCAACATGGTCACAACATACCTAAAGGTCCAAGAGCTTTAGTAGCACTTGAAGAAGGAAATATACAGTCAGCATGTTATGAAAAAGCTGTTTTGGGTAAACACTTCATATGGGACTCAAAAGTAGTTTGATGGAAGAGATGTGCATTGAATTTCTCCAAACTCCAAATTTAGAATTAAACTGTGCTGCTTTTGAAGTAATTCTTTGGCTCTATAAAGTGAAACTGGATCCCTATGGAGTGACCTGAACCAAAATGGGAGCAGTTTACTACTTCTGAGTACCAGCAAAAAGGATTCAATGTTTTTGGAAAATTAGCTACACTGAAGTTATGCATACCTATAAAATAGCAGCAATAGGAGAGAAAGGCTTTGAATGACCTACCAATCGAAGTGGAAGATTTTATAGTTTATGTCAAAAAAAAAATACTTACTTACCCAGTGAAAAGCAAACTCCTGGCTGGAATATGTAAGGTGTTTTGCATACAATTATGTCTGCAAATGTCATTTAATTTTCCTGAAGATATCAAAAAAATTGTCAAGAAGTTGGGTTTAAAAACTTTGCATTAATTTTGTTGAAACTGGGTATGATGCGGGAGAGAGAGAGAGATGGATAAAATCTATGTCTCCATATATGTACCCATAATGTCTGCAGATATTATTATTATTATTATCATCATCATCACCATCACTATCATCATCATCATCATTATCATCAAAAGTTTTCTTTTGCTTTGTTTTAAGAAACAGTTACACATAACTTTCTCTCACAAATTAAAGAAGTGTATCTCATTATGGAGTCCTTGATTCTCTTCTAATAAAATATTACTCATTTTGGACCCATGGGGCCAATCCAAATATTGTGAACAGTGAATAATTTTACAAACTTTTCCAGTCCGTAAAAAAATATATTAAAAAATATACAATTGACTTTGACCACAAACAACTGTACAGTTCTGCCATCTGCAGGATAGAATATGAATACAGTTAGAAATGTTTTGTAATAATGAAAGTAGAAAGGAGTTATGATCTAATCTGAAACACTGAATTGAATTGAAAAGTTAAATTGACTTGATTTGGACTTTACCTCCAGAAGAATCAATGTGATTTAGACTTTTTACTCAAGTACAGACTAATTCATAATCTTGACAATCATTTGAATTCAGAATCTGTATCAAATGATGAAATGAAACTGTTTTCAAATCAGACTTTCAGTCAAAGCTTTAGTGAAGTATACTAGAAATATTTTTCATTTATATTGATAGCAGTAGAATGCATTAGATAGCCTGGCTTTCACTGCAACCTAAAATATAAAACACTATGTAAAAAGTTGCAATATTCAATGAATATTTTCATGCAGTTCTACATATGCATTGTAATTTATTTATTGATTAATTAAAGTTTTATCCAACACACTCAATTTTGATTAGTTTCAATCTTAGTAATAAAATCTCCACAATAATTTGACATAAGTAATAATGAATGCATGGATAAAATCCTAAAGCAATAAAAAGCAATAAAAATGCAAAGTGCTGTCTATAACTCAAAGATCCTTTTTAAAATAATTTCATAAAATGGCACCACTGATTGCTACTTTGAGCCACTCAACAGGGGTAGAAAGAAATAGGGGAGAGATGATAGCAGTGTTCCAGTATCTGAGGGGCTGCCACAAGGCAGAGGGGGCCAGGTTGTTCACCAAAGCACCAGATGGAAAGATGAGAAATAATGGTTAGAAACTGACCAAAGAGAGAAGCAACCTGGAATTAAAGAGAAACTTCCTGACAGTGAGGACAATCAACCAGTGGAACAGCTTAGCCCCAGAAATCGTGGGCACTCCATCACTGAAGATTTTTAAAAAGAGGCTAGACAGTTACTGGTCTGAGATGGTATAGGTTTTCCTGCTTGAGCAGGGGGCTGGACTAGAAGACCTCCATAGTCCCTTCCAGCTCTATTCTATTCTGTTCTGTTCTGTTCTGTTCTGTCCTGTCCTATCCTATCCTATCCTATCTCTGTTCCACACCCATAATCACCTACCACACATTGCAGGTTGACCTCAACTCACAACTGTAATTAGAACCAGAATTTCCATAGCTAAGCAAGGCAATTCTTGATGCTCATTTTTATGACCTTTTTGCCATGGCCATTAAACAAATCACTGCAGGTGTTAGGCGAATCGTGCAGTGCTTAAGGAACTCTGGCTTCCTCCATTGACTTTGCTTGTTGGAAGCCAGCTAGGAAGATTTGCAAATGGGAATCATGTGACCCCGGAATGCTGCAACCTTTGTAAACACAAGCCAGTTGCCAAGTATCCAAATTTTGATCATGTGTCCATGGTAATACAGCAACTGTCATAAATACGAGGACTGCCCAAACGTCACTTTTTTCAGTGATGTTGTAACTTCAGTCACTAAATTAATAATAGTTGTAAGTTGAGGACTATCTGTATGAACAGCCCAAAGTGGTGATTATTCCCACCAGCAGGAAGAGCGGAATGGGGGGGGGAGAATTAAGGGATTCCATTTAAATTGTCCTGCATTAAACTTGTAATGTAACTAGCTCAGTAATTGGGCAGTGGAATTTATGTTGGCATCTTTTTGCGCTGACTAGAGGAATGAGCATCAATGTGGTTGTGAGGATGAGTTCACAGACTAATACTTGTGATTGTTACACTGAGAATAAACACTAGGTGGCAACCTTTACACAAAATTGAGGTTTCACTTTAACTCAGATTAATGCAAGTCCCTGAGGCCAAATAATTGCTCCAATTTAGTAAGCCATTTTTCCCGCCCTGCATTTTCTCTTAGGAGAAAATACAGAGAAATAATATTGTTCAAACATTCATCCATCCTTGGTGGCTTATGTTTCCTACGTGGTAAATCATATAAGGTCATCACTGCAGCTTACGTTAGAAGTATGTATTAAAATGCTTGAACCCTCCCTGGAGATGCTTCTGTAAAGCTGAATTCTTCACTGATAATGATAAATATGCTTTTGTAGTCATATCATTGCTATCAGAAAAGCCCTTCAAAAGCAAAAGATGTATTTTTGTAAACATTTACAATATTATGCTATGTTGTTTACTCTGTGCATTTCTATTGCATCCTATTACTGTATTTACAAATTGTTTAACAGAGTTGCCGAGAAATATATTTACTTGAGAGGTTTTTCTGGACTATTCTTTTGGAGTTCTTTATAGAGGTTTTAGAGGGCACCACTGGGATTCAGCCTCCTGTTTTCTGGACTTTTGAATGAATGAATACCTGCAAGAGGTTTGGTGTCTCTTGGCTGTGTTCACAACAACACGTTTAAGCAGAAGAAATGAGGATCCAGTGAAAGCAATTGTAGCATATGGGAAATAATTAAACATTTGAATCTTGGTTAATCTTTACATCTGAAAGTAGCTTAGTATTTTGTGAGCTCCTAACCCATTCCATTAATTCATCACTCAGTGTAGTCTGTGAATTTAAAACATGGATTTGTGGGAAGTCAGCCCCCCAGAGAAGGAAATATTAAAAGGGCAGAAAAATATATTTGGGGGTTTTCCTGATTCCCTCCTCCACGAACCGGCTGAGTCCTTGGTCGCTGCTTGGAATAAGGCGGCATCAGGAGCGTTAGACCGGATCGCACCTTTGCGACCTCTCCGTGATTGTGGATCCCGAAGGGTACCTTGGTTTACCGAGGAGCTACGGGAGATGAAGCGTCAGAAGAGATGTCTAGAGCGACGCTGGAGGGCTAGTAACTCCGAATCCGACCGGACACTTCTAAGAGCCTATATTAGGACTTATTTAGTGGCGATACGAGCGGCAAAATGTTCGCATTTTTCCGCACTTATTGCGTCTGCAGAATCTCGCCCCGCCGCCCTGTTTAGGGTGACCCGTTCCCTACTTAATGTTCGGGAAGCTGGGGAGCCCTTACAGGGTAGAGCGGAGGAATTTGTGCAATTCTTATCAGACAAAATCGCTCGGATTCGGACAGACCTAGACTCCGATTGGGCAGGGCCTTTTGAGATGACTGGGGCAGGTCTTAGCTCAGTTTTATGGGATGAATTTGAGTCTGTGACTGCTGAGGATGTTGACAGAGCGGTGGGAGCAATGAGCGCCTCCACTTGTTTATTGGACCCGTGTCCTTCCTGGTTGGTCTCGGCTGCCAAGGAGGTGACACAAAGCTGGCTCCAGGTGTTGATCAACGCTTCGTTGAGGGAGGGGTCTTTTCCACAATCCCTGAAGGAGGTGGTTGTGAGGCCCCTGCTCAAGAAGCCTACCCTGGACCCGGCTGATTTAAATAACTTCCGTCCAGTCTCCAATCTCCCCTTTGTGGGGAAGGTTGTAGAGAGAGTGATGGCGCTCCAGCTCCGACGGTCTCTGGATGAAGCGGATTATCTAGACCCTTTTCAATCTGGCTTCAGGCCCGGCTTCAGCACAGAAACCGCTTTGGTCGCGCTGATGGATGATCTCTGGTGGGCCCGAGACAGAGGTTATTCCTCTGTCTTGGTGCTACTTGACCTCTCAGCAGCTTTCGATACCATCAATCATGGTATCCTTTTGCGACGACTCGAAGGGGTGGGAGTGGGAGGCACCGTTTTATGGTGGTTCTACTCCTACCTCTCTGGCCGGTCGCAATCGCTATTGGTGGGAGGGCAGAGGTCAACCCCGAGGCCCCTTGAATGCGGCGTGCCACAGGGGTCAGTCCTCTCTCCCCTCCTATTTAACATTTATATGAAGCCGCTGGGTGAGATCATCAGACAGCACGGGGTGAGGTTTCATCAGTATGCTGATGATACCCAGTTATATATCTCCTCCCCGAGCTCTCTCAGTGAAGCGGCCGATGTGATGGGCCATTGCCTCGAAGCCGTGAGGGTCTGGATGGGGGTTAACAGACTCAGGCTCAATCTTGAAAAGACCGAGTGGCTTTGGATGTTGCCTCCCAAGGATCATGTCGACTGTCCAGTGTTGACTCTTGCGGGGGAAAATATACCCCCTTCGGAGCGGGTTCGCAACTTGGGTGTCCTCCTTGATCCACAGCTGAATTTGGAACATCAATTGACGGCTGTGGCTGGGAGGACCTTTGTACAAGTTCGCCTGTTGCACCAGTTGCGACCCTACCTGGACCGGGAGGCTCTCCTTACAGTCACTCACGCCCTTGTCACCTCACGTTTGGACTACTGCAACGCGCTCTACATGGGGCTACCCTTGAAAAGTATTCGGAGACTACAGTTGTTCCAGAATGCAGTCGCACGAGTGATAGTGGGTGCTCCTCGATACACCCATGTTACACCTATCCTCCGTGAGCTGCACTGGTTGCCTATTGGTCTCCGGGTCCAATTCAAGGTGTTGGTCATTACCTTTAAAGCCCTATATGGCTCAGGGCCAGGCTATTTGCGAGACCGCCTACTACCTCATAGTTCCCTACATCCGGTTAGATCCCACAGGCTGGGCCTCCTTCAGGCCCTGTCGGCCAAGCAGTGCCATTTGGCGGGGCCGTGGAGGAGGGCCTTCTCTGTGATGGCGCCCACGCTTTGGAATCAGCTCCCCCCAGAGATTAGGACCGCTCCCACCCTGTTGGTCTTCCGTAAGCTACTTAAGACCTGGCTTTTCCGGCAGGCCTGGGGCTTATAAAACCTTACCCCTGGATGATTGTTTTTGTATCGTTGTTTTGTTATGTTTTATGTGTTTTTTATTGTTAGCCGCCCAGAGTCCTTTGGGAGTGAGGCGGCTTATAAATTTTAAAAATAAAATAAAATAAAATAAATATTTCCTCAAAAGATCTTAAAAAGGCATGCCCAGTTTTCTTAATAGCCCCAAGTCTCCCTCCCCCAAGCAGAAACCACCTCTGTAAAAATGCAGATGTAAATAATCAAGGAAGATTGGAGCCTTCCAGCTAGAAGATCAAGAAGACAAAGACACCTAAAATCTACATACCCCACTCAAACTCTAAGACAGGACATAATAGGTTTAACCCACAGATGCTAAAGAGCACACTCAGACTCAGGTCAAAGTTCATACCACAGGAACAACTCCAAACAAAAGGCTCCAGAGGGTATAAAAACCCACTCCCTACATGTGCTTGCTCTCTTTTCTTCCAGAGTCATCTTTCTGTCTGGCTCTCCTCTTCAATAAACTGCAACCTTTTTTCTAAAGCAGTCGCCATGTTGTTTACCCCGGCTTGGACTGAACCATGATGAAGACTTTTCCTTCAACAGATTAATTCAGTAACAAAGTATGCTATGTGAGTGTTGTTTTGAAACGAGTACTGAGCAACCAAGTAAACAAGTAGTTTGAAAACGTGCCGTAATCTTCAAAGGGTTGTGTGAAAAAAAGATTGTGTGTCTATAAAATCCTATAAAAGCCTTCCCCAAGGTAGTACACAATACATCTAAACCTTGACCTATGACCAGTTGCTTAACAACCATTCAGAATTATGGATTTCAAAAAAAAAAGCTACTTGCAACCTGTTCTCAAAGTTATGATTGCTGCACCCACAATCCATGGTCGCTTGATCATGCTTAGCAATCTGCTTACACTTATGACTGGTTGCACTATCTTGTATCATGGACCACAATGTCAATGCTGCTAACATCGGATGTTCTTGCTTTGACAACAGATGAAAATGCAGCCATTTTCTCTCTGCTTTTAGAGTCAATTGGTGCTGGGAGGGGGGATTAGAATGAGAGTTCAGTTAGCCATAATCATAATAACTCTGCTGTGGGAACCCAAGAACAAAGTGGGTGCAGAGCTGATAATGTTTGGCAGGCTGGAGAGCTGGGGAGAAAGCCCACGCTTCAAGCTAATTGGGGAATGTGATTTATGACTGTTTATTGGGGGTTGTACTTTATTACATTGTATACAGAGGAGGGGAATTTAGTTTTGGGGTTCAACTATATAGTGCCGATACTTTGTTTCCCGAATAAAAGATTCTTTAAGGAAAATAATGCCTTGAAATTCTTTTGAAGGGTTTCATCTGTCAGAACCATGACACACAATTTGTGACTTTTTTGCCATTTTCTGCCAGAAAATGGCAAACAAACTCCCACCCACTGGATCTGCTGAATCTGCTTAACAATTCTGTGGTTCACTTAACAAACATGGGTGCTCCATCACTGGAGCTTTTTAAGAAGAGACTGGACAGTCACTAGTCTGAGATGGTATAGGTTCTCCTGCTTGAGCAGGTCTAGAAGACCTCCAAGGTCCCTTCCAGCTCTATTCTATTCACATGTGATTCATTTTATGATCATCATAAAAAACAGCTGTAAAATCGAGTCTGGTCTTGTGGTGCCTTTATGTAGAACCACAATGGTTTAAGATCAAAATTCAAACCTCAACATAAGTTGAAAACTATCTGTAGCCCTTTAGCTCTAGCAGCCTGTGGATTATGGAAAATGTAGTCCATCACTTTTAAAGGTGCCAGACTGGGGAAAGTTATCTGAAATGCTAATGGATCCAGATCAATTCAACAGAAAGTAGAATGGGCTGTTGTTCTAAGCTGCTTGAAATACCCACCAGCTGTAAGTTAATTAACCTTATTAAAAATGTGAAACTTCCTTTGTCTGCTTGACTAATTTCCTTTAAAAAGGCTGCCTAGAGACTACTACCTCTGAGAAGTGTTTAGAAATTTAAGAAAACCACCAGATAGCACACTAGAAACTCATCATCTGCTAGTGAATTCTAAGCAATTCTTGGTCTCTTTGCAATATTTTCTCCTGTCTGATGTTTAAATCGTTGCGTGGAATCTAAAAGAGAGCTACAGGCTCCATACAAAGACTTTATAAAGAAGGTACTGTATATTATACACATTTTTGAATTGGACTCCTAATTCTTGACCATAGAAATCAGGAAAGCATGTATACCTTTTCTGCCAGAGTAGATCTAGCAGCTCTAGCTAGTGACCTAGCTGAAATTTGGAGAGTGTTCACAGAATAGTTGTCACAAAAGGTTTGGTGTATCTTTACATTACAATATTAATTTCAAAAAAAGGGGCCTCTAGGGCTTCATAGGACCCAGCAATACAATCTGAAATAAATATAATGCCAGAGTGGATATTTTGCAATGTGAAAGCATCTGAAATTATTTGATTATTGTTAAAAGTAAATAAAACCAGATAGTATATGGGTAACAAAATACTATGCATCACCCACTTTTTGGAATGAAACATCTAACAAGAACATTTCAGACTACGACACAATCATGGCTTTTAGCCTGAAAATAGATTGCACAGTCATTTTGCACAGATAGTGAACATGCATGAAACCAAATGGACCAACTGTCTAACCCTGGAGAAGGCAGGACCTTATTTATTCATAACCTACTAAGGTGAATGAAACATCATCCTTATGAAAAGGACAAAGAGGGTCAAAATGAAGGCAATTTTACAGAAGCCTATACAAAATGATCATCTTCCTTGACCTTCTTCCAAAGATAAGATCAAGGATGAGATGGAGCAATAGTAGGGATCTTTCAATGTGATTTTGGGAAAGGAATTATGTTTGAGGACCCTGGTCAGAGAGAATAGCTTGATTAATCAAATCACTCTGCTGTCTTTTCATTCCTCTTTCATTCACAAGACAAATATGGACCTCTTCAGTGAAGTCTAATAATGATTTAGCAACCAGTTTGCAATAATTACTTCTAAAGAAATCAATATGCATATGAGAAGCAGGCATAAATCTAATCTTAGCACAGGTCCTGTTTCAGTGGCATTCCCAGATTTGATATAACATCATAAAAAAGTAGTACTTACTCCTGCTTGTAAGATGGAGATTAATAATAAAATTCAAGCAAGGCAATAACAATGGAGATATTTCAATATGTCTTCATTTCTTCAAAGATTTTCCAAAGAGCAACTGCAGGGGGGGGGAATTACTCTGTGCTGAAATAATGACTAAGGAAGAAGCAAAGTCCATTCTTTTCTTTGAAATAATAATGTTCCAATCAAAAATTTATCTGCCTAGAATTGCTATTTGTCAACAACAGCTTCACAGAAGACAATTTCAATGAAGATAATGATAATCATGCGAAAGGAAGAAGGATGACCTCTCTTTTTAGTACCACAGTTCTAATCTACAATGTTTACCACCAATAATAGATGTTTACAATTGCAATTTATGAACAAAAAATATGTCACTTTAAAAAAATATATCACATTCACACATAAGTTGCCACAAAATATGTTTTGACCATAATGAATATTTAATAGAACAATGCATATAAATAGTTATTTATTTTCTCTGGAGGTAAATATAGTTTAACAGCAGCCAGCAAAACTGACGATATAATACAGCATTAGTTGCTTCATGAGGACTATTTGGAACAAATATATTAACCCTCGAAGCAAATTTAATTTCACAGAACAGAGTTGAATGACTCACTTCAATGAAGATTTTCTGGTGGATGTAAGTTTACTTCTTCCACCATTAATCCTAACACTCTGACAAGCTGATGAAAATATCAGTATAATTCAGAGTTGCCAAGCTATCAATTTATGCCCCCTACTTTCTGCCCTTGCAATTTTGAACCCCATTCCAACTGAACAATTAAAAAGCGGTCTGAGCTTAACATGGAATCTCATTAAGAATAGCACCACTGCTGATTAAAGGGCTGTGTTGTTTTCATTTGAAGTACAAAATTAAAGCATAATTTGCAGAAAGTTTCAACCCAACCTGCATAACCTTTTTTTTTAAAGAAAGACTGAAATAGATCGGATTTAAATACAACATTTAGAATAGGTCAATTTAATTCCCACTAATTCCAGTTAAGCTAAAAACTAAATATCTGTATAACTAAGGGCAAATTCTCACACCCTATTGCCAATATAGGCACCCACTGCTTTTAGAGTTCAAGAATGAATGGTGTCATTCTTCATCTACTCCCAGTCACAACATATACTCCTTAATCCACAACATATGGGCAGACTCGACCATAGTTTCAACTAGCAAACTGAGCATTCTAGGCCAAGTTAGATTGAAAAAAATGCTAGGTACTTCCTTCCTGGAAGCTTGATATTCAGACAAAATAGCCATCAAACAGATGCATAGAAATAAACCATATTTATACAGCATTCAAAAGAGACAATAAAAAACTAAGAAGGAAACAAAAAGACCAGAACAAATTGTCTCCAGCAACCTATACCCAGATAAACAGGGGTTAATAGCAGGCAAACAAGCACCCTCATCAAGAAACTACCAAAGAGAAAAGCCCATGCCACCAAAACTGGCAGGACAAGCTACTATATGTAAACAGGGAGCAAGCACCACTCACACTGATGATGTTATCTAGTTGGGTAATGAAATGTCTACAAGCAAACAACCAAGCTCAAAAATCCACCAAAGACTCCACATAGGTAGCCCTCAGCAAGATTTACCTTCTCTCAACAATTGTTGGGGGTTGTCCCCATTATTGTATTTACCCCTACCCTACCCCAAATTCCACATCCCTCCTTTTTCCTATACCCATATTGATCCCACCCTTTTTTACCCATATAAAATTTAATAAAAAATTTAATAAAACTGCTGAGCTGAGGTTAGAGTGCAGTACTGCAGGCCACTTTAGCTGACTGTGTTCAGCAGGTCAGTGGTTCAAATCTCACCGGCTCAAGGTTGACTCAGCCTTCCATCCTTCCGAGGTAGGTAAAATGAGGACCCAGATTGTTGGGGGCAATGTAAATATATATATAGGTCTTTGTTCGGGTTTTCTCCCACGTAAAATTGAAAGTGTCTTGGCGACGTTTCGACGAAGTCCCATTCGTCATCTTCAGGCTGGTGCTTTCAGCTTCGTGCTTTGAGCTGCTCAAAGCACGAAGCTGAAAGCACCAGCCTGAAGATGACGAATGGGACTTCGTCGAAACGTCGCCAAGACACTTCCAATTTTACGTGGGAGAAAACCCGAACAACCAAAGACCTACATGTATATATATATGGCCAGACCATAAAGGTGGCTTCAGGAACAGAAACCGATTAGGCTGCAATGTTGAATTGTCCCAAGTTTGGATTTTCATTGGTTTGTTTATTTTTAACTAGAAAAAAGTTTTAAGATTTGAGGGACTGCTAAACATCTCAGGCTTCTAAGGAATGCAAATATATTACAATAAAGACCATATGCATCGAAGACTCTAAAAAAGAAAGTCGTGACAAGAACCCCATAAGGATATATAGCAATCACATAGAAAAAGAACACTCAAAAGCTGAACCAACCCAATCATATACAATTGTGCCTTCGTAACTAACTAACGGACATTGTTTCTCAAAGATCATAGCGCTCAAGATGTTGCCTAGGTGGGAAATAAAACATCTGCAAATGAAAAACCAAAAATTCCTACAATTCAATATGTTTAACTAAGTACAGGGGCAGAAAGCATTCCTTATAGTTCATTTTTTTTCCCCATCCCAGTCTCTTTCCTCTATCATTTCAGACACCAAGATAAGCTCTGTGCTCTTGCTGTTGAAGCAATAAGCTAAAGTCTCAGATGTTTTCTGAACCTACTGTAATTCTACTTCCCTGTCTACCCTTCCACCTTGTTCTGGAAAAAGACAGAATGAAGGCGATTTTAGAAGGAGGAAGGATCAGAAACAGACTGAGGTTTTCTCTCTATACTGTGGATCTAATGTTTCCCTTATCTCCTTATTTTTGATTCATTGCATTGTAGGCCCCCTTTTTAAAAACAAAAAACAAAAAACCCAAAATGCAGGCTAAAGTTGCTCTTGTGATAGTAATGTATGTTATTTTAATATTTTTTTCTGTATCCCAGGCAGTTTATAAACATATGCTGCATTTCAAGTTTCTAAGTTTTCTGAGTTAGACAATCAGTCGTTTCTTTCTTTTTTTTTCCACTCTTCTTTCTGCTTCTCTTGTCTTTGGATAGCACAGTTCTTTATGGCTCTCTTCTTCCATCGTTTCTAAAAATTCAGAGCTTTCTCTCTAACAACAATAACTCAGCAAATAATGCAAACATTCCAATCTGAGTCACTGTTTAAAGCATTATATATAACCATAAAAATGGTTATTCATGTGATTAGCTAATATAGCTCATATGTTGAATGAAAGGCAATTCATCAGATCGTTTACACTAGGATTTTCAGCAAAAGCTTTTGAGCAAATTCAGCTGCCATGGCATAAGATAATAGAGGGTGTCATGGATTTGCATGCAAACTCAGAAAATACTTGCATAAATCTCACACATGCAAAGTTGGGGTCTATTAGGCACTGAAATTGGAACTGATACTTTTTTAAATTTGTATACAGTAGTGTCCAAAATTTTGGAAACCTTTTGGGAAAAGTGTACAATAGAAATGCCACCTTTGGTTAAGTTTCTGCCAATTTTTCTTCTAATTTCTTTATAACTGTAGTCTTGTTCACTTAATAATACTATTTTACATCGATTTCTGGGCAACCAGTCAATTCTTCGCACCATTACTTTAATTTTATTATGTTTTACAAGCTCATTAAATGAAAGAACACAAAAAACCCCAACCAACTTGATAGCGATCACATAACACACTGACAAATGTCCTCCTCTCAGCTTCAATACATGACATCAATAACTGAATCCTACTGTGATCTGATTGGCTCATTGCCAAAACAAGATGACACCTGATTGGCTTTCTAAACACTCATGCTCATTGGCTACAATCAGATGAAGGAAAACTACCTGATACCAACCTAAGCAAGTTGTGCTTCCTTTTTCTGGTTATTTGATTATAACCTTTCATAGAATACAATACAGATAATTGAACAAACTTTGTTGCATTACATTCTTGATTGCATTATCTTTCCATTGATATATAATTTTATGGTACTACTCCAAAAAAAGTGGTGTTATTAGCCATCAATGCTCAAAAATACACTTTTCCAAAACCCTCAAAAATACACTTTTCCCAAAAGGTTTCCACAATTTTGGCCACTACTGTATAACCTGATATGAGATTTGAGCTGAGCAGTGAGGTGATCATATTTCCTGATAAAACAAATTGTTCAGAAAAAGATCAGAAATAGCTATAAAGAGTTTCAGAAACTAGGAAAGTGCACCTTAATAATTCAAAGGCAAATATGAGAAAAAATTATAATGGTGCCACAAAAGAACATTGTTTCAGTGTCACCTATAGATTAATGAAATATGAGTTGGCAGTGAATGACGAGGAAAAAAATACCGAGTCATGATGGACAGGTCTGGAAAGCATAAAGAATATAGCTCCTGAAATTCTTTCTTAATTAGCGGGGTCATAGGAATAGTCCCTATTTTAGCCTGTGTAATAAAGTGGTGTATTTTGTGTGTGGATGCACACATGCATATGCATTTCTGTTTTGCATTTGTGTTGCATTATGCTGCATATGTTTTATTATGGGCCAGATGACCAGGCGAGAGAAGCTTAGAACTGAGCAAATGACAACACTGTGAGCCGCTGCCCAAGCACGTCTGTCATGGGAATAAATTAGGGATTTCTTTTTTCTCTGCAGCCCTCAGCCATGTCCAGCCCATTTTCAAATATGAAATTTCCTTGGCAGCTTCATTCTGCAACACCAAATTTAGTATTGATTAGGTCAGCCAATCAAAAACTTGATCGAGCAGGGCCCTTTTCATGTTGTAAGATTACACCAAGTATTTTGGTTTGTAGACAGTAATCTGAGAAGGTCACTCAACAATTCACATATGCAAAAATTTTTCAATTGCACCACTTTAACTCTTGTGTGTAATGCTGTGTATGTTTTTTATTTATTTATTTATTATTTATAATATTTATATAATCACCCATTTTATGTATAATAACCACGGGTAGCTAAAGACCAGTTGGATTTATGAGGCTTGTTTCTAACTTCATAGAGATCTAGGAAACACTTATTGTTCATTGAAATATCATTTGGGAAATGCAACATAAGTCTGTTGTAAATAGAAATAGGATCAAAGGGAGACCTGATAATTTTGCATTGTCCATCTCACCTAAATGACTCTGGGTGGATGATGATGATGATGATGATGATGATGATGATGATGATAACAACAGCAGCAGCAGCAGTAGCAGCAGCAGCAGCCTTAGGTGCTATCCCAAAACAACTGGAACACCACTTGAATATCATTGGCATTGACAAATTCACCATCAGTCAATTGCAAAAGGTGGCCTTACTCGGAACAGCTTCCATCCTGCAATGATATCTGTAACACCACCAGACATCCACACCTGCCTATCCCAGGTCCTTGGTAAGGATTTGATGTGTAGACAAAAATACCAAACACAGTTTGAACATCTGGGTGATTGTGCGAATACTAATACTAATATTAATACTAATAATTTTTACAATACTTGCAGGGTATCTTAAAGAACAATTATCCTCTGTTATCCCAAGGGGACATTACTAAAACCAAAGAGTGGGGATTTCATGAAAGCTAATTTCTGGTTACATTTTGGAAGAAACTTATACTTCCCTGAATCATTTGATTTCTCCATAAGTCTATCATACAGTTTTGAGAAGATGTTTGAAAAGCTCAGATTTTGTTTGTTTGTGTGATTCAGAGGCTGCCCAGATCTGAATGACTCTGGAAGGCTTACACTTTAAAAGCAAGAAACAACAAGAAATGGATTATGAGCATCCAGAAGAGAAAAATATACAGTACTGTTGCAACACTCCACCCACAACTGATGGATACTCAATATCTACCCTATCCCAATGCTTTGGACAACCTTTAGCTTTCCAAAGACATTTGGAACAACATTAGGATGGGAGGCATAGAGATCTGTAGAGGTTAGGTGCTACAACCAAGAAGTGCAGCTTTAATGCAGATACATCTCTTGATTTGTTTTTATTCCAGTGCGTGACATTTTCTTACTTTCAATGGAATTTGCCTCCATTGCAAAATGTCATATTTAAGATTATGTTGAGGTATGAAGAATTTGTAATTTGTTCTGATATGTCTGCCAGATGTAAAAAGCTCTTTGTAGAGTCAGGACATCCAAACAGATGTAAGAAACAAGTACTGATGAACTGTCATAACCCTAATAAAATGTGTTATCAAGTGATGCAGAATCTCACTCCTTTCCCCTTTGAAGGTTTCACACTGCTGAGAATTTCACCCAGTAGTATTTTAACTTAATAGACATGAGATAACTTCCTTCCCTGTGTAAAAACAACCTTTGTGATTCACATTGAACTGATGGTAGGATGATGTAGGAAGTGCAAGCATTTGCTTTCGTATACTTGTGATATAAGATACATTTATCATTTTTATCCCTTCCACCAATGTAACCAAAGAATAATTGTATCTCTACTATACTGTGATAATGTACAACAAATATTTGATCAAACTCTATTATTTAGATAATAGCTTAACATCTGAACCAGCTTTCTTTCCTAATGAAAGATGATATATATTTGCTACATTTTTATATAGGCTTGCAATCCAGTTAATTTGGAATAGTTCAGTAGCTGAAAACATGATGACATTGTCCATAATTCAGTCTCATACATATTCTCTGGTGTTTGCTAAATCCCTAGTTCTATTTTGTTTCTTCTGCAATCTTTTGTATCAGCATAGTGATTGTTTGCCCAAGTTTGCTTTTTTGCTGCTTTAAAAGCAAACTGTTTTCCAAGGAAAGATGCTTGGATACACAGTTCTGGAGGAATGACAATTTCTTCAATTAAATCAGAAAAGCAAGTCTTTGCAGGATTTCACCACTGTTATTAGAATAAGATGAATTGAAGCAAGTCCAGAGGGGGGAGGGGGGGGAGGGAGAGGGTGGGAGAGGGAGAGGGAGAGGGAGAGGGAGAGGGAGGGAGGGAGGGAGGGAGGGAGAGAGAGAGAGAGAGAGAGAGAGAGAGAGAGAGGGCGAGCGAGCGAGCGCAACCCAAAAGCATAATTCTAATAGCAAGCTCATGACAATGGTTAAACAAAGTAAAGGAAGAAAGGCAAGACAAAAAAGAGAGACAGATAAGTCAAGAGTCCAACACTACAGTTTGACATTGGGATTTCTGAGTGAAGATGTGTATATTCTGTGAATGATGTTTAGGTTAGTTAGGCCTTTTCCAACCTGGTGCCCCACTGCCCCACCCTCCCATAATCCCCCCATCTAGCATGAGTAGAAATTGGATTTGGAAGGGGTCCTTAGCAACCAATCATCATTCCTATCTTTCAGCATTGTCTTTCATCTCAAAATAGGATATTGAAAGCATGAAAAAAGATATAATCTATTCCCACAGGAGATCCAATAACAGTCTATGAAAGCCTACTGGCAACCAGTGCAGCTCCCATACATTTGTTGTATTCCATTGAAGAATTTTTTCCAGAGAGCATGCAAATAATTGCAGTTTGCACCCTACCCCATAAAACTTCAAAGGCGCAATCATTAGTATATATTTTTTTAAAAAAATAGCATTTTGTTGGTTTATTTTGAAAATAGTACCTGTGGTTACATCATTTTTTTATTAATATAACTCACCAGTGTTGGTTGGCACCTTCTACTCATTAACAATCAGAGAGTCATCACAATCTGATCCCTGATGAATACCAATAAAATGCTAACACTTTGTTACTGAAGAGAGAAAAAAAGAAACTATAGGAATCTATGTCCCAAAGATGCTTTTTCACAAGGCAACTGGACTTTCTTGTTTTTTCCTCTGAAGACATTTTGCTCTGATGAAGCTGAAGAAGCTTCTTGGATGAGAAGTGAAAAGTCTTCAAAGGAAAAACAAGAAAGTCCAGTTGCCTCGTGAAAAAGCATCTTCGAGACAACTATGACCTGGATGACTGAGAATCTCCATAGACATGCAGGAATCTATAAAAAAGATGTTGAGACTCTGGAAAGAGTGCAGAAAAGAGCAACAAAGATGATTAGGGACTGGAGATTAAGACATATGAAGCATGGTTGCAGGAACTGGGTATGTCTAATTTGGTGAAAAGAAGGACTAGGGGTGATATGATAGTAGTGTTCTGGTATTTGAGGGGCTGTCACGAAGATGAAGGAGGCAAACTACTTATCAAAGCATCAGAAGGCAAGACAAGAACCAATGGATGAAAACCAATCTAGGAGAGAAGCAACCTAGAACTAAGGAGAAATTTCCTAACAGTGAGAACAATCAACTAGTGGAATGCCTTGCTTTCAGAAGTTGAAGGTGTCCCATCACTGGAGGTCTTCAAGAAAAGACTGGACAGCTACTTGTCTGAAATGGTATAGAGAAGGGGTAGGCAACCTTGGCTCTTTTATGACTCGTGGACTTCAACTCCCAGAATTCCTGTGCCATCCATGCTGGCTCAGGAATTCTGGGAGTTGAAGTCCACGAGTCATAAAAGAGCCAAGGTTGCCTACCCCTGGTATAGAATCTCCTGCTTGTGTAGGGAGTTGGACTAGATGTCCTCCAAGGTCTCTTCCAACTCTGTTATTCTATTTTCTATGAATTCCAGTCAATCATTCTTTATTACTAGGATAGAGGAATATTTGGTATTTTCTTATTTCATATGACCAAATATTTAATTTTCCTGAAAAAATCAATATGCAGATGCACAACAGTTAGAACAATCAAAATGGGACCAAACCATGAGGACCAAAAAAGGTTGTGATAAGAATATATTTTTATCTATTCTATCACATATACATACAGAAGATCCAAGGACTCTAATTCTGGGATGGATGGATGGATGGATGGATGGATGGATGGATGGATGGATGGATGGATTCTTCATACTGTTTTTCTTTGTTACAACTTCGTTAGACATCATATCTTTGTTTGTAAGAGCATCCAGATGATTGATGATGTTAACAATGGATAATAGTTGATGGTTCCAAACCACAGAGAATTAAACTGGTACTTCCATTAAGTAGGTAAACATGAACATGAATACTGGAACATGATACTCCTTAACTAAGTAATTGGCTATATAGCAAACTGCACAAACCTTAAAGCTACATGAGAATATTTTAAGAGGAGATTTTTAAACTGATACTTTAAATGGCATGTATCATTTCTGTATGGAAAAAATGGTCAACTACATTAAGCAAAAAAAATAATAATAGGAATGTAGAGTACATTCTTCCAGTGTCTTTTTCACTGAGTGTACAGACAAAGCAGAAAGAAAGCGACAGATTGATTTTTCCATTTATAACAAGCCTTTCTATATTGTTATTAAGACATTTTTCTATGCAGCAAGCTATATCTTCTAAGACACCACAGCTCTAAGCCATAGACATTCATCACTGATGTGAAAGACTATCAAATGTATTTTGTAAGTATAAGTGCATTTTGTCACTTGAATCTGTCTTACCTGTTTCAACAGGAATATTTAAAAAATATTTTTGCAGCTTACTTGAGTTCAACTATTTCTTACAGATTCCTTCCATAGTAGCTTTAATCAGACAGTGTGCAAAACCTATGCCCTAAAATTATTCTATACTTTCCTGATTTAATTGGGAAACATTTTCAGCAAAAGAAATCTATAAGCAGCATTTGTTTCTCCCCGAATTACTCAGCACTTAGCAATAGAAGTTTTCAGATCAGATCTATTTGTTCTTGATGACATCTAGCTGGATTATAAAAATGCATTTTATTCAGTTTTTTTATTTCCTAGAAAAAGTTCTCACCAGAGGTCAAAGTATAAGTGATATAACCAATGCCACATAGTATTTGTTTGTCATCCTAGATAAGAATTCTATGTCCTTATATCACTCTCTTCTAACCTGTTTCTCTCCAGAAGCTCTAGACTCCAACTCTCATTTTCTCTTTATGATGGGACTGGAATTTGACACATATGGAGGAAATTAAAAACTAGAAATCTGACACATATGTAAGAAGAATGGGGGGAAATGCCTTATGTGCTTTATATTGAGCACACTCTGTTAAAACTCAGAAATCTCACCATGGTTAAATCTATTATACAACTTTCCTAACATCAGTGCTTATTCAGATTCAATGCAGAGTCAGGACAGCTGGCTTAGTATATTTCAGTCAATAAGACCAGCAAAGCAGACTGAAGACAAATCACAAGCTGATGTTTCCAAACAACCATAAATATGCAAGATGAGTCTGAGGACTCCTGGCCAAATATAAAGGACAAGGACCGGGAGGATGAGATGTGGTTTTTATATATATTATATTTCTGAGATGAGACAGGGCTTTACTGCAGCAAAGAGTTGCCTTCTTTCAAATAAACACATACAGAATGTTAAGTATCAGCATAAGGATTTGAAAATGTAGCTAGCATTCCCATATAAAGGAGATGATCCAGTTGTATGCCATATAGGCTTTCTGGAACATAGAATTATAAAAATATTTGCAGGACAAAGCCTGAATGAGAAACTAAATATCAGCTCAATTTCTATTACCCATGCAAGGCAATTAAAAAAAAGTAATAATTATAGAGCGAAACGGGGGCGTTTGAATCAAAGTCTTCAGCTTCGTGTCATGTTGCATTATACATTCTGACTGGAAGACTGGGCTTTCATCAGAATACTATAACTCGGGATTTCCATTGTACACTAGGTGAGAAGAGCTCGTATATATTCTGAATATTATACTGAAGCAGGACTTTAGTAGAGACTACGTGGTGCCCCAGGAAATCTAGTTTTTCCTCAGTAAAGCAAATCTAACATCAAGCTGGAGCTCATAAATAGATGGATTTCTTCCCTGAAACCCTCTTTAATTTGTAGGGTTTTTTTTTTTTTAATTTCTAAATGTTGGTTGTTACTGTGGCAAATATATGCTCTCTTAAATAAACCAAGAACCACTTATGCCGTTTTTCTTTTTTACTTCTGCTGAGAAATAACTCATGTCAGGAAGAATTTTTTTCTTCTTTGCTTGAACTACATACCGATGGGATAGTGGATGGATATTAGGGGAGACACAGATTTTCTCTGGGGAAAAATGTTACGTGTTTAGTGTCAGATGTTGCTATCTTTGGCGAAAGCGTGAGAAGAAAGGTTGCTTCTTCCCTGCAGTTGTCTCAGCTTGTTCTGTTACAATGAGGGCTGGCTTGAATCCATCTATTAGACCTCAGATGCCCCTGGCCAGTTCCTCACTGGTAATTTATAGCACCTTCCATCATCATCCAGCCATCCTGTTGCTGATGTATCTAGAACAATTAACCAGTGGAACAACCTGCCTCCAGAAGCGGTGAATGCTCCAACACTGGAAGTTTTTAAGAAGAGACTGGACAGCCATTTGTCTGAAATGGTGTAGGGTTTCCTGCCTGAGCAGGGGGTTGGACTAGATGACCTCCAAGGTCCCTTCCAACTTTTATTATTATTATTATTATTATTATTATTATTATTATTATTATTATTATTATTATTATGAGACTGGACAGCCATTTGTCTGAAATGGTATAGGGTTTCCTGCCTGAGCAGGGGGTTGGATTAGATGACCTCCAACGTCCCTTCCAACTTTATTATTACTATTACTATTACTATTATTATTATGAAGATGGGCTTTCTTCTCACTACAGTGATGTTCAGGTTGATGTTAGAAGATTCTATAAATTGCCTGTGAAGAGGAAATGACCTGGGTGCCTCAAATGCAATGCGACATGAAACCTAGACTTTAATCCCTTTCCCACTTAGGCAATTCCCATCAGAATCTGAGGTTTGTAGAAGGAGACAGTAGAAATGCAGAATCTCTCTGACTTGCCGCTCCCTTCTTCTTCAGTCCTAGGGCCTGCTTTCTGCTAGAGCGGCAAATTCAAAGGCACAGTTCAGGAATGTTTCAGAAGGTGTCCCCAAACGTTGAAGGTCTTCCATCGGAAACTCTCACACAATAAAACCGGAGATCAGGCTGAACCGAGAGCATACATAGCCAGACGGAGTCAAGTCTTCTCCAGCTGCCTGACCAACAATATAGTTCCCGCCTCTCTCTCCCGACGCCTCCTGTTGAAAGAAACTAGGCGGATTGCACGCCCACACTCCTAGTTCACTGCAATCTCTACCTGATCGTTCCTTTTCCAGGTGATTCCGCTCAGCATCCTCTTGCTGGCATCTGCCTCTCTTGGTGCTGCATTAGGACCCAGAGAGAACTGCTCTATTCCTGGCCCAGTGCGCCTGCGCGAAGTGTCCAGAGACCGAACTAGCCGGATTAGCGGCAAGAACGACGGCGGCAGAGGCGGCAGCACCAGCACCGTGTTCCCTGGCACAGAGCCTTCAGCACCACTTGCCAGATCTTTTGTGCAGCGGGCGCGTGAGAGGGAAGAACAGAGGGAGAGCGAGGGCAAGACGCGCCGATCTTCCGTCTCTCCACAGCACAACCCACCTGCGGCTTCAGCATCGCTCAACCTGCCTAAATCGCCGGCTCCATCCAGCCTGTTGTGAAGGCGGAATAAAGATGCCCTCGCCTTGATTTATTCCGGCCACCCAGTCCCCCCATCTCGTTCCACCTTCGGCTTCAGGACAGATAGAAGTCGGCCAAATCACCTCTCTCTCTTTCTCTCTCTCCCTCTCCTCGAGAGGCGCTTCCTTGGCGAAGGAATCGAGCGCTGTCCATTCAGCACCACGCGATCGTAAAGCCTTGCGCTTCTGGCGCCTTTCTTCGATCGATCCCCGGAGGGGCCCTCGAGCGGCGTAAGCTACAGGCGCGAGGGCCTCTTTTTGGGCTGCTGCGAAGTGTGAACTGCATCAGCAGGGAGGGCGCCAAAGAAGACACGGAGAGGGAAAGCGAATTTCGTGATCTTTTCTTTCAGCTGGGGAATGGTTAGCTACGTCTTCCCCCACCCCAATATATTAGCTATTGCTTCATCATCGCCATCGTTTCTTTAGCGCCTTTGAATTTCACGTGCTCGCTGAATTTCTGTTCTGAAAAAAAAAAAAAAAATCGACGCCGGTATTCAGCTTGCTATGTGTTGAGCTCTTCTGAAGAGCTGCCTCTTGCGCCTGCCTCTGCCTCTAGGACTGAGGTACAGAAGGAATTTTGTTCTGCATTTTCAGGGGATCTGGTCTGATTGCTGCTGCTGAGCATCGGTATATGCCCTTTCTTCCTCGCACTGTATTGTGTGTCTGTGTGAGCGTATGTGTGGGTTGTGTCTGTAAAACCCTATTTCACTGCCCTCAGTCTCTTGTTGCAGGCCCCTATCACCACCCTTTGCATCTTCTTTGTAGGTCAGCAGTGTGGCATTGGAGGTATTAATTGCCACAGCCCAGCAAGGAAGCAATCTTCCTCACGCACAACCATACTTACCTCCCTAACGAAACACCCCTCACAATCTTTGTTCTTGGAAGGAGCCTTTCATCAGCATATTCTATTTATAGGCACCTGCATCTTACATCTTACATCTAGGAGCACGCTGGCTTCCGAATAAAGAAGTTGAATCTGCCATCATTAACTTTCACTGGTACTCTTGATTTTGCATCACTTGCTGTGAAGGATATAAGTGGCTAAGAACAGTGGGCGTCTCTTGCCCGCATGTCTAAGGTATCAAGTTAGTTACTGATTGCAGATGAGCAGCCACCCCTTATGAGCTTGCTGTGTGTTGTGCTTGCTTGGATGATTCCACGACATGCCTAATAAGAGACGAGATGGGCCAGGGTGATGAAAGTGATCGTATTGTGATCAATGTGGGAGGGACTAGGCACCAGACTTACCGCAGCACCTTACGCACCTTGCCTGGCACCCGGCTGGCCTGGATCGCTGAGCCAGATGCCCACAGTCACTTTGACTATGACCCCCGTGCAGATGAATTCTTCTTCGATCGGCACCCAGGTGTCTTTGCCCACATCCTGAACTATTACCGAACAGGTAAGCTGCATTGCCCAGCAGATGTGTGTGGACCTCTGTATGAGGAGGAGCTAGCCTTCTGGGGCATTGATGAAACAGATGTGGAGCCTTGTTGCTGGATGACCTATAGGCAGCATCGTGATGCTGAAGAGGCCCTGGACAGTTTTGGTGGAGCACCCCTGGATAACAGTGCTGATGATGGAGATGCAGATGGCACAGGAGACTCAGGTGATGGTGAAGAGGAGCTGGAGATGACCAAACGCCTGGCCCTGAGTGATTCCCCAGATGGAAGGCCAGGGGGCTTTTGGAAGAGGTGGCACCCTCGGATTTGGGCACTCTTTGAGGATCCCTATTCCTCCAGATATGCAAGGGTAAGCCATACAAGTCAAAACCCAGACTAGTTGTTTCCAGGCCCTTTAAGGAGGTTTTTAATTTGGTGTTTCTTGATCCCTATTTGTATTTCATGTCCTGCATGTTCTTGCATATATTGTACTTAAAGACAGACAAGGAACAATATTGCCTGTGAGACACACAAAGCCAGCCTTTTGGAACGAGGGCAGATATAATGGCACTTTTCTTTTTCTTTTTTTGGTCTGTGAGGAGAAAAAAACATTCCAACAAGTCAAAATCCCACCAAAAAAGAGACACCTTCCCACATGCTTACAAGTAATTGCCTAGAACATGTCTTGTGTCAGGATTCCTCTTTAACTTCCATTCCATTTTTTTTCCATTCAACAAGATGAAGAGAAATTCATTACTAAAGCTTCTTAATAGAAGACCTGTGTCTTAAAGTTTTTGTTGTTTTTCAATGAGCTGCAAGGGCACTTTGATCTGATTTCCAAGACAGATGGCAGACACAATGCTCCAGATTTATTCTCTATAGTTATCACATTTTCGTTAGGCTAAAGCAACTCGTATCAAGATATGCGTGTAAACAATTATTTCACTGTAGGGCAAGATGACTATTCTACCTTCTGCTCACCAACAGTTGCAAGCAACAGAAAATAAATGTTATACTCAGCTTATCACTGGGATTGTGATCGTGTTAGGCAAAGGTTTGTCAGACTAGATATATATGGTGTTGTGAGGAAACACTCTTTTGTGCTAAAATGAGAAAAGATTTTTGCTTTCTTTGATGTCATCAAAATACATATTGACGTCACTGGAGGCTGGCTCAATCACATGCAGCTCTTGCTGCATGAAATGTGGAGAGAATGGATTAATGGTTGCAGGAAAAATAGGGTTAATTTTAGTATCTTTATGGCTGTACGTGTACATAGCCACATACTTCACACATAAATGAAAAGCCACATTTATTCATCTATTCTTGGCATTTCTGCATTTTCCTTATGCATTATATGATCGTTCCCCCCTCCCTCCTACTGAAGTATGTTTATTGGTGTCTGTCTGTATGTATGCCCATGCATGCATACAAAGAACTAATTCATTGCTTGATTGATATTTTCCATCTGGAGAAGGCTCTAAAGCAATTCAAAAGCAATTGTTGATTATCTGAAGATGAACAGAAAATTTGACGGGAACAACAAAATGAATTATTGGGTACATCAAAACATTTTTGTTATTTACTGGAAGTATTTTGCTCAGCCAATATCTCAGAATAACTGGGGTGGTGCCAGGTTGGCAAAAGAATAAATGAGATGTTCTGTCTGGAAGCAAGTTCTGAGATGCTTTCTACACTCTCTTGTAGGTGACATTGTTTTTGCTGTGTAGTCTTCTGAGATTTCCCCACTGAATTTAGTGAGTTGAAAGCAGCGAATCTTTAAATAGTTGAGGAAAAGATTAATTAAATATTTACTCCATCATAAAAGCAAAAAATGTTATAGACCAGCAACTTTTGAGTCCTAGTTGTCTTTCCCAGGAGAGTGTGACAGTATGGAAGCCAAGCTGAGGGCTTCTTCAGGTGAATCTTTCTGGCTCTGAGCAAAAAATATAGACATAAATTGGTTTCTGGAAAATCTATCCAAAGCCTTGCCTCTCTGGAGCTGCTAAATTACGCATATGCATCAAGATCAGAGGCCTCCTAATCTAATTTGCCATTATTTATAGAAAGATCAAATTCAATGCATTTGAGGAGAAACTCTAGTTGATTGCTAAAGCTCATGCTTTGTATGCAGAGCGCTGCGTTCCTAGCAGCTTCAGTTAAAATTGTCTCAGAGATTCTGGAGGCCCAGCTGGAGTACAGGTAATCTTCGACTTACAACCTCAATCGACCCACCAACATTTCTGTTGCTAAGCAAGACAGTTGTTAAATGAGTTTTGTCCCAGTTTACAACATTTCCTGCCACGGTTGTTAGGTGAGTCCCTGCAGCTGTTAAGTAAGTCACATGGTTGTCAGAAAGTCACAAAAAGTGATCACTCAACCCCGGTACTCCGCAACCGTCCTAAATATGAGTCAGTTGCCAAGTGTTTGGATTTTGATCAAGTGACCATGAGGATGCTGCAATGATCATGAGTGTGAAAACCGGTCATAAGTCACTTTTTTCTATGCCGTGGGTAACTTCAAATGGTCACTAAATGAACTGTTGTAAGTTGAGGACTACCTGTAGAAGGCAAAGTGGAAAGCATAAGTGAAAGTTCAAGTCACTAAAGGTTTAAGAGAATCAGCAGAGGAGCTGTGGTCTATAATATGCATTTTTTTTGTGTGTGTTGCCTGCATCAGTTTTGGGAGTACATGTTCTGGAATTCTATTGTCTATTCCTTTGATATGCACGTGCTTTGATTTCTTCTGCTAATAGACCCAAGCTATGTGTATAGATAGTTCTCATAACATTATTAACATACAGGTTTTGCAAAGTTTCTGTAAAAGTATAAATGTCCATGCAGACATTTATTGTAGCTGAGTCTGTCCTATATGTTCACATGCTACCCATTGAAGATATAGTAATGGACACTTAACAATACCGTGTACCATACAAAAATCAATCAATGAAAATGTATATAAGAGAATTCTTGGATATATGGTATTATAGTTTATAAGCAACATAGATCAGACATGTCAAACTTGCGATGTCACATGACATCGTGCAACGTATTGGAGCTTTTTTGCCATTGCTGGCAGTGGGGTGGGCATGGTTTCCCAATGACACGTCCGGCCCATGGGCTGACACTTTGACACCCCTGACATAGATTAACAAATCTCAACCTACCTAAAATGTCATTAAAGGAAACTCATGTAAATTATTTTTAAAACATAAAGCATAAAAGATAAAACATTCATCTAACAAAGAGTCTTCCAAAAGTATTAGCAATATCAATAGCACTTAGACTTATATACCACTTCATAGTACTTTTACAGCCCTTTCTAAGCGGTTACAGAGTCAGCATATTGACCCCAACAATCTGTGTCCTCATTTTACCGACCTTGGAAGGATGGAAGGCTGAGTCAACCTTGATCTGGTCAGGATCGAGCTGCCAGCATATTCAGCAGAATTAAACTGCAATATTGCATTCTAACCATTCGGCCGCCACAATAATCCGCTGTTATATTTTTCCAATATTTGCATTTTTATTACAGTTTACATGCGTTTTAATCATGATTATATATTTAGCTGTAACCAATTTCCAAATGATACCCATATAATTGTTCAGATGAAATTCAAATCTACAAAGTCTCTAGAGCTCAATAGGTTCTGAAGCCTTTTAGATACCTGCAAGGAAGCATCTTCTCTATGTTTAGAGTTCACGGTATTTCTTATGCTGTGGAATTGTCTACAGTAAGTCCAAGGAAGAAATATTAAAGTGCATGAAGCATAGCTATAGTAGTAATCATCATCATTATATTCATCTGATATTGAATGAAATGATGTAGCTTCATCCAGGCTAAAAAAGAATGAATCCTCATTATACTTCTTTCCAGTATAATCTGCATTATATACTGCTCAAAAAAATAAAGGGAACACAAACGTATAGGATCCTATATGTTTGTGTTCCCTTTATTTTTTTGAGCAGTATATATTCATATGCAGAAAGCAGAATGTCTTGACGTTTCATTATTGACTTTCTGCAATGGATTCATCAGTGGGGGAACCACCTGTCTCACCCCCTCATATTAGATAATCAAAACAAAATGTTTAAGTTGAAAAACTGTTATACAAGTGTACAGGCTTGTTCTGGGGTGGGGGGTGGGGAACAGTTCCTGGTCAATGTAATCTGAGACATTAAGGATTTAATTTTAAAGGTTTGAATGTATTACTGATTTAATTTAAAACCTTACATAATAGATTTCATTTTAATATCAGAGTATGTGTTACAAACTGATGACTAAAATGTTTAGCATTAAATAGATATGCTAAAAAAAACCCTAGGAAACTACATTCTACCTCATTCTACCTACAGTCACCTTCTTCTTCCTGATATACAGGCCAGCTTTGCTCCTATGGGCTGATTAGACCAAGTGATCAAGAAATAGTTACTGTTCCTAGAAGTTGATGGAAATGCAGGAAAGGAAACTTAGGAAAACATGGATTAGCTAGTAGTATCCTAAATATTGTAATTGCATCCCTTAGCTGTTTTCTTTGTTGCACATTCCTCTTATACTAAAAATAGAAGCATTGGGATCAATTGTTGTAGCCATGGTAAAGTACCTACATTGATAAGACCAATATCAGGAGGCATAATAAGACACATTCCAGGATCCCCCGCCTCCTTAATTTGATCATCCTCCTTATTGACTGTTTGTCCTGTCTCCATCATTCTACTTTTTTGGCTTGTGCTGCAAGCAAAGTCTCTTCCTTCCCCTTGACCACTGCCCAAAACACCTGGCCATCCACACTTGCCTTGGGAGTAGGGCAGAGTGCACAGACTGGAAATCCTGCATCAGCACTTCCTAGCTAAATTAAATAGATTTCAGGTCAATCTTAGCAAAAATGAGCAGCTTTGGGTTTTAGGACTTCCCTGGATCCTGAGATTTTTTTCCCCCCCATCTCTTGTTCTGGGGAGAACTACTTCAAGGAGAAATGGGGCACAATGTGATTGGTCCTCGTGGGTTTGCAGCTCCTGTTCAAGGATAGATGGCAGCTATGGTCAGGAGGGCTTTCGCACAACTGGCACAATGTGCCAGATTTACCAGGAAGCACTGCTCGTGGTCACTCATGCTTTGATCATCTCCTGAGTGGTTTTATTCCAATGTTGCAAGCCCTCCAAAGCAGACTCAACTAGAAAACCAAAGTTGTGAATGCTAACACCACGTTTACAATCAAGAAATAGAATCTCACAAATTTGAATGACCTTCCCCCTCCCTCCTTCTTCTTGAGAACTCTTTGTCTAAGGTCCTTGCTCAGATTACAGTTTTGCCCTGGATTCAGATTTCTTTTATTTGATTGTTGTCTCAGTGATGGCTTTGCTTTCCATTTCTCAAGAGTATTCTTTCTGCCTATAACAAATGTGCTTTACCTTGGGCTACTCTTGAAGAGTTTTCTTAAGCTGCAGCTGGTTCAGAATGTGGAGGCCCTGGCAATTATAAGTGCATCTTGGTGTGCTTATGTTATAGCTCTGTTCTGGGAGCTGCATTGGCTGCCATTCAAGATACTGACTGTCACCTATAAAGTCTTATATGACACGGGGCTGGTTTATTTGTGGAACTCTCCCTGATTGTCTCTACTCATTCCATTTGGTATATCAAGAGAAACATGCTACAAGTCCCATTGCTTGAGGAGTATCGTATTTCTGGATCCAGAAAATCAGTGACTACCCGTGGAACACTATATTCCCAATATTAGATGGCCCTGATTCTGCCAGTTTTTCATAAAGTCTTGAAGACTTGCATGTGTTCTCAGACATGGAGGCCAAACTGTTAGTTGGTAAAGTTGTTGATTTGTAGCAAACAGGTTTTAAGGCTAGGGTTAAAGCTGCTAACTGTGGATATGGGCTACATCAGTTTTCTTCTGATTCTTCTTTTCAATCACCATCTTTGGACCTTAGGGGTAGAGAAATTGGGATGGGGGTTGGGATAAAGGGAGGGCTATGGTACTTAAGTGGATTATTGTACAGGTTAAGCCCATCTGTCCCCAACTTTAAGGAGTAGGTGTTACACTTATAGCAGGATATATTGATGCATGTATTGTGGGTTTTATGTTATCTGTATGTTGATTTTAAATGCTCTTAACTGCCCAGAGTTGCCATGGCAAGATGGATGGTCATATAAATTGAGTTAATTAATTGATGAACAAATAACTGAATAAATCCAGCACTGCACTGGAATGTTACTTCAGAAGCCTAGAAGGTCAGGTTCTTCTATGATATCAGCCCAATAATAATTGGACTTTATTTTTTTGCTGTCTAGAGATAGTCATAGACAGTGATAATATTTGTATTAACATAATCCCAGGTTCAGCTTTTGGAAAACTTTTTACATCACAGGTGTTTGCACAGTCTGAAGCCACAAGCCTCTGAAAGTTGTTAACCAAATTGCAAGTGATTAAAAGAGCAAAAGAAGCAAATAAGTAAATACTTCTTGCTTGGAGTGGTGATTGGTTGATAAAATTTATAAAGTCACTCATCTCATAAATGTGACTCTGGGCAGTATACAACAAAACCAGTAAAAATACATCTTATATAATAAAAAGGAGTGATAAGGGGAAGGCAAACTGAACCAAGAAAACATCTTTTCTCCATTATGGTAGCTAGCTAATTAGGCAACTGAGCTATTTAGTCTGCACAATCAACTAATTAAAGCCAAATGGTTACATTAGAAGTATTCTGGAAATGGGCTAGAAACAGAATTCCTTGCTTGTAGTCCCCACTCAAATCCAGCTCTGAATTCTGAAGAGCAGCTAAAAGATATGCAGCAAAGGAAATCTGGTGGAGGAAGTCAGTTAACCCAAAATGGGCAAAGGTAAAGCCAGTGCCCCAATTTATAGGAAGAATCTTTTCTCTGTGTATATCATTTCTGTTTTCTCTCTTTCTTGCAACTTCTCTTTTCTCTTTCTTCTCTTCCAAGCAACAGGCTTCAGGAAAGCATAAGACAGTGGTGGCGAACCTATGGCACGGGTGCCAGAGGCGGCACTCAGAGCCCTCTCTGTGGGCACGCGCACTGTCGCCCCAGTCCTAGGCCTTCAGCTGGGTTTTATAAAACCTTTTCACTTTAGGCCTCCGCTGCCGTGTACAAAAAAAAAAGTTTCAATCAATCAGTCAATTTCAACTTCTCGCGGGAAAAAAAAAGATCTTGCAAAGTTGGAATTGATTGAACTTTTTAGTCCCGGCACCTGATGATGCATAAGTGGGTTTTGGGTTGCAATTTGGGTACTCGGTCTCTAAAAGGTTCGCCATCACTGGCATAAGAGATTTCAGCTGTTTAAACTAGGCAAGATGGCATGAAATTAAGCTGAGGATTACAGGATTCCAAAAATGCCCACCCTCCCTATTGCTTGAATTTTAGATGGTTACCTAAGTGAAGGAAAAGGAAGGAAAAGCGAAGGTGAAGATATGAAAAAGGCTGATATGAGTAACCTGTAGTCTAATAATCTTATAAATTATTATTAAATAAATAATAATATAATAAAATAAAATATAATAAAATAAAAATAAAATAACCAGAATGTATATATTTAACAATAGACTAGACCAGAGGTGTCAAACTGCTGGCCCGTGGATCAGATGCATCATAGTGAAACCGCGCCCACCCCATTGCCAGCAATGGCAAAAAAGTCACGATATGTCATGACACATCACGTGACGTTGTGAGTTTGACACCCCTGGACTAGACTAATCATTTAAACAAATTAACACAGAGAACCTTTAAATGTGGATGGGGGAGGTCTAACTACATATTTTACGCAATATGTAAGTACGGGAACTACTGTACGGTAGTGCAAATGAAAATCTTTCCTTAACTAACACCAGCCATAATTAATTCCTAAACAGCAACAACAACACCTCTAGCTGTTACCATTCTGGTTCATCACACCATCAATCATTCCTACATTGTGTACATTATAAACATTTTTGTGAGCATAAAATATCCATTAAAAAGAGAGAGAGAAAGAAAGAGAGAGCTTCTCTCCATGGGAAAGTAGTGTCACAATCTAGTCAATTTGCAGTTGGGCTTCTACTCATACGAGTCAGGTTGAGAAGATTTGAATTTGGATCTAGGTTTTTCTTTTTAATCTTTCATAGTCACATTATGGGTCTATCCTCCTCCTCAGTTTATATATGGAATGATTTACATCAGAAGATCAAAGCAGTTCAATATTTTCGTTTTTAGATGTAGGAGATGGCCAGGCTGAACCTGAAGGAAGGGTCAAATGTGTTATAAGTCAAGAATCCCTGCTTTCCCACAAATGATTTAAGTCCATCCCATGCTTTCTTAATTCCTGCTCATTTCCCTTGACCATTACTAGCTCAGATTTTGGTAGAATTAAGCTTGCAATAAATATTTATACTCATCTGAACTTCCCGAATCTCCTGATTTCCCTGGTGTGTGACATCAGCAACCTGACATACATTCCAAGATACATCTACTAACACGGCAATATGATAAATATGTGTATTTAAATTCCAGTGCACTCACAAGGAAGCCATGATTGATTGCCATTTCCTATAAACACTTTTTTTTTAGGGTGGGGAGGAGATAATGGGGTAAAAACAGTTACAGTTAAAATGGAAAAGCTCTCAGCAACATGTGAACTTCCTCAGATTTTGAGTATAGGAGGGACTCAAAACAGGATTTATAACTCAAAGACAGAATATGTATTGCCTGCAGAAGGTCCCAGATTTAATTCCGACATCGCAAATAGTTGGTGGGAAAGACTTCTGCCCCAAACTCTGGCAAACGTTGCCTAGTGAGCAGGCGCCACTGAGTAGATGAATAGTCTGATATGCTATGAGGCCATACTTTATGTTTTAAATTAATTTAAGTGCTTCATGAAATGAAATAGGAAAATTAAAATGAATATCCTTGTTCGAGTCCTATTTTATTTACTTGCTTGCTAGACTGAGAAATTGAAAAAAAGCATACTGGGAGATGACAGTGACAACATGCTCCAATATCATGCCAAGAAGTAATGCTGACAGAAGTAGAGCTAAAGTTACTCTACCCTGAACAGGAGAGAAATGATTTTTCCCTGAATTTGCTCTTTTTTTTTTTTTCTGTGTGTGCCTTGAAGTCAATCTTGATTTTTAGTGGCTGCCTGGATGAGTTTCTGCTGTTTTCTAGGCAAGATTTCAGAAGTGGCTTGCTCTTGTCTGCTTCCCAGGACTGAGAGAGAGAGAGAGTGATTGGCCCAAGGTCACCCAGCTGGCTTTTTACCCAAGGTGGGACTAGAACTCCTGGTCTCCTGGTTTCTAGCCTGTGACTTAACTGGCTGGTTAACAGGCTATAGCTAACTTTCAGATTATGTGCAAATGGGAATAATAATCATCCCTAACTCTGAATAAGCGGTCATGGTAGGCATATTATATAAAATAATGATACATCTCCTTGTACAGAATGCAAAAACACATGGCTTCATAACTTCTGTCAATTTTATCCATATGTTTGCAAAGAAAAAAAATAGCACAATAAACAAAATAATGCATGATTTTTAAAATTTCTCATGATGTTAATGAAATGGTAATATTCTGCAAAGCGGCTAGAATTGTGATGCTTAATATTTGATGGTAATTATTTAAAATGTGATAATTAATCATTGTGACGGGTCTTGTGATGGGGAAGTTATGTCATGTGAGTCTTATTGGGAGGTGAAGTGCTGGGGGGGGGAGGGATTGTACAGCCAGCCTACGTACCCCTCAGAATCCAAATCAACTGCACAGCCAACCAGAGACAGCACTGAGACAGCACTGATTCTCAACCCATGCAAGTCCTCCCAACCAACACTTCACCTCACAATGACCTCACCTGAGGTAAAATTCCCATCACAAAACCCATCACAAGACTCCCACTGATGATTCACACCTCACCCATCACAAGACCCTCACTTGACATACCTGACTCATCACAAGACCTAGTGATCACACAAAACCCTTATAAACAGAAGAATACTGACATCCCCTAAACCAGGGGTAGGCAACCTTGGCTCTTTTATGACTCGTGGACTTCAACTCCCAGAATTCCTGAGCGACTGATGAAAGTGTTATCTAGCCTGGTAATGAAATGTTCAGAAACAAACTTGGAGAATGAACCTTTACCTTCAAACAATGGCATAGTATGATAATGGTGATATTGACAACAAGAATAAGGACAATGGTAGGACTGATCCTATAGGACTGGTATCAATAGTAGGACTGATCTCTAATTTGTCCCCCCCACCCTTTCTTACACATGCACACATACCTCCTTCCTCATTCTCATATTCACAGATTTTCCATGCTTCAGTTCACCCTCTCTCTATATCTCAGAACATGGGTCTGGAGAGATTTAAAACATCCCCCTTCTCCTACTACCCAGGAGAAGAATGAATAAACATATATTACGGTATCACTGAAATATGCCTTTTTGGATTTGAAAACCATTGAGGGAGATCCCAGTCCATAAGTGAAAGCCATCTTGACAGGATCAGAGGGGTTTCATGGAGTGGCTACTTTAAGGAAATGCAATAAAATTCAACTAACAGTAGAAGTGTCTTTATGTTCTTTCTTACACTGTTTCTTCCTTCCTTTTTATGTACCACGGCTGGACATTTAAACTGTAAATCCAATAATCTCTGCTCCACAGATTCTCTGAGCTTTTGCTCTTTGACTCTGAAGGAGAAATTCTGTGATTTATTTTCTCCTTCTCTTCCCATCAATACGTCTGCCTGCCACTTTCTGAAGCCAGGAAATCACAGTATCAAAAATACCTACATACCTGCCTGGCACAGAGCAGGAGAGAGAGCTGTGAGATGCTAAGGATCTAAAGGTTCTTCAAAGACCCTAAATTTTTTTCTAGGCCATTAACCTATAAATATATTTAGACCAGAATGGCTCTCAAAGTATATATACAGTATTCCTATTTTGAACAGTGAGGCAGAAACAGAGCCTTAAAAAAAATTAAAAGGAGTTTCCTCTATGAATAATGAAAAAGAAAAAAGTTGAAAAAAAGAGGATTTTTTTCTTGCTCATTAATACGATTAAGTTGACATTCCGTACTAACATGTAATTTTAATACAGAATATGCTACATTATAAATTCTAGCTTAAAATGGCAATTAATTACTCAGCAGCTTTCTGGTATGAAGTAGGTAATAAACAATCACCCAAGGAGAGAGGATGTCACTTTGAGGTTGTTTTTTTTTAAAAAAAATTATAATGTGAATGTAATGGATCTAGTCTTACTATGCTCATGTTTGCTGCCAACACTCCCATTTAAGGCAGAGGGAGAGAAAGAGAAAAATGTCTCTTGGGTTTAAGGCAGAGAGGCACACAAATCTCTGACACAATTATTTAAAAAAAGACATTACATGCATACTCAGATAATTTAGGATAAAAGTCCAAGCACAATTTCAAGCTTTCCATGGTTAAAGTCTTTTAAAAAGTAGATAGTCCATAGATGTCACTTTGATAATTGTGTAGATTTAGTACTAGCTCCTCACACTACCCTTTGTAGAAAATGCTAGGAGAAAAATTGCAAAGACCTAATTGTAAGGACAATAAATAACTGAAAAATCCATAACCAGCAGGCATCCAGATTTTTCCATAGACAGATAGAGATCTCTAATTAATTGCACATTTGTGTTTAATTCATATTAGCATTCACCGAATTTTTATATGCTTTACTTTCTTTAATTAAACAGCAAAAAGAAAAGAAAAAAAGGAAAGCTATGCATACATATATAAGATATATATATAACATTTCAACACAAAAACATTTAAATTAAGGATGATTATTTCACTGTAGTCTACATCTATTGGTGACCGTTTCCTAAGTCTCAAATAACATCAGGACTTCAGCCTACTAAGTAATTGAGATTATACATGTGTCTTTCCAACACTGAAAGACAAGTCTCTTTGTAGTAAGCATAATGGAGAGAACTCTTTTTTATTGTCCAGTTTTTGATTTCCATACATGTCGAACTTCCTTCGAGGACATCCAAATATGGACATCTCAAAATAATGAAGAAACCCTTTTTCAAAGTCCAGTTACCATATGTAACAGTTACCATGTCTTCTGAGATAATAATACTTTCCCAAAAAAAAATCACAAAAACATATTTTGCATCCCATCATTTATTATTTTTACAAACAACTCAAGGCAGCAAACATATCCAATGCCCTTTCCTCCTCCTTTTTTCACCGCCATAAAACAGTCCTGTGAGGTGGGTTGGGCTGAAAGGGAGAGTGACTGGCCCAAAGTCATCCAGTCAGCCTTTATGGCTAAGGCAGGACCTGAATTCATGATCTCCCGCTTTCTATCCTGGTGCCCTTAACCACAAGACCAAACTGGGTTTCTGTGTTTTAATGAAACATTGTCATTGCATTGCATGCAAAAGAATGATTTACTCATTCCTTTTCAAACACAATGGGATCCAACAAATCTGAAATATTGTTTTCTCGTGAATAAGTCCATCTTATTGACATGTTTATATAGATGTTAACACGGTCTCTCGTCTTCCATTCAGCTGTCAATATCTGCATATCAAATTGATTTATTGACTTACAAGGACTATTTGTGGCTTTCTTGGTTTCAAACATTTGATAATCAGTCTAACCATTTAAGTATCTCTTAAACTGAAAATATAATATATATATATATATTATGGATTGTTGTCTATTAAGAAAGGCCTTATATCTTATAAACCTGCAAAGTTTATTTGATGTGATGTTACATTTGTATCAAGAAAAATTGTGGCCAAATAAAGAGAGAAAGTCCTTTCTTTTATTAAGATTTCATTTAAGGCAGTCTGCTGCATTTTTAAATAAATTGGAATAAAAAGCGGTTCTCAACAATTTTGAGGATTTTGCAATTAGCTTTGCAGTTTTTAAATACTTACTATACTTTGCTGCTTACTGAGCTGGTATTTTCTACTGAGGAAATTACTTACTATATATTCCTACTGCAAAGAAAATTCATTCAAATTATTATCACAGGATGGATACTGTAAATGTTAGATCAAATGTGCTTTAAAATTAGATTTCAAATTTTAGCCATTTTGCACCGAGTAAGCAAAGTTGACACTAAGTAATCTAGGCTCTTGACTTAATTCAGAAAGTGGTTTTTTTTTCTCTATGTAAATATATAACAATATGATCTTAGGCAATGTCTAGCCTTGGTTTTGTAACATTCTGAATCAGTCTCAGACAGTCAACTATATTTTTGAAGTTTCACCAAGAGTCGCAATAATTTTTCTGTCACTAACAACCAAATCAAGGGCAAATGAATCAGGTTTCAAGGGGTTCTTATTTCCTTCAACATGATTTACACATGGCTGTGCTGCTCAAATTAATCATGCAAAAAAAAAAAAAAGAATAAATCTGTGCTCCAGGATTTTCTAAGATAATTGTTCATGAAAAGCTTCTTTAATAACAGTATGTTAAAATTGCATGATAATAACTTGGAATTGGGGAAAAATATAATAATGCTGTAATTTCAGTGAGCTGTACAAAAAGCTGTAATGTAGTTGCAGCATATAATGCTCCATTAATAATCTCTTATTCTGTAGGGTTGTTGTTTTTTTGTTACCTTTCTGGGCTCTTTGATCAGGTAATTCAGACAAACAACTATTTCAATATTTAGCAAGATGTAGATACTTGAGCAATTAATTTGCTTTGCTAACCTTTGTGAGAAGTGGTGTAGAAATAAGCACAGACTATTGTGTTTTCTGTCCCTTTTGCTGTGTTTAGTTTTGGCTTCTGCTAATATATTCATAAGGGCCAGTTTGGTATAGTGGTTAAAGCTGTAGGCTAGGAACCAGGAGTCTCTCAGTTTTAGTCCTGCCTTAGGCCCAAAGCTAGCAACAGGGTGATCTTGGTCTAGTCTTTTTCTCTCAGTCTAGGAAGGATGGAAGGGGAAATCACTTTTGAAAAATCTTGCCAAGAACACTGCAGGGACTTTTTCAGGCAGTCTCCAAGAATCAGGCATGACTGAATGAAAGAGATAGAGATGGATGGATGGATGGATGGATGGATGGATGGATGGATGGATGGATGGATGGACGGACGGACAGACAGACAGACAGATAGATAGATGATAGAATTCCTTACTTAATTTTCATATGGATGCAAGGATATTATGTGGGGCAATTTTTTCTTCGCTGAGGTCCTTATTGTTCTTCCATATCCTATGGAGACGTTTTGAAAAGAACAAGAGACAAGAGTTGCATCATTAGCTTTCTTTGGTTAATTTATGGAAGAGAAGGCTTATGATGCAAATCTCTCTTGTAATACACACCATGCTTAATCTTCCAGCCTTTTTCCTCAGATTAACTGATACCAGGTTTTACAGATGGACCAGCAATTTCACTAGGCTGCAAAAACTGACAAGGATAAATGGTTTATGTATAAAGCTCAGTGGGACTTATTTCTGGGAAAAAGATATATAGGATTGCCCAGCAACTGCAGCAGATGCTTAATGGCCATTTGATATGGAAGTGAAAAGGTTGTTTTGAGAAACAAACACATTCTTTGAACTATACTCAAGCAGTAAAGATGACTGTAACTGCACTGACTAGTTTGAGGTGTTTATGCCTTTAAGAAATCCCCAGAGTATGTGTGACTTTATTAAAAGACTTAATGTAAATTTAAATCACTATGGATTACTTGAAATGTTAGCTACATCTAGGCAGAAATAAATCAATATCCCAAAGTGCACTGGAACTTCTTGAGAAAAGCTCATCTGGGAAGACCACTCCATTTTATCCTTTGCAAATTTCATTTTTTTTTCAAGTGTTATCATCATCATCATCATCCTTTCTCTTTCAGTTTATTTCTTAGAAATTCAAATATGTGCATACCTACTGAGCCACACTAGCAGCTTATCCCAGCAACATAAATTTCTGCAAAATGTAGAAAGATATGTCAGATATCTCATGCTATTACAGGATTTGCCAGTTGTCCATTGTACCGTGGCAAGCTATTGTTGAATCTTTGCTTTTTATGACACAGTCCCAGTTGTGATTCCAAAATACAGTAGGTGACTTTTTTTTAAAAAATGCAAGGAGTAAACCTTTACATAAGATCCATCAAAGAGCTAACAAGCTTCTAGCCTTTTTCAAGAAATGGAAGAAAGAGATGGCTTTTTAAAGGTATGTCAAGATTCCTCTTGGTAATTATGGAACATTGCTAATTATTTTGCAAAATGAGGTTGGGGAATACCCTCAGTTTAGAGAGTCTTACTAGCCTTGCACAGTCTTATGTAGTCATTTGAAATTGCTAACTCTATGAATCATGAATGCTTTAGATTGCTGTCCAAATTAAAATAGTGACCCCCTATGTAGCCCATCCTGAAAATGCTCTTCTATCCTGCACCCTAGTGAAACAACTATCCTTTGGGAACCTCAAAATCTTCAGCTAACCTGAGTAAAAATTAAATACAAAACATGTCAATACAAAATCACTTGGTTTGACTTCTTAAATAGCTGGATAACTATATGATTCATTAGTATATTCAGCCCCCATTTTATTTACAAGGTACAATATCTAAGCAATATAAATATAATAATGCAGCTTATTGAATTTAATTTAGCTTGGATAATCTGATTTGTCATCTCAGGATCAAGGAAAACAGATGTATTTTTAATATCCTAAAATGTTTCCCAATAACAAGATGATACTGGCTACCAGACTTTGGGAGGAACAGAAACTCATCTAGTAGATTCAGATGTAGAACCTACTTATTTTTTACTATAAGTTCAAACACAAAATGAGCGCAAACCCAAGATTTATGTCAAGCATATTTTTAAACCAACAAAAAACAACTACTCTGGGCAGGAAAGAATAGCAGAAAAATCCTAGAAGCTGGTCAGTAAAAGTGGAGAAAAATGACTTATTGCATTTCTGAGTTTCCTATGGTTTACAAATAGGCATTTATATTATTAATTATTTTTAAAATGTTAGCTGTCGTTCCACAAGGAAGGAAGGAAGGAAGGAAGGAAGGGAGGGAGGGAGGGAGGGAGGGAGGGAGGGAGGAAGGAAGGGAGGGAGGGAGGGAGGGAGGGAGGGAGGGAGGGAGGGAGGGAGGGAGGGAGGAAGGAAGGAAGGAAGGAAGGAAGGAAGGAAGGAAGGAAGGAAGGAACGAAGGAGGGAGAGAGGGAAGATGCTATAGAGAATCCTAGATTCCCCTTGAGAGTCCAGTGAACTTAAGGTGGAAGAGAGATTTTTAAAGATTTTGAGCAGCCCCAGCACAAAATATTGCTTTGACTTCCCTCTCATACACATAGTTTCCTTTCCACTGCATGGGCCAATGGAATATATAAAGGAACCCAAAGCACTATAAGAAAGTTTTTAAAAAAATACCCAAGGCAGAAAAAGCCCAAATGTAGTTCTCTAGCAAAAGATTTCTACTCTTATGGAAGCCTAGAAATAAATTAAATAAAGATAAATTCATTTGTGATTATACTCCTATGGTATGAAGCTACTACTTAAGCTTACTGTCGGATCCACTCATTCTAATTTGTTTTGGATTAAAATAAACACTAGTTTAATGGCCTTCTACAATTAGTAGTGGACTGTGGTTAAAAATTTCTACGACAATCTTTAAAATGGATTCCTCACAAAACACATGGAATTGTAGCGAGTTATCCTACAGCGAGATGGCTGTGGCCACGGCGATTCATCCTACTAGACCTAATAACATCTGTGGAGAGATATTCAGGCTGTGGGAGGAATTTTAATTCAAATAGTCCTCGAATTATGACCAGAGTAGTGCCCCAATTTCCATTGTTAAGCAAGGCAATTGTTGTGAGTTTTGCCTCATTTTACAACCCTTTTTGCCACAGTTGTTAAGCAAATCATATGGTCATTAAATGAATCTTGCTTTCCCCATTGACTTTATTTGTCAGAAGCTGGCTGGGAACGTTACAAATGGTTAACACAGGACCCCTGGACAGTGTAACATGCATGCCAGTTACCCAAATTTTGATCACGTGACCTTGAGGGTGCTGCAATGTTTGTAAATATGAAAACCAGTCATAAATCACTTTTCTCGGTGCCATTGTAACTTTGAGCAGTCACTAAACGATTACCTGAAAAAGAAAATACATAATTATGCTTGTCTGAGCGATTTTCTACATCTACTAATCCACAGCTTGTGATATACTGTGGTCCGCATAATATCTATTCTCTGCATGAAATTGCAGAACCATGATTGTAAATTAAAATTATATTCAGCAAGGCACACCAGAGAATAAAATAACATGAGGCAAAAGGGTAACAATGAAATAGTTTATCTTTGAGCTAAAATAATTGATTATTGGAAAGCAAAGGCTAGATTTAAAGGAAGGCAAGACAAATACTAATCTCTTACCTCTTTGATTATTAGTACTTTAGTTGCTAAAAAAGTATTAAGCTGCTATTAGCAATTTCTCTACAAACATATAGCCTTGAATGGCTCCATCAAGAAGAAAAAGAGGCTACTCTACCCCCAGCTTCCATTTCTGCCTCTAGGGGTCTGGCTAGCATAAACCAGCAGGATTTGGGATAAGAATATAAATTAATATTATCACCCCACATCTAGAATTGCTATATTCTTCAGAATTACCATAAAACAAATTATTTTCAGCTGGTCACTAGCCAGCGGCTTTGATCATATTCATAATCTTTCTTGCATAAAGATGAGACACTTCAGAAGCTAACTAGAGACAAGGAAGCATAATTTATGAGGCACCACAGAAGATTCTATCGATAAGTCATACAAATCAACCATTCAAAATATTGAAATGCATGACTGACCTGTGACATACAAGAATCTGATCTATAAATATAATTTGGGAGCCAAAGAAAATTGTGGGGGGCAGAAAAGTTGTGAGAAAAAGTGGAATAGAATATAGGAAGAGGGAAGGACAATGTGATGGAAAAACAGGCAGTGTTCCATTTACAGATGTTGCCTTTTGAAGTACAGTGTTGCTCTCTGTCTAAATCATCTCCTAATAGAGTTCTGTTCTATTAGAGCCACTAGTTTAACTATCAAACACATAGAGGGTTTTTGAAGGGAACCATCAGCCATCATTCCTCTGATGTTAGACACACAGTTTCTTTGTCCTTGTTGATTCAGAAACAAGCTTACTGCAACTTAAAACAGACCAAAATAATAACAAAAGCCAACAAAGGTAAGTTAGCAGAATGTTTTCATAATTAAATCACGTCTACTTTTCTCAAGGTTTATTAGCAATAAGTGCTTACCAAGCCTATTTGAAATAAGGTATACACTTTCATTTCAGATAGATGAAATGGTTCCTCCCATATTTTTCCCATCTCATTATTTACTTAATAATGTATGCCTCATATTTAGATTGATACCATGTTTGGTTAATCAGAGATAGCACAATCTTCCTTCCCATTTATTGCCATATTTTTGTTACTTTATTCATTAATATAGGTAATACAGGTAATGGTAAAGGTAATGCAGGTAAAATCATATGCACAAGATTTGAGTTCTTTGGACAACATATATTATCTATCTTTCATCTTAGCATTTTCTGTCATTTGCTGCGAAACACAAATTATTATGACCCATTTAGCTTGATGCCAAGCTAAAGAAAGCTGGATGCTTTCTGTCCTTTTGGCTGTCACTCCCTGCTCTGAAGTATTCCTTGCATTTCATTTAATCTTTATCATTAAATTCTCTTTCTTTGGAGCACACATTTATTTAATTCACCAATATTCTCTTCCACATAAACGGTGCTTCCTCTGTCACATCTGGATTTGCAAAAGGACACTTATAATTCATGAGATTCATATCCACGGCTTCTTAGGAATGCAGTCCTATTTTAATTCTTTGAGAAACTACATCATCTACTTGGAATAGAAGGCTGATTCAACTTCCAGGACTACATAAGACATAATGAAGACAGGTTTGGTCGTATAGGGCAATAGAAAGAATTATTTGATCTAAATAATGTTTCCAGCTCTTAAAATAAAAGTGTTGCTACTTGGGTGGACTTGTGAATGGCTGTCTGCATTGCCACCAGAGAAACAGAAAAGATGCTGGGCTCAATCCATCTGGAACTGCAGATAGAAGAATAGCTCCTCTTAAATGGTATAAAACAGATGTTTTTTTAAAAGTATTTATAACAATGTAAATAGATCTAAATTAGTTAAGCTGCCTAAAGTTGTTTGACAGTGAGATGGTTGGCATATACATTTAATAAATAAATAAATAAATCCTTGTAAAGGAGCCGCCATTTTAGCTATGGCCTTGATGTGAACAACCTGTTAAGACCTGCCAAAATATGACTTCTTTTATGACAGATCAGAGCTAATTATTCAAAGGAGGTGTAGTTGCTGAAGGATGAGTGATCATTGTTCTGGCCTGAGGACATTGCAAGAAAATTAAGAATTGACATTGATATTGGAACAAAAGTGCAATTTTAAGAATTTTTGAGAACTTATGGTAGAAGGGTATTAGGGCTTTTAAAAGCAGATCAGTGAATCTTTGGTTGAAATACCCGATCCAAGCCGATTTGCAAATCACTACCCAGTGCTGCTTTCATGGAGCAATTTGAATCAGGTAGCTGTGAAACACTCCATATATTCAGGGCCTTTTCTGCTCTTACTGCAGACACTATATAATATTGCAGCTTAACTTATATCACGGGTGTCAAACTGACCACATCATGTGACGTGTCGGAATGTATCGTGACTTTTTTTGCATTGCTGGGATGGGCGCGGCCTCTGCATGATGCAACTGGGCCCGCAGGCCAGCAATTTGACACCCCTGACTTATATAAATGCTGATCACTGAGAGGCAGTGGGCTTTCTCATAAAGACATTAGTTTTATGACCTCTTTAAACTCTCCTTCTGTAACAGCTCTTTGATCATAGCAAAGTTAACAGAGCTTTGATCTTTTTCAGTTTTAACATTCTTTCATGTGAGCAGTCATAAACCTTAACTTTGCTCTGTCTTTGCTGCAGGGAGAGAGTCTGATGGTGACTATTATCTGTGGGGGCTCCCTTTCTTGGGAACAGCTTGCCCCCTGATATTATACATGATCTTCCAAAAAGCCTCTGAGATAAGGAAATATCTCATGATCTTCCAGAAGCGTATAAAAACTTGGCTGTTCTGGATGACCTTGGGGATTTAAATAGTGTAGATCTCCTGATGCCTGGAATGTTACAGTTACTTCTTTGATTGATCTGAGTTTTTAATCTACGATCATGTATTATTTTTATTGCACTTTGTTGTATTTTATTGTCTGTTGCTCTTCTATACTGCTTAGAATACATTGGTCTATATACATTCAAGCAGAAAGAAGGAAGGGAGAATTACTTCTGTGCTGATCCTGACTGCACAACTGGGCTTTCAACACTGAATATGGACTCATCATTCAGATATTGAATTTTATTTTAAATTCTGCATGATTGGGATAAAGTTTCTCAAGAATGTGTAAAAGGACGTCGTATGGCAGTGCTGGCCTGGTTGATGGCTGATTTCAGAAATGGAGTGAGGGAGAGAACAGACACAACTGCAAGGCTTTGAATCCCACTTTCCTTCCCACCTGGCATTGTGCCACAAAGCTCCAGGCTTCTTCTCTTGCCTCTACTAATTAAAAAAAAAAAAACCCATAGAGAACTGCCAGCATATTACAAACCCAACCCAACTGAGTCCTGCCCAGGAGAGGCCAAGGTGTTCTATCCAGTCTACAATATAAGCAAAATCTGTGATAACAAGTCCCTTCTCAGGAGGAATCAAGCTTACTTAAGTGTTATGCCAACCTTCTTGGTACCCTCTGAAATCCATCGCTCAGCTAGGCTACCTTGCGAGAAGAAATCTGTAGTTATTCTTCTGAGCCTGCACATAAGAGGCCAAGTTTGTCAGTGTGCCATGCATAGCCATGCATCCTATCAAGGGACGTTTTCAAAAGTCCCTTCCAATTCTGTTATTCTGCTATTCTGAGACCTTTTCATGAAGGACCAAGCTTTCCAATCAGCTATGCCAAGCATCCAGCATTCTATTCATTTACCCTGCTAAATTGGGTGAGTAGAAGCATCATCTCAGGGTAACAATAGCAATAACACTTAGACTTGTATACCGCTTTACAGTGCTTTACAGCCTTCCTCTCTAAGCGGTTTTACGGAGTCAGCATATGCCCCCAACAATCTGGATCCTCATTTTACCGACCTCGGAAGGATGGAAGGCTGAGTCAAACTTGAGCCGGTGAGAATCGAACTGCCAAACTGCTGGCAGCTGGCAGTCAGCAGAAGTAGCCTGCAGTACTGCATTCTAACCACTGCATCACCATGGCTCACCAGAGGTAAGCAGAAAGGCAAGAATGACATCCTCCAAGCCTTCCATCCCAGAAAATTATGTGGGGAAAAATAAGAGTTTGCTTGTTAAAATGCTTTCGAATATTTTTAAGTAAAGTAGCATTTTATTATCCTTAGATTTCATGCTGTACAATCAGTAGGCAACTGAGCTGACCTTTCCTCTTCCCTGCTATTTTCCCTTTAAAAGAGGCACAAGATTAGTAATCAAAGCTTTATTGAAACTTTTGGAGGTATCTGACGGACTTTTGATAGAGTTACTCTATAAGGTATAAGATTATTCCTTATGGTTTTCATTCCTTTGAATCGAGATTGTCTTAGGCTCAATCAATATATTTCAAATAAGGGTGGATAAAAATCATTGCTTAAAACCCCGGATAGATGTTATCCATAAGCACAGAAAACACTAAGTCTAATTTGCTCTTTCTGAGCTTATTGTTACAAAATTGTAGTTATAATGGGTTCTTACAAAAATGGCTCTAATATTTGTCCTTTTTTCATTTATATTCCTTATTTTAAATTATATATTTATATTTTAAAATATAATATAATTTCTAGAGTTGTTAACACAGAAGCAAATTGAGAAGTCATTACACCATAATAATTTAGACATTCTTTTCTCAATATTTGTGGTGTTGCATGTTCTACTAGAGTATCACTAACAAGAGGAGAAAGTACAGTATAAATTCCTCCATGTGTCTCAAGGGTGGTTTCATAAATAACCAGGCCAGTGGATCTACTTACTCTAGCTCTCACCATCTTATGGTGCTTGTTCACAAAAAAGTTTCTCATAAATTAGTGCCACTGGTATTTTGAAAACCTAGGGTGTTTTTAAAAGCAATATTCAATATGCTGTTGAGCACTCCCCCAATACTATACTCCAGGTTATGTTACACCAATAGTAAAAGAGTAGAATAATGGTAGAGAGCCAGTAGAGAGCCATTCTAATAGTAGAGATCCAGTTTTGTCTAGTGGTTAAGTTGCTAGGCTAGAAAGTGGGGGACCATGAGTTCTAGTCCCGCCTTATCCATGAAAGCCAGCTGGATAATCTTGGGGTCAGTCTCTGTCTCTCAGCCCAACCACCTCACAGGGTTGCTGTACTTGGAAAAATAGGAGGAGGAAAGTATGTTGGATATGTTCGTTGCCTTGAGTCATTTGTAAAAATAATAAAAGTGAGCTACAAATTAATAAATAATAGATTTTTCAAAGCTGACTGTCTCTCAGTATTTTGTCTGAAATAGCAATCTGACCTTACATATTAATTTTATTTAAGAGTTCAAGACAGGTTCTGTGGGAATCTCCTTCATTTTATTTTGACAATAAAACCAGATGAAATCAGGTAGCTCAAAGTCATCCAGTGAGTTTCTATAGCTGATGATGAATTTCATCTTGAATTGTGCTAATTTTGGCTCTGCACCTTAACCTTTATGTCACAATGATGTTTCCAAAGATAAAATCCATTCTTAATATAAGTGTCCTCCAGAAATAATTACAACAATCTAGTACCGTGGTGGCGAACCTATGGCACGCATGCCACAGGTGGCACGCAGAGCTCTCTCTGTGGGCACGTGCACTGTCGCCCCAATCCTGGGCCTTCAGCTGGGTTGTATAAAACCCTTTCACTTTAGGCCTCTGCCGCCCTGTGCAAAAAAAAAAAAAAGTTCAATCAATCAATTAATTTCAATTTCTTGCGGGGAAAAAAAAGATCTCACAAAGTTGGAATTGATTGATTGAACTTTTAGTCCTACCCAGTCTGCCGTTACCACCGCATCCACACCCACTGGATGGGCCACACCCACCCAATTTGCCACACTGACCCAATTGGCCACAACCAACCAATGGGCCACACTCACCTGATACCCGATAATACATAAGTGGGTTTTGGGTTGCAGTTTGGGCACTCGGTCTCTAAAAGGTTCGCCATCATTGATCTAGTAGTTAAAATAGCTGTTCCTTATACTTGCAGACTGCTGAAGCTGATTTCCTATTTTATTATGTATGGTTTTCTCTCCCAGAGAAACACCTGAGCTGTTCCTTTATTTTTGCTGTGCCTTGTTTTTAAGATGTAAACTGCACCGAATTATTTGGAGCCAGGTAGATTCTAAATAATATAAATCAATTAATAAAACATTTCTGAAGTCCACAGCCCAACTTCTGTGACATGTTGTGATTTCCATCTTTATAGCAGGCTCTACCGTTGCAATAGTCTAGTCCACAATTATTCATGGCTGTTAAAATTCAGGACTATTGACAAAGTTTAATTTAGGCAGCCATATTCCCCTAAACCAGGGGTTCTCAACCTTGGCAACTTTAAGACTTGTGGACTTCAACTCCCAGAATTCCTCAGCCAGCAAAGTCCACAAGTCTTAAAGTTGCCAAGGTTGAGAACCCCTGCCCTAAACCTCTTGGTTTCTCTCTTTTAAGTCAGGAAAAGTTTCTTCAGGTATCTCTGACCTGCATTTCATTGGCATCACATAAATTGGTAGAGATTTTCCCAGGAAGAGGGGATTTTCATAAATGTAAGCAAAGTATGTGTGTACCACCATGTCCACCTCACCCTGGTGCTCCTACGCCTCCTATTATTGGGTCTTTTTTAGGGTTACCAGGCATCTGGCAAAAAGAGGGCATGTTGAAAAAAATCAAGATGGCAGCTGCAATTGTGCAATTGAAGCCTTTCATGCAATCTTGGCTCCCATTATTAGTTTTTTTTAACTCCTCCCTATGAGTGTTCCTTATGTTATACTTGAATGACAGAATATAAACAACACTCTAGGGCCAAGGTACCACAATATAGCTTTCTGAGAGTAAGATATTCATATGCTGGAGTGGGAAGGAAAATAATAGTCTACATAGTGCTTTTGCAGATGCGTATACAGTTACTGATACAAAAACACCACTAAAAGTATTCTAAAATACTAGTGGGATTGATTAGCTACTCTCTTTCACTCCAAATGTTTCTCTTCGATCTTGTTTCTGTGTTCTTCTCTGTTCCTTCTCTCCCCATGGGTTTCTTCTCCTTCTCCTCTACTGACAAAGTCAGATCCTTGGAAAGAAAATTAAGATGATTAAGTAGCTAGCACCGCAAAGGATTTTGTGTAAAATTATCAGTCTAACTCACAAGCCACGAAAAGATAGAGATTGAATGCCTGAGGGAAAGAGTAGTTATGTGTTACTGACTGATTGAAATTGCATAACAGCTTTCAAATGAAGGAGCCTGGCCTCCTATGAGCCCCAAGCAAGGCTACCTTCCCAAGCCATGCTTAAATGAATACATTACAGGTAGTCCTCGACTTACAACAGTTCATTTAGTGACTGTTCAAAGTTACAACAGCACTGAAAAAAGTGACTTAGGACCATTTTTCACAGTTACAATCTTTGTAGCAGCCCCATGATCACGTGATCAAAATTCAGATACTAGGCACCTGACTCATATTTATGACCATTGGTGTGTCCCAAGGTCATGTGATCACCTTCTGCAACCTTTTGACAAGCAAAGTCAATGGGGAAGCCAGATTCACTTAACAACCAGGTTAATAACTTATCAACTGCAGTGATTCACTTAACAACTGTGGCAAGAAAGGTCCTAAAATAGGGCAAAACTCACTTGATAAATGTCTCATTTAACAATAGAAATTTTGGGTTCAGGTGTGGTTATAAGTTGAGGAACACCTATAAATACATGTGGATTTAGCTCTTCAGAAAGGGAACAGGTAGATTATAATATAAAACAATCCAGTGCAAACCAGTGAACAGTCTTAAAAAGATACAATAGATGTTTCACTGAATTATTATTTCGGGGTTTAAGGTTTGAAAGCCCATGAAAAATTGACTTTTGTTCTTTGGGCATAAAGTAAGATTAGGCACTGGAAGAGATTGTCTGGTTCTAAATTACTGAGAGGCTATATATGGAAGCAAGTTGACTAATTAATATTAGGATTTGATTGCTTCAGATTTCAGAGCATTGTCTGGTCTTAAGAGCACAAAGGACAATTGCATTTACCACTGGAAAACATATCACCTCTTACAGATACTGTTTTCAATGGATCACTTTATTGGTTGTCTATGGAGATTCTCAGTCATCCAGGTCATGGTTGTCCCAAAGGTTCTTCGTCAGGAGGCAACTGGACTTCCTTTTTTTTCTTCGAAGATGTTTCGCTTCTCATCCAAGAAGCTTCTTCAGCTCTGACTGGATGGTGGGGAATGGAAGGATTTATACTCCTTGCAGACAGCTGGTCATTTGCATTCTTTTAGAGAGTCACTGAGGCCACTTGGAGGTTTATCTGTTCTCTCAGTGTCACCTGAGTAGTGCAAATGTGTGTGGAGCCTTCTTGGCTGCAGGATGTTTTCTGCTCTGTGCCCCTTCACTGTTGAAGACAGGTGCAGGCTGTTGTGGATGAGTCTGTGCTGTCTGCCTCTCAGACTGAAGCACAAATTGTTCCTGTAGTCTGCAATGTTTTCTGGAAATCTATTCATACTCCCACACCATTTGAAGGGTGTTCATCCCAAAGTGCATAGCTAAATGTCTATGGAGATTCTCAGTCATCCAGGTCATGGTTGTCCCAAAGGAAAATAAGAAAGTCCAGTTGCATCCTGGAAAAGCACCTTTGGGACACTTTACTGGTTGTTTGTCTCCCTGTTGCCTGGACACAGCTAGCTAGGCTTCAGTGCAAAGACAGTCTCACATTTATTTAATATCCTGAAATGAATAGACACCTTCAGTTGTGGAATTCATTATTTTTAGGGACAGAGAGATGCATGAAACCCCTGTTTGCTTTACCTAATTTAAACAGTTATTTGGGGGAAAAAACACAGGAAACCAAGTGGCCAAATATAGCAGAAGCAGACTACCCCCTGTGAGAGTATCAATGCACTCTAAGATTGTTATGTGATGATTTACAAGTCTGTAGTAAATGCACTGAATTTATTCCACGCTTATTCTAATCCAAATATTGGCCACCAATATATCCACAAGGGTTCGTTTCCTCCGGCAGTTGGATGTCAGGTCAGAACAGCACCTTTGATCTTTCTAAATTGCTTGACTAAGTTCACAGATTGTGCTAAGTCAAAATACAGCTTGCTTTTTTATGCTGCAGTGAGTTCTATGATCTGTCATTGCAGCTCTCAGATCATCAGTAAGAGGTTAGTGTATTGCGAACCACACTGGTTGCAGTTTTATTTAATTAACTTTGATTAAACCGCCCATAGCTTAACGCAAGGTGTGAATCTTTTCCTTGTAGTATTAGTGGGAAGCGTTGGGGGCATGAGAAATTAATAATCAGCAGTTTGGGGAATGGGTCTGGAAACGCAAGTGCACTGTGCAATAATGTAAACATCATAGATACATCCTAGGGTTTCTTTTCAACTTAAAGTATTGCTGTACTGCAGTGTTTCCCAAACTTGACAATTTTAAGGCATGTGGACTTCAACTCCCAGAATTCCACAGCCAGCATTGCTGGCTGTGGAATTCTGGGAGTTGAAGTCCACATGCCTTAAAATTGTCAAGTTTGGGAAACACTGCTGTACTGTATCATTTTGGTTATAACCAACATGGTATAGTGGTGAAGGTCCAGACTAGAAATTGGCTGCCTGTGAGTTCTAGTCCTGCCTTAAGCACAAAGCCAGTTGGGTGTCTTTGGTCCAGCCCTTTTCTCTCAGCCCTAGGAAGGAGGCAATGGCAAACCACTTTTGAAAAACCTTGCCAAGAAAATTGCAGGGGCTTGAACAGCCAGCAGTCAAAACTGACTCGAAGGCAGTTACCTTCCAGATTAGTTCTTGTCTCTGTTGTTGGGAAAGGAGGGGAAGTAGAATTTGGAAGCTCAACTTTCTATTGTGCCTCTTGCAAATCAGAGGCAGCTCTCACACCAAAGAAACTATTTTTCTCAAGACACTTCATTTGTGGGTTCTGACTCAGTGACTTTTTAGGTTGTTTCATAGACTGAATCCAGGTCCGAAGCAGTGAGGTTTTTCTGGTTATTATAAAAAGCTACCATGCTAATAATAAATGTTTACTTAAATTTTTGAATGGTACCTGGGACTCACATTCCAAGTCTCTCAAGCCACCAACAGCAGAGGATAGCAAAATGAAAGCTTGGTCCCCAACTATAACCAGACAATGCTGATTTGTCCTTCCTTCTTTTTTTGGAGGAAGAGTCTTTTTCACATCCGGGAAGTGGGATTTCTACTGTCCCAAGGGTAGCTTGCCTATTGCTGCTGGAGGCACATGTCCACTAGCACCAATACAGAGCTAAAAGAACATTGCAGCCTGTTCTGTCCCAGCCTACGTGAGTCCTTGTTATGCTCACAAGGAGAAACCCCTCTTCCAAGAAACAGGGAGGAACCACAAGAAAAAAACAATCCCTTTTATTCTTTCAGACCTGAGTCAATGTCCAAGGCAAACAAACACAGTCCACAGAAACTCGATCCTCAACATGAACAGTTGCCTTCAGCAACCAGCACCTCCCACACCTTTCCTTTTATAATTCACCCAAGGCGTGGCTTCCTAATGCCTTCTCCTTTGCCTTTGGAGGCACCCCATTGCATTCCTTTGTCCTACTCGCTTCTCTTGCCTGCGCATTCGTGCATCCTGGACTTTCCCCAGCTGTTCTTCATCTCTGTCCAATTCAGGCTCCCAGCACAGCTGTGTCTCAGCCTGAGCTCGATCGAGTAGAGGAGCCAGGCTCCTTGTCCGACTGTAAGTCTTGGAGCTCCTCAGAGCCTTCCTCTGACTCTGATGTCACTCCAGGCCCCTCCTCCTCATCTGATTCCTCAGACTCAGCTGCCAGATCCACTGGCTGGCGAGGACTCACAACACAGCCAGCCAATTAGCCCACAATGGCTTCTGATAACGGCAATCACCAGGCAGAAAATAAAACAGTCCCAGGTGAGCAGCTGCTCCAGTGCCATTGCCCAGAATGACTTAGAGAAGCAGCAAGAGCAAACAACCCGCCTAACACTGCCCAAAGCTGGCAAACACAGAAAGAAATGAAACCCCATAGAGCACACTAAAGATGCCCCCTGAGATGTTTACTTTCATCAGTTGTTACACATCTGCTCAGTGTCTGCGGGACTAAAATGTGTCCTTGGTTGTCTCTTCTCTGGTGCAGACAGCATTAGTCTTCTTTCTCACATATTTAAAATTCATCGATTTCTGCTTCTACCAAACACATTCTTCTTCTAAATCAGTCGTGCTCAACGTTTGTGTGACAGCGACCCCCGTCACACAAACATTCTGCGCATGCGTGACGTGGTGCGCATGCGCGCCGCCGCCCATGCGTGTCGCCGCCCCATGCGTGGCGCCCCATGCGCAGCGCCGCCCCCATGCACGCCACCGCCCCATGCGCGTGCACATGCGCGGCACCGTCCCCCATGCGCGCACGCATGCGCGGCACCGCCCCCTGAGGGGGGGAAATGGCGAATTGCCTTCTTTGGTGACCCCCGAAAAATGGTCGATCGACCCCAAATGGGGTCGCGACCCATAGGTTGAGAACCGCTGTTCTAAATGCACAAGTATCCAGTGCAGCAGGAGGGCAGAGGGACAATGGGAGGCTGCATGGGTGAGACTAGACTTACTTGAGAAACTTACAACTTTCCCTGCCAGCTTCTCCGTTGACTTTTTTCTTGCAAACTTCCCACTGGCATAAACTTTGCTAGTGGGAAGGTAGCAGAGAGCATTGGCATTCCTGATCAGCTTGACAGTTCCTACTTCTGCAAAGCCGTCAGGGAGTGCTGGAAATGAGGGTCACATGACCGCAGCTGATCACGGCAGTGCATCTGTGGCACTGAAGAAGAAGCAGCGTGGCGGTGCTGAAACACTTTCTAAAATTTCATCTCCGTGGGGTTCATGGGCCCCGGCATTTTGTAAATTGTCCCAGGTGTGTTCCCTTGGCTCAATAATGGTTGCCCTCTACCTTCCAGTTTGGCCCAGTAGAAGGTTACAAACAAAGAGATACGAGGGTTTTAGTAATATGTAGCTGTCAAAACCATTATTCACCATTCATCAGAAATGATGTTTTTCAGATGGGTTTATACCACAATTTTAATTAGCTAAGTAGCCAATAGATTAGATGTCTTTCTATATACGTGGGATTTATATATGCCCATGAGACAGTACAGGCATTCCTCGATTTACAACCCCAAAATTGAGCCCAAAATTTCTGTTGCTAAGCAAGACATTGGTTAAAATGAATTTGCCCCATTTTACAACCTTTCTTGTCATCATTTTTAAGTGAATCACTGCGGTTGTTAAGTTAGTGACACGGTTGTTAAGTGAATCGGCTTTCCCCACTGACTTTGGTTGCTAGAAGTCAGTCACATGGCCCTGGGACATGGCAACTGTCATAAATATGAGTCAGTTGCCAACGGTCTGAATTTTGATCATCGGACCTTGGCAATGCCAGAATGGTCGTAAGTGTGAGATACGGTCATAACTCCCTTTTTTCAGTGCCGTTGTAACTTTGAACAGTCACTAAATGAATTGTTGTAACTGTAATTGCATCTTTCATATCATGATTCTCATTCATAGCATAGACAGGCACCAAGGAATTGCTAAACTTCTATTATATGGTTTTTTAAAAAAAGCTTACAAAAGAAATTACAAAAGCAAAGTGGATTACTTAAGAGAACTGACTTAATTTGAAAAATATAGAAACCCCAAACATCTGCTGGAACTGATTTACAACTTGTTAGTGAAATACAACCCAGAAACCCAAGAAGTTATAAAGATTGTGTGTTTTAAAGAATGAAGAATTTAAACAAGATAATTGATATGCAACAATGGGAAAATTGATGGAAGACAAATATTAAATTTCCCATGAATATTTACACTTAAAGAAAATGGATACAAGATATTTTGCTATTAATATATTATTCCAGTGCTGACTGCCATAATGGATAAACACATTTTTATAAATACTGTTAGAAATGCAATAATCAGTCCAGATCATTCTTTCATATCTGGTAGTATAATGTTATAAAGCTCAAAAAAGTGTGGAAGAAATTTATGATAGAAATAAGCACATTTTAAAAGTTGAACTCTCTTTTCTGCCAGCTGTTTTTCTGTTAAACATCCCCAAATCACATATCCCTATAAAGTGAACTGAGTTGGCTCGGTATATGAAACCAGCTGCCAGGACAAATTATCCCTTTTATTGGAAATCACACATAATTCCCTCTTTAGAACCATAGCAAATTAAAATGTGGGAGTAGGCATTAATATCAAAAATAACTTTACATTTGAAAAACAAATCTGGTACAGAATTTAATGCAACTTGGAAACTGCTTATGGATTATAATTCTACATATGGACTTTAAGCTTTGGTTTCTTCTTTAACATAAGGCTTTCATTCATTTGCTTTTCCTTGATTTGTTAAAAATGACAGACACATTTTTGTCAATGGTTCATTCTGACTTATTTATATTATATTGATCACTGCTGTTAATGTTTTTAGATTTTTATCCCATCTTCCCCCCCCCATATCATGGTGAATAAACCTAATACTCCTTCCTCCTCCTATTTTCTCCAGAACAACAACCCTGTAAGGTGAGTTGGGCTGAAGGAGAGAGCAATTGGCCCAAAGTCATTGAGCTGGCTTTCATGCCTAACTCAGAACTAGAACTCATACTCTTCTGGGTTCTAGACTACCACTTTAACCAACTGTGGTGGTGCAGTGGTTAGAATGCAGCATTGCAGACTAATTCTGCTGACTGCCGACTGCCAGCAGTTCGGCAGTTCGATTCCCACCGACTCAAGGTTGACTTAGTCTTCCATCCTTCTGAGGTCAGTAAAAGACTGAGATTATTGGGGGCAATATGCTGACTCTGTAAACTGCTTAGAGAGGGCTGTAAAGCACTGTGAAGCAGTATACAGTATAAGTCTAAGTGCTATTGCTATTGCTAGACAAAACTGTCTCTTAGTATTTGATATTGGATATCAATATTGGATATCAATATTAGATATAGACTTGATTTTAATAATGGTTTGATACAAGATATTTTAATATGCAGTACTGACCTCAATTTCTGTCAATGTTTTTATTTAATATTATACAGCTTGTAAATATATTTAAAAAAAACCTGTTCTTTCTGATGGCTATACTTTCAGATATCTAATTACATTAATGAATGAATGAAAATATATAATAGCTAGCATGTTCCTGAAACCTGGACATTTTCTATAAATTTAAAAATAAGTTTCTGATGGATATGACATTGCTAACAGGTCCATATGTTTCAAAAAAGAAAAAGAAAAATTGTTGGAAAAATAAGTTATGAGACAGATCCTATGCTCTGAAAATTCTCTCTGGAGAATGACTTCACAGTGATAGGATATGGATGATAAGAGAATGACAGGATGAACAAATGCTTTGGTGCAAACTGCAATATATGGGTCTGAATAACTACACTTTTTAATGACAGGGAGCAGATGTAAAACCTAAGATAAATTCAATATTGATAAAAAAATGTGTTGGTAGTTTTAATTTGAATGCAGTTGTTATATTTGCAGAAAAGTAGTCATGCTACATAACAGCATCTTGGATAAATATATTTACCAAGAACTATTTGTAAAATTTGATGCATTCCTTTGAAAAAATGAATTTTGCAGCAGTCTCATTTATTTATCTGTCCCTTATATTTATACTTCAGGCTTGTGTCAGAAATGTTTCCAGATTTTGCAAAGGGGTAGTATGGCTCCTAGAGGAATGGCAAGGCTCCAACATGAATATGTCCTTCAAAAACTGAAGCACAGAACTTTGGGCTTCTAAGACCCAAGATTCATAAGAACTGAAATCTAAATTGAATTCCAATAGCAGCTGGCCCAAAGCAAAGGAAAAGGCATTGTGAATAGAGAAAGCTATCAAATCATCAGTTATCTGGGGCAAAGCTGACAAAAGGAAAGAAATTCCAATTGGAAAGCACTGAAAAAAAAACCAGAATAACAAAGTTTGAAGGGACTTTGGAGATCTTCTAGTCTAACACCCTGCTCAAGCAAGAGACCCTATAACCATTCCTGACAAATGGCTGTCTAATCATTTCCTAAAAACCTCTAATGATGGAGCACCCACAACTTCTGCAGGCAAACCGTTCCACTAATGAATCGTCCTCACTAGGAAATTTCTCTTTAGTTCTGGGTTGTATTTCTCCTTGATAGGTTTTCCATCCATTACTTCTTGTCTTGCTCTCAGGTGCTTTGGAGAATAGGTTGAGCCCCTCTAGTTTCATATTCATAATGTAAAAGTACTGTATATGCTTCTTTATAGGTTAGCAGTAAGCATCTTCCCTCTTTTTTTTACTAGATGCCCATGCATTTCTTTTAAGATCAACACTATAATCCACCAAAAGTATCTCAGGATGGCCTCCTTCCATCAAGAAGTGAAATGACTTTTTTACACGGTTTTCTACCTCACAAAATGATTCTTAAACCAGCCTTCCTAACCAGCCTATCTTCCAGGAGTTGATTTGGGCTCCAAGAATTATACAGCTAGAATGTTCAGCAATGAACATTATAGAAATTGCAGTGTACAGCTTTGAAGAAAAACCAAGTGAGGAAAGGCTGGCAGACAGTCATTTAGCTTTTTTTTCTGAAGACAAGTATATAACACCCTGTGTCTCTGCACATCTTTTCTGTGGAATTTTGCTGGAAATGGAACAATGGTTCTTTAGCATATCTTGAGCACAACTCAGATCAAGAAGATTCCTTGTTCATGCTTGTTCTAGATTACTTCCGTCGGTAGAGTAGATTTAAGATTATCTTAATAGGAGCAGAAATGAAAGAATCAGTTCAGATGTGCACTTCACTTATTAGATATACAGTGAATATATTTCCTTCTAGTGGGGCAGAGATTATGGGAAAAGTGCTATATAAATTTTTACTCAAGTATTTTCTATTATTTTTATGAAGATCCACCTTTGTGATCTTATTTATTTAACTTTATGATCCTTATTTATTTAACTGTTACTTGGTTTTTTTTCTAGGAACTTGGTAACATTCATGATCAGCTTCCCTTCAGCGTACTCTCTTAAGAAAGCTTGTTAGGTTGCAATAAGAAACAGTAACTCCTCCAAATCTCCTAGTGAGTTTTGTTTTGTTCAGTAGAGACTTAAATCCCAATACCCTAACTTTAACCTCTGCACTCTCCTGTTCTCATACATGAAATCCAGACTGGCAAATCTTTATAAGTAGTAAGAACGTATAGACTGTGAATACCTAAAGATCATACTTGGATCATGTTTGATAGTGATCTGGCATTTTTCAATTAAGTGGAGTTTTTTAAATATGTCTGGATGGATGAGATTTTTCTGCAGAGGTTAAAATTAATGACACTGGTGCTTGGCAGAAAAATTCAGGAGACTGGCTTTAAAATAATGTAAGTAGCATTTTAACAGTGATCTATTACAAGAAAAGTACCCAGCCATGGAAGGATCTCAAAGCTTCTGGTTGGTCCACACAGTGAAGCCTGTTGAAAGGTACAAATGAAATATAAAAGACATAAAATTTGCCCAAAGTAGTATAGTTCTGAAGTGATCAGTGTTTTTATTATACTGTATAAAAGGGAAGCAGCAGATGAGTAATTTGTAGATTTAAATACATTCATTGGTCTCAAACACATTAATGGATTGGAAACTAATTTGCAAAAAGTAGAGTATCATGTGAATCAATTTATGCACAGACCAAATTTCCTTCCTTAACCCTCTATGGAACTTCTTCAAAACCAATTGCTACTTTCTAATTTTTTTCTCCTCATCTCTAGTCACCAATCACAGGAGGGTAGAATTCACATTCTAGCTGAAGAGATTAGATTCTTCGCAGGAATAAGAAGAAGTGTAAAGGGATTATCTTTTCTTTTCATGACTTCTAAATGCATTCTCTTCCAGAACCTGTCCCATTTTGTTATAGTGAGTGGGATGTGAAGTTAGGAAGGCATGTAAGGTATTTCTTGGGTACATTCTGCCCGCAGCGCTGCTGCTTCTCTCAATGTTTGTTGCTTGCACTCAGGATATTTCTTGCTTAGAACTGACAGTGGAAAGGAAAGCACTTTACTTATATAAGACTTTATAAATGCTAACCAGAACTGAAGTGTCCACATATCTGGGTTTTCAGTCTTCAGCATTTTTTTTTTTTTTTGCAACACATTCTGTTTTATTTCTCTCTATGATTGTGTGAAAAAATGAATTCCTAGCTGTCAACCATATAAACAGATTTCAGGCTACTATTAGCAGACAGGAAATTATTTACTAGAGAAACTGTGTAAGTATGCAAAAGACTGTACTCTGTGTTGTGATTTTTGTCATTACTACAAATGATTGTGATATTTTGTCTCAGGCTATAGGAACAGTAACTCTCCAGTATTTATATTTAAATATTTAATCCTTATGATGGAGGCTACTGTAAGTTTCATTTTTCAGAGAAGAGTAACAATTGTATGATAAGCTGTGATTTCCTTGAGGCCATTCAACTAATTTCATAAATGTGTCACAAAACAGAATCTGGGTCTCCTGTGCCAAGATTTTGTCTATCAAGTGGCACTGAGCAGGGTTAGAAAAAGTATTTTTTTCAGATATCCCAAATGGAAAAGGATGGGCTTGGCAGAATGAAAAAAGTTTTAATTGTTGTCTAATAAGGAATACATCCTTTTTTACTTCACAGTTCCATTCCATTCCAGTTAATTCCAAGTAGCTTAGAGGAATAATTTCTTAACCATGATGGGAGAGGGAAGAGACACTGCAGAAGATTGTTTAAGGATGAGATACTATATTATAGTTGTTGTTGGTGGTGATGCATGCAACATCAATCGGATGTTCCTATCCAGATTTTTAGTTCTGGTTAGGTTCAGTCCATCATTCTGACTGTATATCTAATGACTGGAATTCCCCTGGCATTAATTGCCTTGATGGTTTGGGCTGAGTTTGGATCTTGCTTGTCCCTTTCTTCACTTTTTCTGTTGTTATTACAAATTCTTTTATTTCAGCTTCTTTTATTTTTCCCTCTTCACCTCCTTTATCCAAGCTGTACAGGTAGTCCTCGACTTACGACCACAATTGAGCCCAAAATTTCTGTTGTTAAGTGAGACATTTGTCAAGTGAGTTTTGCCCTATTTTAGGACCTTTCTTGCCACAGTTGTTAAGTGAATCACTGCAGTTGATAAGTCAGTAACCCGGTTGTTAAGTGAATCTGGCTTCCCTATTGACCTTGCTTGTCAGAGGGTCACCAAAGGTGATCATACATGAGCTTGGGACACAGCAATAGTCATAAGTATGAACCGGTTGCCAAATATCTGACTTTTGATCATATGATCATGGGGATGCTACGAAGGTTGTAACTGTGAAAAATGTCCATAAGTCATTTTTTTCGGTGCCGTGGTAACTTTGAACAGTCACTAAATGAACTGTTGTAAGTTGAGGACTGTTAAGTCCTTGAAGCGAAGGCGAAGGATGAAGACACATTTCTGCAGAACAACTCTTTATTGTGCTTTTAGTCAAAACTCCAACAACAAGCAAAGGCACGCAGGCCTCCTTTTATACGTCCAAAACCCCAGACACAATGGCAGCATAGTCAGGCACTTTTCGCGCCTCGCGCATGTGCGCAAGGCTGGCGCCACTCAGTCTGGTCCCGGGCAGCTTCTGCAAAGCCCGGGACCCTTGCAACATCCCGAGCCTGCATTTGCAGGCTCAGGACACAACAAGGACTACCTGCTGTTTAGCCAAATCCAAAAATGCCAGGGAATTTCTAGACAAATCAGCCATCAATTGACACATAGACATAAACAACATCTATAGACTATGCCAGGGTAAGCAACCTTGGCTCTTTTATGACTCGTGGACTTCAACTCCCAGAATTCCTGAGCCAGCCATGCTGGCTCAGGAATTCTGGGAGTTGAAGTCCACGAGTCATAAAAGAGCCAAGGTTGCTGGCTCAGGAATTCTGGGAGTTGAAGTCCACGAGTCATAAAAGAGCCAAGGTTGCTGGCTCAGGAATTCTGGGAGTTGAAGTCCACAAGTCATAAAAGAGCCAAGGGTGCCTACCCCTGGACTATGCAAAAGAGACAATCAACCAGCCCAAAAGAGAAGAAGACCCCAGCACCTCTGCACTAATAATCAGCATTCAGATCAGCATAGATCATAACTCCAAGATCACTTTCAGACCAACAATCAAGTAAGAGATACCCCAATCAAGAAACTGCCAAAGAGTCTTTAGTAAACAGCCCAACCAAACAATCCCTAAGACCTCTCCCACCCACCCAGACTGGCAGGACACCAGAACACAAACCGACAGCTAAACTGCTGTTTGATTTAATATCAGAGTTATCCAATTAACTGATACTGCATTTCAATTCACATAGTACCAAATAGCTTACTAGAAACAATTTAGCATTTGAGTGCTTCGTTCCTTCCATGGAATAAAAAAGTATTATACTCTTTTATAGATTTATTTTTTTTAACATCAGAACTAATATGCTACATCTACACAGGATGCTGCGCTTAAGAAATATACTAGGCAGTGGTACTTTGAATGACTATTTTAAAGAAGCTGTGTTTTTTTCACGCATCACGTCATACATATGACCGCTGAAGCCAAACTATAGAGACCTTCCAAGATACCATTTGTCTTTATGTACAAACCAGGATGAGACAACCATTTCGGGTGACAGCATGCCAAAGTGATGGCCATTGCATCTTGGAGTCTGATGCAGACCTGGGGTGTGCATCATTTATGTGATGATTTCACATATCTCATATTATTTATCCACCTTGATCCCCTGTGGATGGGAGATAGAATGTAGCATTAGCAGCTTCCTAGCTGTTCTTCTTGAAGTTCCTCACCATTCTTCTTTCTTGACAAACTAATAATGTGCTCTCTAAACCACACAACTCTCCTGGGGTTCAATCAGATCCATTCATCAATGGTTTATGGACTAGAAGTGGCTTCCATTCCCCCCCCCCAAAAAAAAATTAAGTCTTTTTGCACTGGCTCAAGAGCACATTTAACATACATCTTTGAATAGGTCAGTATAATTAGGCTTGCCCTCTGGAATCAAACTTCTTTTGCTTTCTTTAAACTTATTTTACAGTTTGGGGAATAGAAATCACTTTAAAAATTGGGGTTGGACAACATGCCAGACTAAGCCAAACAGAGGTTGTGTTGTTTGTAGTTCAGTTTGTGGTCCTATTATTTCCACACTGATATTTTATGGGTCAATAATGTCTTATATCTAGATTATGTTATAATGATACCAAATGATACCAAAAATATAATTTTGGCTCAAATTGTTTGTAGGCGTTTATCCAAGGCACCGCTATGTCATTAGCACTGTTGCTTATTTTATTATCATGTTGTTGTAATTGCTTGGGGCAGCCTACAAATAAAATATTTAAAAAAAGATGAATAAACAATAATTCTTCATGGGAAAAGAACATGATATATACTGTATATAATCCCCATCTTACTTTTTTCAGTGATTTGTGGATACTGCTGCTCTGATTCAATAAATCGTCCACAGTGCCATGTTGTGGTATCAGAGCTAGTCTTCTTGTCAGTAAAGGGGACCAGGTTTGCATAATTTGTTGTTTTTAGTTGCGAAGTCGTGCCCGACCCATTGCGACCCCATGGACAACGTTCCTCCAGGCTTTCCTGTCCTCTACCACTTACTGCTTCAGTGACTCCATCCAGCCACCTCATTCTCTGTTGTCCCCTTCTTCTATTGCCCTCAATCTTTCCCAGCATTAGGCTCTTCTCCAGTGAGTCCTTCCTTCTCATTAGGTGGCCAAAGTATTTGAGTTTCAACTTCAGGATCTGGCCTTCTAAAGAGCAGTCAGGGTTGATCTCTTCTAGGACTGACCGGTTTGATCATCTTGCAGTCCAGGGGACTCGCAGGAGTCTTCTCCAGCACCATAGTTCAAAGGCCTCAATTCTTTGGCGCTCAGCCTTTCTTATAGTCTAACTTTCACAGCCATACAATGCAACTGGGAAAACCATGGCCTCAGAGATGTTTTTTTCTGGAAAGCATCTGACTTTTCCATTTTGAAGAACATGCCAGCATTTTAGCTACAGGTGCAGAGGGAGGCACAAGAGAGACGCCTGGAGGCCCAATAGGAAAGTATATCACTAGCGGTAGCTACTAGACTAATTAGCTAACCTCGACTTCCCCTGTGCTTCTTGCTCCCCCTCTGCCTATCTTTTTAATTTCATATTATTGTACTTCCATTGTTCATTTTTATTGTTTTAGTCCTTTGCTATCGTTATGTTTACATTTTTATCATTTTTTTTCATTCTATTGTTGTAAGCTGCCTAGAGTAGCCCCACAGCAAGATGAGTGGCAAACAAATTTAGCAAATAAATAAATAAGATAGCTGCCCACACAAATCCAATAGAAAAAAAGGCACAGAAACACAACTTGTATTATTTACTGCTTTGGGGGATACATCATTGGTTAGCATTCTTGGAAACTAATTCTCAGTGTGAATACAGAATGGTTTCTGCTAACTGCTTATTATAGCCTCCATGGTATCTAAATATATCCTGATAGAAAAAGAAAAAACAGGATAAGAGAAAGCCATTGGCTTTTCAGATTGTTGCCCCTATTATTAAGGTGACCAACTTTTTTACAATGAAAAGGAGGACACAAATAAATTGAAGAAAAAAATATCGTAAATAAAAGAAACATTTTATTCATTGCGACAATAATACAGACAACTTGCATGTGCAAAGTTTGCCAACTGGGTGTTTTGGCGCGCTCAGCAGCAATTCCTATTGGCTTTCGAAAGCCAATAGTGGGAGTAGCACAGCTCATGCAAAAGTTGAAAAAAAAAACCATCAAAAAAAAGGTGCCGGAACGCCGTTCTGAGTGTTCTATGAGGGAAAAAAAAGCCCTGCAGATTAGTCTTCAAATATCAAAAAGAAGGACATGTAGGAGGACACTTTTCGAGGGAGGACAGAACTTACAAAAGGAGGACTGTTCTCCCTAAAGGAGACGGTTGGTCACTTTACTATTATAAACAAATTATTATCCAATAAGTATTTTGATCCATAATATCAACAGTATGTTTCCACTGGGTACGTTTTAAAAATCTGTTTAGAATATTTTAAAAGATTTGCCAGGGAAGACTTCTATAGTGTATCAAAACAAGAAGTGATATGAAAAGATTTGAGGTTTAATATTTGTCTATTGTTGTGTGTGGGCTGGTTTTTGCATTTGGGGAAGTGGGAGGCTTTTGGGGGGAGTGTTACTCAGAGTTTTAAAAAACTGATTCCATCAAGTATAGAGCTACACCAGCTCTGGCAAGGCAAAATTCACTCCCAAAATAGATAAAGCACAGACCTATTTGGTGTGTTAGTGGGTAAAACATTAGCGAATTTTTTTACACTAATATTTCAGACTTTTAAAATACCAAATCAATCTGCACAAGTATTTGATGGCTTCAAATAAATAGGATACTGATTAGTGGCAAGTTATTGGTAAGTGTTTTGAACTAACATAGTCAATGCTGAATAAGAATTTTAAAATAATATTATATTCCTCGTAGAAGACTAGCATAGAACACTAGTGGTTCTAATTATCCCAAACCTGATTTTTCATGATTTTTTTTTTAAGTTGCCCTCTGATTTAAAAGGGTAGTATATTTTGACCCAGGTTCCTCCCAAAAAAATGCTTTAAAAAGGAGGCAAAATGTCTTCTGTGGAATCTCTCAAAGCTGCCAAACTGCCAAACTGCCTATTTTCCTTCCTTTTTTAGTTCTTTTTATCGATTTTTTTTGGTTTCCCTTTCAAATATCCATTGAAACAAAATAAATAAAAAGAATAGTTTTTGTGGCAGCAGAGATATCTTCAGATTGTTTCCTGAACTGGTGAAGATCTGGCCCAATTAATTATACAGTGCAAGTTTATGAGAACTCCTGGCTTTCATTGCTGAATAACTTTAAAAAACCTTTCTCAGTTCTGATATTTCTCAGCCATTTATAATAAATTTACATATATATAATATATACAGGTAGTCCTTGACTTATGACCACAACTGAGCCCAAAATTTCTGTTGCTAAGCGAGACAGTTGTTAAGCTAGTTTTGTCTCATTTTACAACCTTTCTTGCTGCAGTTGTGAATAACTGCAGTTGTTTAGTAACACAATTGTAAAATGAATCTAGTTCCCCATTAACTTTGTTTCTCAGAAGGTCACAGAAAGTGATCACATGTCCCTGGGACACTGTCATAAATAAAAACCAATTGCTAAGCAACCAAATTTTGATCATGTGACCATGAGGATGCTGCAATGGTCATAAGTGTGAAAAACAGTCAGAAATCACTTTTTTCAGTGCAGTTGAAATGTTGAATGGTCACTAAACACATGGTTGTAAATCAAGGATTACCTGTAGGTCTGTATATCTCAAATTGAGAAACCACCCATCTCCCTCACAGAGGGACCCTAAGTGGCGGCCAAGTAAAATGGAGCTCCAGATGAAAAAGAGCTCCCACTCTTTTCAAAGAGCAATCTGCCTTATGAGGGAAGCATGGCCACGTGCTCTTCCACTGGAAAATATTCAGCCACAATGACGTTTTGAAGAATCAGATTCAAAGAGCAATCTGCCTTATGAGGGAAGCATGGCCACATGCTCTTCCACTGGAAAATATTCAGCCGCAATGACGTTTTGAAGAATCAGATTCAGACATTTAAGAAAAATATGGGATCTTGAGAGACAGGAAGAAAGAGTATGTCATTACATAATTATTCTGCACAAAGCAGAAACTGTAATTAATCACAAAAGAAATTAAAGACTGAAATTAGAATTGGAATTCAGATGCTGGATGGCACCTTTGATTAACAATGACTAAAAATAAATACCAATAATGAGTTTAAACAGAGACCTAGATAGGCCTAGCAATGGAGACAAGCTAAGAAAGACCACAACAATGCCAAGTGGAACAAACTCAGTGGCCACATCAGTCTGGCACTGCCCTTCTGGGTATGACATAAAAGGAAAGCTGTCCAAAGGGATTCCTTCCCACCCACGCTAAAACAATGTACAGTCATGCCTTTATGCAAGTAAAACATGTCTTTAAAATAAGAAATACTGTAACTGTGTCAAAATATGCTCAGTTAAACATAAGGGAGAAAATGTTATGTATCATGAATCCATGGTTAACATAACTTTCCTTGTCAAGGTGACAAGGAATAGGGTTATGCAGATCTTCAAAAGAGTGTTGGGCTCTCAAGACTGATTGGTTCTATTTCAGTCCAGGAGGAGATATTCCACTGTTCAAACCAACAGAACCACATTCCCACTAGGATGTGCATAGATTCAACCAAATCCAGAAACAACCTGCATTCGTTCAGGCAGATTTGTTCATTTTCTGAACTGAAGCACAAGTCCATCTGAAGACTTCTGTCCTGGAGAGATTTCTAGAGACACAGAAATAAATAAAAGCTGATGCATTTGTCTTGAAGCTCTCCATGATAGGAAACCCCCACCCCCAAAACTGAGAAGGAAAGGAGGATTTAAATTTTCTGATTGACAACTGTAGTTTCTACTTACATGAAATGATTTTAGCAGGCTTAGCAGTCACAGGGTATTGTAACGGTAATGCTGAAATGTAACTGCCGCAGCATTCTTGGAAAACACAGTGGTATTGCCAGTTTTCTCACCCAAGGACAGACATTTTAAAGGGTTTTGGTGGAGCTGGTGAAATCTGGATGAGTGAATCTTTAAGTGCATAGATTTTATTTCTTAGAACTCCTTGTTTCTTGCAGCTGCTGTTCTGGAATATTTCCAGTTCCCTGTCTAGTCATATAGTCAACCATATACAGGTTGCTTAGTGAGAGAAATGGAAAACATTATTCATCTCTCTCCCCTCTTTTTTTTTTTAAAGATTTATTCCAGGGGAATTACCACTGCTGCTATTCCTCTGAATATTTTATAACATTGCCCACTAAAAGCATAGGGGGAAAAAATGACATCCCTTTTTTTTAACCCCTCAAAATCTAAGTGCTGCTCTTACATAATCCACCCTGTGGGTTATTGTTATGGCTGATTGGTTAAACCTACTGCTGATCTTGTGCTGTTGTTTAGTTGCCTTGGCCTGCCTGCATAAGCTGTTATTCTTGCAGGCTCACTGGAGTTGGATTCTTCCAGAGGTTTTAGTAAAACAAAGAGCAGAGAAACTTAATCCTGATTCAAAGATATTTTTTTATCTGTAGTAAAGATACCACAGTGCCAATCAAATAGGATTTTTCAAGCTTTCAGGCTTCACTTTATTTCCAGAAGGGTAGAAAGGGCAGAAGAAAAACAACCACGAGAAATCCATCATCAAAACAATGCTGAACTGAATTTGTCAATAAAGACAAAAGGGAAATAAGTATGGCCAGGTGACTAGTTTTATTGAAAAGATGTATGTGTTTGACAGTGCTATAGATCAGAGGTCCCCAACCTTTTGAGCACCAGGGACCGGTTTTTCCATGGATTGGAGGGTACGTGGTTTTGTGTGCTGCCTGCATCTCGTGGATGGGGCTTTGCTTGTTTGTGCAGCCCAGTTGCTGGCATGCCACAGCCTGATATTGGTCCACGGATCGGGGGTTGGGGACCCCTGCTATAGATTGCTGGGCATTATATATAGAGAGACTTGAACATTTTTGATCAGGAAAATGAGATAGTTGTCTTTTTTTAAAAAAAATGGTGCCTGTTTTACTGAGCTTTATTGGAGGCAAAGCCCACAGCTTATTAAGAAAGTTCATTGCCTGCTCTGAGCCTCCCAGGCAAGTCCTCCCAGTTCAGGTTTGCAGAACCTGTTAAAAAAAAAAAAATACTGCAGGAACTTTTGGTATCCAAACCATTATTACAGGCAGTCTTTGCTATCTCTATAGAAACTTACAGCAGAAATACTACAAACCTGCGATCTGGAGTAAAGACAAATGTGAATAAGCTTGTCCTGGTAACAGAGTCACGAATCCAAATGCATTTGTGCTATCATTGTTGCACAGATTGACCCTTATTGGAACTTGTAAAAAATGCCATAAAATGGGACAATGAGCCACAAAGCCTTGATGCAGGACTGAAAAGATTGGTGTAATGAGAAGAAGTCCTTTAATTTAGTATTACACATTGCAGCTGTGCCATTGATGCAGAAGGCCTACAAATGGATGTAGGGAAAGTTCAAGCTATTCTAAATGCCCTAACATTTCCAGATGTGTCACAGCCATGATCCTCTTTAGGATTTGCTAATCATTATAACAGGTTTCCTGCCAATCTAGCCACTGTGCTATATTCTTTGAAGACTTTCTTACAAATGGGAAGGGCATGGCAGTTGATTAAAAACCTGTGAATCAGCTATCACAGACATAAAGAAAACTATGATGTCAGACACAGTGTTCATTTGTCACGACTTGCCATCACCAGTGAATCTGACTAGTTACATCAGCACCAGCATCAGGATCATTACAAGTTCCACTTGTAGCAGCTGCTCAAATGCAGTTTTGGGCTTTTTTTCCTTGGCAGACATCAATACAAAATAGAATTCAGATGACCATACAATCAAGCACTGAGACTGAGAATTCTCTCACCATAGCTAAGATTATTCAAACAGAAACTAGGAGAGACTCAACACTGTATCATGTCTATGAAGATTCTCAGTCATCCAGTCATCATGGTTGTTCCAGAGGTGTTTTTTTTTTTCAAAAGACAACTGGACTTTCTTTGTTTTACCTTGAAGACATTTTGCTTCTCATCTAAGAAGCTTGGATGAGAACTGAAGAAGCTTCTTGGATGAGAAACAAAATCTCTTCAAGGAAAAACAAAGTCCCATTGCCTTTAGAACTACACTGTTTCATGTTACATACAACTTAAAACAACATGCAGCAAAGTATCAGTTTTATCACTGCTATGTTGAACTTATGCTTGACAGTGGTTATATTATGTGGACACCGAGAGCGATTATACCATCCAGGTTTGAGATCTTGAATGTTGAATGAATTTCATGTTGAACCTCTTGGAGAAGAAAAAGTCAAGGAACTAATAGCATTGGCTGGTGGCTGAATACAGTCCAAGAAATCAAACAGTTTGCAGTTATTGGAGAAATATTAAACTGACTCAAAAGCTTGAAAATTTCAATTTGAATATTGCAATGCATTATTTGCAACAAGAAATCAAACAACAGCAGTGTTGTTCTTAGGATATTCCTTAAATTTAAAGTTGGGCTTTGATAAAGTAGATCACAACCTACTACTTGATAAGATAGAAAAATGCGGGTAGACAGCATCACCACCAGATGGATCCGTAGCTGGCTGACCAGCCGTACTCAGCTTGTGGTCCTCAAAGGAAGCACATCTACATGGAGGGAAGTGTGTAGTGGGGTGCCCCTGGGCTCTGTTCTGGGCCCAGTGCTCTTCAACATCTTCATCAATGATTTGGATGAGAGGATAGATGGGGAACTCATCAAATCTGATATACTTGTAGCATTCCAGGCCCACCTATTTGCCTTGGTAGATAAAGTCTGTCAATGTCACTGCGTGGATGAAGGGCATGATTCATTGTCATTATTTTTCTGGTCTTCCTATCCATTGCTTTTAGTTCTGCTTGAGTCCAGTCCACTATTCCAGCTGTGTACCTAATGACTGGGATTGCCCAGGTGTTGATTGCCTTTATGGTATTTCCTCCATTGAGTTTGGACTTTAAGATCTTCTTCACTCTCTTGATGTATTCACCTCTAATCTTTTTCTTGACTTCAGTGTGCTTGATGTTGTCAGCTGGAAGGATACCCAAGTATTTGTAGTAATCTTCCTCATCCAGATTCTTAATGTTATTTTCATGGGGCATCTTGATTCCTTCAGTTTTCACTATTTTTCCTTGTTTGATAGTAAGTGTGGCACATTTGTCCAAGCCAAACTCCATTACAATATCTTGGCTATATATTATTATTATTATTATTATTATTATTATTATTATTATTATTATTATTATATCTTCTTTGAGGAGGACAAACAGCTGAACAGTTGAGCAGTCTTTTCACACTGAAACAATGACTAACTGAAGACAATAGAATGTGGACTGTAGAAAGAAGTTGAGCTTGACCCAGTTGAAAACTCACCTATAATTTCTGAGTGACCATCAGTGACCTATAATTCACCCAGTGACTAAAGTAGACCCACCATGAGTGCTAATTGCTCTAATTGCTCCAATATCACTGAACACTCTTCCTGTTGTGATGGCAATCATCCCACAGATATATTAAAGCTACCGCAATTCCTAGATTTATAGATAAATAGAACCTGTATCTTGGGGAGGCAGTATTCTCTATTGCAGTGGTTCTCAACCTATGGGTCGCGACCCCATTTGGGGTCGATCGACCATTTCTCGGGGGTCGCCAAACAAGGCGATCCGCCATTTTTTCCCCTCGGGGGATGGCACCGCACATGCAAACCGCGCATGGGGGCGGCGCCGCGCCCGCGCACCACGCATGCACAGCTCGTTTGTGTGACGGGGGTCGCCGTCACACAAACATTGAGAAGCACTGCTCTATTGGGATATTGTTATTAAATAATTAAGCATAGCTGTGATTTTGTATGGTTGCTGGATTACATGGCCCTGGCTATATATTTTTTTATTTCTTATAGAATGATGAGGGTGAGTTCTTCTAATAGTTTCAGGAAAGCAAACAAGTAGAGAAATCTACTCCTGACTAATACCTTTCATTTGTTGTTCAAAAAAAAAAAGACATCTTGCACCTGCTCATCTAAATGTTGCAGATATAACTCTTAATGCAATCAGTTTTATCTGCAAGTTTCATTTATTTCCTCCAAGAAATACCAATATTATCCACAATGGCTTTTTAAAAATCACACGGTAAAGATGCAATTTATTTGAAATTTGTCCTTGATAAGGAATTGAGTTTCCTGGAAATGGAAACTGTTCCTGGAAAAATAGCTATTTCTGTTATATTTCTATGTTTACATCAATGGGAAATTCAGGCTCTGCATCAAGATTTGGATTTGGCCATGAAGTTGAATTAGAAGTGGCCTCTAAATCAATCCAAGGCAAAGTGGGTTGTTTCCTGAATTTAGCTATCAGAATCAAGATTTGATTGCCCAATTTATGCATTTCCTCATTCTTATATTTTTTTTGTGACCCTTCTCTTTCTATTCTGCAATGGTGCAAGGTGCTTTGCCACTCATCCCAAATGTAGAAGCAGTAGCATGATGAATCATAATTGGAATGTCCTTGCACAACTTTTTATAAAGGGCAAAGGCAAACAGTTGCATTCCCACTTCAAGTACCACATTGCATATTCTGCTATGGAGACTACATGAAAACTGGATTCTAAATACCTGATTCCAAGATAGAAAATATTTCTGAAAGATCAGAAGGAGCAACAGGAGTAAGACTGATTAGCAATTAATTGCAATAAAATAAGAAGGCAGGACAAGAAGCAATGGATGGAAACTAATCAGAGAGAGAAGCAACCTAGAACTAAGGAGAAGTTTCCTGACAGTTAGAACAATTAATCAGTGGACGACCTGCCTCCAGAAGCTGTGAATGTTCCAACACTAGAAGTTTTTAAGAAGAGACTGGACAGCCATTTGTCTGAAATGGTATAGGCTTTCCTGCCTGCGCAGGGGGTTGGACTAAATGACCTCCAAGATCCCTTCCAACATTATTATTATTATTATTATTATTATTATTATTATTATTATTATTATTATTATTATGAATCATCGCACAGTCAGCCAGATTTTGTCTATCTATCGAGTCCTTACCCAGGACCTGGGATAGGCAGATGTGGATGTTTGATGGTATTACAGGTATCGTCGCAGGATGGAAGCAGTTCCTAGTAAGGCCGCCTTTTGCAATTGACTAATAGCGAATTTGTCAATGCCAATGGTGTTCAAGTGGTGCTCCAGTTGTTTTGGGATTGCACCCAAGGAGCCTATGACTATTGGTACTACCCTTGCTTGCTTTTGCCACAGTCTTTCTATTTCTATTTGTAGGTCTTTGTATTTTGTTATCTTCTCCAGTTCTTTCTCTTCTATTCTGCTGTCTCCAGGCACTGCCACGTCCACTATCCAGACTTTTTTGTCTTTCTTATCGACAATTGTTAAGTCTGGGGTGTTATGTTGCAGGTGCTTGTCTGTTTGTTGTTGTTGTTGTTGTTGTTGTTGTTGTTGTTGTTGTTATTATTATTATTATGCAGGATCGGTTTAAACACCTATTCTTTTTCTAGTATTTTTTTTTACATGGCATCCAACAGAAATTGAAGAAAAGACTTTAACCTATATGCCACTGCTTTAAGAGTTACATCAACTAGAATGAGTGGATTCCTTAAAGCAGTGACATCTTGCTTTCAAGGTTTTCAAGGAAACAATTAGTTTCTGTTCCACATAGGCTGAACACATGCAGAGAAAAACTAAATATGTCACATAAAAGCTGCTAAAGGATCTACTTATAATTTGTAAGACCACAGCAATAGTTCTTCTTTAAAAGCATTTTTTCATGTTCCTTGATGATATATTTTCAAAACCATACTCTTTTGCATCTTCCACAACAAAAGCCATTCAGGCAACATTTTCCTCAAGTACTACAGTAATATTTATCAATAAAATATTTTGTCTTTCTGAGAATGCACATAATATCTAAATATATAAAAGATTTTTCCTTTGGAGAAGAAAAAGAACTTTTATTCTAGGTTTGTCCAGCCTTCCACTAAGGAGACAAAAGTTATGACAACGTTTTTTACATGAGAAAAAAAATCTGAGAAGAATTTACTTCACAGTGTGACATTATTTCAGCAGTAAGAAATATCATGATAGAAGACAGCTTTAGGACCAAACTTCTTCCACACAGCAAAAATGTATAGCTGTCACTGGATGACAGCTGCAGCTCAAAGATGCTACAGAATGACGTTTCATACATCTCCATGAGAACATACATACAGGTTTATAATTACTGAAGGGAAAAAAAAGGCTTGGAGAACAGATAATCCTCGACTTACACCCATTCGTTTAGCAGTCTTCTGAAGTTACATGAAACTGAAAATAGTAAATTACAACTGATCCTCACCCTTAGAGCCATCACAGCACACCTACAGTCACATGATGAAAATTGAGGCATTTGGCAACTGGCATATCTTTACGATGGTTGCAGCATCCCAGGGTCATGTGGTCATCACTGACAACCTTTCCAGAGGCTTCTGACAAGCAGAGACAATGGGAGAAGCTGGATTTGCATAATAACTGCATGATTCACTTAAGGACAGTGATTTGCTTAACAACCATGGCAAAAACGATCACAGAATTGGGCACGACTCATTTAACAACTGCCTTGCTTAGCAATGAAAATTCATGGGCTACCTGCATCCATTTATTTCCCCCTTCCACTTTGATCAACGTATGCGCCAGAAGCAATGAACATAATGTGTAGACTTTAAAGGAAGTCTCCAATATGCATCCGATATCTTACATGGTGAAATTTTCTCATGGGGTGTTTGCATCATAGCAGAATCAGCCCTGATATCAACCAGGCTAAAACTGCAGCATATCCAAAGTTGCAAGGAAAAAAAGGGGGGGTATTTCCTGTAGTACTGCTAAAACTCTGCTAGGACTGCAGGGTGTGTCCATTGGCAGAAATCATTCAACCAGCTTTCAGGACCTGAGTATTAACCAGTGCAGAATTCAGTTCGTACATGGTGAGTCTACATGTACAGGCTAGAAATATTCTGATAAGCACTAGAGGGCAGCAAAGAGCGTTTTCAATACTTCCACTTTCTACACAAATACTGTAGAGTGCGGTTCATGTGAAGGCAGGTAGAATCAGTGCTTTTTTTGGTAAATAAAAAAGGTGCCGGAACTCACACACTTCATACAACCCGCCTTGCCTACCCTACAAGGTTCCATCCAAAAAAGATGCCGGAACTCCATTCTGGGCGTTCTATGAGAAAAAAAGCCCTGGGTAGAATTAAGTATGAAATGCTGACCAGGTTAAATAGAAATCTAGATAAAGAATGGAATTGGATTAGAGTATCCTAGGAAAGACACAGGTCCGGAACACTGAATTTCATTCCATGCCTAGCAACTTTTTTCTGGGTGAACAGTTTTAGGAAGTTCATATTTGGGAGAAGACCTCTTCCCTCATTTTGGCAACTTATGGCATTAGCCATAAAAATAACCAAGAATCATAATTAGTTGGATATCTTATCATTATACTTGCTAGAACAGTGGGAAGCCAGAATTGTGAGTTAGCCAAACCAATTTGTCCAGTACCTCAATTACAATGATCTGATAATTTTAGTTTTACACACACACACACACAGACACACACAGACACACACACATACACACACATTACAACAACATATTGTCTGGATTCCAACATTTAACTTATTAATACATGTTAAATTCCTTTCTCTCTACATAATTTTAGTTATTTCTTTACAGGAAATGGAATTTTATAAAATATACACATAACTGATGGTGAGAGTTTATCTCCCCCCCCAATAAAATATTTAATATGTTTGGTTAATTTATCAAAGCTTAAGAGTGTAGTCAGTGACAGAGTACTCATAACATCTGGACAATAGTAACCCCAAATCACCCAAGTTTGTTGAAATCTTGTTAGAAAGGAATAGGTATTACACAGATGGAAGAGACCTGGATGGAGTTGATCATGTCATCACAAAACTGAGACAGCTAACCTGAGGGACACTTATGGTGGGAAAGGCAGGCATTGCTATACAAATACAATAATCATCTTCACCAGTCCTTTTTTTCTTTAAAAAAAAAAAAAGGTGCCAGAACTCACACACATCATACAACCCGCCTTGCCTACCCTACAAGGTTCCATCCAGAAAAGGTGCCGGAACTCCGTTCTGGCCGTTCTATGAGAAAAAAAGCCCTGGTCTTCACAGTCTTTATTCATAGTCAATTATTTGTTTAAAGTTAATGAACTGATGGTTGCTTTATTCTATCTTGCACAAAATTAGAGTGTATATAAAAGTGTGATTTTATGCCATAATTATCCAAGATGTTATCAATAATTATACTCTGATGAACTCAGTCAGACTTCCTTTCACTAAAATGAAAGCTACTCAGTTGCTGGCAGAACTTGGACGTTTCTGTCAAGTGAATCATGGTGATTATACCTTCATGTTTCAGTAACTGGCTTCTTCAGAAAAGAGCCAACATTGAAATATACAGCATGGGAAATAAAACACAAAATGTTTATATTGTTCTTTTTAAAAAAATATTAATAAATAATTAGCATATAAAATACATAAGCATATAAAGAATAAAAGTCAATATAAACTACAACAATGCAAAGAAATATAAAAGAAAAAGGAGAAGTGAAAAAGGGAAGAAAACAAGAAAAAGTAACTTTCTCTTTTATCCCAGCAGGTAAAAATAATTTTAATAGTTTGACACTATCTCTAAATAAAACATAATCTCTCTTCTCCCTGTAGTTCATATCTTAGGTAAGGAAAACAAAACAAAACAAAATGCTACATCAGTCAATCTTTGTCAACAAATTTCAGTAAAGGCAACCAGGTATAACTATTTTTTTCTTTCACCTTGATCAAACAGTCAATCTTATAAATCTTCCCTGATTTGATCCTTTTAAGAAAATATCCTGTTCTCTGTGTTTCAAGTTTTGTAATTCTTCAAAACTTTAACAGATTTATCTTGTATTCAAAGTTATCCTTTTGTTTGTCACTTCTTAAAAAGTCCTACCAAATCTTAGCAGAGCTCTTTTGCATATTCAGAGGAAAAAAAGAATATCTAAATCCAGTGCTTTTTTTCTAAAAAAAAAAAAAAAAGGTGCGGTAACTCATACATGTCATACAACCCGCCTTGCCTACCCTACAAGGTTCCATCCAAAAAAGGTGCCAGAACTCCGTTCTGGGTGTTCTATGAGAAAAAAAGCCCTGTCTAAATCGATTTCCTAATTTAATATTTCTTCATCTCTTGTAGGGAATAAATCTTTCATCAGATTCATGTAAATTACCTTTAAGATCACGTTCAAATTTATTTCATAAACATGCATTGCAATTTGTTCTTGGTCTACAACTTCACAGACATATGCTCTGCAATTTTATCAAGCATCTGATCCATTTCTTTCAGAAACTTTAGCTGAAAGGTATTCAAATGTTTGCACTAAGGATATCTGCTCTATTTTTTTTTATCCTCTGGCATTGGGAGTAGCCTTCAAGGTCTCCTTATCAAATTAAAAATGGAAACAATTTCCATTTTCCCATTAGAATATATCTTCTAAATAATTCAAAACTGTGATACCAAATCTTTCTGGCCCTTTAATCTGTTATTAATTTTCCAAAATCCATATACTAAGGACTCTTTTGCTGCACAGTCTCAAAAATCACATATTTTTGAAAGCTTCAAAAGGATATTAGGTAGGAATAGTGGGGAAGTGAGTTTTGACCAGATGAGATGGGCTGGAGTTAATATCAATAATCTACATTAGCTATATATCTTTATATTTATGTCAAAAGTCATTGAACTTTTCAGAACTACAGTATTGGAAACAATACCATGGATAATTACCCAAAACAGTCCCAAAGGGAACCTTAATTCTTTTATGTACATAACAGTAGCAGAATAGAGATGGACAGTAGGATGCCAAATCATCTAGTCTGTACTTTGGAGAAATAGTTTGGTAAGAAGTGGGTGATACATCCAATATTATGCAGATATAGAAACTTATCTGCCCTTTTGATGATGATGATGATGATGATGATTTAAGAAGGGACCTTCTTAAAAACTTCCAGTGTTGGAGCACTCACAGCTTCTGGAGGCAGGTTAATTGTTCTGTCAGGAAATTTCTCCTTAGTTCTAGGTTGCTTCTCTCTTTGGTTAGTTTCCATCCTTTGCTTCTTGTCCTGCCTTCAGGTGCTTTGGAAAATAGCTTGACTCCCTCTTCTTTGTAGCAACCCCTGAGATATTGGAACACTACTATCATGTCACTCCTCGTCCTTCTCTTTACACATAGAAAGTAATTTTTAAAATGGTCTGAAATAGGTTTATATGAAAAACTTCACAACAAATACTGACATCTGATCTCCTTTTAGCAATCACAAATGCACAAAATGGAGTACCTGTATTTTATTGAGCCGCTCATCATTATTTAACAAATCTCAAATATGGGTGCAAACAGTGGCATGTATCATTACCATGAATGGAAAAAAAGAAACCGAAATTGCTACTTCCCCAGATTTCACAAATAGCAGTTTGGTGAATGATTTAAGACCACATTCATAAGTACCCATAAAATGAATAAAAGCTGCAAACAGTCATATATAGATGGCTTCTGTAATTAGATATAAGCAAAAAAGGAACAATTTCCTGTGCTGAATACAACCAAGTAGGACAGGTTTATTCTCCAGGGCGTTTCCCCAAAGAAAATGTGGCTATAGATTAAATTTTAAAAGTTGGCTGCCGCTTTGCCCAATTACTTTCGCACAAAGAGAAAAGAAATGCCTCACTGGATCAGGTCAATGCCCCCATCAGGGCCACATTCTGTTTTCTGCAAGTGTCCAAACAAACTGCACCCAAGAAGCCAATGAGAAAGGCACCAAAACAGTCTTCCTTGCTATCAGTTGTTCCCAACATGTGACATTCATAGATATATTCCTTCCCCATGTGCATAATTTCCATGGAACTCATATTGTACATTTGTCAGACTGGCCACAGGCTGCTCCTTAAGAAAGAATGATCCTGGACTCCATAGGTGTTAGGGAAAAGGTACTTTTACTAGAAATGCTGAGTGCAGCGTGAGCTAGACAAGCTGTAAAGGAGGGGTCTTCAAATCTGGCCCTTTTATGACTTGTGGACTTCAACTCCCAGAATTCCTCAGCCAGGCACACTGGCTGAAGAATTCTGGGAGTTGAAGTCCACAAGTCATAAAAGGGCCAAGTTTGAAGACCCCTGCTCTAAAGAAAAATCACGTGTAAAGCATATATTGAAAGCAATACCCAATGTCCAAAACCTTCCCACCCCTGTAAGAGTAGTCCGATGAGGCTCTGTTCCAATGTTTTGGGAACCCAGAGCCTCAGGTGCCGCTGTAAATTCCTTTCCCAGGGCCAGCATCCTTGAAGGCAGGAAGGTGGCTCAGTTTGACACCTCTGGTTCCTGTTAGTGTCCTTACATCCCCAAATTCCCACAGCATTCTTTCACACCTCCAGCATTCTTCCCTTCCCAAATGCCCCCTCCCCCTTGGCTATGGCAGTTGCTAGCGAGTGTCAAAGCAAGTGAAGATAGGCATCTGACAACATTAGTTAGATAGGCATCTGACAACATTAGTTAGTGCAAAATATCTCACAGAAATTTCAGTTGCACAGTAGTCCACTTGGTGGTATATCAGGTGAAAGTGAAGAACCGGTGTCCTTAGCCTGTTGACTTAGGGTCAACTTATTTTCCAAAGAGAAGACAAGAAACAATGGATGGAAACTAATCAAGGAGAGAAGCAACCTGGAATTAAGAAGAAACATTCTAACAATGAAAACAATTAACCACTGGAACAGCTTGCCATCAGAAGTTGCGGCTGCTTCATCACTGGAGGTCTTTAAGAAGAGTATGAACAGCCACTTGATTGAAATGGTATAGGATCTCCTGATTGAGCATGGGGACTGGACAAGAAGACCTCCAAGGTCCCTTCCAGCTCTATTCTGATTGATTGATTCCCTTATCCTAGCCATTAGTGGAGATGCCTTAGCCCCAAGTTCCTCATCCCTAATAACAACAGTCTATTGCTTTTGTGCAAAACATCATGCAAAGCTATGCCCAAGGGGAAAAGAAAAGAACAGTTAGCGGGGGCAAGTTTGGAGAAAAGAAGTAGACAAGGAACAGATCCGTCACTCTCCACTGCTTCTTCACAACAAACTGCTCTTTCTGGATGCTGTTTTGCAGTGGGGAAATGGGCTGACCTATATTCTCAAACTATGTATAATGTAAAGCTGTGCAGCAATCTGGATTCAAAAGGGAAAAGTGATTTGGATTCCAAGGAAAAAAAAACATTTGATTTCAGGAGTTGCTGAAAGGAGGGACACGTAAGCCCTCCATCCCCATGTGCTCTGGGTCACTTTTCCCCATTTGAATGTGAGCCACGTCACAGATTTTTACTATTAAACCTTCAAAAAGATGGGAAGCTGTCCAGAGTAGATTGAAAGATGGGTAAATGTATAAATAAGTAAACAAATAAATAAGTAAATAAATAAATCTCTTTGAAGACTTGTATGACTAATTATCGAACTGTGTACAAGCACTTATTCTTTCTAACCATCTTGCCATCATGCCTATGAAGTGAGGAAACCATATTGCGTTCAGTGAAATACTTGGTACAGTTCTTAAATTGTTTAGCAGGGTTTTTTTTTTTAACAAAAAGTCATTTTTTAAAAATTTTGACCATCAAATAATATAGAAGGGATAATCTGGGCATATGATGAGGTACTATAAAAATATAATGAATAAAAGGGCGATATGAGGAATATAACTTGCTTGTGATCATAAAAGCACTAGAAAAAGTTGTATAAAGATTATTTGTAAGTGCATGCATGCCTGAAAAATGCATTTACCTTTTCATTAAACAATGAACAACGAATGGAAATAATACATTGCAAAACAAATAATAGAGCCATGACACAATCACATATCCCAAATTACAAGAAGGAAGAATGATTAAAAATGCAGGCTAAATTTCAGCAGAATATGTTTAAAAAATAATGTGAGGCAAGAAAGTGGAAGGAGTATCAACAAGATCAAGGTGAGTCAAGATTTCATGGGCAGCAACATTCAAATCTGGGCAGAGCCCACCCACCCCCCAAAAAGTCCCTTTTTTTGCACTCCCTGGTGAGCACAACTAAAATTTCTGATGGATTGTGCAAGAGCAAGCTGCTTATAATATTGGTTTTAGAAGCCATTCTATATATCTTATTCAGCTTCTCCAGCTTCTATGGAGTCATTTTAACTTTTTTCCTATTATAATAGCAAAAGCAAATATAACCTGAGAGAAAGAAAAAGAAATAGAGGGAAAGAGTAATAAAAATGCAAAGAAAAAAAAGATAAAGAAAAAGAAATTATGAAGTGACTTTATCACAAATATAAACAAATTTAATAACTCTTCACTCCCTATAAGTTACAACAGATATCTCTTCTTCCTATAACTCATTCCTTATCTATATGCAAATGCATAAATTATCAACTTTTCAGTCCTGTTGTCAACAAAACAAGTCCGCAAAGAGTTACCAGAGGGTTATAGGAAAGACAGCTCTGAAGATAGGTTCAAATGACTAATAGCCTTTCAGGCTTTGAACAGAGTTGTTAACTACATGGTATATGTAACTATATCTTTCCCAACTTCAGACATGTTGAAAATATAACTCTCCAAATTCTGAGCCAAAACATCTGGAAGACACCGAGAAAGCCACAATAAGACATCCGAGTTTTGCTCAAATTGCTCAGATGTTATATTTCAAATACCTGCTATTTAAGCAATGCTTTATGCTCCTCAGTCTAAATAGATCTTTTTCAAAAGTCCAGGCCTTTTGTAGCTTTACAGAATATATAGTATTAGCTTCATTATCTGATTCACTTTGTCAATCTGCCCTGTCTTCTGGAATACTGAGAAAAAGCAGGGGAATTTGCTAGAGCAAGTTGAGGAAGATGAAATAACATAGTTGTTCAGCTGTGTCAAAATGTTCAGGTACAGATCTAGCCACTGTTTCTCAAAGCAACACCAGAAATTTAAGGAGGCATAGAGCAGGCAGAATGACCAAAGAATTGTAGCCACTCTTATAGAAGAATTAAAGGATTTCAGGGTTTTGATTTTGGAAAGAAAGACAAGTAACATAACAGAGATGTGAAGAATTATAGTGACATGAGTACCCACAACAAATGGAACTTTTACAAAATAATGAAACATACCTCTGTCTGTTTAATGTTTGAGTGCAAAATCATGGAGATTATGATTATTCACAACCAGCTTCTAGAGTTCAAATAGCTGCCCACGGTGGCAAACAAATATTGAATATGTATAGGGCATTGATTAATTCTACATGGTATTTCTTATTTTACCAGCCTCTGGAATCTGGAATGGTACCATGTTGGGTTATCATTTGAGAGATATTTCCCTACCTAAACAGATAAACAGAATGACCACAGATAGGCAAAAAAAAAAAAAAAAAAACCACACACAAAAAAACAGTGCAACTGGGAGTGACTTCCGATTTCTTGCTGGCTTCTTCATTGTCTTTGCTTGTTGTAGGAAGTTGCCAGGATGTATTGGAAATCACAATCAGGTTACCATAGCTAATAACAGAGACACTGCAGTAGCCACACCTTTGCAAATAAAATTGGTGTGAGGATTCTTAAAATTTCAATTACACAGGAATAAGTTAGCAGATTTGAGGTACCTTGGTTCACAAATGTTTGAACCAGGATGCACCACTTGGGCTAATTGAAGGCTACAGACAGACAGGAGAGTTTTAATAATACATAAATGTAGTCATGGCCAGGAGACAAAATATCTCAAAAGAAGCAAAATCAAAATACCATTGTTGAAAAGGTCCATGAATGTATCAGAAGAATACCTGACTCAAAGGGACTTAGGGAAGAATAAGAAGAGAAATATTTTGATTTCCAAAGGTAATAAATAACACCAATTTTTAGTTATTTTGAAGCACCTGATTTCCTCTAGAAGGTCTAAAAATTTATCGTTACCATAGTCACCCATGTGTACATCCAAAGGAAGTAACGCATTCATTTCCAGTGGAATACCTTACATTCTATTCTATACTTTATACTGGATTTCCAAAGATAAAGCAAATATAAAAAGCACTACAAAATAGAGGCTAATACTGATTGGGTTTTTATTACGGTACATAAGTTTATTTATGATCATATGTAAATATGGGGAAAATAGCAAAGAGCAGAGAAGTGAGAAATTAGGTCAACAGATCCAATCCAGACCTCTTATTTTTCAAAATGGATTTTTGCTCCATGCTATTGCTAACTAATAAAAAAAAGAAAACAAAATATTACAAACACTCTAAGTTGAAAACAATCTAAAATCCAACACCTGTTACAAATATGATCACTAAACTGATTGGAAACAAGCCAATCCTAGATGCCCTATAAAATCTGCCTAATCTGCTGATAGTTTGGAATGCCTTCCCTTTAACCGCATTTGGTGAAACATGCTGACTTTTAAAAAAAAATGACTCACATCTCCCTGTTAACATTTTTCAATCTGTTTTAGAGAGAGATGTAATTTGAATTGCTACAGGAATTCTTTTTCATTCTGTACTATGATTTGAATCATTAGAGGACATTGATTTCCTCTGGGTTTTACATGATCAAAAATGTGTAATATATAAACACAATAGCCTGAAGTCTTTGTTCCAGACGTTTAGCTACTAACAAGTTCTATTAATGGTATGATCTGATTTGCCTTTTAGATTGGAATATTGCACCTCATTATGTCTTTTGACTTGTTTTTACATGCTTAGGCTTGTTTTACTCATTTGAGCTCTCTGCTGTACTTTAAAATGATGGGTTCAGGGTATTTGGTTTTGTGTTGATTTGATATTTTGACATTTGATTGTATACACATTCATGGGGAGGAAAATCCTTTCTTTTGCCTTTGAAAGAATATCCTAATGTAAGTCATCCTAATGGAGAACATCTAATCCATTATGATGACATTCTGTGTTTCCAAAAGAGGTTCTCTCTTTCTTCTTTGCTTTCACTCCCCAAGGAATCTCTGAAGAGAGGGAGCAAGTTGGAGCCTTGCTTTTCTGACAGTTTGCAGGACTACACAGGCTCTGCTTAGTGCTGGACAGAAGATCATTCATGTATAATAGCAGGAAGGTTACCCAAGCATTTAATTCAGGATGACAGCAGATTGCTTCCTGTGAATGATCCGCTGCATTTACATATGGCTTTATTTAACCAACTCCTCAGCAAGAGGGGATGAGCTGCCAAGGCGCATGGCAGTAATCAGAAGTGAGGGTTAGGCTACTGGATTGAACTGAAAAGAGGAGTATACATCCATGCATGTAGGTTTGATAGATAGGCAGCCTAGGTACTTCCAAGCTTCTGATTAACCACTTGCCAATTGTTAACACTGGTCCATGCTCAAGAATAAAGCCAAGGCAATTTTACTTGTACACCACTCAGAGCAGCTCTGTGAGGGAGGTGGGCAGTTTTTAAAACTTGACATATATAAAATAAATAGAATCGGAATCTAGAGGAGATTTAGTATTTTTAAAAGGGTTGTATTTTAAGCCATCACTTGGCAACATCTCCTGGCTGCACGGTGACCCCATCCGCACACCCATCCATCCGCAGTGAGGCGATGCTTTTACTTATTTCCATATCATTACTGTGATTCATTTATTACTGGAAAAGGATGCTGCCAGGGTGTGTATGGGTCTAAATCGGACTGCCCATCACCATTAACTTCATGTAACCTGGTCTTTATCCACAGTGACCCAGCAGGGAGATGCATTGCATTGAGGGTTGACATCAGCCCATTTTTCCTGTGATGATGGGCATTTTGCTTGGTTTTACACAGCAGGTTGTTTATTTCTGACCTGTGGTCATGCTGAGCTTTTATTCTGTCTAGATGAAAAGAGCCCAAATGAGTAGCTTCTTTAGTAGCCACTGGTAACCCTGACCTGCCTGGACTTAATGGGATTGGTCTTGCACTAAGTTGGTGGGATTTAGCTATCTTCACTCTTCTAAGTTCAAATTGATTTCTCATAAGCATATAATAAAGGATTTACATTCTTGGGTATACTAGTATCACATACATACATTTTTATGTAATAAATGTAATTTACCTCATATATAGGCTCTGAAGATTAGAGAAACCTCCACTTTTATGATAAAAGGTAGAAAATATTTTCTTCAGTATCATTGTCCAGATAAAGATCATGAATTATTGTTATTTTTGCAATAGTACTTTAGTTGTTGTTGTTGTTTTAAAAAATACATTTTATATTATAGTGTTTCTTTAAATTTCCTTCATAAAAAGTAACTAATAGGATATGGTCCATATCCTTCTCCAAGTAACAAAACTTTGTTGCTAAATTCATTCCAATTATAGTGTACACAGGAAACGATATCATCAAAAGCCAAATGATTTTAATAGACATAATTAACATAATTGAGACATAATCAAGCCAATTATAATTTAAATGCAGTTAAAATTCTGTACATTTCCAGATCTGATTTCTGCAATGATATGATGCTACTTATACTGAGAAATAGTCAGCAGGAATACTGTCATTCGCTTCTTGTTCTGTCCTCCACAAACTTTGAAGTTAAGTGGTAAATTCAATACTGCTATATTTGCTATAGGCTATGCTCTGTACTTCTTATCTATATACTTAATATTTGCTTACTCTGCCTTCCTTGTGATGAGCATAAAACTGCCATTAATTTCAGTCATTGTTTCCGAGTATGAATTTTGCCAGTCATCCACAAAAATCATTGAGATCTTGTCACTATCATTATTGACATACTGTAATTTCAGACTGTTCTCTTAAAAATTGCTTTTCTCCTTCCAGATATACATATCTTTGTTTTCTAATTTATCCCAAACTGGGCTTTTAATGTTTTGTTTTACTATTTATCTTACTATTTTAAGCCTAAGTTTTTGTATAGCAATTTAGTCATCTACTCTTGCACCGCTGCCATAATGCAGAAGGTGATTCAGCTGCCTCCAGTTCTGACAAAGAAAACATGGTCCAGAAAGTACACAGAATAAGCTTGGTACCAGCTTTTAATATTTCTGCATTTCCTTTCTTGCTATAGCATCTCTGCAAAGTATCAAAATGTAAATATATACCAGTGTTTCCCAACCTCAACAACCTTAAGATGTATGGATTTTGACTCCTACCGTATGCTGACTCAGGAATTCTGGGAGTTGAAGTCCATACATCTTAAAATTGTTGAGGCTGGGAAAAAGTGATGTATACTTTGACAGATATTCTTGTCCCTGTATAGATAAACAGTAAACAATCTATGTTCCCTAAAGTATTAGAGATGCCATATTTTTTTTAAATGAGAACTCCTTATGCTTAATGAATGGCTGAGATCCCACTACTTTAAATAAAATTGATTTAATGATTGTAATAGCATCCTTCATCTTACAGTGCTGTATTAGGTTCTCTAAGTCTTCAAGTTGTTTTTATTGATCTAATATTTATTTATTTATTTGTATATTCATCTCAAAAATGGAGAGGAAATGGGTGAGATTTTTGGTTGATATTAGCATTGAATTGATTCACGTTTACATCAGCTACATGGCTATAGAAGTGGCAAGATGCCTTGTTAATCTTGAAATTATTTACAAAGAATCTATCACAAGCTCTAAGATTTTAGTCAATATCAGTGAACATCCCCATACTTTGTAATCTTGCATGCTGTGTGTGTGTGTGTGTGTGTGTGTGTGTGTGTGCTTAGTGGAGGGAACATATTCCCAAACCAAAGCTGATGCAGAGGAAAAGATTTCCCAACTATCTCCCACAAAATCTTCCATTACATTTAGAGAAGCTATACATGCCATGTATAACACGCAAAACCAATATTGTATAGCAACAGTGTTGAAAATACAGTATCTAATATGACAGAGAGAAATGCATACAAATTGTGCCAAAACATGTGGAGTAAGCAATACACACTTATTCAATAACTGAATAAGCCCCAGTGCCAGGATAATCACAGGACACTTAACTGTAAACCATGGTTTATAAACCATCAAGGCTGGGCTCATCCATCTTGTTGTATTCAAATCAAGTAAGCGCCGTAATGGCTTAACCAACTGGATGAACCTAGCAGCAATAGAGGATAGCAAAATTTTAATCTCTCTCTTCTATTGTCACTATTTCTTTGTAGAAGGGCCTTTGGTCAATAAGGTAGACTGGGATTTCTGTGCAGCCTCTTTTGTCTGATATGAGAATAGTCATATTGTTAGTGAGGGGTGTATAATTAATTGGAATAGCATTTGGAAAGGGATTAACACGATGGAAGGACATAATTAACACAGAGCTTTAAGCATATGCATGCATTTTTGTTTCTTAAAAATCTCAAACATTTAAATTTAAGAGGGGGTTGCATTTAAGCAAAGGCCTCTGGCCAAGAAGTTAAAATAGGATCATTGTGAAAAGTATAATAAAGGCTAATAAGTAGGTTAAGAAAAACTATTTTGTGGTCTTTTTACATATTTTTTTATATATTACATATCACTTTGCATATTGTGTTACTGGAAAATGTGGGCTTGTACGTGAGAGATATTACTTTTACTGAAATTAATTCTACTGGAGATGAGGGAAGAGTTTATGGAAAGCTTTTTTCCTTCTGGTGAAGAAAGGATTGTGTTTTTTAGAAGAGTGATGTGTTATTTTAATCTTCTGAATTTGACTAGATTACAGTAGGCAAATAACCCAGGAAGAAATCAATGCTTGAATGATTAGGAACCAAGCAGAAAACAAGCCACCTTAAGGCTGCTAGAATAACTTCCCTGCCTGCTGGCTTATTTCTCCTCTATTTGATATGACAGATGATCTGCTCAAATTAAAGCCTTTGGTATTTTTATTTTATTTTTATTTATTTATATCCTGCCTTTATTATTTTTCATAAATAACTCAGGGCAATGAACATATCCATTATACCTTCATCCTCCTATTTTCCACAGTATAACTACCCTGTGAGATGAGTTGGGTTGAGCGAGAATGACCGACCCGAAGTCACCCAGCTGTTTTCATACCTAAGGTGGGACTAGAACCCACAGTGTCCTGGTTTCTAGCCTGGAGCTTTAACCACTAGACCAACTATCTATATTTATATATCTATATATCTACATCTGCATCTACAACTACAACTCTATCTATCTATCTATCTATCTATCTATCTATCTATCTATCTATCTATCTATCTATCTATCTATCTCTGTCTATATATCTCTGTCTGTATACAGTATGTCTATATACAGTGTCTGTCTGTCTATCTATCTATCTATCTATCTATCTATCTATCTATCTATCTATCTATCTATCTCATTTATACTTCATATTTCTGAATCATCCATCTCCCTCAAAAATCTATCTCTATCTCTCTGTCTCTATCAGTTATCTATTTCCATCTCCCTCAAAAATCTATCTCTATATTTCTATCTCTGTCTCTATCTACATCTGCATTTATATGTACTGTATATCATATATACACATAGGCACCATTTTTCCCAAAGCATCTACCTTGGTCTGCACAGAGCTGCTGTAGAAACACAAGCTATACTCATTTCTAAGTCTTACAGCTACTCTGTGAACAGCCCACGTAATGAGTCCATGAACAGCCCACGTAATGAGTCCACAGACAGCAGTCTTGGTGGGAGTGCTGGTTTGGATTTAGAGCAGCAGTGGAGAGATTTATTCTGGCATCTTAATCTGTGGTTGTAAAGGTAAACTGTAGTTTTACATGTTTATAAAGCTGATAACCCACCTATTTTCATGACAGAGAACAGTGAACAAAATGAGTAATATTTAAAACTATAGAAATTCCAAACAGAGGTGATCAATTATTGAATATTGGAATCCAACAAATGGAAATAACTTTTAGTAAAATTTCATATCCAAGCCAGAATGCTCCCATCACTTATTCATTCCTTTGGGGAATTACTTTGTATATTTCATCCGAAAAAATGACATTAAAAGAAAAAAGTGCTTGGACCTGGAATTATTTTCCTAACATATTTAGGTGAAAGAGAGAGACTACCATAAATAAAAAAAATAAAGCTAGTGAAAGGATCTCTCCCATCCTCAAAGGAGAGAACAAGAGGTTATACAATGAAGATCAACATGAAGATGATGATGATATCTTTACTGAAAAATGATCAACAAATGTTGGTGATTTGGGATCAATTCAAGCTTTATCTAAAGCAGTGGTTCTCAACCTGTGGGTCGGGACCCCATTTGGGGTCGAACGCCATTTCACGGGGGTCGCCAAACAATGCAGTCCACCATTTTTTCCCCCTTTTCCTTAGCTGTGCTATTCCCTTTTATTCTATTGGCTTTTGAAAGCCAATAGAATAGACTCTCTTGAATAGAGTCTAATTCTATTGGCTTTCAAAAGCCAATAGGAATTGTCCAAGCTGTCTCTGCCCTGCTGAGCCCGCCAAAAGTCTCATTCTGCAAACTGTGCTGCACCAGTTGAGTAGTCCTCGACTTACGACCGGTTGAGTAGTCCTCGACTTACGACCGGTTGGGGTCGCGGCATTAAAAAGGTTGAGAACCACTGATCTAAAGACTAAGAATTAACACAGAAATAACAATAGCAATAGCACTTAGACTTATATATCGCTTCATAGTGCTTTACAGCACTTTCTAAGTCAGGGGTTCTCAACCCCGGGTCTGTGGACCAGTACCGGGCCACGGAATGCCAGCAACTGGTCTGCACACACAAGCAAAGGCCCATCCGCAAGATGCAGGCAGCATACAAAACAACGCATCCTCCAGTCCACAGAAAAACCTCTCTCCACGGAACCGGTCCCTGGTGCCCAAAAGGTTGGGGACCTCTGCTCTAAATGGTTTACAGAGTCAGCATATTGTGCCCAATAATCTGGGTCCTCATTTTACTGACCTTGGAAGGATGGAAGGCTGAGTCAACCTTGAGCCAGTGAGAATCAAACTCTTGGCAGTCAGCAGAATTAGCCTGCAATACTGCATTCTAACCACTGCACCACCACAGCTCTTAAAGGTTAATAATATTAAAGGTTAATAATAACCTAATAAAGATTAATAAGACATCTAAGAAAACCTAAGAATTAACCTAATAAAGCCTAAGAATCATCACCATATTTTTATGAGATGAAGATTGTGCTATCAAATAGTTTTAATTTTTTTCAGCTGGTTTGACAATGTTCCTGTTATAGCTCTTAAAGTTCCAGTAATCATAGGGAAATCTTTTGCCAGTTTATTCCATAACCTCTGTGTTTCAGTTGATGAATTCCAATATGTTACAATCTCTTCCAGTTCTTTTGAGCTACCCTACTGTGGTTTAGCATGGTCACATCTGTTAAGTAAATCTTGTTGTTTTTTTTTAATCACTATGATATCTGACATGCTGTTTTTCTAGGGGTCAGACCATCTGAATTCAAAAGACTCATATATTTTTACATGGTCAACCCTGAGCATTTTTTCAGTGCCATGTTTGTAACAATCAAAGCCATGCTTTTTACCCTTCTATAAATTCCAAAGTAATATTTTACTATGTAACCATAACTTGTCTTATAAACAGTCTAAGCAATTTTGCTACAGACACATATTAGGTAGTCATTTGTTGCTGTTTCCAGTTTCTTTTTCTTTTTCCTTTTTATGGCATTTGTTACTGGTGCTTATTCTTATCCTGTAAATACTAATCCTGTTTCCTTCCTAATGAATCCAATTTGATCCAGGCAGCCATTGACTATTTTTGAAATATTTGATTGACATCTTTTTTAGAACAAGAATGTAAAATGCTGGAGCTAAAGTCCACACAATTCCTTTTGTCCCAGGAGAGATTCTGGAGACTGTGGAGAGATTCTAGAGACACTTCATAATGCTAAGACTTACATTAGAATTTCAGATGGAACTAGCAAATAAGTAGTGGCACATAGACATCCATTGAATCCTCCCACAAAATGTTTGATTCAGGCTTAGATCTTCCAGTGAAAAAAATATTCTAAGCATCTGCATCTAGAATCTAGAATAGAATAGAATAGAGTAGAGTAGAGTAGGGTAGAGAAGGGTAGGGTAGGGTAGGGTAGAGTAGAGTAGAGTAGAGCAGAGCAGAATAGAGCAGAATAGAGTAGAGTAGAGCAGAACAGAACAGAACAGAACAGAACAGAACAGAATAGAATAGAATAGAATAGAATAGAATAGAATAGAATAGAATATTCCTTTTCTCCATCCACCAAAACCAGGTGGGGGGAAGTAGCCGATACATAACACAAGGGAAAGGATAACTCCTCTCAAACAAGGAACAACTGGTGAAATACTGGATGAATTTTTACTGAAACGGGCAATTTCAGATGAAAGGCCACTGCCCTATTTCAATGTGTAAAGAGAAACAGCCAATCCATATTGAGTCTTGCTTTGAGTCCAGGTTGGAAGATGACAAAAATATAATTAAAAGCCACACCAAATCCACCATTGTAATCTTGGTGCCATTTTGCCTATCTACATCCACTATATGTGCATACAGAGCTTTGGCCAAATCTAACCAATTCTTTAAGAGGAACTGAATAATCAGTTTCTTTTGGAGATAGTCAGAGCTCAAGGAAGAGTGAAGGGAAGAGTTTGGGGGGCTAAATATGGTGATGGTAGCTTATTATTCTTATTCTTTCTTATTCCAGTCATTAATACTATTTTCATATGAAATATGACTAATTCAGCTTGTGTTTAATCAGTTATACCTGCAGTATATCAAATAAAGCGGCCCATGTGTTTGTGACTTTAATTATATTTCATGCATTTAATTTTGTTTTTAAAAGTCAGTTTTGTTTTATTACAGCTTATATTCTTTTAATTTTTTCATGTAATAAGACAGAAGCTTCCATTAATACTAAGTATTTGTATTCTACTTCTAGTGCCAATTGTCTAATTGTGCTGGTATTCAGTGGTAATCCATTTTCTTTAGCAATTTTGCTTCCTTTAATTTCAAACTTGCATATTTCTCCAAAGAAAATTGCAATTGCATTCCTCTAGACCAATGCATTAATTGTGAATGTTGCACATATCCCTAGCCCAAATTGGATAGTGTTCAGCAGGAACTCAATTTCTGTTTTTTATGTTGTTAAAAATTTCATATCATCCATATGAAGCAAATGCATTACTTTGAGATATTGTTTTATGAACTGATAGTTTCATATGTCTTTGTTTACAGTATTGTGAGTGGTATCACTGCTAAAGCTAATAGCAAAGGTGACAATTAATCATATTTGAATATTCATCTTCTGACTTTATCAATATTTTCATCATTGTACATTAGATTTGTTTTCCATGCATCTTTATCTGTTTTTACTAATTCCAAAACTTTTTACTCATTTTCTAATCCAGCGGTGTAGAAGTGAATCAAATGCTTTTTAAAGTCATCTATCCAATATGAAAAATAGTTTGTTTTTCTTCTTTGACCAATTGGTCTATTTTGCTTTGTGAATTTTGGGAAGGTCCTTTTGGCTCAATGGGAAAAGGAGCCCACTTTCTTTCAAAAAAGATATAATAGGTTTGCTATGAATCCTACATAACTTAAATATGTCTTTTCCTTTATGTTTCTGTATTAGAAAGATTCTGCCACTTGTCATCTGTTTAGCATTCTTTGCAGTTTGCAGAAACTCAATGAGTTTGTTGAGAACTTGAAATGAATGTGGGTGTTTCATCCCAAAGCCATGTAATTTATCCCTTCTTGAGATACATCTTGACACCGGATGCACAAGAGTCATATTCTCCAATATGGTCCTTGTTCATCTAGAACACAGGTCGGCAACCTGCGGCTCCGGAGCCGCATGCGGCTCTTTGAGAAGCAGGAAGGGCAGGAGAGAGCTAGCTAGCCCAGCTAGGCTGACTCAGGAATTCTGGGAGTTGAAGTCCATGAGTCATAAAAGAGATGAGGTTGCCTACCCCTGAGCTTGTTGGACAACAGCTTGAAGCTTGCCAGGTGAGCAGAAGATAGGAGGGGGGGAGAAAGAGAGAGAGAGAGAAAGAGGGAGGGAGGGAGGGAGGGAGGGAGGGAGGGAGGGAGGGAGAGAGAGAGAGAGAGAGAGGAAAGAGAGAGAGAAAGAAAGAGAGTGGGGGAAGAGGAGTGGCAGACCAAGGGCAGATAGAGAGAGAGAGACAGAGAGAGAGAGAGAGACCCTTTTGACATCTAAAATGAAGATAACACTGCATATATCCTTTTTTTACCTCTCTGTGTATGTAATTTTATTCTCTTAAAGCATTCTCTTGGTGATCATTGTTTTAATAGTATGGATATTCCCAAGAGTCATATTTTTACTTTTATTTTTAATGTGTACATATACATATACATATACATATATATACACATATATACATATATATACATATATATATATATATATATATGTGTGTGTGTGTGTGTGTGTGTGTGTGTGTGTGTGTGTGTGTGTTTTCTGAGGTTTTCGCGGGTGTTTGTATGTAGGTCTTTGGTTGTTCAGGTTTTCTCCCGCGTAAAATTGGAAGTGTCTTGGCGACATTTCGACGAAGTCCCATTCGTCATCTTCAGGCTGGTGTTTTCAGCTTCATGCTTTGAGAATAGATTAAAGGATGGAGGCAATCAGAGAGGTAGGGAGGCTGCTCCACCTACCTCAGAATCCAAAGAAAAGAAGGCAAATGAGGACATACGCGAAAAAAAGGGGTGCAGGAAGAAACGAATCACCGGAGCACAATTTAACCAATTAGGTCCGATGACGAGATCAAGGAGCCGGGCGCAGACTTCGGCTTGCTTATAAGAGACTCTCTCACTCTCTGGCGTTTTAAGCCCTGAGGATGCCGGCAGGTGACGGCGAAAGCTTGGCGTTTTTAAATTAAATTAAACTTTTATAGTTTTATTACCCTGGTGCTCACTTTATTTTAAACATATGTATATATATATATATATATATATATATATATATATATATATATATATATATATATATATATGTATACACACACACACACACACACACACACACACACACCTATAATAAAAGGGAAAAAGGATATATGCAGTGTTATCTTCATTTTAGATATCAAAAGGGTTTTGCGGCTCCCGGTGTTTTGTTTTTGGTGGGAAACCAGTCCAAGTGGCTCTTTGAGTGTTTTGGGTTGCCTACCCCTGATCTAGAAGTTTCAATACAGAATAGGGATCTTGAAGGTCTTCTAGTCAACCCCCCTGCTCAAGCAGGAGATTCATACAAATGGATGTCCAGTCTCTTCTTAAAACCTCCAGTGATTAAGTAAGGTCTTAAAAAAATTAAAAACCCACCACTTCTGAAGACACCATGGTCTACTGGTTCATTGTTCTCACTGTTAGGAAGTTTCTCCTTAACTGCTTTTCTCCTTGATTAATTTCCATCCATTGTTTCTTGTCCTGCCCTCTGGTGTTTGAGAAATTAAGTTGACTTCCTCTTCTTTGTGGCAGCCCCTCCAATACCGGAATATTGCTATCATGTCACCCCTAGTCCTTCTTTTCTCTTGACTAGTCATGCCCAAATCCTGCAACTTTTTTTCATATGTTTTAGTCTCCAGGCCTTTAATCATCCTAGTTGCTCTTCTCTGCAATTTTTTCAAAGTCTCAATATCGTTTTTGTAATGTGACCAAAACTAGATTCATTATTCCAAGGTGTGGTCTTACTAAGGCTTTATAAAGTAAGCATGAGCTTAAATGGACTCCAGAAGATGGTAGAGAACAGGAAGGCCTGAAGGAATGTTGTCCATAGGGTTGCAATGGGTTGGACACGACTTTGCAACTAACAACAACAACAACAACAATACTTCATATGAATTTGATTCTGTGCCTCTGTTTATACAACCAGGGATTGTCTTCATTTTTTTGGCTGCTGTTGCACACTGCTGGCTCATGTTTAAGTTGGCTCATGTTTAAGTTGGCCAATCAGGTAGGGAAATTGAATTGTTTGTTTTCAACATTATTAAGATGGTTTGAAGGTGTTTAGTCTGGTTTGTTTAAAGCAGAGGTCTTTAAACTTGGCCCTTTTATGACTTGTGGACTTCAACTCCCAGAATTCCTCAGCCAGGCACGCTGGCTGAGGAATTCTGGGAGTTGAAGTCCACAAGTCATAAAAGGGCCAAGTTTGAAGACTCCTGGTTTAAAGCTTCCTTTCCTGACGCTCTCAGAGCAAAGAGATACAGGTGTTGCATTATATCATACCCCCACAATGAAATCCTCCCTTCCCCTGCCAAGAGGGGGGATAGAGGGGGGATAGAAGTCACATAAAACCCTATACTAGAGTCATGACATAATATAACATCCATATTTCTCTCTTTGGGGATTTAAGGGAAGATAGACTGTATATGTCCCATTCAGAACACTGTTCATGTAGATGGACCAGGCATTAAGGAATTTAAAGATGAAGAATGCTGGTTTTGTAAAAACGTATTTAGCAGACTCTGCTAACACTTGTAATCTAAGTAAAAACCAAATATCATTTCTTAGGAAAGGAAGGAGAAGAAGCTATACCCCACACACCCTGCCCCAAGAATTACAAGCATGCAAAAATCTGTGCAGATAACTTGTGTGCCAGAAAGCCATAAAATCCAGCATGCAAGTGAATATACAAACTTGTCAAGCAGATAAGTGAAGAGGAATGATGAATATTAAAGTAGTCCAGCTTTGCTAAACTACTTCCATCAGTAACTTGCCGCTACAAGATTCTTCAATAAGAGAACTTGTAGTACAACATTGTTCTTTTTATTGGAAATGGTCAGTGGTGGCCCTAAGAGCTCCCATAAGCACTTCACAAAGAGGCAGGCAGATTCGGTTTAGAATAAGCAGACAGGCAGGAAGCCAAAGCAGGCTTAGTGAGCTCACATAGGATCAGTTCTGCTATGCTTGCACATGAAGTGATTAAAGTGAAGGCTGGAATGGTAAGCAGGGATGAGTGGCCCAGATAAATGTTGCAAAAAAAGCTTGAAAAGTTTTCTTGGTTTTGAGTGGCTATTGTTTATGCATCTCTACATTTAAACTATGGTTTTTCTGACAGAGTAATAATAATGATGGTGGTGGTGATGGTGGTGGTGGTGGTGGTGGTGATGGTGGTGGTGGTGGTAGTGGAAGGGACCTTGGAGGTCATCTAGTCCAACCCCTTGCTCAGGCAGAAAACCCTATACCATTTCAGACAAATGGCTATCCAGTCTCTTCTTAAAAATTTCCAGTGTTGGAGCATTCACAGCTTCTGGAGGCAGGTTGTTCCACTGATTAACTGTTCTATCTGTCAGGAAGTTGCTTCTTTCTTTGCTTAGTTTCCACCCATTGCTTCTTGTCCTGCCTTCAGGCGCTTTGGAAAATAACTCGACTCCCTCTTCTTTGTGGCAGCCCCTGAGATATTGGAACACTGCTATCATGTCCCCCCTCATCCTTCTCGTTGTTAAACTAGACATACCCAATTCCATCAACCTTTCCTTATATGTTTTAGCCTCCAGTCCTCTAATCATCTTTGTTGCTCTTCTCTGTACTCTTTCTAGAGTCTCAACATCTTTTTTACATCGTGGTGACCAAAACTGGATGCAGTATTCCAAGTGTGGCCTTACCAAGGCATTGTAAAGTGGTATTAATACTTCATGTGATCTTGATTCTATCCCTCTGTTAATGCAGCCTAGCACTGTGTTGGCTTTTTTGGCAGCTGCAGCCTACTGCTGGCTCATATTTAAATGATTGTCCACTAGGACTTCGAGATCCCTCTCACAGTTACTACTATTGAGCAAGGTACCCCCCTATACTATACCTGTACATTTGGTTTTTCTTGCCTAAATATAGAACCTTACTTTTTTCACCATTGAATTTCATTTTGTTAGATAACGCCCAGTGTTCAAGTCTGTCCAGATCCTCCTGTATCCTAAGCCTGTCTTCTGGAGTGTTGGCTATTCCTGCCAGCTTGGTGTCATCTGCAAATTTGATGAGTTCCCCATCGATCCCCTCATCCAGATTGTTGATGAAGATGTTGAAGAGCACTGGGCCCAGAACAGAGCCCTGGGGCACCCCACTACACACTTCCCTCCATGTAGATGTGATTCCATTGAGGACCACACACTGAGTACGGCCAGTCAGTCAGCTACGGATCCATCTGGTGGTGATGCTGTCTAACCCACATTTTTCTATCTTATCAAGTAGTAGGTTGTGATCTACTTTGTCAAATGCCTTACTGAAGTCCAAGGAAATTATATCCACAGCATTCCTCTGGTCCACTAATTTTGTCACTTGGTCAAAGAATGCAATAAGATTTGTCTGGCATGATCTGTTTTTGACAATCCCGTGTTAGCTTTTAGTAATGACTTTGTTTGCCTGTAGGTGTTCGCTGATTCGTTGTTTGATTATCTTTTTCAGAATCTTCCCAGGTATTGAGGTCAAGCTGACAGGTCTGTAATTTCCTGGGTCCTTTTTTTCCCCTTTTTTGAAGATGGGAACTACACCAGCTCTTTTCCAGTCCTCTGGTAGTTCCCCAGTGTTCCAGGATCTTTGAAAAATATAGTTCAGTGGTTCTGAGATCACATCTGCCAGTTCCATGAGAACCTTGGGGTATAATCCATCTGCTTCTGGTGATTTGAACTCATCTAGGCTGAACAGGTGCTCACTTACCATTTTCTTGCCTATCTTAACTTGTATTTCTATTTTGTTTTTTATGGCACTATTTTTGATAGGTTGGTCTGTTTTTTCCCTTTGTGTAAAGACAGATGCGAAAAACGAGTTAAATAGTTCTACTTTCTCCCTGTTGCTTGTCACCTTCTTGCCACTTTCACCCACTAATGGACCAATCATTTCCTTCACTTTTTTCTTGTTTTTTACGTGTTGAAAGAAGCTTTTTTTGTTATTTTTGACTTTGGTCGCAAGCCTTAGTTCATTTTGAGCCTTAGCTTTCCTCACTTCATCTTTGCAGACTCGGGCTATTTGCTGATATTCTGACTTAGTTATGTGTCCCTCTTTCCACTTTCTATACTTGTCCTTTTTATCTTTCAATTGATCAGAGAGTTCTTTATGCAGCCATACTGGTTTCTTTTGAGAGCTGTTATTTTTCCTCTTTGTTGGTATTGTGCTAGACTGTGCCTTTATTATCTCACTTTTCAAAATTTCCCAAGCCTCTTGAGTTGTTTTCCCCTGGAGGATTCTCATCCATGGAATCCTTCCCAAACCCTCTCTAAGTTTATTGAAATTAGCTCTCTTGAAGTCCAAGACTCTAGTTTGACTGTGTTCTATTGTTTGTGCTTCCATAATGTTGAATTCCAATATTGCATGACCATTTCCTCCCAAGGTTCCTATGGCTTCAACACCTTCTATCATTTCATCTCTGTGAGTGAGCATTAGATCCAAAATGGCTAATCCCCTAGTTCCCTTCTCTACTTTTTGGGACACAAAGTTGTCTGCTAGGTTCGTCAGGAATCTGTTTGATGTTCCACTTGGTGCAGAGTTTGTCTCCCAGTTGACATCAGTGTAGTTAAAATCCCCCATTACTATTGTGATGTGCTTCCTTAGTTAGCTGACTAGCAAAAAGTTCATCTATTTCCTGTGTTTGGTTGGGTGGCCTATAGTATACACCTATGGCAATGTCGTTTCCCCCTCCCCTTTTATATTAACCCATATGCATTCAGGACAGTTTTCATCATTGTTGTGCTCTATTTCTGTAGAGATGTAGTTATTTCTTATATAGAGAGCAACTCCACCTCCTCTTTTATTTGGTCTGTTTCTTTTAAATAATTTAAATTCCTCTAGCTGTGTGTTCCATTTGTGGGTTTCATCCCACCATGTTTCCGTAATGGCAACAATATCATATCTGCCTTCATTAACCTGAATTTCTAATTCACCCTGTTTGCTGTTCATACTCTGTGCATTGGTGTATAGCCAATGTAAACATCGTGGTGACCAAAACTGGATGCAGTATTCCAAGTGTGGCCTTTACCAAAGCATTGTAAAGTGGTATTAACACTTCATGTGATCTTGATTCTATCCCTCTATTAATGCAGCCTGGCTCTAGGTCCTTCCAAGCTGGTCAAGTCATAATTCATATTATATATCAGAGTTGAGCAATTATATTTCTGCCTAGCAACAACCCTGATGCTTTTAATCTCTGGGGCATGATGGGTAGAAGCTACTTAATACAACACACTAGTGTAAAAGGCAAAAATTATATACATTCGATCAGATTATCTTATAGATGAGGGGCTGGACTTGGTGGCCTATGCAATGACAGCATCCATACCAAGCATACCTTGATTGAATTGATGACATGGACATGGACAAAAATTCTGGACATTTTTTTTTCACATGGGAAGGATTAGAGCTCAATGACAGAGCATATGCTTTGGCTTTTTACATCCAATACCCCAGAAGTAAATTCAAATTGTTATTTCAATTAAAAGTCAAACTTTCTCTGAATGTAGCAGTTTATGTCTCTTATTCATCACAGTATGGATTGTACCAGATTGTCAGAAAATGTATTTTTTTGTATACCATGGTCTAGCAAGTATATAACAGCTGTAATGCTGCAGCATCTAATACATCTTATACCATATCTACAGGCTGTCTGCTGGACAAAATATTACCATATATGCCGGCGTACAAGGCGACCCGGCGTATAAGACGACCCCCGTCTTTATCGCTGGGCCACATTCCTAGAACGTCGTCTTATATGCCGGAAACTACCAGTATTTCCGGCGTATAAGACGACTTGGCGTATAAGACAACCCCCATCTTTGGCACCGACTTCAGCGCTCGCGGAAGTTGCCTTATACGCCAGCATTTATGGTATATGCTTTAACACCCCTTTAAAAAAAAACAGTGCCACTCTAGGTTCTAATTATCAAGGCATCTGTAAATTGCCAGTATTGGATTTCTATTCGACATTCTGAGGAATTTACTTGCCTATTAGCTTTTTATTGAAGGCTGGGTGAAATGAAGACAGAACTGAACCTGGTATTAAACAACAGGGATGCCCTTTGATGTTGTACTCCATGGCAGCAAATATGGCCTGTATATAAATTTGAACAATGAAAGAAAAGAGTTTAAATAGCACTGTAATTAGCAAATACTAGGCCTGTACAACATTTGATGAAATGCTTCACTTCTGAGAAAAGCACCTCTCTAGATTCTCTCCTGGAAGCTGTAAAGGAGCTGAGAATCCTGGTGTGATTGATTGTCTAAGTTGTTTTGGATGTTTTTAAACAAAGTTTGAGCAGCCGATTGCCTGGGAGGGACTGAGGCCAGGAGACTAGGCAAGAACACTTCCGCACATCCCTATGAGGCTATTTGGGAGAAGACTGAAGTGACCACACTATCTTGTGACTTTGAGAAGCAGATCCCAGGCTGGTTTGCTCAATTACAATACTGATTGTATTGATAGCATAGACTTAGCCAATTACTTCTTGGAGCTGGTCCTCAGATGTAAGCCTCCAAATTCCTGTATGATTGCAGTGAGATGAAGAGCAAAGACATCTTGAAATGGTATGTGGGAAAGAGTCTGAGACATAGGATTAAGAGAAACCATCTAGGGAACAGTCAGATTTTAAAAAAAAAATAGCATGCAGCTGGATAGTGAGTGAGTGAGGCAAGAGGATCGGGTGGTAAAGGAGATGGGGGGGAGAGGGAGAGAATTGTACTTTCAAACTTGGAAGATTCTGTTAACATAGTTTTACAATAAAATAGAATTGCCTTATTTGGTCATGTTCCCTATCAGGTTTGTCTAGTAAAGCTGATACACCTTCTAGTTTTGATGGTCACCACTGGGCCAATGGGAAATAACAGTTACCAGCACAGGGAAGGAATAGATAGTTGATTCTACATCATGTAGTGATAAATACAGTGAAGTGGCTAAACTGACAAAGGATAGCCATATATTAGTTGCTTTATTTCCCATACTTTAACTGGAATATTATTCCCAACAAGAAAAAAATATTGTTGAAAACCATGTTTAATTTTGCATATTTACCAGTAGGATATAAAGCTGAGAATGGGGGGTGGGGTGGGGGGGAGGGCATCTGTCATCAGAGTAAGCATTTGGGGTGGGGAGTTTGTTTATAAACCCAATTGATTCCATGCTGTACCCATTGATCGTGGGTGGGGGAGAGGGACCCCCAGAACTGGCACACATGCCAGGAGATGAGATAGAGATGCCAGGAGATGAGATATAGTGAGGAGAGGCAGGATTGACCAAAGCGGGAAAGGCAAAGAAAGGAAGGAGGGAGGGAGAGAGTGACAGGACTAGAATGCAGACAAGGAGATGCGGGACTATTAGAGCAACTACAGTTAGTTAGAACAGACGGCCCCATTCCACGATCAATGGGTAGAGCACAGAGTCAATTGGGTTTATAAGCAAACTCCCCACCCCAAATGCTTACTCTGATGACGCTGGCAGTGGCCCAGCAAAAGCTAAGACAGTCAATTTTTAGATTTTGCAAATAGTTGCTTTTATTGTTTTTATTGTTTTAACAATAAACAGCTGTTTCATACTTATCCCGGAGTTCGAGGACTTTGTGCCATTACACACAAACACACACACAGAGAGAGAGAGAGAGAGAGAGAGAGAGTATGACACTGCTACTACCGGTAGTGATTCAATTAGCTGAGTTGCTGGGATTCTAAATTTATATGTGGGGGTGGTCAGGTTTATTTCAAAGCATTGCAATATCTGGCACCCTAGGCAGTCTGCTTAGCAGCTTTGGGACAGGAATAGCATAGTGATTACAGGTCACGATTGTAGAAAGTAAGAGCAGGCAGCATAGATAACTGCAGAGAAGTATCTCAGCATATGCTCAGTAGCTGTCCCTTTCCCACCCTTTCTGGAATTACCTTATTGGCCTTAGGACCAAAGCCATCATTTACCTCTTCTAGAGTAAAGTGAACTTTCTCTACTATTCTATGCATTTATAATCCTTGCAAGTTTGAGAAGTGTAGATTCTTGAAAATGAAATTATTTCTCCTCCTGCTCCCTTTATTACATTGACTATTACGGATGGGTTCAGTAGGGAAGCATTTTTTTTAAAATTAAGCTAGTTTCAAATGTGGTGCCAATAGAGATTTTCTCACTTGAACCTTATTATTATTATTATGGGTCATCGCACTGGATTTGGCATTTTGTCTACCTATCGAGTCCTTACCCAGGACCTGGGATAGGCAGATGTGGATGTTTGATGGTCTTACAGATATCGTCGCAGGATGGAAGCAGTTCCTAGTAAGGCCGCCTTTTGCAATTGACTAATAGCAAATTTGTCAATGCCAAGGGTGTTCAAGTGGTGCTCCAGTTGTTTTGGGATTGCACCCAAGGAGCCTATGACTCTTGGTACTACCCTTGCTTGCTTTTGCCACAGTCTTTCTATTTCTATTTGTAGGTCTTTGTATTTTGTTATCTTCTCCAGTTCTTTCTCTTCTATTCTGCTGTCTCCAGCACTGCCACGTCCACTATCCAGACTTTTTTGTCTTTCTTATCGACAATTGTTAAGTCTGGGGTGTTATGTTGCAGGTGCTTGTCTATTTGAATTATGAAGTCCCAGAGCAGTTTAATTTTATCATTTTCTATGACTTTCTCTATTTTATGATCCCACCAGTTTTCACTTACAGGCAAATGATATTTTTTGCAGATCTTCCAATGCACCATTGTTGCTACTTTGTCATGCCGCTGCTTGTAATCAGTCTGTGCAATCTTCTAGCAACAGCTTACCAAGTGGTCCACTGTTTCTTCAGCTTCTTTGCATAGGCGGCACTTACTGTCTGTTGCTGTCTTCTCAATTTTGACTTTGTATGCATTTGTCCTTAAGGCTTGGTCTTGTGCAGCCAGAATTAATCCCTCGGTCTCTTTCTTCAATTTTCCTGTTCTTAGCCATTGCCAGGTCTTGTTATTATCTGCTTTCCCAGCTATTTTTTTCATGTATTGGCCATGTAGTGCTTTGTCTTCCCATGCCTCTATTCTGTTCTTCATTTGGTCTTTCTTGTAGGCCAGTTTGGTCTCTCCAGTAGTCAGTAAGCCTTCCTGATATACTAATTTCAGTGCATCTTCATCATTGTTCTTCAAATATTTTTCCAAAGCCATTTTTTCTTCTTCAACCATCTGATGTACTTGTAGCATTCCACGCCCACCTATTTACCTTGGTAGATAAAGTCTGTCAATGTCACTGCGTGAATGAAGGGCATGATTCATTGTCATTATTTTTCTGGTCTTCCTATCCACTGCTTTTAGTTCTGCTTGAGTCCAGTCCACTATTCCAGCTGTGTACCTAATGACTGGGATTGACCAGGTGTTGATTGCCTTTATGGTATTTCCTCCATTGAGTTTGGACTTTAAGATCTTCTTCACTCTCTTGATGTATTCACCTCTAATCTTTTTCTTGACTTCAGTGTGCTTGATGTTGTCAGATTGAAGGATACCCAAGTATTTGTAGTACTCTTCCTCATCCAGACTCTTAATGTTATTTTCGTGGGGCATCTTGATTCCTTCAGTTTTCATTATTTTTCCTTGTTTTATAGTAAGTGTGGCACATTTGTCCAAGCCAAACTCCATTACAATATCTTGGCTATATATACGGACAGTGTTGAGCAGCGATTCTATTTCAGATGATGTTTTTCCATACAGCTTCAGATCATCCATATAAAGGAGGTGGGATAGTCTGGCAGATGTTTTTGATGTTTGATAGCCATGTACTGAGTTATTCAGTATTGTTGACAGAGGAAACAGTGCAATAACAAATAGTAATGGTGACAATGAATCTCCTTGAAATATTCCTCTCTTGATATTAACCTCTCCCAGTCTCTCACGATTGTTCTGCAACTGTGTCTTCCATTGTGCCATCGACCTTTGCACAAATTTTCTGATGTTTCTACTGACTCCTGTTATTTCTAGGCACTTGATTATCCAGTCATGCGGCAGAGAGTCAAATGCCTTTTTGTAGTCAATCCATGCCACATTCAGGTTGGTCTTCCTTTTCTTGCAGTTTTCCAAGATCATTTTGTCTATTAGGAGTTGATCTTTCTATTAGGAGCTGTTCTTCTGCTATTGGGGCAGTTTCCTTTCTGCTCAGGTGGAAAGAGATTGTTTTAAACTAGATGCTGTTGTACTGCATCAGCTACCACACCAGTTAGTAATTTGAAAGTTGTTGGTAAGCAGGTAATTGGCCTGTAGTTGCCTGGTGTTGCCCCTTTTGCTGGATTTTTCATTATTAGGTAGGTTTTCCCAGTTGTTAGCCACTTTTCAATTTCTCCTCCTTGTAGTATATTGTTGAACTGCTTGGCAATGAGTGGATGTATAACAGTTAGATGTTTCAACCAAAACCCATGCAGTTCATCTTCACCTGGGCTGACCAATTTTTGATTTTCCTTGCTCTTTTTTCTACCATTTTTGTTGTTATTACTAGTTCTTTCATTTCAACTTCTGTTTTATTTGCATCCACCTCTTTTAACCAAGCCGCATCCTTGTTGTATTTCTTTGGGTTATCCCATATCTGCTTCCAGAACTGCACTGTTTCTTCCTTGTCAGGTACTGACTGATTCCTTGCAGTTTCTCCATTGATGGATTGGTAGAAACGTTTCTGATTGGATTGAAATTGGAGGTTCTGCCTATAGTTTGCAATTCGAGCTTCATATCTACTGATTTTCCTGGCTATAGCTGTTATTTGTTGCTTTATTATTTCCAGTGCTTCCTTGATCTTCCTTGTTTCTAAGTGGTATTTCTTGATTAGGTATTCTTTGGTCTTCTTGTTCTTCAGCTTCTTTTCTTTCATCTGTTCTAGCTTGCTTGTATGTGATCTTAACTTGCTGATCTTATTTTCTAGTCTAACCTTCCATTTTTGTGATGCACTGTTTGTTTGTTCTTCTTTGCTGATTTTGCATCCTAGGTATTCAGTTATAACTTCAGCTGTGCTGTACATTAGTTGGTTTGTTTCTTGCAGTGAATTGGTGCTTATACTTGATATTCCAGTATTTGCATCTTTTAATGCTTGTGCTAGCTGTTTCTTTGGAACAAGCTTCAATGCAGGCAGCCTTATTCTGTTGTTTTTGTGCTGTTCTAGATGCTCAGTTATTCTTTGTTTCAATTCTTTTATTTCTTTAGTTAGAGGGTTTTGTTCTTCCTGAGGAAGAGTGCCTGGTTTCCAAATGAGAACAGTTGTATATCTCTGCTGGATTCCTTCACTGCCAACTCCCCCTGGTTTGCCTCTACATTCTGAATTACTTCTGGTAAGGCTTTGATTTCTTTGCCCTGGGTAAACCTTTGCAGTTCGTCCAATTCTGTTTCTGTGAATACTTTATTTCGTATTATAAATCTGCGTTGATCTGCTAGTCTCTGTTCTGTTATTTCTGATTCTGGGTGTTGTTCTTTCCAGAACTGGTGCACTCGTTTTAGATATTCTCTTCTTGTTGGACTTGATCTGTAGTAACAGATCATTATTTCTTTGTTTTCAATCTGTGTATCTGCGATGGGTAGACACCTTTTCTTCCAGTAGTTCTGCAGCTGCTGGCCCTGGTTGCTCAGCCAACAGTCCTGAGTCCTGTAACCCATTTTTCACCAGATATCCAGGAACTCCAATATCTAGCGTGGACCTTGTTAACCCGGGCGACATCCGAGCCAGTATGGCATTCTGAAATTTACGTCTCACCATATTTTTTATGGGAGAGACACTCTTTGTCTGACTCCTCTGATGAGGCCTGTCCAGTATGGTTGAACCTCTGGCATAGCTCTCATCTTCCTCAGAGTACACAAGCCCCATAACCACGTCAAGGTAGTGCTTCACTGGGTGATGATGATGATGATGATGATGATGATGATTATTATTATTATTTAGCATTCTCTTCCTCTTCTTTTGTGCTGCTCAGAAGGTCATATCCCTTCAGAAATCATCTTTAAGCCTGAACTTGGTAACACGTGAAGTGCTGATTCATGAGAACAACTTTATTTTTAAACTTGTCATATGATAAAGAAATTGATCCCAGCATGGTTAAATGTTCCTTCTATAATTTTTTTCCAGAGCCAGTTTTACGGTCATATTTTTGGATCTATCTTTTAAATGCCCTGCAAAAGATTACAGTTGTAAATACTTAATCGTGTTGCAGACATTAGCCATAGCACAGCACAGTACAAAATATACATCATTGGGGAAGCTCTATCAGTTTAGGCCTTAAGATCACACAGAGGCAAGTGGATTGCTCAGTAATAGGCAAATAAACGCCCATGAAATGGCTCAATATCAAGGTTATTCCTGTTAAAAGTGATGCATTGCAATGCATGCATTCAGCTGGCACCTTCTACTGGATTGGAACACACTCACAAACCAAAGGGTGTTGCCTTTTAGATTCCTGTCATGGGTCATCACATCTAGATCTGTGATCCATTGTGAGATCACAAGGTTTGTTCACTATATTCTGACTCAGTTCTGATTTTTCTGTGCTCTCTCTTATTCATAAAGAAGCCGATAAATGCATATCTCTGAACTGGTGCTACTGAATTCACTCAAAGAAGGCTGGCATAAAAGCAAAGCCAAGAAAATTCACAAACAGGTTATACAGTATGTCACAGTGGGACTGGGTCTTTTTAGAACTGGAAATATATTTAGGCTTACAAGAATGGCAGTTGACACAAAGAAACCAAGGCAGTGTAGGCTTTTAGGCTTCTTCTTTACTATATACAGCAACATTATTTACAACATGATTCCAGCTTCTACCCAGTGTTGAGTTTCCTTGACATTTCACTCTCTAAAACTATTCCCTTTTGACTTTCCTTCTGAATATTTCCTCCCCTTTTCTCCCTCCCCCTCTCTCATTTCTGTGATTAACAAGAGAGAGTTAGAAGGAAGGAATATGAATGTGTTCAACCCTGCTCACTACCTTTTCTTGGGTCTGCTCAGCCACTCACCACCATCTCTGGCTCCTCTGTTGGAGAAGAACTTGCTCAGGAATCCTCTGCTCTGTCTTTCCCCAGAGCCTTTAGCTTTGCCAAAGAAGCTATCTCCCGCCTACCTTCTTGAGCAAAGATGTTGTGTCTCTGAGACTTTGCCTGCCTACCTCTGCCTCACAACAGTTCCAGCTTGCAGCCAATTTAGCTCATCGGCTCTTGTGAGAACACAACTGTACTTCAAAGCTAGAATCAAGTTTCTTCTCTTTTTCTCTTTCCATTTGCTGACCCATGCCGGCACATGAACAGCCATAACAGAGTCCCTAAAACCATGTGCCACTGTCTTCTTCGGGGTCTTTATTTCACTCAGACACACATACCATTATATTTGGCTATAATTTCAAACATCTTTAAGGACTGACATTGACTGGGTGAAGTATAGGAAAATGACCCATTAAAAATGAGTAATTCAAAAACAGAGGAATAATTAGAAAGATGGTGGCTCGTTCTGCTTGATTCTTTAAGAGGAAACAAAGGACACTGCCTTTATATCAAGTCAAGTAGCTTTTCCATCTGTATTGCCTAACCTTTCTGTTTCTCAGAGGAAATCTTTCTCCTCACCCATGACCTTATTCTTTTAATCAGAAGTACCAAAGCTCTTCTAAATCCAATGTTCTGACTTTACCTTTGAATTCCCATCATGTGCCTGTATGTCCCTTAATATGGTCCTTCCGGCAAAAGGGTCCCACTAAGTAATTCTAGCCTACTGTTCCTAAAACAAGAGATACCACCTATACTGTAACTCTTGTATTTTCCTGTTTTCATATTTGGATCTCTAGATATTTACTGGTAGGAAAATAGCCATAACCTGATAATCAATATTCTTTAATATGCTTATTGTATACTTATGGCCATTGTTAAATAGCTGTATGTCTACTATATCTGGGCTGCAAACATAGACATCCAATAATTAGAATGTTCACTATCACTTTATTGTCATTTAATTTAACTAAATTATCATTAAAATCTTGGTCCCGGAAACTCTAGTTGCTATAGCTATCTATAACTGTGCAGAGTCCACCTACCCCCACCTTCCCGGCTTTATCACATGCAGATAATTCTTCTAAAGACATTATGGCTTGGCATTAGCAAGTAGATTTCCCAGGCATGCCATCAAACCATTAATGTGGGTGGCCACAAATATATGGACAATTACCATCATGCCTCTAAATAGAACACAGCTTGTGTGCTTCATTATTTTACTTCTGATGAGCAGGAACAAAACTTTGGATGAAAATAGCTGCATTATTTGTGTCAGTAAAAAGAAAATGGACCGTGCTGTTGCTCTGTTTAGAGCTTAATGAAGTCTGATTTCCATATTTTACAATGGCATATCCATTGGGAACAAGTCCAGGCCCAAACTCCACAGTTGAAATGTCCTCCTTCTAACTTCTGTAGGACTGAAAATGTTGAACAACCAAGGGAGGAGAGACTTACATTCAAGTCATTGATAGTCAGCGGCAAGAGCCCATCCAAATGCTACAATAACAGAATAGTTTTAAATGTAATAGAACAATCGGCAGATTCTTGAGGACTCCAAGCTCTTTTTTCAGATCAATGTTAAGAAAAATGTGTGGGAAAGTAAGGTCACCAAGTGTCGAGTCTTAACAGAATAACATAGTTGGAAGGGACTTTGGAGGTCTTCTAGTCCAACCCCCTGCTCAAACAGGAAACCCTATACCATTTCAGACAAATGGTTGTCCAATCTTTATTTAAAAACCTCCAATGTTGGAGCACCCACAACTTCTGAAGGGAAGTCGTCCCACTGATTAATTGTTCCAACTGTCAGGAAATTTCTCCTTTGTTCAAGGTTGGTTCTCTCCATGATTAGTTTTCCTCCATTGCTTCTTGTCCTGCCTTCAGGTGCTTTGGAAAATAAGTTGACACACACCCACCCCCTTTGTTGCAACCTCTTAGATATTGGAACACTGGGATCAATTTGATAGCTTTTTGAAATCTGAAAATGAAACCCATGCATATCTGCTTGAATCACCTTCAAGGAAGTGGTCAAGCACAGAGAACAGAAAGCCTTCTACTATTCTGGTAGGTGAGATCTATTTTGCACAGAGATTCACATCTCTCTGACTGTGACACAGAGGCTGGTTTATTTGGATTTGGATTTAGCTTAGCATATTATGTGAACCAGTCCAGTATCATTTGCAGCTTAGCACTATGTGCTAATTTTCTCCACTATAGTGGAGAACAAACCATGCTAGAACAATTTTAAATTTGATGTGAGCTTATATAGTATCTAAGTGCGCTATAAGACTTATTTCTCCCCTACAACAATAACTCACTGAGGTAGATTAAGTTGAGATAGAGTGACTGACCAAGTTCACCTAGTGAACTTCTATGGCTAACAGTGGACTACAACATGGATTTCTCTGTTCCTAGTCCAACATTATTGTAATCAAATAATAATTTGAATTGGGCTAGGGGCTGGTTCAGTTTTACAATAACTTAGACAGTAGTTGAATGCCCTTTAAAGGACTAACAAATGAAATGTTATTTAAATATGCAAAGTATTGTTATCTTTAATGATGTCTGAGAGGTACTTGTTATCTGGTGCCCCAAACACCTACCAGTATATAAACAGATTTTCCACATTTGATTCAAAAGGGGAAGGCATTGAATTTTGTGGGGCAACTGAGCTGGGAAATCATTAATCATCCAATAAAGATTGCATGCTAGGTGAATACAATCTGGAAGTCAATATGGAAATAAGTAAACAAATAAGTAAATACATAAACTTATTAACCTATTAAATAAACCTGTTCTTCAGATTGCAACCTTTGTTCTTCTTGTTGTCCTTGTCCCAGCCTCTTGTTGACAAGGGAGAACCAGACCTTTCAAAAAGACTGAGGGTTGCTTGGTTGTCCCTTAACATAGGGCAAAGCAGTCAAGGGACAGATTTTTTTCAAAAGTGGGCAGGAGGGATGAGGAAGCAGAAGGCCAGGATATCTTCTGTTATTCCAAACAGAGGCCATGATTGGAAGTTGAAATGCCTTGCCTTGGTTCAGTAAAGACCGTGGTCTCAGGTGCAGCCTCCCCATGAAAGATAGGATCTGCAATTACGCCACAGGCTAAACGTACACTGCCAAGAGACCTTGCAATTCTCTTTGTCCATCCCTGCTTCCTCCCAATTAAAATCAATAAAAGAGTAGCTTACCTCTATCTGACATCAGTGGCTTGCACAGAGATTTGTTTTTGTTTTTTGCATCTAGTATTGTTTTTTCCCTTTCATTTGTGGAGAAATCGAGGACAGAATTTGACCTTCCATTTGTCTGCCACAAACAAGTGCAAACAACCCCATTGCTTTTATTTTATTTTCCACCCAATAATTTCATCTACAACACCTTTTTAATTTTCTTAATTGATTTGACCCATATTTTCCTATTCATCTTTAAGCATAATTAAGTTTTCATCTGTTTCTTACTATGACTTTTATTTGCTTTCAATATATTCTTTAAATTCCTTCCTTCCTTCCTTCCTTCCTTCCTTCCTTCCTTCCTTCCTTCCTTCCTTCCTTCCTTCCCAGAATTGCCCAAGCTATGCCATCCATCCAGATGTCTTCCACGGCTACTCTGATCACTTCTACTCCTTTTAGAGATGGGGACTATTCTGAAAGCTGAATTTCTATTCTTTGCATTTGCTCAATGGATTCCTCTGTCTGAATTCTTGAGATCCAATCTATTTGCCTTTGATTTCAGTTGTCCTTTCTGATTGCTTTAAATTGTTGCTGTCAGTTAGCTTTTTGAGGCTGAATGGTGAAAATCAATATTTAACTAAATAAACTAATCTTTCCTCCTCTATAAGTCCACTACCAGAGAGAGAAATATTACTCTTGTAAATAATGGCAAGCTAGTAAATTAGCCCAAGTTAAAATTGGGGGTCTAGGACAACTCTCCAGGGCCATCTCACTGCACCCAATCCAGCACAGCCATCTCACTGCAGTCAACCCGGTACGGCCATCTTGTCGTGGGACAACTCGCTGTAGGACTATTCCATGTTGAATAACTCAACGAGATAAATGTTATCTGCCACTGTTTGTTCGACATTATTTCCATTGACAAAAATGGAAAAAGTGAATTGTCCGTGGTGAGATGGTTATGTCGAGATGGCCGAAGCAAGTTGCCCACAGCGAGTTGTCCCATTCCGAAAAGATGAGGGAATCTGCATTTCTTTATGAGGGCTTATTCTTGATTTTTATAGTTAGATTATAATTTCCATATGATACTAGGATATTAGACTACTAGACTATTCACTGTGTGCTAACAGAGTGGCTTTTATATATTTTGATTGTTCTATTCTTCTTTGTAGTATAATGATTTCTCATTTTACTGTTGAATATTTTAACTAACCTAGTAATCTTTCCAATTAATTCTGATTATTAAGTTAATTTAAAATGAAAAAAATGAGATTTCTTTGAGTAAATAAATGCTTTCTAATTCTGCATCAATTAACCTCAGCAAGATTTATTTCTGAGTAGATAAGCCTAGGAAGGATTTGTGAAACCTATGACAAAGTGCAAATGTACTTTACCTGAAGGTTAAAAACAATACGTTTCTGTTTCTCTGTTAGTTTGCTTTTATTCAGGTATTGATCACAACCTCTTGATATATTTCATTACCATATTTTGTCAAGCATAGGATTATCTGGTAAGTGATCCCAAACAATGAAAATATCAAGTGCAGGTAGTCCTTGCTGAACAACCATTTGTTCAGTGACAATTCAAAGCTAGGACAACATTGAACAAAGGGCGACTTATAACGGGGGTCCTCATAGCTGTGGCCATCACAGAATTCTGGTGGTGATTTGAGCACTTGGCAACTGCCTTGCAATGTTGGTCGCAGCGTTCCACAGTCATATAATTGCTATTTGCAACCTTCACTGCTGGTTTCTGACTAGCAAAATCAGTGGGGAAAATAGTAGGAGGTTGCAAATGGTGATTATGTCACTGGAGGAGACAGTGACCATGCAGGATTCGCCCAAACACAGCCACTGCAACTGCCAGAACTGCTGTCATAAATTGGTGTCTTTACATGACATAGAATATTATTAACTCATCATTTAGCAATGGAGTTGCCGATCCCAATTACCATTATTAAGCAAGGGCTGGCTGTATTGGTTATTGCTATTTTTAAGTAAGCAAAAGTATTGTTACTTATTAAAAACAATAACCCTACTTTTGGACCACATTTTCCAACAAATGAATTAGCTGCCATTTTTAAAAAGGCATTAACCAAAACTTCAGTTTCTAATTTGCTTCCTAATAAGGTGCAAATAAAACTGAAATATAAGTGATCAAAGACATCCTTGATGGATTCCTTATTGGATTTCAATTACCAGTAAAACAATCCCATTAGAGATGACCCAAGTAGGAGGATTAGAATAATTCATTGTAATCCGAGAAATAAATACTGTATTAAATCTAAACTTCATCAGTTAAAAAATATTATTTTGCATCATAACCTCTTCTATGTTCAACGATTTGTACATATTGTCATAAACATATATTACATCAACCAACTACCAAAGTATCATTCCCTTTCATAAAGCCAGTTTGTCCTGAAATAATTATTATGGGTAATATATTCCATATTCATGTTGGTAACTGTCAAAAACTCAACATCAACATTTAATAAAGATACCAGGTAATTCCTTGTACAATCCTAAGATACTTATCAGCTTTCAAAATTATATTTATATAAACTTATAAACCTGGGTAGTGTGCTATAAAAGGAGACAAGAGCTGATTTGTCTATGATTTCTAAAGTTCTTTCCAGATCTTGCCTCGAGTCCCACAGATTGCATTTAGCAGCAAAAATTTACATTGCCCAGGATATTTTAGAGTTACTACTCAGAATGGAAGCAAAGAAATGAATTTAAACTTTACATTCTCCATAATCAGATAAATCATCTGACTGGAAGATACTGCATTGATAGTGGATGGAAGAACTGTCCCAGAGTTTCACATGTAAATAAGAAGCTTTGTTTCCTCCAGTAATGATAAAGATAAAGCAGGGACCCATTCCCTATGCTGTACATATCACCAGAAATTTAGGAGCTCCTTTGCTTCTGAAAATTGAAGAAGAATTACAGAGGATGATCCAGTGCAGAGTGATTGAAGTATGACCTGAACAGACTGGTATATAGAATGATACCAACAACTATGAACGCTTTTGTATATGCATAAATTTGAAACAACTAGACATAACCATGAAAAGTACAAGGTAGAGTCTCCTACTATAAATGGCATTCTTTCCCCTACTCAATACTGCAGATATTTTTTTTAAGTATTTCTCATTACTGCAATATTTTATTCTCCCCTCTATTCAATTTGGCACATCCATCTAGAATTCAAACCCTGCTTAATTCACATTTGATATATCATTTCACTTCCAATATCATTTTGGGATTTCTTGAGCTCCCGACATGTTCCAAAAGAGTGGGTTCTAATCTAGGATATTGGGAGAGTATAATGTTTTTTTAAAAAATATAATCATCACCTTGCCATATGGCGCTCTATGAAGAACCAGATCAGAGATTGTCCCTGTAAGGATAAAGGGCCCCAAATTTCTTAAAAATTTGGGATAGTGTATAAATGAATCCAGAGTAAGCTCAGATGCAAAGAAAGTGGAAATTAACCCCCCAAATCCCTAATTAGGCTGAGGAGTTTTGGCAGAGATTCTCCACTTTTTCAATGAACAGCTCAAAAGAGATAACAATGGCATATACAGAAGACAAAACTTCAGGGAGGATCAAATTATTCTTATCTGATATTCAGCGCTGATAGTGAATGATAAGTGGTGCACTGCAGTGTTAGTGTGGATGTTAGTCAGACTAATTATTTGTTGCTTTTTTGAGGGGTCCTTGGTACTCTCTGAGTTTGCTTGTTTTCTTGCAGATGTTTCATTACCCAAACTAGGTAACATCATCAGTGCTAGCTTTTTGTTTGTTTTAAAAATGTTTATGGCTATCCAACTTGAAGGTTGAGACACCTGGTGGCATGGAATAGGGCCTAATAAGTTCAATATTTCTTCACAGTCACAAGGCAGTCCTGAAGCCTATTGGTCCAAAAGACTCACAGATGGAGAAACGTGATAAGCTCAAACTGAGAAAGTTTGGCAGCTGTGGGGTAGAGTATATAAATAGTTCTCACGTTATCTTTATGGTCCAGGTTCTTTCCAGATGCAAATATGGACTGTATCTCATTGGTTTGTCTGAAAGTTTGCACGGATTTGAAGTACGATGCCAGAATTTCTCCAGGTGATAAGCTATGAACCTCATGCTGAATATCTCTGGGAACCAAAACTTTGTCCCAACTCCCACTGAATTCTTCTAATGCAAACTGAATTCTGTGTTTAGGAGAAGTGGAGACACATGAAAGAGTGTTTCAAAGCTTATTTCTGATTGGCTGTTTCTTGCTGGTTCTGATTCAGATCTACACATAATACTGAACTTTATGCAAAATGCTTATGGCCTCATTACTACTTTATTTCCAAGATATGCAGCCTATTTATGACCTAAAACCCTAAGGAAATAAATGCATGATTTTGTTGTCTTAAATCCATCTCCAGCCTGGACAAAGATAAGCTCTGTTTCTTCTTACTGTCCATCAAGAGAAGTGTTTTCCCAGTTCTCTTAGTACAAGTCATGCCAAATGGTCCTTCTGTTATAATTTATTTTGATGTGCTCAAGGCCTCCCTCCAACTGATTAATATGTACTGTAGTAGGAATGCTTCCTTTCCTCCAGTCCCTGCTATCTGCCGTTTCCTCAGCCATTTCAACTTCGGAGGATGAAAAAAAAAATAGCAGTAGCACTTGTATACCACTCCATAGTGCTTTGCAGCACTCCCTGAATGGTTTACAACATCAGCATACAAATAGTCCTCGAGTTACGGCTACAATGGAGCCAAAAGTCTAGGTTGCTAAGTGAAATGTTTGTTAAGTGAAATTTGCCCCATTTTATGACCTTTCTTGCTGCAGTTGTTAAGTGAATCTCTGCAGTTGTTAAGTTAGTAACCCGGCTGTTAAGTGAATCTGGTTTCCCCATTGGATTTGCTTGTTAGAAGATCGCAGAAGCTGATCACATGACCCCAGGACACTGCAGCCCTCATAAGTATGAATTAGTTGCCAAGCATCTGAATTTTGATCATGGGGATGCTGCAACGGTCATAAGTGTGAAAAACAGTCATAAGTCACTTTTTTCAGTGCTTTCAATGGACACTAGATGAACTGTTGTAAGTTGAGGACCACCTGCATTGCCCCCAATAGTCTGGGTCCTCATTTTACTGACCTCAGAAGGATGGAAGGCAGAGTCGGCCTTGAGCCAATCAGGATTGAACTCCTGGTTGTGGGCAGAGTCAGTCTGCAATACTGCATTCTAACCACTGAGCCACCACAGCCTCTCCTAAAAAAATGTTAAAAAGCAAAACAAAATAGCCTGATGTAAATACAGTCTGGCACTGTTGTTTTCACTATTCTGATACCATTTTGTGTACTTTATGATATATCTCTGGGTGTTGTGGATGTTTGTTGCCAACATGCCCCTGGCATCACATTGACTTTGGCATATTTGGGAGCAGGGGATGAAATGTGTTATGACAGAGGCAGGCCTTGACAGAGTCCTTTATTGCCCTGCTAATTCCACAACAAATGGCCCTGCAACAGCCAGTAAAGCTCCATCTCAAACTTCCCTGAAGGCAGCCACCTCCAGTTCCACAAATGAAGCCAATGATCACCAGAGCCAAATCGCAAAGGCAGAGAGGAAGTCCAGAAACAAGGTGCAAGTCCACACAGCAAGGTCTGTAAGTTGTACATGAGATTCCAAGTCCATAGAGCAAGGTCATAGTCCACAAGCGAGGGTCGAATTCCATAGGCAGTAACACGATACAAGTCAAAGTTGTTTCAAGGCCAGGGAAGTGCGTGCCAAAGCAAAACAATTGTTCTGACAAAGACAATACCCCAGCCTCTGCTTAAATCAAGCCAAGCCAGGTGTTCCTTGTGAGGAGAGGTGGGGCAACCTTCTCCCAAAGCAGCCTTGCAAAGCTTCTTTGAGCTTGATTCTGCTCTACTCTCCGTGCCCTTGGATCAAGTGGGGGAGGCAGCAGGTCCTCATCAGAGGGGATCTGCCACCACTCAACACCACTCCCTGTCTGCAGCCGATCCGCCCCCACGTCTGTGAAGACAGGCAGCTCCCCATCCAGTTGACCACCTCCCCCAATGTCTGTGGGGCCTGGGACAGCATCATCCTCAGCCCCTGGCCTCTCCAAACATTCCAGGAGAGATGTGCCATCCCTGTCAGATAGTCCCAGTTCCAACTCCTAATCCTACTCCAAACCTGGATCAGATGGAATCATAAGAAATGGACAACAGCCCCGTCAGGTCTTTTTCTACCTAGAATGACAGAAAGATGTGAACTGACGGTGTTTTTCTTAATCCACCAATGGAACAATAATACACAGGGGGATCATAAGCAGTAATGTATTGGATCAGAACTCTGGCCCATCTAATCTAACAGTCTGTTTTCACAATGGCCAACCAACTGCATAAGGAAACTCACTAATCTCCTGGCAGGTGGTCTTCAAAGGTATCAAGGCTAATAGTCACTGAGCCAATAAAGGAGAATATTTGTAGCTCAGGGTTGAAATGAGGGGCCCTTGATGCTCTCTGAGCTTGGTTGTTTGCTTGCGGAGGTTTCATTACCCAAACTAGGTAATGTTGACTCCTCGGCTTAATGGCGAATAAGCATACAGCATCTCGTAGTGTCAAGAAGCCTTTATTGTTGTCTCTTCTGCTCTGTTACAGCTCTGAGGCACGCAGGTCTCTCTGCCTCTCTTAAGAATGCTTCCCCGGACCGAATAGCAACATTTGGTGCACTCTGCGCCTCACGCATGTGCGCAAAGCCGGCGCCAGCCAGTCTGGTCCCGGGCAGCTTGCAACTGCCGGGGACTGTTGCAACGTCCCGAGCCTGCCTTTGCAGGCTCAGGATACAACAGGTAACACCATCAGAATTGAATGATAAAATGTCTGCAAGAAAACAATCAAGCTCCAAGAGCACCAAGGAGCCATTTGTCACTTCCATGAATTGATCCAACCTCTTTTTGAAGGCAGCCAAATTAGTGGCTGCCACCAGGCCTCACGGTAGGAAATCCCCATTTTTTTTTATTACACTGTTTTCACAAGTCATTGTTAGAATGGTGAAATGGGGAGTGTTCTCCCACTCAGCAGTTCACTGAGTTCTCATCATGAGCAAACAAGTTAAGTGACATCAAAAATCCTTTCTAAATCTATGATTCTATGATGGCTGAATGTTGTTTGTTCACACAGATGGAACTGTGTCCTGAAAGAACTGCCACCACCCCCCATCCTTCCCATGTACATAAATGATTGGTGCTTGCTTTCTTGGAACAGGTTGAAGGGTTAAAGAAGCAGGGGAATCCACCAATCAAGGTAATCACCATCTAGACAAAAAAACCTAGCCAACATTGTTGCCAAAACATGAAATATGACAGCAATTTCTTAACTAGTTTCATTTCCAGCTAATGTCAGCATAGACATTAGAAGATGAGAGCTGAAGGCTACTATGGGGAAATGTCCAGAACCAAAATTTTAAAATCAGTGAATCTTCCTCCAAAGCTGAACTTTTTCAAGAAAAATAACCATTAATGATTAAACTAATGCCAAACCAACCGTGGAAGAAAACTAGAATTGATATTTGGGAGCTTAGCTGTTATAGACATTTTCCCCAGGGATCTGGAAAGTGCAAATGTGGCTACAAAAATATAAGATTTACTGCCATTCATTGTTTTAAAAACCCAAAGGTTGGATGGGGACATTCTGATGAACTCACAACAGAGAATGCCTTTCGATTCCAAAGAAAGAGATCACTCAAAGGTAGAAATTTACTCCTCTCATCATAGGTCCTCACTATCCCTAAGCCAACAGGGCTCCTCAGATGCCTTACACCAGACATGCCAAACACAAGGCCCACGGGTTGGATCCGGCCCAATATGTGGTTCTGTCTGGGGCCCGGGGACCTGCTCTGGAAACAGCAAAGGACCGGCCCACCACACCTCGGCCCAGCCCAGGCCAACCAGGCACTGATCTACAATCTGGTTGCATCCATCAAAGCCAGAACATGCTTAGTCTTAAATCCATGGGGTACCCCCACCCTGCCCTCTGGGTGCGCGCGCAAGTGGAGTCCGGCGTCCCTGCTGGCTATTTTGTCCCGCAGGCTGACTTCACCCAGCGCTGGCACAAGTGATGTAGAGCTGGCCTTGCCTACCCCAGCCACGCCTATCCACTAGGCCATGCCCATCCTGGCCACACACACACACACACCCGAGGGCAACCACAATGCTGATGCATCCCTCAATGAAATTGAGTTTGACACCCTGCCTTACATATATAAATTATGGTGGGAGCTATTTGTCTTCAGAGATCCAGGCTGGGCCAGTCAATTCCATCTGTTTTTTGTAAAAATCCCCTGCTATTGCCTCTTTCTCCTTCCTTGCTTTCCATTCTTCTCCTTCCATCCCCATCATTCTTCCCCGTAAGCTTTCCGTTGGGATTCTGATTCTGATTAGATAGTTTGTTTTTCCTCCCTACCCCCATAGTCTTCGATATTTCACCAAGGCTACTTATATTATCAGCTGCCATCAGAATTTATGACGCCCACCAATTTAAATTGCTTTCAGAGCAATTCACTGAGGAATCGGTTGCTTTTGGGCTCAGTGGCAGCATATTGCATCTCAAATTAAAGAAAGCATTTTCTTGAATAGCAGCTGATGGTGAGTAGCAGTGGAAGAGAACTATTGTCCTACTACCCATACTTGTGAGCAGGGATAGTGTCATTTGGGTTATATGCTATCAGGCTCCTTAGTTATATGATAAAAAAATGAGCAGCAAGTAAACTGTATAGTAAATGCTTTAACTGGTGATTGTCAGCACAATCACCAATAAACATTACATGGTTCTCTGATTAGTTTCCAGAAACAACTGTTTCCATTTTTTTCTCCATATTTCTGTTGAATTGTAAAGTTATATCTCCACTTTGAGACTTGCATTTCCTAAGGCTCATTTATACTAAAGTAAATCTACATTATCCACAGTATGTTTTTCCACTGAGGTCAGAATATAATGTAAAAAAGTCAAAGTGACGTTATAAACCAGAAAAAGCTGCTGCTGCTGCTGCTGCTGCTTAATTTTACTTCATGAAAGGATTTGAAATTTCAGTAGTCCCACATAATATAAAAATATATAAAATATTTATTTAAGATCGGCAAAGAATGACATCATTGCAAAGGTCTTGCTTTGATCCTTTCTCTCACAATTGATATGATTGCATGAGAGGCCTGGACTGTAATGCTACCATCTTGAGCTACCAGCCCTTAGTGCAGAGGAGATTTTGCTGTTTATTGTCATCCCCAAACTGCTCCAGATGATGTCTTTTAAAAAAAAATTCAATTGTTCATCTCATATGGGAAGCAACTGACTTTTAATGCAAAGTAGTAAAAGCCACATAAAGTTCAGCAGCAAAATTTGTACAGTGTAATGTAGATGCTACCTACACATTTCTTCAAGAATTCAAGCCAACCAGCTAAAACTATTTCTGCAGGTAAATACAGTATAGATACTAAAATGGCATTCATTTGACCTCAACTGGACTGTGTAGATTAACCACTAGCCTTGACCCTTGATTTAAATTTTGTGTGCAGATGATCAAAAATTATACCTAAAGATTTGCTATCCAAATCTTCCCGATCCTGCAAAGGAATATAAGGAATGTTTAGTAATCATAAGTTCTTTTTACAATAACTGTAGAAGTGGATTATTTTGTAGATCTTTTATTTACTTTTCAAACTCAAGCTCATACAACCATTTATTTTAAGGTCCATATTTGTAGCTTGAAGGAGCATTCCTAAAGCATCACTCGGACTTCAGATGGGAATGTTGGAGAGAGAGAGAGAGAGAAGGGTATGGAGGCTAATTTGTGATATATTGGCTAAAGATTACATTCTTTCCAAAGGCCTGATGCTATTCATTTGACCCTCATCCTAATTATCAGCAGTGAATAAAAAGATTTTTCGAACTTGCTATAAATTTCCAACAATCCTCTGGTTTTGAGTCAAGGAAAAAATATAATGGTATGCGGGAATGACCTTGGGAGGAAGAAGGAAGGGCCACAGACTAGACAACTGTCATGTAAAAGGTATCTCAGCCCACTGAAGGAAAAGGGGTATGGGAACCATCTCAGAAGGGACCCTCCCTAGTTTTCTGGAATGTAGAACTAAAGGAGGAGAGAAATAGTCTAAATGCTTACATTCTGTTTATGTAACTTGATGATAAAGGTAGTGTACTCTTGGTCTCCTTGTCTGAATTACCTTAATGAGATGACATAAAGACAATCCTCCAAAGGTTGAATGACACTGGATACTAATCCAAAGTCAGTATCCTTTCTCAGAATAGCAGAACCTCGATAGATAAAGTCAGTTCACAATTTCCAAACCACATAAACACTCTAACCTTCCCCAGGGCTACGCACAATGTCTATGATCAACATTATTACAGGAAAGATTCACTAAAATTTTACTCATTGAATGCCCCATCCCTATGACTCTGAAGAAAAAGAAATTGTTTGACATAGGTCACTTCATTACAATTAATATAAGGAACTGCACAAAGATTATATAGTTCCCTTGCTGCAACCCTTTCTACATAGCAATAGCACTTAGACTTATATATCGCTTCATAGTGCTTTGCAGCACTTTCTAAGCTGTTTACAGAGTCAGCATATTGCCCCCAGAAATCTGGGTCCTCATTTTACCAACCTGGGAAGGATAGATGGCTTGAGTCAACCTTGAGCAGGTCAGAATTGAACTGCTGGCAGTCGGCAGAATTAGCCTGCAATACAATACCGCATCCTAGGAAAACCAGAAGACTATTATGTCAATTTTCTCCTCTCGTATTCCATCAACATAATACCCAAATTTCACATGGCTGCAGTGAAAATGTTGAAACAATTACTTTAAAAGTGGTACATTTTCCACCCAAAACTGATTTTATTACTTTTATTTTTACTACTTTATTCTTCTGCTATTTGCTGATCTTTGGTCATATTAATAACTCTTGGTTTGTTTCTCTACTGGTATCTTTCACATTCCTTCCACATTCGTAGCACATTCTTTATGAAAATTTTCTAGTTGAGCCACTCGTTTCATGTGAATCACTCACCAAATTATAACTTATTTTTTAAAATTCTGAAACCTGATCAGGCGGTGCAATAAATTCTGCATAATTTCAGATATTCTGAAAGTTTTGTTTGTATATTACAGAAAATAGCTTTTTTAGAGATAAGCAACCAAACCAGATTGTCTTTCCCTTTTATTTTGGATCTGTGATCATTCTAGTTATCAGCTAATCTGCCAAATCAGCAAGCAGTTCACCCTCAGAGGAAGAAGTGGACATCCTTGTTTTTTCCGTTTTTTTAGTTTTAACATCATAATACAAAACCTCACAAGACACTAATTTAGATGGAGGAAAACAAGAGAAGTTTTCTGTTTATCAATTAAGCAGTAAAGCTGTCAAAAAATTAGGAAATTGCCACTTGGGAGAGATCCAGGCTCATAAATGCATGGCCATAACCCAGGAACTGCTAATGCTCCCCTTACTGCAAGAGCAATTCCTTGCAGATGAATGGCACTAAATCAAAAATTGTAGTCTTTGACAAGATGCTTACTTTACTGGGTTGTTAACGTAAAAGAGAGGAGATGACCAAATCACAAAAGAGATTGAAAGGTGCTATACTTCAGTGTTTTGTTTACATGGTCCATGCATATAAGTTGTAGCCTTATAAATTATATGTTCCATAAAGCTTCAGTTAATCAATCTGCTTTTCCTCATATTTTTTTTTAAATTAAAGGATGTGGACAGTACATTTGTGCTGATATTAACATTTTCAGGGCTAAAGTTACTTTTCTGCTCCTCACTAAGCTGTCATTTGGAATTTCTTCAGATCTAAATCACTTGCAATTTCTTCAATGCTGTTTACATTCATCGCCACCCCAATGTGTTCCAGGGGTTGCTGATCTACTATACATAGGATAGGTCCCTTGAGAGATCAGAACATCATTGCTTACCCGAAAGGTCTGAGTGAGAATATGCATCTTTAGGATAGCTACAGAAGCACTGTCAGACCTTGCTCCTGAGCAACTCAAGTAACATAAAACACTCACTATATCAGGTAAAGAGCTCTGGCAGGGCAGTGGTTAAAGTGAAGCATTGCAGGTAAACTCTGCCCACAGCCTGAAGTTCAATCCTGATGGGGCTCAAGGTTGATTCAGCTTTCCATCCTTCCAAGGTTGATAAAGTGAGGGCCCAGATTGTTGGGGGCAATATGCAAATAATGTTTACACTGTAAACTACCCAGACAGTGTTATAAAGCACTATGCAGCAGTACATAAGCCTAAATGCTATTGCTATCACCAGCTAAGATGGGGTATAGTTCTGCAGTCACACAAATAAAGTGATACACTTTTTGATAGTTCCCTTCAGGACTTTCCTGTTTATGCTCATTCATTCTATTCCCCAAGCCATTTGGGGATTTTATTTGAAAAAGTTCTTCATTCAGTGCCTAGCTTAACAGCTGTCATGCCTATTTATTTTCTCCCTTTATTGTGTACAATTCAAAGTGGAGCATAGAATGTGCCTTCCTCTTATTTTCTCTACAATAACCCTGTGAGATGAGTTGGACTGAGAGAGTGTGACTGGCCCAAGGTCTCACAATTGACTTTTCTTGGGCAAAACTGAACATGTTTCCCCACACTAGTAATGCAGAAAAGAAATATTCAAATATCTCTTATTGAGGCTTTTCTATGAAGTGAAAATTATTGTGTGCCACAGTCTACTGTTTGGCAATTTTTATATTGGGGTTCAGCAACTTGATTGCATCTGTTTTGACTCCATTGCCAGGAAGAGCCACTAAGTTTTATGTTAAATATTTACTGGAAGGTAAAATTCCAAGGATAATTCCTTTAATGAATAAGTTTCCATTAATGGCTATTGTTGGGGGGGGGGAGATCTGTTTTGAGATCAGAATTACTTTAAGGCTGTGTTGGTTTACATTTATGCACTGTTTATTGGTTGTGGGCATATCTTTTATTAAATTTACTGTGTGCTATTTTACCTCACGACTATTGACAGTAATAAACTTTAGAGCTATATGAGCTATCGATAATAAGTTTAATTTCTTCTCGCTAGGGTGACCAGAATGTAATTTATTTTGTTGACTATGGAGTATGTAATATTCAACTGCGAAAAAGAACTATTTCTTTTTCCATCAAATCTATAGGCTGTTTGTACATTCTGAGTAAATTCTTAAATGCATAACACACATGTTATTGTGATTCTGAGTCATCGGGTCAAACTTTGAACTTTTTACTGGTTTAAACGATATTTACAAAACTTAATTACCTTCAGAAGTCTCAGACTTCTTTGGTATCACCAAGCCTGCCTTAATCAAATATTCAGTTTATACGTGTCACTCTAAAATTCCTTATAAAGTTCTGCAGAGGGATAAGTACGTAGGAAATTTAGGTAAATTCATAAAACTTTTCATCAGTCTGTTTTACGTGAAGCAGAGGTGAAAAATATCTTTATCTGGTCAACAAATGGTTTGTATGCCATGTTTTTCTGTCCCAAAACCAAATTCATGGTCACTTGTTTTTAATGCAATGCAACTCTGTTGCACAGCTGCCCATTTGCATATGTAACAACAGTACTTGATATATCCCAGCTGCATTCCAAGCAGCAGAGCCATTACTTTTAGAGCTCCACAGATATTCCAGTTGTACTTGGTGTACAGGATGTGCTTCAACAACAGTTCCATGTTTTTATATGTTTCTTTCATGTGTGCAGCATAGCCAACAGGTACTGAAGAGTATACGTTGCCGTTGTGTAAATCCAGAATATATCTGTAAAATGTATGTGTCAAGTTAGATTACAGGTTATTTTCATGATTAGCAGCCAAAAATCCATAAGATACACCTAGAAGTGTTCAGGAAGCAAAATATTTCTTGTCCAGTCATATCTGAGGTTATTTATTCCTATTTACAGAATTTTCTTTATCCAATGGAAAAAAGAATGAGGTGGGAGGGAATAAGATATCTTTGAAGTCCTCATTATATTTCAAGAGACTGTACATATTTCATTCATTTTTTCTGAGTGCAGTGTAATAACCAAGGGTGCTTTCAGATGAAACTGTTACTGCACAATTATGTTTCTTAAATCACAAGTTTTTTTTTACAAAGGTTCCAGTTGATCATATTGTCTGTAACCAACTCAACTTTTTCCAAGAATTTTTCTATATTTTTTTCTTTCCCCAGAAAATCCATCAAGGAAGAAGAGGTAGAGTTGCTATGCCATCTCCTTTGATTCTTGGCACTCAGAGCTGTCTGTATGGAATCAGTCCAAAAGTCGGTCTATGGATATTTTACTGGAAGGACAAAGAGGATGAGGGTTTGCCAATTTGCCTTCCATTTAACATATAGACTATTATCCGGTTTCAAATGTATGTCTGGCATAATTTGAGGATATCATTTGGACTCTCAAAGTTTTAAAGGTGAATCTGCCTTTTTTGTTTGCATATGAGTCACGCCTGGAAGACTCAGAAAGTTGTCTTCTTGAATTAGGGTCACTCACAGCACTGATTTATCACAATTGCTTGCAATTCATTCTATAATGTGGAAAAGTAATGCTTTATGTTCAGCCAAGTACAGCTTAGCTGTATATCTGGAGAGAAATAATAAAGAAGTGCCGAGAATATGTAAAATGCCAAGAAGAACATCTTGTACTTAGGCTGCTCAACAAAGAGGTTGCAAGGCAGATAAGCCATTAGACTAATTAGATTAAAAAAATTAAATTAAAACAAGCTGCAATCTTTATAATATCCGATCAACAATAGATATGCATGCGAGCAATACCCAAATCATATCTTTAAAAAGAAAAGACATAAAAGCCAACAGGAATGTTTGCAGAGGGATGACTTCAGAACATGTTTGTAGAAGCAGAGCATGTAATAATTAGGCAACAGTATATTTATGAACCTTAATATTGCAGCAAAGTTTTTTCCTATTATTAATTGACATCTGAAAACATCCTCAGATTCATCATCAAAACCTCTTGATGAGATTTCAGGGCTAAACCCAGACAGGTGTTACCATGGAAATGATCATCTGTTTCCCTTTATTCTAAAGAAGTAACTCCCTCCCCTCCCTTGACAAGCTTTCTCAAAAAAAGATAATTGGTATCATTCCACCCTCTTTTCAATCAGACAGCTGCATTTGACACCCCTATGCATGTCTGTGTTTGACAGGACTCTTGCATACACCCACACAACCTTCCTACCAACCTGTGGAAGCTTGCCCCATGAAGCTGCACCACAAGGATTGTCCACTTTCCTCCATTAACAGAAAGCCTGAGCAATAGATCTCCAAACATGGTCAGAGATACTGAAAAGAGACAAGCCAGTTTGGGGGTGGGGGGTGAGCAGAGTATACCACATCAGTACCGTGCAGAATTGCTCAGCTCACTTTCAGTGATATGAGTGTCCTTTCCAATCAATCATGGAATAGTTCAATGCTGTATTTTGAAGAAAGCCTCATTTAGAGGAATCTGCTAAAGTGGACATCCCTTAAATTGGGTTGGTACCAACTTCTATGCAATTTAATTCCCTGACTGGGAATTCGGGAAACTCCAATTCCCACACATCCAGAAGATACTGTTTGGGCTTCTGCAACATCAAAAAGTTATACAGTGAGTCAAGCAGGGATTTGAGAAAAGAAGGAAAGGGGAAATGGTCTCATCCATTTTCATGTCTCCTGAGAATCAACAGAGGTAGTGCAAAGTTTCTGTTTCCTGAAGCTCATCGTGCTGTGAGACGAAGTATAAAGCATGAGCAAATAGATTGCAACATCACACTTCTCTGATTTGGAATTATTGACAGCAGACAAAGGTTGAGAAGGACAAAACCACATGATTCTTTGAATGTTGCTGCCCATTGTATTCAGTATGACTATCAATGCATTGTTCTAATTTGCAAAACACAGAATCAATTATAATTCTGTTTCGACCAACTTATCCCCCTTCCCATGATATATCATTCAGAATAATCTGATTTTCAGGATGGAACTGCATGAGTTCAATTCATACGCACATATTTAATAAATCCTTTCTTGCCGTAACAGAACCAAAATGCAGATCTCTGAGAAAGCATTCAGGCGTATCACTCGGAGTCCAAATCAGTACAAAGTTGTTGTTTTTTTTTTTGCTTGTTAACTCAAAAGCTCAAAAGTTTTGTTTTTGCCTTGAAGATGCTGTTATCAAAAAGAAATCTTACAGTCACACCATTTTCATAAAAAAAATGACACAAAGGGTTTTTCTGTCAGAATTATACCGCATATTAACATGTAGTTAACAGGCCATACATTATTCTTACATCATATGGACTTAGTGGCTCAAAATGGTCAAACTATTTCTTCTCCAACCAACAGAGAACATGAGTAGGTTTGTCTGACTTTACAATAAATAGTATTACTCCTTCAGTTGCCTTGGTAACCAAATGAAACTCAATTACCTTGGTTGCAGCTTTCAAAACCAAATCCGAGCTGGAAGAGTAGCTGTGATGGTCTGGTACAACAAAAAGAACAAAAGGTTTACCTTGTGGTACCCTGAGGGCTAACAAAAGGCTTATTATGCTGCAGATTTAAGGCCATAACAAGAGATTCATTTGATAAAATCAGCTTCTAGTCTCAAAATTCTTATGCCACAATAAATCTGTTACTCTATATGGAGCCTTGTACCAATAAATAAATAAATAAATCACATCCTTCTTTTAACAAATAAGTTCTATACAGTGCTACCTAATGGATAATGTAAAATGCAGGCTTGAAGGACAAAGTAGGATCACTTTGACAGGAATTTAGTTTTGTTATTGTAATATTACAACTCATGAGAATTTTCCCCAGAAGTTAAAGAATAGGAAAAGCAGATTTCTGATTGAATGGATACTTCAAAACTATTTTTAAGTTTCAATTCCCACTTTCTTTACTTTGCTGTGTTTTCATACCTCAGTCAACCATTTCATTTTTCACCCCTACCAAAAGGCATTGTCTAGGATTCCATGAATATTTATTTTATTTTATTTTGCCAGACAACACAAACAGTTTTTGACATTTTCTTCCCTAAGCAATAGTGAGAATCTTCTTGAGCATGAGCCTATTTTTGGAAGCCTTCTCTCAACAGAGTTTGCTATGAGACCCTTTGGATGAGCACCTTTCATGATTTAAGTTTTGTTTCCAATCTGTCATCGAGGCTAGGCAGTATCAGCAGATTGAAGAGAATTTTTGAAAATAAATGCTACCATCAGAACCTTCCTTGCAATATCTTACTTTTGTTAATTCCAATGCAAAAGAGTCTTCTGTTTCCCACTTTTTTTTGTGGAACACTTTAGAATTTATTTCACATTTCTCTGAGTGGTCTTTTGGAGTTGATTTGATTGGAGTGATGGCAGAGTTTAGAACTGTTGGTGTGGCTTTCTGTATTCAGCTTTCTCACTTGAAGCCATCCTGACTGTTAGTTGGAGAAGTTCCCTTACGGCCTCTCTTTCCTTGGAATGCAATTGAAGGTTAAGATGCCAGGGACTAATAGTAATTCATAGATGGAACTACACCAAGTTAAAATTGCATTCTATTCATCAAAGGCTTTCTAGATTGTATTTGAGGGATTGTAATCACATTAGTGCAAACTGCCATCTCTGAACACAGGGCCAGAACGTTTTTGCAGAACATTTTCAATGAAATTGTTGACTTTATGGCTATCTTCTGATAGAGATATAAAAGAAATCCTTCACAGACTGGATGATCCACCAGGACAGATTCTGTCATAGTTCTCAATTCTGAAATATTGTATATTTCATTTATTTTTTTTCTAGCAGCTAAAGCTTCTTAGATATCAATGGTCTAATCCAGGGGTGTCAAGCTCAATTTCATTGAGGGCCGCATCAGCATTGTAGTTGCCATTCGGGGGGTAAGGGCGTGGCTGGCATGGGCATGGCCTACTGGGTGGGGCGTGGCCAGCTTGACGTCACTCACATCAGGGGCACCTGTGCGGACCTGGGTAGGACTGGGGTGGATCCGAGGGTCTCCAGTGGAAGATGAGGTGGGACCGGGGCGAGTGCCGGGGCATGGTCCGCTGGAGGAGCTCACTGAGCCTCAGGCTGTGCACGGGGCCCCTGGATGGTGGCACGGACTGCACGGGGTCCTGAGCAGTGGAGGTCAAGCGCTCAGCCCGGCCCTTGAGCTCCCACGACACCAGGACCCCACAGCCCTGCCTAGCCTAGCTGCACTTCCCCAAGGCGGCGCCCACCTGCACTTACCTCCTCCTCAAGGCTGCTGCTGTGCTCCCTCTCCTTGGTCAGGTTGTTCATGGTGGGTGCAGGAGCACAAAGTGCATGGGTCAAAGGGAGGCCCACTCCCTCTCCATGTGAGGAAACCTAGCTTTGTAATAGTTGTCTTTGAGAGTTTTCTTGTAAACCACCCTGGATTTCTCAGAAACTTTTAATTTCAAATTAGATGTTGATTTAATAAATTAGGCAGAAGAAACAAAATGTTTACATACATCTAAATGCCACAGACCTACTGCCTCCTAGGCGCATACTACAGAGAAAATAAGGCATTGCATTTCTAGCCAATATAGTCACAGGATGATGGGAACTGTGGTCCATGACACCCAAAAGATATTAGTTAGGGCAAGGCTGGATTAAATTATATTATTCAAAGAATAAATAAGTCCTATAAGATGGCTGCATAGAATAGGAAACAACATCAGGCATTCTATGTAAGTCTAGAACAGTGGTTTTCAACCTTTTTAATACCGCGACCCCCAACCAGTTGTAAGTTGAGGACTACTCAATTGATCGTAAGTCGAGGACTAAACCGGTCGTAAGTCAAGGACTACTCAACCGGTCGTAAGTCAAGGACTTTCCCTGCCCAGGAGCACCGTGCATGTGTGGTGCCGCTCCCTGTGCTGGCCAAGGCGTAGCTGGCAAGCGGCAGAGATGGAGCAGGCTGACCACCGGCTGGGCCACCAGTTGGCCCAGCCCAAGGGAGGTAAGGCACCCCCCGGGCCTCACGCATGCCAGCAACCCTCCTTGCACCCGCCGGCCTCCCACCTCCCAAGCTGGCCCTCTTTTACTTACATTTTTAGTAGTTGCTCAGCAGGGAAGGGTGGAAACTTCCAGACAGCTTGCCTTCGCTGCAGACAACTTGCAGCACCGTTTGCAGAATGGGACTTTTGGTGGGCTCAGCAGGGCAGAGACAGCCTGGACAATTCCTATTGGCTTTTGAAAGCCAATAGAATTAGACTCTATTCAAAAGAGTCTATTCTATTGGCTTTCAAAAGCCAATAGAATAAAAGGGAGTAGCACAGCTAATGAAAAGGGGGAAAAATGGCAGACTGCATTGTTTGGCGGCCCCTGTGAAATGGTCGTTCGACCCCAAATGGGGTCACGACCCACAGGTTGAGAACTGCTGGTCTAGAACATGGAATGTAATCGCAAAAGTTAACTATTTTCTGTCACCCAGAGAAAAGGCCTGAAATAGCTTAAATGCATCAAGTCCCAACAATATATGAATACCTGTAAATCTGGTCTATAGAAAACTAAAGGTTAAAAAAAAGTATTTACCTAGCCAAAAAGTAAAAAAAAAAAAAAAGCTGGGGGGTGGAGCAAGACAGGGGATTCTCAAGTGGCTGGCTACTACTGCATCATAATTTTAGCAATAGTCTGATGCCTTTGATAAAATAAAGCACTGACTTTCCTTTCTAGAAATGTTCCCTCTTTTCCTGCCAGATGCTAATGTTTATGAAAGAAAGATGAGATTTGTTGAATTATACAATGCACATAACTGAAAGGTTTTTAGGCAAATGAATTAATGTTTTCTACAACTAAATATGGTTGATGAATATCCTGGAGAAAATGGTCTTATGACTGTGCTGTAGGACAGTGTTTCCCAAACTTGACAATTTTAAGGCATGTGGACTTCAACTCCCAGAATTCCACAGCCAGCGTTGCTGGCTGTGGAATTCTGGGAGTTGAAGTCCACATGCCTTAAAATTGTCAAGTTTGGGAAACACTGCTGTAGGACATGGACTTTGATGAAGTCCTTTACTTTGCCAGTAGGAAAACTGAAAGAAGAAGCAGTGATGGTTACATATCATGCCACGGTGTCCATCCATGCAAATATGAGCTTAAGATGCAAAGGCTAGAAACATCTAGCTTCTGGTTGTGTTGTGTTGTGTTCTCTCTCTCTCTCTCTTCCCCACTATCCTCCACCTATGTTATTAAAACCAGAAAAAAAAAAACGCTCTCTTAAACCAGTCAAATGAAGTCAGTGCACATACAAGTGCAAAGAGCCGAGGTGGCGCAGCAGTTAGAGTGCAGTACTGCAGGCCACTTTAGCTGACTGTGTTCAGCAGGTCAGCGGTTCAAATCTCACCGGCTCAAGGTTGACTCAGCCTTCCATCCTTCCGGGGTAGGTAAAATGAGGACCCAGATTATTGGGGGCAATGTAAAATATATATATGTATGTATGTATATATATATATATATATATATATATATATATTCAATAATGATGGTGAAAATGCGACTCCCGGGCATAATTATAAATGGAATGAATAAAGCGCGTTCACCAGGAGAGTTTAAAGTTAAAATACTTCAATTAAAGTATTTTACTATATTAAAAGGTTGCCAAGCTTTCGTTGGGAAAACTCCCCAACATCTTCAGGGCTGAGAGACCGTTTCTAACAATCTGATATAGACTACCCAGAAACCCCCCAACAATATCAAGGGGAAACCACACCCCCTTTAATTGGAGAAAACAATAATAATGACATTGGAGCGCTTAAGAAATTTGAGGATAGAACCACTAAATTTAGCACTACCCATAATAATAATAAAGGTGGATATCCCATACAGAGAGGGGAGAAAAAACATGTGATGACGACCCGTTCGCTTGATAAAAGGGAAAGTAACATGAGCGGGGAATCTGCCCAAATACCAACAGACTTTTGCTCACAGAAATGGGGGGGATTTAACCTGAATATTGACCTACGAGGGAAGATGAGCATGGGGGACACCATGATGGAGGAGGATGATTCAAACATTGAAAAATACCACATCCAGTTGATGCTTGTACATGCGAGCGAAGATAAATACGGGAGCACGCAGCAGAGGAAAGATGTTAAATTGCAGCCGATGAAGCCCCGCCTCCATGGTAGGATACACAATGACATCAAACTAAACCCCCCCACTGCAACGAGAGCCAATACTGCCGGGAGAGGGCGGAACATAACTTTAACAATACCCCCTGAGGTCGACGGAAATGTGAACAAAAGTGCTCGAGAGAACGACAGAAGAAATCTTTACTCCGATTCCCCCCCCCACCTATCAGCTGTTCAGCAGGGAATGCTAGCACAGTCTAGGAACCACGTGCAGACGTCTATGGAACCCGTTTGAATCACCTTGTTAGAAACGGTCTCTCAGCCCTGAAGATGTTGGGGAGTTTTCCCAACGAAAGCTTGGCAACCTTTTAATATAGTAAAATACTTTAATTAAAGTATTTTAACTTTAAACTCTCCTGGTGAACGCGCTTTATTCATTCCATTATATATATATATATATATATATATATATATATATATATATATATATATACACATACATACATTGCTTACTGGTGTACACCACTTAGAGAGTGCTTGCACTTAAAGCGGTATATAAGTCTCATAAATAAATAAATAAATAAATAGTCTGCCCTATAAAGCCTTCAACTTAAATTGCACTAAGGTGGGCAAACTATTCTGAAAGCTGCGTAACCTCCCAGGAAAAAGCCACCTCTAGCCACACAACGTACCACCACAATGTACTTTGATGAGACAGTATCAGGCAAGAGTTGCCCACTTTTGGTTTGTTTATTGGAGGAGAGGTCATTGTTAAGTGAGTTATCCCACTTAAATATTCCCCTTACTAGTAATGTATAAGATAGCTGGATTGTTTTAGAATTGTTTTTCGATATGTGCAATACTCTTCATAGTACTATTGAAAAATCAAGGGCATTTGGGGGACAATAGCCTTTTGGGGGTCTTAATTTCTTAACTTTGGCTATGAATCTAAAAACAATGCCAATGTTTGTGTCAGAATATATTCCTTGGACATGATATAGTTGTTTGCAGCAGCCTCTTTAATACCTAAGTAATACAACCTGTTCCATGGTGGGGGGGGGAACCATATTATGTCTTCTGTTAAATGGGATTGGCCAATATTGAGGGAAGGGAAAGGATGCCTTTAAAAGAATTCCCTGGAATGGCAATGTGTCCATTAGGAAAAGCTCTGAAACTGCAGCAGAAATCCAGTCGAGAAATTAAAATTGCAAGCAAAGCAGAGATGCATCCCCATGACAACAGAATGAGAAAAAACACCCTCTTGAAAGCAAAGAAGAATAGATGCTTAAAGTGAATAGAGCAGAATTAAAGGCAAAAAGAGAATTTCCTGAAGGAGGGTCAGAAATAAGACAAAAGAAATTTCCTTGATTTTACAAATTGGAATATTTATTCATTTTTGTTCATTTTTCAGGTTTTTGCTGACACATAAAACCAGAGGTCTGATTTGGACATAAAATAGAGTTAATTCAGTATCTCCATGATCTTTGGCATGATTTCATGGAGAGGGAGGGAGGGAGAAAGAGAGAGAGATGGAAAACACAATTTAAATAATTTTCAGTTATTAGAAGTGGATTTTTTCTTTTTTCTGCCTCTCTTCCCAAGCATGGCATGGTTCATTCAGGACAGTGATCTACTCAAATTCAGGAATGGGATTAATTATTCAATAAATACTCAAAGGACATTTACTTTAATTCTTATCATTATAAATCTATGAAACCAAAATCATCTATCATTTTGTAGACTTCACCAAACATATTTCTGGAGCAAGCATTTCAGATAGATAGATAGATAGATAGATAGATAGATAGATAGATAGATAGATAGATAGATAGATAGATAGATAGATAGATAGATAGATAGATAGATAGATAGACAGACAGACAGACAGACAGACAGACAGACAGACAGACAGAGACACAGACAGAGACAGAGACAGAGACAAAGACAGACAGTTAGTTAGTTGATGGATGATAGATAGACAGATAGACACACACAGACATGCAAATTTAACATGCTTAATCGCTCATTGACCTGAATCATGTTTTTATTTTTATTTTAAATGCTACTATTTATAAGCTTCTCAGAGAAGCCAATCTTTTCAGAGGTGTTTTATATATTAAAAAAAATACAGATCCTGTTAGTAGTAGTGTTGCAGCAAATTTCTTACTATAATAATAGTGGCAGATAGGGAACAGAAGCGTGTCATAGTAGTATCTGAATCTTAAACAAGAATTCAAATAAAGGCATAGTAAACAGTATTTCCACTTACACAAGTATTTTATTTTATTTACTTAGTTTACAATTTGATACTATAAAAAACGTAAACTCTTTTTTAAAAATAAGATTTGTTAGGTAAGTTAACAACTGTAAAGCATTCCAAGAAGCTGAAAAGGAATTGTTATTTTAGTAGGAACCCTACTTAATGAAGGTGGGAGTTGTTTAACTAAATCTGACAGTGATAGCTACAAATAGTAGGAGCCTTGAGTAATACTGAAGTTGTGTTTTGTTTTGGTGCTTCATGTCAGCTTTTTACTTTAGAGGACTGCCTAGACCAGTGGTGGCGAATCTATGGCATGGGTGCCAGAGGGGCACTCGGAGCCCTCTCTGTGGGCACATGTGCTGTTGCCCCAGCCTCGCCTCCCCCGTGACCCCTCCTCTCCAGCAGCCCCCCTGAAGGAGAGTCACCCCTGAGCGTGGCCCACATGGAGCAGCACAGCCAAGGACATGGCAGCCAGGCAGTGTAGACAAGACTCTGCCCTCACACCCCATAGTGCACAGTTGATGCTGCAGGGTGCAGGCAGACAGCGTGACCGTCATAGCATTGCTGGGCTGCCTGGGCGATCTGCGGCGGGCCCTGGAGGTGGTGAGTGGCCCTGTGGGCAGGTGGGGTGGGGGATGGGGGGAGCGGTGGCGGGCAGGGGGTGGAGCAGGGGCGGAGCCAATTTTTGGGCACTTGGTCTCTAAAAGGTTCTCCATCACTGGCTTAGACAAGTCCCTGCAGTTTTCTCAACAAGATTTTGGAAGTGGTTTGCCCTTTCCTGCTTCCTAGGGCTGAGAAAGGGAATGACTGGTCCAAGGTTATCCAGCTGACTTCGTGCTGGATGATCTTGGATTAGGTGGGACTAGAATTCACAGTCTCTGGGTTTCTAGCCAGGTACCTTAACCACTATACTAAACTGGTTCTCAGTCTTGTGGAAAACGAAAGGACTCTTACGAATTCCAGAGGGTTTTAGCAGAGAGATTTATTGTGCAGGTTCAGAAGCAATAGCAACAAGCAATTCTGAACCACGAGGGCAGGTTCTGACTTCAGTTTTATACTTTCCTTTTCTCAGGAACAAAGGAATACACATTGTAATACATTAGGTTCGTTTCTCATGGGTTTACAATGGAGAGTTTGCCACATACATTGTATCCAAGTGTAATGCGCATTAGGTTAGTCACCCAGCACTATTTCAATAATTATGCAGACACATCATTATTCTAGTGATTGTTCATTATTCCACATTATCAGTAGAAAGAAGTCTAGATAGACTATAAGTGTTCCTTGTGACCAGCATTTAAAAGATGTGCATTCAAAAGCTCCTTCCTCTGCTATAGCATCAGATCAGGATTATAGCCTTGTGAGATTATTGTATGATGGAAATGGAAAGATTTGCCAAATCTATGCAGAGGAAAAGTGGGTGAAGATGCCTGAACTTGCTGAAGCAGACAAAACCGATTTGTTGGATTAGAGAAAAGACAATATTGATGTTTATTGGTGACTTGAAACTCTTTAGGTAGGTAGGTAGATATATATTCAGGATTATAGCCTCATCCACAGGATTAGTGATATCTGATAGGTAAATACAGTGTTTGAATTGCATAAGTAGGTGCAAGATGTTTGGCCTGAATAAAGACTTTTGGCATTGCTGCCTGCAGGCAGCTCAACGTTATGTCTTCACTAGCCTGTCATTTACATGGTTCTTTGCAATCAGAAATTTATGCATACAGCCAGCAAGACTACACCATATATATTTAGGAACAGCTGACACATAAAAACATTAAAATAATTTCTCACGCTTCGTGATCACTGGCAAATCTCCCCTATCTATATATTTATATCACTATCCACAGTTGTGGATGTGACAAGCTGTACCTTTTAATTTATTGCAGAGTCTCACCTGAATAGCACCAAGGACTCAGTGAGCAAACTAAACATCATGACTCACACACTAAATCAAAAATGTCAGTCCTGCTTATTATCTTTTTAGATGTTTCTAATTTTAGGAGCAAACACATCCTATCTGAAGTATCCTTCAATTCAGGGTTATCTGCAAATGTCTCACCTGCTTGCACTTGTAAGAAAGGAAGATTGTTTTGCTGCTTTGATTATACCCTGTCTGGTTTTGGCCTCAAACATCTTTTGGAAGGCTAAGCAGAAGCAAATAGGTGCATCAAGCTTTCTTTCCTTGACTCTAGAGCAGGGGTGTCAAACTCACAATGTCACGTGACAGGTTGTAATTTTTTTTTCCATTGCTGGCAATGGAGTAGGCATGGTTTCGGCATGACGCATCTGGCCCATGGGCCGGCAGTTTGACACCCCTGCTCTAGAGCTTGCCTATGTTTATCATACTGCCTTGTCTCCCAATTCTTCATTTCTCCAATATAATTGCTTACCTGTCTTCTTTGTTCAGGCTTCTATTCTGGCCCTAACTGAATTTACCTACTGTGTTTTCCTTAAAGTAAGACCTACCCCCAAAATAAGCCCTAGCTTGATTTTCGGGGCTGAGCCTAATATAAGCTCAACCCCCAAAATAAGGCCTAATTTTGGGGCAAGGCACACACCTAAAAAATCAAGCTAGGGCATGGATGGGGGCATGGAGCTGCCCCGTGTCGCCGTACCCACTTACCTTGCAGCTAGGCCTCTCCTTGCTGGCCCACCTCTGCAGCATCCCAGGCCTGCATTTCACAGACAGAGGCCTTTCTAGAAGGCCACTGCAGCCGAGAACCGAACTATAGATTCAATCCATAGCTCAGTTCTACAAGGCCTCTGCAGCCAAGAACCAAGCTATTGAATCCATAGCTCAGTTCTCGGCTGCAAAGACCTTCCGGAAAGCCTCTGACTGCGAAATGCAGACTGAGCTCCATTCTCAGCTTCAGAATGAAGCTGCTGCTTTGGGCGGGACTGTTGGTGCTGGAGGTGAGTGGAAAAGACACACACACAAACACACACACACACACACACCCCAAAAATAAGACCTGGTGCAAAAAAAAAAATAAGGTCTTATTTTTGGGGAAACATAATACCTTGGGAATTTCCAGGGTTTAGTTATACAAACTTCTGCCCATACAGTTTCTTTCATTGCTATTACTACAAGAGGCTTTCCCCCAATATCTTATTTTTTGCTGTCTAAATACTGTATAGTGATCCTTAGTTTGGCACTTAGAATATTCAGAAATATTGAAGGTAGAAGCAGCTTATGATATTTATATAGCAATGGACACAAACTTCATATAGTAACTATGGCTGCATGCAAGGAATATAAACATAATGTTTCTGTTCCCACAACACCAATGATTAAGTCATCCCTTCTGCCATTTGGTTTATTTGCTTTTGGGGAGAAGCAGCACACATGACTTGGTCAGGAACATTTTTGGTCCTTTCATCCACCACAAAAGGGATTAATACCTATTTCTTTGGCATTTTTTTCCCATCCTTTGGAGGAAAAATCAAAATCCACTGTGTTGTGATTGCAGTTGGCATCACAGTGGAAGCTTTCATGGAGCTAGGTAATCTACATCCAATTCTACCTCTTTTTCATCCCATGTGGCCACAGGGGTACCTGTAACCTGAAATGATCATCAGGGTTTAGTGGGTAGAGACATGTTGTTTTCATGGGGCTTCTCTAGGGTGTATCTCTACCATAGATATCAGAAAGGACAGTTAACATTCCTCTCTTGACAGCACTGAGGTCCATTGAACTTCTACAATAGATATATTGCAGACGAATATGTCCAGATTCAAGACACAGTTTGCTAACTTGGTGAAGGGTAACTTTTATTCTAAACTTGCAGTCAAATTTACAATTACTAAAATATCAGTCAATCTTTAATTAAGGTGTTGTTAATGAAGTTGTAATCCTGCTTCACAGATTTCCTGGTGGAAGGATCAGATAGTGATTCTATGCTAACTTATCTGGGAACAAACCCAACTGAATTTGATGGAACTTACTTTAAAATAAAAATCTGTAGGATTGCATAATCATTGGGTTTATTTGAAACACTGGCAGTGTTTGAACTCTAAATCAGTTTATTTCATTCCTGAATGCCTTTTCATTTTAACTCTTCAACTTGGTTTTAGAATAGATGCTTAAATTAAGGAGGTGTCTTTCAGTACGTCATAGGGCTTCTATCCTATGGCCATAGTCACCATTCTTGATTATTATTTTTTTACCCCAGTTCTGCAGATATCCTAACTTCCACTGAGTGCATCTCAACGTTTACCCATGAAATGCTGTGTTCTCTTTCATACACAAAGAATTCAGAGAGATTTTTTTTTACTCTCCAGATGGCAGCACATTGACTCTTTCACAGTTTTCTCATCTGAGTGTTCTTCCTGAAGACAGAGCCACACACCTCATTGAGCACAATGCATTCTGTTTTTCAGGATTACACAATTGTGTCTTTTAGCTTGTCCAAAAGCAAATGGACAATCTTTATCCTCCAGAGCAAGCTTAGTCTATCTTGCAAGCTTGCGGCTTCATTATATCTCACAGCTGGATAACATAAATGCAAAAGGTTCTGTGGCTGAGTGAATGGTGTTTATTGAAGTGAATTGCTATATTGATTACCTTAATATTGGTTCACAGTACTAACTGCAAGGAGACAGAACTAGAAGGCAGATTATTATTTGCATAGAATCCTTCTGAAGAAGAAATGACTCATCCAAGCCAAGCATCAGCCTCCATAAAATTCACATTTAGGGAAAAAAAGGAAAAAGGAAAAGGAATCCCTCTTGCTTATTAGATAGTTAAAAACATTTATATTCTTTTTTCTTAATTTTGAATCAGAAATAGAGAAATGGAAGAGTAGTTATCATTTTTCCCTCTTTCTGGACACTCCGAAGCACTGGACTTTAAAGACTGACACATGATTTATCCTAAGACTGGAAAAAATCTTCAGGAATTAAGGCATGTTCAACTCCTGAGATTCTAAAAGCTTTCAATCTGGTGCCCTTTTATAATTCCAGCCCTCATAAGAACTATGATCTAGAAACTGCATTGTGTACTTAATCTCCTGGCTTCTCCTGAGACACAGCAGAGAAGAAATAGCGTCATTCTAGGAGACATGTTACTAAGTACATCTTTGTTCATCTTTGCACTATTGTAGACCCAGTTAGCTTCAGGACCTTGGAATCTTTCTTCCTCTCATGAGCATAATGTCTCCTCTCACTAACAGACTAGATTCCACTGTTTTCATGTCTGGGTTTAGAAATGCAGCAAGTTCAGCACAGGCTGAAGGACCACATATGAAGATCCAATGCTCTTGGATCTAAGGAAGCTCCTAGGTGGCCACACATGGCAACAATGGTAAGGAATCCCTTTCCAGATTCTTGGATAATACATCAGTTGTGTTCCCTTCTGTTATAAGTGGATTTAGCCTTAATAATTTCTTGTTTCGATTACTGTAACATGCTTAGAATTTAACTATTGCAAACAAAATTATAGCCAGCATGATATATTATGCATTATGCATTCTACAAGTCAGAAAGTGCATATAGTACTTCATTTGCTACTTTGTTCTTCTCTTTATTGGCAGATCTCAAGCTTCTCAGATCTCCTTGAGTTTTTGTTTGTTTTTTTGTTTTAATAGAACAACATTTCTGTTAAATTTTTGTTAAATTTCACTGCAGGATTTCCAAATGTCCTTCTAATAAAATAACATCTCCTTTCAGTCAAAACCTAAGTTCTGATGACTTCATACATAAATCCATATATTTTTCTTGGCAATACAATGCAACTGATTTCATGCTGTTTTCTTTTAGAATAGTGTTTTTGTTTTTTTGCTTCCCAATCTAGTCTGCAACCCAGGCATTTCCTTGAAGTCTTCCATCCAAGAACTACCAAGATGTAATTCTGCTTAGCCATGAAGCCCAACCAAGGCCAGCCAGTTATATTCAGCTGCTGAGACTCTAGGTAGGGTTAGGATTGGATACTAATTGTATATAGTATCTAGTTATTTACCTTCATTTAAAGTGAACCTATACAGTAATGCATTTATGGCTACCAGCAATGGCATTAATTTCAGCAATTTCTTTTAGCTGCATGTTCTTTTTGCTATGATTAAATACTCTCCTAATCTAAATATTAATGAAAGTATATCTGGAGTTTGTACATGAAATGGGGAAGAAGAACAGGTGTCCCAATCTTCTGCAGATCAGTCAGATGTATTGATTGATTGATTGATTGATTGATTGACTGATTGATTGATTGACTGATTGATTGATTGATTAAATTGATTGTATGCCATCAAGTCATTTTCAGCTCCTGGAGACTGCATAGATAGATTTTCTCCATGACAATCTATCTCTCACCTGTTCTTTCAAGATTCCCAATGGTGCAACTCATCATCACTGTAACTGATGATGAGTGCACCAACTAATTTCTTGTCCACCATCCTGATGGCATCTGATGAGGGCAACAATGTTGCAATTATATTGTATATTGTTATATTTTATATAAATAAATTCTATCACATTGTTTTCTATCACAGTAAAACTGAAGAATATTAATAAGCCAGCACTGGTCTATGAATGTCCTATTGCCTGCCATTACTATCATATGTGCTTAATGTTTGAAATCACTGAATCGAAGAAATGCATTAAAGAGACAAGGCATGAACACTTTCTATTATGTATGACACCAATACAGATATGGCATAAAAATGAGTGCCAATCATTTGCTATTCACGACAAATAGATGCCAGTTCTTGTGCAAAGAAAGCAGCTGCCCATTGTAAGCAAGTATTGCCATACAATTATGTTCTGTATTATAAAAGCCTCCAATGAAATCCTGAATGATGATAACACTCATCATGCTATTTCTTAATAAAGGTCACTTAGCTGTAGAGACTGAATAAACAAGAACCATCTGGAAAAATAATTACCCAAACAGCATCTTGATTAAAATCAAGAAGATATTTAGGGACAGAATAAAGCAAGTCATGAGTTATTCAATAGAAAATTCATGCTTGGCATGCATAAAGTTCCAAGTTTAGGTCCTGGTATCTCAAGGTCATTTTATTGTTGTTTCTCCATCACCGTCATTGAAGACCTCCGCACCATTTTTTAAATTATGCTGAGACTAGTTGTGGTATGTGTGCAAAGATGATTGAACAGACCAATTTGGGCACAGTATGTTCTCACACATATTGGACACATATGTTGTTGCACTAAGCTCTGGTCTTATGTAGTTTGTGCTTATGTTGTGCTTTAGCAATGCACCAGGTAGGGCAGCTTTGTGCCAGAATTTCCCAGGTGCTTGTGTCTGTATTAAGCAATCTCAGAGAGACCTTTAGCATGTCTTTGAAATGTGTTTTCTGTCCTCTGTGCAAGCATCTTCCAGCCAATTGTTTCCTAAAAAGGAGCTGCTTGGATATGTGCTCATCCTGCATACAAGTGACATGACCTGCCCATTGGGTCTGTGCTCTCATCAGCAGTATATGGACTGAGGGTAGACATGTTCTAGATAAAATTTCAATGTCTGACCCTTTGTCTTGTCATCTGAAGCCTAATTTCCTGCAAAGTCAGGTCATATGGAAATGGTTGAGCTGCCTTTCATGCCTTTGACTCATATTCCGTTTTAGAAGACCCTGGAGAGCAGATGCGCCTCAGTATAGATAAGATTCATCTATAGTCTAATTTAATACAGTGAAGTTTTTATGCCTAATATTGCTGAGGCATAATAAAGTGTTTGAATGTACTCAAATGTTTTAATTTAGTAGAGCAGTGTTGTGCTCTGGATATGATTTATTTCCAACACAAAAAACCTAGAAATAGAAAAATGCTTATTCATTGATAAGTAACTGTTGAATAGCCATATAATTTAATTTGGGAATGACACTCAAGCCTCACATTTCACAACCACTAAAGAGGGAGATCTCAAGAACAATAACAACTGTTACTTGTAAAAATCATTTACACTGTTTCAGAGATAATAACCTTCTAACATCGATTAGCAACTGATGCTGAAATGAGATTGGAATTAATCCCAGCTTTCACTGAAGTCTTCCATGTGTCGTGAAATCCTTTCCACTTTCAGTTTTTCTAATTCTTGCAATTTTTTTCTAACTCAGCTTCAATGAGAAAGTATGCATTTTGCAACTAGAAGGCATGAATTTGGAGAAACATGCTAAAGAATAGAAAGCAATTCTGTTCAAGCAATTCTATGATCACCTTAAATAGAAATAGGGAATCTAGTTTCTAGAGTAGTTTTGAAGGATGTCTAAATAAATATGGCAGCATGTGTAACAAAGAAAAGGGAGGGAGGAAGAAAATAATATAAATAATGAAAATAGGAAAGGGGTAATCTCAAAGGATCTTTCTTTGACAATTTGAACAAAACTTGACTGAATTTAAACAATTGTAGAGTGTTATTTCTAGAATTATTTCCACTTCCTTTAACAGAAGTGACCATAATGGATTTTTCCCAGTAGTGGTAAAGGACCATCCCAATCACAGGAAGAGCTATACTGTTGGGAATATATATTCCCAGAAGAGTCACCTATGATGGGCAAATTAAAGATGAGGGATTAAACTAAATACAATCCACTGGGGAAGAAAATGTCAACTCATTTCAGTATTCTGCCAAAGAAAAACAAATAGACATTCACAACCAGGACAATGCGGACATAATACTGGAAAAAAAGTCAGCCAGGTTGAAAGGTATAATATGAGCTACTGAGGGAAAATAATAGAGGACAAATATCAATAAGCGCTGGTGCTTATGATGCGGCTGAATTAAAGCTGAAAAGATTTTCCATCTGCTAATGTGACCAGAGTTAAAAGAAAACTTCAGTGTTGCAAAGATATTCTTAATATTGGGACCATGAATCAAGGATATGTCAAATCTGAATATTAATATTCTGGGTATGAGCAAACTGTAATGGATTGGAATGAGTCACTTCATATCAGAGGAGCATCAGATCTTCTTCTGTGGACAAAAAAAAATTCAAAGAAGAAATGGAAAAACCATCTTTATTAAGAAAAGGCCAATGAATATTTATGGGGATCCAAGAATATGTTTCAACTACAGAATCAGAAAAGATAATTTGCACAATACCCAAAAAAACTTTCATAAAGATTGGAATGCTATAGTCAGAAGTAAAATTGTATAATGAATAATGAAAAAATGGACTCAAGGTATAAAAGAAAGAAGGAGATAGATTAGTGATATTCTGCAAAGAAATTTGATGCTGTAACACATGTTTCCTTCCAACCTTCTAAACAATGATTCTATATATGGACATCACTGGATAAACAAGGTCAAAATCAAAATCCTAGTTGGAGAAGTTCTATTTGGTCACCAAAAACAGAGCTTCTCTTGATTGAAGTGGAGCTCATGAACTGTATCTTGTAAAATTACAACTTAAAAAGAAAACAGATAAAATAATCAGTAACACTTCAGTAACATGAGGAAGACAAAGAATAATTTACAGGATTCGATCTGATAAAGAGAGTGCCTCAAAAACTCTAAAATTTCTGACATCATTAATACAAAGACCTGCAAATAAAAATAAAACTTCTCTGGCAAAAAAAAGTACCAATAGTAATGTAAAAAAAAAAAAAATGAAAATGTGTCCAACTAAAGGCCCAGTCCCAGAAAAGAGCAAGAAGGGGCAAGGAGTTATATTTAAAGAACCTGAGGATGGCAATTGAATGGAAGGGACAAACGTTTTATTTAAGTGAATTACAGAAACCAAGGAAAATGTTCATTCAAAGAGGGTTGCGATAAAAGATCTACTGGAGAAAGAAGATATAGAGAAAAGATAATATGAATATACAGACAAATTATACAAAACAACTTCCCTAAATCAATGATACATTTGAAGACTTGATAACGGAACAGACATTCTGAAAAGTGAAGTGAAATGAACTCTAGACAATATTGCTAAACGAAATTGTAGGAGTTAATGAAATATTAGCAAATCTCCAAAATCTTAAAAGATCATATGGTTTCTCAGCAGGTTTGGAAAATATTTTTTTCTTCTATTCAATTGTATCTAAATCTCAGAGACTGCTAAACAAATTCCTGCAGTTTTCTTGGCAAGATTTTTCTGAAATGGTTTGTCATTGCCTCCTTCCTAGGGCTAAGAGAGAGTGATCTGCTACGATCACCCACCTGGTTACATGCTTGAGGTGGAACTGGAGCTGACGGTCTTTGATTGATGCCTTAATGAAACTGGTTCTCTGCAGAATGAAGAAGTCAGCGGCATTCTGAGCTGCTGCCCAATTGCCTCCTCCATAAGGATGCAGTGGGGGGGGGGTTTCCCCACTCTATCTAGAGTTTGAAATCATATTTTTTTTCTTTTGCTGACTTTTTTTTTTCAATCCCAAATTTGGCCCTGCTCTGTTGTTTTTGGGAAGTTTATCTGCTCTTGGTAGGTAGACAGACAGAGTCCCAACCTCTTTATTCAATAACGCTAACCCCCCTACCCAAAAAAAAATCCCTCTTTAAGAACATTACATCCAATATATTTATGCCTATATCAGAACACTCCTGCTGATCCAAGTGAACAAGGCAAAAAGAAGGGACAGCATCTGCTACCTTTCCTTTCTGCATGTTTTACCCTCAGCTCCTGATTGGGAAAATCTTCAGAGAGCGGAACCCTCAGAGGTCACCAGCTGCTTGGCAGTCATCACATCTCTGGCTCTTTGGGATGCATCTTTTAAAAACATAAAACAGGATGCTAGAGCTAGTGAGTTACCAAATCTTCCCTAATGAGGACCATTCTGAGAATCCCAAAGAAAGGTCAGTAGAAGCCGAGGCACTGTCATTACTTGCACTTTCAATCAGAAGGTGATAGGAGAGAGAGAGACACTGAGATGCTTCCCTGACAAGGGAAGTGAGATCCTCTCTTTCCACTTCTCTTAAAATAGCCCATTTGAAATATCTGCATTACAATTTGCTGCCAGCTGTAATTGGAGATTATGCATGCATATCAACTCTCCTTTCAAAACATTACATTTTGCATTATTTATCCAGGGAAGCAAAATCTTCCCTGCTTCTCCCTACTTGCCTATAGCTGATTTTGAAAGTCTGATATTAAAATCCGTGTTATAGCTTGATTTTTAAAAGAGGAGAGATAGCAAAGTGGCCTTACTGGTATCAGCGCCTTTTGGCAAATGTGCCTAGCAACTTACTTAGTAGAAAAAGACATTCATTGCTTTGGGATATTTTAATGAAAATGATAGTTTAGCTGTGGATAGAATCATATCTGTTATACAATCTTATCTGGCTACAAAGATCAAAGATGATCCCGAATGAGAAGTTGTAGAGAAAAATCAACTGAGGTTAAGAAATACAGGGTTTAGAATAGATCATCTTGAAAAATCTATTTGCAATCCAAGGACATAGATGAGCACAACAGATTTTAACTAAAGATTGGTTTTAAACATGTGGCACATGCACTCACATTTCTTCACTTATATTTCCAACAACACCACACAATCACATTATCTCAGACCTCTTCATTTTTCAACAGATGTCTGTGCACAAAATATTGACTCTAGCATATTCAAGCATCAACTGATTTCAGACCTAACCAACGCAGTCTATAAATTAGATGCTAGGCAGAAGTCAGCAGAAAGATTTCTTAGATTCCTCTGGCTTATCACCATATACAAGACTTCTATTTGTGCTGGTTCTTGGTGAAGGTGGACAAAAAGCTTGATCAGTAGCTACTGCTTGTTTTTGCTTATATTAATGCTAGGCTTTAACTCTGATGAGAGCAGCTGAATAGAAAGGAGGAAGAGGTAAGGCAATGCATTTGAATGTCTGTGGAGATTCTCAGTCATCCAGGTCATGGTTGTCCCAAAAGTGCTTTTTCAAGAGGCAGCTGGACTTTCTTGAAGAAGCTGAAGCTTCTTGGATGAGAAGCGAAACATCTTCAAAGAAAAACAAAAAAGTCCTCTTGAAAAAGCAACTTGAGACAATGCATTTGAAAAGAAATAGCATAGGTAGTAGTAACTTTGAAGGCCACATTCTGTAATATTATCACTGAAGGTGGTTGAGAATGCAACTCCCAGCATTACTGTTTTGTGCCTCATATATTAACATTGCTACAAAGGCTCCCCGTCTCTCTAAACTCCCCAATTTAAAAAGGGCCCAATGAGAGGCTTCCCTCATAAGATATGCATTTGAGAGTTAATTTACAAAGAGCGGAAATTCACACAGACACTTTAGTCATCTTCTTCTTGTTGTTGTTGTTTAGTCTCTAAGTCGTGTCCAACACTTCGTGATCCCATAGACCAATTAGTCATTTTGCTGCTAAGTATAGGAACAACATGCTCCACCCAGGAATATTTCTCAGCAATTCTCTCTTCCTTTGAAATAAATTTCTGAAGCAAATTCTTGTTCAACAATCGGGAAAAGAACCTGAAAGAAACAAATGGCAAAGAGATTATCTGCTAGCATTCGCAAACGTATTTTCACATTTGTGTAAATCTTGAGTACCTCTCAGTATTATACTAAAGTACCATCAGATAACACGTTGATGGCAGAAAATGGCTTGCTACAGGACTCTAAAATGAAGAGAATGATGTCAAGGCCTTTTCTTCCATACTTAAATTACCCATGACTGAGCAGTTCTCCAAGAACTCACAGCTGATAGCTAGAAAAAATGTACAAACTTTTGAATATAGTGATGGCCAATACTGATATTTAATCATTGGTGACATTCAGTGAACTTGCCTTGGTGACCATAGCAGCTGCATGCCAACTAGCTTTCACAATGGGTCAACTTTGTGGGGGGGGGGAGGGAACAGAAGCATTTGTTAGCCACAACATCTTATGACCAGCACACCAGACAAATAATATACTTTGTAACAACAGAATATCTTGCCATGACAGCTTTTCTCTTATTATTATCTATGCATTATCTGGTCAGGAAGCTTCGGAGATATGAAATTTGCATGATTAGTTAAGCCTGAATAATTATTTATCCTATTTGGAAAACTTTGGTTCTATGTTGGTTTCTTAACTATGATATAAACATGGTCTTTCTGAAGTAGAAGAATGAAGAAGGTGATGATGATGATATTGTTCAACTATGTGAATTTTGAAATGATGTTCTGATTCACAAGTATAAAATTAGCATATATCTTTCCTGAAAAAAAATGATATAGTTCTCTCATATATCCCTTTAGCTTAGTTCTATTCCTCAGAAGTGTCATTGCTATAGGAGTTAAACCTATCACACAGCTATGCTTTTTAATCTTTGCACAAATGCCATAGTGGCCTTCTTCTGTTTTATTATTATTATTTATTATTTATTACTATTCTGTTTTATGACTAGCTTCCCAATTAATTTTTTCAAGTTTTAGTTGATGCACATTTCTAAGGCACTCAGTTTATCCAATTTTCATGTAAAAAAAGCAACTCTATGCTATATAAAGTGGAATTGTGATGTACTCCAGTGGTATCTGATAGTGCTGCTGAACTCAGAGGAAAAAAAAGGTGCTTTGGAGTGCCTGGATGTAACTGCCCAACTCTAGGATAAGCTGCTTTTTAAGTAGTTACAGACAGATGTTTTGGGTGCACTCCTGTATGCTCTGAAGCATCTTCTTACTTTCATATCTGAAGCACTGTGCAGCACTATGGTCTAACAAGTGTCAATGAGGATAGGGACAAGGACTGCTTCTCAAAATCTTAACATTTGGATGTCACAATAAATAAAAGTGCCCAGTGCCAACTGCTTGATTGCTCCCATTTGGGTCCTCTGGTTCATTTCATATTAAATGGGAACTAGAATGGCTCATTAAGTCATAAGCCATATCTTATTTCCTGGTTTGTGGTCCTGCTATGTTACAAAACAAGCAATCCAGAGTTACTGGTTCACACACTAAACAAATCATAGATAGAAACAACCTGAGTCTAGTTTAAGCATACGGTAGTTTCATTCATCATAAGCCCATGATGTTTTAGTACAATCTCTAACTTTTTGTTTCTTGTTTTTGGATTGATATTTAGCTGCACTGACAATTAATCTTTAACTCAGAATATTTGTGTTTCACATTTTAAGGTATCTATCTCTGGATCATTAATTCTCATTTCAGAGACTACAACTTGGTAGACATGCCTAAGGCATTCTTGTAATGCATATGAATAAACCTATGTTCCCATTTTTACGTTAATATGGAATTCTCACACAAATGGTAGCAGCACTGGAGTGAAACAGAAGCAATACTCTTCTTGTAACTAATGGTTACATTGAAACTGACAGACTAAAACAATAAATATTTTTTTGAAATTTGGGTGTCCTTGACAGAAGGTTATCACCTTCAGGATTAACTGTGTAATAACTTGAATAGATCATCAAGTGATTTCTGAATACACTCATGATAGTGGACTAGGGTAGTTGGGTGAGGAACTCCCTAAAAGCATGGTGCTCTGATACCAAAGCATTTAAATTTTTTCCAGCTTCTGAGATCAGAAAAATAGGAACAATGAAAACAATGAGCATATAATTGGTGAGATTCTTAATAAATACTTATTATTGAACTTTAAATAGTTATTTAAATATCCACCCGACATTAGTAAGTTTCAAGTATTGTGTACAGTAATAAATTATGCATTCCTGATTTTCTACTTATGAAATACTTTGGTTGGAGGTTTTAGTTGTTTCCTGGAACAAGGGCTTTACTGTATCAGGGCTTCATGTCAGCACTAGGTCATGTGTATGAAACAGCATAAGTGGGGGAGAAAATGGACTGAACAACTGGGATTTTAAGCATGTGAAGTACTACTTTCCTGATGTTACTTACATTAAACAATACAATATTTAATCTAAAGTATACTAGCAGCTCTGTTTAAAAAAAGGAAAGAAAAGAGAGACAGAGACAGACAGATATAGTGATATAGATACATACATACACGCACACATATACAAAGTTTTCATAAAGCATTCAGCACCCTGTTCCAAACAAGTCTTGCTGGTGTACAGATTCTCTCTCTAGCCTGAAAGCTTTGATCATGATATCTGATATCATTCTCCACTTGTTTTTCATATCTATATTGCCAACATCATGCCTACCATATATACATATGAATTATAGCATGATTGCGCTGGAATGGAATTCTGGGAGCTGAAATTCAAATATATCTGAATACATATACAATCTGAAGAGCATCAGATTAATAAAAGATCTGGTGACATATTTAATTATCTGACTTTTCTTCTTGTTATACTTATGATTATCACTTCCCCTTTTTTAAAAAAATATCTTCCCTACCTTCTTATTCATTGCTGCATTTCTTTTATTTGAATTTATGATCTGTTTTGCTTTTAATGCAGATATTCAAGGAGGCTTGCAACAAATAAAATGCTCTGATCCCCAAACTAAAACAAGGCTATGACTTAAAATAATACAACTTTTAATTTTTTCCCCCTCATTGCTAAAACTTACTAACTTTAGTAGCATCAGCTGTCATGGGATTACAATGACAAACATTGGGAATTTTCTACTATACCAAATGAACAATTGGCCTGGCTCTTTTCTAAAGGAATCATGCTATACCATATATTTTGGCAAAACACTTTCCTCCATTTAATGTAACGCCTCTTTTTTATGATTCCAGAATGTTGAGTGGCCAAAACAACATCCACTTTCCTCTTTGAAGCAAAATGTAAACATGTTAATTTTTTTTTTTTAAAAAAAAGAGAAACTGCAAAACAAATTCCACGCAAGAGAATGACAAGAAGATTTCCAAGATGGTTCCCGAATTGTATGTGAGCCTTCTCTTTGCTCATAAATTAACTAGGCCAGGACCTGATTACTTTACTGAATGAGTGCCAAGAATCTGCATTTAGGTATTTGTGCCAACCTTATTTTCTTTACTGAGTCACAAATGGATCTCTGTATGCTTGGTGATCTTTCTATCCTTCCCAAAGAAACTTAATTCTCTAATTGTTTTCTTCTATTTTTTCTTTCTTTCTACAGTACATCGCATTTGCCTCCCTCTTCTTCATTCTGGTTTCCATCACCACCTTTTGCCTCGAGACCCATGAGAGATTTAATCCTATCGTTAACAAGACAGAGAAGGAAATTGTTGGCAATGACACCCAGGTGCGGGTCTATCAGGAGACTGAGACGGAGGCTTTCCTGACCTACATTGAAGGGGTCTGCGTGATTTGGTTTACTTTTGAGTTTCTGATGAGGGTCATTTTCTGCCCCAACAAGATGGAATTTATCAAAAATACCTTGAATATCATTGACTTTGTGGCCATTCTCCCTTTTTACCTGGAGGTTGGACTCAGTGGCCTGTCTTCCAAAGCCGCTAAGGATGTCTTGGGCTTCTTGCGGGTAGTCCGGTTTGTGCGAATTCTGCGAATTTTCAAGCTGACCCGCCATTTCGTAGGACTGCGGGTTTTGGGTCATACTCTCCGTGCCAGCACAAATGAATTCTTGCTGCTCATCATCTTCTTGGCACTGGGCGTCTTAATCTTTGCCACGATGATCTACTATGCTGAGAGAATAGGTGCTAAACCCAATGACCCTAGTGCCAGTGAACACACACATTTTAAAAATATTCCCATTGGCTTCTGGTGGGCTGTTGTCACCATGACTACCCTGGGCTACGGAGACATGTATCCTCAGACTTGGTCAGGCATGCTGGTGGGGGCCCTCTGTGCTCTCGCAGGCGTGCTGACCATTGCCATGCCTGTACCCGTCATTGTGAACAATTTTGGAATGTATTACTCCTTAGCTATGGCTAAGCAGAAGCTACCAAAGAAAAAAAAGAAGCATATCCCGCGGCCGCCCCAGCTGGGATCCCCCAATTATTGTAAATCTGTCATAAACTCTCCACACCACAGTACTCAGAGCGACACATGCCCACTCGCCCAAGAAGAAATGTTAGAAATTAACAGAGCAGGTAGGAAACCTCTTAGAGGAATGTCCATCTGACTTTTAATCTCCATCCTTTCTAGAGCTTGAAAGATTCAGTCAGACTGCATTCTTAGCCCAATGGATAGCACGTTATCCCATTGCTGTCCCACTGGCACAAATGGAATCATGTGTGGGACATACAGGTTGCAGGGACCAATGGCAACCAGGAGAAGCTGATAAACAAAATTTAGCAGTGCACAGATTTGTAAGGAACCCTCAGACCAGTCCTGTTTAACAGGATACTTAAAGGCTCTGAAGGAATAACTAGATTGAGCAGAGGAATATTTTCAGTTCTACAATTTTTACTGACAGACTACATTTTTTATTTCAAGATGGTTCACAAAGTTTGCCTGCTGCCTAGCATATTAGCAGTCAAGGGCACAGTTTTTGCCCCAAAAAGAAAACACAAACATACAGTACATTTCCCCCTAGCTTGCTACTTTCCTTTTATACTTAGCTACCAATATTTCTAAAGTTGCAGAAAACCAATGGGTTTGGGGGATTAGAAGAACAAAGCAAACAGCAACTTACATCTACATGCAGATCCATAAGAAAAACATTTCCCCCCCAACTGGTTATTCCAAGTGGTTATTTACTTATTAGAATGGCAGCTTAGATTTCTTAAAGACATGGTGATGAGGTTCAGAAAGACACACAGCTAAAATTTTATTCGTGGCAGGCAATTCCAACCCAGTAGAATCATACAGAAGCTTAGTACTTAGCATTCAAAACACGAGGCTCATCAATGCTTTCTCCTGAAAACAGTCTACAATCAACAGCTTCTTCAACCATCTACTATTAAAAGGCTGATGGAAAAAGGGGAGCTTGGTGGCCATTGGGGCAGATTTCTTCTGAAGAGGCTTGAGCGATAATTTCACAGGGTATCTTTTTTTAAAAAAAAAAAATAGAGATAAATGAAAGCAATAAGAAAATAATTCCATTCGGACAAAACTATTTTTCACATTGGTTCAACATAGAGGTTGGGGAATAAAAATACTAGTCATCATGGAATATGTTATAATATCCCATGGCTAGTGGTCAGTTATGGGACTGTCTCAGTTTTATGAGACTCCTCAAAAGAGCACACAAATGTACAGGGCTTTGATCTGATTAGTTCAACCCCATAATCTACCTCTATCCATGGAATATCATTGACCTATTCTGTGGGGTGGGGATGTAATTTTAAGAAAAACAGACACCAATTATTTTGGCTGGTGAAATCAATGTAAGTTGCAAGCCATGTGCATTATTTAGCCTAAGTGTTGGGGGGGTGGGACATTTCTGATTGGTATATATTGAGAAAAAAAATTGTTTATACAGCAGTTCATGCTACTCTTTAGGGGTAAGAATCTGTTTAAAGGATGAGCTTATGATGGTCTTGCAGTACCATTTATTTGTTTACTTTTGTGGAAAATCTAATTTATTGCTCCATGTGGTGAGGACTCTTCTCTTTCCATCTCATAGCCATGCATGTCGATGCTATTGAAAGAACACAAAAGAAGTATAACTTTCCTTTGTGTGTGTGGCTTCACCAATGCCAAATGCTAATTTCTAAGAGATGACCAAGAGATAGTACAACTTTTCAGTTATTTCGTTGTGGAACTTGAAAATCCATCCAGATGGGTAAAGTTTTCATTTTTGCCTCTGTTTTTCCTGTGGATTTTTTTTTAATCCTTTAATTTAATTTGAAGACTTCCATTGCTCCAGGCTGGCCACAATCCATGCAAGGACTGCCTCTTTACTATTTTACCCTTTGCACATACCTACGCATTCTTCTCAGGTTGCAAATGCTTATCACAAAGTCGTCACCAAGAATAATGCAACTTCTTCATGAGTAAAGAAGTACATATATGATTCTGTAACACAGGGACGATAAAATGATGCTTACAAAGCAGTAGGCTACATACTTCCAATTGCTGAACAATGTCCCTGCTTATTGGGTGCCTGTAGTCCAGAGAACCAATTGGTTTTCATGAAGGCTCTAAAATCATATGTGACCCATGTGTGTAAAAAGAGTTTGTGGACACCTGTTATCATTGGTCTATTTCTTCTCACATGTGGAATTATGTGCAGTATGAAGTGAACTGTACTGTATATGATATAAGCCAAGCAGCTCTTTTGTACTGGTTATGACTGGGCTAGCACTTCTATGCAGCCCAGTTCATGTTAGGACATCCACAAATGGTTCTATACATGAAAAGGGTTATGTGCAGAAAACAATTGGCCAGCTTGCATGCATGAGCCTTAAAGTCAACAGTTTGTTTGTGCTTTTCATCAGCTCCAAGAGCCCATTTGTAATTTGTTTAATAGAGTTGGATTACAGTACCTGGTTGTTTATTCAATACAACAGAAGCAAATGTTTAATGCTTAATTGGCAGGGAAGGCATTGGGGAGTTGAGGAGGATTCTGTCATATCCAGAATCAAGAGATCTGGAGATTCCAAGTAAATCCTATTTCCTGTATACGAATGCCATCATAAGTTAAACTTCTACGTATCAATCACAGGACTTAGATATCCCAACCCTGGAAGTGAAAATAAACCAAAGAGAATCACAACCAACACACAATTATCAGCAGAGTAAAATAGATAGCATCTGAGAAGGACTGTAGATGCCCACTTTATCCTAGGTTTCTTTAATTAGTCTCATTTTCATATCTGAAGAAACATGCTTTCTTTACAATTTTGTTATAATTTCTACCATGTAGTGATCAGCTACTTTGTTGTATAGAATACAAGGAAGTAGCTGCTTCAGAGGCAGATTTAATGAATGTTCTGTGTACCTTGCAATAAGATATTGATCAGCGATAGTCAGTTTCCGGTGCAGTAGGAAATTTTAAAATTAGATTATTCTATTCTAATGTACTAAAATATCCCAAAATTTTATTTAAATCTCCCTCTAATGGCTTCTGCTAGTAGTAGCATTAGTAACACTTCCAATGGGAAACTATTCCTTCATGTTTGCACAAGTATCTGTTTTCTCCAGCTTTTACAGTCCACATTAAGGAAGAGACAGATTATTATTATTATTTTCTTCTAAAGAGTTTTGGAGTGATTAAAAGGCTACTGAAAAGAGTAAAATGGGTCCATTTGTGCATCAGATATCAAGCTGTCAACAGTCAAAGGTAAATATTTGATGTTCTTCCTGTGTTTGGTGCAACTTTCCAGTGTTTAGAAGTAAGGAACGTGTTCTAGGTTACCAAATGAGCTGAAACAAATGATCTCAGGCCAAGTCCAACCAATGTAGTAAAGGTACGATAAAGGATAATATGTCGATTTGTTGACTAAGGTGATATGAGCCTAAGTACCACACCATTTCATTTAGGATGGTCTAGTTTGGAGAATTCATTAGAACCCGCATAATCAGCTTCACTACAGGATTGCACTACCTACCTCATAATGGATAGTTTACTTTAATAGAACTGTTTTGCCTTATTGAAGGAAAAAGTGATTCCTGATTTTAGTTGCACAGCAGCAAAATTATTAAGCCAACGAGGTATATTTGAATGCAGTAAAAGTCAGGCAAGATGTTGTGTTTGGTGAGCATATTTGTAGTTTTCAGTGCTTGATGTGAGCACTTTCACAAAATGGTTGCCAAAAAAGCATTTAACCTCCTCATGCACATAGATTGTTCCATCGCAAAATACCCATGTATCTAATGGCAGGTTAGTGATAGTGCTTCCTGCCATCCCCTCTAATAATTTCTCCTCCCCCTATCATCAAAATGCAGTCTGTAATCTCATGTTAGTTTTGCCTTTTTCCTGGAACCTCTGCAGTCAGGCACCATTATTATTTTTTAAGAATGCCTGAGGGCCCATAGAGTCCATAGACAGTGTAGCAAATCTATATGTATAAACAGTTGACTGCTTTGCAGGAAAACACTGTTTTAATTACAGAGAAAAAAAAACTGGTGGAGCATAGCATGTGCTTGCAATGTCCACAGGTATAGCAACACTCCCTTTACTTCACCCAAATGGAACTATACAATGACATGTCATCACTTAGAAGTCAAGTTTGTTCTTCACATGCAGAAGACCTCAGAGTCCATCTCCAATATATTCAGGGGGAACTTGGAAATGAAATTGCTCCCATTTAATAAAAACAATATGCACCAAGCAGGACCAGTGGTTATGATCAGTAGAAGCCAACTGCTCCATCCCACTGACAACAACCCTAAACCTTATCCTTCGTTAAATGGTAATTCAACTCATTCCACCCCCACTGAGCTATCAGACATAAGACAAAAATGAAGATATTCCAGTCTTCAGATTTATAACAGGCTTAAATAACCGATACATAAATACTTGTTTGTTTTAATTTGGGGCTCGTTATTTTCATGTTCTTTGGACTGGAGCCCTTGCCCTTCTTGATAACTTTATCAGGACCAAGAGGGAGTGAAAAATCACCAGAGATTTCATGTTAACAGGCCCTTTGTTTACAAAAAGGAACAAAGACCAAAAAAAGCACAATACTATTTGTTTCAATCACTTAATTTAACACCCTTTGCTGCAATGATCAAGGCATAAGTGTGATTCAGCTACTCATAGACCAGAGAAAGGGATATAAACACATTACATTTCCATGAGAAACCCATGAAAATGGAGTTTACATAGCAAGCTTTCTCCCTTGAGCCTGTTAGATTGAGAAATATTTTAGAGGTCTTGCTAATACTGCATTAAACATTTCTCTGCTGAGACTGATGAGGCTGGAGAAACTCACTGTGTGATTGCATGATAGCATACAATAGGAAGTCGGAAGTCTAAAGCATGATGAGGTTGAGGAGGAGAAGATGGCTGATAGATGCAGTTTTATTATACAGAGTTTATAATGCTTATTCACATCTTATAAAGAATCATTTGGGATGGATCCATTCTGAACTGAAACAGCAAAGTGTAAACAATGGCATGTTGATATTTTTGAGACTTTTGAGACACGAAAGTGAGATTTATATTCCAGATTTATATTGAAAGTCTATTTCACTTTGGCTCTCTGCTTTTATATGTCAGAGAACACAAGTAGAAATTGAACAGAATTTGAAGACTTGTTTACTTATTTCCCAAACTTGCACTGAATTTGAGTTATTACTGGAACATTTCATCCACCCTTGACTTAATTTGTATCCCTAGAATCAATCATCATGGTCTAAAATTCTACATTTCTTTATTAAAACATATGAGGTCAAATAGTATGCATTGTGTTTTCCCCTCCAAAATTATCTATTCTAAGGGATTAGGTTAAAAGATAGGGACTGACTCAAAGTAACCCCCTCAGTGGCTGAGGTAGACTAGATACTGAGGTTCCCTGGTTCTAGGCTTTCACATTCACTGCAATACTACCCTGGCTGTCTTTTAGGCATATTCCATGTCTTTGTACTTAAAAGAAATAACTCGGTGATGATACTGTTTATGGTTATCCCAATTTGAAATTCTAGCTTCAGCAATGCAATATAATCTCTGTCTAGGAATGTCTAAATCCTGGATTCAGTCATGTGTGATTAATAAATAGAGGCAACTGTGTTACAGTTCCTTAAATACCAAGATTGGACAATCATTCACTCTGCATGCAATGAAAGCCTAGCGGCAATGTTATGTATTTGACTTTGGAAATTTGTGAATGTGAATGTCAATCACCCAGTTGAAACTGGGTAGGAACAAAATGAGCATCTCTCTACCTTGTGACATTATCCAAAGCTATTTGTTTCACTGAAAATGATGCAATCACAGGTCACGTTGACAGCCATTTGACCTTCAATGGTCACTTTCTGTACCAATGCTGATCAACATCAATGCAGCTGCACTAAAAAAAAAATCCAAGATAATAATCTGATCAGAATTCGGAATTATGTCTTAAAATCAGAATTTGTAATAAGATGGGAAGCCTAAAGCATGGGTGATTTGAATCCTAGAGCTGGTGATAAAGTTTATACTAGGCCACTAACAGAAAACAAATGATGATTAGCTTGCACAACTAGAAAAGGGAGCAAACAATCATTTCATAAGAATCTTTTCAGCGTACTTTTTCTTACTCTCTTATACATGTTGTAAACTTTCGCTGAGGTTCTTCTGCATCTGCTATTTTCATTAACTAACCATTCTTGCGCTCATGGTCCTTCACATTCATTTCCACTCCATGAATGGCATAAATCCCATGATCACCATGTTGAAGTGTTTATTATCTAAGAATGAATCTAAACTCAGGGATCTTAAAGGGTAACGGGGAGAGGTAGTACCCACATTAAATCTCCCTCTCCCAGCTGTACATTGAATGTAATATAATGTCTGACTTGTGCATAGCGCATCGTAACAGAACATTGCTATGGTTTTAGTATGATTTCATAGATAGGGCTACTATCTATGATAGGCCGTAAGTACTGCAAGACCACTTCAAGTTCCGAGGTACATTTTTGGAAGTGCTGCTGGGAACAAACCATTTTTTCAGGATTATCCAACTGTAACTTTCCAGAGTGACCTGTAAAGGAAAGACTGCCTGAACTTCTCGTGCTTATTTTTAACCCCTTGCTTCAGCGGTCAGTAAACCATTGTGCTACCTCACTCATTAGTAGAGGTATGAGATATTGTGTCTCTAAAAATGGGGGTATTGTCTAGGAGGGAGATCACAGTGTTGGCCAGTAAGGTTTGAGAGAGATTATTGGCTGAAAGATCTTTACTGGGACTTACATTTCCTGGAGGGATCCAATTCAACACATTGGTGAGTAACTACTCACAGGTAGGTTGGGTTTAAGGGCCTCTGGATTTAGTATGCTAAACTAAATTTTATCAAGGTAAGCTTTGTTGCTACAAAGATGACATTGAATCACACACTTAGATATGTGCATAAAATAATTCTAAGTTTTATGAAAAGCAATATTACTGGTTCAAAAAGCTAAAATTATAAAGCTTTGAGATAGTTAAAATCAGTTTCTGTATAGAAATAACTGAAGTCTTTACATGTTCTTCATGTTTCTCTGTTTCTCTCTTTCTCACTATTTGGTTTATTTATTTGTTTGTTTGTTTATTTACTCCTATATGTTGCTTCCAACTTATGTATGTTACAGACTGTCACATTTTATATTCTGAAGTTTTTCTTCAATTGTCATCAACCTGAGTTCCATACTGGGCAACAGAAGGACATTAGAGTACAGTTCTTTAAATCCAAAACAACAAGGGATATCACAGGCTGTAGGTAAACTCCACTGAGGTTGTGACACACACACAAATCCTGATGAAAAAGGTATAAATACCAAAAGAAAAAGTAAGTACTTGATGCAACATGGCACTAATTGGCTATGTTGCTCTCTTTAGTACTATCTGCATGGAAAACAAGTTAAGATGCATAGCTCTCCAGCAGAATAATTCCAAAATGTATCCGCTGTAAGAGGATTCCACCACTGTTTTCAAAATCACTTCTGTCATAGCTCGAAGCTGTACTTGTATCCATCATCTTTCTGAGCTGTCATTGTCTCATGTCATCATTACTTGTCTGAGTTTTCTTGTCTCTTCTGTAATTCTTCTCTGTTATAATTAATGGCAAATGTGCTACCCTACCCTTAACAATCAAAATGAGTCAACTGGTTTTCAGTGGAACTAATCCTAAGAGAGAGAAGAAAGGTCATCTCCTTTCACAGCAAACAATGGAGCAGAATTGGAGTCCTTTTGGAATTCCACTTGAGCATAACATTTCTTTCTGAGCAGAGTCTGCTGCACAAGATAGACAGATATTTTGCTAATCTAGAGCCTGACTGAAAATGTCCCTTTTATTTTCAATGAAGCAAATCTAGATAGGTGCTTTTGTGTTTATTCCTCAATAAAAGAGAAATAAATATATGGCTGTAATCTATAATAATGTATTATTCTGAATGAAGAAGGCTGGATCCTAATCTGCCATATATTAGTTGAGCATAACTTAAGCCATGGTGATTAAAGCATGAGTAACAAAAACCATTAGAAATATGCATAAATTATAAGGAGTTGGGTGGGAAGAAGAGCAAACAAAAAGGATACTAATGATTCATCTCAAGAACCCCCAAATTCTTAACTTAATAACGTAAAGTGCAATTTCTCAGAAGTGAGTTAAATGTAATTATATTGGAATTTTACCAAATCTAATGAAACCATGTATATAATCAAACAAATATTTTCACTTGGAACTAAACTAATAGCTAAATAACTTGCTCTCAGTTAATGCATAAACAAAAATGGATTTTTACGAAGAAAGAAAATCCTATTTTTAAGTTAATTTAAACATTTATTTATTTTAAAAAAATATGTTTTAAGTTTGGTTCCATTGAGTCAGGCCTGGTCTTTGGCAGTTATACAGATAAATGCCCACTATCTCAACCTGTTCCAACCAATAATTCCTATGTCTTCCAAGGACAGTCCAGGTATCTTCTAAACCCCATTGATCCACTTGTTCTATTCTCTTTTTCCACTTCCCTCAATTTTGCCAGGCTTTGTTATATTTTTCTACTCCATTGCCTGCTCACATCTGAAGCCCAAAATATGTGCTTTTGGGTCATCACTTCAAGTGGCTAATCAGGACTTTATTTCATCCAGGACAAACTGGATTTTCTTGAAGTCTATGGAACGTAATAATTGTTTCTAAATCTATTATTTAAAGCCATTTATGTTCTATCTTTTGATCTCTTTCAATGTCCAGCTTTCAGAGTTGCATATTAGTCCTAGAAAAGTCATTACTTTAATTATACTGATTTTTGTTGTCACAGAAATACCCTTGATCTTGTTTAACCTTGCCTTCTTCCCATGAATCAAACTGCTCGGCTGTCCATTTTGCTTTCTGAGTCCCAGAAAATCAAAACTATCATCTACATTCACTCTCTCACATCAACTCTGAGTTCATTAGCGTGCCGGTTGACATTATCTTTGTAACTTTAAACTTTAACTTTAATCCATATTTTTCACTTTCCGGGTTTGCTTATTTAATGAGCTCATTTCGGTCTTTTTGCTTCGGCTAAGAAAGTAGGCTTGTCTAGGCATCTCAGACTTTGTAGTGTTTCTAGCTTGAATTGTGTTCTAGCTGATATCTCTTCCAGTCTTGTCATGTTTTACAGTAGATTTGCTGAACAAGTTAAATGAATATAGGGACAAAATGCATGTTTGTTTTACTTCCTTCTCTATTCTGAACCATTATATCTCTCCCTACACTTTTTTTCTGTGCTGGGTGTTTTTGTGTATGGTTGCTGTTTTACTGACTCTTTATTTTGTAAGGGAGTCAATTCCTGAATATATTGTTTCTGAAAATGTTTCTGTTATTTATAGTTCGATTGGTAAAGGATTATCAATAGATAATTGGTAATTATCTATATAGCTACCCGTAGATACATTTCTTCGCTAACTTCGTGTGTATGGAGATTCTCAGTCATCCAAATCATGATTGTCCCAAGGATGCTTTTTCAAAAGGCAACTGGACTTGCGTTGTTTTTCTTTGAAGACATTTTGCTTCTGATCCAAGAAGCTTTTTCAGTTCTGACTGAATGGTGGAGAACGGAAGAATTTATATTCCTTGCAGTCAACAGGTTGTTAGTACTCTCTCTGAGAGTTGTTGAGGCCACTTGGAGGTTCATCTGTGCCTTCAGGGTCATCTGAATAGTGCAAATGGATGTGGAACCTTCTTGGAATTGCTGAAACACCTGTTTGCACTATTCAGATGACCCTGAAGGCACAGATGATCCTCCAAGTGGCCTCAACAACTCTCAGAGAGAGTGGTAACTGCCAGACGACTGCAAAAAATATAAATCCTTCTGTTCTCCACCATTCAGTCAGAACTGAAGAAGCTTCTTGGATGAGAAGCAAAATGGCTTCAAGGAAAAACAACAAAAACCCAGTTGCCTTTGAAAAAGCACCTTTGGGATTCACTAACTTCATTTGCATATCCTGGACCTCTTCCATGATTATTCTAGTCCTATATCAGTAGTAAATTTTCTGTGATTGCTGTTCTTTAAAAGATTGCTTAATCACTCAAATAACGTAACATCTATTTGCTAAGTTTCTGGACTGAGTTATCTTTTTTGGTCTATAGGTAGTCCTCAACTTACGACCACAATTGAGCCCAAAATTTCTGTTGCTAAGTGATACAGTTGTTAAGTGAGTTTTCTCTCTTCTTATGATCTTTCTTGCCACAAGGAAGTGAAGTTGTTAAGTGTAGTTGATAGTAACCCCTGTTATTAAGTGATTCTGGCTTCTCCATTGACTTTGCTTCTCAGAAGGTCACAAAAGACACAGCAACCATCATAAATATGAGTCAGTTGCCAAGCATCTGAATCTTAACATGTGACCGTGAGGATGCTGCAATGTGCGTAAATGTGAAAATCGGTCATAAGGCACTTTTTCAGTGCCACTGTAACTTCGAATGGTCACTAAATAAACTGTTGTAAGTCGAGGATTACCAGTATTTTGCTTAGCATTAGAAGTCTGTCACCATACATCCTTCTTCTTGTGCAAGGCTTTCGTCCTCTGTCTTATCTGAATATAATAACTTGGATATTTTTTCATCTTTCAAATTTTAGATTTTTTTCCTGCTTACGTCTCTTATTTCTGTCCGCAGGTCCTTAGATTCTCTTTTGTGTAAACTGAGCACTGTAAATTGTTCTTAATCTGATATCCTGATTCTATATTCTCCAGGGTATAATCTGTTGCTGCACCCACTCTCCTTAATTTCTTAAGCATAATCATATATTTAACATCAACAATTCACGTTCTGTTCCACAATCCAGAAGCATCCAGGGTTGCACTTCTCCATTTCCATATTTGGTTTCCTCTCGTTAGTTTACTTGATTTTGATGTTGCCCAAGAGTAGAATCTGCGGTTTTGTTAGATGGAGCAGGCATCAGCAACCAACACAATATTTTCTTCAATAATCTGTTAACTTTTCTTCTGTATTATTATTTTTCCCCAGTACAAATCTTCATGTAATTCCAAGCTTATTCATTTTTCTAACTTTTACATTCCAGTTAACTATTTGAAGTGCCCACATCTTTTCTAATGTTGTGTTTACTACTAAATGCAAGTTGCAGTAGAAGTTGTCAGTGTTTTCCACACTGCATTTGTAGTGGTGACATACATTTATATAACATTGATATTCTACCAGACATTAATTCTAGCAGATAATATCCTAACATTTATAACCAAGTCCATCCGTAGGGAAGTCTTTGTTGACAGACATTAACTCTTGATTTCTTTACATGGTCTTATGCCTGAAATATTTATCATATGGTCATCTGATTTATAGTAACTAATCTGGCCCATTTAAACCTACATATGCCTAGTAGGCTTCATTTAGTAGGCTTCATTACTGCTTTGACCATTTCAATTTTCCCTTGGTACATGCTTCTCACTTTATGTATATGTCCTTGAAAGACGAGGAGCTTCTCTTTTAATACTGGCATCATCAGCGGCCTAGCTTTGGATGGTCATATCATCCCTTCAGGTTCCTTCCCAGTAATTATAGAGATTCCCTTTCGATATGAGATTTTCATCATCTGGCATAAATTTGTTTCAGTTTTCAGCCATGGTTTCACTTTTGACATGCTGATACTTTGTAACTAATAAACATGTTCTTTGAGGAATTTCCAAGCCTTGGAGTTCTGCTTTATTCATCTCTGTCAGTTGGAACCATGACACCATATTCATATAATTTTCTTCACAGTAGTAGTGGTTTGCCATTGCCTTCTACCAAGTTTGATTTTGGAATTCGTTCTTCCAAGTGGATTGGCTGTCATCTCATCTGCAGGGCCCCATCTTCCCTCATGCCTGTCATGCATTATCTTAACCTCCTTTTCAGCCAAGATCACCCTATCAAGAGTTCCAAATCCACCAGCATTACTTTCAGATAACATGAAAGTTACCAAGCCATCCCATCATGTCAGGTTCACACTATGTCTATTCACAATAGACATAACTGAGCTTATCACTCTGTAATATTAAGTATGATATTGTAAGGTTTCTTGGCATGTCTCCTAAAATGCAAATTTTATTTTAGATTGCATCATCTGCTTTACTGAATCCCAAATCATAGATGAAGATTTTAGGAGTCTTTAAAAAGGATAGTCAGTATTCTTAAAACATGCATCCACAGTGATGGTGCAAATAATCTCTTGATAGAGTTATGATTGCTCATTAGTGAAAAAGCACAAATGAAATGATTCAACTGATGGGACAACTCTCATCCAATTTTTAGCTATTCTAGTGATTATCCCTTAAAATGTTCCATTCCTTCAAAATTAGTTTTTGATATCCATTTCACTTCATAAAAACTCTTCTCTCAAATCAAAAGGGTCATGGACTTTGGCCCCTCTCCATCTGGTGACATCATGATGCTCACATCTGTTGATACTTGGAAACCAAACAATATTTATATTTTGAAGTGTGGTCCTGATCTTAAAAGTAGGTGCCCACCTGTTTATTTTTTCAAAGCATCGCACTGTTCCATCCCCAAGCGTTTCCTCATTCTCAGAGTAGAGAAATTATTTTTTATATTGTGCTGTTCTGAAGCATTATGCTTTCTAACACAGCTGTGCAATGCTTTGTGTTTTATTGCCATGCCAACTTAAGAAAATATGCAGCTGCTTTAAAGCATGCAAAGAGATGGTGCATTCTCACTCCCAAAGGTTTTTGGGAATCTAATTCAAAGCATGGTGCAGACCTAGTATATTAAACCTTTTGCAATTGAGCATATAATGCTCAGTTCAGTTTCATTTTTAAAAAATATCTTATATTTTGTATTTACAGAATTTGCAAGAGATTAGAAGCAGAGGCATGGGGAGATGTACATAATTCCATGCTTTTGATTTTTTTTTTTTTTCATTTTCTCTTTGCAAACACAAACAAACAAAATATAATAGAAAGCAATAAACCTGAATGTGACCTCCATTATATTTTGAAGAATTACAGGAGTCAAATGTTATATGAAGAGAAAAATAATAATATCCCTTATTAAGAAGATAATAATTGTCCTTTGTATTTTTCCTCTACTGATATAACTCAGATTCACTAATATTATGACAAGTTTTGAAGCTCAGGCCTCACTCACCGAAATCATCTGGATATAACAGGATTTAATATTTGAGCTTTTCTGGCTCCCTCAGGATCATTTCTTACTTACTTCCTGAGTTGGGCAGCCATTGTTGCTAAATCAGAAAATTGAGAATTGTAAGTTAAGAAAAATGGGCACAGGCCAGTGGTGGGATTCAGCCAGTTCACACCACTTCAGCAGAACCGGTAGCTAATTTTCTGTTGCCCAGGCCCAGAATGGACTTCCGGAAGTGGCATCCACACAGAGAACCAGTTGTTCATATATTTGAATCCCATCACTGGCACAGGCCATTGCTTATTGGTTCTGATGTATTGTAAAATCTAGATTCCTTTCTTGAATTGGGAATTCAAGTGAGAATCAAGGGGGTGGAGGATATATGTTGGGCATCATAAAGTCATTTTACAAAATGTCCAGATATCTTTTTTAAAATCATTTTAAAGAGACTGAAATTTCCAGGATCAAACATGGCTTAAGAGTTCAATTGTCTTGGCATAGTTCACATGCTGTCTTAAGAAATAAGCACATCTTTCCTCTTCTTCTGGAGGATTAAATGAATCAATTTTATTAAAAACCATGTATTATTTATTAAATGTAATTATTCATATCCTACCAAATGCCCACAAGCTTCCTTGTCTTGGCCCCTTTTATATGTTGTGATTTAATTGCTCTCTTCTGTGATAGAAGTCCAGATTAAGTGGCTTTTTAAAAAAAATATATTTTTGTAAAAATTAAAATTCTCCATGACAATTTACAAAATGTCATTTCCTTCTAAAGAATGGCAATACATGCACAAACTTTCTCAAAATCCAAGTATTACTTTTTGGCTGGAGGAAAATATTAACACAAATGTAAATGATAGAGTAAAAAATGAAGCAATCTATATTTGCAAGCAGGTCAACACAGAAAACATAGGTCTGAGATTGGCAATTTTTTCAGGTGGCAGGGGCCATCAAGCAATTTTACATAATGACACAAATCACAGGAAAAATAGAATTAAAATCATCAATTTTTCACAAGTTCCTCCAATCTCGTGACATTTTGGCAATCTCACTATGAAATCTGCGGAGATTTTGTCATTTGCATCTAAGATCTCATGATATTTCAATATTCTCACCTTACAAATCTTACAAGATTTTGAAGACCAGTATACTCTCTAGTGAATTAGCAATCCCACTGAAATTTAAACTTTTACATTAAATTTTAGTTTTGCATTAAAAGTGTGGTTGCTTGGATATTCCCTGGAAATGTTACAAACTTAGTGCTGTTGCCAGTTGTCATTAGATTTTGAATACAGTTATAGTAAAGTTAATGAGCATCAGGTACTTGGCACTATCCATTTATAACTGCTTGATCCAACAGACTTCAATTTAAAAAAAAAAAGCCAGATAGAAATAGATATTGTTAAAACTCAGTTTGCTAATTTGGTAAGGTACAATATAATGCCATGCCAGGCTATTTCTGTATGATCATTTTTCTTTCAGATAATTGTAAAGATAAATGTAAAATACAGTAATTAATTCCTAAATAAACTATAGAGTCAATATAGCAGGGATAAACTACAGGATTATAAGAATCAAAAGTGATTTGTCCACCAATTTTACTTACTGCACAAAGTAGTAAGTAGAATCAGATCACCCTTCCCTAAAATTATATAACAGGAATAAGAAAGCAGATCAACTTAGGAAGAAACATTATCATTACTATTTTTATCAAATTTACTTGCCACCCATCTCACAGTTCAAGGCATCCTAATGTTATTTGTATATGTTATGCTCTTAAAAATTTTTAAGTCTCAGAAAGTTTTCAAATTATTTACTGATAAATACATTTGATTGTTATATGGTCTCTTTTAAATGAGGAGATTGATTACTAATTACCGTTATGAATCAATGAAACTACAGACTGTGTTGCACAAGTCTGAGCATTAAATTCTAGCATAAGAACAGAATATATTAGGCTCCAACAATTTTAGTTTAAACTGTGTAGAGACACCTCTATGTCTAGCCAGCTATCTTATGTAATAAGCATTGTGCAACTGAGAGTTTGAATGATACAATTATAGTGTGTCAGTTCCTCAGAAAAGGTTACTTTTACATAAGTGATTCCTTCTTGGCCACAGTGAATTATGCCATATGTCACCTATATTCTTAATATACTAATTTGTACTTTAATAACAATTTTAAAAGAGCACTTTAAATTGCTTTGAGATTGTGAAGCAAGTCACACAGAGGAAACAAAGTCAGCTCTCTTTAAAAACATGCAGATGGAAACATGTTTACAAGCCATTTTTAGTCATGTGCCATGTATGTTTGTTTTTCCAATCTCATTTGATTATCCAGAGATATCCAGCATCCTCTGCTGCCATAGAAATATGTAGGGGGGGGGCGGGCGGGGAGGGAGAAGAACCATCAGTCAACCTCTCGGCACATGGATTTTTACAGTGGAAAAAAAAATCTATGTTCTGCTATCACATTTTCATTGCATGCTATGTGTGTCTGCATAAAACGAGTGCCACTGTTTTGTATATACGGAAATGGAAACGTAAGGATAAGTTTGTTCAAAATTCACACTGGAAAAAAAAAAGTAAGACAAGAAAGCTAGAAGTTACTCCAATACCGTGATCTGAATCATTGTGAGTGCCAGCCTCAGAAAATGTTGTGAGTTCTAGGCAGCTAGATGAGAAACAGATCACTTGGGTGCCAGCTTCCATCCTACTAGATATAATCACATTTTTAATTACAGATATCTGCTTACAAAGTTAGGAGCCATGTTTCTAGCAAGCTAACATTCTCTTTTTTCTGTTTTCCCCCCATTAACATTTTTTTTCTTTAAAAAGGGTGCCCTGCACTTCACCAAGCTACCCAGAACAAATGTGCTCCTTTTTCCCCTCCCCCATACTGTTACCACCTAGTTTTGGAACTCTACCGAGAGATTTCATGGCAACGAAAGCATGCTTAGTGTTTCAATAGCCTTCTGCTTATATGTTTGAAGATTCGAAACTGAATGGGGAGGTGGCCAAGGCAGCGCTGGCAAACGAAGAATGTCCCCACATAGACCAGGCTATGTCGCCTGAGGAAGCTCTGCCATTTACCCATTCTGGCACTCGGGAGAGATATGGACCTTGCTTCCTCTTATCAACCGGGGAATATCCCTGCCCGCCTGATGGAGGAATAAGAAAGGGTATGTAGATAAGGTCCGCTAATCACATAGATAGTAAGATAGTTTAAGATCTGGTTTATTGAACAGTGTTAAGTTTGTTTGAGAATATTAGTTTCTTGCACTAAAAGTAACAGCCAGACATCTTAATCCATTCATCAGATAAGAAATGGCAATGGCTGAAATTTGCACTTGCAATTTGTAATTATTTGAAGATAATTCTACCTGATAAAGATGTCCAACGTGTTCTTTTATTGTGAATTATGACCTTAGTGGTTATATGACTCCACTTCAGATTTTTTTTTCCCCATACTGTTGTTATTATGGCAGTACTGGGCCAGCCTGGTGCCCACTCTTTCATCACCACAGTTATTTTCAGCCCTACAATTTTGCTGTTAGTTCCTTCTTTAACTCTTCTTTCCCATAAGATTTGCAGAGGCAAGAAGGAAGCTTCTTTGTGGCAAATGCAGTTCTTTGCAGAGGGAAAGTGGTCATTAAAATATCTCTTTACCATTTCTCCTGGCAGAAGCTCATGTCCCTAATGGGCTTCAGGATCCTAGTTTGTAAACCACCAAGTTAAGAAAAACTCCATCATTAAACAGGCTCATCATCAAGAGACAGTATCTCTTCCTACTTATTCCTGAAACACTTGGAAATATTACATTGTTGAAGTTAGTAATTAGAAGCTAATTGGACAATGCAGGCATATTCTATTATTTGTCCACCTCTGGTGAAAATTCCTAGTTTGATTAAAAAGGCATAAATGCTTTATAGTTCAGAACAATAGCCACTTTTCTCATACTAGCATCAAAATTCTACCACCATTTTATGCTCCCGTGTTCAGTTGTATTAACTGATGTTGAATTTTTATTTTTTACTGCAGTTTATTGCTGAGCTTCCCAAATATTTCTTACAATATTTTCTGCACATGTGAAAGTAAAATAAGCAAATGGTGGCATACTTAATCTAAATCCATGAGAATTAAAATCTCAGTTTTGTTAAGGTTCCACCTATGATAATATTAACAAGTTGCCTATTTAGAAAAACTATATTTTCTTCATTTAAGTCAGATAGACAAAGGCTCCATTGTGGCCATGGTGCTTCAAATGAGCAGTTCCTTCAAACTGAACAGAATATTGAATGGTATATTCAGTTAAGTAAATGCAGAACCTTGACTTGTACTTTGGGTGATTATGACAAAAACCTTGCGGATTGTAGCCGCAGAGTATAATAATATTTCTACAGACACTGCAAAAATTATGTGGCACAAATCAGTACTTTATTAAACCTGTAGGATGCATTGCATGTTGGCAGGGGGAAAAAAGGGACAGCTATAGAGTATACATGATTATAATTTCAAAGTTTAGTAATGATAAGATATAGCAGGATCATTGTACTTTCATATGAAAGTTTTTGCTTAAGTTTACCTTGGTAGCAAAGTGTTTTATACCTGATTTTATACTGGATACACGTTGGTCATTTTCATTCAGCTTGAGCCCTGGTTCTTGGTTCAGTGCTTTGGGAGCTGGCTTCTAGACCTTTCCTCTTTTAGGATGACAAATGGACAATTCTCCCAAAGCCACTGAAAAAATGAGACTCCACCCAGTTGATTGAAAGGATGGAGCCAGCTGGCCAAAGGAATGATAAATGTCAACATATTGTTGGCCTGTGTTGGGGTGGGTGGGGGGAATATATCAAGGACACCTTTAGTGTTTCTACGGAGTTTCATTCCATAGATTGCATAACAATGCCTCTGATTTGCTGAGCTGTTTGATGCATGACTAAAAAACTGGCAGAAGGAAGAGGAAACCAAATGCATGCAAAAATGCTGGTAAACAAATTGAGTAGTATCTCTATAGCAACAGAACTATAAATGCTTTTGATGGAGGGGGTGGGGAGATAGAGACATTTTTAGTATCAGATAATACAGTATGAAATGCCAAAGGTTCAGTACAATCACATAACACATAGTGACTTGCTAGTATTACAGTTTCTCTATGACAGATTGAGGGTTTACATTTATTTATTTCCAGCTCCTCTACAGCTCTCTCTATATCATAGCAGGGGGACCATTGAAACATAGGAATGTTTTTCCTCCACCATTTCCAGCCACAGCCATGTTGCAAGGGATACTACTCTTGGCATGTCAAAGCATGAAGGATGCTGCTGCGATCAGGCTGTACTTTATTGGGTTTGCCCATTCTGATGTTGATCCAATACTCTATGTTTTTGCCTCTTTTTTTCCTTTTAAAACAAGGTTTTGAAATGTTATAAGCCTTAACAGCTTAGTTTGCAGACATGGAAAAATGGTAGAAAGATCCTTCAAGCCTGGAATTCTTCGAACTTCATGAGACATTCTTGGTCTCCCATTCCATAGCATGGATCAGTAGCAAAAAATAGTCTTCTAGATTCTAGTATTCTAATCACAATAAAGCTAATAAAAAGAGGGGAAAGAAAAGCAATGACTTCTCATTAGCTTATGTGGTGTCACTTGTAAGCAGATCCTGATGTTTGAAAGTATCATGGCTTTTGATGGCATCTCATGGAGTTGATGTTACTACTGGTGTTAGTAACACTTATCTTGACCAGATCCTTCACCACGTAGAGCTAAATTGACACTATTAGTTGCTTTGGCAGGCCATAACACTGCATGTTTTTGATACATAAGATGCTACGCTGGAGGCACCACATAGTTTCTTGTGGTGGTGCACCCCATCCTGGTATGTGCTTTTCTCAGCTAATGGTAGATCCACTGGCTTTTTGAAGTGGGTTAGATTGTCATATAGTCCAGTGCTGAAACTTGCCAATGACTAAAGATTTTTGCTTTTCTCAGGATATTGTTGAGCCATAGGAACCTTACAAGAGTGTGAGCAAAATAAAAGCAGAAGGACAAAACTTTGCATGGTGTCTCTTCTATGTTGAAAGCAATAAGATACACTGTAGAGAGGTCTCTAGCTGGCTGGCTGACTGCATGGGAAAAAAATATTGGCGGAAAAGAAAATTGGCTGCCTCTGCATGTAGCTCTTTCTCCTTTCTCCTCCTTGCTATAAAACACCCAGCTTGGTTTGAAAAGCACAGGAGAGAAGCTCAAGTATTGATTATATTCTTTACATGCAGATCTTTGCAAAGAAAGTCCTGTCATTGCTAAATATATGCCAACAGAGGCAGTCAAAGTGACTTGACATGGAGAAAACGAGATGGACAATGATGGCTTATAAACGTCTGGGTGGAACTATGCAGGCATAGAAGAACTCTTCTTTGGACAAATGTAATCTCCCTCCATGCAAGTTTGCAGGATGATATATGTGGTTTCAAAAAGGGAGATATGCAGGATTTCTCTATGGCCAGAATGTAACAAATGGCAGATTTTTTTCGTTGTTGTTGTTTCATAGCATGAATTGCATGGGAAAAGAAAAAAGAAAACCCCTGAGATTGTACAAGTTAACTTACTTTACTATTAAAGGGGTGTTTTGGGGGGGAGGGTGGGGAGATAAAGTAATATATTTTCCTTCAAAGCTCTTTACTTTTACATATGTTGTGGTAGCAAACTGTAAAGATATTCTAAAGCCGTACATTCCTTTGCAATGGATTGATTATTTGTATACATGATCACAAGAATGGATGGTTTAAAAAGTGCAATTGGCAGTCACATTGACCATGCCTTCATAAATTCATCACGCAGGACATGAAAATCAAGAACTTTTCATCCAACTAGACTTGTGTAAAATGTACGAACAATCTTCTTTTCTTGTCTGTTTTTGTTGGCATGCTTGTGAAATCTGGGACCAGTTTTTGAACCTGATGGAAACAGCTGGTCTAAACTAATTTTCCAGCTCTGTACTTCATTGGTGTATAGATCCAGTGTGAAGACCCTTTATGACAAATTGTTTATATTAAGTGATCAGTAAAGAATTCAACCAAAAAGAAACCAACATTGTTTTTTTTAAAAGCAACAACAACACCTGGGGATTTACAATATACAAATCAGAAAACTACTTCAATATAAACTTATCTCGGAGTTTCAAGAAACAACAAAATGGCACTGTATGCAACTTAGAATTCCGAATAAAATGCATGCACAAGGTTATGCAAAATAATTCTAGCATGAAATAAATTTTGTATGATGGTTTCGATGCCCGCTGTATAGTGTAAATCAGAATTCCTTTCTGAAATGTCCAGAACTTCCCAAAGAAATGCTTTTGAAATTGTAAATAATCACCATACAAAGATTCCCAATGGAACTATAAGAGGGAAAAAGCTTTGGTTATGCTTTGCTTATAAGTTGGTGAACTGTTGAGAGTCTGAGGAAGTCACCTCCCGAATCCTTGATACAACTGATGTCTTCAATCTTCAACACTAATAAATATTTCCATAATTGAATAGATAAAGCCTAAAGAGTTTGGTAGATTTCACTCTATTTCTCCTTTCTCGATTAATAATAAAAGTTTGGCTTATTTAGTTGATCATGTGAATTCAGTTTTTGTTACTACTGTGGTTCTCTTAACAGCTGATAGTACTTAGAAAGTTGTAGAATTAGATACCTTTTAATCATACTAAATGACGTCTTAAATTACCTAACATTAAAGGTAGTCATGGAGTTTTGAATCATACCATTTAGAATTTTCATCATAAATTTGCTTGTAGTAAAACACTGAAGCAAAACATTACAGTTTCATCACATCATAAGACTTAACTAGGAAGAAGCTAAGGCTATTGATGATGATGATGGTGATGGCGATGGTGATGAGAAAGCTTAGGAGTGAAGTATTTCATAGAATAAACATAAGAAGAAAAACATAAGATAGTAGCAATAAGACTTACATGAATATACAAGATGCTTTACTTTTCCTTATCTCACTTCAAAAATTCTTTCCATTCCTTGAAACAAAAAAGGCAGGGGAAAAAAATCCAAAAGAACATAACTTTCTTATCCTTGAAAGTTTAGGTCAGTATATTTAATAAGAAAAGTGTGGCATCTAATGTAATAATTAGTATATGTAATCCACATTTCTAAATAGTTTTTTATAGAAGGCATTTATCCATAAAACATTTATTCATATATAGGAATGTATATGTATATTCTTCAGAATATTGTATAAACTGATAAGGCATGGATACTGCAGTATCAGGATTTAATCTACCGTATATGCCAGAGTTTAAGGCGAACCGGTGTATAAGACGACCGTCTTTGGTGCCAAATCACATGCCTAGAACGTCGTCTTATACGCCGGAAACTACCAGTATTTCCGGCGTATAAGATGACTTGGCGTATAAGACGACCCCCAACTTCAGCGCCGATTTTAACGCTTGCGGAAGTCGCCTTATACGCTGGCATATACAGTATTAATTTACATTGCTATCATAAAAACTCATATGTGCCTTTGTTTTTGTGTTAGTTTCCCAAACATCAGTATATAGTATAATATCAGAGCACATGAGAATCCGTATAAATCTTCAGTTTCCAGAACAATAATTATTCTGTGATGTAAGTCTAAAAGGGAATTACTTGAATATAGTATCACATGAACCAATGTGGTACTTTGAGCATATGTCCAGCAAGTAACTGAACCAATTAATTTGTTCACTAAATGGACACAAAGATGTCAAATAAACATAAAATCTTATGAAAATAATCATAATATGACATCAGTTTTAAAATGTGACTAAATGCCAACTTGGATGTCTCTTGTCATTTTTTTTTTCACATACTGGAAATCTCTTGAATATCTGCCTTTTAAAAACCATTTACAACTAGTTATTATAGCATTATTTTTCAAAGAACATGACTTTCATGGCAAAGAATTCAACACAGTCCACTAAAATTTGGCATTAAAGCAGGCTGGTTGTCTAATAAAGTTCTATTTGAAAGCTAAACTTTAAAGCAGCGGTTCTCAACCTGTGGGTCGGGACCCCATTTGGGGTCGAATGACCATTTCATGGGGGTCGCCAAACAACGCAGTCTGCCATTTTTTTCCCCTTTTCCTTAGCTGTGCTACTCCCTTTTATTCTATTGGCTTTTGAAAGCCAATAGAATAGACTCTCTTGAATAGAGTCTAATTCTATTGGCTTTCAAAAGCCAATAGGAATTGTCCAGGCTGTCTGCCCTGCTGAGCCCGCCAAAAGTCCCATTCTGCAAACGGTGCTGCAAGTTGTCTGCAGCGAAGGCGAGCTGTCTGGAAGTTTCCACCCCTCCCTGCTGAGCAACTACTAAAAATGTAAGTAAAAGAGAGCCAGGGGTGGGAGGTGGGAGGCCGGCAGGTGCAGGGAGGGTTGCTGGTGCGCGTGGGGCTCGGTGGGTGCCTTACCTCCCTTGGGCTGGGCCAGTTGGTGGCCCAGCAGGTGGTCAGCCTGCTCCATCTCTGCCGCTTGCCAGCTACGCCTCGGCCGGCACAGGGGGCGGCACCACGCATGCGTGGCGCTCCTGGGCAGGGAAAGTCCTTGACTTACGACCGGTTGGGTAGTCCTCGACTTACGGCCAGTTGGGTAATCCTCGACTTACGATCGGTTGGGGGTCGCGGCATTAAAAAGGTTGAGAACCACTGCTTTAAAGGAAGCAATCTTGTACTACCTAAGACAGCGACCAAAATCTCCTTGAGGAGAAGCAGAGGCTATTCCCAGAGGCAGTCTGTAGAATTGAAGAGCTCTAAAGCTTTCTTATTCTTCATCCATATCCTCAAAAGGATCTCCAAAACTACATCAGCCCTGAGAGAGGGACAGAGCATGGTCTCTGCAATCAATGGGATGGAGAAACAGCTAACTTTGAGTATAGAGGGCCTGTGAATGCCTTTCCCATTTTCCTTGGTATCTTTTTAAACCCCCTTTGTTGTTGGAAGTGGCAAAAGATTCTAGAGTAGGTGTTGATGTTTAGGATTGCATGTTTTTCAATCTCTCTGAAGCTCACACTGGAGAAAAGACTCATAGGAAGATTCCTCCCACACACACACACTGCTGTATTCCCTCTGGATTCAATGAAAGTGGGAGGCGGAAAACTGCTGAAGACATGATTGTACATGGAAAGATGGCATCTTTCATAGGCCCCTTGGCTACCTGGCAACTGAGTATATACTAGAAAATCATACTACACCAATGGGCATTTTGCTGAAACTTTCATTGGAAAGTAATTTCCAAAATAATTCCAAACTAAGTTCTTTTTCATCAAATTTGGTGATACCGAGATGTTTGGTCTCATATCTCTAGTTTTGACATATGTGTCAAACTATAATTTTATATCCATTTAAAGGGATCTACTCTTATTTAATATTAGTCAGATTGCTTTTTTTTCCACCAGAGAGTGAGATAAGATATGGAAGGAAGTGGATTTTTGAATTTCAGCCTACATTTTATTGGTCTTGATGAAGGGAGAAGTCATATGACTTATATATGACTTCTCCCTTCATCAAGACCGGTAAAATCTCTTCATTTTCTTCATGAAGAAAGTTTAGGCTGAAATGTTAGAAAGGTGGTGTTACTGAAATTTTATCTCATCTTTTATCTATTAGCAAATCATAAAACCTCACAATTCAATCTTAATCAACAAAAGTCCATTAACAGCTACCAGAAATAAATATAAATATATATTTAAACTTAAACAAGTAAATCAATTTCATATTCCTTTCATTTACTTTAGCCAGTAACTTAGCATTTTCTGTAATAATTCAAGAAACCATTTTTTCTATATCTTATATCATAATTATAAATAAATCTTTAAAGCTTCATCATTCAAAATTCATTTAAAAAATTCATTAAAAGCTACCTGAAACAACATACTGAAATTTAATCCCATCAAATAATGTCCTACAAATTTCTTATCATCTATTAATCTCCTCTCAGAAAATCCTTCACAAGTTTAACACATTCCTTCCATTTTAATACCATAGCTTAACATTTTCTCTAAAAATACAACAAAAAATAATCCATTCTTTCTGTGTCTTATCCATAAACAAATCTTTAAAGCCTCACCATTGGGTGCCAATTTGCTTCCAGGTCCAATTCAATGTATTGGTTATTCCTTTTAGAGCCCTACATGGCATGGAGCTAAATTACTGTGGAACCGTATTTGCCCCATCACATCAACCCCTCCTACCCTCTCAAGAAGATCCTAACAGTTGAAGAATTCAGCAAGCAAGTCCAGGAAGACAGCCTTCTCAGCCCTTGCCCCTCCCCTTCAGAATATTCTCCCCCTACAGGCAAGGCTGGCCCTGTTTCCTGCACTTTCAAAAATATCTAAAGACCTGGCTCTGCCATCTTGCTTGGGGCTCACAGAAAAGCATGTAGTAGTGGGGTTGGCTGGTGCCCTGAAGACAACTTTTAATGTAAAATTTTAACTATCCTTGTCTCTTTGTAAATTTTATATTCAGTTTTTATGTTTTTAACATTTTATTTGTACACTGCCTAGAGCCTTTCACATACTGTAGAGATGGGTGGTTTCTAAGTGTAATATACAGCTAGATAGCTAGATAGATAGCTAGCTAGATAGATAGGTAGGTAGGTAAGTAGGTAGGTAGGTAGGTAGGTAGGTAGGTAGGTAGGTAGGTAGGTAGGTAGGTAGAGATAGATAGATAGATAGATAGATAGATAGATAGATAGATAGATAGATAGATAGATAGATAGATAGATAGATGTAGTCCTCAACTTACCACAATTCAGCCCAAAATTTCTGTTGCTAAGTGAGAGTTAACTGAGTTTTACCTCATTTTACAACCTTTCTTGACATATTTATTAAGTGAATCACTGTAGTTAAGTTAGTAACAACTAATTTAGTTAGGTTGTTAAGTGAATTGGCTTCCCCACTGATTTTGCTTGTCAGAAGGTCACAAAAGGTGAGCATGTGATCCCAGGACACTCCAACCATCATAAATATGAGTCAGTTGCCAAGCGTCTGAATTTTGAACTTATGACCATGGGGATGCTGCAACAGTCAAGAGTGTGAAAAACAGTCATAAGGCATTTTTTTCAGTGCTGTTGTGACTTTGAATGGTCACTAGATGAATTGTTGCAAGTGAAGCACTACCTGTAAATAAAAATAAAATTCAGTCCTGGTGTCCTATCCCGCTCACATACTGTACATACAGGCCACGGGTGTTAGAAGTCTTTATTGAGGCTTCCAAGCCCCGAATAGTCTTCCCCAGAAATTCCTCACACGCACATCAGCGCCACCCCCAAGGATTCAATAGGGATTCAAGGAAAACCCCATGCCAGTCCACAGGGCAAAGGCAAGTCCAGAGTTCAAGAGGCATGATCCAAAGTTCAAAGAACAGAATCCAAGTCTGGTAGTCAACGCAAGAATCACTGCAGCTGAAGAACGCACAGCAAGGAAACGGACATGTTGCTTCCAGCCTCGTTTCATCCCAAGCGCTGAGCTAAATAGCCACTCCCCAGTGCAGTCCATCAAGAGGGGCAAGGATGCCGACTCACAAATACCCTGGCTGACCTTCATTGTGCCTGCCTCCTCTCAACCCTATGCACTCTCAGATTGGGTGGGGGTGAGGATTTAGGCAGATCTTTCTCATCTCCGCTGACCAACCAGCTGCAGCTGCGTGCCCTCTTCTCCAAAGCCTCTGGGCTTCCCAACTGTAGCTGTGCCTCTCCGACCCAAAGCTAAACTGGCCACTTGCTCCTTCTGTGACTGCTCTGTTGTGCTTGGCCTGGCAATTCCTGGCAGCCTCTGGCAACTTCCAGATGTTCCTCCATATCTGCTCCTGATGTCTCTGAACCCGTCTCTTCCTCATCCAAACTAGCGCCTGGAGAAGCAACTGGGGAAGCCATCACATCTGGTCAAGAAAAACACAGTAAAAACTGCTAGAAGGGTTTAATTAAGGGTAAAATGAGGACCCAGATTGTTGGGGGCAATGTAAATATATATATATATATATATATATATATATATATATATATATATATATATACACACACATACATACATTGCTTACTGGTGTACACCGCTTAGAGAGTGCTCGCACTTAAAGCGGTATATAAGTCCCATAAATAAATAATGTTATATTAACCTTGATCAAATAAACCAACTCTATAGATCTTTTTATTTTAAAAAAAGTCTTGATGTTTATTCCTTTTAAGTAGTGTCCCAGAAACTGATTTCTTTTCATCCTCTACCTTTTCTCAGGAATGCCTTCACAAGCATAACCACATCTCTTTTGTAAGTCCAACGTAAGGACGTTGTCCAAGTCACTCTTTTAAGTTGAAATCCACACGTCCAATCCCTGTTCTGACTGTTTCTGTTAATTGACAGCTTGTACCTCCCAAACTGCTGAAAAGATGGCGGTTCTATCCTACTTCCCCTATCCATTTTTACCATTCTAAGAAAAATCTTTCTTTTAATTGGCTCTTTTTCATAAAATTGTATCTCTAGTCATTCAACCCTTTCCGGGAGATTTTTCACAGTCTGCAATTTTCGATAAAGCAGAAGAGGCAGACTTTCTCTCCACAGTACTAACAGTATGGAAACTAAGCTGTGCACCCTTTGAAAACAAGAACCTTTGAACCTTGCAGGAGGGTAGCACTTCCCCGTTATCCATTAAAGCAGCCTGTTTTTTCCAGGCTTCTAGATGGGACTGAAAATAATGTCACTTCCTAAAGATATATTTGAACTAGTGCTAATTAGTGCTAATTCCAGGATTGACTGGACCTCAAGATTTTATTTGAAGTTCTATAGCTGCCCCTAACCTACAGTATTCTTTTTTCTGGCCCCACTGGCAGGATGTAACATCTGGCAAAGTACTTTATCTGCCTGAAAAGAATTGGCTTTTCTGCATTTCTTTACTGCCATCTAGTGACTTTTTCCCCCCTGCAGACCAGATCTGATGGCCTTAAATAGCAGTCAGGCTTTCCAGCTGGGAAACTCCCAGTTGTGGACCTCCGCGTGTGGCAATATAGAAGGAAGTGGTTTTATTTATTGCATCTTAGGGCTGAAATCTATTAATTCTGTGTTTTTTTTTTTACTTAAGTCAGAAGGAAGGGTGGGAAGAGCAATAAATTGTTTTTTTGTAGTCAGTCGTATGGTTAAACTGTTTAGATGCCATATTGGTCACTTAGATGTAAATAGCCAAGTTTGTCTAGTCAGCTGTTACCCAGGAATTTTGTAATATTTAAATTGGGTGTAATCTAAAACTTGGCAATGTGTTGTGTTTTATTTATTTATTTTTTGCTTTCTGTTCTTTTTACTGTTTGCCTGGAATAAATAAAAAATAGGCAAAAATGATTTTACTGTTAAAAGTCAGACATGAGAATGCTTCAATGTAATCATTGGATTTGGATGGAAAGTAATGTCATGCATACAGTACGAATGTTAGGCAGGTTACCAATAAAAATACAGATGAAATCCATACTAAAATGCATCTAAAGCAGGGGTAGTCAACCTTGGCTCTTTTATGACTCGTGGACTTCAACTCCCAGAATTCCTGAGCCAAGGTTGACTACCCCTGATCTAAAGTAACATTGCCATTGTATCACTTTAACATTTTTATCAAATCTCAGTTCTGCTGGCTAAACAAATTCTAGACCTGAGATATAATAGGGAAAAAAAAATATGTGCCAGTCAACCCCCTTCCCCAATTTCTGCTGAATTTCTCACGTAAGATCTAACACACACACACACCCAATAATTTAGTTTGGGTAAGATCCATAATTTCCAATATTACAGCAGAAGGGGGGGAAAGGGTGACTCACTTGGCTTCCAGCTTGTCCTTCTTTGATAAATTTCAAGACAGGCTCCAAAATCAACTATAAAAGAATTCTATACTGAGGAGCTTTGGAGGACACATGCTATAAAGTTACAAATAAAACTAGAAAAAAAACTATTGTGGCATTTTAAAGATTAACATGGTTGTTTTTGTTTCTGATTTTGCAATGGGCCACAGGCAGGTAGATTCATTCTATCTTTAGCAGGCCACAGACAATATTTGGCTATTGTCTGTTTTGTTTTGGCAAAGATATTTTATTTGTGATGGAAGCAGCAGCTAAAAAACCATTGAAATCAAAGCAAAAGGTATCCCAATCTAGATACCCCATAAAATAAATGGGCAAAATGCCATAATGTCATGTCCTCCAAGAAATTTTTGCCAAAATATCTGCCAGAGTCTCTCATTGGAGTGCTTGCCTATTTTAACTGAGGCTAGAAAATACTTTCTGAAAGTTACATAAGAGCAGTGGTGGGATTCAAATATGTGAACAACCGTTTCTCTGTGTGGATGCCGCTTCTGGAAGTCTGTTCTGGGCCTGGGCAACAAAAAAATTAGCTACCGGTTCTGCCGAACTGATGCAAACTAGCTGAATCCCACCACTGGATTATTGTAAGGCTACATTAACAGAATATTGCAAATCTAAAGGTTCAAAGGTACAAACTTCCTGCCACCTTTACCTGCTTGATCTTTTAGAGCAGATCTTTCCCAAGTTTCTTTATCTGACCATTAAGCCACTGGGAGTTCCTGCCTCTCTTGTGTGATTGTTTCCTAGGCAGCGTCTCTTCCCTTCATTTTACAAGTCATCTACACACATTTCATAGCATACAAATGCAATTTCCCTTATGTATGTAGACACCATGAATGAGAAAATAAGAATTTATAGCTCTTATTCTTAGTATCAGCACTGGACAAATTTATCAGGTTTCCTTTTACTATTTATTAGAAACAACTGCATTGATGCTTGCTAAATATTGGTTATGCTGCATTACAGGTAGTCCTCAACTTATGATCCGTTGCTTAGTGAAAATTCAAAGTTATGATAGACCTCTCCTGGTGTACTCCTGCCACACACACACACACACACACACACACACCAGAATCACATTACTGCATATTAGTAACGGTCCATATTCACAGCACCTCATTTTAAGCTGTATGGGACCTCATTTTATGAGGTTTTTATCAAATACTTGCATTTACTTCCAGTTTTTGCAAAGCAGCTCCTAGCAAACAATTGGTTTTCTTAACAACTGCAGTATTCGCTTAATAACCACTGCCTCAAAAAAGGTCATAAAATCTGCTCAGTTACATGGGCAACTCACTTTATGATTGCCACAACTTACAACTGTAATGGGCAGGCACTATTACAGTCATAAGTAGAACATAAGAGAACTTACCTGTATATCCTTGTTTATCTGAAGGACTGAGAATTCGTATCTTAGAATGTTCTAATTTTCCTTTTAGTAACGGAACTTACTGTAAATGATAGCTTTGGATCACCCCCATTTTTTAATTATTGTAAGTTTGTTCAATCCAAAAGAAACTTGTCTAGCAAACGTGCACTGTAGGAACACAACCCTTTACATCAGGGGTGGGGAACTATGGCCCTTTTATGACCTATGGACTTCAACTCCCAGAATTCCTAATTCAGCTGCATTTAATAATGTTCCATTTTTGTCACACAAAATAATAATTCACCAGCAGCTTTCAGAGGGCTGTTTGGGTTGCATACATAGATTCAGGAGGACACCTAAGGATGTACGGTTTTAATTCTGTCCCAGGATACCTGATAGGCCTTTGCTTTGACCCAATAGGCTCAGAATATGATTAACATCAAAAACAATGGAGAAAAAAATTGTTCTATCCATCTATCTCATATCAAAAGGCAATACCCCCTCCCAAATAAATGAAAATTTAAAAAGATTACTTGATAAAAAATAATATACCACATGATCAAAATATTCTGCAATGCATCTTGATGCCCCTTACACAGATTAAACAACTAATCAGATAATGTTATTGTTAATATTGTGCAAATCAAAGAGGAGGAGGGTAAAGGAAAGAAATTCTATTTATTTTAGTATGCAAAGATAATTAACAAATGCAAAACAATAGATATACAGTACAGAATTAACAATATAGTGTAAATCACTAAAGGTGTACACCTTAAATGAACTCAAGCTTAAGAGGAAAAATAAAAAGGAAGAACAAAGGAAGAGGAGAACAAGGAATACAAAATGCAGCTGTGAATGAAAATTCAATTCATAATCCTTCCCCTTAGCCAAGGAAATACAGTTAGAACAAGCAAATGCCTAATCAAGAGCTAAAAAGTTTAATAGCCTGAATACAAGTAAGCTTAATAGCAGAACATGGTTTTGTTTTTGTTTTTTTTAAAAAAACAACCTTCTGCAAAAGGATGTCAGCAAGAACTTGAAGAGGTAAAATAGTTTATAGCATTTTCAACATTATGAAATGATTTCTGAGTGCTGATGATTACAAACAAAGCAAAGACAGCTGGAAGGACACCTCATGAATACTGTAATTTTTTTTTCTTTCAAGCAATCTTCCTCTTCACATTGAACATCTTTCTGCATTATTGAAATGTTTATGGTGCAATCTGAGGGAAAGCACAATATAAGACTGTCACCTCATTTAATTAGTTCATTCCCTTGCTTAGTGCAGGATCTACTAGAGTATCTCTGACACAGAATAACCATGTAGCTTCTGTGTTAACCAGGCCAATAGCAACAGCAATATCATTTAGACTTCATAGTGCTTTATACCCTCTCTAAGCGGTTTATAGAGTCAACTTATTGCCCCCAACAATCTGGGTCCTCATTTGAACAACCTCGGAAGGATGGAAGACTAAGTCAACCTTGGGCCCATCAGGATTGAACTGCTGGCAGTGAGCAGTGAATTAGCCTGCAGTACTGCACTCTAACCACTCTGCCACCATGCTCTCAGTATCTCGACTTGCTTAGGAATCTCCTATTGTATACCTATCTCAGTGTTTGCTGGATGGTACGGAATATGTGAAGTCTGTGTGTAGAAGACCATTCTGTCTCAAAGTTCTATAATGTCCTGGGTAATTGGGGAAGGGGGAGAGACCTTTAAAAAGGGCTAGCAACCAGTGTTGGTTTCTATGAACGCAAAGCAAATAATACAATATTGTTGCAAACATTATTCATTATTCTTAGAATCATAGAACTGAAGCGACTGCACAAGTTATCCAATCCAATCTTCTACTCGGCATAGGTTGCACTCGATCATTTCTGATAAATGACCATCTACCTTGTTTGGACGTTTTCAATGATGAGAACTCAGCTGGTTGTGGAATTCTGGGAGTTGAACTCCACAAGTCTTAAAGTGGCAAAGTTTGGAGACCCCTCACCTAGAAAATAAGGCCATTCTACAAATATGCTGCATTATCATCTTTTCAAAGGCCTAACCCAATACAGACTTCAAGCTGATAGATCTGTAATTTCTTGGGTCCTCCTCCTTCCCCTTTCTGAAGATGGGAATGCTATTTGCTCACCTTTTGAAACCTTAGTAGTTTTTCAAAAATTTTCAAAGATTACTGATAAAGGCTCCTTCAGCACTGTCAAATGTAATTTACCTGGTCCTGTAGACTTTAAATTAACTAACTGCTGCCTTACCCTAGCCTATCTTCTGCCTTCTCCTCCCCCCAATAGCATAACTATGGTCAACTAAAGCTCAATTTCTCTTCTGGGAGAAGACTGGTGCAAAATTAAAAATCCTGCCTTCTCATCTTCACCTATTATTGCTTTATTCTTGCTTCCTCACAACAGACCTATCTCTTTGACTTTCCTTTTATTTCTAACCTACCCAAACATACTTGTGTACATACATTATGATTTATGTAAACTAAAGTGCATATAAAGGGAGTAGTTACTGCAATAATTTCTGGTAAAGTAACAGAGATCACAAATGGCTAACAGATTTTGTTAATACATTTTAATTGGCTTTCCAGATAAACTGCTTATAGACAGATGGACAGATTATGCTTACAGAATATCAAACTATTAACACAAAGTCTTAGATTGGTACAATACTGTTATCACTGATGTGGCACAGAATTCCATACTGTATATATGGTTTGCTTTTTTTCAGTTGTATCCTGAAAGTTTCTGCATTTTATACACTTGACAAACTCCAGTCTAAGAAAATAAAACTCTTTTTATAATTAACTAGCTTATTTGTGAAGGCTACGATTATATTTATGCCCCTTCTACTGCCTAATAAATATATACATTCAAGGGCTTTGCAATGCCTTTGATTCCATTCCAAAAAAGGGCTTTAGAAAGCACAGGAGAGCAAATGTGGCACCTGCTTGCAACTCTTTAAAGCAGCCATATTTTCCCCTATCTCTCACAGGATATTCATCGAATCCTGAGAAAAGATATGAAGGTTTCAAAGAGCTGTAGGCAGGTGCTATGCTCACAGAACTGGGTGTGTCAAAACATTTGTTGAAACTAAATCAAAAGGGCTGCATAATTCTAATAAATATATTCAGGAGTTTAACTTATAAAATACACTCCAGCAGATGGGCATTCAATCCAGGACTGAAATAAAGAACGAAAGAGGAAGACTCAGGAAAAGTATTTTTGTATCTAGTGCTGTCACTTAGATATTGAACTAATTCACAAAGGCCTTTCAAAATACCATCTGGATTTGTGACCCAGCAAAACATTCATTCAATAGACAATAATATGTAGAGAGGTAATGTCAACAAGAAACTATGAATAGTAGTAACGTAGTCTAGTACACAAAGTACTTGATTGCTTATATATATGTATGTAAGAGATATAAAAAAAATGAAAAAGTGGGATAAAGAAGAAGAAAGATATCTAAAGAAGCAACTCCCAATCTTCTTTGTAGAAAACAGAACATATACAACACCATAACAGAGTTGGAAGGGACGTTGGCGGTTTTCTAGTCCAACCCCCTGATCAAGCAGGAGACCCTATACCATTTCAGACAAATGGTTGTCCAATCTCTCCTTAAAAACCTCCAGTGATTGAGCACCCACAACTTCTGAAGGCAAACCATTACTAGCATGATTATTCACCACTTCCAGCCTCTGAAATTATATATTTTGGATCCCATTTTTGTCCATTTGCAGCAAAAAGTCCATAAAGGGTTTCCACTCTTCTATAAAAAATAATTATTGTTGCTCCTTCTTTAATTAGACAAGTCAATTTAGCCATTTCAGCCACTTCTACTCTCCTCACATTCCTCTCCTCCATTTATATAGGAACCTAGTAAAAATAAAATTAAAAAAATATATATACCACTGGTCCCTATATTTGTTTAAAACTTTTATAGTCCAAGTTTTAATGTGCTTTTTGCTGCAAGTTAATTCCTGAAGACTTTTTCTCTTCTTTTTCTGTTAAACACAGAAGGTTCAGTTAAACTGTTACTCCCGAAAATTTTTTAGTTTTTAAATAGTTACTATCTAAAGTGCTTAAGAAAGTGGGATTTGGTATCTATTAAAGCAGGGGTGTCAAACTGCCGGCCCACAGGCTGGATGTGTTACAACGAAATCGCGCCCACCCCATTGCCGGCAATGGGAAAAGTTGCGATACATCGCAACACATCACATGATGTTATAAGTTTGAAACCCCTGTATTAAAGGCTCCATTGAGGCTGCAAATTACATCTTCCTTGGCTCCATGTACTTTTTACTCATGAGGTGCTTGCAGAATCCTTTGGTTGCTGCAGGCTTCCTCATAAGGAACTGCCATCCAGAGCACACATGAGCAATTTTTTTAGCTTTTCTTTGTCTGAAGAAATTTTGTAGGAACAACCACGTCAGCAGGCAGAATTCCATCCTTAGCACCCATACGCTTTCAGAGATGCATCTATCCAGGATTTTTCTCACCTTGAAGTCCCCAGGTGATAAAGTCGCCATATCTGATGGCATTTGTATTGATGAAACAGTATAGTCCAATTATAAATCCTCAATATTGAGAATAATGCTCTACTATATTTTCTTGGATAAAAACTGGATAGGTAGTCCTCAATTATCATAATTAGGACCAGCAACCCTGTTGCTAAGCAACATAGTCTTTAAGAAAGACATCAGGTGATTGTGACTTGTAATTTTATTGTTGGCTTCTTCATTGTGCTTTGTTGGAAACTGGCTATGAAGTGTACAATTGGAGTTCCCAATAACCGCAGGATGTTGTAACAGTTGCCAAGGGCAGGGACTGGTCATAAAGCTACTTTTTCAGCACCATCGTAATTTTGAAGAGTCATTAAATAGGGCAGTCATTAAGCGAGGAATACCTGAAGTAATCATTTGCTTGATATCAATAAATGTAGGAAAGAGACTGGCAGAGCCAGGGGGAGGAGTTAAACTAGGCCTCAGTTTAGAATCATTTTGTAGCCACAAGCGAACTAAGTCCAACCCCCCCCCCCTTGAACACCATTAACACTTATCTAGTTCTGTCCAGGTGCTAACTCTTAATATGAGGAGATTCCTATGTATAGGCTGTAATAATAAATCACTTAATTATAACCTTTACATGTGGATCTGGTTTTTTCATGCTTGACAATAAATAAAGCACATCCTATTTCATTTCATCACACCTAAATGTTTTCATACTTTGCCCCCTCAAACAAAAGCAAAAAAATAAATAAAAATCTCTCTTCTTCTTTTAAATATGAACCCGGAAAAACGACTATGTCAGTATATAATATGGATAATCTTGCCATCGCTAGGTATGACTGAATTACTTTGACATTAACTGCATTTATCAACCAAGCATAAACCTTAGAACAGGGGTCCTCAACTTTGGCAACTTTTAAGACTTGTGGGCTTCAACTTCCAGAATTCCTCAGCCAGCTTTGCTGGCTGAGGAATTCTGGGAGTTGAAGTCCACAAGTCTTAAAGTTGCCAAGGTTGGAGACCCCTGCCTTAGAATGAATTTAAAATTGTGCAGAGGGTTCTACAGTGTTACGTCTAAGCCTGGTAAACCGCAAAATGCTAAGGAGTGTCCAGCTCCACATCCAATTGAAAGCAGCTCTGCAGAACAAAGAGCTCCCACAGGCTGAAGAAGACAAACATTTTCTTCTGTTCCATTGCCACACATGCCGTGCTCATTCCATCCCCAGGAAAAACACTGATTACCTAAGCGAGAAGAAAAAAAAATTAATCAGCATATTAAAAGCAGCCAGTGAAAAATTGTAACATCCAAAATCCTAATGAATCGTATTTAGCAAAGCTCACTAACCTTGCTGAGTGCCATCCTAAAAACAAAACAAAAAAATGAAGAAAAAGAAGGTATACACCACATGTAGTCCTCTACAACTATTCATTTAGTGACCATTCGAAGTTACGTCAACATTGAAAAAAGTAACTGATGACTGTTTTTCACACTTACGATCATTGCAGCATTCCCCCATGATCACATGATCAAAATTCAGCCGCTTGGCAACTGGTTCATATTTATGACGGTTGCAGTGTCCTGGGGTCATGTGACCCCCTTTTGTGCCCTTCTGACAAGCAAAGACAATGGGGAAGCCAGATACACTTAACAACCGTGTTACTAACAACAACTGCCGTGATTCACTCAACAACTGTGGCAAGAAAGGTCATAAAATGGGGCAAAACTCACTTGACAACTGTCTTACTTAGCAGCAGAAATTTTGGGCTCAATTGTGGTCATAAATTGAGGACTACCTATACCAATTTACAGGCCTTCACAAGGATTAAAAATTACGATGTAGGAACTGCATAGTGGATCATTCGTAATAGTTCAGTTAAAAAGGGAATAATGTGTTGTGAGAATAATACTTACAATCCAATTTTGCTCACATAACATTTCACTATTTTCCATGATATCTTCTCTATCCTTTGTCAGATCAAGAACCAAGATTGATTGTTAGTGGTATTTAGAGATAGAAATTCTGTATGAAATTCTCAAACACTTAAAATAATCTGATGCCAAAGGGAACTCTTTGTCTGAACAGAAGCAATTTGCTTGTGGGAGAATTATTTCAACTATTCTAATGCTCTTTTTGGCACTTACCATCGAAGAAAAATACAAATAAAATGATTCTTTTTTAAAAAAAAATTCATTAAGTATCTACATGACATTTAGTATTGAATAGATTTCTCCAGGGAAGAAACTTCAGCTGAATAATAAAAACCAAATTTCTAACAGCATCTTGCGGAGTACTTCAACCACCAGAGAGGCAATAGCTTTTATCATTGCAAGAAGCAGTTTTGTTTACATCACCTGTCTTTGTGAAAAAGGAGATCTTTATAGCAGTATTTTTCAACCTCATCAACTTTTAAGATGTGTGGACTTCACCTCCCAGAATTCCGCAGGCAACATGTAGGCTAAGGAATTCTGGGAGTTAAAGTCCACACATCTTAAAGTTAATGTAGTGGAGAAACTTTGTTTCATAGAGGTTATGAGGAACTCCATTCTGAAAACAATGCAGAGCAGACTGCAATTTCCCAGTATTTTATAAAAGGTTTCTTGAATTTTGACAGTGAAAATCTCAAGTCACATGTGAAAAGAAAAAAATCTCTAATGAGGCTTAGGGACATATACTTTTGACCAAGAAAATTAATTGTCAGTCTTGCCAAAAATGTCAATATAAAAAACTTAAGGGAAAAAAATAATATAAGACAGTTGTGGAAAGAATTCCCTTGATTCTACTTTATGTTATGGCTATAGCTGGTTTTTTCCAAAGTCAGCAAGAAGAAATCAGTATATACTTGTGATTTCAGACTGTAATACTAAATGCCCAGAGGCAAACTCCTTGTATACAGTCACAGCAAAAAGATATTGCTAATGAATTACTCAAGTGTATGATAGTGAGGGTCCCTGATGAAATTCTCATGGATCAAACCCCAATCCATCCAGTTTGTTAAAGCATTTGTACATCCACTTGGATTCAGGTCTTTAAAGTTGAATGTATGTTGTATAGGACAAAACCAACAGCATTCTTGTCATGGATGGACCAGTGAAATTCCAGATCCAAAGACCAAGTGGACAGTATTGTCACACAAAGGAGGAAATGGCATAAACTCCTATGACAGTGGTGGTGAACCTATGGCACACGTGCCAGAGGCAGCACTCAGAGCCCTCTCTGTTGGCACACGTACCACTGCCGCCAGCAGCAGGTCCATCAGGCCACCACCGCCACCCGGAGCAGGAGCCCCGCCCAGCACAAAGGAGGCGAGGGGCCAACTAGCAAGCTCGAGTAGAGGTAGTAGAGCAGAAGTCACCACCATTGTCGATTGATGGACTGGAAGAAAAGGGAGGGGGAAGCATTTTACATGTGTGCATGCGCACACGGGGCTGCGAGCATCAACACACTGCATGATACTCACTAGCCCTGCCCCGTTCTTATGTGGTGCAGCACCTTGTATCTGCACCCTGTGGCGCGGCAGCGGCCATTTTTGCGCCTTGCAGCATGATGGCCCATTTTTGTGCCCCCGGGTTTTGCGTGCCAGAGGCAGCATTCAGAGGAGCCTCCCTGTCCCCCCCCCCCCGAGGGCACCACAATGCTGATGTGGCCCTGGCACTTTGCAATAAATAAGTGAATTTTGGGTTGTGGTTTGGGCACTCAGTCTCTAAAAGGTTCACCATCACTGTCCTATGACATACCATAGGAGAATTTTAAACTTGTGCAAGACACCAAGGAATGTCATTATATTAAAGCTGCAATGAAATTTCTAGAGGTGTTGCTTTTGTTGATATTCAGGAATATAAATTGCAAACTAAGTTGTAAGGGCCATTTACTCTGATTCAGAGAATGGGATCTTTTTAACTACAAAATAGACTTAGGAATGAAAGAACTAAGTCTATCTTACAAACTACTGGAGAAGATGGGTTGAGAAAAAATATTATTATTTCATAAGTAGCTCACAATTCAAAAAAGTTAGCAAAGCAATTGTATAGTTCCTTGTGAGTCATATAGAAATTATTTTATTTTCATAAATAGAAAAAGCAGAAGTACCACTAGAAGAATTGGAAGAATTGACAACTAAATCAGACACTACAGAATTAGTAGAGTACATGCTTGATATGATAGGCCCAAAACCAATAAAGCAAAACCTTAAAGCATTCCACAAAGAGTCAGAAACACATTGCAAAACAAAGTACAGAACATACAAAATGAAATACAGTTAGGTGCCAGTCAACGTGTGTATGTCACATGTATTACTAAGTCCCATGCAAATGGTAAAGTTAGATTTTCTGCCAATTGAGCGCAATCAAGTTTGACAGTTACCCTATGCCATAATTATCTCATAATCAGTTACCATGGGGCAAAATATTTATTTGCTATAAATTTATGTAAGGGATAATTGTGAGTTCCCTTCAAAGAAGTCTCCAAAGGAAAAATATATTTTGCTGCACCTTTTATTTATTTATTGAGCATATGACGATGGTACATTAAGCCAGGAGTCTACAATGTTAATGTAGAGTAGTAGTTTGGTTGCCTAAGATTGCTAGTTCATTTAGTTCATGCTTGCATGGTATCTAGGGTGCAACACAGGGGTGAACTAGTTCCACATACAAAGTAGCTAATGTGTTCTACAGGACAGTCAGTATCATTGGGGGCTTTTTTCTCTGCCGGTTTTTACCTCAAGTTGGGCAGATCTGGCATGGGTTGGTTTCTTGTCTTCACTGTTAGTCCCAGTGGAGTTGTACCTATTTATCTACTTGCATTTGCATGCTTTCAGACTGCTAAATTGGCAGAAGCTGAGGCAAGTGATGGAAGCTCACTCTGTCATGCAGTGTTAGGCTCAAACTGCTGAAGTGCAGGGAATCAGCCTTCTCTAGCCAACAAATCCAGCATCATTCAGCTGCTGGGCCACCGTGCCTGTCTGCACTTGAAGGACTATAGTTTGTAAACATGCCTTTCAGCTATAAATGGAGCTCCTCCAACCTTCCAGAGATTCATGGACAACAGACTTCCAGACCAGGGAAAATACTGGGAAGCTCACCTGGATGATATTTATTTAAAGCTCTATCAGAACATGTGCAGTAGTTAAAAGATGTTATATCCAGTTTCAATACAGGAGGCATAACTATCAATTCAGCTAAATGTCACCTGGGATTTTCTAAACTGCATTACTCAAGTTACATAGTTGAGCAGCAAAATATTATAAGAAAAAAAATATGCAAGCTATTCAACAGATACATCTTCCATGAACAAACCAAGATCATTCCTAGGATATTTGGAATATTATGGAATATCTCATTTTTCCACCAACACAAAAGCCTCATAGACATCTGCATGTGGCAATTTTTTTTTCAACAGTTTATATCCTCTCTTAAGAGGTCAGATTTTAACCTTCCATTTATTTTGCATGGTGATACCTCTGATATAATCAGAGGAGTTGTGTTAATGCAAAAGATTAATGATGATGAGCATCCAATTTTATATCTTTCAAGAAAGTACTTACCAAGGGAAAGGCTATTGTCAGCCTTATAAGGTAGGTCAGACTAACAAACCAATCCCATTAGGTCTAATTGTTTTTTATTTGAAAAAAACAATCTCAACAGAAGACACCTCCTCACTTTATCTTCATGTGAATTCAGAAGGGTCCTGTCTGAGGCATTTTCTCAAATTACAGAGAAACCTACAGTATGCTAGTGGAAGCTTTATAGTTTACCTGTGAATTCAGTACAATGACAGACCACCAACTAATAGTTTGATTAGGGAAAAAAATGAAACTTCTTAATAAAAGACTTAAACGTTATTATTTGATCTTTCAACAATTAAATGTGTCATGCAGCAATAGGCAGAAAACCGGCACCAAGCTATACTCCCTTTCTATCTTCATAGGAAACTGATCCAGAGATAGCTATCTGTGCACTGTGTATCTTTGACACCTGTGAAAGTCCCAGTCCTTTTCATAAAAGAGGAGGGCATCTTATTGACCCTTCACCTATTCTTACCCAAACAAAAGAGTTTGTTTTCACTTTGCTGATACAGAGATTACAGTAAGAGTTAGTTTTGTCTCTCGTGGAAAAGCTCTCGTAGATGGTGGGCTACACCAGTAAAAGATGTCATGCTCACATTAGAGGTGGAATGAAACCCAATTAGGAAAGAGAAGAAAGTTGGAAATGGAGATAATGGCTTGTGGCTCAAATGGCTGAAATGGCTGAGTTGCTGGTTTTAGTAAAACCCATTATGGTCTGGTAAACCTGGTTTACCTGACTGGTTCTTAGGCAGCTAAAAAAAATGCTGGAAAGAATTGCTTGGACATGATCCAAAGAAGCATGCTGCAGAGGAGGAGATGATGGAGTTGAAGATGGCAGAAAATATTATGATCAAGAGTTTACCTATCATGGAGAAAAGAAGGCACGACATAACAAGTTGTTAATCTGATTGGTGGAGGATGCTGCCAATATAACTATAAGCTAACCCTAGTTTGAAATATTTTAGTATTTAGAAATATACAGAAGGTGGGTATGTGCAAGGTGCATATATATCTTAAGTTCATATTATAACCTGCTGCATGATTTGTGTTTAAAATGGCTCTGCGCTAGAAGTTAGAGTTGAGAGGGGAAAATGCTCATTTAATATAACTGCAATAGACTCTGTCAGTTGGGAGAAGAAAATTGTTCACAAAGAATGCAAAGCAATTAGTGAAACTGCATGACTGTTCTAATAAAGTTTGGCTGAAATTGCTTTCTACCATCTTTTAAGTGAATAATAAAAGGGGGGAAAACACTGGAAAACGGTGCGGCTGTGCTTCTTTCAATCAGATCCCTTCAACCCATGTGTGAATCCCATGGCACATTGCCTATAGAAAGGGCACTCACACAGATGTGACCCAGTTTTAATTAAACTGCTATGTCCCATATTATTAAAACCTTTTGTCCAATTTTCTGTCCTGATAAGTTATACAATTGTGTTTGGTGAATGCTTTAGCATTCGTATCCAATGACTCTTCTATAAGTTTTCATATGAGAAATTAATGACTAATATCCAGAAGGATAAAGATACCCAAGAATCCACAATAGAACATTCTTCAAAGACAGCAGGTATCTTGTCTGGCAGAGCAACCCTTTGAAGTGAGCTAGTCCCACATTACGGTCATTTTGCAATTGATCTGGAAGACCCTGTAACCATTTTGTGAAAGTGCTCACAAAACACGTTCAAAATACCAGATATGCTCCCCAACCTCTGCAACAAGATGAAAAGGTTTGGGGAAAATATTGTGAATCATAAATAAAAATATCGTCCACCAAGTGATTGATGGATCTTCATTTCTTTGAAGCAAAAAGCAATCTATTACCCATGCATGAAAATGAATATTGGAGAAATTTCTTGTAACTACGGTGTGGCTTAACATCACAAATGATGAAATGTTAGAAGAGAGTAAGATGTTAAACTTATGGCTAAGTTTCAACGGATTTTCCTGAGCTCATTTGTTATTCAGCTGTTATGTGGCAAATAAGAATAACCACACGAATACTGCCTTCAGATGCAAAAGGGGCCACTTGTGATGTAACTTAGTGTGCTCTGTACTTGGTAAGAGACACTTTCTCTTTTTCGTGTGTGTGTCTCTATTTCTCATATCAGGTGATTCAGCAGTTTATTTTCTTTTGGCTGTACATCTGAAACCAGAAGTGAGAATATCAACATAGAATGATAAAAGCTATTCTTACGTTCTAAGAGGGGTAGTTTTGCATGTCAGAAATTCATTGAGAAAACATGTTCTCTTTTCCTAAGTTTATGCTGCTGATTTGAGCAAGAGAGGATAGGCATTAGGACATGGATGTCCAATCTTTCGTCTTGCCTGGTCTGCAATGAGTGAAGAGGAATTGTCCTCGGCTGCATGTATAGTTAACGTATATAAATAACAAACCTTTTATTTTTTTTATATAAATCCTGTGAGGCTGTATTATAAGCTCTCCAGGGCTGCATGTGGTCTATGGGTCACGGGTTGGACACGCCTGCATTAGCATCTCAGAATTTGGCTGCTTAAATAATTGTTAAACCAACCAGACAAAGGTCTCCCTAGGACAATAATCAGCTCAAATATCCAAATTTTATTCAGGATTACTTTCATTTCATTTCATAACTCTACCCTTAGACAGACTGAATTCATAAAAGTTTCCCAATTTTAATGCAACTAGTTATAGCTGCATCCTCTTCTTGCTTGCCTAAATTGGTTTATATTTTTCCCAGGGTTTAAAAAACGTATTTAAGTACAGCATAAATATCTATCAGTTTTACATGACGACCAGCACCCTGATTTAAGAATTGTAAAAAAATACTTTTCAAGCTAAAAATCAAGGAAAATGATTAGCCCACACAATTCAGAATTCCCTGTCATATAATATGATAACGAAACAATAAGCAAGATTGAAAGAAGGAGAAGCAGGAATGAGCTGCAAGATCAGCATTACTTGCAGCGCTGCACTTTGGCTAACGCTGGTGTTTCTCAACCTTGACAATTTTAAGGCATGTGGACTTCAACTCCCAGAATTCTGGGAGTTGAAGTCCACATGCCTTAAAATTGTCAAGGTTGAGAAACACTGGGCTAACCCAAAGATCAGAATAATTTTGAATACAGCAGAAGATCAAAGGGCTAAAATTGCAGAAAGTTTTTTTTTTGTCTCTTGAGATAATTAATTTGTGAATGTAAGTGCATGGAAGGTGCAAGAAATCTGCTCTGCCAGTATATCTTCAGCTGAGGTTCTGAATATAATGTTAATGACAGTTTTTAATACAGAACAATTCACTGGAAGATAACACTAGACAGTGCAGGCATTGATTCTGTCAGCTTGTTGGAAACCCACAGCTATTCTCATGCTTTTTAAGAGAACATCATATCTGAAATAGCAAATTATTTCCTTTTACCCAGAAATCTAAGTCTACAAAATAAACAGCCTTTTTGTCTAAAAAATTAGTTTTCCAGGAGACAAGACATTTCTCCCCCCCCCCTTTCTTTCTTAAGTGCCAGTACAGCCCATTTTCCTGTGCAAAGATGCTCAATTGTTAACATAATTCTGCTGAATCTAATACCCCTGCAGCATACTTGCTATTTTGAAAGGACAGAGATGCTGGGTTGCTATAGAAACAAGGCGGCAAGTCTTTAGATTGCTCATCCCTGAAGAGCAACCCTGTCAATATATTTAAAGACTGCAAATAAAAATGTAAGCAGCAACAAAAAAGTAAAAGAAATTTTGAACAATTGTTTAATACTAGCCCTTCAGTTTAGACACTGTCGTGCTCTTTTTTTATGGGCCACCCAAAACAATGTCTTTCAATACTCTCTAAAGTATGAATGAAAATCATCAAGCTGCAATAATATCCAGTTTAGCTACTTAAAGAGACGCATGCGCGCAATGTAAGGTATCAGTTCTTACATGCAAACATACCTACAAGCTCTTCCTTTTCATGGTAATCAATGTTGTGCTTGGTGCAAAAAGGGAGTAAGAAACAATAAGCCAAAAGGTTAAATAAATAAAGGAACACAGGCAAAACTAATTTATATTATTTGCTATGCTTCTGTATACTTTACTATCCTTGCAAACCATCCTTCTCCCACATTCATACAACAGTTTGCATGCTACCTTTTGTGTCTTTAAAGTTCTTACACTTCTTTTTTTTTCCAGAAAATCATCAACTTAATTCAACCACAACTTGTAGTGGTCTTCCTTTTGATCCATTTATTCTTTTTCATATATTTGTTTTTCAGCTTGTTCCTCATCTATTATCTTTAGATAATCGAACAACCTCAAATACTTTTCCATACTAGTTGCCCACTTTTGTATTCAGTTCACATGTATTCAGCATCCATTCATTCTTGGCCCTGTCTCATTTCGGTTTTTCACACTTTTTAAAGTACACCATCCCACTCTATTCAATTTATTATGTTCATCTTTATATACCAGACTATCATTTCCATACAACAAAGCAGACAGACACATGCTCTTATATTTTTGCTTCTTTTGACAAAACAGTCAGTCCTTTGCACTAGACCAGTGGTTCTCAACCTTTTTAATGCCGCGACCCCAACCGGTCGTAAGTCGAGGACTACTCAACCGGTCGTAAGTCGAGGACTACTCAACTAGTGCAGCACCGTTTGCAGAATGGGACTTTTGGCGGGCTCAGCAGGGCAGAGACAGCCTGGACAATTCCTATTGGCTTTTGAAAGCCAATAGAATTAGACTCTATTCAAGAGAGTATATTCTATTGGCTTTCAAAAGCCAATAGAATAAAAGGGAGTAGCACAGCTAAGGAAAAGGGGAAAAAATGGCGGACAGCGTTGTTTGGCGACCCCCGTGAAATGGTCATTCGACCCCAAATGGGGTCCCGACCCACAGGTTGAGAACCACTGCACTAGACCAAATACTACCTTCTGAATCTCATTTTTTTCCCATTTCAGCTTCCCATATTTAATTCACATTCTACCACATTCTACCCATTTCCTCTATTTCTTTTTTATTTAGAACTTGCAGTCGTTCACTCTTGTCAAGCACAACTATCTTGGTTCTCAAAACATTAATTCTCAGATCCATATTTACTGAAAAATCGTTTGGATTTTCAGCCAACATAAGACACCTCTAATGTTACTCCCAGAATTCCATGTATTATTTGTTCAAAAATTCATTAAGCAACCAAAATGGCATCACACATCTTTACTACTCAATATTGAACCATTTACAAAGTATTCCTTTCATTCTCACACATGCATTGTTATATAATTAATCATGAAAACCAGTTGGTTGACTTTGAGCCAGCCAGTCTCTCTCAGCCCATCCCACCTCATAGGATGGCTACTGAGGAGAAAATAGGAAGTGGGAATATTAGGTATATCTGCCACCTTGACAGAAAAGATGACCAGCTCTTTAACAAAATGTGGCTCTGGAAACTGTATTTCCAGTCTTCTCTGTAGCCAAAAAGAACTACTTGCAAGGCAAAAAAAGTCAGAGACCAAAGTAAAAGGGTTGGTTCCATAGGAAATAGGTGAACTAATATAAACACATAGCATTTTAGGCTGCTTCCCCAAATGCATCAACATGTCCTACACTGCCTGAAATTTTAGGTGAGGCAGTGGTGAGCTAAGACATCTCCTGAGGATGGCCAATGGTTTGGCAATGAGCTTGGTCTAACCGAACCCCTCTGGACAAAAAGAGGACAAGAGACTGTCTGCTGCTTATGAAGAGACCATTGAAAGCAGACAACTCACAGGTCTGAACTACAGAAGATGAGAGAAGCCATTAAGCTCTCATCTAAGGCAGAAACTTTAAGGACTCTGGATTGTCCACCCACTTTTTTAAACACCCTCACTTTTGAAATCTGTTTAATTTAGTTTGCCTGCATCTAATCCCTGAAGGCACAGGAACATGATATATGAAGGGGCAGCTAACAAAGATGGGACTTCATCTCAAATTTCAATAATTCGTTTTAATGGTTACAGACCCCCACTGAGCAAGAATGACAGAATGACGACAGGGAACAGCTGTACAGTGGAGATCTTGGTAACAGGATAGCTAAGTCATAACACTGTTACATATCTTTTTCCACAGAAAAAGCAAACTGTTCCCTGGAGAGGAGGAATACAAGGATCCTGTTAAGGTCTTCCATTCTACCCAAGTGAACGTTCAACAATTTCTGCAATGGAAATGTGCCAATGGTTAAAACTTTCTGCAATTGTAGCAAGAACTCTCTGGAGAGCGCCAGCTTAATTGCTTCATATTATCTCCCCTTTTTTAAAAAAATCATTAATGATATGTATTATTAGGTTAAATCTTCATTTTCTAAAAAGGAAATAAAGTAGCAGTTTAATGCATTAATACATCTTTGCAGTCTGCTATTCCATGCAGGCTACAGAGATTAAAAGACAATTTGCAACAGATAAGAACATTCCTGCCTACTATAAAAAATAGGTGTCACCAGAGAAAGCAAAATATAATATACAACATACAATCACAGAAAGAACTTGCCTATAAATAAAAATAAATATGTAAAAACAAAAATAACAGAAAACAGGGCTGACATAGCTACAAGTGAGAGTGGCAAATGAATTAAGAGACATTCCCTTACATATTTATAGGATAAATTTAAAGGTATATCTTCTCCATGGCAACATAATTGTCTCAAGAATAAGACATCATTTCTAAAAAAAAAAGTTAAACAAACTTCAGCTCTTGTGTTATTATATTAATAACAACATTTTAAAATAGAAAATAGTGACCCAAGAGAAGTTAAATATCTTTCTTTTTAAAAGATGTAATTTTTTTATTCTTATCCAAGATGAAAAAAAATGTAACTGTTATCAGCAAATACATCTTTTAGCAGCGGAAGCAGACTTCAGCAAAACCCAAGGAATATTAATTGTTTGTTTGTTTGTTTGTTTGGATACCATCTGACTCCAACCAATTCTGAGTAGCTGCCAACAATAAAATAATATTAAAAACTACAAAAAAAGAACAGATTAGTTACAAAATAATCACAAGATGGCAATCCAAGAACAAAAGAAGCATAAAACCTCACAAACATGATAGTCCCATCCACCCAACGGCAAGGCCTGTGCAAATAGCCAGATCTTTAAGGGTTTGGGAAACATCATCAGGTTAGGAGCCATATAGATCTCAGAAGACCTCACTGCAGAGTAGTTTATAGGACTCTAATTTATAGAATGTAGCTGTTTACAGATCTCTCAACTATGTTGCCCCAATTCATTCCCCTCTGCCCCCAAATCGTTTGCACTTCAGACCAGGGCAGTCCTTGTTATCATCACTACAGTACAGTATGTCGTGCCAGTGCCACCACGCAGGCAGGCCGCGCATCGAATCACACTGTCGTGTTAGTGCCACCACTTGCGGCAGGAGGCCACGCATCGCATCGTGCTGGTGCTGCTTCTGGCAGGAGGCATGGCGCATTGCACCAGTGCCACCACTCATATGCACCACAGCACAACATGCCATGCTGGCTCCTGCCATGAGTGGTGGCACTGGCATGCTGCACCGCGCAGCTTCCTGCCACAAGCAGTTGCAGAAGTCAAGCAGTGGCACGACAGGTGTCAGGTTGTGGGATGCCTGGCTGCAGCAGTCCAAAGGTAAGCGGGTGCAGGGTGCGTGCAGCAGCTCCACCCCCATCCCGCCCTAGTGTGCGCCTCACCCCAAACCTATGGCTTATTTTGGTAGTAGGGCTTATATTAGGTGCATGTGTAAAAATCAAGCTAGGACTTATATTCGGGATAGATCTTATTTTGGGGAAAACATGATAGATAGATAGATAGATAGATAGATAGATAGATAGATAGATAGATAGATAGATAGATAGATAGGTAGGTAGGTAGGTAGGTAGGTAGGTAGGTAGGTAGGTAGGTAGGTAGGTAGGTAGGGTAGGTAGATGATAGACAGACAGACAGACAGACAGACAGACAGACCGACAGACAGACAGATAGATAGATAGATAATGGCATGACACTAGATCATAATAGACAGTAGAGAATCACAGTATCTGGTGTCGTAAGAATTGTATTTATAGATGCCTTCTGTTCAGGAGCTCGAGACAAAACTCTTTCTTCCTCCTTCCTCACTACAGACCTGTGGGCTTAGAAAAAGTGACCAGCGTGCTTCCATATTTAGGGTGGACTAGAACTATCTATCATTCCTACTTCAATTCCTTAACCACTACATCACATTGCCTCTCAGTCATAGCCTCCTTTTCCATCCGGATGTTTTCCAGTTATAATACAGATTTCAGCTTTCACAGCCATGAACCAATGCGATCAACCAAAAGCCTGACATCATAAAAGAAGCATCAGAAGGTGGCCTTTGGTTACAGAGGACAGTAAAATAAGATTTGATTTTTCAGTATTAATTAGAAAAAAATTCAAGAATGAAATATTACAATATTACAAGGAATATTACAAGAATATTACAAGTTGTTTGATATTTATCAAACGACTGAATGGCAAGCCACGAGCTTATTTTTGCAGATTACCTTTTTCAGGATTGAAGATCAAAGGGAGAACAAACAATAACTTCACTGACAGAGCTTCACTTCGCTGGAGAACGCTTTTCTCATTAAGCAGTCCTATTAAATGCCATTCTAACTACCTCTCTCCCAGCCCAACAACAGTGTGCTTTTCCCTTGGAGCATTCTGACATTTTCTGTGGCCTGCTTAGACACAGGCAGTCTGAGTAAAATATAGGAAAGAACACCAATTGCCTCTCTCCTCTTGCTGTTTCTATTTATTCCCACTGTGTGGAAAGAAACAAATTGACTCTAGGCCTGTAGAATATAAAATATTTAACCAGGCACAGCTTGCGGGGGGGGGGGGGAAATGGGGAGGACTTTGGATGCTGCCAGACCCCCCTCCTCATGTGTCTCTATTCAGGCCTGTCTCTAGTGAAGAGTTCCTGATTTTCAAAACAGTCTGCTTCAAAGACTAGGAGAGGTAAAAGATGGATCTGATAATACCCATCTGTTGCTGGTAGTGGTGGTGTTACTATTATTTCTAGTGCAAGAATGGAGTCTAGATGAATTGTACAGCCTGAGGTGTATCCCAAACATATTTTATTTGACACTCCCATTTTGTTTTCCCTTCACGACGGTCACAAGAGTGGGGGAAAAGAAATTCTTCTGTTTAGAAGAGACCCTATAAGAAATACCTAGCAAACAAAACTATATTACACAAATCTATGCTATGATGGCGCTGCAACTCAGACTATTCTATATTTAGACTTGCCAAGATGAGTCAGACTCATTCCCAAGGGGAAATACTGCCTGCGATAGAATTAAATGGAACACAAGAAATAAAAATGACAAAAAGAATCTGTCAAGTAAGATGCTAGCAGAAATCCCTAAAGTCTTACCTTGTAAATGCATATACTAATCTAAAACCACCAGCTCTACCAGTCCCTTATTCTGGAGGGTTCACTAACTAGCCCTGAACATCAAATTATGTTTTTAAAAAAGGGTCCCAAATGAGATCACCGTCTATGAGACAAAATATTTAGTTCTTTGTGTAACAGCCTTTTAATTTAGCCAATGAGATCACAGCTCAGAGGTAAGTTTGTCTGTCTGGAATAGGGATTTCTTATATGATATGGATCTCCTTTACTAAGTACCCTTTTTAAAAAAAATTACAGCATGAAGCAAAACTGTTCTCGTGTTGTGCCATTTGTATATAAAGGGGGCTTTCTCTCCCTCCCTCCCGCCTTCCCTCCCTCCCTCTGTACCTATACAAACATAGCATTTTCAGGATACTAATCCAGCCCTAGCAAAAATATATATATATATAGTCCAGATCACAAAATTGTATTAATAAAAATCTAGGAACTTTGAAGAATTGCCTTATCAAATGTGGAAGGTACAATTCCGACGAAATTATTTTAAGAAATGTTGGGAAAGAAATGAAGTGGGGTCAAAGATAGGCAATTTAAAACTTACAAGGCTTGATAGAGAATGTTAGAACACAGAGAAAATAAAATGTCAGTCTCTTGGGTGTAGGGATTAATCATATTTGCTGGCTTGGGAAACAGAATACTTATTTATTTATCAGCATTATTTCTGGAGGGCAACCCAGTGTAATCCGTTTCAGAAAAAGACTACAACAAAACCCATGTTGTACCTTGACAACTAGCAAATAAATGCTTTTCTACATGTTACATAATTCAAGAAAGCTTATCTGATAATATATATTTATTTTTCTCTTAATAAAAGACAGTAAAAGAAATCACCTCTACTCACTAGGAAAACCACTTTTCTATGATTATAAATCAAAAGAATGGAATTTATTTAAAATATAGACAACTGAAACCTGGGATCAAGTAACTATCTGAAATTCTTCCAGCTGCAGCTTTGTAACAAGGAAAGAGCAGTTTTGGGTGCCAACAGCCACCCTATATTTAAGTATGCAATGATCGGTCACAAGAAAATGTATCTCTGAACCTAAAAGGAGATGCTTTGACATCTCAGAATCTTGTAGTAACATGCTCCAGAACAGATGCATGCTTTGGAAAAGATTGCTCCCAATGGTCAAAGAATTGTTGGCTTGTTGCAAGCAAATTAATTAGTTCTTTTATAGACAAACAGATACCGTTTAAGTCAGTTTTGACTGCGGGCAACTGTCTAGACTATTTCTTCTTGATTTCTTGGAAAGATTTCAGAAGTTGCTTGCCATTGCCTCCATCTCAGAACTGAGAGAGAGTGACTGGCCCAAGGTCACCTAGTTGGCTTCATGCCTAAAGTGGAACTGGAACTCACACTCTCCCGGTTTCTATCCTGATGGCTTATCTACTACACCAAGCTGGTTCCCTGCAGAATGCAGACGGACTGTATTCTTCTTGAGAATAAAGCAGTGTTTCTCAACCTTGACAATTTTAAGGCATGTGGACTTCAACTCCCAGAATTCCACAGCCAGCATTGCTGGCTGTGGAATTCTGGGAGTTGAAGTCCACATGCCTTAAAATTGTCAAGGTTGAGAAACACTGGAATAAAGTCTACTGGTTTCTATTCAAAAATGCAATATATTGTGCACATCCACAATCACAGACCAATCAGAACATTAATGGCTGCAAATGTTGCAGGAGCACCATAATTCCAATCCTGTCATCTGAATTTCCAAAGGGACTATTCACATCAGAGGGAACATTAGTACATGTCCTTTCCATTTAGTCCATTTTCCTGGCAATTTTCTCTCTATATATGAATCAGTATTAAGTCTTGGTGGCATTATGGACACATCAGTAAGGATTATTTGACAATAATAGCAAATAATTTTGTGATAAACTGATTCTAGAATAAAAATTCCCGGTCTAGGGATTTTTTGGAATCACTTATTCATATATAGGTATGCCCAATACTGCTTAGCTTTTTAATATAAGCTAAATAAGGGTGATTAGATGCTGCCACCTAGCTGGATTATTTTTATTTTTACTTTTATTTTACTTTCTGCCCAACTCCAGACTCACTTTGGGCAGCACACAATATAAAAACAAATGCAATAAGATAAATAAAAAATACAATAAAAAATAAGCAACGTGGCAAATCTGGATCATTAATATCAAAACATATGAAGATATGAAAACATCTAACAAGGGTTCCATCCACCCTACTCCAAGACCTGGAAGAACAGCCAGGTCTTTAAGGCCTTCCAAAAGACCATCGGGATGGAAATCAGCTGGATCTCAGGAGGGATCTCATTCCAGAGGTCAGGTATGATAGAAAAGGCTCATTTTCTGGGTCCCAAAATATTACACTGTTTAGTCTGCGGCATCCAGAGCATGCCAATTGTTGGCTCTTACATGCTGGACAGATACCATGGAAGATAAATAGCCCTGCAGCACTTCAGATAACTAATTTCCATGCCACAGAGAGCTTTATAAATGGGAACCAGCATCCTGAATCATGTCTAGAAACATACTGACAACTCCAACATGCAAGCCAAGATATCATGTGGTCTTGTCTAGGCAGCCCACCATTTCTCAGATCAAAAAACTGGGAACCTCCAGTGCAAATTAATAACAAAAGGTTACATTAAAACACCCCCTCCAGCTTTTCACTTCTCAAAGACAGCTAGAGATGAGAGTTCCTGCAGAGATCTATACACTTGTACCCAGTTATGAGCAACTATGATTCCCAAATTCATCCATTAATCAAAACACTGTTCTGCCACACAGTAGGTTCTAAAGCTTTTACCTGGACAATGTCATCAATTTTCAAATACAGTCCTACTTTTCCTTAGACAAAGGAAATCAAAATCAGTGCAAGATTTTCAGTGAGTCAGACTTTTTGACATATTAAAAAAGACCCATTAGTAGTATGAACATTACCAGCACAAGCTTTTTCCAAAACTCAGATTTTGTTCTCCACATTTTGAGTAGACCCATAATGTCATTCTGAAATAGAATAACTTTGTATAGAGAGTTGGTGATCCCATGCTTGGTCTTCACATTAATAAGTCACTGAAGCAAAATGATTATTATGTATTTGTTAAGGTTACTGAATATTTTTTTTAAAAAAATCTCATTTACACAAAATCAATCTGGCATGTCTTGATCCTACAGTTTAATAGGACTGTTAAATGATGTGGACTCAATTCCAATGAGATGCTTAGGTGCCTAGAGTCTTTAAAACCTCAACATTATGTCCTGATATGTGACAACTGTGAAGAACATCTATGCCAGTGGTGGCATGTGTGCCAGAGGCGGCACTCAGAACCCTCTCTATGGGCACACGTGCCGTCATCTCAGCGCTGCCTCCCCCCGTGGCCCCCTTCACCAGCAGTCCCCCCCCGAGGAGAGTTGCCACCAGGTGTGGCCAGTGCAGAGCAGCGCAGCCAAGAACACGGCAGCTGGGCAACAGGGACAAGACTCCGCCCTCATGCCCCCCGATGATGCTGCGAGGTGCAGGCAGAGGGCATGGCTGCCATAGTGCTGCAGGGCTGCCTGGTCATCTGTGGTGGGCTGTGGAGGTGGTAGGTGACATTGTGGGTGGGCAGGACAGGGGACAGGATGGGGGGTGGAGTGGGGTGGTTTTGGGGCACTCGGTGTCTAAAAGGTTCGCCATCACTGATCTATGCAATACCAGGAAAAAAATCATGTCTGGTTTAACGAGTTATAGATAGATGCTACATTTGTATTCTTATATTTAGAAGCACCTTTTTTGGAATCGAATCCAAAGCGCTATATAGCACTACAGGGGGCCAACTTACACCTCGATGCTTCATTCTGAAGTCACAGAGTAAACTTTTAAGTAAGCACAGAGCTTGCTAGAATCCCAATCTTTTCCCATGCTTTAATTAAAAGATGCGACCTTGGGCAAAGTTGAGTGGCTGGGACTTGGCACACAGCACATGTCTCTGGTAGTGACCCTCTTCCCCTATCCTAGTATATGGTGGATAAAAATGAATGGGATTCCACATTCCCATCAGCCATCAAGGGTTGTGCTGGAGATAACCTGAACATTTCTATCTTAACTAAGAGCTTACACGGGAGAGGGGGAAAAAACATCCTAAATCTCATGCGTGTTTTGGTAAAGTACTATTTTTGTTTTTAATTTAAAGCATCGACTATCCCGCTGATCAGTCTAAAAGGACTCCAATTCTACCACCTCAATCCTGTGGCTGGAGGAGGTTTTGAGCTTGATGAAGGTGAATCAGCTGAAACTTAATGAAGAGAAGACAGAAATGCTGTGAATAGGATCACCTGGACAGAAACATAGAGATTCTGGATAGAGGGCAGGCCTCCTCTTGAAGGACCAAGTGAGCAATATGACAGGTTGCAGGACTTAAGTCTGGGGAAGCATAAGTGATTACAGCAGATGGATGCACATATGAACAGTTTTGTACCACAGATCAGAAAATGTGGATCTTGACTTAAATCATGCATGCATCAATTATATCTAGATTAGGCTTCTGCACTTTTCACTCCACAGGACTGCACTGGAAAATAATTCACAAGCTGTTCAGTTATTTTTGGAACGAAATACTTGGAGCGTATAGTATCAATACTATACTATTCGCATCAGATTCTGATCCAGCTCAGAGTGTTGGTAAACTAAAATCTTAAGCTCTTTAAAGTCCCTGCAGCCATATGAACCTGCACTACTCTTAGAATTAGCATCAGAGGCCTTGCTGGGTAATCAACTGCTGAGAAAAAATGGACTGAGATAGCAAAACTGTGGGCATCACAGACAAGATATTTTCAGTCATAGCCCCTAAAGTGTACAAGTTCTCTCAAGGGAAGAATTTTTGTTTCAAGTGACTTAACTGAGATGATTCAATTATGGCTGCTACTACTGCTATCAGATTCAAGATTAATGATTTCTATTCTTAGTTTTGCATTACTGTGCACTGTTCGCATTTGCTAGACTGAACAGTGCTAAATGTTTGTAAACTGTAGTTATTGTTCAGCTTTTGGAATGTTTGATGTCTACGCTTTGCATTTTAAATTGTGTTATATTCTGGAATTGCAATTTTACTATATTCTCTTTTGTAAGGCATCTTGGAAGGACAATGTCCATTCAGGCTCTCTAAAAACCTTAGTAGAAAATAAATAAATAAATATTAGTTTATATGATGGCATTGGTATTTCATAATGCTTCATGTAAATATATATATATATACATACATACATACACATATATATTTAAAGTCAATCAGATAAAAATAAAGAGCTCTGGGATGTAAGATAAAAGGCTTTTTTTATTAATTGCTGAGCTTTCGTTAACAACCTGTTAACATCATCAAAGCAAAGGGCTAAATGAGAAGGGGGAGCATGTGCATAAATTTACATAACATTTATCTGATTGACTTTAAATGTCCATACCTTGGATTCCTATATTCAAAATTATTAAGTATATATAAATATTTTATTATAATTATAAATTATTAAATATATATAAATATATTATATATATATTATATATATATATATCAGACCTGTGTACTAGATTGCTTATGTTCCAAACAGTGAGAGTGGGGAACCAACAAAGAAAAAAGAAAAGGCAAGATTAACAGGAGGTACTAGATTGCTTATGTTCCAAACAGTGAGAGTGGGGAACCAACAAAGAAAAAAGAAAAGGCAAGATTAACAGGAGATGCACAGGTAACTGTCATTTAGCAACCACACCTGGGACTGGCAACTCTGGTGTTAAGCAAAGCAGTCACTAAGTGAAACCACAACTGTGCTTATGATCTTACTTCTGCTTTCTTTTCCTTTACAGACCTATGAAAGTTGCCGATGTGAGGATTGGTGAACAAAGTTTCATTTTCATATCTGTCGTAACTGCAAATGGTCGCTAAACAAGGCAGTTGCTAAACAAGGACTACCAGTACATGAACATTCAGAATTATGCCAGAGGCTGTTTCCATAAGGTCTAAGGAAAATTATGAAAGCATAAAAAAATACGAAAGTTTTGAAGAATTTTTTTTCCCTGTCCTTTCTGAAACAGAGGCAGTGATTTTTTTTATTTTTTTTTAGCTCCAACAAAGACACCACTGCTCTCCTTTCATTTTAAATGTTTGATTCGGTCACAGCACTTTAGTGAAGGCAAAGTGACCTGCAGCATCCCTTCACCAACAGCATTTACAGGAAGTAGAGTTAATTGCTAGACTGGATCCTTTGCCTTCCTCCCTTCAGTAAACCTAGTATTACATTATAATATTTGGTGATGTTTCTTCCCTTTACCCTCCTCCTTTTGTAAACAGCTCAGGAATTAAGAGAAGGAACGAAACATAAAAATCCAGAATGCTGCCTTACACAGAATGGGACTAATGCTCTGCAAAGCCCAGTATTATGACTTTGAGTAGCAATGCTGGCTGTCGAATTCTGGGAGTTGAAGTCCACATGCCTTAAAATTGTCAAGGTTGAGAAACACTGCTTCAGAGTGTCATGCAGGGATATTTCCAGCTTAATCAGATATCAGAATATAGATTCTGGGACCTTTTGTGTTCCAAGAAAGGCTCTCCCACTGAGCTACTTATCAAATTTCATTCTCTGGGGCACAGGTCGGCAACCTGCGGCTCCGGAGCCGCATGCGGCTCTTTGAGCCTTCCCCTGTGGCTCCCAGCCTCCTCTGCTGCCTTTGCAGAGAGAGAGAGACAGAGAGAGGCAATTGTGCTTCCCTGCTTCAATCTCTCTCTCTCTCTCTCTCTCTCTCTCTCTCTGTGTTTGTGTTTTTTTTGTGTGTGTGTGTGTGTATGTGTAAAAGAGAGCGTACTCACATGTTCTCCGAGGAGCTGAAAAGCTTACTGGGCGGAGCTCCTCCCTTTGCTGCGTCTCTGCAGGAAGCAGGAAGCAGGAAGGGCAGGAGAGAGCTAGCTAGCCCAGCTAGGCTGACTCAGGAATTCTGGGAGTTGAAGTCCATGAGTCATAAAAGAGACGAGGTTGCCTACCCCTGAGTTGTTGGACAACAGCATGAAGCTTGCCAGGTGAGCAGCAGATAGGAGAGGGGGGGGAGAAAGAGAGAGAGAGAAAGAGAGAGAGGGAAGGAGAGAGAGAGAGAGGAGAGAGAGAGAGAGAGAGAGAAAGAAAGAGTGGGGGAAGAGGAGTGGTAGACCAAGGGCAGATAGAGAGGGAGGGAGAGAGACAGAGAGACCCTTCTGACATCTAAAATGAAGATAACACTGCATATATCCTTTTTTTAACCTGTGTGTGTATGTGTGTGTGTGTGTGTGTGTGTGTATATATATATACACACACATACATACATACATACATATACACACACACACACACACACACACATACACACACACAAATACCCCCACACACACAAACACACACACCTATAATAAAGGTAAAAAAGGATATATGCAGTGTTATCTTCATTTTAGATATCAAAAGGGTTTTGCGGCTCCCAGTGTTTTGTTTTTGGTGGGAAACGGGTCCAAGTGGCTCTTTAAGTGTTTTGGGTTGCCTACCCCTGCTCTAGGGGCACTATGAAGCCAACACATAAAATACTAAAGCAAACAAAGGAGAAATTAATCAAAAGGATTTGCTTAGCACTACAGCCAAATAAAGCTGACTCTTGTATTCCACGTAGGAGATAACTATAGAAAATAAGCAACAGGGAAATTAAGAATCTCTGCCAATGTTAGTCTTGACTATTTATATCCCCAGATCATGTGGGACACTTGGGAAGCATCTTTAAATTCAGAGAAACACCTCCAGGCAATGAACTAGCAGTGACAGTGATCAAAACAGACGCTAATTTGTTGGTACAGATCTAGTCAAAGATGCATCACAACCTACAGGATGAACCAAAGGCAACATGAATTTTACATGCTCTGTCACCCAAGCCAATGAATATTATAAAGTTATTGTTTGTGACAGGAATGCTCTCATCCCTTCCCTGAATATAGTTTCGCCCTGAACATCAAGGTTTCACTTGATAGAAAAGGCCATCTCATCCTGCAGCCAAACAAGTACAGCACTGAGAACATCAGCATGCCTGTAATGAATAAAAAACTTCACAAAACAATCAAAAAAATAGGCCTTCCCACTGCAAATGGGGAGCAGAGGCATAAATGCATTAGATGGAATGCATGGTGTCATAAACCTTTCACAGACCTGTTAAAACCTTCAGAAATTCAGACCATTATGTGCTAACCTGACACTGTCAACTTCAGATGATCAGTCACTGGAGGAGAGGGATACAATTCCCTTATTCACAAACTACAGTTGATTAATCTTATCTATTGTAAGCAGTATTTTTTATCAGCCTCTGACCAAGAATGTCAAGAAAGAAAACATAGAATAATAGAGTTGGAAGGGACCTCCAAGATCTTCATTGTCCAATAATCAATAAGTTTTAAACTTAAAAGGATAAAATAAACTAATGTTATAATAAAAAAAACTGAGAAATATAGCAGTTAAGTTGGCACCATGGGGTACAGTCCAAAAGAAGTTATACTCGGGCAAATAGTAGCTGGATGCTAATTAGTTGCCCAATATTTTCCAATCTTATTTTCTAAGATGAAAATGGTGATAGAGCAGCTAATGACAGAGAAGATGCCTAGGAAGTAATCATACAGCTCAAAAGTTAATTAGGACAAATATGGAATGGAGGGCTCCAATTATGGCTTACTTTTTCACATATATTGATGAGACAGCAGTAATACCCAGTAACTGAGAGTTGAATATTATAATTCTTTTTTTTTAAAGGCTCATTTAGCAACAGCCTCAGACTGTGACTGTTCACAGTTACGACTGTAATGAAAAAGTAACTTTGCCACCAATCCTCACATTTGCAACCATCGCAGGAAACCTTCGCTTTTTAACTAGGTGGACTCTAGCTACCATACTCTCACCCAGGCCCTCAGGGGGAAAAGCATCTCACATTCAACACGCCAAGCTAGGATCCATCTCCTTTCCCATCTCTCACCTAAGTGGTGATATCAAGCCGCACTATATAAACCAACCAAGAAATGAATACTGTAAGGCTAAAACTACCTTTATTAATTTCTGTATGCTGCCTAGAGTTAATTCTGATGAGATGGACAGTTACCTAAATTTAAGTAAGTAAGTAAGTAAGCAAGCAAGCAAGCAAAGCAAGCAAGTAAATGGCTAGAACAGAAACTTGCAAATCCTACCCCCACCCTCTTTATATTCATGTGAATTAAAGAGGTGTCCTTCTGAGTTGCTTGCATAAATCACCTTGTCCTGATCACCTTTTTTTTTGCTGGAATCCACAATAAGTCCCACTGGATTTGCCCCAGCTTCCCAGCAACAGGGCAAGTCCCAATTCTTCGAAGTGCATAGTTCAATAGAAGAGGAAGACTGCAAAAATGGCCACTACATCATGTGGCCTGTTAAGCAACAGTTGGCAGGATGCTGTTACCACTGCAGAGCAGCCCAATCATGCTGGCCAAGTCCAGCCTGTACCATGTCATTCCCAACACTGGCCTCAAAATGGAGGGGTACGTCAACTCAACATCTTCCTAGCTACTTTCTTCAGCCAGCCTCCAGCCAGATTCCACTAGTCAAGTGAACAAGAAACAGGTGATCCACAGCATTGCTGAAATCCCCGAGCATGAAATGAAACTGCAACTACATTATGTTGCTGATTGTTGCTGACAACTATCTGTGAACACAGCTGAACACATATGAAGCTTCCATCTCCATGCTGCCTACCTTCCCATCAATCCCTACTTCACCCCAGATTGGAATTAGGCTGCTCTAAGCAAGACCCCACCAAGCCTACACATACCAAACTTACAAAACCACTGGTATCACACAGCCCAACACCTCAGTGCCACATTAATAATGCTTTTTTAGAAAATAGTGCAAGTCCTAAGAATATTCAGAAATCACTGCTAATATTGGGAGGGCAATCAAATATTGCCTTAAGGACCAATACTGAAGGTGTAAAGAACCTATAGCCCTTCGTATGTTGTTGTATTACAGGTCCAATTATCCTTAACTACTAATTATGCTAGCTATAACCGTTCTATTGATACCATAAACTACTGCAATAGAGAGGCAGGAAGTGTTCCGAATCTTTTTTTTTTTTTTGCAATGCATGGGTTTAGCCCTCTGCCAGTTTGTGTAGGGCAGGCATGTCAAACTTGTGACGTCACACGATGTCGCGTGACGTATCACAACTTTTTCCCCATTGCCGGCAATGGGGTGGTCACGGTTTCATTGTGATGCATCCGCAGTTTGACATGCCTGATGTAGGGTTAAGACACCAGGCTGAAAACTAGGAGACTGTGAGTTTTAGTGCCTAGATTTCCAAATGGTACAGGAAGTCCTCTACTTATGACCACAATCGAGACTGGAATTTCCGTCATAAATCATTGCAAACACGAGTCAATCCATCACATGATGGATCCAATTTTACAATTATTTTTACCACACGAATGAAGGCAAATATACATGTCCCGGGATAATCCTGCAGGGTTAGGGTTAGGAGCCCATCCTCAGGGAAATTTAAACAAAAGGTCTACCTGTCTGCTAGAGAGAAATTTCCTGAGGATGGGCTTTCGAAAGCTCAGAAGATTAAACCTCTGGCCCCAGTGACCGACCCAGATTGGACCCTGCATTTTCATCACAATTGTAAAGCAGAGCATTTGATTGTTAACCAAATCCAGCTTCCCCAATTGACTTTTTTGTCATTTGTTTTGTCAGTAATCAGCTGGGAAGATTGCAAATGATGATCAGGTGACTGCAAGACATTGCAACCAGTCATAAATACAAGCCAGTTGCCGAATGCCTCAGTTGCAGTCACATGACTGGGCGGAGGGGGAAACGGTACATAAATGCAAGTACAAGTCATAAAGCACTTTTTCTCAGGTTATCATAACTTTGAACCATCTTTAAACAAATGGTCCACCTGTACATGGCATCAAACCCCATGCTGGCTGGATAACAGCAAGGAAACAAGAACTACAAAGACATCAGTAAGGTAACATTCTTCCTATTTGGAGGTAAATACAGAACCCTGGAAACTTAGGAAGCATTTCCCACCCTTATTTACAGCAAATTAATTAAGGTGGAATCTCTCTGAATTATTTGAAAAACCTTCTCTCCTGGATTTCTTTGTATGTGAACCATTTAAGGAATTAGCTGTCAAGTGGCTTATCTATCATTACAGAATTTTACACTAACTCTGTCACTGCTGGGATATTTCACAGATGTCTACAAGAAGCAGATTACTGAAAATATTGCTAGCTATAGTTTCTCTAAAATAGTACTGGCTTCTTTTTCACATTGAATAAAAGCTCAGGAATGTTATATGAATTAGTTTAGTATGTTTTCTTTTCAATTAAATATTTTCCAGGAATAATCTTCCATCTTCTTTTCTTTTCTTACTTTATTCTTTGGAGCAGCATTACATTGTACGTTGTAGCATAATATTCCTAAAATATTGTAGGCATATTTGTACTTTGTATTTTTTTAAAAAAATAAATAAATAAATAAATATGGGAGAGGCTGGTTTAATGACAACACACCTTGTTATACTGGTTTTCAATAAAAAATGTGAAAATTTAGAGAATCTAATAAGTCCTATATATTTCATAATGCTGATCTATCTTTATATGCTTTTTATACCAAAAGGTATAATATGGCCAAAATATGTAGGATAAGTGAATACAGTTTATTATTATTTTAAAAGAAAAGCATGCGTAAGTATAAATGAAATTAAAATCTGAAAATGTCACATGAGAAACAAACCTTTATTTATTTTATTTATTATATTGTATTGTATTTTTTGCATGCTATAAATGGAAAGCTGGCCTTCATGATCCAGAAAAATAAAAGGAACTACAATAAAAAGAAGAAAAAATCCCCACAATGAAAACTGAGCTCTGCAATTCAGTACATACATTTCAGTACATGTAAACTGGTATTTTTCAACAATTTAATTGCAGCCACATTATTTGGAATTTAGTTCCAAAGCAACTACTTCCCAAGTTTTGCATTTGAGAACAAGAATATCCTGTTGATTTTTAAAACAATGATTTCACAATGGAAGATTCAAGGACTGATCATAGAATAATCTGGTTTCTCCACCTTGGAGCTGTCTTGTTACACAAGTAAACAAACCTGGAGAGAGGGGCGGGGGGGGGCTTTTTATTTTCTTGGTTTGTAGGACTGTATATCCTCTGACCTATTTTTTTTTTTTTTTTTTACTAAAAATAGCCCTTCTTAGGTCACTACTGCAAATTGAATTCTGCTGCTTCATTGCCTCTCTTAGTGAGCTGCCTACACATAGAGCTTAACTCATTCTCTGCTAAGCAGATGCGACTGTTCTTTGGCAAAAAGCAGGCATTCAAAGGAAGCATAGTTTCAACAAAACCCTGCTAGAATATTTCACCCACACATTTACTTGGAATCTAAATTTAGATTCATGGATTCATAACAAAATCTTGCACAGAATCATCTAATGTAAGTGTTGCAAGGGACTTTGGAAATATCTACTTTTCTGCCAAATGCAGAAATTCGGTATTTTAGCATTCCCAACAGACGGCTATTAAAGGCCTTCAGTAAAGAACAGTCCACCTTCTTTACTGATAACACGACTCTTAACAGTTATGAAAATATTCCTGATTCTAATCAAAATTTGCTTTTCTGTAATTTAAACCCATTGTCCCCTCTCTTGCCTTCTCAAAAAACTATGAAGAATTCTGTATCATCTTCCACATGGCATCCTTTCAGACATTTCAGAACAGTAAATCTTGTCTCCAGATTCCTTTTCTTTTCCAGGCTAAACATACAGTAGATTTTCAACTAAGTTTTTCTTCTCAGGCATTTTATCAACTGGGCTGCTCTTCATTGAACTCTTCATTGAACAATCTCCTTCCTAAAATGCAGTGTGTGTGTGTGTGTGTGTATTTTCTCCCGCGTCAAATTGGAATATATGTATTTGCAATCAAATCATACATGGTTCACGTACAGCTTGTGTTGTAGAAGACATCTGGATTCTTTTCACATGGCCTGCTGCCCAGTGTGTACTCCCAATTCTAGTTCTTTCCTCCCAAATGTGGGATCTTGCATTTGATGAGATTCACATTGCTGGTTTTTGCCTACTGTTTGCCAGCATCTTTCTGTATCTAGATATCTTCTTCTAAGGCAGGGATCCCCAACCCCCAGTCCATGGACCAGTACCATGCCACAGCATGCAAGCAACCAGGCTGCACAAACAAGGAAAGCCGCATCCACGGGATGCAGGCAGCACACAAAACCATTCACCCTCCATCTACAGAAAAACTCTCTATGGAACCAGTCCTTGGTGCCCAAAAGGTTGGGGACCTCTGTTCTAAAGTGTTCCCATCTATCTTAGTAAAAATTTCAGAATCATATTTTCAAACCTCTCATCCAACTCACTTATAAGTATGTTGAACAGCATACAGCTCTGAAAAGAACCATTGTACCCTTTCCTCCAGTCCAAATAATGTTTATTTACTGGACATCCATGTAATGACAGCAAGGAATCCAAACCATTTTTTGAAAAATCTGAAAAATTTTATGCGAACTTTGTTGAAGTCAAGGTACAGTGTATGCCTTGCAATCTCATGGCTAACTGAACTTGTCCCTTCATCAGAAAAATATGGGTTTTGTTTAGCATGATTTACCATTGATAAAGCCATGCTAATGCCTATCAAGCAATGCATTTTTTTTCTAATAATCACTGTTCAATCACTCTGTTCCAGAGTTTTGTCTGGTATCAGCATCAAGCTCATTAACCTTTAATTAACCATCTCTCTCTCTCTCTCTCTCTCTCTCTCTCTCTCTCTCTCTCTCTCTCTCTCTCATTCTCTCTCTCTTGTTATTAGTCTCTTCTTTAATCAATTTTCTCTTTAGGTCTATTTAAACACATTGATTTAAAGTCATGAACGTATAATGTCAATTGAATTTAAAAAATTCAAACACTATATATACATCCTATACATCTTCTTTGTCTAACTGCAAAAAAATAGTGATTATTTGATTTTAATACAAAACCTATTTATTAACTATGAATGGATATAAGAAAAATAGATTTTAGAATCTCTTTAACAACTTAGCATTCTGCAAATATATTAGGTTATAACCCCAATTATCATACTAGATAGAGATAATATGATTTTGCCAGTTTATCTGGAGAACAGATATGTTTTCACATGTAAGAACCGGCAGTTTTATACTGCCTTTCTAATAAAATAGATAAGGATATTTCAGTTTATGATTATGTCTAATTTGGCTAATGATTAATATTTTGATTGTGCCGTGTTTTTTATAGGTTGCATGACAAATTATGGATGATACATTAAGAGGTAAGTTATGAAATAACTCTAAATTAGGTCATATAGATTTCAGCAATTTTGTTTATTGTGCCCAAATCGTGGTTGCCCTAAGGAAAAGCAAACAATCTGCTCTTCTTGAGTTTGGGCCAGTACAATTCAGGACACGTCATGCTGCCAGCTGTGCTTTTCCTAATTTATACCTGAAGATTTATTTATTTTTTTAGTTTACGAAGAAAAGAACTTTAACTGTGAGGAAGCCCAGTCGGGAAATAATTACAAATAAGTACGCTTTAAGGACAGCTTCCATCAGAGGATTGAATCCTCCCTTTCTTCCAATATATTTAGGAAGATCAGGAACCCCTTCTTGGCAATTTTGAGAAATTCACAAAAAGCTACGATCCAGAAACCAGGGAAGCTCCATTGCATATATGAAGTTATATAACACAACAATGTGACTCTGAGGCAGCGTAACAATATTTATACAAATATACATTCTACGGTCCAGTCTCCCAAACCTTAGCTAAATTGCCTTTTAAAACAATTAAGATAAAAGTTCTGTCACTGGCTGTGATTTTCTGTCAATCAAAAATAACCTTAAGCTGAGAACAGAGGATCAGATGATCAGAAAATGACAAATGTTACATCTATACACAAAGAAATAAAAGGGACTGAAGACTTGTCCAATGGGATTCAGTAGCAGGTAAGGCACATTAGAACAAACTTTAAAAGAAAAAAATAAAAGACAACAGTATATGGATTCAAGCCAGGATAGAGATGTTACATAGCCATAAAAATAAGGTACCACTTTAGTATTTACTAAATCCACTAGTAAATACTAGTATTTAGTAAATCCACTTTAGTATTTACTATTATTATTACATATACAAAAATGTGGAATCATAGTTCTTTAGCAGTTATTAGCCTTCAAACACATCACATTCTTCCCAAGAACCTAGGATGTCATACTATATCAGCATAGCATATGTGTGAATCCAAGCACTGTGGCTTTTTATAATTGACAAATGGAAATTTTATAATAACAACAACAACAATAAAATTGGAAGGGATCTTGGAGGTCATGTAGTCCAACCCCCTGCTCAGGAAGGAAACCCTATACCATTTCAGACAAATGGTTATCCAATCTCTTCTTAAAAATTTCCATTGTTGGAGCATTCACAACTTCTGGAGGCAGGTTGTTCCACTTGTTCTAACTGTCAGGAAATTTTTCCTTAGGTCTAGGTTGCTTCTCTCTTTGATTCATTTCCATCTATTGCTTCTCGTCTTGCCTTCAGGTGCTTTGGAGAATAGCTGGACCCCCTCTTCTTTGTGGCAACCCCTGAGATATTGGAACACTGTTGTTTATATGTTTTGGCCTCCAGTCCCTTAATTTTGTGAATGTGCCAATTTTCTAAGTGTAGTCCAAGATTTTGTTGGTATGGCACCCAGTATGCCAATAACTACCAAGACCACCTTGGCTGGTTTATGCCATAACCTTTGGTTTTTGATTTTCAAATATTGATTCTTTGTCTTCTCCAATTCTTTGTTTTCTATTCTACTATGCCCTGGTATTATCAATTATCCAAACTTTCTTCTTTTCAACCACAATTAAATCTGGTATGCTATGAGCCAAGATTTTATCAGATTGTATTCAGAAATCCACAATATTGTAACCTACTCATTTTCAACTACCTTTTCAACTCTATGTTCCCACCAATTTTTCATTACTGGCACATGATAATTCCTACAGTTAGGCCGTTGAAATCTTTTTGGTCACTGTCAGGTTGTGCAATTTTCTGTCAGAAGCTGAGTATATGATCTATTGTTTCTTCTGTTTCTTTGCACAATCCACACTTTGAATCATTTGATGATTATTTTTCAGATCTGCCCTTGACTGCATTTGTCTGAATAATTTAATTCAGTAATTCAAATAGTACAAATACCTTGAATAATTTATTATTGCTGTTCTTACTGTCTTCATTTTTATTACAATTTATTGGCCACCAAACTCCCAATGACTCTGAGAAGCTTAAAAATAAAAAAAACTGCAAAAGCAAAAAATAAATTACAAGCAACCTCAAAAATAAGATATAATCAGATATATCTTATAATACAGGCTCCCTTCACTCGGCCACAAAGCCTAGAAGAGCACCCAAGCTTTAATAGCTTCCTGAATGTTATCAAAATACTCAAGGGGAGGTGTAGATATGCCAAAGGGCAGGTGCTGCTACAGAGAAGGAACATTTTCCAGATCCCATAAGGTAATACTACTTGATTGATGGGACTCTGCCCAATCTCACCATACAGGCAGAAACAACAGAAGACTGGTGGTTCTTCAAATAAGTAGGGCCTATGCCATGAAGGGCTTTATAGATGGTAACCAGCAGCTTGAATTGTACCTCAAAGTCAATTGAAACCAGGAAAGGGGAACCACCATAAAACGGTTCCTCCCACTTTCCATCTTTGCAGCTAGTACAGAAGGGTACTGTGATTGACAGTACTGAAAGCCACTGAAAGATCAAGGAACATGAGGATGAATGCACAATCTCCAGTGCATTTCCACTCAGTTCACTCACAAGTGTGGCCAATAATATCTCCCTATAATGACCCAGCTTGAAATCTGACTGAAATGGGTCCAGATAATCTGTGACCTTCACGATCCTCTGGAGCTGAAGCCAACCATCTTCTCAACAAACTTTTCTCAAAAGGGAAGATAGGAGGTGAATGGAAATTACCTAGATTCAATGGTCTCTTGATGAGGAAGCACAGTACAGCAACCTCCAAAGCTCAAGGGACAACCACCACCCTCGAAAAAGTAAGTATCACTGTATGGTTACCTCCCAGACAGTCTTGACTAACCAAGAGAGACTTGGATCTACCAAAGAGATGGCTGAACATACAGTCTGGAAAAACGCTTGTTCTAGCTGCCTATGTCATTATAGATTGCCTAGGTTTCTCATTCTACCTTTCCCACTTCTTCCAACTAATCAAACTGATGTCAAAATATTTAGTAGAGGAATTACCATCATGAATCTGAGAGATTTCTCTACTTGAAATAAGAAATAAAATGATATTAACAATATTAACAATAATTACTATTATTTTCTACTGCAATATGAACAGTTGAAAATCATCTCAAGATATATCAAATTGTTAGATTGTATTCTAGTAACTTTTCAAGGGGGAGAAGGGAAGTAGAGAAACAGAATTATAATCCAGGCTTACAACCATTTTCTCATTCATTCTTTTTGATTTTAACTTATTTTTGTTCAAGATCAATTCAGCATTTGTTACGGTGAATTGGAGCATGCTGTAAGTTCAAATGTTTCATTTGTCCACAGGCCACTAGTTCTTTTTAATGTTGTCAGCCCTAAAGTATCCCAGCTATATTTCGACTTTATAAAAATCCATTTATTTCCATTTTCAAAGAATTACTTTCTAAAAGAAACCTGGTACAGTACAGAAAAAAAGTTCCATTTGAACTTTTCTATCCCACATGGTTAGTAGAGAAGTAAAAAACCAAAACAGGACCAATTATGCCAAACCAATCTTATTTCATTCTTTGATAAAGTGACTAAATTAGTAGACCAACAAAATGCTGTGGACTTAGTATATTTACATTTCAGTAAGGCATTTGACAAAGTAGACCACAATCTACTGTACTTCTTGGTAAGCTAGAAAAAAGTGAAATAGACATCACCACCACCAGATGGATTTGTAGCTGGCTGACAAACTGTACTCAATGAGTAGTCCTCAATGGTACTCCATCCACAGGGAAGAAGTAAGCAGTGGGCTACCATAAGGCTCCATCTTAGGCCCAGTGCACTTCAATATCTTCATTAATGATTTAGATGAAGGAATAGAAGGAGAGCTCATCAAATTTGCAGATGACACTAAACTGGCAGGAATAGCCAAACCCCCTAAAACAAGCTCAGGATCCAAAAAAATCTTGATAAATTTGAACAATGGGTCCTATCCAACTAAAAGAGCCGAGGTAGCACAGCAGTTAGAGTGAAGTACTGCAGGCCACTTTAGCTGACTGTGTTCAGCAGGTCAGCAGTTCAAATCTCACCGGCTCAAGGTTGACTCAGCCTTCCATCCTTCCGAGGTAGGTAAAATGAGGACCCAGATTGTTGGGGGCAATGTAAATATATATATACATTGCTTACTGGTGTACACCGCTTAGAGAGTGCTTGCACTTAAAGCGGTATATAAGTCTCATAAATAAATAAATAAATAAATAAATTTTAATGGGGAGAAAAGCAAAGTTTACATTTAGGCAGAAAAAAAATCAGATTAGGAGAGACCTAGTTCTAAAACAGTAACTGTGAGAGGGACCTTGGTATCCTAGTAGATGATCACTTGAATATGAGCCAGCAGTGTGCAGCAGCAGCCAAAAAACTAATACAATTCTGAATTGTATAAACAGAGGCATACAATGAATATCATGCAAAGTATTAGTACCGCTTTATAAAACCCTAGTAAGACCACACCTGGAATACTGCAACCAATTTTGGTCATCATACTACAAAAAAGATGTTGAGACTTTGGAAAAAGTTCAGAGAAGAGCAACTAAGATGATCAAAAGCCTGGAGACTAAAACATATGAAGAACGACTGCAGGACTTGGGTTTGGCTAGTCTAAAGAAAAGAAGGAATAGGGGTGAAATGATAGCAGTATTTCAATATTTGAGGGGCTGCCACAAAGAAGAGGGGATCAAATTATTCTCCAAAGCACCAGAGGGCAGGACAAGAAACAATGATTGGAAACTGATCAAAGGGAGAAGCAACTTGGAATTAAGGATAGACTTCATAATAGTGAGGATAATTAACCAGTGGAGCAGCTTGCCTTTAGAAATTGTGGGCGCTCCATCACAGGAGGTTTTTAAGAAGAGACTAGACAGTCACTTGTCTGAAATGGTATAGGTTCTCCTGCTTGAGCGGGAGGCTGGACTAGAAGACCGCCAAGGTCCTATTCTATTCTATTTTATTCTATTCTGTTCTGTTCTGTTCTATTCTAATTAGGACTATCCAAAAAAAGAATTGCCAAACATCTTATGTGTACAGGATGAGACAAATGGAACTAGAGTGGTTATGGATCATGCTTATCATACACATATTTTATCTACACATACGCTGTAATTCTTAACCCAGGAACTACTTTTCCTGAAAAGCTTTCTGATATGATTATTTATAGGACAGAAAGCCTCTGGAGAAGAGCCAGTGCTTGTCTCAGCTTGCATGGCATTTTTATAGAGGAAGAGCTTGAACTCCTATCACTCCATCATTCATTTTGAAAAGTAAATCAGAATTATGATAAACACTAGCTGTTCTTTATGCCTAGTAGCAACTGTCCCACCAGGGATCTGTCAGAAGCAAAACACCCACAAGGCAGGATTTGTGACAAAATTTGTTTATGCTCCTGTCTCAGAAAAAAATGGCACTGATATTCTACTAGTCACTAAGAGGGCTGAACAACATGATGTTTGCTATATAATTAAAAGAGGTGCCTTAGCCAGGTTGTGCCCAGTTCTGCTTTATACTATGAAATATATAAGCAACTTAAACTTTCCTTCCAGCCACTTTCTGCAAAATCTCTCCCCAAAGGTTGAAAAAGATAAACTTCAACTGGTGACACTAGAGCAGTGGTTCTCAACCTGTGGGTCGGGATCCCATTTGGGGTCGAATGACCATTTCACAGGGGTCGCCAAACAAGGCTGTCCGCCATTTTTTCCCCTTTCTTTGGCCACGCCCCTGGCACCCAGTGATGTATAAGTGGTTGGGTGTCATCACAACATGGGGAACTGTATTATGGGGTCGCAGCATTAGAAAGGTTGAGAACCACTGCACTAGAGAGTTGTCTTTCAAAATCCTCTGTGGAAAATTTGGCAAACCAAATGGGAAGAGAAGCGGCCTTCTATCTGTTCATGGTGGCTACCATCTGTTTATATTAACACAAAAAAATAATCAGAAGAATAACTATGCGCTACACTTTTCATCTCACATTAAGTCATAACGTAGTTTGCTTATCTTTTGCTTAGTGTAATTTGCAAACGACTTCATGAATAAACTATAGTTAGTTTAGGGCAGAAGCCTACCATTTGGACTCACGTTGTTTTCTTATTGACTGTATGCCTACATGTGATATACAACAGATGAAGACATTGTTTGTAATTTCTTGGATTTAAAAAAAAAATGTTTTGCCGCACCCAAGCTCCATTCTAAGCAGTCTATAAAGATGCAAGAAAACTGCAATTCAAAGGATTTTCTTTAACACCAGTCCCAATTACTGGAGGAACCTGTATTCTGGGATTTGAAGTCTATGCTTCTTGAAATTGTTAGGATTGGGAAACAGTTATTTTAGACCATTCAACGTTTCATTCTTAATCCTTAAATTGCTTATGCACTTAACCACTGATCTGTATTTTCACCATGCCGAACAATTATTTTCTTACCTACACTGCCTATACCAGAATAGCTAGATTCATGCAACGTGTGAAGGCACCATCAAATAAATTTAAGTAAACTAATCTGAATTTATCCATTAGGTTCAGACAAATCTAAAATTCATCTGTTGACAGCTTTGTGACCTCAGCTCTTCTAGCAAATCAGCTTTCTCAGATGCCCTGAGAAAGAGTGTTATTAGAACACAGACCAGCTTTTCTCCATTCCAACTTTTTTTGTTATATATATTTTTAAATAGGCTTATTTATAAGGATCTCAGAATTTCAGGATAGGTGAACGTAGCAAAGCACTGTATAACAGGCATAGCACACAATTTAATCTACCATGATTAACCTTGTCCGCAATTTCCATCAACATCAGAAAATGTGGAAAAATGTGTAAAAGAATAACACAGTTGGAATGGACCCTAGAGGTCTTCTAATCCAACTCCTTGCTCAAGCAAGAGACCGTATCCAGGGATAGGCAACCTTAGCTCTTTTATGACTCGTGGACTTCAACTCCCAGAATTCCTGAGCCAGCCATGCTGGCTCAGGAATTCTGGGAGTTGAAGTCCACGAGTCATAAAAGAACCAAGATTGCCTACCCCTGCCATACACCATTCCAGAAAGTAAAATCACCCCATTCATAAATTAAGGACAGTACAAAATGTTTGCTATGGAGGGAATAGCTTTAATTGGCTATTTCTTATAACTACCTGACAGTGATGCATTGTCATTGTTCAGCCACTGACATATTGGAGATAATAATGATTGAAAGTCAGAGCTTGCTGGGCATTTTGAAATATCTGATCAATGTCTGCATATATGCATTTGGTTTATTTTAATTTTTACTTTCAGAAGCGGATATACTGTGTACATATGGTAAGTTCTGATAGTTAGATCTTCCAAAACAAGAAACCCGTTAATACTTTCTACCCTGTTTATGGGAAGCCAGCATGTTGAATGACTTGGTTGATATCTAAATTGCAAAGCTTTGTGAGGTTATCGTTGCAAGATGTAAGCTGCTCCAAGTAAAACTGCATTTCATTAATATAGAATACTATACTTATCAGTGCCTAGATAAACTATTTTTTTTCATCTGTTTAACATATTTCAAAATCTCTCAACCTCTTTTTTCATGGAACTCTAATCAACCATAAACTCTTACATTCTTAAAAGCAAAATTATTCTGTGACTAGTAAAGCCTCCCTCTGTGAGAGTATGAAAGAATAGAATAAGTATAAAAATAGTTTATTGTTAGATCTACATAAAATACATCAATTTTAAAATGTGCCTTTTCATTGTAAACTGTACTTGGCAAAAATTCCAAAGATTTTTTTAATTATATATTTACCACAAAGCAATGACAATATGCAAATGTCCATTTTTTTTCTCTAGAGAATTTCTTTTCTTTTAATCATTGTAGTTAGCAAACATAAACATTAATGATGCATATTTATATTTGTTTAAATCTGCTTATCAGCTAAGATACCCTGTATCTATATCAATCCTTCCTGACATAATTCCCTGCTAGCTATGTTATTTTGTCACCTATTTTATTATTCCTGTGTTTTGCTCAGTTTTCACTTCTAGAATAAATTTGGCTGCTGCCTAAATTTGAATGTATTATTACAATACAACTGAACAAGGACTTTGACAAGAAACAAATCAAATGGTTATGTCTACCTCTTACTCAAGCATATAAAACCTGATGGCACAGTGTTATAAATGCTAGACCTAATGAATAATATTTGGTTGTTAGGAAGAATTCCTGCTAAGTAGCCTTTGAGCAAACTATGGATATGATTAGGACAGCTAGGAGAAAGAAGGAGTTGTTAACATGCTACCATGCTGATCTTTCAGGAAGCTCATACAAAGTAGTCTTAGTCAAGGCAGACTTTATCATGTATAATTGATAAAAGTAATACAAGGACATGCTGTGCTTCCTTGCTGTACACAAATGCTCTGTGGAGGGCAAAAAGATCTCACCACTATTAGAGCATTAAGTGGGAAATCACTGCAATTGCAGGCACTGGAAACAACAGGTTTTTGTAATGTGAGAAATTATTAATTGTATTATTTGAGATTTGTAGCCCAAGCTTTGTTAGAGTTAGAATTTCACCAACAATTCCAATTACTTCTGGTGAGGACATGATAAGCTGAATGTCCTTGAAGGAGCAGAGATGTTGCTGCAGAAATCAACAACCAGAAAGAAAATTCTGGCCACTTTCAATCTCTCCAGAGAAAGGAGAGATCGTGAGATTGCACTTATACACTCAGGACAGCTGTCCTTGTGAGTGGATTGCAGGAACCAAAGTTTTTGTGGTAAACTTATGATTGAAGCAGCTGAAAGTCAAGTTCTATCAAGCTCATAGCCATTAACAGAGGCATCAGTCGAGCCTCATTTTTTAATCACGTTTGGAATTATATTTTAATTGCTTTTCAACTATTAAGAACCTCACGAACGAAGGCAAATATACATATCCCATGATAACGTTGCAAGATCGAATCTAGGTCGGTCACCAGACCAGAGGTTTACTCTTCCGAGCCGTCAGACTTGTGCTGGAGCCCATCTTCAGGAATTTCTCTCTACTGGGATATGTGCTTTGGGCTAGTCTGTGAGTCGTGTTTATATGATGCCTTCCTAGTGGTTGATTGGTGTGTTAATGGCTGGCAAATTGGCTGTTGTTTCCTTGTGCTGCCAAGCCCATGGCTCCCAAGTATCTGATTAAATCAGCACTGCTGTTCATTGACAGGACTATTAAGAACCTTTATAACATTGAGTTTCTTTCAATCCTTGGAGAAAGAAGCACTAAGGACAAGATTAAGGGCTTTAAAAGAAGGAGGGGATAAACAATAAAAGGATGGTTAGAATCTTGATTTCAGAAAGTTATTAACAGATTAAAGGTCCAGAGAGATTGGAAATGATTTTGAAATTAATTATAAGAAAACTTTCCATGGGAAAATAAGATAGGATTTTGAAGGTCTGACAATAGAAGGAACTAGGAGGAACTATAGATTATAAATAAAGAAGAACACTTAAATTCAACTCACTAATACAGAATGGAGCAAACTATTTTAACTCTGGATGGATTCAAGGATATTTGGGAACAATGGATTCAGAAATTAATCTTAAAATTGTTTATTATGGTAAAACTGGATTTAAATGAGGTTATAAAAGTGAAACAAATTTTACTGGATAACACCAAGACTGAGACTAATTCAAATGTGGATCTATCTCTCTATCTCTCTATTCTGTTCTGTTCTGTTCTGTTCTATTCTATTCTGTTTAAGTGTGCGTCATGTATGTGTTTCACTTTGAGAGCGGGCAACTAAATTTCATTTTTGATGTGTGCCATTGTGCCCACAGTATAAAAATGACAATAAAGGTTATCTCTTATCTTATCTTATTTCATATTTCTTAACCACCTATCTCCTTCGGATTTAATAATGACGAGTTATAAGAATGATATGTAAAAAGATGTTACAGTGGATATACAAATGAAATGGCTGATATCTTAATAACTAAAAGGGATATACAAATAATAAACTACAAGAATGACTGGGGAAAAGTTCTTATTTTAAGTTTATAAAAGAGATTTGTTAAAGTTCCAAAGGATTTTCAGAGAAGAAACAAAAAGAAAATGAAAAGAAATCAAGCTCTGAGATATTATTTAAAGTGTTTAAAGATCAAGATTGTTAATACCAAATGGAAAAAATACAAAGTTGGTTTATTTGATCCAGGTTAAAATATTTCTGGTAACCCAACCTTTAATAACCTTTTGCTGACTAGGATTGAATGGCAAAGCTCTAAAGATCTGGAAAACATTTTTTTTGTTGTATTTTTAGAATTAGCAATAAATTACTATGTTAAAGTAAAGGGGAGGAGTATATATAAAGGGGAGAATATGTATTTTATTTAAGATTAAAATATATATCTTCCTTTTTGGTAACCCTTAATGAACTGTTGCTGTCAAGTTTTAAGAATTTGTTTATAGAAAAGAGATGAGATGCACAAAGAAATGATTGTTGTATTCTCAGAGAAGGTGATAAGTTATTGAAACAATATTATTTACTACATTATTTTTTCTTCTTTTCTATTTCTCTTTATGTTTTCTTTTCTGCACTTTCTATCCCTTTTTTCCTTCTTTTCTACTTTTTTAGTTTGCATTAGTTCCAGAATATAGAACACTTTCTAAATACTTTGGTCTACAATTGGCATACAGCTAAAAGAGAAAGACTTCAGAACATTTAACAAAAAAAATCATACTACTTACCAACTATTGCTAGATTATGCTCTGAACCACATGCAATCTGCAAAACAAATGATAATAGAATAGTAAACTGAAATACTAAACAAGAGAATGTATCCTAAATGCACAATTTTAGAATATTATACATTTTATATTATACATTGATGATAAAAAATAAACTTGGTATTGAAAATCATACTGCCTCTCATCTTGGTAATGATATATAGCAATTTTAGCACAGGTAATCTAATCCTTTTTGCAAAGAAGTCCAATCTCAGGGGCAATACCACACAATGTATAAAGGAATATTTTCTTATATCTCTCTACAAAGTTGCAACCAAGGAAGTTTGCAGGAAAGTGATTCATAATGAGTACAGACAGATAAACAGACAGATATATCTTCATATATTTTAAATATATGCCTTTATATATACATTTCTTAAACTTATTGATCAATTTTGTATACCACAATAATTATATACTAGATTCTTGATAATTAACATTAACTAACTGTAATACGTAACTATTTTAAATATAACAAGATTGATAAATTGCAAAAACTGACTAACCAACCACATTAAGACATCTACTCTGCCATTCCCATAAACTTTCTAAAATAACTCTGTCTTTACCAATTTCATCTACTTCCCTCATCTTTGACCATGAGGGGCTCCCACTAATTTCTTTCATGATGTTGATCCTCTCATGAGTTGATCCTAATGGTATCTGCAAGTGAAGCCATTTGGGGCCTTATAGGTTAAAAATAGGAGTTTGAATGTTGTGGAGATACTATTAGTTCTGCAACATATTCAAACATATATTTAGGGTTTTTATAGTTCAGTTTTTATTCTTGTTGTGAACCATCCAGAGTAGTTTTTTTTAAGATAGGCAGCTACACAAATCTTACACAGTACGTGCAGGTAGTCCTTGACTTACAACCGTTCATTTAATGACCCTTTGAAGTTACAGCATTTTTCACACTTACAACTGTTGCAGCATCCCCACGGTCACATGTTCAAAATTCGCATGCTTGGCAGCTGGCATGTATTTATGATGGTTGCAGTGTCCTAGGATCATATGATCACCTTTTGCAACTTTCTGACAAGCACCATCAATGGGAAAGCCAGATTAACAACTTAACAACTGCTGCTAAATTGGTGTTACTGATTTAGTGTTACTAATTTAAAAAGTGCAGTGATTCACCTAACAACTGTGGCAAGACAGCTTGTAAAATGTGAAAAAACTCACTTAACAACTGTCTTGCTTAGCAGCACAAATTTTGGGCTTAATTTTGGTCCTAAGTCAAGGACTACCTATGAGTAAGTAAGTAACTAAGTCAGTAAATAGATAAATAAATAAATAAATATTTTGTGTGTTTTCATTTTAAAGCAGTTAATATATCCCAGTCACTTATGAAGTTCTTCAGATTTGCACTGAAAAATGATCCTTTGCAAAAAGAATGTAAGCCACTAAAATATTTGAAGGATAGGGATGAAAAGAAAGTGCCCCATATTCTGTCCCTTTCGGACAACATTAAGAAAGTGAAAGAACATAGAATGTTATCTATATTGAGAAGGATGAGCTATGAGAATAATCAAGATTTTATTAGATTTCCTGCAATTTTTCTTATTAAAGCACCTGATGGCATCAAGAGGAATTTTCACTGTCCGACAGAAGGAAAAAAAAAATCACTATTCTGGTGATCCTGAGGGCACACACCTGACCTCAACAACTCTCAGAAAAAGTGATAATGATCAGATGACTGCAAGAAATAGAAATTCTTCTATCATCCACCATTCAATCAGAACTGAAAAAAGCTTCTTGGATGGGGAGCGAAACATTTTCAAGCAAAAACAAAGCAAATCCAGTTGCTTTTTGAAAACGTATTTTTGAGAGAACCATGACCTGGATGACTGAAAGTTTCCATAAACAAGGGGAAAAAAATACTTAAAACATCTTGAGGGGATTAAACCTGTTTTTAGTTTTGTTGCTATGCTTATTCCATCTGAGCCTGCTGAGCTCTTTATGTCTAGCATAATAAGAATTTGCTTGTTCTACATATTTTTTCCTTAGAGCTACAAGCAAAAGATTATAAACTTTAGCCTTCTTTGACACTGTAGTTTATTTTTTTCCATTTCCTTGCTCTCGTTTTTTTTTTCTCATCCATCTTTGCTATCTAATTTTCTATTACTCTGTCTATGGATAACCACCAAAATATTTTCATTTCTTTTTTCACCTTGCAGAGGGATAGGCATTTTAGAGGGATTCAAGAGAGAGATGACCAATTCAAGAACTGGAGTAAATTTTATTTTCATCACAGAAAGAAACAATGTGAAGCATTAATACTTTTTCAGCTGCCAAGAACCATTCTGATAGAGATGAGACATTTAGATGTGAGCTGCTTTACAGCTGTAAGATTGTGAAACTCTAATGTTTTTTCTATGAATAAAATAAAATAATCTAGTTTTCTACAATAGTGTGTCTCTTCAATTCCTCTAAAAGAACTGTCCAAGGTATCTGAAAGCTCAGAAGACTAAACCTCTGGTTTTGGTTCTTGCAATAATAGAAAGATAAATCTACACGTCCTTTTACAGCATTGGATTCCCCAGCCCAGTCCAAATAAGAAAGCACGGAAGGACCCAATTAACAATTAGGTCAATTTTTTAAAGTGTCTTGCTTGTAACATCATGTTTCATTTTCTTTTCATTTTTCAATTTAACATTACATCATAGTAATGTTACCTCATATTATTAAGACAGTCACCGTTTATTTATTTTTATTATTAAATTTATATGTCACCCATTTTACTATCCAAGCGACTTAGTTATTGTTAGCTTGTTTGAATAAATAAAACCATTAAAATATTATTACATGTCATTCAATTTTCTGAGACCTATAACTTATATGTTTTGGTCATCCTATGGAAAGTCTGCATACAGCAGGTTGACAAAAGACAATTTATACTAAAGCAACTGTTAAAATTATTACAGCAATTATAGTTATTGGCTTCAAATCTTATTTTAAATATAGTATATACAATGACACCTTTAAAAGTTTTGGTTTTGCTTTTGACAGCATCCTATTGACTTCTTTCCTCTCTCTCTCTTTAGGACAAGCAAGATTGTCTAATGGATGGGTATAATTATTCTGGCCATGATGTTATTTACTAGAATTACAAAAAAGATTAAGCTGCACGACTTAAAACAGCTGCTCAGACCAAGCCTATTCAATAGGAAGTATGGATGTTGGATAGCCAGGCTGGCACAAAGCTGGGCAACAGCCAAGAATTTTGCAGTATTTAGACAAAAATAATAATGTCTTCCTAGCTAAAAACCTTAGAAGAAATCATAGCTACTTTCAGATAAAATAGGATTACTGAGCTATAGCACATTCAAGCACATGAGTTAATTCTATGTGGAAATATTCGCCCCACTGAGAAATTCCCCTGATTGCAAAAGGTTAAAAGATGAGCAGGCTTTTTTAAAAATAAAAAAACAAGTCAAATAATATCTTTCCTCTCATGAAAACATGCCAGTCTGATTACCGGTAATTGCTAACATAAGGCTTAAAGATAAATATGTGTTATAGTGAGACTTTAGCAGAATGATCCCATCATCCCTAGACTGAGGATGATTTGATGTGTAGTCCAAGAGATTTAATGGGCTCTGGGCTAGGACAGGCTGACATCACAAAGCTTTTTCAAATCCTTTTAACTGTTTTCACAGCAGAAGCACCGTTGCCAACTTTGATCTCCCCCCCACACACAAAAAAATGGCAATATTCATTCTTTTCAGAGGTCTGCCTTCTGATGCCTACAAGACTCGGCTTGCCAACAGATGCGCTGAGCCTACAGAAAACTGGAGGGAGAAGAGGCACGGAGGAGGGTGGTTTGGTTTTGTTTTTAATTACCAAAAAGAATAGTTTCTTCATGATCCAAGCAACACCATTAAAGAGCTATATTGTGGCAACATGTTTCCATAATCTGCAGTGTCTGTGAAGCAGAACCCATATGGTGGAGGGGTTGCACACACAATACATGTACAAAAGCAGCAGTTTCCATAGCAACCGAGTCACAGCAAAATGTATCAGGACAGCTCTTCACCCTCTTACCAATTATTGGCTAGCATTGTATGAATCAGCTGACACCTAGTGTCTGTTCGAAACACTCCCGCACAGAACTCTTTCCAAGCACTTTCCTACAGGCTGTTAAAATATTCTCCTACAAAAAGACAAGGGAACACTTCGTTTTTCAGGCCTCCTTCCCCCAAAAGATGAAGCAACTAGGAGATCAAAAAAGCCGATAATCATTTATGCATATAGGCCAGTGATGGCAAACTTTTTAGAGACCAAGTGCCCAAAAACTGGGCCCCGCTCCACCACCACCCGCCCCACCCCCACTCTCCCCCCCATCCCCCGCCCTGCCTGCCCACAGGACTACTCACCGCCTCCAGGGCCCGCCGCAGATCGCCCAGGCAGCTCAGCAGCGCTATGGCGGCTACACCCTCTGCCCGCACCCTGCAGCATCAACCGCATGATGGGGTGTGAGGGCAGAGTCTTGTCTATGCTGCCTGGCTGCCATGTTCTTGGCTGCGCTGCTCCATGTGGGCCACGTGTGGGGCGACTCTCCTTCGGGGGGCTGCTGGCGAGGAGGGGGTCATGGGGGAAGGCAAGGCTGGGGCAACGGCACGTGTGCCCACAGACAGGGCTCCGAGTGCCGCCTCTGGCACCCATGCCATAGGTTCGCTACCATTGATATAGGCCTTTCCCCAGCAGCTTCGTTCTTTTAAAACTGTAAGAGTGCCGAAAATTATATAGTTTATTCCAAAGATATGCAAAGTCACAGCCAGCTTCTACCTGGAAGGTAACTAGTATAAAATTGTGCAAACGCTGGTAAGATGAAATGCATCCAGATAATCTGACCGTGAGCTTTAAAAATTGCAGAGAGCCCAAGGATGGGATTACTTCTGAGTAAACACCAGGAAAAATAACCTTCCAAGAGTAAAGCAGTATGGCTGAAATTTCATATATTGGCCAAACCAGCTTCCCACTCCACCCAGAAAAGTTTGGAAGAATTGAAAAATTATTTACTCCCAAAGGAGAACAGAACAGAAATCTTCAATTTCCCTTGGAAATGGGCTTTTCAACAAATGAAAAACCAAATGAAAATAAAAAAAGTTATCAAAATGTTTCCCCTTGCAAATTCAACAGCATAGTTTCAATAAGTACAGATTACAGAATCAAGTTGATTTCATTTTTAAAAAACACAATTATATTACAATTGGAGAAAAATCCAAGAATACCTTGGATATCCAAGAAAACAAACCAATGGCTCACTTGATTCATTCGTTCATTCATTCATTCATTCATTCATTCTCATTTGAAGCACAATGACCAGACTCAAATTATCTTGCTTTGTACACATTATGCAAAAACCCAGCTCCCTGGGAAAGATTCTGATGTTGGGAGAGGTAGAAGGAAAGGAAAGAAAAGCAGCAAAGTCGATGGACTCAATTACGGTAGCAAGAAATTGGAGGAGACTTGAAAAAAACAGATTAGGGATAAATTAGAGATATTCAAAAGGAAACTGACTTCCTTTATTTTTCCTTGAAGATGTTTCACTTCTCATCCGAGAAGCTTCTTCAGTTCTGACTGAATGAAGGATTTATATTTCTATTTTCCACCATTCAGTCAGAACTGAAGAAGCTTCTTGGATGAGAAGCGAAATATCTTCAAGGAAAAACAAAATTGCCTCTTGAAAAAGCACCTTTGGGACAACCACGACTGAGAATCTGCATAGACCTCATCATGGAGAAAATCTATGCTAGGAGGCAAAAACTACGTGATGGCACATAATCAAATAATTACCATATATGCCGGTGTATAAGACGACTTCCGGAAGCGCTAAACTCGGCGCCAAAGACGGGGGTCGTCTTATACGCCGAGTCGTCTTATACGCTGGAAATACTGGTAGTTTCCGGTGTATAAGACAACGTTCTAGAAATGCAGCTCGGCGATAAAGACAGGGATCGTCTTATACGCCAGGTCGCCTAATACGCCGGCATATACGGTATATTAAATTGTTACTAGCCTATGAGGAATGGCTAGGTAAGGATTGTGTAGCAGTATCTGGTGCATACATACATATAGATGCAGAGATTTTCTTCCTCAAGCAATCCATCTGTTTAATTCAAATCCAGAATAACATCAGCCTGGTAAGTTTGGGTTTATCATCCAAGGAAAGGCAGGATTTTTTGTCCAAGAAATTGTCTCCTTTCTAACTTTTTATCAGTAAACATAATACTGCACATACACAAATGGGCAACTTTGCAAGATACTTGTGTAATGCAACGAAGTCTGGTTTGTTGGGGGGGGTTTTGTGGATGTAATGGCATTATTTGGGTTCAGGAAAAGGATAATTGGATCAAACTGTTTAAGAACCACTGATCTAGGATAATAACATCAAAATTTCATTGGAAATACTCTTTAAAAAAGAATGCCTTAATGCCCATGCCAGTGACCGTGCTAAATCAGATAATCTTACTCTCCGTTGTACAAATAAATTAATGAAAGTATGCTTCGGTACTAATAATATCTATATGAAAGACTCACAATGATAATTGGTTATATTTCATGTGTAAGTTGTTTTTGTACATCAACTGGAATCTGTCCATCTGGGCTAAAAATTCTGTTACTAAACAGCATAAATAAATTATATGTTTATGGGTCGTTATATGATACCTACAGAACAACATTTGTACTTGTCAATATTGTCTTGGTTTATTCAGTTAATAAATAATGTAATAGCATATTTAATGTTAGCTAAGCATGCATGCATATCTTTTCAAACAAGAACTATTTGAAAGATCAAAGAGAAAAATGAAACTGCGTTCACGGCCTATGAATGGCCTCTGTTTTGATAGGCCAAGACAATTATCAAACCTCACTAAGCTAAACCAAAAGCTTAAAGCTTAAAGCTTTAACACTTTGTTTCAAACAGATTAATCACTGCAATGGCCTATGGCACGGTCTGTATTCTTAACAGCTTTAAAAAATAAATTAATAAAGGTTAGTAGCCAACAAAACATTTTAGCCTCCTGGAGGCTTGTAAAGAAGCAATAAAACATTCTATAATATCTTCCCTGTCATTTAGATGTCCTCACAAACGAAAACTATCCTGTCTTAATTCAGAGGAGAGGAAGCCTGGATTTCCATTTTAGTTTCCCCAGGAACAATTTCTTCTCCTAATTGTTCCAGCTTTCTTTCCATCTTCCTTCCCTTCAATGTATCTCAAACCCCTCCTCATACCATGAGTGAATTCAGAGCACTCACTTGTGGTGTTCGCAGCCTCATATAGAAAGGCTACAAGACAATACAGGCAGTCCTTGATTATCTTCTTTATTTTATTATTTTATTTTTGTATTTATTTAATTTCTGTAGCCGACATCTCAATCCAACTGTTTTAGCAAACCACAGTTGGGACCAGCAACTTGGCCGTTAAGTGAAGCAGCCTTTAAGTGAAATCACAACTGTGTTTATGATCTTACTTCAGCTTTCCTTCACTTTGCAAACCTGCAAAGGTTGTAAATGCAAGGATTGTTCATAAAAATACTTTTTTCATCAGGGTCATCATTTTGAAGGGTTGCAAGACTTCCAGGGACAACAAGGGCAGACTGAACATGGCTCTGCCTTTTGCCGTTTTAGCTCCTCAGAATTCTGAAGATGTACGTAACAGGAGATAACAGAACAAATTGATTTTATTGGATTAAAACTGAGACTAACTTGAATGTGGATTTAGTGTTTTAAAAATATGCTCAATTACAAAAATGACATGGAAAAAGATGCCAGGGTGGATTTACAAATGGAATCAGCTGGTATCTTTATAATTAAAGGAGACATAGAAATAATAAATTAGAAGAGTGACTTGGAAATCTTAGATTTACAAAAGGAATGTGTGAAATAAAGGAAACTGTTTCTGAGAGGAGATAAATTACTCAAATTGTTCCTAAAAGGAGATAGAGAGAAAATGATAAGAAATCAGCTTGTGGGATACCGCTGGACAGGCTTAAAAATTAACCTTTTTAAAAGTAAACAGAAGGACTGCAAAGTGAATCTATTTGATCAGGGTTAAAATATATATGCTGTGGTTCCTGGCAGCTATTAATGGGATTTCTTTTGGGCCAGGTGAATGACAAGCTTTAAAAATCTGTTTATAAATGGGAAGATATTTCTTTTGCTTTATTTCCTTGAGAAAGTGATAAGTTTAGATTACAAAATAGGTATTTTTTTTATTAAAGTTAAAAAGTATTTGTTAACATTTTGGCTAGCTCTTAATAGACTTTTACTGATTGGAACTGAATGAGGTTTTATCATTTGATTGTCAATAAAGGATGAGATATGGGAAGAAGGGATTTTGTATTGAAATACTAGAGAAGGTGTTAAGTTATTGAAAATGTTTATACTTGTCGGGGAGAGTCCTCTTTTATGTCATATTTTCCTTTTTTTTTTCTTTCCTTTTTTATTTTCCTTAGTTTGTATTAGTGTTTTATCTATGTACTTGTAAATCTTATTAAAATTATTGTTAAAAATAAGTCACTTAACAAAGCAGTTGCTAAATGAGGACTACCCATATTTCCTAGAAGCCATATGGTATGGTTGAACAAAAAAAAAATGCTTATCACACACTTAAAGGGAGGAAGATTTTCCATGCTCACTGCCAGCAGTGAGTAAGAAAACTCAATGGGAAAGTGAAAAGGAAGTCAGAAGTTGTTCCTGCTTCCAATGATATTTTTGCTTCCCTGTAATCTTTCTGTTTCTCTGTCGCAAATGGAAAAATCTCTGAAACGATGACACAATGGGTCACAGGTTGTCTGGTCTAGATTAAAATCCATCTCATACATTATTGCAACAATTGAGACTTAACCCAGTTCATCGTTGTGCTACATATATAGTGATGCTCAATACAAACATACTTCCTGCCTACATATTTATATAAGAAGTATTATTGGCTACATACAGAATAATGAGAGAGTATTCTTCAAAGTATTATAGATTAGTGTTTTATAGGGCATTGAACTAAATATATACAAAACTGGCAATCACCCAAAAACACATTATGGCAAACTCTTAGCAGTTTTTCTCATTATACTTACCGTAAATGCCGGCGTATAAGGCGACTTCCGCAAGCGCTGAAATCGGCGCCAAAGACGGGGGTCATCTTATACGCCGAGTCGTCTTATACGCCGGAAATACTGGTAGTTTCCGGCGTATAAGACGACGTTCTAGGAATACGGCCCAGCTATAAAGACGGGGGTCGTCTTATACGCCGGGTCACCTTGTACGCCGGCATTTAGTAAGACAGTGCCATACTGTGGACGGTCCTGTTTCCAGGCTGTTACACTCCGCAGTCTCTTGCAGGTACAGTAAGCATGTTTTCTGACCCAGTTTCCTTACCAATCTCTACTTAGCAGTATGCTAAAGATGCTTCTAGCATGCCAATCGGGGGCTGCAGCCTGCAGTGCAGTTCACTGTAGCACATCCACAGTTCTGACTTGTTAAAAAAACAATCAGTGGAAAAGTACAGGATCTGCTATGTCTGTTTGAGTGAAAGCCACTTTCATAAATCTGTTTCATATGCCTTTTCATGTTTGTGCTCTCAGCAAACAGAAAGGGTTTTTAAAGCTATGTTGTGATGAAGAGTCTGTTAAGAAGGAATTCAGGTTTCTCTCTTCATTGATAGTGAAAAGAAGAATTCCATAAGTCCATAATGGATATAGAAAGTCTACATACACCTGTTAAAATACCAGGTTTTTGAGATGTAAAAAAAAAAATCAGACTAAGATAAATCACTTCAGAATGTTTCCCATCTTTAATATAACATATAAACTGTACAATTCAATTGAAAAACATCTTTTATAAAGGAAAAATAACAATTAAAATCTAGAATGATGTGGCTGCATAAATGTTCATACCCCCTTTTATGTACGAATGTGACAGTGTTCAGAATTAACAGAATCACATTCAAACTGATGGTAAATAGTAGTCAGTACACATCTGCCATAAGTTAAACTGACTCTGATCAAGTCCATATGAAATTCAGTTGTCTTCTAAATTCAGGGTCTTCTAAACCAGTGTTTCTCAACCTTGACAATTTTAAGGCATGTGGACTTCAACTCCACATGCCTTAAAATTGTCAAGGTTGAGAAACACTGTTCTAAACTAATGTTTATCTAATATGCTGAGACTGCAGTCCATCATAAGGATGAACAAACAAGGGCACGACAGAGACTGTAATTTTGAAATTGAGTCAGAGGAACCCTTTTGGAGGGGGGTGTCATAACTTCAAATGGTCCTTAACTCGAGGAGTATCTGAATAGTTGTAATTAATATACTAAAATAACAAACAAGTAACTTCAAACAAAATTCAGCACTTTTTAGAACACAAACACATGCAAATGTCTTGCTGAACATTTGTATTTCTGTTCATTAGAAAAGAGGCTTTTCTTTCCCTGGCTGTTTTTCAGAGAGAGTACTTCTACAATTAACTTTAGTATGAAATCCAGCATATTAGGGTGGTAATAATGAATGGAGATTATTAAAGCCAGCCTTTCACAATTCAAATATTTTGTGCAAAATAACTTATCTATATTCTACAAAGAATTGTCTACAAAAGTGCGTATTAGAGACTTTTGTGTTGTAAAAAAGCAAGTATAGGGAAAGCTGCAATCAAACTATTTATTAAAAGAGCAGTATAGAGAACCACATTTGGATTGTCTTTCAGTTTTCACAAATTAAATAATTGGCAGAATATTAGATATAATAAGTAAATGCATGCAATATTGATTCAATGGATTGAGACAGTACAGCATCCCTTGTGCCAGAGGCACCATTCAAATTAAGAAAAGAAGGCATCGTTTTTCCTTACCTCAGATGCACCAGAGAGTTTGGGCACTGTAGCAGGAGCAAAAGAGGACTCTTTCAAATGATGCTCTATTGATCTCTTTCTGTCCTGGCTCTCTCTTTCGCACGGCATCTCACTTCTTCCAAGTTGACCATAGTCTCCTCTACCCCAGGTGAAGACTTTCTCTGTCTCTAGATATCAGTGACATAATTGCAGTGTTAGTTCTTGAATTGGCAATTAGATAAAAACATAATAAAATTATTAAGCTGGACAAGATTGGAATGCATCACATTAAGCTTTCCTTTTCATTAAATATTTATTTTTCTTCAGTTTACATATTTTGCACACAATTGATTCATAAATAGCACTAAATATGAATGGGATTGCATGGTTTTGGCAGTAGAGTTTCTATGAATTCAACCATGGTGATTTGTTGAGCATGATTTCTTTTGTTTGTTATATTCATATTCTATATTCTATATCTAGGCAAAAATGAGAGACAGACGGGGGGGGGAGAGAAAGTACCCTCCTAGCAGAACATTTCTGCCTTAGTACAAAGTGTGAACTTAGTTTATTAGAATTTAGTCCAACAAGTTTAGCAAGTTTAGAAATCCACCCTAAACTGAAATATAAAAACATGTGTATGTTCAAGTAACATGTACATATCACTTTTAAGATGAAAAGATGTCCATACCCAAAGCTACTACCCAAAATTTGTGACACTAATAGAGACTTGCTTCCCAGTTTTTTTGACCTGACAATCTATCTGTCATTTCAGCCCTCCAGAATCATCAGGAGCAAATCTCAGGTTTGTGAATATTTTAGCTTACTTCTCACCAATTTTCTCCTAATCTCCTGTGAGAGGAAATGAGTCAAGAAACTCTCCTACATATGGATGAAATACTCAATTAACATTTTTTCCAATTCTACCTGGAAGTCACAAATTGGCCACATTAGCCATAGCTTTGTCCTATTTAAAATTCATGATACAACTTTTCCCTTGAAACTTGTAATAGTAATAACTAAATACTGACTGCAAATCTAATTTTAGTGATTTTATTATAAACATATCTGACATAATTCCATAACAAAATTAATTGCAGCTCTCCAAATACAAGTCAAATCTTGATTTCTAGTTTAACAGAGCTTAAAAAGAACAAGACCTGAGACATGATTTATATCAGTGGTTCTCAACCTGTGGGTCGGGACCCCATTTGGGGTCGAATGACCATTTCACGGGGGTCGCCAAACAAGGCTGTCCGCCATTTTTTCCCCTTTTCTTTGGCCACGCCCCTAGCACCCGGTGATGTATAAGTGGTTGGGGGTCACCACAACATGGGGAACTGTATTATGGGGTCGTGGCATTAGAAAGGTTGAGAACCACTGATTTATATTTAACTAAAGATATATGAACTAGTGAAATCACCTCTTGGATACCCCAGCTTTGTTTCCATTACTAAACTAAACTAATTTTAGATTCTTTGATCTACCACTGGCAAAAAAAATGACTACTGAGATTTTATATGAAGAAAGCAAGTTGTTCTATTTACAAAGCAAGTTGGTTCTATCTGTATTCTTATTTTACATTGTGAACGGTTTCTTAGTTACACATGACTGTTCCTTGCTATTATTATTTAGCTTACATTAGCATTAATCCATTCCATGAGCAAGGTAGCTGCTCCCTGAGCAATAAACGGAAATCCCTCTTATGTTTAGAAGGCGAGTACCCATTCTTAATTTACACTGATTAATAACTTGCACTTGCATATTACAATTGTTTTTATTTCTACCTCCATTGCTACTTCATCTTGTTTCACAGTGTACCATTATCATTCTTTTATTACATTTCACATTAGGAATTGAATAGTTTATTTTATCTCATGGGCTTTGGCCCCTTTTATAATTAAGCAAGGGAGTCCTCCTTTTTCTTAATACACATATAGCTAAGAAGAGGATTGTGACTAGCTACAGCCACAAATTCTGCCTCCATATTATCTAAAAGAGTCTATACATCTTATCCACAATGTCAGGGATTCTGCCAATTTAATTGCATACTAAATATATATTAGAGCCTGTTTCAAGCTTCCAGAAGAGAATTATGCAAGTTGGCTGTGTCCTTTCAATCCCCAAACCATGTTAGCTAGCATGGCTTGAAGCTGGATTCTGCATGTATTCACAGGAGGTTTCTGCACAATCAAGGCTCTTTTTAATCACTTACAGATTTGATTTACATTCTTATATATTTCAAGTTTTATATAAAGTACCTACTACAACTCAAAGTAAAAGGGATATTTCTGGAGATTCCATGGACATGTAGAAATATTTAAAAGTAGATATTAATGGTGCCTGCAAGAGGATAGCTGTCACAATCAAATATCAGAATCTTTTTCCAAATTTAACTAAACTCTAACTCAACCAGAATACTATCTTAATTCAAACATTTTACACAATTATTTTTCAATTCATATTTCACTGCATATTCAAGACCCAAAAATATCAGAGAATGTTCTTATACCTGAACATGGCAAAATAGCTGATATTCTTTTAGAAGTTGTTGGACTTCAGCTTCAACTTTGTCCTTAGTTGATTTTCTGTATCACCTAATCAGTACATTGCATCTTATTACTCACTGCATGAAAAGTCTAAATTAGACCAGATACCTTTTTGCCTCTATGTCAGGGCTCTTCAAACTTGGCCCTTTTATGACTTGTGGACTTCAACTCCCAGAATTCCTCAGCCAGCCTGGCTGAGGAATTCTGGGAATTGAAGTCCACAAGTCATAAAAGGGTCAAGTTTGAAGAGCCCTGCTCTATGTTTTCAGTGTCTGCTGAGTTTTTTCACCACTACAACTTCAGCTTATCAACCCTGAATACTTAAGATTTATATGATGACATAAAACATAACATTTGCCATGTAATTGGCAAATTTTACCTTGAAGGTATCAAAAACAATCAAGATTAATTTATTCAGCTTAACATTTGACAAAGCTATTTGAGACAGCAGCAATGATCATAAACAGAAAAATTCAATACACTAAGTAATTCTTTGGACAACATATTTATTGTTATAAAGCACATACTTACATACAGACGTACATACATATGAACATCCAACTGTAATTACTGCCTGTGCTCAGTCACTCATTAGATGTATTTTGTACTAGAGTGAGACATACTAAATTCTATACGCATGCCACTAGATGTTAAGTCTTCACTATCTGTGCTGTTCAATATTTGAGAAAATATTATACAAAGATAATACTTTTATTATTCTTCTATGTTTAGTATTATTCTAATATATATAATATATAATACTAAAATATTTAATTATTTAGTCCTTTTACTATGCAATACTAATTAAGTATTATTCTCCTAAATTAATTTGGACAACCTGAAACTCTCTTTTGGATTCCAACCATTACAGCTGCTTTTTATTAGCCATGTTGTATGGAGACAGATGGCAGTTTAAATCCAAACATCTCTGACAGAATGAAGAAGGTAAATATTGACTGCCATCCTGTTGGGTTACTGCTCAGTCATACAAACTGTAATTGTGGTTGATAACTTGAATCTGAAAAAAGAACAGATAAAGGGCTTCATAGACAGTCGTGGGAGGGAGGGGCTGAAATAACTTAAGAATCTAGAAAGGAAGACTTAAGGGAAAAAAGATAGTGGCTAGGAATGAAAAATCGTATTACACTATTACAAGTGGCTGAAGAGATACATGTCCCAGAATCATTCATGATGAAGGACACCATAAGATCGCTATGCAAAGAGGACAACACAGTGTGAGATCTATCTACCCTCCACAGATATCCAGAGGGAGAACAACAGACACTAGAAAAAAAAAATAGAATCAAGTTTTGCTCAGCGTAAGAGTTTGCCAGTTAAGTGAAGCATTCAATTAAGTATTTGGGGAATTTAGTAGCAGTTACATTATATGATAATGACATTATTATTTTAGCAGTAACAGTAGTAGCACAGAAAGAGACAATCACTGAACTGTGGAATAAATTAGGTCATAAAATAAGTTGCACTTTCCCTTGCCTTTTCTTTATTGTACAAAACTGCTTTAATTGGTTTTAAGAGTCAAATGTTGTTAATTGTGTATGCTGCCCAGAGTCACATGCAAATCACATGGAAGGAAGGAAGGAAGGAAGGAAGGAAGGAAGGAAGGAAGGAAGGAAGGAAGGAAGGAAGGAAGGAAGGAAGGAAGGATTTATTAAAATATTAAACTACTGTGAGAAATCTCACCTTCTTTCTGCCACTGACCTAAAATGCACATTCACATGTATTTGGCAAGAGCTGTAAAAAAAGGAACTATTTACACTTACACCTTTTGTGGCCTACATTTAAAATAGAAATACCATGCTCTTTCTAAAGGTCCTACCAAAAGAATAAATTAGTTACAAACTATTCCACAAAACTGACCTGAATTACAAGTTATATGCTGTTAACAATTACAGCTAGAAAGTCAGTACAGAGAGTTTAAACATGTTTAATGAATGCATTTGAAAGGAACCCAGGAAATCCTTGACAGCCCCATACTCTCTATTTTACGTAGCCTAAGATGTTTGCAGCACTTCTGAGATTCAGACTAGTCACAGAATAGTCCTAATAACAGTTTACTTGAATTGTTACTCAAAATATAATAAACTTCCTAACTAAGACAGCACTTCTATCATAAGGCACTACATGCTATAACAGCATGTAAACCATCAGCAAACCTAAATGTTCAAGTCCACATGGGTTTGTAAGTCAATCTTTCTCTCCTCTCTTTTTTCAGTTATTTTCTAAAAATGCTCCTGGTCCATATGAGAAATGGGGCTCAGAGGCATTTTTGGGAATAGAGATAATGCCTCAGGCTAATGTATTGCTTTGTGGCATACTACTTTTCTTTCTTTTTTTTAATTGAGTGACTCAAAAACATAAAAAATAAAGCAAAGAATTTGGAAGTACCAAGGAATGAATACCATTGTGTCTTGCACAAAGGATGAGGTGTATAAGTTGCAGCACAAAATATTCATTCAAACCTATACCCAAGAATCTAGTCAACTAACAGTCAGCACTAAATTGGTGTTAGATAATGGACAATAGAATTAAAGGGGGGCTGGACATGGACTGTTTGTGGCAACATAAGGAATCTAAGCTGATAATACATTTAACTCTACATCCCATTCTCTTACACATTGTCCCCATATCCCACACTGCAAATCTTTGATTTGATCCTTTCACAACAACCTATACAATGGATTGCACAAAGCACAGCCAGCAAATGAAGGATGCTTGACTCCAACATCATCTTCTATCAGAGCAAGAAATTCCAGGGCCAGGTTACTTGCAGAACCACCTTTGCCTGAAGGTATTTATTTATCCTACTATGTTAGATAGGATGCGTATACACCAAATCCCCTTCCTTAAAATACTGCCACCTGATGGAACCGCAAAGCCATGTCTTCTCAGTGATGGCTCCAGCTCTTTGAAACAGCCTCCCATTGAGATCAAAGGGCTCTCTCCTCTTTTAACCTTCCAAAAAGCTATGAAGATCTGGCTCTTTTATCAAGCATTGGGCTAGGATGGGGATTGAGTGTATGGTTACTTGGTTTGATACCTGGAGGGAAAGGGTACCTTTCTTTTTAACTATGGTTTATGGTTTGTTGTAAACTACTGAAGTTGTTGCATGAAAAACACAGCAATATAAGTCCTATACTGTAAGCAAGCAAGCAAATGAATAAATAAGACAAAGATGCATTGAGTAATACGGTCCCAGTAAATTGACAGGTTTCCATCTCATGTATGGACTAGTTATTTAAAAGTATTGAAAATATTTATTACTTTTTTATCTCACCAGGGGTTATTTATATTTTAGGCTTATAAAAATTCTAGATTAGATAGAATTTGACTCCAAGTCTCCCTAATTTAAAACTTTAACCATAAGACAACACAATAAAACTTTAACCATAAGACAATTCAGTGGTGAAAAAAGTAAGGTTCTACATTTAGGCAAGAAAAACCAAATGTACAGGTATAGTATAAGGGGTACCTTGCTCAATAGTAGTAACTGTGAGAGGGATCTCGGAGTCCTAGTGGACAATCATTTAAATATGAGCCAGCAGTGTGCTGCAGCTGCCAAAAAAGACAACACAGTGCTAGGCTGCATTAACAGAGGGATAGAATCAAGATCACATGAAGTATTAATACCTCTTTACAATGCCTTGGTAAGGCCATACTTGGAATACTGCATCCAGTTTTGGTCACCACGATGTAAAAAAGATGTTGAGACTCTAGAAAGAGTACAGAGAAGAGCAACAAAGATGATTAGGAGACTGGAGGCTAAAATATATAAGGAACGGTTGCTGGAATTGGGAATGTCTAGTTTAATCAAGAGAAGGAAGAGGGGCAACATGATAGCAATGTTCCAATATCTCAGGGGCTGCCACAAAGAAGAGGGAGTCAAGCTATTTTCCAAAGCGCCTGAAGGCAGGACAAGAAGCAATGGGTGGAAACTAACCAAAGAGAGAAGCAACCTAGAACTAAGGAGAAACTTCCTGACAGTTAGAACAATTAACCAGTGGAACAACCTGCCTCCAGAAGTGGTGAATGCTCCAACACTGGAAGTTTTTAAGAAGAAACTGGACAGCCATTTGTCCGAAATGGTATAGGGTTTCCTGCCTGAGCAGGGGGTTAGACTAGATGACCTCTAAGGTCCCTTCCAACTTTATCATCATCATCATTATTATTATTATTACAACACTATTTTTAAAGGTTTTTCCACTAAAAAAACCCAAAGAGCACTAAATGTAAGATTGATCCTTTCAAAATTCTCACATCCCTCCAGTTATCATTTTGCTCATTAACCATCTTCCTAGTATTTTCTGACATCCTGTTGCCACTTATGGGAGAGAAGACATAAAATAAATGATGAGGTCTTCCAAGATTTCACATGTTATTTTGCCAGCACTAACTTATCTATCATTTCTTTCCACCGATTCTTGGATCACCGATTCTTCATATTTCACCTAGCAGCTCACACAGAACCAAACTGCTCAGGAACAACAAAGGTCTTCTAGGATACATTCATCAAGCAAAATAAATCCCATTTAGAACTTCTCTAAGACATTGCAGTGTGCCTCTATAATACTACACATGAAAAGAGCTGTTTTTCAGAAGCTTTTAGTGCAAGACCCCCATCCACAACAAAAGCCTACTGGGTGGGACAACATTTTTCCTTTTTGCCACAGGACCTATCTGGAGCTACCCAGCTCAGCTTATAATTCTATGGTATATCCCTTCTCTAGGTCTTTGGTATAACTGGAGTTGGACAGGGAGGGGAAATGACAGTGTAAGCATTTTTTTTCATTTCCTTTAATCCATTTTCATAAGAAAGTATGTGTATATCTTTAATGTACTGAGAATTATTTTCCCGTTTTAAAAATGCATAACAAACAGATCTGTGGATTTATTCAGAACACAAAGATAAATAAACTCCCTTAATTAAGGCTCCCTGTTATTGGCTACCAGCATAAGAAGGAAGGCAGTGATTCTGAATCCAGGATGACTCACCTTTTAAAGACTTAAGACTTTGTTATCTCTTTTCTTTTTCAACACATTTTTGCTATATTTAGAACTTCCTTTAGTCAAACCATCTCAATGAGATTCTTACATAACCTAATTTACCTCTGCAACATTATGGAATCTAGTCCCATTCTCACAAAAATATCAATTATAAAAAGAGTGACTTTCAGTTGTGGATTTACATTCTGCAATTCCTCTTAATAAGACTGCAAGAATGAGCTTTACACATTATTGCTTTCACTCCCAAATCCTCAGAAGCAACAAGGCATGCAAGCAAGCAAGAAAAAGATCCATTAACATGAGTCCTGACTTATGGGATAGATGATATTTGCAAAACTTTTGCCAATTTCACCTTTGTCTGGTCTGCTAAACTGAAGCCCCAATGCAATCAAACTATTATTTTCCTTACAGAACTCATGATCTCACTAATGAAGAAATGGAGCCATAGTATCTTATTTAAAGATAAACTATATATTGTATCTAAGCCAAAAATTAAACAGCTACTGTGGAAAGCTACAATGAATAGCATTTCTGTTGATATTGATGGCATAGTAGGAACAGAATTACAGACCTACTATTAGAGTAGTATAAAATCCTCATAAGTCTTATAATGCACCATTTGGATTAATTAAATGTTAGGGTTACATACAGACAGAAGAGTGTTAGTAGTATATACATGGCTATTCTCCTATCAAATCGTTGTCTGAAATTGTAGTCTAAGATGTTGGCATCTGTTGCATTCTGAGTTACAAACTTCTAACAGTAGCACTGAGAATATATTTTAATTTAGGGAATATATTTTATATATTTGGACATATAGTATATTTTATTTTGCATAGCAAAGCAAAGTTGCAATTATCTTTGCAAAGATGAATAATATTGTAATACCTCAGAGAAGGAAAGAGGAGAAAGGGAACACAAAAGACTAATTTACAGCTTAGCATGAAGACCAATCAGTACAATAAAATCAAACATTTTTCTGACACAGTATCCTGCCATGTCTTCCACACATCTTAGTCTAAAATCCCTTTTAAGATCCATACAAATATTATTTTCAATTAAATAGATGTTGTATTTTAGATACAGCTTTTTAGATTATACCTGATTGCACCACCAAGTGTGTCCAACCACTCCAAATTCTTCTAATTTTTTCACCCTCAAAATAGTAAGCTTCAATTTTCTGAGGTTCCAAAACAACAGAGTCTTTGCTTAATAGTTGCTTGTGCTTATTGTTTCCCCAAACATATAAATCTCCATCATCTTAAAAAGAGAGAAAGAATAAAATAGCAAGGAAAACATTTTCTGTATTATTTCTTAAGGACACAGATATAGTGATTAAATGTCATTGCTCTATGCACAAATAGTAAAGATCTTAACTTTAAAAAGAAGCTACAATTCAGAAATGCCAAAGCACAAGAAATAATGCATAAGTCACATTGTATGCAATTAGCCATAGTTGCCATAGTTGCAAATTAAATTTCTCCAAAATTTGTAATATATAAACCAAATCATCCCCATGCAAACAAGTGCATCCAGGACATACAAATACATGACCCTGACAACATCAATGCACAATACGTACACACAACGCAAGCATAATAAATATTCCTTTGTCAGCTCTTCATAAGGAAAAAAACATACTGACTAAAAGTTTTTGTATTATCAGAAAAAAAAACATTTATCTTAACAAATCTTAACAAACGACAGATGAAAACAAACTAGGCCACTCAAAAGATGGAGCTGAGAAGACCTATTAGATACAGTGAAAAGAAAAATTAAATACAAGGTTTACCCTTTGTCTTTATTGACGGAATCTTGGCAAGGGTTTTTTCAAAAGTACTTTGCCACAGCCTTCTTCCCAAGTCTGAGAGAAAGTGACTGTGCCAAAATCACTCAGCTGGCTTCATCACTAAGCAGAACTAGAAACCTAAGGTCTCCCAGTTTCCAACTTAGTGCTTTTAACCACCACATCAATCTATTTATTCTCAGCAGTTGCCAAAATTCTTTGGGCTTTAATTTCCTGACTTTTTTTTTCAATACATTTCATTTATTCTCAGTTCTTGGATTTTATTCCAAGCTTATCTAAGTGGTTCAGTTCTGCTTATGAGGATGAAACATGAAAACAGCTAACAAAAATACAGACATAAATCCACAAGTCAAAGTCACAAAAACCATATGAAGGACATTTGAGCTAGTGTTTCAAAGTGGGAGAAGGAAATAGCTGCTTTGAAAACTGAAACACATAAATCATACATTCAGACACTCCTAAGGAAACTTGAACTAATATCAGAAACAGAATGTTTTGTATGGTTAAGCCAAGCCAAAGGAATAGGTGCAGACAAGGAAACATACCAGTGAGTGACACAACATGATGTGAGCCAGAAGCTACACTCCTCACTTTGACATTTTCAAAACCTAGGAGAGGTTATGTCATGAGTTAAAGAGAGAAAATTCCTTTCACAGAGGTTTTTTGTGTTGCGGAATGTCACAAACAAAACTAAAGCTAAAAAATAAAAAGTGTCAGATATATAGAAATCATTGCTGTACAGGTCATGTTGGGTTACTACACTGCAAATAAATTTTAATAGATCAAGGGTCACTTTGATATGGCTGAATATTCTTTAAAAATGCAAGCATACAGATTTACAAATGAAATTAATTTTCAAGAACCACAACTTGGCTTAGGTAGCCTGAGTTGCTACAGGAGTTTGAACTAAATAAACGTTGCTATTATGAAAACTATTGAAAATAAAATGAATAGCAATAATGAGGTTTGAGAATGTCTTTCCTTGAACTATAATGCCTAGATTCTCAGGTTTCCTATAGGAAAAACAAAGCCTTAGATCATGTAGAACACAATATGAGACAAAATATGAACCTCTGTCTAAAGCAGTGGTTCTCAACCTTTTTATACCGGCAACCCCGGTCATAAGGATGCGCTGTGCACGCGCGGGGCGCCACGCATGCGCGGCAGCGCCCCATGCGCGGCATGTGTGCGGTGGCGCCATGCGCGCCGTGTGCGCGGTGGCGCCATGTGCGGCACGCATGTGTGGCGGCGCCCCATGCGTGGCGCACATGTGTGGCCCAGCCCCATGTGCGGCACACATATGCGGCGGCTCCCTTATGCATGGCCCCATGCACGGTGCACATGTGCGGGGGGCACCCCCATGTGCAGCCCCATGCATGGCACACATGCGCGGCACGGCGCACATGCGTGGTGCCGCCAGCTGAGAAAAAAATGGCGGATCGCGTTGTTTGGCGACTCCGTGAAATGGTCGTTCGACCCCAAATGGGGTCACGACCCACAGGTTGAGAACCGCTGGTCTAAAGTGTTGCTCTCCTTAATAGAGAAAAATGAGTCCTAGGTATCTTTGTCAGCTATAAGTTAAATGTGAGCCACTATCATGATGCAGCTGTTAAAAAGGCAATTACTATCTTTGAAAATATTAATATGCTTTGAAAAATTTATATCCTGCCCATCTCACTCTGCAAAATGGCTCTGGGCGGTATATGTGCACAAAAGCCCCAAACATGCATCAATACCATGTATAGCTTTAAACAAAAACAAACCTGGTACTTTGCAAGGTTCCTTTGCCCTCAAGAAGGAAGGAATATTTTTTTCTTGGCACATTCGCTTTGCTTGAGATGCCATACCAATTCCCCATTGAAATACAGAACCATTTTCTGCTCACACAAAAGGAAAATAAATTGTCAAGATTAAAAACAATTCCCCTGATAAAAGCTTGATGAAATACATCAGTGTGTCTTACTGATAGCAGCTTAACAGTTCGCATTTAGCACATAAAATGTAAAACATAATTTAGTTGTACACACAGTCCCTGGGTTACGATCATATGTTCAGCACTGCTATATTCCACCACCACCTTCCTACTGCCACCGCCGTCCCCAATGGACCTTCTTCCTTGTTCTCCTCAATGCTGCCATCTTCTTTTTCTTCCTAGAAGAACTAGAAGACTAGAAGACCTCCAAGGTCCCTTCCAGCTCTATTCTATTCTATTCTATTCCTCCTTTTCTTCAGCATTCACCTCGCTTCCCCTGTGCTGGGTTCATCAACGTCAGTCAGCCTCAGGCCCCATGACAGTGGTGGGCCTTCCCCTGCCCCTTGCTACTGCTCCACCCCTCACTGCCATCTCTGATCCCAGCAAAGACACCATAGGCCTTGGAGCTTGCCAGTGTCAGCAAGCCCAGTGCAGGGGAGGTAAGACAATGTCGAGGAAAAAGAAGACAATAATAGTACGGAGGAAGAAACAGGGAGGAAAGTCCACTGAAGGTCATGGTGGCAGAGGAAAGCCAACAGCAGAATACAGCAATGTCTTCCTCTCAGCCATGCTATACAGGGCAGGCAAAACGACAAATAGCAATAGCACTTAGACTTATATACTGCTTTACAGTGCTTTACAGCCCTCTCTAAGCATTTTACAGTCAGAATATTGCTCCCAACAATCTGGGTCCTCATTTTACCAATCTTGGAAGATAGGAAGCTGAGTCAACCTTGAGACAGTGAGAATAGAATTCATGAACTGCTGGCAGCTGGCAGTCAGCAGAAGTAGCCTGCAGTACTGCATTCTAACCACTGCGCCACCATGGTCAAATGAGTTGTGGGAAATAGGCAGTGGGGATGCTGAAGCAGATACAATTCATTCAGACCAATAAAATCAAGTTAGCCTCTTCTGGCTCGGTGATCCCTTGAAAGCATCCCTTGCCTGTGAAAAATCAAGGCTCAGGGCTGGGAAGAACCAAGACGGGAATAGCTTTGATCAGGGTGGAAAGCTGTCCGAGAATAGGGGTGTGATCGGAAACTTTCTCTGCTGGTTTCTGGTAAGCAGTCACTGGGAAAGCTGGCAGGTCACCTAACCACCACAATCAGAACTGCCTGAACTACTGTTGCTAAGTGTGTGATGTTTCACTCAATAACTACTTCACTGCATAACATACATTCATATCCCAATTAGGATTGTAACCCAGGGATTACCTGTAATATTTTCAAGATCCCTAATATGCTACACCTTCAACCAGTGAGAGGCACTTTGTGCACCTATTTTTAGAATGAGTTCCATACCATCCCAGTTAATGCCAGAAGAAACAATATAATATTGATTTCCAGGGCTTTATTGAATGAAAGTTATTAAGCAATTTATATGGGTCAAATGGCTGAAGGTAAAAGACCAAAATTATCCTAATTATAAATTCTTTTTAAAAGTCTTCCAAACCACTTTGATTAAGTGATCCGTGAAAGTTAAATAATCATCACAAAATATATTCCATAAAATACCTGATTTATATTAGCCTGTCACTGAATATTGAATCAATGAATTATTTCTTAAATACTTCATGTCTTTTCTAGCAAATTCACAGAGCAATTTCAGCTGCAAAATTAAACTCTTCTGATCGGGCACAGTATTATATCTTTATTGTTGTTAATTTCACCGTAAAGGTGTAACTCACCAATCACAGCAACAGCATGCCTGAGTCCAGCAGCAACATTTATTACTTTATCCTGTAAAGACTATGAGAGAAGTGAGAGGATTGGGAGAGGCTTTTAAGGAAATGTATATCATAAAAGATAGTAATCCTATTGAATTAGATACTTGATTTTTCAAATGGCTTTACAAACAGGAAGCATGAAGACATGGTACAATATCCTCAAAACCTACAGCAAAAATTTGCGGCAACTTCTAAAACAAAGGATTTCATTTTTACAAAACTGCTTTTTTTCTTCTCTCTGATGGGGTGATTAACAAGCTTTGGTGGGAAAAGCACCAAAGACCTTGTTCTGTTTTAGAATCAGAGACATCGAAGCAAGGCAGGAGTAACAAAACACAACTTCTTTATTGAGATCACAAACAGAACAGCAAACAAAATGGCGCTGGCTCTTTTATACTTTCCTTGCAGGGACAGCATCAGCCTATCAATGTAAGGATAGTCTCCCACCTTGCACATGCTCACAAGGCTGGAGATAGCCTGTCTGGTCCCGAGCAATCACATGGTCTACCCGGGCCTTCTGCAGCCTCCTGAGCCTGCTGAGTCATTCAGCAGGCCCTGGACATAACAGATCTCTTACCTTAATCATTGCAGGAATAGCGCATCTGCCTGAAATATCAGGAATTCCCAATTGTCCAAAGGAATTAGATCCACAGGAGAATACTTGGCCATTTCCTGAAAGACAGAGCAGCACTTTTGAACACTTTTATTGTCTACCTCAAGTCAAAGGTATTATGAATTTTCAGTGCAATATGCCAGGCAATACTTATTATTTGCCTAGTTCTATGATTGATTCCAATTCATGTAATCATAGACATTCCTTGAACCTCATGACCTCTACTGGTAGTCCTTGACTTACAACTATAATTGAACTTGGAATCAGGTCATAAACTATTACAGTAATAAGTTGAGGCACCCACAAGACCTGACTTAAATTTCCTGCCTTTTTTGCAATGATCATTAAGAGAACACAGCAGTCATTAAGCAAATACTATGGTCACCAAATAAAGCTATTCATTTGAATGGGTGTTGTTGTTTTTGCCAGAAACGGGCAGAATCACAGTCACATGACCATGGAAGGCTGCAACGGATATGTCATATGACCACAGGTGCTGGCGTAACCATTTATAACATCTGGAGGTGCTTGTAAAGCATCCATTCCATGGCCATTGTAACTTCAAATGGTTGTAAAACAGGTTGTTAAGCAAGGGCTACCTGTATATTCACTACTTATTTCTTGCGTGATTTAAATGCAGTGTAAGAACTTTAGAACATTAAAGGGATAAATTATAGGAGACAAAAGAATGAACAAGGGTGAAATAAAAACTGGAGTTAAAGGAACCATATAAAAAACAGAGCCACCAAAACAGCTGAAAACCAGAACTGAAAGGAAGTTTCCTAGCTGCAGAGTAGTTTCAGAGATTTATGTTTATAAGGAAAAGGTAAACACATTTTAACCTTCTGCAAGTCACCCAGAGTCATTGGCAAGTGAATGAATGAATGAATGAATGAAGGTAAAGACAGAACTGTTCTTTAACTTTGTGCTATTCTAAGAACAACTCACCATATTTTGTCTAGCCTAATCATTGTTATTTTAAAAAGCCAATATAATTCAATAAATATTAATTACATCTATATCTCATTGGAAGTAACCGAATGGGACTTTTAATACTAATTTAGCTTTATTTTAGAACTTCATTGTTATGTTGTGCAGTTCTATAAGCACTGGCCACACAGTGAGTACCAAAGTCTTTCTGCATAACTCGTTTTCTTAATTATTGTGCTTAATTCAGTTGAAAATGGTCCCATTTCCAAACATTCAATAATAGCTAATTTTTAAATTTTTATACACAATACACAATTCTGAAGATCTTGGAACCTCTTGGAGGCACACACAGGATCCAAGGCTTTCACTATACGCAATGATTTGCTTCAATATTCATCCAAGCCTTTGCCCAGGGACAGTGAGACCCATCACTTCATCATGTTTGCCAGCTTTATAGTTTACATGTAACTATTTTATTGAAATTCTTTGTTTGATTGTTGTGAGCCGCCCAGAATCATTGAGAGTTGGGTGGCATATAAGTCCAATAAATTACGACAGATTTACCAGCAAGTACAATTGTAAAATCCCAGCCACAGGCAACTTGCACGATAGGACAGCCACAAAGAGAAGAACATAAGGTAAAATGCGTCACATCCTCAGTATGACCAAGTCCCAACTGTCCATCTTTATTCTGGCCACAGAAAAAGATCTCTCCAGTATCTGTGAAATAAACAAATAGCATCAGACTTATCTATAGCCAATGGACCATATAACTCAATAGATTTAACCATATTATGCCAGCAATTGTTATTTAGGAACTACTTTCGTAATAACAATTCTCAGTGCTGTTTTCCCCTGTAACAAAATATTGCATTTGTGGCTTTCAGGTATTGTTGGATTCCCAGTCTCAATCAGAATACCTAACCAGAAACTACTCAAAGTACATATACATACATACAGATATATAAACACAAAATCTACTTGATAGCTCTAAGATAGCTATCTGAATTCCCAACTTGGATGTTTTATCCTACAAATTAAAGCATGCAGGCTCTGCGATGAAAATGCATGTGACATTCATAGGTCTTGTCGCGCCTATGCAGATAAACTATAAGAGATTAAATGAACACATTCTGATTATGGATTTTGCGGAAAAATGGCAAATGGTAGGGCATGTGACATCAAATTCATTATGATGGAAATGGTGTCATGAGAAACATAATAACATAATATAGAGCCGAGGTGGCATAACAGTTAGAGTGCAGTACTGCAGGCCACTTTAGCTGACTGTGTTCAGCAGGTCAGCGGTTCAAATCTCACCGGCTCAAAGTTGACTCAGCCTTCCATCCTTCCGAGGTAGGTAAAATGAGGACCCAGATTGTTGGGGGCAATGTAAATATATATATATACATTGCTTACTGGTGTACACCGCTTAGAGAGTGCTTGCACTTAAAGTGGTATATATGTCTCATAAATAAATAAATAAATCATTTGACATCATCCCAGCTTCAAACAGATACCTATGCAACTAATCTTCAATTAACTTCTATACAGATTTAACCCAAATGTGTTTATTATTGAACTCACTGGAATAGCTTATGATTTAAATCACTGAATCAGTGATCATTTGCATCACCATCTTCTTTAGATTGTTTTTTTTTAATATGTTACTAATTTTTTATAATTACAGTACAAATCTTTAGTGCTTAGTAAACAATGTGTTATCTGGGTCCACATATTTAACATAATAATGCATCTTAAATTCCTACTCTCTAATCCGTTTTTCTAGCCATTGATAAAATACATCCCATGTTTGAAAGTATTCTGTATCTTCTTTCTCTTTCATTTTCAATGTAAGCCTGTCCATTTCCACACAGTCCAAAATTTTCTTAATTATCTCTTCTTCAGTTGGTATTTCTTCATTTTTCCAATGCTGTGCAAATGTAATTCTCACTGCTGTTAACACATGTAACATTAAATATACACATTCTTTATCATAGTTTTCTCAGGTTACCATCTTCTTTAGATTGTTATGTCAATTATTCTAGAACAATTGTAGGAGCATTAAGGTACTTACTAAATGGATTCTTTAAGGGTATAATTAATGAGAAGTCATATCATCATTTCTTAAGTAATTGCATGTTGTTGGTTCGTTTTTAAAATATTCTTTAGCCCCATCTAACATTGGCATAAAATTTCCCATTTAAGAACACTGAAACAATAATATCTACCACAATCCAATTCTGGATGCATGCTTTTTTTCTAAATTCCCTAAGCTGTATTTCTCCTCAGTTCAAAAACTTATCAAAAGTATTTAAAATCTAATTCTATTGAGACCGGCTTCATGTTTAGATATCACTCAAGCCTTCAATAAACCTTGATTACCAATAGAGACATAGGGGAGAGCTACCATGTGGAATTTTGGGGGGGATCTCTCAATGGCCTCTACTAGTATTAATCCCAGAATATTGCTGGAGTGCTTCAGTGGATCAGGAATTGGAGGTTCTGCATTACACAGTGACTCCATTTCTATTTGTAAGACTTGCATTGGCTAATTACAATGGGGAGATTTTATTTCATCTCATGGCCCTTGCATTGTGATGTCTCCTGGTTCTATTCTTCTTGAAAATAGTTATCCAGAGATCTATATAAGAGAGGTGTGCAAATATTTGACAGTTGACTGGAGACGGTGATGAATTGGATAATGACCAATACTATGTATACTGTATACTGAAATGAAATCCAGATAAAATGGAGATACTATGGAAAAGGAGTTCTCAAGCCTGGAACCTGGAAAGGTGTCCTGTTCTAGAAAAGGGAAATATACCCCTCAGAAGAGATATACAGTCTGGGGGCTCTCTCGGTTTCCAGGCTGATTCTTGAAGAACAGTTGGCCTCCATGGCAAGGAAGCCTTATGTCCTGCTACAAATCTACATGGATTCAAGCAGTCTAGTCTCAGATAACTTAGGTTCAGCATCCCTAGTCCTAATAATCTACAACTGGATTATAGCAATATGTCAATGTAGCTTTCTCATCCAGAAGTCACAGCTGGTATAAAATTCAGTTGCCTGATTATTAAGTGAAGCAACAAAATGGAAACAAATATACTAGCTGGTTGCTGTGATATACCAGGCCCAATTTAATAAGCTTGTAGAAGTACATAGTGCTAAATGGTATAGGATCAAGTGCTTAAAAAAGACCAATATCACTCAACCTATATGAGTAACTGAGAAGCTGGCTTCTTAGTGGCAGCACATCTCCTGAAGAGAATTTATTGGAGCTGTTTTTCTGAAAATCGTGCCTGTTCATTTGCAGAATAACATCTGCTTTAGGACAAAACTGCTTTTGTACTGCCTCTTCGAAATGAAGTGATCTCAGCTTGGATTCTTTCTATTTTTATTGTTTTGTTTTAGGAAAAGTAGTGTTATCATTTATTGTTCTGTAATTGCTATGTTCAAATTTTTACTATCTTGTTCAGCATGGTGTGACTCCTTGAGGAAGAATGGGTTAAAGATGATGACAAGTGTGACACAATATCTAACAAACCCTAGGAACATGGAGGATGAAGCCTTTTATAGGAAGTAACAGGGATATTTCAGAAGATTACAGACTCCATTGGAGGTGGAGGTAATGCCCGAAAGAGACTCAAGCTAATTCCATCTTAATTATGCTAGGTATAAGTTGAACTGGAGAATTGTTTTGACAGACTTTTAAGATTTGGCCACATTACTATTTGAAATAAAGATCTTTCCAAGCCAAGGGGTTCCTGTTTCCCGAGTTTGATTTTCTTTGAAGGGCTTGATAAAAAATGTTGAAGATAGCAATATGGAGCAGCATCATAGCTTTAACTTCCTTTTCTCCATACAACAGCATATATATTTCAGTTTGTTATATTATGTATATAGGGGGAAATCTAGGATCCATAAACATCATACAAAAACAGAAATGTAGCTAAGGGTTGTGACTGATCATGCAGGAAGGATCTACAATCTGCCCAGAGCTAAACTTCACAGTACATAAGGAAATATTATAGTTAAGATTTTTACCGGTAAGAATAGCAGAATGACCTCCACCACCAGTAATGCTTTTGATACAATTCTGATTAAAGATAAATGACTTCACAGCCTTCGGCAGCAGCAGATCATTTTTATGACCAAGGCCAAGTTGTCCATAACTGTTTGCTCCCTGAAAAAAAGTAAGGGAGGGGACGAAATAGACTTATTTAAACTTTGATTAATTCAGAGATACCCAAGATACTATCTATTTGTATCTTACAGACCAGTGAGGGCAAATCTTTTATAGACTGAGTGCCCAAACTGAAACCCAAAACCCACTTATGTATCGTCGGGTGCCGGGTGGGCATAGCCCATTGGCTGGGTGTGGCCAATTGGCTGAGTGTGGCTGCGGTGGTAACGCTAGACTGGGTGGGACTAAAAAGTTCAATCAATTCCAACTTTGTGAGATCTTTTTTTTTTCCCGAGAAGCTGAAATTGATTGATTGATTGAACCTGAAATTGATTGATTGATTGAAGACTAAAGCGAAAAGGTTTTATAAAACCCAGCTGAAGGCCTAGGACTGGGGTGACGGTGCACGTGCCCAAGAGAGGGCTCTGTGTGCCACCTGTGGCACTCGTGCCATAGGTTCACCACCACAGTTATAGACAAATACATCATACATTGAACTATAGTTATGGTGTTTTTAGGAATTACTCGTAATTGTTTGTAATAGCCCTTTCCGGACAATCTGTCAATTCATGGTCATTTAGAGATCATCTTTGCCAGTTGAGAGTTCAAACGAAAGCCTATAGATATTGAACACAACATTGTACCCATCACACACACAGCTCTTTATTGAAGTTTTACATTTACTAGTTTATTATTGAAAAGATAATCTTTTAAAACATACATACTAGAAATTGGCAAACCTTACACTGAGTTCAATTTTGTCAACAATGCCTGGCAGCAGAGAGGACTATTATACTTAGATTACAAAACAGCAGATGGCACCAAGGAATTTAGAAAAAGGCTAACTATATATTTATCAGGACTCTTACAGAAGAAGTCTGAAATAATAACAACAACAACAATAATAATAATAACACCCCAGACTTAACAATTGTCGATAAGAAAGACAAAAAAGTCTGGATAGTGGACGTGACAGTGCCTGGAGACAGCAGAATAGAAGAGAAAGAACTGGAGAAGATAACAAAATACAAAGACCTACAAATAGAAATAGAAAGACTGTGGCAAAAGCAAGCAAGGGTAGTACCAATAGTCATAGGCTCCTTGGGTGCAATCCCAAAACAACTGGAGCACCACTTGAACACCATTGGCATTGACAAATTCGCTATAGTCAATTGCAAAAGGCAGCCTTATTAGGAACTGCTTCCATCCTGCGACGATATCTGTAATACCATCAAACATCCACATCTGCCTATCCCAGGTCCTGGGTAAGGACTCGATAGGTAGACAAAATGCCAAATCCAGTCTGAACATCTGGCTGACTGTGCGATGATCCATAATAAAAGTTGGAAGGGACCTTGGATGTCATCTAGTCCAACCCCCTGCTTGGGCAGAAAACTCTATACCATTTCAGACAAATGGCTGTCCAGTCTCTTCTTAAAAACTTCCAGTGTTGGAGCATTCACAGCTTCTGGAGACAGGTTGTTCCACTGATTAATTGTTCTAACTGTCAGGAAATTTCTCCTTAGTTCTAGGTTGCTTCTCTCTTTGGTTAGTTTCCATCCATTGCTTCTCGTCTTGCCTTCAGGTGCTTTGGAGAATAGCTTGACTCCCTCTTCTTTGTGGCAGCCCCTGAGATATTGGAACACTGCTATCATGTCCCCCTTTGTCCTTCTCTTCTTTAAATTAGACATACCCAATTCCAGCAACCGTTCCTTATATGTTTTAGCCTCCAGTCCTCTAATTATCTTTGTTACTCTTCTCTGTACTTTCTAGAGTCTCAACATCTTTTTTACATCGTGGTGACCAAAACTAGATGCAGTATTCCAAGTGTGTCCTTACCAAGGCATTGTAAAGTGGTATTAACACTTCATGTGATCTTGATTCTATCCCTCTGATAATGCAGCCTAGCACTGTGTTGGCTTTTTTGGCAGCTGCAGCACACTGCTGGCTCATATTTAAGTGATTGTCCACTAGGACTCTGAGATCCCTCTCACAGTTGCTATTATTGAGCAAGATACTACCTATATCAGTGGAAGCGAACCGATGGCACGGGTGCCAGAGGCGACACTCAGAGCGCTCTCTGTGGGCATGCGTGCCATTGCCCCAGTCCTAGGCCTTCATCTGCGTTTTATAAAACCTTTTCACTTTAGACCTCCACTGCCGTGTGCAAAAAAATAAAAGGTTCAATCAGTCAATTTCAACTTCTCGTGGGAAAAAAAAACTTGCAAAGTTGGAATTGATTGACTAAACTTTTTAGTCCCACCCAGTTGTTGTTACTACCGCAGCCACGCCCACCCAATGGGCCACATCCACCCAATTGGCCACACCCAGCCAATGGGCCACATCCACCCGGCACCCAACAATGCATAAGTGGGCTTTGGGTTGCAGTTTGGGCACTCAGTCTCTAAAAGGTTCGCCATCACTGACCTATACTATACTGTGCATTTGGTTTTTCTTACCTAAATGTAGAACCTTACTTTTTTCACCATTGAATTTCATTTTGTTAGATAGCAGCCAATTACAGAAGAGAATTTGTCAGCCATACCTGGAGATATTAAGAGCTGAAATACGCCCTTTTCCAAGTTGGTTATTATAATAATGTAAATTTAAGAAAAGTAATGTTGCTTTTTATCTTTCTCCTTTCCAATATTTCTGTTAATTGCATCATTTACATTATACATCTTTCCTGTTAGCACTTTTCTACTTTCAGAGCAATTTTAAATTAAAAAATCCTATAAGAATATTTTATATATAAATAAGCAGCTCCTCAGGAACTCCATCATATAATATCAGTCATTGTATCAAAGATTTTCACACGCTCCTCTTCCAATGTTATTAGTTTATTTATTTAAGCTTACCTACCATTCCAATCCACAAAGATTTTGAGCAACTTACAAACCCCTCTGCGGTTAGAGATAAAAGGCCAGTTACATGAACTTTAGTCACAGGAATAAACATCAAACACATACCACAGCTGGAAACATTTTATTTGTCTTTTTGAACAACTAAGTTATAATATGGAGTCATAGAGTTGGAAACTAATACAAGGATTATCTACATCTAGTCCTCTGCAAGCGAAACCAATGAAATTATCCACGAAAGAGGGCCGTTCAAACTCTTCTTAATTATCTCTAGTGATGGAGAACCCACATCCTCCATAAGAGTAGGTACAACACTAAACTACCTCCTCTCATTTACTGTGAAACAAGGTTATAAAACCAGTTGAAACAACCTTGTCGGTCCAAACAATTGACAGACTGGCAGTCAGCCTAATGTTGGGGTGGGGAGAGGAGGGATGCTTTTCCAAAGAACAAGCTCTGTGGGCTGAGAAGTCTCATTCCTATGGTACATGAAAAGTATGCCTCTTTGGGTGAAGCTAGAAAGCTCCCATAGGTGTACATAATCTCCTAGTCCCAAACCGTAATATAAGCTATCATCCAGAAATGCCTTTATTCACGCATCAGAGAAGGAACAAGATTGTCATTGCTCAAAAGAATATATGGATACAATTTTCCCAATAGCAGTGTTCCAGTATTGGAGAGCTGCCATAAAGAAGAGGGATCAACTTATTTTCCAAAGCATCAGAAGGCAAGACAAGAAACAATGGATGGAAACTAATCAAGGAGAGAAGCAACCTGGAATTAAGGAGAAACTTCCTAACAGTGAGGACAATTAACCAGTGGAACAGCTTGCATTTAGAAGTTGTGTGTGCTTCGTCACTGGAGGTTTTTAAGAAGAGATTGAACAGCCACCTGTCTGAAATGGTATAGGGTCTCCTGCTTGAGCAGGGGGTTGGACTAGAAGACCTCCAAGGTCCCTACCAGCTGATTCTGATTCAATACAGGTAGTCTTCGACTTAGACCATGGTTGAACCCAAATTTTCTGTTGTTAACTGAGGAATTTGTTAACTGAGTTTTGCCCCATTATACAACCTTTCTTGCCGTAGTTGTTAAGTGAATCACTGGAGTTGTTAAATTAGTAACAGGGTTAAGTGAATCTAGCTGCCCCATTGACTTTGCTTGTCAGAAGGTCACAAATTGTGATCACATGACCCAGAGACACTGCAACTGCTATAAATATGAGTCAGTTGCCAAGTGTCTGAATTTTGATCATGTGATCATACTGCAATGGTCGTTAAGTGTGAAAAACAGTCAAGTCACTTTTTTCAGTGCTGTTATAACTTTGAACAGTTACTAAATGAACTATTGTAAATGGAGGACTACCTGTATTTTTACATTGCTAGAATATTCAGCTATTAGGTGGCTAATCCTAGATGCAGCAAATTCCAACAGAGGAGTTCCAACATGAAACTAATAAGTTAGCATTGATTCAGAATTAAGTTTATCAAATTTAATTGTGCCTCTTGACTTACAGGTTTTTATCCTACTGGGTGCTCATTAATTTACAGGGACCAAAGATTTTATGCTGTTTTCTGTAACGCTCCTCACAAAGCAGCCACGACTAACCGGCTAACCAAGTAAGAACCACTGGCCACCAGGGAGCAGCAAATGCCAAAGTTCCACTCACGGCAAGACTGGAATATCCAGACTTTCTCCCCCAATGAGGGAAAAGTCTTAACAGAGACTTTTAACTTTCCTTTTAAGCGTATGAAAGAATTTGAAGGCCAGATAAAACTCTTCGGCGACGCTCTTAAACTGCTGCCATTGCAACTATACGAACAATTCAATTTTCCGAGCAGCGCTGCTGAACGCGTTGTGAATGGAGCTCAGCTCCTTTCGAAAGCGCCCGATAGCGGAGACGTTAAAAGGCTTGTTAATTCGGACTGCGATATGATGGGTGTCTGGATCCACAAAGGAATTAGGCGTGACAAGAAGCGCTTCTTTGCTTGCTTGCCTGTCGGGTAAATTATTAATAGCCGCAGGTGTTTCCCGCCTAGTTTCAACCCCAGCCAGAGCTAATCGACAGCTAATTCTTCCGAAGATATAATTTTAACAAGATCCTGCTAGTTTCACTGATGGGTGAAAGGGAATTGGAGGCGGGGGGTGTAAAAATACTAATCACCACCACCGTCTTGCTGCGTGATGACAAATACATGTCAAACGCTTGATTTGCAAACACAACAACGGTCTGCAAAACGCGGGAAAATATCCACTTGCAAAGACGAAGTCCTCCCCTTTTTTTCCTCGCCCGTAGCCTGACCCACGATAGGCCCTTTTTCTTCCTCCCCGGGCCCGTAAGGAAGGCCACTTCCTTCCGCCCTCTTAGCACCGCTAACAGGGACCTACCCAAGCTAGCAGCGCTCGTGTGTCGTCCTGGCGGGCGACGGCCATAGTAGTCGCCGAAGAAGGCGGAACCCACTTGCGGAAGCGCTGGTGGAGGCCTATAGGTCCGCCTTTCCCGGCTTCTCGCTGCAATTGCTTGCGAGCGAGCAGTTTTACGATATATTCAAACCGAAGGCTGGAGGTTTGTCGACCTAGCCACCCGGGCAGGTAGAGGGGGGGGGGGCTACAGCCAGTGCAGTGGTCGTTTCCCATTCGACTTTTGCAGCTGTGGCTTGGAGCTGTATAGAAGGTGTGGCGATGCGAACGCGTGACTGGAGTGCTGAGCGTGAACCCAGGAATACGCGGACAACACTTGTCAAAGGAGTTGTTTTTGTTCTCTTTGTGTATGTAAGATAAGTGGGTGGGTGTGTAAGACTAAGCCTCCTTTGAGTGGAGCTATAGCTATAGCACTTAGCACCTAGACTTATATAAGACATATATATAAGAGCAACAAAGATGATTAGGGGACTGGAGGCTAAAACATATGAAGCAAAACTGGGCATGACTAGTCTAGTGAAGGACCAGGGGAGACATGATAGCAGTGTTCCAATATATGAGGGACTGTCATAAAGAGGAGGGGGGGGTCAACCTATTTTCCAAAGCATCTGAAGGCCAGACAAGGAATAACGGATGGAAACTGATCGATTCAACCTAGAAATGAGAAATTTTCTGACAGTGTGAACAATCAACTAATGGAACAGTTTGCCTTCAGATGTTATGCAAGTTTCATCACTGGAAGCTTTCAAGAAGAGACTGGACTGCCATATGTCAGAAATGATGTAGGGTCTCCTGCTTTGGGGGGGGGGGAGGTTGGACTGGATGACCTACAAGGTCCCATCCAACTCTGTTATTCTGATTCTTACATACCGCTTCACAGCGCTTTACAGCCCTCTCTAAGCCGTTAACAGAATCAACATATTGCTCCCAACAATCTGGGTTCTCATTTTACCGACCTCAGAAGGATGGAAGTCAACCTTGAGCCGCTCAGGATCGAACTCCTGGAGTGAGCAGTGAGGTAGCCTGCAGTACTGCATTCTAACCACTATACTACATCACCTGCATGATTCCTGGTGGACACATCCATGTCTCTTGGCAACTGTGTTGAAAGAAAAGTCTTCATCCTGGTTCATCCAAGCCGGGGATAAATAAATAACATGGCGACTGCTTTGGGAAGAAGGTTGTAGTTTATTGAAGAGGCAGAAAGATAGTTCTTGCAGGAAAGACCAGAGAAAAAGAAGGGAAGGGCTGAGCACATGAGTAGTAGGTTTTTATAGTCTCTGAAAGCCTTTTGTTTGGAATAGTTTCCTGTTCCTGTGGTATGAACTTTGAGGCTATTTCCTGTGTCATGTATTCTGACCTGAGTTTAGGTGTGCCTCTCTGGTATTCTTTATGGTGATGGGTTAGCCCTATTATATCCTGCTTCCCTGGTTATGGGGCTAATGGTTCCTAGAATTTGGGTGGGGTATGCAGATTTTAGGTCTTTGTCTTCTTGATCTTCTGGCTCCAACTTTCCTGATGGTTTACATCTGCATTTGTACAGGGCTGGCTTCTGCTTGGGGGAGGGAGACCTAGGGCTATCAAGGAAAACTAGGCATGCTTTTCTGTCTCTTTAAGATCCTTGAAGGAAATATATTTTTCTGCCCTCTTTAATATTTCCTTCTCTGGGGCTGACTTCCCACAGTATGGAAGTAGTTTACTGTAGCTTTTTTGCTTCCCAGCCCTGGGATTTGGTGTTGTTTCCCATATTACACATAAATGAAATTATGTAGATGTGAAAAAAATCTTCACACAGGAATATACTGGCTGGACTCACTTAATGACCACAATTGGTGAAACATCTTCATTAAATAACAAACAATATGGTCATTAAGTCAGAGGTAATATGACTACATATGACTATGCTGCACTTTTGATCTCAGTTTCTCTTCAGTGGTTAAGTTCAGACAATCATACAATCATGACTTACTGCTGGCTTCTCCCCTTGATTTTGCTTATCAGAAGCCAGCTGTGAAGCTTGTAAATAGCACTGTGATAAAATCAAGGACCAGTCCTAAAGCTGTCATAAGTTTGAACAGTTGCTAAATGGGGCAGTCATTAACCAAGGACTATCTATTTTCTAATGTGCCCACTGGTGGTCTTAAAACAACTCTGAATAAAAGTGACCTGAGGCATTTGAATTACAGATGGTTTTATAATTGCAGCATGCAAGTTATCATAGAAAAGGTATATTTATTTCGCTTATTTGTTACAACATTGGGAATCTCTGGTTTGGTTGAAGATATCACAAGTCAATATGGTTCTAAATAAGTCTAGTCTGCTTTGGTCAGAGGGACTGACCAAATACTATAATAGTTATTTATTTGTACTTATTTTTTAAAATTGGTTTGCCGCCCATCTCGCTGCAAGGCTGTCATAAAAACATGGTCTTGATTTGCCTCTGCACTATAAAGAGGAAAGAAGCTAAAACAAATACACATTGACATAATCTCTGGTTTATTTCATTTTCACTTGTCCTAACTTCCACCTGATTTAACATCCATCAATAGTTCAACTTGATGGCATCCATGATACATCTGTTGCCTGACATATTCATGATGAGCAAGGCTAGCTAAAAAATCTCACCAGGAAGGTTCTCCTGAAATCAACTTTCTGACAATAAAACATTTTTCAACTTTCCTGAAAGTCCATCACTGACATTTTGTACTCAATCATTTCAGAAGCTACAATTTATGAAATATGCAGACAGAGAGCTGTGTTAGTCTATAGTGATAGAAAATCAGAAAACGTCTGCAGAATCTTTTCTGACTAACAATTTTTATTAAAAGGCATAAAGTTTCATGAATTTTGATATAAATAACTAAGCTGATGAAGTGAAATACTGAGTTTTAGAGTTTGGTAACACTTGTTGAAAAAAGCAAAAACAATTGCTGGCTGTCATCGTAAGTGCATTTTACAAATAGTATTTCACAAGGCCCTATTGTTTTGTTTAGCAAATGGACTGTCACAGAAATTGATGTTGATTAAGGAGAATACAGACTGGCTGGCCCAAGGTTAACAAAGTTTCCATACCTAAAAGAGTACTAAAATCTGGGTCTGCCCACTTCTAGGACCTTAGCCACTTATACTATGGTGGTTCTAAATCAGGGGTGTTCAAACTTGACCCTTTTATGACTTGTGGACTTCAAGTCCCAGAATTCCTCAGCCAACATGCCAGGCTTTCTGTTGATCAGAATTAGTCATGTCTTCTGAATTAGTACTGGTGAGTTTGGGCCAGTCACTTTCTCTTAACCCAATCAACCTCACAGGATTGTTGTGGGGAAAATAGGAGGAGGAAGGTATGTTGAATATGCTTATTGTCTTGAGTTATTTGTAAAAATAATAAAAGGTGGGATACAAGGTTTATGAAACTGGAATATAATTACAATAAACTTACTAAAATTCTGCTCAAGACAAAATGGTCTGATTAAAAATTGCAACTTGCACTGAACAGCTAGGCTCTTCGGTCTGGTATGTAATACTAGTGTAACCAAATGGTATCAGAGTGTATACACAGGTAATATCAGCTTTCTATCTTCATCCTTTATATCTGCAACTAAATTTGATAACCAAATAAAGATATAATGGGATAAGTCAACACATATCCCTACTGATTTTACAGTTTTCACTAAATCATTGTACGATTCCTTTGATTTTTGTTTCAGGTACTGTGTGAACCAAGTTAATGTGTGGTTTGTAAGCCATGCAGTAATTCCAACATTTTGACTTGTGGGCGCTAGAGGAAGCATGTTGTGGGCAATCAGGAAGCAGGGCCTGTCCATTCACAACATAGCTGGCATGATGGCTTGTGCAATCATAAAATAAAAAGTAAGGCCAAGATCCTGGCATACAAAATAGATTCTTAGGTATCCATTTTGCACCTAGGTACCTGCTGATGGGAGAGCATGATATATAAATTCAGCCAGTTTTGGATGGTTCAGCAAGTTCTGTTTAAGTAAACTATAGCTTAGCATGATGTTCAAATTCAATCACAACTTCCCAAATTATAAACGCTGTATGCTATTTGATATTATTCATATAGAAATGTAATAGGCAAAATGGAACATGCTGTCCTTACTCAGAAACAAATGTACTGTACTTATTTATATTCAGAGATAAGAAATATTACATTATTGAATGCAATAATACCATTGTATTCAACTGATTCCTATTAGTAAGTATGTATGTGGCTATAGCTGTGGTTTTTGCAACTAAAAAAAAAAAACACGTTGGGAGATAAACCAGAATACAGGCTTCTTGAGATAGTTTTAAGGTTTTATTGCTCCTTCCATGGCAGCTAATACTAACCATCATTGCTTGCACGAAATAATGGGCTATATGGACCATTAGCTTTTAAATGTAGCATTTCATAATATAGTCTATAAATTTTTCTAGATAAATTATTCTACTTTCTTTTCAAATCATTTTGAAAGGACCTGAAAAGAGAAGGGAAGAGTGGTATGTAAACATTGATATGAATCTTCCAAGAAACTTTATTTAAACAAAAAACATTTTCCTTTCATTGATCATTTTGGAAAGAAGCATTCCGCACGAAGCACAAAAGCAGTATTATCTTGCTAGAATGTGTATGTGTGGGATCCACAGCTACTGAATGCAGAAAGGTTATTCGACAGATTAGATTCCCAGTTACTTGTCCATCTTGCTGAGGGCCTCACTGACAATGTCCAGTTCATGCCGTAGCTCATTCACCACATGTGCAATACTTCGTGGATCTTTCAGGATGTGAACACTTTGGGTATATGGATTGTAATTCACTCCAAATGGGCGTTTGATTGTCTTTGCAAACTCTCTGTTCAGATGGGGGGGAAAGGAGAATTAATTGTCTACATGGTGGCACTTTCAGTTTAAACATTTAAGTAGATTAATAATTGTCCTGCCACTGTTTCTAATCTATTGAATGATTGCCATCAAAGAGTAAAAAAAACGTGGCAGTTGTGATAGGGTGGACCAGAAATAAAATAATGGCCTCCAGATGTTTTCAACCCCAACTAATAGATCCAGTGGCAAGGAGTTATGGGATTTATAGTCAACATTTTCCTACTCTATTGTGACCTATGCAGAAATAATGTCCCAGGAAAGAGACAAGAAAGGAGAGAAATAGTCCATAAATTTGTCCTAACTTGGAAAAAAAATAAACCCAGAGAAATAACTAAAAAAGGAAGATACTCCAGCACAGAGATGCCCCAAAATTAATTATCCCGGAAAAATGATATGAATGAGAAAGTTAAACGGATGCAGAAGCTGAGATCACACAGCAAAATAAGTCATAATTTTGTTTGCTTGCTTGACTTGTAGTTTTCCCTTTTGGTGAAGCCAGCTATCATATTTTATTCCATAAAGCACAGAAAAACTACAAATTACCTTTGTCTATGACCAATTTGCTGGAAAAAAGGAAAATAACAGTATCTAAAATATTTGACATTTTTTTCAGTGTGGCTGTGTTTGTCCTTGATAATACGAAATATAACAGAAAAGGCAAACCTCAAGGCAGCACTGCATTGTATTACAAGTAGCATTTACATTGTACTTTTGAGCATCAGGCCTTTTGGTAACCTAACACCAACCTAAATGGGAAAGGTGTTATTTTTTTCCCCAAGGTCAGGGAGTGAGACTAAATACATTCAGATGTCTTTCGCTCTGCCACGAAGGCAAACAAGGTCCAGGCAGAAGAAGAACATCGTGGCTTCAAAATCTAAGGGATTGGTTTGGACAAAACTCAGCAGCACTTTTTCGTGCGGCTGCTGATAAAAACAGGATCGCCAACATGATTGCCAACATCCGATAATGGATATGGCACAAGAAGAAGAAGAAGAAGTGGCAAACAGTAAATTACCTCATCTTTTCTTTTGCATCTTCAAAGCTTTCAGAAATAAAGTAAACTTCCTGGAAGGTAGTAATCATGCATTCTTGCTTGCAGGTGACACTAGGTTCAAAAGGCTTGACTTTGGCATTTCCGGAGAGCGCGTGCTGGTTATCAGAAATACCAAAATAGAAAAGATTGAAATGTGCATATTTTAGAGACATCCGTACTGAAGAATCTATTGAGATAGCTAGTAACCTAAAATTATAACATGACATTGTATTTGGACTTTAACTTTTAATGATTTTTGTTTGTTCTTACTTTATTTACAGTTACTTACTGTAATTCTTAAGAATCTGTTTTGTTCTATAAAGTGCACAACCTTCAAACTAAGAATCACCCTTGACCTCTGAGTCACCCAACTAGTAAGTGGTGCTAAGATGAAAACTAAAATTCACTTCAGTTATATGTAATTACAATTAAGTAGAGTTAATTCTACTGATAGTCATAATTCCTCCTTATCTGTCACATTCAAGATGATTCTTTGGTAACACATTTTGGGAATTTTTGTGGGTCACACTGAAATCTTTTGAGGGCTTCATGTTGCTCGGGGACTTTAGGTTGTATATTTCTGGACATGTTGAATGACATTGCTGGATACATTAGATTCTTGTTAACCCAAGTTTCCTTCTGCCAAACTTGCTTTAAATAAACAATATTTTATGGGGTAAAATATCATGCTAGAACATATAACATTGGAACCCATGAATGTTGTATTCAGTGATCTGTCAGATGCAAGAAATCAGGACCCCAAGGTCTGTTCAGATGAGTACAACTTATTCCATACTAGCTCATTACAAGAATCAGAACTACTAATGATCAAGGCAAACTAGTAGATAAGAGTCAATGGAATTCAAGGAGGGCTGGATTTAGAGCTGTTTTGGCCACAAAGGGACCCCAAACTGATGACACGCTTGACCTTCTCTCTCAGGCTCAGCATGGTCATCTCCAACATGATCCTTGGCTCTATTTCATGAGAGTTGTGGTCACAAAGAGTTGACACTAACTTGATAGCACATAATCAAACACCATATCATATCACTCACTGAGAAGATAACCAATGACAGATTTCCTTGAAGCTGTTTGGGGCATCAACAGCCATTCAAGTAAAAGTCTAAAGCAGAAGAACAATGAAGCCAAATGGAATAAATAAAAGTTCCACTTGAGTGTACAGTTGTAAAACTATTACACTAAATTACAGGCAGTATTTTTGAAGGTGATTTGGGGGCTTACCTTCAATTCGCTAATAGAAGAGAGCAAGCCAGCTCCATAGACTCTCAATTGCCCTTCTTGTTTGCATAAGCCAAATTCCACTGTGAAAAAGTAGCACTGAGAAGGAAGAAAGTGAAATGAGAAGAAGTAGCAGCTCTAACAGAGATGCACACAGTGAATAAAGCATAAACTCTGAGTGTTCATATGGTCTTGGTGGAAAGTAAAAGCCATTTTTCCAATGTTTCCAGATATATCAGCTGTGTCCATGCAACACACCATCTCATGGCTAACTGAACAATAGTAAACCCAAATTGTCTGGATTTACATAACTACCGGTAACTAAGCTGAATTCTAGTCAAGAACATTTTAGCCTAGTATGTGCTGTGGGCTCAGCCTTCAGTGACAATAATATCTCAATCAACATGGCCAAGATGGTTAGATGATCTCAGAGTTACAAAAATGTGAGAACCACTCTGAGAAATAGTAGCAGTGTACCACCGTAGGGTTAGGTTCCCTTGCATGAATGAAAAATAGAAGATCCCTTCAGAGTTTTTCCTATGGCAGATGGCTTATCTTCCTTAGCCAGACACAAAAGGAAAGCAACTCAACATTTTTTTTTCTAAAGTGCATAAAGTTTCTAGATTGCTGTCAACATTTTTGAAAATGCAGTACTCAGTTTGGAGAAAAAAAAATAGTGGAATTTCTATCATCCCAGAAGGCAAGTACTGCTGCCTTGTTTCCCAGTTCGTGTACTGTTATTAAAGGCATGGTACTATGGTAAGATGTTGAACAAGGATCAAGATGACCCAGGTTCAGGATCAAACTCGGCCACGCAAAGTTACCAAATGACTTGGGATCAGTCACTTTCTTTACAGTTCCATTTATTTCACAGTTTCATTGGGGGGAGTAGAATGGGATGAGTGACCCTTATGTATGCTATGTTGAGCTCCTGAAGGAACAGCAAAGTATCATTTCAGTACTATTTAAATTAAATAGTTAATTTAAAAGGCAGATTTATTTATATTCTCCAGCTCACGACATAGATTCCAGCAGGCTTCTGTTGTGGCAAATTTAAAGGAAATTGTCAGAAACAAATTTAGCTGAACTGCATTTGATAAATGTTTTTTTTTTCTTTTTGTAAGATGGAAAACAAAATTAGACATTATAAAAGCACTATTGAATGAACAAATCTACCTCTTTGGAAGGAGCCATTTTGTGGTTTTCATGAAAAGAAAAATATTTGGGCAGTTTATTAAGGTATTAGTCCTTTAAGCTTCACTGACAACCTCTCTTCCAAGGAGATGGGTGGCTTAATCCACAAGAACAGCTAGCTCCAGTATCAATACAGTAAACTGATCATTGCTCAATGGCAGGAATGCATAATATTGTCCTCCACCTGCACTGGGAAGGCTCACTGGGAAGGCAACCATCTCCCATCTTTTTCTGTTATGTAACAAAAATATTGTGCATTGATTTGTGCCACTTGAAGTGATTCTGTTCAAGTTGCCTGCTGAACTTCACTTTATTACAGGCAAACACCTCCAGTCAAATTGCCTATTGTTCATGGTAGTAGGAATGCTACCTCTCCTCTGTTTAATGATCACTGGTCACTCTCCCTTCCACAGTGTTTTTCCCCCCTTACATTCACAATGGAGCACTGAAAAGCTAGGTTTCCCCTCAACCTCAAATTTACTGATGAAAAGGTAAACCTTCCTTTGAAACAAAGAGGTAGAAAAGTTTTGCCATTTTCTCCCTATAGCCTAGGTGATAGGAATATACAAAACTGCAGTCTGTCTTTCTTTCTCTTTCTCTCTCTTTCCTTCCTTCCTCCCTCCTTCCCTCCCTCCCTTCCTTCCTTCCTTCCTTCCTTCCTTCCTTCCTTCCTTCCTTCCTTCCTTCCTTCTATAAAGAAAAAGGGGAACCCAACAATTAGGGACCAGGGCAGAACATCAGGATGTTCCTGTGGCCAAAGAGGAGAAAGGGAACGAAATCCAGAAAAGGATTTTCTAAGCCAGCTTCATTTTCAGTCTCTTTACAGAAAACAAGCAAAGGTATCCAGGGATAGCGGATTAGGGGCAAAAGGCCAAGATGGTGGAGTATCACCGCTTCAATGCATATATGCAATGGGTCAGGGCTTCAATCACAGGATTGTCTGCCATCTTAACTTTTTTCTCCTTTCTATCCCATCACAGTTACTCTTGAGCTAAAGCTTGCAGTCCAGAAAAGCTAGAGTTAAGCCTGCTGAAATCAGTGGTACTTTTAGAAGATTCATTTGATTGATTCACACTCAGTACATAAGCCAATCTGCCATGACCCTGGAATAAACACTCCAGTGAGCTGGAGGCAAATGACCAACTCTAGCCAAATAACCAGGATTGGCCATGTTCCAACTTTGTTCTGCTAAAAAGATACCCCCTTTTTAAATGTCTGAGATAGCTAAGAGGGATACATGAATAGAAACCCTGCCATACAAATGGAACACATTGCATTGGCAGGATTTTCTACTTACAGTGGCCAGCTTTTGAACAGCTTCATCTGAGGCTCCAAGTGATACCAATCCAATTTCCTGTGAGAACTGAGCAAAACTGGGCTCAGCCAGAAGAGGGACATGGCCCAAAAGTTCATGACAAGTATCCCTGAAAAACAGAGAAAACAAGGTGATACTACAACTTGCAATTGCAATATTTTGCAATTGCTGGATGTAAACCATCTCACATTAACATAGTTGGCTCAAAAACAGTAACTGTGAAAGGGACCTTGGAGTCCTACTATAGTGGATGACCACTTGACTATGAGCCAGCAGTGTGCAGCAGAGCCAAAAAAAGTGAATATAATCCTGGGTTGTATAAACAGAGGCATAGAATCAAAATCACACGAAGTATTAGTACTGCTTTATAAAACCCTAGTAAGACCACACCTGGAATACTGCAACCAATTTTGGTCACCATACTACAAAAAATATGTTGAGACTTGGAAAAAGTTCAGAGAAGAGCAACTAAAATGATCAAAGGCCTGGAGACTAAAACATATGAAGAGGGCTGCAGTACTTGGGTTTGGCTAGTCTAAAGAAAAGGAGAAACAGGGGTGACATGATAGCAGTATTCCAGTATTTGAGGGGATGCCACAAAGAAGAGGGGGTCAAATTATTCTCCAAAGCACCAGAGCGCAGGACAAGAAACAATGGTTGGAAACTGACCAAAGAGAGAAGCAACCTGGAATTAAGGAGAAACTTCCTAACTGTGAGGACAATTAACTAGTGGAACAGCTTGCCTTCAGAAATCGTGGGCACTCCATCACTGGAGAATTTTAAGAAAAGGCTAGAGACAGTCACTTGTCTGAAATGGTATAGGTTCTCTTGCTTAAGCAGGGGGCTGGACTAGAAGACCTCCAGGGTCCCTTCCAGCTCCTATTCTATTCTATTCTATTCTATTCTATTCTATTCTATTCTATTCTATTCTATTCTATTCTATTCTGCTCTACTCTACTCTATTCTACTCTACTGTACTCTATTCTACTCTACTCTACTCTACTCTACTCTATTTAGCATAATAATAGTTTGTCCAAAAAATTAACTTTCAATTTTGCTGTCTTCCCTCTCCCAAGACTATTCTAAAGAAAGAAATCTGTCCCAGCAGCAGATGTCTCAGCTAGACGTAATCCAGTACAAGGATTTGCAATATAATAATATTAAAAAATAATAATCTGTAGCACTGATTATTAGGTTCCAAACTGAATAGACTTGAAGAAGCTTATTATAATGTAGAAAGGTGGCCTTGAAGAAAATAGGGGACAACCATTAGTAAAGAGATTAATCCACAATAATCTTTTCTAGAATGGGGAAGAAACTCAAGATTGCACCACCTTGACTCTCTTTGGTATTACTTGCGGGGGGGGGGGAGAGAAATTCTGTCAGGCTTTCAAGATGCTAGTATTTTTTGCAGTGCCTATCTGCTGACCTGGTCTACCATTAAGGGCTGACATATAATCAGAATCAGTGTGTTACAATCCCCACTTACGGTTCTGGTGTATAAAGAGGATCTGAACTGTGCCGAACATACTGAGTGCAGTGAAATACTCTGAACGCTAAGCCTGCCAAGAAATCCCTGGGCGACAGGTATCCGGCAACGGGGCGGATGGTAAATCCAGTGCGTTCTGCAAAACCAAGGAGTAGTTCATAAGTGGCTTTTATATATTTCTCAATACAATCTTAAAAATTAACTTGACATCAAAATATCACAACAGGGGGGAATTGGTGATAGCAATCATCTATAACAGATTTAGTAAATAGGCCCAGTTGGGATTATAGGAATGTATGTCTCAGCAAGAAGCTGGAGAAGTTGAGGTGTGTCCAAAGCAAAAGCATTGTTAATAATATGATAAAACATCAAAGCATGGATATGCCACCTTGAGTTATTTTGACATTAGGCTATACAGAAATGTTACTATAAATAAATATCCAAAACCTCATATTTTGATAAAAAGTTAAAAACACCCTTTCCAAAACAGAAGGGGTCATTCACACAATATACTGCAGCAGAAAGTGGATGTCCCAGATTAGAACTGATACATTAAATAGCCTGTACACATACACTGTACACATCAAATAGTGCTCTCTATGGCAGGGGTCCTCAACCTTGGCAACTTTAAGACTCATGGACTTCAACTCCCAGAATTCTGGGAGTTGAAGTCCACAAGTCTTAAAGTTGCCAAGGTTGAGGACCCCTGCTCTATGGGATAGAATCCTCAAATAGACTTGTGCTGCAGTTATTTATCAACAGACAGGTTCATAACAAGACAGGACAGCCTTAATATATTTAGACTATTAACAATTTACTCTTAAAAGCAACTTGACAGGCAATGCCATTTGAATCTGGAGTGACACTGCATAGCAGTTACTGTCCTAATCATTGCCTTTTGGTTAATGAATTCCAGATGCTTTTCAGCATTCATCTTACCCAATGCACATGGCACATGGAACAACCTGCCTCCAGAAGCGGTGAATGCTCCAATACTGGAAGTTTTTAAGAAGAGACTGGACAGCCATTTGTCTGAAATGGTATAGGTATTTCCTGCCTGAGCAGGGAGTTGGACTAGATGACTTCCAAGGTCCCTTCCAACTTTAGTAGTAGTAGTAGTAGTAGTAGTAGTAATAGTAGTAGTAGTAGTAGTATCCTCTGGAGAACCTTTAACACCATTATTGTATGCAGGATTGCAAAGGTGCTTTGCTCAAGAGAAACATCCTCTTGATTCAGTTTCCAAAACAGTGGGTGATTCTCCTACTTCTGTGCTCTTCAAAACACCTATCTAGCACTCCCTGGTTTGGGTTGGGTTGGGTTGGGTTTTTTTTACAGGCACTGAGGAGGCTCCTAAGAGATATGAAGCACCTTATCAGGGTAAAAGGCTTCAACTTTACCTCAACCTCTTTACCTCAACAAAGAGCCTCATTGCCTCCTCAGTCAAGGTAAATGCAAGCCATCAAACAGAAACCTACTGTAATCTAGACACAGCATGAAGAACTGTTGCCAAAGCAGACCAACAGATTACTTTCCAAATAAATGTGGTCCTTAGTGGAGAAAGAGCTTGCTGCACTGTTTCTGTAATGGAACCTCTGCTTCAGCAAGAGCTCAGCACTGAACAGGCGTCTGACCCTTACCTTTAAGAAAAAGGGACACATCTTCTAACTGAGGTATGTTATCTTCTCGATACCCACAGTACTTTGAAAGCAAAGGCAGATTTTTCAGATATTCTCTGCACGCGTGGGTTGGATACAGTTTATTGAGTTCCCGAAATACAGTACCCCAAGTCTTGATTTCCTCCTCTGTGAATTTGACTTTGGGAATTGGATCACCACTGCAGAAAGAATTTTAAAAAATAATGTACAGTTCATTAACATTTGTTGAATATGAAAAACAACGGGTATTTTGCATAATGGCATCTTTTCTATTATTCTGCAAACTGGCCATTGGTTGCAAATCAGTTTGAGCCAACTGGAAAACGGAAGCTGAGCTTTTACAAATCTGGTATATATTACTGCAGCTGGACATTGAGTTACATTCAAAGAGGAAAGGGGGACCAGGGATTGTATAAGCACCTGTTCCAGTTGCTTTCAGCTAAATGTGTCCTTAAAAAGCTGATATAAATGTTCCCATGTGCTCTGTAGCACCTTCTTCAATCTCATAGAATGCAATCCTGCTTTATCAACTAGCAAATTCAGAAAATGAATCAAGACTTATCCAGAAGCATTAAAACATTCAGTGAAGGCTAAGAAGAGTTTTAAATACACAATTTGATGTTAGATATTTTTTACTAGCATAAGTGTTTTTGTAAAGTTTTTCCTCAGGTTGTGTTTTGTAATGTAAAGTTATAAACATAAACAATTACATATTTTCCCCTTATGAACTTTTTTCAATTTCCCCCCTTTTTCAAGTTTAACTTTTATTTTCCCCATGAAAATAAAATCACTTTGGTGAGATCTAGAAGCCTAACTAATTAACTTTAGAGGGCCCCTTAATTTTACTTTGTTCAAATCTAGTGTGGATTTTGGAAAATCAAGGAAAGCTGAAAACTTTCTGTTTTGTGGAATGTCCTTTCAGTAGATATTTCTAAATGTCTTTATCTGTCAGTTGTTTTAATAGCAGTAGAAGCAATAGCATTTATTACACACTGATACATACTGTTTGTAATTCATAGCCAAGTCAGCAAAATACTTCCGTCTCTTGCGATAAACATTGTCTTTGAAACCCTAGTGCAAAGGCAAATAATAATATCCTCGTTATTAAGATTAAAATGGCTTTGTTCTATTAATCAGCTGGACAGGAGCCAGAGAAAGAACATTTGGGAACATTTTATGAGGTAAATATAGGCAAACCAGAAACCTATTATCTTTCTCTTTTTTATATACTTATTTACCTCAGTCTTCAATCTGGTACCTTCTAAATATATGACACTACAATTCCCTCCCATAGCTACTCAGCCTTTGATCATGCTGCCTGGATATGATGGGACTTGTAGTCCTATACATCTAGAGAGCATCAGAGTGGGGAAGACTGATTTACATACATTCCTGCAATTAATAGCAGGACAAGCTGTCCAATACAATATTATATAGACCTCATATCCCAACATACTGCATACACATCACTTGAAATAAATAAATAGTAACTGCCAAGAGAAAACAACTGGGCCAATAATGTGGACCATGCCCCAAAGTCCACCAGAGCCACCAACTTCAGCCATGAGTGGTACAATTTCTGGCATTTATCTCTCAATTCAACATCTTTCTTCTTCTTTTGAGGCATTTCAACCATCACCAAGCAAGCATTGTTTAGAACTTGCAAGCGCACATTTGAGGAAACGGAAGCACACGAAACTTTTTGCATGGCATCAAAAAGATAAAAATGTATGACTCTTCTCCCCCCACCCACCCACCCACCCATTTTCCTTGAATCTCACACAGCTTCAGAGTTCCCAGCTTTATCTAAATTCTACATATTTTAGCATGTTTAATATGTAAAACAAAATTTGAAAATGGAATGGAAATCAGAAAAAAAAATTATTCAAGCTTGGGAGTTAGATTTCCAATGATTCAAGCACCTTTTCTTCAGAAAAGAACCAAAATACATGTAGGCAAAGGCCATTACTCACTGGATGGTCCGCATCTAGATCTGATCCATACATCAGAACGCGGTTTGCACATTTATCCAAATCTGAGATCTTCTTAGGGAACCAGGGTATATTTTCCATGTCTAGGGAATGGAGAAAATACACGGTTATTAATAAAAATTAGGCTGGTTGGGAAAAGGAAACTAGCCTCATGACAGTTCAAAGTGAAATCTAGCTGTTAAGAAGTAAATGGCAAAAGTGAAGACAACTACTTCTTATCATATATATGCACAGCACTTAGTGCTTCCTGCTGTGGTACTTACAATGAAACAGGATAGCTATATTAAAAATAAGGGGAGATGCTTGCATTGAATTAACATCAAAACTACAGTACTCACCAAAGTCAAACATGGGCATATGCAAAAAGACACCAATATTAAAATGCTCTTGAAAATTTTTTGAAATGGAATGGAAGGCAGAAATGCTTAAAATAAAAATATATCTATTCCAGAGTTAACAAAATAAATATTTACTAACAAAATTGCTAGTCAAGAATTGTCCTTCATTGTCCCAGAAGGCCGAACTCTGAATAATGAGTTCAAGTTTCAGAAAAGCTTACTTTTATTGAATTTATTTATTATTTATCAGTGAAAGCTTAAAACAGAGAGACAAAATCAACTGCATTTTTAAATTTCGTTCAGTAAGCCTTGGAATAGCATGATATCTTTATAATACATGTGCAATTTTAATAAATCACTTTCTTCTTTTCCTCCTCCTTACCATCTTCCTGTAGGTTGTTGATTGGGTTGACCGTCACAAAATTCACATGGGATTTCAGGAGACGGAAGACTTCATCTAGCTGTTCCCTGTTGCTATCACAGTCAATAAAGATCTCAAATTCTGAATTTCGCCTTCTGGATTTTCGAGATTCAATGTGCACCAAATTCACGTGTTTTTCCTGAACAACAAGACCATTGTAGTTAGATCATGAATAGCATCTAGGGTATATAGTCTTTCTTTAACATTCATTTAGTCAAACTTTACACCAATAGATTTATTATTTGAATTAATTCATAATGAATTTCAATTTATAGTAAATACTATTTATATTAAATATACTCATGTTCGGCCTCCTATTCCTCATACTTCATATGTAATTTTTTTAAAAAATAATTCTCACTATATGACTAAGTCATAACAAGTACATCCTTGCACCCTATCTATCTCCTTTCTTCTCCTCTTCAGCACAATCAAACCCAGAAAGAAAAATACCACTTCTATTTTTTGGGAAAAGCTGTGATACAACCTAGATTCAGTCTGCTTGAATTTACTAATTATATATCTTTAAAAAGTCATTGCTTTATGTTTGGACTATGCAACAAGGAGCTGTGATTTATTTCCAATTAGAAGAATAAACATCCAGTCTATTCCATGTAGAAGTAAAATGGCGAAAAAGGTAGTAACTCACGTACAAGAAAATAGTTTTACAACTGATCTGTACAAAATACAAAATTTTAGTTTTATATAGCCACAGGCAGTGGTGAGATGGGGGGAGGGCAGGTGTCAAACCAGTCCAGGTGTCAAACCAGTCCAATGAAAGAAGTATTGTGCTATCCTGATGCAAGTTGTGCCTCTGTGTACCTATTTAATGACATCACTTTATGGCACTATGCTGCGTTTATTATTTTAACAAGAGCAGAAGTCTGTGGACATCCATGTTTACAGTGGATCAGTTTTCCATTTTACACTGGCAGATTCTGCTCCATTGAAAATTATAGTAGAAAATGCAGGAAACTGAACTGTGACCAAAAAAAAAACAAAAAAACCCACCCTAGGATCATTTCCGTAAAAGTTAATTCCCTGTTTTCCATCCTTGAGTCAGGTTTGGATTATAATATCTTTTTTTGTGTTCTACATCAGAGGATTTCAGAATGTTTTGTGTGATCATCTGGTGGTGTGAAACATTATATAAGGAGACTATGGAATCTTTTGGTAAAGTTGTTATGCTGTACCATTTTTCCAATAAGATTGAAATAAACACGGTTTTTATTCTACTTTCCATTGCTCAAATTTTTAGGAAATTCTTGTGAATTAGCCCTTTAAATAAGACTCTGGTATCTCATTCATCGTTAAGCAGGCTGTTTATGATATGGAATGGTACTAAACCAGCTGGAATATTTAAGGGACAAAGCAAAATGGAGAGTGCATTATGGCATTCTCAAAGTTGTTCTGATCTACTGGAAATGCCTACACAATATATTTACTCATTCAACTATAGATTAGAGAAACAGCTTACCTGAAAGAGTTTTAGAGCTTTGACAAGTCCTCCAACTTCATTCTTTAATGAGAAAATAATAGCAGCTCTACTCCGTTCTGATGAATTAGCCTCATTCTCTTTATTGTCTTCATTTGTAATATAGTTTGGTTTGAAGATCTAAAATAAAATTTTGTAGCCATCAGTGTTAAGTAAGTCAGGTCTATTTTTTTATTACTTAAAGTGACATCAAATTTGGGCAAATTTCAAGGAAAGGTATTTCTCATTGTTTGAATCCAATGATAGCTGTCAATTTTTTTTTAAGATGGAAAGTAGTCCAATGGCCATAATTCTTGTAGCCATGTTTTTTTCTTTTCAATAAATCTTGCTAAGGTTTAGGGCTGAGAATTTTTCTTAGAAAAGAATTACTTTTGGTTTAGACAGATCTCAAAGGGCCTCACAATTTATAAATTGTCTCTCTGAATTTCCTTGGAGCATGCCTCATTCTATTAAGGATAGTTATGATCGTGGCTTTGTCCCTGCTTTTGAACTGACAGTATTTTGAAGTAATCCCACAGATACACCAAAGCAATAACAGATGCACTTGCTTCAAGGAACATCATAGCTGTCTATAGTAAAATTTTAAAAGTTTTAAACAATTTTAAAAGTTTTGCACTTTTTGTTTAATATTTAAAACCAATTATACATAATTCTGTTTTTGGAATTTTTTAAAAAAAATTGAATATGCAAAACATAACACAGTTAGATGCACTTAAGCTAGATTTCAGTAAGCATAAATTCACATATGGTTCTGCAGGATTAAAACTTCCTGAGGTAACTTTAGCTGATCTCAGAAAACCCAAGCTGGATTGGATCTGGTTAATTATTTTGAAGACCCCCCCTCAGGAAATCTAAAGCTATAGGCTAAACTGGGAAGTCAAAAGAATAAATCAGAGAAGATGGCAACAGCAAACCACTTTCATAGTGTGTTGCTGAGAAAATTCCATAGATGTGTTTATGTGGACACTAGAAACATAGCTCTCTTAAGGAAATTTTATTTTTACGTCAATAATTTTGAAAGATAAACTAGCAAACAAGACCCATTGAAGCCTCCAGCAATTATTAAAGACTGTCATTGTGAGAAGAGAGACACCACCCAGAAGTACATAAGTGTGATGGGCAGTGTAGAAATTTGATCAATAAAATAAATAAATAGATGAAAAAGTCCACTCTTGTCAGCATAAATCTATTAATCTTTCTTTGAGTTTAGTTTTGCTTCCTGGTGCAATGCAAGGTCCCTTTGGTAAAGGTGTTCCTTCTCACTCTAATTCAATTATTTGAATTACTTTCCACATATTTAGATCACTTTTCTAAAAACAAAAAAACAAAAAAAAATTACAAGGCAATTGTGATGGAAAGCTAAATGTAAATATTATTAACTTATAGGATAAGATAATGGTAATGGTTGTCTAATCTTTTCCCTAATTCAAGCCAAATATTTCTGTTTGTTTAAAACCAGCTGTCCATATATAACTTTTAATTCCAAATGATTAAAAATGCACAATCTCTTGCCAAAATACCCTAAACCACACAATAACTTGAATAATGTTAATTCTCTGCAGTGCTTGTTGAAGAAACCTCTACAGCTTGAAATAAAATGCCTGAAGAAAGTATAGACCAGTGGTGGTGAACCTATGGCACGGGTGCCTTCAGTTGGGTTTTATAAAACCTTTTCACTTTAGGCCTCTGCCACCATGTGCAAAAAAAAAAAAAAAGTTCAATCAGTCAATTTCAACTTCTTGCGGGGGAAATAAAAAATCTTGCAAAGTTGGAATTGATTGATTGAACTTTTTAGTCCCACCCAGTCTGCCATTACTATCGCAGCCACGCCCACCCAATGGGCCACGCCCAGCCAATTGGCAACACCCACCCGGCACTCGACGATGCATGAGTGGGTTTTGGGTTGCAGTTTGGGCACTCGGTCTCTAAAAGGTTCGCCATCACTGGTGTAGACCATTCCTAAGAAAATGAAATTTCTCCAGAGAATCTCCTGTACTCTCATTAACTATTAAGATTTTGCTTATCAAAATGACTTCAAACTATACCTTCAACGAATTTATTTCATTTTCTGATTGATGAGACTGTTAGGGATGATTTTGGTTGTTTTGTTATGCACTCTGATTTATATATTTTTTAACTTCATGAATGCCAATTTTTAAGGTTTTTCTACCTTGCACTCTTCTAAATATTATATATGGAAGCAGGAAGGGGAGGATCTAACTAGAAAAAAAAACACCCTAGCAATCTAAGCCACTTTAAAAATCAACAAAACCTTTGACTTTGTAAATTAAGCTCTTTAATATTTTGCCTCCAATATCAGTATTGATTTTCTATTCACCTGTTTTATACACAACTCTTTTAATTGCTGTTCTGTAAAAGCAACCAGTTTGATGCAAAACGGTTTATAAAATCTAGTACCAAAGAAAGCAAATTAAGTTCTCACAAGAAAATCTTCAAATATCATCACCATCAATTCCCAGCAACATATTTGCTAAAAAAGAAAGAGTTGGAATTTTTTCTAATAGTTCCTCCAGCTTGAGAGTTGTGCCTTCAGTAGAAATTCCGTTATTTTTCAGTCACTATGACCAATAACCATGACACCTGAGGGAAGATCCAAGTTATGTGAGGTTCATTTGGATAGCACACCAACTGGGGAGGCTGAGTGACACATTCAAGGCCAGGGGGAAGCCCAGAAGAGATTTCCTTATGCACAAGTCAAAGCTTCCTGGCAGTGGTTCTCAACCTGTGAGTCGGGACCCCATTTGGGGTCGAACAACCATTTCACGGGGGTCGCCAAACAACACAGTCTGCCATTTTTCCCCCCTTTTCCTTAGCTGTGCTACTCCCTTTTATTCTATTGGCTTTTGAAAGCCAGTAGAATAGACTCTCTTGAATAGAGTCTAATTCTATTGGCTTTCAAAAGCCAATAGGAATTGTCCAGGCTATCTCTGCCCTGCTGAGCCCACCAAAAGTCCCATTCTGCAAACGGTGATGCACCAGTTGAGTAGTCCTCGACTTACGACCAGTTGAGTAGTCCTCTACTTACAACCAGTTGGGGGTCACGGCATTAAAAAGGTTGAGAACCACTGCTGTATGGTATCTTCACTCTCTTTATTCTCTGTCATCGGCCCTTTAGCACTAAGGCACTTCTATCTATGTCCCTCCATTCCTTGCTTTCTGTCATATCATCTGTTTCCTAATTCTTTCATAATCCCAAGGAAAGATACAGTTCCAAAGTTGCTAGAAGCATTTTGTTACTTGATTATGAATGCAGAAAAAAAGATAATGAATGCAATATATGAATTTATTTGTCTGAAGAATTGTTATCTCACTTGTCAACCACAAAGCCTCCATCACAGATTATAAGAGAGTGCATTCTCTCAAACTTATCACCTAAATAATTCATCTCAATAGAAAGAGAAATTGGGGGAGAGGAAGGAAAATGTAGTAACTAGTTTTTAGTTGCTGAATTTTTAGGCATGGAAAACTGACAATTTTTTTACTGACTGACTTATTAAATTTTATAATTTTTCTACACCACTGGAAAAAAAATATTTTGTGGCTGGCCATTCCTTTATATAAATCTCTGTGTTACGCTGAGCTTTTCAGTTTCTCTGAATTCACGGCATTTTTCAAATAGAGGTGCCTATCAAGTATTACCAGCCATATACACTTATTGTGAGAAAACTATAATCTCTGGAAGCTTTTGCCCAGTTCTACCAGTGCTACACTGTAATTCTTCAACTTTGTTACTTAGAAATGCAGGTCATAGAGCAGTGTTTCTTAACATTTACAACTTTACAATGGATGGACTTCAGCTTCCAGAATTCCCCAGCCAGCCATGCTTTATTCCATTTACTTTTTACTTTAATTAAGCTCAATACTGGCATTATATGTTCTATGTGTGAGTTTCAAAGGATGCTTAGAATAAGTTTTAATCGTAGCTAAAAAAAAATTTCCGTGTTTTTTTAGAGTGTACATCTTTAAATCACAAAAGTAGAAAAAAATAAGACATACGATAAATCAGGAATTGAAGTTCCATGGGCTAAAGCTAGCTCACAAGGAAAATGCTGTAGTAGTGAACCTTGATGCATTATACCATTTAGAAAAAGGCACCACTGTAGATAGAAAGCTCTAGGAATTGAAATCTTGACTACCAAAAATGCAGCCTTCATTTTCCAAGCTGGACCTTATTATTACCACTTGCTGACAGTTAATATGCATTGATGCTCATATTTGATAGACAGAAAAGAGGTAGGTAAACCAATCTAGAAGGTCTTGGGTTAGTTAAATAGTATATGCTATTTAGCATTTAGTATCAATAAAATATGAAGAAAAGTAGCAGAAATGTGTACTGCCAGAAAAAGAGAAAAGTGCCAAATATGTAGCCAAGGAATATATGGAATCTAAATTAAAAGACTACACTCAGCAGTCTTTTTTTAAACAGTCTACTACAACATGAGCATGTTCATGAATCACTATGCAAAGAACTTTTTCTGATTTACTGGACTGCTATAAACAAACGATACAAGAGGACAAACACAAATGCACTTTTTGATCTTAATGCATAGAATGGCTACCGCAACATAGAGCAAAGAACACCAAGTGGATAGCCTACTTTTCTGTTTGGCTGTTGGCTTCTGGGTGGCCACTTCAAAAAAAGCACTGGGTTAAATAGCCTGTTGGCAGTATCCAATGTACTTGTTCCTATAGACCAGTGTTTCTCAACCTTGACAATTTTAAGGCATGTGGACTTCAACTCCCCGAATTCCACAGCCAGTCAACCTTGACAATTTTAAGGCATGTGGACTTCAACTCCCAGAATTCCACAGCCAGCAATGCTGGCTGTGGAATTCTGGGAGTTGAAGTCCACATGCCTTAAAATTGTCAAGGTTGAGAAACACTGCTATAGACAATCAACTTCAGCAGGAGTTTCTGCAAAGAACCCACTCTGGTGCCGAGGCACCCTGCTCTTCCATAATAAATATAGACAGATACAGAACTTAAGCCCCACCCCCCCAAAAAAAGCTCACTTAATCCAAATGCATTTCTCTTTTGAAGCCCAGATGCAGAAAATGCACCACGCAACAGCATCAGCAGGTGTGCAAAACATTCCGGGGAACAGTGGGAAATAGGAAACGTTCACTTACGAAGGGAGTATGGAATTCTTTAAACTGTGGCATTCCAAAGCACCTCTAAGGTTGGTGTTTTGTTTTTTGTTTTGTTTTGTTCCAGCAACCCCTTATTTGGAAAAGGGGGAAGAAAAGGAAGAAAAGAACCCGAGAAAGACAAGTACCCCAAGGAAGTCCAAGAAGACCAAAGCACCAGAAAGAAGGAAAAGAAGTGGAAAGCCTCTTCCCAAATGGAGAAGAAGGACCTACCCCATTCAGAACCGGCGGAGATAAAAGATTGCTGAGCTGATTCTCGTCCAAGTTGGAGCTCACGGAGTCGAAGGAGTGACCTCTCCGGGGCAGCTCGATTCTGTTGGAGTACATGGCGAAGGGAGAGCAAACCTCACTCGACGGTAAGAGGAACCGCTGGCCGCGCCGTCCGCCTGACCGCTTCTGCTGCTTCGCTCGCTGCTGCTGGGCTACTTATGGGCAGGGGGAAAGGCGGAGGGGGCCCCCGGGGCAAGGCTCCAAGCTCTCGCCGAGCGACCCGGCGCAGGGCGGGGGCGAGGCGAGAGCGACGCCCCTCTCCATCTTCACGTGAATGGAAAGGAGGCATTCGCAAGAGAAGAGCGGTCCTCCCAGGGCTGCAGTCCTGGCGCTGAACACCTTGCCCGAAGATGTCCGCACGGAGGTCTGCCTGCCCAGGACCAAGGCCACGGTTGTTGCCCTCGATCTCTCGTTCCTATCCAAGACCGTGTGATGAGCTCCCTTCTGGAACTTTTTGAACTTCTTGAATTGCCATTTTTGTTCCTTTCTGCCTTGTTGGGGTTCAAACGCTGAGCAAGTAGGGGTCAGGCAGACATTCCATTGGTGTGACTTCTTACTTGCAGTAGCAACTGATCTGCAGAGGAATTCTGCCTTAACAAGGGGGAAACATACACTCAACGCCCCCTCCCCATTTGTTCTGTCATGAATTGTGAACAAGCTTGGTATGGGGGTTAAATGTTGGACTAGGAGCAAGGAGGCCCACATTCCAGACTAGAGAACACCAAAGTCCTCAGCGGTTCCTCTCTGTCAACTCAATCTACCCCATAGGGCTGTTGTTAGATGGAAAATGGGGAAAGGGAAGATTTTGTATGCCATATTACACTCCTGAATGAAATGTTGGGTATAGATTTACCAAATAAATAAAGGCACGCGGAGACAGTGCTGCAGTGGGGGGGGGGGGAAAGCATTGCTTTCTTGCCATCTATTGGTTGAGCCAATCCCATTGCATTAGGCTTCTTTTGCTCCCTGTTTAACTCTTAAGACACAACTGAGAGTCAGTGTGATACAGTGGCTCTTGGATTAGGAGAGGGATTCAGTTTCACATTCATTTCTGTCATGGAGGTTTAAAGAATGATTTAGTGCAGTGGTTCTCAACCTGTGGGTCGGGACCTCATTTGGGGTCGAACGGCCATTTCACGGAGGTCGCCAAACGCAGTCTGCCATTTTTTCCCCTTTTCCTTAGCTGTGCTATTCCCTTTTATTCTATTCGCTTTTGAAAGCCAATAGAATAGACTCTCTTGAATAGAGTCTAATTCTATTGGCTTTCAAAAGCCAATAGGAATTGTCCAGGCTGTCTCTGCCCTGCTGAGCCCACCAAAAGTCCCATTCTGCAAACGGTGCTGCACCAGTTGAGTAGTCCTCGACTTACGACCGGTTGAGTAGTCCTCGACTTACGAACGGCTGAGGGCCGCGGCATTAAAAAGGTTGAGAACCACTGATTTAGGGGGATCTTTTTTAAAAAAAGAAAAATCAGTTCAATTGTGTCCAGTTCTCAGACACTGCTTGCACTGGGTCCCTGCAGTTTTCTTGGCAAAGCTTTTCAGAATTGATGTAGTCTTGCCTCCTCCAGACGGCTGGGATAGTGACTGGCCCAAGGTGACCCAGCTGGCTTTGTGCCTAAGGTGGGACTAGAACTCCTGATCTCCCTATTTCTAGATAGGATGATACCTTAATCGCTATATCTGATGCCTTACTACACCAAGCTGGTTCTTAGTGCATCTACTTTATGCCATAGCTATCTACTTTATACAGTTGTTGTGGGGTGAACATAGATATTGGAAGATAGAGAGCTCAGTATACTACCCTGAGTACCTGGAAGAAAGATAGACTATAAATCTAACAACTAATAACACATTGCAGAAAAATTAGTAAATAGTATTTACTATTATTCAAAGGAGCATATTTTAATGGATTTGGGTTTAAATCCATAGAACCACTCAGCCAAGTAACTGAAAAATCATGACTTATCTAAACAACCCACTGAACACCAGACATGACAAAGAAACTCTTCTTATGTCTCCATCCCATAATAATAATAATTGATTCCATCTTCTTTCCCTCAGTTCCATCCCCTGAACTGTTATAATGCAAAGGTGATCATACAGATGAGTCAAAACCTGAAAGCCAAAAATATTATTTCAGTTCAGCTACTTGGAGAACAGGATGTTCTTGCATTAGAAAATGCACTCGCTGAAATGGAACTCAGTTGATCCTTGAACCGCATCTGAATTCCTTGATAGACAGGATGCAGAGATGCGGAAGTGCCTACATGCAGTGAGATCACCTGAAATAGATTATGGAATGTGTATGTATTGTTCCCTGGCCATGAAGAAATTGAGAAATTGATGAAAACCCTTTGTATTCTCTTCTCCACATTTTTCCCCCACAAATGGAAGAAAAAAGGAAGGAAGGAAGGAAGGAAGGAAGGAAGGAAGGAAGGAAGGAAGGAAGGAAGGAAGGAAGGAAGGAAGGAAGGAATATCACTTATCATTTTTTGTTGTAGGATCAATATACTTGCACATTGTTATTCTTGTTTAATCATAAGCCAGTCAACCAGCCAGCCAGCCTGCCTGCCAACCTGCCCATCTTCTTAAATGTATATATCATTGGTTTCAGCACATTGACTCATAGTGATTTGGTTGGGTCACCATCATCATATTTTCAGTCATCCCACCAGTGACCGGACAATTTCACCTCCTCAAGTGACAAACCAAAATTAGAAGCTGCAGAGAAGAGCTTCTCATAATAATAAACCCTTTATTATCAAAGTATAACATGAATACAGTGAAACTGGCTGAACCTCCTCTGTGCCCCCCCTCAGCACAAACTCACGGTGACTACAAATTATTTCACCCTGTGAAATTGCTTCTATTGCTTCTGTGTGCCCCGTGTTCACTCAGCGTGAAAGTCCTGCTTCATAGTGTCCCCAATTCCTCTCAGGAAAGCGTAAATATGTCCCCTGCTTACCGCAGCATTGTCATATGGACAAATCAGGGACTCTTCAAAGGAGAAATGGGTCAGGAAGAAAACAAAAACTCGAATCGGCAGTTTTAAGGTTTTTCTCCATCTTTCTCTCCTGAAGTTCTCCTTCCTTTAGAAGCAAGCTAGCACGAAAATCAATTTCCCAACATTATTGCCAATTGTTATTTTAAGATATTGAAAGGAGAAACTAGAGCCAGAAATTACCTGCCAAGTGTCCCCTTCCCAAGTTAGAGCTGCAATGTGCCTAACCTGAAATTGTATTCTTCCTGTTTGGAATCCAGGTATCCTTGGTTACCCATTGAAAGCTTTACTCCAGGGGTCTTCAAACTTAGCCCTTTTATGACTTGTGGATTTCAACTCCCAGAATTCCTCAGCCAGCATGCCTGGCTGAGGAATTCTGGGAATCGAAGTCCACAAGTTATAAAAGGGCCAAGTTTGAAGACCCCTGCTTTACTCCTTCAGGGGATGCATACAGAACAGATAGTCTTCGATTTACAGCCATTCATCTAGTGACTGAACTTACAACAGCACCAAAAAAAGTGACTTTTTACTGTTTTACACACTTATGACCATTGCAGCATTCTCATGATCACATGATCAAAATTTGGATGCTTGACAGCTGGTTCATATTTATGATGGTTGCAGTGTCATATGATTGCCTCTTGCAACCTTCTGACAAGCAAAGTCAATGGGGAAGCCAGTTTCACTTAACAACCGTGTAACTAACTGAACAACGGCAGTGATTCACTGAACATTTGTGGCAAGAAAGGTCGTACAATGGGACACAACTCATTTAACAACTGTCTTGCTTAGCAATAGAAATTTTGGGCTCAATGGTGATCGTTAGGCGAGGACTTCCTGTATATTCCCAGAAGCTTTGAGCACCATTTCTCATCCTTTTTCATGCCATTGCCAGATTATTTGAGCTTTCCATCAAGCTGTTCAATCCAGCAGTTAGTGTGTCATTTTCTTTTTAGTCTTTGTTTAGGTGCTTTGATTAGAATCAAATACATAAAGAAATTCAGTAGATAGGAATAAGGCAAATAGGAGGACATAACTGTTGGTGAGACCGTTAAAAGTCGTTGGTGCTGTTTGAAATTGTTCTGCCAGCAGCAAGATCTGACTGCTGGCCCAGCGATGGATTCTATTGCAAATAAGAGCTGTTTCCAAAGGAGGCAGAGGAGGAGAGGTCTCGGGGCTTATGGAGCGAAGGAACTGGATGAGGCTGTCGGCAGGCCCAGAGGATGGGAGAGAGGCTTTTGGAGAGGTTGATGGCGGCAGCAGCGTTCTCCAGGGGCAAAAAGGAGTGAGGTCTCTTTAAGGAAAAGGTGGAAGAGACAAGATCAGAAAAAGAAAAAAAGGCGAGGTTGTCGTGCAGGAATACAAGCTAATTTGAGGGATAATCCACATGGAGCTCCATTTTCATCTGTCCTGTTTGCCATTGTTCGCTCCCTAGAGACTAAAATGGAAGATCTGAAACTTGACCTGGCCACGAACAAGGAGTGTATATTGGAGGTGGTAACGCTTTGAGAGCTGTATGCAATGCAATTTCATTTTGATCTATGCCGATTGGTGTACTTTCAAAGTTACAATAAAGTTATTATTATATTATATTATATTATTATTATTATGGATCATCGCACAGTCAGCCAGATGTTCAGACGGGATTTGGCATTTTGTCTACCTATCGAGTCCTTACCCAGGACCTGGGATAGGCAGATGTGGATGTTTGATGGTATTACAGGTATCGTCGCAGGATGGAAGCAGTTCCTAGTAAGGCCACCTTTTGCAATTGACTAATAGCGAATTTGTCAGTGCCAATGGTGTTCAATTATTATTATTATTATTATTATTATTATTATTATTATTATTATTATTATTATTATTCCATTAGCATTGTCTTGTCCAATTCAGAATACATCCAAAAATTGGAGCCTCGGCCATTTCTGTCCATAAAAGTTCTGCCCAAGGCCAATATTGACTTGGAACAGCATAACAAAAGAATTGCTTGCATATATCAAGCCAAGCACTTCACTGAATAATCACTTCTGGGAGAAATGAAATCAGCATATGTGATCTAGAATAAAGCATCACGTTAACATTTTAATGGTTTGTATGGATGGAAGACAGGAACCCATTTCTCAGGACCACTTGAGCTATTTTGTTATTACAGGTAGTCCCCAACTTACAATTGGTCATTTAATGATCATTCCAAGTTACAACAGCCTTGGAAAGGGTGCTTTACAGCCCATAAAGCACTTCAGCCATTGTAAAATATCTGTCTTTCCCTGCAGCCCACAGTCATGAAATCACAATCTGGGTGCTTGGCAAGCTGCTCACGCTTAAGACTGATTTCCAACTATCCCACTACCATATGATTGCCATCTGCAATCTTCTCTGCTGGCTTCCCCAGAAAGTCAATGTTTCTGCCTGCCAAAAGGACACCCTGTCTTCTCTGGGGAATGGCTGAAAGAGCTGCCTACCAAGTAGCAAGCAGGAGAAACAAAGTTAATGACCACTTTGTTCAATGACCGAGATTCCAGTCCAAAATTGTAGTTATAAGTCAAGGACTACATGTAACTAGTGAACAGATCACCTACAAGCCTGGCCCAGGAACAGGTTTTGACGAACCAGGTCATAATCATGTTCATCAGGTAATTTGAATATTCATAAGAAGACATGCAACTTACAGATCATATATTTTAATAATCTAAAAGCTTTTCAGATTAGAAACTCGAGGGGGGGGGGATGAAAAGAGAGAGACAGGTTTCTGTAGTAGATTAATGCATCACAGCTATTCTGTGCAAACAGAAGGAAAGACACCAACTCGGTAGTGTTAGAAGGACCTGTTCTTTTTTCTGGGTTCTGAAATTGGTTTTCAGTCGTCACTGATTGCAATCAACCTAATCAGCATTCTGAGTAAATTTCAATTTATATATTATGAGATCACAGTGCTAATAATATAAGGTAATGAATCTGTGGAAAGTAATTTATTCTATCAGTAAATGTTTTGTGTGTGTAAAAGTCATTACTCTGGATCCCAGCTCTATTCTCCCTTTGCGTAATGTGCTTCCTTTTTCTTTAATATTAATTTTGCTTCCCTTTCCTTTAAATACAGTCATGTCAACAGTGAGAAAATAAGGCTCAATCAGATGCAATGTTTGCTCATTGATATGAAAATGAAGAACAAACTAGTTACCTATTACAGCAAACAATTGTAATCCTAAGGGCATATCCTGCTACAAAGAATTTTCTGCCACTCACAGTAGATTTATGCAGCCTGTTGTTTCCCAGATGTTTAAGATTTCATTTCCCATATTCCCCAGCCCAATCTTAGAATTGAAATCTAGTGGTACCAGGTTGAGAAAGACTGGTAAAGAAAATGAGTTGAGATACAGTACGTCTTCTTCCTTGAATCAAGTTAATACAGCTAAAAGGTAATCCATGTAATCTTGTTGGATCACTAAATAAATATTAGCCATGCACGGGGGAAGATTCTTAAGAGAAGAGAATTTCTGGCCTTTAGTATAATGCTGAAAACTTACATTGCACAGAAGCATGAACATGTAAGGTGTATACATTGCTGTTGTTAAGATTTATATAGCATTTGATTCAAGATGACTCTTGGACAGTTCACAAGTAAAAACATTAAAAACAAGGGAAAATGCAATAAAAGACAAATTGAAGAACAGGTGGCAAAGATGACAAACAGTAAGAAAAAAAAAATAATGCGAGGTTTCACTCCCCTCATGTAAAAAGCCAGGTCTTCAAGACCTTTTGAAACACCATTCCTGTGGGGGTCATCAGAGACAGGAACCTCACCCCAGAGGATAAGTGCTGCTACGAAAAGGTGTGCTTCTAGGTTCCTAGCTGATGACATTGCTTGATTGAAAGAATCTGGAACATGCCAACTCTGCCGATTGAACTGGCCGGGCACATATTATATGAGACAGGTATTATAATCATTGTTTTAAAACATGTCTTCATAATAAGCAAAAGTGTTTGAAGAAAAACCTGGAAAGTGTCTTTTAACGAGTGCACCCCAGGCATGCCAGTAAATCTCTCTCCAATAATACAGACCCACGCTCATAAGGCTTAATACATGATTCAAGGAGAAAGAATAGATACGGTAGATAAATAACTTTATTTCACATCCCAAGCAAGTCTCATGCCAATGAAAATCAGCTTCTAGAGCAGTGGTTTTCAACCTTTTTAATGCCGCGACCCCCAATCAGTCGAGGACTACTCAACTGGTGCAGCACCGTTTGCAGAATGGGACTTTTGGTGGGCTCAGCAGGGCAGAGACAGCCTGGACAATTCCTATTGGCTTTTGAAAGCCAATAGAATTAGACTCTATTCAAGAGAGTCTATTCTATTGGCTTTCAAAAGCCAATAGAATAAAAGGGAGTGGCACAGCTAAAGAAAAGGGGGAAAAATGGCGGACTGCGTTGTTTGGCGACCCCCATGAAATGGTCGTTCGACCCCAAATGGGGTTCCGACCCACAGGTTGAGAACCACTGTTCTAGAGGGTCTAGGAATCTAGTTCTGATATGTCCCAGGGTTCAGATCCAGAGTTTTGTTCTCCTGCTCCTTCTGCTTCTTACACTGGACTGTTGATGGCACCAAGCTGTGTTTACAAAATAGTTTTAACACCTCCTTCTGTAACCTATCTCTACAAAACAGTCCTTGTTTTTTTGCCTTGCCAGCTCCATCTCTCGTGTGACATTTCCTTTTAAATTAAACTTATCTGGCATACTTAATTCATAGACTGATTTATGAATAAAGCATATGTTGTTAAAAATTGGGAGCCAAGATATTTCTTAAATGGTACTTTTGATTGAGATTCACACATGGCTAAGCCATAGTTTGGTTTCACCGTGGTGTATTTAGCAAGTCAAAGAGGTATGATTCACACATATTAAACCATAAACCACGGCTTACAAATTGTAATAGCCAGTTCACACATTGTTGCTATCTGAAGATAAAACAAGCTTTGTTACAGTTTGTGTAATTAATCTAATATTGTGTGGGCAAAAAAAAAAAAGCCATTAGCACATACAATATATATTTTCAGCCAGAATAGGGAGATTGTTGCCTGTTTTCTAGCACAGAAACATTCTTCAGCACAAGCCACCCACATTTGGTTAAAAACCATCCCATTGAGTTCAGTGAGATTTATGTAAAAACTATCAAATGGAATCCTTAAGGCAGAGTTGTCGAAATGCCGGCCCATGGGCCAGATGCGTCATGCCAAAACCATGCCCACCCCATTACCGGCAATGGGAAAAAAGTCACGATACATCGCAACACTTCACGTCAGTGGTTCTCAACCTTTTTAATGCTGCGACCCCCAACCGGTCGTAAGTCGAGGACTACTCAACCGGTCGTAAGTCGAGGACTACTCAACTGGTGCAGCACCGTTTGCAGAATGGGACTTTTGGTGGGCTCAGCAGGGCAGAGACAGCCTGGACAATTCCTATTGGCTTTTGAAAGCCAATAGAATTAGACTCTATTCAAGAGAGTCTACTCTATTGGCTTTCAAAAGCCAATAGAATAAAAGGGAGTAGCACAGCTAAGGAAAAGGGGAAAAAATGGCAGACTGCCTTGTTTGGCAACCCCCGTGAAATGGTCGTTCGACCCCAAATGGGGTCCCGACCCACAGGTTGAGAACCACTGCTTCACGTGATGTTGCGAGTTTGATACCCCTGACTTAAGGGATCTTGAAACACAATCTGGCTGTCAACTAGTAGAGACCATCCCATAAACACTGAAAATTGCTTTTGAAATTGAGTTTTGAGAATTGTGAGAGATAATGCAAGGTCTTGTTAGAACTTATATATTTAAAACCATAATAATATTCATTCAAATTATACCTGATTAAAGCAAAGATCATTTTTAATAAAATCTGATGACACCATTTGTTTATTAAATTTATGTACCACCCATCTTGCCTGGACGCATCTAGAAGCAACAATCAATAGAAAGCAGGGGAAAAAATATGAAATTCACACAAAAAAATCCCAACCCTAGTGGGAAAGTATCATTTTATTATCTATCAGAAAAGAAAGGAAGGACACACTATTTAGTGTCTCTTGAGTGATGCACTTCTCTACCTAATTGATCTCCCCAAATAGAACTGTCCCTCCGCTAGTAATTTCTATTCTCTATATAAATTTATTTCATTTCCTGCATTTTTATAAAGCCATTTCCACTACTGTTGTAGACAATTAGCCTTGAGAATGTACAGTCTTTCTAGAATCTGGATCAGCAATCTGATCCCGCTGATGGAAAACAAATTTCATTTACATGTGTGCCAGTTGGGAAACAGAGGATTTCATCATTACCCACAACTAAAACCTTCCTGAAATACATCAGCAGCTTTGTTTCTAATTATATTATCCTTGATACTCTCATGTAAATAGCCTCCTTTCTTTCCTCCTTATCCAAAATGTCATGATTTAGCTGCAGAAGGAATATTATTGCTGATCCACAGAAAGACCTTGATAGCCTAGAGTTTATTAGCAAAGCTCATTTATACAACAGAACACTTTAGCCATTTGTACATTCAAAGACTTCTACACTTGGTATCAACTGCAGTTAGAATTTAGGAAACTACTTTGGTCCATTTAGCCCAGTATTGCTAACTGTGACAGCCAGTCTCAGATAGCAGTTTCCCATATAATATAATCTTTGATCCATTCAGCGACAGAGATTGACTCTGAGACCTCCAGTGTAAAAAGCATGTGTTCTAACCCACTGAAATCATGATTTCTTCTGAAATTTCTCTGAAACTTCTTTAAAATGTATGTGGTTTAGGGACATTGTACAGCAATCAAGTCCTCATTCCAATTTCTATTTTTCATATTGTTCTCTTGAACTTCACTCAATCATAGAGTAGAGCTACAGGTTGGCGGTACCTTCTGTGTCCCATCAATGCTGAACATCAGGTTACAATAAATAAGGATTTGTGTAGATATTCTTGAGAACTTCAATAACTCCCATTTTGCTCTGGTCCTTAGACAGATGGGACCTCTTCTAAGTAATCCCTTCATACTTCATTTATGAAGTTGCAAGTGTAAACAACACATTTAGCACAGCAGATAGCCTGGCCCAAAAACAATCTCTGTAACATCCCTCTAATCAGTTACAGTGTCAGACTGCAGAGTATTAAAGCAGCTTATAAAAGCAATGAATTAAACATTGTTGCAATCAATCAAGTGTGTGCTGGCATACAAGAACAATAGAACTCTATGTTTTTTAGGCTCTGTAGCTTTTTCCAAAGACTTCCACAGTTCATAACTTTTCCTAACTTAAGAGTCTCATTTAGCATTCTGGGTATGTCACATTCATGGATAGTTGAAGAAAGAATACATTTCATTTAATTTAAATTCAGTTTCTGTCAGATAACACTCTCCAGTCAAATATTCCACACAATTCTTTTGTCTCATTAGGAATTCAGAGTTGATGATAACTATAACTGTCATTGGGCTAAGACCAGAGATTGCTTTAGAAAACTGGGTTTTAAAAGCAGTGAGTGGTACTGCAGGATCTTGCAAGAAACTTAAAAAAAAAAAACAATAAGCATTAAAATCCTTGTTTGTTTATATGGCATGAACTGCCACAGACAATTTAGCTCCCATTTAACCATTTTATATATGTTTATCTTTCATAACAGCATTTATTTTGAGTAATTGTTCTACAATAAATATTTTTATTATGTTGCCAACTGAGCTAATAATGATCTGTTTTGCCTTTATACTATTTATCAAGCTTTAGTAACTTCATTTTTATTCTCTTTGTTATGAATTTAAGAACCTGTTGTAAATACTGGATTATAACAATCCAGTTGATTCTGAATCTAGTTAAATTACTTCAAGGTAAGTGAGCCCAGGATTAAAGATTAAAGGTGATCATGTTTCGCTGGTCCGCGTGCAATGTATTTTGAGGCTGGACTCTTTGGTTATCCAAATCCAGTGGTGGGATTCAGCCAGTTCACACCAGTTTGGCACAACTGGTAGCTAATGTTTTGTTGCCCAGGTCCAGAATGGACTTCCGGAAGTGGCATACATAGAGACAACTGGTTGTTCACATATTTGAATCCCATCACTGTCCTAATCCATTAATTCCAATTAAAAATAAGGGTCTTTAGGACTTTCTCTCTAAATTAAAGCTACATTGAAGCTGGTGAAACTTTTCCCTTGATACAACTAACTTGAGGTTCTGACAAGGCTAAAGTGGAGATGTAATTCAGCACTAAATGTGCTGTCTTTCCCTGCTCCTCCCCTTGCCCCAATTAATCTTCTGTTCAGTGGAAGATAAGATTAATCACCTGCCAGCTATAATAAAGTAGGAAGATAATCAGATAGCTGTACAATCTTCCTAACCCTCTCAAGGTTATTTGTGCTGTGTAAGCTTTATTTCACTTTCAAAAGAAGCCACTTTGTGGCATCCTTCATCTTATTAATATAGAGTTAGGGGTTTAAAACATATGGTTGTTTATAAAAGTCCAAGCTGCCTATGGAAAACTTTATTCCAACTGTTTTTTCATCCATAAATATATTCCGTCAAAAGGGAGCAGACTTTGGGGGTAATTTCGATCCCCCACTTTGTATCCACTGTACAGTATTCAACTTTTTCAGTTTAGAGGAGAGGCACATGAGTAACTGAAGAAGTAATCAGGTGAGAAAGGGGACAAAAGGCACAAAAGGCCTTTTCTCTTGCACAACTGGCTTTGAATTTGTCCTTTCCAGCAAGACCAGATTGCTGGAGAGTCACTCAATACATTAAAGCAGACATGTCAAACACAAGGCCCAGGGGCCGGATGCAGCCCGCAAAGTGGTTTCATATGGCCTGCGAAGCCATCCTGGAAACAGTGAGGGACCGGCCCCTGCTGCCTTGGCCCTGGCCCAGGCCGGCCAGGAGCCAATGTACAATTTTGTGGTGGCCATCTTGGTACTTGCACTGGTGGACCATGCCTTGGCACTTGCCCTGGTCCCATCCCCTTCTGCCAGAGACCCTCAGATCTGTCCCACTTCTGCCCAGGCCCCCATAGGCACCCTTGACGCGAATTATGTAGAACTGGCCACGCCCACCCAGCAGGCCACACCCACTCCATCCACGCCCACCCAGGAGGCTGCACCCACTCTGGCCACGCCCCCCGGCCCCTCCAGGGCAACCGCAATGCTGGTGCGGCCCTCAATGAAATTGAGTTTGACACCCCTGCATTAAAGATAAACAAACATAATGAATAAAGGGCAATTATAAACATTTTTTTCCTCAGATCTAAGTCCCAATGAGTTTAGGAAGGTTTAATGCAAGTGTATTGTACTTTTAACACTCCTCTAAGTTGCACTACATCCTACTTTACAAATTCCTCTATGAAAGGAATTGCATTTTGCTCTTTGGCTGTACATATCCCTCAGCGCAGTACTTAAAAAACACAGGCAAAATGGAACAATTACATATATTTGTGTTTAAAGTTTCTAAGTAAGATCAACATCTTTTGAAGATGAGAAGCAAGGCATGAAGAGAAAAAGATACATAAGACTATACACTATAAGAGTATAAGAAGAAATGTTGCCATTCCAGTTCATGATTTTTTTTCCAATTCCAGACCGATTTTGACATATATAATCATTTATCTTTGGCAAGCAGAATTGTATAATGATCAAATGTTAATACAATGAATAAGATAATTAGATTATTCAAAATATTGTAAAAGTTTATTGCACATAAGGAGTCAGGGTAGTGTTCCCTTCCTCAAGCAAAGAGTAGAGATCAAAAAGAGAATTAAATATGTAAAATTAAATGAAGCAGTCAGGTGGAAGGGCAAACAGAAATTGGTTTTAAGTCCTGGCAGCAGAAATGCAATAGAACAGAAGCAAAAATAAAATGGTTCTGTGTTCCCTCAGAAGCAAAATGAACAACATATGCATAAAATTATAGTCTAATAAGAAGCTTCACTTCATCAGGGTTTATTTCACAGATGAAACAGAAATGAATGTAACCAAAATGTAACTAAGTCATATTTAAAAAAGAAAAATACCAAATAATTGCATTTATAGGAACAGAAATTATTGGTCACCCATATGCATTTTTGTAATTTCAATTTTTAAAAAAATCAGTTGCAGGCTGTAAGAGATTAGAACGTATAAATTAGATAAATGGGTAAATCATTGCATTCTCCGTGGGATAAAGCCTAATTCAATGGAAATGAAATAGCTTATTCATGGTTAATAGGTATAGACTGATAATAACTGGTCTTGTCAATCAAAAAAGAAAGACATAATATAAACCATAGCCTAATCATTGTTTGCACATTTGCCTTTGCAACTGTTTGAAGAAGTAATTCTGACCTTTTCATGTGAAATAAAGCAATCATTTATACAGAAATCAAACACCACTTTGGCACTGATGAGTGAAGGAACTACTCAGAGCAAACAAGTAGTCTATTTAATCACTGACCAAGTTGCATGTTTTCTAAAGGAACAAAGGATTGAATGTGACTTGTGTTTATAAAATAAACTGCATTGCTTCAAGGGGAAAAATAATGGAAGATGACCCAAGAGATAAATAGAATTTAGGTAGTATATATATTTGTGTGTGTTTGCACTGATGATGTTACCTAGTTTGCTAATGAAACATCTGCAAGAAAACCACCAAGTTCAGAGAGCACTAAGGACCTCACAGTTCAATCCTTAGCTGCAAATATTCTCTTCTATCAATGAAGCACTCCTTTTGTTGGAAGTAATTCCCTTTATCTGTCAAGATCATGGTAACTCACAACAACATATATGCTATGAAAAGCCTTCCTTAATTTTTATTCCACTAGTTTGCCCATGGACATTGTTTGACTGAAGCATTTTCCAATCTTAAAAAGGATGGAGGTAATTTGTCCCCACCCCTTACACCTCCATAACATACATGTATGTGGTAGTTTGGAATCTGCAGGGGAAAAAGATAACACAAAAACCCCTTTGGGTGGACTTAGAATTCGGCTGCTTTATTTGCCTAATGCCTCATTCTTCTTCTCACTTTGATTCAATGTGCCTTGCTAGAAATGTCAAGAAGCAAGAGAAACATGAATGAAAATCTTTTAGGTGAGCACCCTTCAGAACATAATAACATTATGTCAGCATGCAATACAGCCTTTGCAGATAGATAGGCAGGGAAGTAGGAAATGGCCACATTATGATTGATGGCCTAAAATTGTCTTCACACACACACACACACACACACACACACACACACACTGAAGAAATATATCATGGATTTATTGAAAAAAAATGAGAGTGGAGTGGAGTGGAGTGGAGTGGAGTGGAATAGAATAGAATAGAATAGAATAGAATAGAATAGAATAGAATAGAATAGAATTAGATTCTTTATTGATCAAGTGTGATTGGATACGCAAGGAATTTATCTCCTGTGCATAAGCTGTCAGTGAACATATAAGCAACAAAGTGATAAATCACAAATCATAAGATGCAATAATAAATCATAAGAACAACCAACAAAATGATAGTCATATGATACCAATAGAAGTAGGCAATAGGAAAGATAAGAAGGATAATAGTAATACAGCCTATTACATGGTTAGATGTCCTTAGGCACAAGACAGTGCTGTGGGAATTATGTGTTTAGCAGAGTGATGCATGGGGAAAAAACCTGTCGTTGTGTCTAGTTTTTTTTTTTTTTTTTTTTGACATGCAATGCCTTATAGCAGCATCCTGAGGGGAGAAGTTGAAACAGTTTATGTCCAGAATATGAGGGATCTGTAGATATTTTCTCTGCCCTCTTTGTGGCTCATGCAGTACGCAGTCCTCAATGGAAGGCAGGCTGGTTACGATTGTTTTTTCTGCAGTCCTAACTATTTGTTTGAAGTCTGTACCTGTCCTGTTTGGCTGCTGTACCAAACCAGACAGATTTCAGAAAAAAAAATCTGAAGTTTAAAAGGACGAAATTGTAGCCCAAGAACCATGTCCACAGCAACTTGAAATATTTTTTCAGCCCACTCTCAATGCTCCATTGATTCATGCAGCTTTTTTTTTCAGAGATGCAAAATAATCAAATTCATAATTACAGCAAATAACAGCTGCCAAGTGTTTTGCTGCAATAGCCAAGTGGAAAATGTAAGCTGCTTATTAACATCAAGAGAAAGACATTACAAGGATGGTGCAATTGGTCAGCCTTTGTAGTTTAAAAAATATGAGTAAGCAGTTTGGGGCTGTGCAAAGGGCTTTGAAGAAAGGATAAGCTTCCTTTTTTCATGTTCAGTTCCTGGTTTGTGTCAGTTCTTCTACATTTAAACTTAACCACCCCAAGTGGCTTTATTCTGTCTTTGCTCTACCACACTCTCAAGCAACTGTACTCTCAATTCTGTACAATGTCTCTGGCTAAGTATCTAAAGCAGACATGTCAAACATACGGCCCGGGGGCCGGATGCGGCCCGCGAAGTGGTTTCACGTGGCCCAAAGAGCCATCCTGGAAACAGTGAGGGAACGGTCCCCTCTGCCTTGGCCCTGGTCCAAGCCAGCTGGGAGCCAATGTACAATTTTGTGGTGGCCATCTATGCTGAAACGCATTCAGTCCTAGCTCCATAAGCCCCCCCCCCCGCATGGCCTGAGAGGAACAGTGAGGCTCCTCCAGTGGACCATGCCTTGACACTTGCTCTGGTCCCACCCCCTTCTGCCAGAGACCCTCAGATCTATCCCACTCCTGCCCAGGCCCCACAGGAACCCTTGACGTGAACAATGTAGAGCTGGCCATGACCACCCAGTAGCCACACCCACTCCATCTACACCCACCCAGTAGTCCGCACCCACCCTGGCCACACCCACACAGCCCCCTGAGGGCAACTGCAATGCTGATGCAGCCCTCAATGAAATTGAGTTTGACACCCCTGATCTAGAGAAACTTGCCCGGAAGTACACAGTGCTTCCTTATCATGGTCAAACTCCCCAAAGAGCTCCTTCCTGCATTTATTAGCACACTCTTATGCTAGCTTTCAGATGAACAGAGCTGAGGAAACATGAACTGCCAACTCTACAATACCTATCAGAATAAGAACAGATTATCAGAATTGACATGCAAAAGTCCAGGTAACCACTAGGTGATGACATGGAGATACAAAACACTATTTTTTAAAATAATCGAATTGTCATCTGGATTTTTGCAATCTAGAGTGGGTAGTCCAAATACATACAATCCTGATCACCTGTCCACCCTATATGAGTTCAAATCACCAGGACCAGATGGACTACACCCCAAGGTTCTGAAGGAACTGACAGATGTGCTCTCAGAACCACTGAACTATATTTTTCAAAGATCCTGGAGCACTGGGGAACTACCAGAGGACTGGAAAAGAGCTGATGTAGTTCCCATCTTCAAAAAAGGGAAAAAAATGGATCCAGGAAACTACAGACCTATCAGCCTGACCTCAACACCTGGGAAGATCTTGGAAAAGATAATCAAGCAACGAATCAGCAAACAAAGAGGCAAACAAAGTCATTCAAAAGCCAACATGGGTTTGTGAAAAACAGATCATGCCAGACAAATCTTATTGCATTCTTTGACCAGGTGACAAAATTAGTGGACCAGAGGAATGCTGTGGATATAATTTACTTGGACTTCAGTAAGGCATTTGATAAAGTAGACCACAACCTACTACTTAATAAGATAGAAAAATGTGGGTTAGACAGCATCACCTAGATTCCTAGCTGGACTCAACATGTGGTCCTCAATGGAATTGCATCTATATGGAGGAAAGTATGTAGTGGGGTGCCCCACAGCTCTGTTCTGGGCCCAGTGCTCTTCAACATCATCAATGATTTGGATGAGGGGATAGATGGGGAACTCATCAAATTTGCAGACAACACTAAGCTGGCAGGAATAGCTAACATTCCAGAAGGTAGACTTAAGATACAGAATGATCTTGACAAACTTGAACATTGGGCGCTATCTAATAAAATGAAATTCAATGGTGAAAAAAGTAAGGTTCTACACGTAGGCAAGAAAAACAAAATGCACAAATATAGTATAAGGGGTACCTTGCCCAATAGTAGTAACTGTGAGAGGGATCTCGGAGTCCTAGTGGACAATCACTTAAATACAAGCCAGCAGTGTGCTGCAGCTGCCAAAAAAGCCAACACATTGCTAGGCTGCTTTAACAGAGGGATAGAATCAAGATCATTTGAAGTATTAATACCACTTTATAAAGCCTTGGTAAGGCCACACTTGGAATACTACATTCAGTTTTGGTCACGATGTAAAAAAAATTTTGAGATTCTAGAAAGAATGCAGAGAAGAGCAACAAAGATGATCAGGGGACTGGTGGCTAAAACATATAAGGAACGGTTGCTGGAATTGGGAATGTCTAGTCTAACGAAGAGAAAGACGAGGGGTGACATGAAGAAGAAGGAATCAAGCTATTTTCCAAAGCACCTGAAGGCAGGACAAGAAGCAACGGATGGAAACTAACCAAAGAGAGAAGCAACTTAGAACTTAGGAGAAATTTCCTGACAATTAGAACAATTAATCACGACCTGCCTCCAGAAGCTGTGAATGCTCCAACACTGGAAGTTTTTAAGAAGACTGGACAGCCATTTGTCTGAAATGCTATAGGGTTTTCTGCCTGAGCAGGGGGTTGGACTAGATAACCTCCAAAGTCCCTTCCAACTTTATTATTATTATCATAAAGATAAGTTCCTGGAGGTACTTAATACAGGAATCCTGTGCAGATCCGAGTCTGTATTTCCATCAGTGACAAAAACACACAAAATAGAGACGAGGCAATGGCAATACAAATAGCCACTTTGCTCTCTCAAGATGAGACTGTTGCACAACTTCAGGACTGTATCATAGTCCTTAAATAGAGATATTTTTTCTAAACAAATTTATCAAATATGATTAATTTATCAAATTAACTGCCATCAACCCAATGGTGACAATTCTGCCCAATTAGTAATTATATTTTAGATTTTAAAGTGTACCATCAAAAAACCAAGTGCAATTTCACCCCAAAATTTTATTTCAAAACTGATCGGACTGGAACTTTTCTGCCAGCCAATTACCAGTTGTCTTTCTTTAGGCCATCCCCAAGTTAACTGAGTACATATTTACAAAAGAAACAGCATCTCACTGATATTTATTGCCAGCTGCTATATCACACATGCACGGAGATTTACGGGGCTCATTTTAACATGTTCCTGTGCCCTGTTCCTCTTCACCCCATCCCTTACGCATGTTGCACCTGGACGTCATATTTCTTTCATTACTCTTGTTTGACAGGAAAACAAAAAGCAGGCTCCCATTATTTATAGCTTCTTTGTCATCTCCATGAAACAAGAAAGGGACTCGACCATGTAAAGACAGGAAGGCTTTGTTTAATTTTAATTAATTCAACTTCTTTCAGATCTGAGTAAACCCCAGAACCAGAGCAACCAAGCTAATCATATTGTGAAAGCTCTTTCCCCCATCTTAGAAAAAATAACACGGGGCTATATAGCAATTGACACGTTCTTCCAATGGTGAATTCGGAATTGTTTTCATTTTGAGTCTAAACAAATATTCCATCACCCGATTCTGCAGGGCCATTTTCCAAAGCAGGAGCTGGTAACATAAATCAAGCATGTTGCTGATCCAGTTAAGACTCAGTCACAGCCGATACTGGATCTTGCAATTTCGGTACTGTAATTAGCTAACAGCAGAACTTTCACTCAGTAGATAGATAAGAAAGGTTCATTGCAAACCAGAATTTTGTCATATTCACACAGATTTAACATGACAAATTACCCGAATCCCGGCCTCCGAATACGAGTGCATATGTCAGCCCCGATTTTAAATCCTAGATCTCTTTCTTCTTTCCTAATACTTTTTGTTGCTTTTTTTAGAATGGAATGTGGAAGGAAACTGCATCACGTTGACATAGGCTTTGTCTGGATTGAGTGTTTGTTTTCCTCCTTGCTAGCTTCAGCACTGAATCATGCCAAGAATATTGTATTAAAAATTAAAACTCTGAAGCTAAATATTTCACCATCACCACCCTATCTTACTGCTAGCCTTTGCTTTCTATAATGGAATATCCACATGTGTACACAGTGTGTATGATTAACTCTTATTTTTTTTCGATAGGGTACAGGAATGTTAATTTCACCACTTGCTGTCTAATTTAAATTAACACTTTCTAGTTACGAATGATCCATAGATCTTCCATACTAATTTACGTCAATAGGAAGGCTGTTTCCAATGAACACAAATGGCATAGTCATGTGAAAAGATAGATGGAATTAATATGAATGGATTTAGTTATTAGACTTGTAAATAGACTACATTGTTTTCAAATAACAGGACTGTAGAAGTTCCTGCTATCATCAGATGTGATGGTGACCAATTTAAATGGTTGTAAAGGGGAAGTGGACAACTTTATGGAGGATCTGATTCTGGAGACCACCATCAGTGATTACTGGACTTCTTCATTGTCTCCCATCTCCAGAATCAACAGCGTACCTGATAGGAACCAACGCTGGAGGAGACCAATCTTTCTTGCCTTGAAATGTGAGTGGTTACAACGTGATATAGACTAACAGTGTTATTCTTACGTAGCATCATATTAATAATCACAAAAGGTATTAAAATATCTAGAGGACTGATGGTGCATCTGAATGATGGAGATGAAATATTTTTTTTTAAAAAAAGTCAGAATCGACACTCGAATTTCAAGGGCAAACAAAAAGATCGATCTATCTAGTGAGATTTACACTTCACCCTTTGACGTCATTAGCTTTTGAAGATTTCACACAAGACTGCATCTACAACATAGAACAGCCTGGACTTCCTTGTACACTTTATTATTATCCTATTGACAGTAGTTACGGAAATTGTGCTGCGAAAGCAGACCAGGAAATATCAGGTGAAGTAACTGATACAAAACACTTCCCTTTCAAGGAGGCATAGCAGATGGCCCATTAAACATACAACCACCGCCGTATACATGCTGTTAAAAATATTCTGTATGATAACAAGAATATTACTGATGCAAGCTTGGAGTTCTATGAAAGGGCAACCTGTTGAGTCTCCGCTGGGACTCAGTTTCATGGTAACAAAAAATACATTTGATTACGTCTGAATTTTTATGAAAGAATTTCAACATGGAAAATAATAACACCAATGCTGAGGAGAACCAGAAGGAAAAACACCACTTGAAACAGCCTGATAATGTCTGGGTATTCTCTGTAAGTCATCTCTGGGGCAACATTAAGCAGTCTTTTTCTGCATCAAATGTATGCCTGCTCTTTGAGTGAAGTATCAATAGAAAGGAAATGAAGTATGCGCATTCCAAGTTTAGCATACCTTTTTGCCCCCTTTAGATGCAACTTGGGGAAATGAGTCACCTTTTGGTGCCAAGAAACCATAACTTATTTTGATCCTTGCCTAATATGCATTCTCTCCTTCCCCAAGTAGCAAAAGGAATTTTTCATCCTGATGTTCTTTCAAAACTTGAGGATGGGGAACGTATCATTCTCTCCTCTAATTTTTCCTCTCAACAGCAATGTTTTCTTTTTTGATTGTTTGACACAAAACAGTTTTAAAATCCATTATATTAGGCATAAAGTACTAAGTTATCTCCTTTTCTAAAAACATTTCTTTCTAAAGCATTCATTCAAACCGTATAGGTCAGTGGTGGCGAACCTATGGCACAGGTGCCAGAGGCGGCACTCAGAGCCCTCTCTGTGGGCACACATGCCGTCGCCCCAGTCCTAGGCCTTCAGCTGGGTTTTATAAAACCTTTTTGCTTTAGGCCTCCACTGCCATGTACAAAAAAAAAAAGGTTCAATCAATCAGTCAATTTCAACTTCTTGTGGGAAAAAAAAGATCTTGCAAAGTTGGAATTGATTGATTGAACATTTTAGTCCCACCCAGTCTGCCATGCCCACCCAATGGGCCATGCCCACCCAATGGGCCACACCCACCCGGCACCCAACGATGCATAAGTGGGTTTTGGGTTGCAGTTTGGGCACTCGGTCTCTAAAAGGCTCGCCATCACTGAAATAGATTAGCATTGGGGAAAGCTAAAAAGCAATAAAAAATACATTTAAAAAACTAAAATTAAAAAAAGTTAGCACTGGTGAGGTGTTTTAAATTTCCATTTCAAAGCAGACAAACTCTACAAAGGTAGCTTACTATTAATATTTCATATGTGGGAAACTTGAATGGAAGCTGATCATAAATATTTCTTGTGAATCTGGTATTTGTAGATTTAATTTTTTTTTACTCACAGAAATAGAAATCAGACTATTGTTATTGTAGGTTCTAACACGATACAGATTCCATAACTACTGATACCATAACAAAGTAGCAATTTCACTTAACATCATCCCACAAATATTACATACAGCATTACACATCAGGTTTATTTAACGTATACCTCGTTAGCTTAGAATCACCGAAAATTCTATCTGACAGGATCGGTACAGATAGCTGCACAACCTATTCCAAAATTCTCAGCCTTTTTCTCCCCTTACCTTCCTTTAGCTTCTTTGTTTTACCTTGAAGGTATTTGGGAAATTGCATCATGTCATGGACAAATGAGTCTGGCTGAAGTAAAGGAAACCAATTTCCCTCTTGGCTTTTCATATATTTATCTGATTATTTTTTAACTCATACCAAGTGGACTAGAAAGAATGGAGTTCTTAAGCTGTTGGAAGAAGTTATGAATGCTGTAATTTTGTACAATTAATATCAACAAGAGGTTGCCTTTGAACTTAAAAAGGCAGCTTACTTCACTGCAATGCCCAAGAGCCGGTAATCTATTGTATTTGCCATTAACTATAGTGGAACATGAAGGCGTGCTACAGATAAGGAATGTAGCCCAATATTATGAATATTTTCATTTTTGACATTTTAGGTTCAAGCTCCACCATCTCTATTTTTCTCAGCCACTGTGAAAAGTTTAGCACAGTGATGGCGAATCTTTTAGAGACCCAATGCAACCCAACTTATCACTAGGTGCCGGGTGGGCGTGGCCGCAGTGGTCATGGCAGAGTGGGTGGCGGGGCCAGGGTGGCGGGGGCCAGTCCCTCGTCATCTCCGGGGCACAGCATATGTGCCCACAGAAAGGGCTCTGAGTGCCATCTCTGGCACGTGTGCCATAGGTTCGCCACCACTGGTTTAGCATATTCCCGTTTGAATTTCTCATTTTTCAGACTGGAGTACAACTCAATTGTCTGCTGAAGACTACAATGAGTGACCCAATTCCTATGGCTTGTCTTCAGTGTATACATGATAGAACATCTATCTTTCTGCAAAGTTACGAGTGTAGGAAAGCCAGGAATAAGCGGGCTAAACGGGACCACTGGTTTCACTTAAAACACATGGGACATCTAGTTTCCCTCAAAATAAGGAAACCCCTTATTAAAAACATGTTACTGTTACTTTCTCTGGCAGAAACCATACATGGCAAGGTTCAGTCAGAGCAAATTAAAATTCCTTATTCTTGTCTACAAAATTTACATCTTTCTATGTTACTATTATTATTATTATTTATCACACTTCACACACAAAAACTCAAGGTAGTAAATATTCATGCCTCCTATTTTCCCTACAAAAAAACCAACCTTGTAAAGTAGGTTGGGCTGAGAGAGAGAGAGAGAGAGATTAGTCGAAATTCCCAGCTCACTTTCATATCTAGAACTCACACTAGGCCAGCACTACATCTAACCAGCTCTTTGTTACATGTAATGTATATTATATGTTGTCCACTATATGCCTAATGCTGGGAAAGATTGAGGGCAATAGAAGAATGGGACGACAGAGAATGAGGTGGCCTGGAGGAATGTTGTCCATGGGGTCGCGATGGGTCGGACACGACTTCGCAACTAACAACAAAAACAATATGAAATTCATATGAACCTTCCTCCAATACTGCAATTTCCATACCAGTGGCAGCAAGTAGCTACTGCAGGTTGTTGCATGACACTAGAAGACCTATGACACTTCTTCAGTATAGTTGAATTATAGTTTATTTCATTTAACAAAAATAATGCACAAACAGGACATCTGTCACATAGGTCAGAATACTTGTTTATTACTTACAAAACTCTCCAATTTTGGATGTTCCTATAACTAAGCTTCATTTTGGTACAACTTTTTGAATCATTTTTTTAACTCAATAAGACAAACAAACCAAAGCAAGCCAATTCTCTGCAAAAAAAAAAAAATCTTAACTAATTTTATCATTAATATGGGGAAAGGAGCACCTTTGTCAGACTTAGATGAAGCCTTGTTAACTTTTAGCTGAAAAGTACAACCTCAATAGCTATTAACATATAAAATTATGTTGCATTTTGTCACCACCCACAGCGCTTTAAAAATGCAGAGCTGCAGATGCTAAACAGTCTTCAGGGGACTTATCTTTTTTAGATCATTTGTTATTGCATCCATTTTAAAAGGATTTTCATATAGGTTTCAATTTGCTTGGAATTCTTTACCCATTGCTTTCTTCAAAGAGAAACAAAATTATACACAGTCTCCTGCAGCAAAATGGACACCTGCACCTATGCCTGGAGTTTCAAGCTTGGGAAGCTTTTGCTCAAGTTGTCAGCAAGAGTCTGATCTGCTCCATGCAGCACTTCAAGAAAACTCTCCACCTGGAAAAAAAGAAAAGTATATTTTGTCATATACTATATAGCAAGTTGAATAAGGTAAAACATGCAAATTGCTAAGCAGGGTGAACTTATTTTGTCAACTGCCTTGACCAGGATGTAGATTGTTTCCAAATTTCACTCTTTACTAGTTTATAGGACATCAAATAATAATTTCTACAGAGCTGCATACCTAAATGCCTTCAAAGCTTTCTTGGTTTTGAACTTCCCAAATATCAGTCAATATCACTTCTGTGACAGTGGAAAAACTTCCTTCCTAACCTATTCATTGCTGCTCCTTTACATATATTAAATGTATGGGGAAAAGCATTGTGTAAAGTGTTTCGTGGTTGAGAAAACAAAACAAACAGGGTTATAATATTATAGGAAGTCTCTGTCTTACGACCACAAACGATCCCCAAATTTCTGTTGTTAAGTGAGACAATTAATGTGAATTTTGCCCCATTTTACAACCTTTCCTGCCACAGTTGTTAAGCATATCACTGCAATTGTTAAATTAGTAACATGGTTGTTAGGTGAATCTGGCTTCTTCCTTAATTTTGCTTATCAGAAGGTTGCAAAAAATAATCACATGACCTGGAGACACGGCAACCGTCATAAATATGAGTCAGTTGCCAAGTATCCGAATTTTGATCACATGACCTGTGGGGATGCTGCAATGGTTGTAAGTGTGAAAAATGGTCATAAGTCACTTTTTTTCAATGCCATTGTAACTATGAATGGTCACTAAACAAACCGTTGTAAGTCGAAGACCTGTATTTGTTTCACCAAATTTATAACCCCATTTCTGAAGAACTAGAGGCAGTGTACAATAAAGAACAAAATTACAACACCGACATGACAATAAAAATCCCCTAACCTGAATGCCTAGGATCAATGCTCTCAAACGAATTTGTGAAATTCAAAACATAGAAAGCTTTGAAGACTATGCATCACGATAGAAATTTTACTAGAATTTACCTGTGAGGTAATTTGAGCAGAAAGGACTACAACAGCCCCAAATCACCTGGTGTGCTCCCATGGCTGAGGGTGGACTCAAATATGGATTTTCCCAGTGTCAGCCCAACACCTTAACAATTTTTAAGGCATAGGTTATATAATTTAAAGCTGGGAGGAGAAGGGGGAAAGGAAAGAGAAGAGAGCCATTTTTTTTTATTCTATCAATGAAATTTTATCAGCCATGTTTTTGAACGTATATCTTTAAATTTTTTTTTTTAGACGAAACCACATATATGAGATATTTATCCTTGACAATATTTAAGAATCATCTCAAACATAGCTTTTGCTTATTTTTATAAGTCATACATACCGAAGATGAATAAAATGGAAGGAGATTCTGAAATGCACAGGAGCATTTCTGTTCATTTATATGACCTTGCTTGAGACCCTCCAATATGTTTTCCTAAAAATACCAGCAAAGAGTTAAATTCTGTTTGAATAAAGAATTTTTAACAAACCTTATTAAGGTCGGTAACTCAACGGTGAAAGACAAATATAAACAGTATGTTCCAATAAAAAATGTTAGTCATGGCAACCCAGTGATCAAAGAAAACATTTTAATATTAATAACAATTCTGCATATGAAGAATACTAAATGTTAACTATTAAATACTTAAATAAGCAATATTCCACTGTGTTTCATGTGCATAAATCAATCTTTGAATAAGTTTGGCTATAAAAAAGGTGTTAAAAGTGTAATACCCCATAACTGCTAGAAGAGTCCTGTAGAGGGTATTTGTATACAATAGCTGAGAAGTGAGCACTTAAAACAAAGGATGGATACACATGTTACCTCCATCAAACTAAATCAATATATTTCATAAAAAAAATATTCATCCCACAGAGGACTGACACTGTCTGTCTACAGCAACAATTTTCCAGTGAGATTTTTGCAGAAATTATAAAATGCAAGCCGGCCAGTTTTCTATCATTGTTAACATGGTGAAAGTGTTCTACACTTCTCATGTGTATATGCTCATATACATAAAAATATAGGTTCCATTCCTTTCCATTCTAGAAGAAAATTCTAAAATTAGTAAGACAATACATGCTTCAAAAATTATCCAGAAGAACTTCAGAAGATGTAACAGTGCAAATACAGCTCCATTATAAACAGCCAGGCCTTTTTTTAAAGCATCTGTATGACCCTTGGGGGAGTAAGCTGCTTTAATAAATAACATATATTTTTATATTTTCTAGCAGGTTTATAGCTAGAAAGTGGGAGACCATGATTCAAGTCCTGTCTTATCCATGAAAGCCAGGCCCAAGAAATAAAAAACCAGGATATACTTCAAAAGCACTACGAGTTTATTCCACACTTATACACAAGAATCTCATCTACTACCAGTGAAGCCAAATTGGTGGTAGATACCTGTCAATGTACTTCAAGGAGACTGGACTTAGGTCTCTTACAGGAGCGTCCAAACTGATGATGTGTTTGACCCCGCCCTCGGTTCAGCCTAATCATCTCCTACATCTGGGAGACTTTGGGCCAGTTACTCTGTCTCTTGTTGTGGGGAATAGGAGGAGGAAGATATGTTGGATATGTTTGTTGCCTTGATTTATTTGTAACAATAATAAAGGCGGGTTATAAACAAACAAACAAATAAACACATTAAAGATAGAATTCCTTTAATGCATACATGGATACTTGTAATTCCCACGTATTCCAAAACATCCCTCTGAATAATTTCTGAAGCATGAACAACCCTTAAAATAAATTCTTCCATCTCAAAATTATAGAAGTTATTACATTAGTGATAAAACATGGGCTGAAACCATCCCTTAATTTTCAAAGTTTATATGATTTTTTTAACCTCTGATAATTCCTGGAGCATATTGGAGAGTAATTCACAACAGATGTCCTTCAAGATTTTTAAATGGAAATCTTCATCAACTATTTCCAATTTCTCACACTCTTTTGTTTGGGATTTCTTCAAGCTGTCTACAGATCTCTTCTCACATTCATCCATATTTTGTAACACTCTAATCACGCTGTCAATCAGAACCAGATCTGAAATGCAATAAATAAATAAATTAAAATTCTGAATAAAAGTATTTTGGGCCAAAGAGGAATTCTTGCAGTGAAGTAAATTTTAAAATAGGTAGACTTTGGAGTCTTTGAGAAGAAACATAAGATAAATAAAGAACAGCTCTTTCTTCACAAATTAACCTAATAACTGTCATTATAGATCAAATGAAAATATTTTCCATAAATATTTATATACAGAACAGTCCATTTAAAAGGAAAAAATATTAGAGGAAATGCACATGTCTTGTAATATTATATATTTAAAAGGACAATGTCAATTTGTTAGAATGTAATCATTTCAGTCAAAAATCTATGGCTTAGACAAATTGGAATAAATAGCCATATATAATATTTATCATAAAACCTCTAAAAACAAATTCAAGATGAAGAAAATTTATACTGTTATGACTTTAAATTGAATATAGGAAAATTAACAATAGCTTCAATTTATGTCCAAATGACAATAAATAAAATATTATGAAACTATTTTTCTTTTACTTCTTGAAATAGCAAGAGAGAAATTTTAGATATTGGGAGAAAAAAATGGGGCCCTTTTATGTCACTCTTTTCTCTTTTGAAAAATAAATGTCCTTTAGAGCAGGGATCCCAATCCCCGGTCCATGGACCGACACCGGTCCACAGCATGCCAGCAACTGGGCCATGCAAACAAGCGAAGCCCCATCCGCGGGATGCAGGCAACATGCAAAACCACGCCTCTTTCAGTCTGTGGAAAAGCCTTTCTCCATGGAACCGGTCCATGGTGCCCAAAAGATTGGGGGCCACCGCTTTAGAGATATTTCTTTCACTAAACTTACTCAAGTACACAGTGAGTTATGTCTCTAGTTCATTATGGCAAATTTACCACTTGTGAATACAATAGTAATGGTTCACATATAAAATTATTTGAACGTATTCTTGTAAATTTTTCATCACCCTAACTCAGTGGTTCTCAACCTTTTTATACCGGCGACCCCGGTCATAAGGATGCGTGGCGCGCATGCGCGGCAGCGCCCCCATGCGCCACCCCATGCGCAGCGCGCATGTGCGGCGCGGCACACATGCGCGGTGCCGCCAGCTGAGAAAAAAATGGTGGATCGTGTTGTTTGGCGACCCCCATGAAATGGTCGTTCGACCCCAAATGGGGTCACGACCACAGGTTGAGAACCACTGCCCTAACTCCACTCTGATCTATGCTACTGAATACTCCCTTTTGAAATTCTGTGATTATTTTCCCCACCATTTTGACTTTTGTAATATGTAAGATATAGCACTTACTCTTTCCCATCTTAACATAGTCCTGATCTGTCTGTGAAGGAAAAATGGCTGATAGCACAGATAAAATAGAAGCCAACAGGGTCTTCTGTTCTTGAACAATAATTGGTGGATCATCTGGCTGGCAGAGTTCATTGCAAAAGAGATTATAGAGCAAGCTCCAGGTTTCCTTTCCTCTATCAGAAGATTTGACTGAAAGATGAGGGGAAAAAAATAGTCAATCTCTGAAAAAAAATCTTTATTAAAGATTTTTTTAATAATCTTTAATAATCTCTCAATCTCTACAAATACTTCGTTATTAAATGCTTCAGAAAACATACCAATTGTTTGAATGCCTTCATCCACTGTAGTGAGCAGCTGTAGAATATGCATATAAACTTCAAGTCCTTCGGAATTGTTATCTGAGCTGCAGTAAATCATTATGAATTTTAGTTAGAATTATTCATTAAGAAAGATTTGTGTGCCTCTGTATCTATATGAGAAAACTCAGAGGTGAAGGAGGACCATATTGTTGAAAAAAGCAAATATTTATTGAAATGTTTCTACCCCATTCAGTGATATCCAAGAGAGTTAAACTCCAACATTTCCATTTTAAAATTGACATGATTTGGTGTTCTTTTGCTACAAAAGGCGGGTAAAATGAACCCGAACATTTGTCCAATATGAAAAAAAAATGCCTTATATTTCTATGCTTGTATGCATACTGATAGATGCTTACCAAACTTGTTTTGCAGCTTCAAGCAGACAAGGTAGAATTTTAAAATCAGGAACATCATCTGGAGAATCATCGGTGGGCTGTTCCGTTGACGGACAAGAACCTTTTTTAATCCAATTTACCATTAATTCTTCATCCAAATCAAACAACTTATCAACCACTTCACCAACTTTCACCAGTAAGTCCACTGAAAAAGTTAAAGTACAGTTAAATTAAGACCACATAAAATACAAAGCAACATTCAGAAAATAAAACATTTTAGTATGCTCTAATATACTATACTATATTACTAGCTAATAGTAATTAATTTGGATGTATGCTGCTTTGAGAATCTTTACGTAGTATTGGTAAATCAAATGTAATTTTATTTTCAGCTAAATAAATACAAAATAACCAGAAAAGTAACCTCCCCAACCCAAGAAATGTTTGTTGTATGTTTTTTTCTTTCCTTTTTCTTAACTTTTATACTTCTTTTTTCAATTCACTTTGCAGGAGTGATACAATAAAGCATAGCATTAAGAATTAGGATGTGGATTTCCAAACAGTTTAATGTTATGCTATAATATAAGAGCACTTTGGATTTCAAGGCCAAAATGTGCTTTGGAGTATGAAAGGGCATGCATATACCACCTGTCTACAACTTTTTAAATTGGAAATGTTATACATTTCTTGCACTCCTCCCCTTTTAGCCTATGTTTACCTTTGAAAATATATTTAAGACAATTCAGAAAATCAGTGCTACTTATGGCATCTACAGCTGAAGGTTGTTTTACCCAAGACTTGGATTGCTAGAGACTCAAGAAAGAAGCTTCTATTGTTCCTTCAGTTTGTAAACATAGTACTTTATGAAGATCTAATCACATTCCTATTTTATATTCATGTAATATAGTATGCTATGGACAACCCAAAGATTGTATAAGGAAAATAAGGAAAATATAGGAAAATAAGGCACCAGAAGCTACTCCACTGATTTACATGGTTTTGCTGTATCATGGATTCTTTATTTCTTAATAGAAATGTTTTGAGCAAAGTTTTCCCTACAAATAATTTAAAAATATTTGATTCCCATAATCAAAGTACATTAGAAGTTGTGCATTTTTCCTTACTTTAAAAAATGCTCTTCGATGCAATAAAATACATTATTCATGTATTAGCTTACCGTTTGTAGAACTAGACATGATAAAGCAGAAACAGTTATAGACAGACGGACTTTGTCTGATTCTCTCCACCCAAATATTAGCCACCTCAGATTGACAGAGGCAAGTCAACAGTAACCTAAAATACAAATGGAAATGTAACAATATGAGTTTTTTTTTGAAAAGCCCAAATGTACATATCAGTCCTATAAGTGTTTAAAGGTGAGCTCATTAAACCTATTTCTAAGTTAACTTGTACAGGACTCCACTCTTTAAGTTTTTATCATGGCGTATGTTGATTAGATATACAATTAAAATTAAAATCAAATAAATGATGTGTGAAATCAATTTAACTGTGAAGACCGAGTAAGGTAAAATACAGTAGAATACAGGTAGTCCTCAACTTACAACAGTTCATTTAGAACTGTTTGAAGTTACAACAGCATTGAAAAAAGTGGCCTATTTGGAATTGGGCCATACCAGGGACTGGCTGCAGCACACATGTGTGCGTGCAACACAACTCGCACGAGCAGCAGGCTGGCAGGCACTCACACATGTGCATGCCAGCCCGCTGCTTGCGCAAGTTGAGCTGCATGCGTGCACACTGGCCTGCTGCTTGCGTGGCCCAGTTCCCTTCTCTACCCTCAGCCAGGCCCCCAAGCCACAAAGATTCTGGATTTCTGATTTAAATTATTTAGCAAAACATCAAAAATTCTTCCTGCACCAACTCAGAAAGCTCAGACTGCCCAAGGAGCTGCTGATACAGTTCTACAAAGGAATTATTGAGTCTGTCATTTGCATCTCTATAACCGTCTGGTTTGGAACTGCAGCCAAACAAGACAGACATAGACTTCAGTGAATAGTTAGAACTGCAGAAAAAACAATTGCTCCTAGCCTGCCTTCCATTGAGGACCTGTATACTCCACGAGCAAGAAAGAGGCTGTGAAAATATCTACAGACCCCTCACATCCTGGACATAAACTATTTCAACTTCTTCCCTCCAGACGACGCTATAGGGCATTGCAGACCAGAACAACTAGACACAAGGACAGTTTTTTTCCCCATGCCATCCCTCTGCTTAACAACTAATTCCTACAACACTGTCAAAATATTTAGTAAAGCTGTATTACTACGATACTCCTCATCTTTCCTATTACCTATCCTTATTTTCTTATGACTATAACTTTGGTGCTTGTATCTTACAATGTATATTTTTTGTACCCTAGTATGATTTATGTTGTTTGCTTAGCTAGTACTCTATGACTATTACACTAAGTGTTACATCTTATGATTTATGACAGTGGTGGCGAACCTATGGCACGGATGCCAGAGGTGGCACTCGGAGCCCTCTCCGTGGGCACACGTGCCATCGCCCCAGCCGTGCCTCCCCCCGTGGCCCTCTCCTTACCAGCAGCCCCCCTGGAGGGGAGTCACCCCAAGGCGCGGCCTGCACGGAGCAGCGCAGCCAAGGACATAGCCAGGCAGCAGGGAAAAGACTCCGCCCTTGCGCCCCGTAGCATGCAGATGATGCTGCGGGGTGTGGGCGGAGGGCATGGCTGCCATGGTGCTGCAGGGCTGCCTGGGCGATCTGCTGCGGTGGGCCATGGAGGCAGTGTGTGGCCCTGCAGGTGGGCGGGGCAAGGGGTGGGCGGGGGCAGAGTAGGGGCAGGGGGTAGTTTTTGGGCACTCGGTCTCTAAAAGGTTCGCCATCACTGATTTATGATGAAGAGTTGTATTTCACAATTTATGATGAATGTATTTTCATGTTGAATATGATCATGATTATCACTATTACTTGTACGTACATTGAGAGCTTATGCACCGGAAACAAATTCCTATGTGTCCAACCACACTTGGCCAAAAGAATTCTAAATGTTCTAAATTCTAAAAGGGAGATCAACTAGATTCCTTATTTCAGCCTTTTTGCCAGCCAGAATACGCAGATATCCATGACAATTGCCAGGGTTTGGAAGGATTAGAAGCATCCTAATGTCCCTGTTATCAGAATAATCATTCTAATTCTATGTATTGTCCAAAAAGGTAAGGAGCAAAAATAGCCACTTAAGGAAGTCTTCTAGAAAAGGAAGATCAAACTATGCTGACTGGAATATATAAGCCAGTATATATTGCTCATCATCTTTATGGTCTTAAAAACTGGTCCTTCTTTTGGCCTCCACTTATTTGGACTGTCAGCTTAATCAGTTTTAAAACTGATATGAGCAGCTTTTGGAGACAACAGTTGTAAGAAAAAAAGATAAAAATTCACTGAGTAAACATTCTGGTACTTTTACTCAGACATTTAGAACATCAGAGCATTGGAAAATGGCCTCACTTACACCTAATACTAAATGAGAATTATGGCTCGTTTATAATTATAATCAAGCAACAATAATTCCATCAGTGGTTTATCTTTACAAGCAAAGCAGCCATGCCTGGCTTCTGATCCGGGGAAAAAAATTGAATGAATTAAACAGAAATCCTGGTTTGTATACAACAACCACACAGAGAGTTGACCAGATCAGAGAAATGCATTTCACTGCAAGAGAAGCTACAAGCATTTAGCATTTACAAACTACAAAGATACAAGCTACAGGTTTGTGTACAGTATATACAAACATCATGACTATTTCCAGGTAAATCAGAATTTTATCATTCTAGCTTACCACTGTATCTTATGCTAAGTGCAATTTTAATCCCTCAGAAACAAACCAACAGACAAAAAAGCCATGCTTACCTGCTTGTTTCAAGCAGAGTTGGGGAATCAGAATCACATAAACGATGAAGCACTATCTGTCTGGAAAAATTACATATCGGTTAAGCAGCATACAAAATGAGACAAACATTAGTTTCTATGTCTTTACTCAGACTTCTGTCAATGTTTCCTGAGCCTTTTCATCCTTGCTATTTAGAGTTGCCAAAATAAAGTGCAAGTGCAATATCGGAGAATGTTTTACTATAGGTCAAGCATGTCAAATTGCCGGCCCATAGGCCGGATGCGTCATGATGAAACCACACCCATCCCATTGCTGGCAATGGGGAAAAAGTCACGATACCTCGCGCAACGTCACATGACGTCACGAGTTTGACATGCCTGCTATAGGTAGTCCTCTCTTAGCGATTGTTCAAAGTTATGACAGACACACACAATGGCTAGGACAGGGGTAGGCAACCTTGGCTCTTTTATGACTCATGGACTTCAACTCCCAGAATTCCTGAGCCAGCATAGCTGACTCAGGAATTCTGGAAGTCCATGTGTCATAAAAGAGTCAAGGTTGCCTACCCCTGCTAGGAGATAACAGATTTAACATCTGATTGTCTTCTATTACCAGCAATGAGTTTTGGAAGAGCAATCCTTGGCATCCATACTATATAGCTCTTTTGAAATAAAAAAAGGCAATTTGATTACATGCTTGCAATAGAAGCCTTTATCTTTTAAAGGAGGAATCAAATATTTTATCTGGGCATCTCCAAGGTTTAGGCTATCCTTAGTAAGATTCTATTCACACTATATTAAGACTCTGCTACTGCAGTTCTCACAGCTGAAAGGATAAACAAAGAATTAATGGAAGTGAGAAAAGAGATAGAGTGGGGGGAGGAACATGAAAGTTAAACAACTGGATAAATTAGATTGCAATAAAAATATAGATCCTGCTAATGTAGCCAGGCCAAAAAAAAAAAAACCTTGTCCTTGATAATGTTTGCTAATACATATGTATAAAGTCATTTTTTTCTAATATTCTTTTTTATTCTTACTTTTGGACTTGACACTAAGTTTCCTGTATTTTCCTCCTTGAGAAATATTACTAACCTTACTAACATTAACATCAAGTACATTTCTTCTTTCATTCTATTAAGAATCACTGTGTACTAAATGGTGTTTTAGTAGCAACAGGAGGTAAAACTGGAGTCTGAAAATCATGAAACAAAAACTTACCCCAGGTTCTCATTTTTACTAATAGATATGCATATATCTTGGCAGCAGGCCATATTTCCCAAAATACCTACACAGATTTCCTGCAATACAAAATATATTAAGTTAACATAAAGTTATATATACATTAAGGTAAACATTATCCAGGAAATATATGCTTAGGTGTGTTTTCAATATATGCAGAATCAATTGAAGCAGAAATCTAATTCTCTATGCTCTCATTTTTTTCCCTCAACAAATAGCCAGATACTTTAATATGGTTTAATAACATATTTATTAAGCATTAGATTTCTCGTACTGATAGCCTTTACACAATATGACATTTTGGGGTATATATATTGGTATTTTCTACAAGCTGCATTATCTTATAGGACAAAAGCAGGGGAGGAAGTGCTGCATATATTGCCTCGAGCTCCTAAAGGAAAAGTGCAACAAATCAATTAATCTCTTGGTAACAATGTGACTTGATTCCATCTCTATTAGATTATTCCTTATTTAAACTCTCCCATTGTTTACATTTTTATTATATGACAAAGAAGGTGGAGACAAGCATAGAACAAGCTGGCTTGACAACATCAAATCTGATGCTAAGCTGAACATACAATTGAAAGAAGCTGTGTTGGACAGGGTATTACGGAGAGCACTTGCCTATAAAGTCACCAGGAGTTGGACACAACTAAATGGTTAAAAACAACAATAATTTTGGAAGTCATATCCGGTTTATTCAAAACCTTAGTTATGCCAAGTCATGGCCAATCAGGATATGTCAGTTAACATTTCTTAACTACATGCACAGAAGTCAAGGACTGCCTGTACACAATTGTGTGATTCTATTTGGACAAAACTCAGCAGCACTTTTTCATGCTGCTGATAAAAACAGGATCGTCAACGTCCGATAACGGATATGGCACAAGAAGAAAATAACTGTACTGTTTTTCAAGATGAGTAACGTTAAGATCTGTGAATGTCCCAGAATTCTCATGCTGTTGCTAAGTCCACAGATCTTAAAGCTGCTGATGTTGAAAATTACTGCTATAACCAACGATAAAATAGTTAGAAAACCATAGAAGTATATGGATTAATAACAAGCGATACTAACAACTCAGAAATATTTAGTCAGTTGTATACAGATAGTCCCCAACTTACAACAGTTTGTTTAGTGACCATTCAAAGTTGCAACGGCACTGAAAAAAGTGACTTATGACAGTTTTTCTCCCGTCAGTTGCAGCATCCCCATGGTCATGCGATCAAAATTCAGATGCTTGGCAACTGGTTCATATTTATGAATGTTGCTGTGTCCCAGGGTCGTGTGATCACCTTTTGCGTCCTTTTGACAAGCCAAATTTGTTTAACAACCGCACTACTAAATTTTTTTTTATTGAAAATTTTTACAGTTTTACAATAAAATAATCTCCCTCTCCCACCCCACCCCCTTCCCTCCCTTCACCCTCCCCCCCTCCTTCCCAGAGCTGAATACAGGGTTAATAAAAACTAGAAAAAACCTTACAACTTAAATAAACATCAAACAATTATAAATACATTCAAAAAACAAAATTTTTAAATACTTTAACTCCAATATATATAAACAAAACAAAACAACAATTCTAATCATTACCTTAAACATAAATTATTTGAAAGCTAAATAATACTTTTTAATCTCATACTTATGCTGTATGAAACCGCACTACTAACTTAACAATTACAGTTGTGATTCCCTTCACAACTGTGGCCAGAAAAGTCATAAAGTGGTGCAAAACTCGCTTAACAACTATTTCGCTCAGTAACACAAATTTTGGGCTCAATTGTAGTCGTAAGCCCAGGATTACTTGCATTTAATGGCTTTCTCCTACTTTTTAACGTTGTACTTTTATTTCCTGTTTGTGCTTTATTCAACTGCATAATTTTATAGTCCCAAACTCAACACATAAGTAATAAACAAAGATTCATAATAGAACTTACAGTAAGTCGAGGACACTTGGACTTTGCAAGAAAAACCATAAATATGTCAGGGGCTTTAAACTCTTGTAAAAATAAAGCAACGTCCTGAAAAGCAAGAAATTTGGATTACTGATGTAGAGTGAAACAGAGCTGATTCGGTGAGGAGTAGCATAATTTTAAAAAATTCATTTTGGAGTTACATATACTGCAAAACGTTTCTACTAGCACCATTGCAAATATTTTTTTTTTTTTACTGAACGTAAAGTTTGAACTTATATTGATGTTATCTCCTCTGAATGATTCTTGGCAACACAGGATCTTAAGACAGTAATATGGATGATATTACATACATTCTTTCTCTCATTTATTCAGAAGACCAGTTGATCATAAACAGATGATCAAAATATTAGTCAACAGATAGTACGAGACAGGTTATTTCTTTTGGAAGAAGTGTATCAACAAAACTCTTCAGTGCTTAATTTAAGATAAGGTATGGAGAACATAGAGAGAATAAGGTCAATGTGAGGAACTTTACATTGATTTTAATAAACATAATCTATGCCAAGGTTTCTACTGCTACCCCATATAACAATAAATCTGGGTAGAAAATTATGAATAAGTTTTTGCAGGGGTCAGGTTGAGGAAGTAATAAATATATAACTTTAAAATACCATTCACTTTTAATAATTACGTTTTAAGATATATATCACAGAGATTCTTAATTATTCAACTTGGACAAGTAAAATGAGTAACAAAGCACAGAAAAAGATTTGACCGTATTCCAACTCTGCCTATAGCAACCTGATCAGGTGTAAAAGAAAAATGAGATCCATATTTTGAGAATCCCTGTCTCTTACAAGCAACATTTTGCTTAAAATGTTATAAAGAAAAGCACAGCAACCCAGATATAGAAATGCCAGATAAATAGGTGGGTTTCCGCGGGACACAAACTGAGATGGACAATGCCAAGCATGAACATACAAGAAGAAATTTTACTTCACTGACCACAGCCAAAGATCATGTAGATTCTTAGAAGGTGAAACATCTTCAGATGAAATGGTGTAACAAAACTGATTCTTCTTCACAAATGTTATTACAAATATATTACAAGAATGGAAAATTAGAAGAACTTACAGCTGAAAACTATACTGGAGACTGACAATTTGAGATCCACAGAGGGTAAAATTTTCTTAACCAAATAAAAAGACATTTAAAGTTGTTTCTGAAACTTAAAAATGGAATATGAAATATCTTAAGACAAAGATGTCATCTTGCATGCTAGGTGAACTTGCAGTTGACAATGATAAAGTGAAAACAGGCAGTATGCTGAATAAATAAAAAATCTAATACCAGGAAGATAGTGACAAACATAAGGCAAAATCATGGTGGAAAAAGATATTTCAGAACAGTGAAAGCTATGGCCTTTTTGGTTCTAAGGCAGGGGTCCCCAACTCCCGATCCATGGACCAGTATCGGGCCGCAGCATGCCAGCAACTGATCCGCCCAAACAAACAAAGCCCCATCCGTGGGATGCAGGCAGCACACAAAACCCCGCCCCCTCTGGTCCATGGAAAAACCTCTCTCCACATAACTGATCCCTGGTGCCCAAAAGGTTGGGGATCTCTGTTCTAAGAGAAGCATATGAAAGCTGGAAATACCATAACAAAAAACAAACAGAAAATATATGTTTTCAAATGAAAGTATGGAGGCAGTTACAAAGAGAAACAAATAAAGGCAGATTAGAAAGCACAAGCTCATAGAGAGTTTTGGCATATGATAGAAGGAGGAAACAGCCTACAAAAAATTATTGTACCTGAAAAGATTGAGGGATACTTTCTAGTTAATACTATATATAGTCAATTTTATTCCCAAATGATTTTAATACCCTACAGGAGGTAGTTTTAACTAATACCTTATCCATTGACATGTCCCATACTTTGCAAATATCATTCTCCATCTCTTCATCTAGTTCCATTTGTTCTTCTTCATTGTTCAGTTTTGAAGTATCCTTTTAAGAGTTAACAAAGTTGTAAGTAAATAAAAGCACATAAATAAAATTACAAAGCAACTTTGAAAAACCTACCCGTAGACTTAAGTAGTTATTGTACCTAAACCATAACAAATATAGTTATGCTACAATTATACTACTATAGCAGTTATGGGAATGTTATTCATGGCAACCAGAGTCCACCCAGATAAGACTTTTTAATTTCAATGTGATATCTTGCTGTTTTGCATTTTATACATTTTACATATAAAGCTACCTATGTAACTATGCATGCATCTATAACTCTTAGCTAATGGCCAGGAGTGTGATGGTTCACGTGGTTACGATGGTGGGATGGAGGTTAGCAAACCAACGTTCAAGATCCGACTGCTGCCGTAGGGCAGAGTTGAGCTCCTGTCTTTCTCTCTAGCTCCTGCTGGAGATATGAAAGGAACCCCCACCTGGGTGTCTCACAGCAAATGGTGAGATCACCAGCTCATCCTTTCAACCTAGAAGTGCCTCGGTGTTTCTGACATGAGTGCAGGCAAGCTATTGGCCAATGATGATAATCAAATGATATTCATCACCTTTACGATGACAAATTAGCTTTCGTGGTCTTGTGCCATACAATTAAATTAATCTAATTGAGGATTACAGATAACCAAGATATGCTGACACTTTGTTACTGTGTACTTAGCTTACATATTCTGCCACTCTGTTCTCTCTTTGTTCAAAGCTAGGAAGAAGACCTTATCTGGAAAGTCCCAAACTCTACCATATCTTTGGAGTGTTAACATTCATTCTTGATAAACCCAGGGTGGAAACGTTTGAAATTTACATGTACATTAATATTATAATGTGCCATAATAGAAAATCACCTAACAGTTCAACATGTCTACGTCAGTACTACAGTAACTGCATACAATGGTTGTCTTTTATCTATGGTGTCTGTATTTTGTTAATACAATGAATTAATTTAGAATCTGCCCTGTGGGTCTTTCTTTGTTCTGATACATCTTGAATTAATCACAGATTAACTGAATATTTTAGTAATTATTTAACTTCCATTCCGTTTCTCCCATTACAAAATTGTTCATGTTTTTGACTAACCTTGTTCAAATTTTAACAGAAAACCCTTGGGTATCATTTTTAACACTTTGATTAATATAAAATTACATCTTCTATATCTGCAAGCTTGAGTGATAATTTAAGCTATTTCCCAATTAGCTATTAAACACCTGTTCCCAAGATACTGGCTCTGATGTATAATCTGCCTTATGCTTGCCACACTTCTATGAAAAGATTTGTTTCACATTCAGCATATAACAAGTGCACACAGAGAAGATAATACAGAGCACCTCAATTAATTTTTCAAGCACACTAATCAGCCAGTGTTTACTGTAAACTGTATTTCCAATGGAATTTCCAGCAGCCACTTCTTCCTCCTCTGAATCACTTGAGGGGGGTGAAGGATTTCTGTCCATATTTGTGCAATGCTATCCTATTAATAGATTGAAAGGTTCCTAAAAAAAAAATAGAAAACAAGAGTTCAAAAATTTTATTTTGGAAAGAAAACTGCCTTAAGGATAAGCCCAAAAAGCAGTAAGTCCACAGCAGTAAGATTCTTGCACTGAAGAGATCTATGGTCCCTCCCAATTTTAACATTCTGATGCTTTGCAAAAATTTGTCACTTGTTCCCCGGTCATTCATGCAGAAATACCTTGCAATACTTACCTGACAAATAGTAAAAAATTTGTTACAAAAACCGCTAATCTCCTAGATTTAAAAATAAATATATCCAGAACTAATTGTTGAGAAGCCTGTTAAAACTCACATGTAGCTTTCCAGAACAATGCACTCTCATACTGCATCTAAGAAATCATTAAAAAACCAGCTGAAGATGTATAATGTCTATTGACTTGTTTGTTAACTTAGGAGGGAATATGCTGAGATGTTTTCTATAACTGGAAGTTCAAACCTATTCATGTGTCCAGTTGAATTTAAATTCCTGAGATTGATTTCTAAGTAGTTTCCAATTTCCAAGCACAAAAATAGGGCTGTTCAATATAACTAATTACAGATAGTCCTTGATTTATGACCATAAATAAGCCCAAAATTTGTTAAGTGAGACATTTGTTAAGTGAATTATGCCCCATTTTATGACCTTTCTTACCCTTAAGTGAATCACCACAATTTTAAGTTAATAACACGGTTGAGTGAATTTGGCTTCCCCATTTTGTTTGTCAAAAGGTTGCAAAAGGTGATCACATGACCTTGGGACACAGCAACGGTCATAAGTACGAGTCAGTTGCCAAACATCTGAATTTTGATCATATGATCATGGGGATGCTATAAAGGTTGTAAGTGCAAAAAATCTGTCGTCAGTCACTTTTTTCAGGGCCATTGTAACTTTGAACGGTCAACTAAATGAACTGTTGTAAGTCAAGGACTACCTGTACAAAACAAATATAAACCAGAAAAGGGAACACAAAGTCAGAGAAATTCTGTGCATAGGGAAAGACAAATCTTTTGTTGTTGTTGTTTTCAACCTCTGGGGCAAATTAAAAGCCCCAGCGTTTCCCTAGAAACGAAAACAAATCGGGAGTGAGCTCTTGCATCGAGTTTAAGTTGGCCTCGCCCTCGTCCTCAGGAAAGCCCCATTCACAGAAACCAATTGCCACAGGCCACGAGACCCGGAGACCTGCTTGTTTCTCCCGCCGCCCACGCCAAATCCCAGCGCCGAAACACGGCTTCCCCGTTTCTGCCTTAACCCTTGCAATTTAGCCTTCCCGCCGGTCCGGTGGCCGATACCGATTGGCCCGAGTTTTGTTTTCTACCTAGATGACTCCACCTCCTTCCAGCTTCCCCTCTGTTCCCGCCTCCCCTCGGCTGTGAACCAACCCATCACAGCGGCGTCGGGCCTGGGCTGCTCGGGCGGGGGCGACCAACCTCGCTACCTCCCGCAGTTGGAAAAGACCCGGGTCGAACCTGGAAGCTTCTTCTCTATCAGGGAGGGGGAGTTCTTCCTCTTGCAGTGGCCAGAAATGGTAGCGTCCACGTCTCGGAGAAGACGCGTCGTCCTCGCACGCATCAGTCCTTTCGCTCTGACGCGGCTCGGGAGTGGCTGCCCCCCCCGGACATTAGCGCCCTCCGCCGGCTTCTCGGCGCAACTTCTTCCTCAGGGTTGGTATGGCGGTGCGAGCAAAACCCGGAGACGCGCCGGCATGCCGGAGGACGGATGGGAGGTCGAGCGAGTCGCAAGTTTGGCCCGTTCAAATGTCGTGTCTTGTTCGTGACGGCGCCCGGTCGATCTTGACTGCCTTCAAAGATATGCAAGGTTGCTTGACCTCGTTACTATCTGGATGAGGAAAAAAAAATCAATTGGAAAACTGAAAAAAAAAATTCCTCCCAGAAAAAAAGGCAAGTGGTAAGCTGTAAAGCTGCCAAGGAGAAAAGCTATATGGTGGCAAGCTCCTGGAATCTAGGTCAATTCAAAGGTTTTTACTTTTGTACTTGTATTTTATTTTATTTTTTATATCAAATAAGGTAAGAAAAGCCTGTTGAGTGTGGCTTTTAAAATTCTTCTTAGCTCCTTAACAATAACTACTCTGAGTTCAGGTGATCAGGAAAGATAAGAAAGGAGGACTTCTAATGGAGGAGCTGGTAACATTGTGAGTCTCTGTTCAACTACGTTTTCTCTCAGGATTTGGTGGGTGATTTTTCTTTCTCTGCAACCCCTATCTAGATTTAGCCCATTTTCAAACTTGGTCCTTCCCCCTCCCCACTGGCTTGGGAGAACAATTGAAACATAACTCTGTTTCTGCCTTTATTGCATACTCAAGAATCACTTATTGGGATTTTTTTTTTAAAAAAAAAACTCATTCCAGACTAAGACAACAGCAAACAATTTCAATACATTTTCCAAGAAACCAATATTGGCATGTCTATGTAATCAACCAAGTATTAAATTTCAATCAAAATAGAGCTGGAAGGGACTTTGGAGGTCTTCTAGTCCAGTGGTTCTCAACCTGTGGGTTGGGACCCCATTTGGGGTCGAATGACCATTTCATGGGGGTCGCCAAACCATGCTGTCCGCCATTTTTTTCCCTTTTCCCTAGCTGTCCTACTCCCTCTTATTGGTGGCCACACCCACTTGGGGGGTCACCACAACATGGGGAACTGTATTATGGGGTCATGGCATTAGAAAGGTTGAGAATCACTGTTCTAGTCCAACCCCCTGCTCAAGCGGGAGACCCTATACATTTCAGACAAGACTACCCAGTCTCTTAAAAATCTCCAGTGATGAAGTACCCACAACTTCTGACAGCAAGCTGTTCTGGTTAATTGTCCTCACTGTTAGGAAGTTTCTCCTTAATTCCAGGTTGCTTCTCTCCTTGATTAGTTTCCATCCATTGTTTCTTGTCCTGACCTCTGTTGCTTTGGAAAATAAGTTGACTCCCTCCTCTTTGTAGCAATCTCTCAAATGCTGGAATACTTATATCGTGTCCTCCCTAGTCCTTCTTTTCTCTACACTAGCCAAATCCAAATTCTGCAACTGTTCGTCAATGGTTTGGTCTCCAGGCCTTTAATCATCTTAGTTGCTCTTCTTTGCACTTTTTCTAAAGTCTCAACATCTTTTTTGTGATGTGGCCAAAACTGGATGCATTATTCCAGGTGTGGTCTTACTAAGGCTTTATACAGCAGTACTAATACTTCACATGATTTTGATTCTATGCCTGTTTATACAACCAAGGATTCTATTAACTTTTTTGGCTGCTGCCACACACTACTGACTCATGTTTAAGTGATGGTCACTAGGACTCCAAGGTCTCTCTCAGTGTTACAGTTTTTGAGCCAGGTTTCGCCTAATCTCTAGTTGTACCCTTGCCTAGGTGTAAAACCTTGCTTTTCTCCACATTAAATTTCATGTTGTTGGATAGGGCCCATTGTTCAAGTCTGTCAAGATCTTTTTGGATTCTGAGCTTGTCTTCTGGGATGTTGGCTATTCCTGCCAGCTCAGTGTCATCTGCAAATTTGATGAGTTTCCCTTCTATTCCCTCATCTAAGTCATTTATGAAGATATTGAAGAGTACTGGGTCATTAAGCAGTCCATTAAGTACTCCTGAAGTACAATTTGTCAGCCAGCTACAAATCCAGCCATGGTGACGCAGTGGTTAGAATGCAGGACTGCAGGCTACTTATGCTGACTACCAGCTGCCTGCAGTTTGGCAGTTCAAGTCTCACTGGCTCAAGGTTGACTTAGCCTTCCATCCTTCCAAGGCTGGTAAAATGAAGACCCAGAATATAGAGGACAATATGCTGGGTCTGTAAACCACTTAGAGAGGGCTTACCAAGAAGTAGATTGTGGTCTACTTTGTCAAATGCCTTGCTGAAGTCTAAATATACTATATCAGTTAAGTATACTTTAATGGAAGGGTTGATCTCTGAAATATCAGTCAAAATCAGAACTAGAGTTCCACCTAAAATGTGATTTCAAAGCAGAAGGAAATCCCCTTCTGAACACTTGTTTTTATCTACACAAATCCTTACATTTTCCACATGCCATCAATTTTATCACTGAGCATAGGGTCAACATCTCAAATTATTTTCCCCATCCACATACACACTTCAAACAAGGAAATGAAAGATTAGGGATGTGTGGCATAAATAGATCCAGAAAACATTAAGCAGACAATGACAGTCGCATTTTATTTATGTAATATTTGTAATGTTATCTATTTTATCTACATGTATTTATTTATTTATTTATTTATTAAATTTTTTTAAAATTTTACAATAAAAACCTCTTCCCCAATCCCTCCCAACCCACCCCAAAACCCTCCCCCATTCTTCCCAGAGCTGAATACAGGCTTAACTAGATCTTAAAAGAAAAAAAGTTTTAAACCCAAATAAATCTTAAGCAAATATATTTATCTACATGTATTTTATGATTCAGGTATATGTATACGTATACACATATACATAATTTAATAAATAAATAAAATCTAGAAATATGTTATAAAAGCTTGCTACTGCATCAAATCAAAGAAAATCCTTAACAGAATTAAAATATTGGGAGAAGTGACTATGTTCTTCACCTGAAAAAAAACCTTCAAGACTGTCGATAGATGTTCTTGATTTTAGAACAGTGTTCTCCAACATTAGCAACTTTAAGATGCATGGACTAATTCCATAGCCAATCGTTCCATATTTTAAAATTGCCAAGGTTGGGAAACACTACTTATTTAAAATAATAAGACATGTCAAAACAAAATTTTCATGTCTCACAGGAAGAAAAAACTTTAAGGATTGCAATCCTTCCTTGGTTTCTTACATTCTCCTCCTCTTTCTATTCCCCAACAGGTTACCACAGAAAAGTCTCTTTTTGATTTAGCTGCCCCACCAAAACAAAGAGCAACTTTGGCATTACACGTCTATTTAGAAGGTTAAATTAAAAGTTCAAGTGTCAAAATAAAGCTTTCTCTGTGTTTATCTCATTTCGGGAATCTTAGCTGAAAAGTACAGGAATTTTAGTTTTCAACTATTCTAAGCTTTCTGTGTGATTGAAGATTATTAGTCATATATTTAAGAAAAGTGAAATGTTTTTCAAAGAAACCCTTATGAACATTATAAAAAGGAGATAAATTTAACATATCATTTAAAGTCCTGAAAAATAAAGAAACAACAAGGAAATTATATTACCTTTATTAAACATCAGGTTAGGTAAAAAAAACCCGAACATGATTCCAGATTTCTGTTAATATCAAAATGCTTACAAAGTAATACTGAATGCTTGTTAATTGTTTATTTTAAAAATAGAAGATAAGACATACACTAAAAATAATAATTTTGAAAATAGAATGCAGTGCAAAATGTAAGTACTATTTCATGAACTCCCTGTGCATCTAAATCAGTCTTAAAACAAACTTGAGGTAGTTCTCATTTGTACAACAGGGTGAGCCCAGATGTCAAAGGTTGAATAGTGGTGACTCTAGCCTAACCCACTGGTTCCATCGAAAACCTTCCCAAAATAAAACAATAATCTGCTATGCATCTATGGAGATGAAACATAGATCAGCCTCTGCATGTGGGAATGGGATTCTTTCGATTGTGGCCTACAGTTATAAAGTCTTTTATTTAGTGCTCTGTAACAAATTTCCTTTCTTTTGCTTTATTCAACCTAAGGAGAAAAAAAGGAGACATTTCTGCATGCTTTCTACCTTGAAAAACATGGATAAGTAGGAGCGTGAAATGTCTGTCCTTGAAACGCTGTAAACTAGAGAATAAAAATGGTGCAATTCTAATTCAATTTAACAAAAATGCAAGATTAATCATAATAATTTTATAACCTTTCCCTTCCCCAGCTACCAGACCAAAAATTACCTTAGCAACAAACAAAAATTAGTACAGTAGTACATGATCCATGCCATGGATCATACATGAGCATAATTTAGATGCCTTTTCAAACCTCTGTAAGTGTATACATGAAAAACACAACCAGATGCCAGGTAAGAAAGGTTCATATATCTACCAGTAATATCTTCAATTTCTTGAAAATCCAAGTAAGACAGTCCCCCTTCCTACCTCTTTCAGACATGTTTTTAGGAAAATGTGGGTGTTTTTTTTTTCCCCTCATTCCATTCCACAGTGATTTGTACCAACTTACTAAATGCTGAAATAGGCAAGTTTTAAATACATATAAGTTCCATGAATGTCTGCTTGGAATTATATATTAGTATTGCTGCTTAATTCTATTAATTACTTCTTTCATTTTTTAATATAACTAGTAAAAATTGACAATCTTTTTACATCTGTGGAATGTTAGATACAATCATACCATGCTTAACTGAACCATGCACCATGCCAAAGATTTCAGTTTAATTTAGAAAGTAGAGTGTGGCTTTTTAGTTATAAAGTATTTGTAATTATATTCATTTGCAAGCTGTCTTACTCAAAAAATCCAAAAATTTTGACAGAAAAGTTAAATATTTCATTCTTTTAGTATAACCAAATTTAACACTTAGTGCATAGGAATAAGAATAAAGAATTCCATCTTCATGCCTAGTCCCAGTAGTTGAAAAAATATTTTGCATACAAATGATTTTCCATCTTTTTGTTATGCAACATTTACCATAAATAATTGGGAACATACTCTCTATTATTGAACACATATCTAATAAAAACAAAGCTTTATTATATTGCACCTTTTCTACACAGGAAAGTTTTTCTTTAAAATGATGCAATGTAGAAAAAAATGGTTCTTGTCATTATCTTTACAATCCAGGGTGCTTTTATGCTTGTTGAGACCACAGAAATCGGTCACATCTTTCTAGCATGGACTGGATCAGGGCTCTGCAACAGAAGAGAAGAATAAAGAAAAAAATGGCAAAGAAATAAGTTATTTCATCAACCCAGAAATATAACATACTTGTCACTACTACAGCTCTAACTTTTTATGAGCTCGTAAGACCTTTCTATTATCCTCTTTGCTAAACTAAATAAAATAAAAATCCTAATTCAAAATAAATTTTTAAAAACTCACAAAGAAAATGCACAAAACAAAACTACCTTAATTTTCTTCAAGAGAGATTTATTTATTTAATCCTAGTTTTAAGAAACGATAGCCAAGAAATGCAACTTTCCATATTTTGTTTAATATCATAGGAAGAAATTCAGTATTACATCAAATACAGTAGGGTATCTTGAAAGTCTTTACAAAGTATGGGCATTGGATTTGAGAATTTTTACAGTGAGTCATCAAGCTGTCTATAATAGTAACGCTTAAATATAATGTAACCTTTAAAAATGACACATCAGTCAAAATCTTTCAAGATTGACGGAGGAGCTGTTACCTATTACAACTCTGGTGACAATACCTGTTTAAATATTAACTGGTCAAATGTTTTTCATAAAATTGGGGGGAACCAGAAATATTCTCAAAACATAAATCATAAATTTATAAACTATTCAGAGTTGTTGAAGGTTGAGGTTTTTTTTGATTGGCAGATTTATTATACTAAAATCCTGAAAAACTTTCTTTTGATCAATGTTCTTAAAAGAGTAGGAAAAATTCTAATTGAAATAAAATTTCCACAACAGAAAAAAAGACACAAAGTAAAGACACTTGAATTCTTTAATTACAAGGAACCAAGCAGTTTTTTCAAGTTTTGCTTTTGTATTTTATTATTATTTCATGTTGATGTTCTATTTGTCAGAAAAAAAAATCTGAAATCACAGTATTCAAGAAAATTGATTTTGAAGCACTGTAACTCTGTTCACATCTCTAAATTGTAGTATTCTGGATAGCCTGTAAGAAACAATTCTTAAAACACTTACCTTTGCCGTTTTTCAGCAATTCTTAGTATCTCACAAATCTTGGCAAATCTTTCTGATAATTCAGCCACCAGATCACATTCCTGTAACAGCTGCAAAGAGCGATCTGGACCAATTATTCTGGCTGCAAGGAGTGCAACATTTTCAACAGTAACAGAATTTGGCCATTCAGGAGTACCATTAGTAACAGATGTGTCCTTTTGTGAAACATGGATGTTGTGGTAACTCTTCACAAGGCAAAGAAGGAACTTCCATTCTTCTATTGTCTTCGGAACTGTTCCTAAATACAGATTTGATTTATGGAAAAAGTTATTTGAAGCAAATCACTTTCATTTTACTTGATGTGCAGTAAATATCTTAGTATACCTATGCATTATGGGACATTTCTTTCACTACATCCTGATCTAGACAGCAGTCAATGAATTTATAAAGTCCAACAAGTATCAGTGAAAGATGTAAAGCCAAACTAGCAACATGTTATCCTATACATCTTATCCAATGTATAGAATAAGATAGAATATGTTCAATTTCATTTTGCATGTATATAAGAGAATTGATGGAAGGCCACATTGAAATCATAATGACTGCAATTAGTTGTTGAAAACTGAAAGGAGACATTAAAATGAATTTGTTCACAATTTCCAAGTTAACACAGAAGATATGCAGGTAGTACTCGACTTACAATCACAATTGAGCCCAACATAGTTGTTACTACCTTCTCAGGACTACCTGTATCTTTAAGGCAAGATAAAGAAGTATGATTAAGAGAATAATATTTTAATTCCTCTAGTGCAGGGGTAGGCAACCTTGGCTCTTTTATGACTCGTGGACTTCCAACTCCCAGAATTCCCGAGCTCTAGTGGCTATTGGTTACTGTAGAATCCTTTCCACTGGCAAACAAGGAACTCTACAGAGAGAATTCTGGAGATTTTGGGGCTTTTCTCAGTAATCTGGGGTCATATTAGATTGCCAAGGATACATTAAATCCTACATTTTTACATTTCCTCAACTTACATCACAAACAGAATGGAATGAATGTTGACTAAGTAAAAGTAGAATACTAGATGTAACTTTTTTTAATACTGGAGCCTGGAGGGTAGAATGGCAGAAAGGGACATCATCACCAATTACCACTGCTCAACTTCTGGAGCCAGCAGATGATCTGATTTGATTATGTAGCTGCCTGTTTCAACAAGTGCCTCTGGGCAGGTTTAGGAAATCCTAATACTTTGACTTTACTCTAATAATATGGATATAACAAATCTAAAACAAAACAAAATAGGTTTTCAAAATCCACAACTTGTTTTTAATTACTTTATAGCAGAACTATATTTTTAAGAATTACATCGAGTGCAAAATTTATGTTGTAATGTCTCCTTAAATAGAATTTCAAAAAGAAGGGGGTTTTGTTGCATGAAATTGTTTTATCTCAGTGTTAATAAATTAAAATGCATGCCTTAGATACTTAATATTCATAATTGATTTTTAAATTAAACTAACCATCTTTGGCGTTCAACAACTCCATGTCATCCAAATGAACAATTTTCGTAAATACTTCTGATCTTCTATCCAACTCCAAACAGAGACAAAGATATCCAGGCCAGAAGCTATAACAGTAAAATGAAACATTAGATTATAGTTCTAAATTGGCACTCCCAGCTTAAATAACAAGTTGAAATAATTTCTTATTTCAACTAATTGTATATATAACTTCAGAGTACAAATCACAAAACATACCATATATTGTCAAGTGCACAGACATTAATGAATTGTAGCATGGAAATCATCTGGAGAACATTTGCATAAGGATAAAAGGGGGGAGGGAAGCAATATTATTATGGGAGTTTATTATAAATTGCCTGGACAGGCAGAAGATAAGGATGAAGACTGTGCAGATGATCAAGTTTTCAAATATGCAATATTCCATTGCAGTATTCCATTTTTACTGACATCTGGAAATCTACTCTGCCACAAGGCAGTGATCCCCAAAATTTGCAGAAGATAGAAAAAGGAATAAGGGGGTCTACTATCTTGGATGAAATCCTGACCAACAGAAGAAATGGTTGAAGAAATAAAGATGACAAAAATGACCATGTTCATAATATCAAGGGGAAGAACAGAGGAGAATCAGATTTGTATATTGGAGTCAGATTTGTATATTGTATATCGGATTTCGGAAGATTACAGTTCGATGAACTTAGAAGGTAGGTAAAATCTAGTGGCTTGAAGTCCTGAAGAGGAAGTGTCCAGAAAGGATGTGTCACTAAAAGTGTAAATACAAACAATTCCCACTAGAAAGGAAAACAGGAAAAATCTAGAGACAAATATGGATACAATAAGAGGCTTCTAAAACATTGTAAAGAAAAAGACACATCTAGAAAAAGGAAGGAGGGTCATATAAGCAAAGGATACGAGGTAGTTGCCAGAAACCATAGGAATTTGGTCAAAAAGACTAGATAAGAAATTGGGATGAGCCTTGGGAGAAATTGGTGCTAGCTTTTGATCTCCAAGATAGCAACTCAGGAGGCTAAGCATTGCACAAGTGCTGATATTCTTTGTAAATAGGCATCATTTTAAATCTGAATGATGATGATTGTATGTTAAATAATGTTTTAACTCAGATGTATTTTATAATTTCCAGAAGAGGACTATGCTTTTAAGTTTTATCCTTGCTGCTGATAATTTGACTTTATTTAATTTTGCAGCCTTGAAAAATTTCCTTTTTAGTTGTATTGGCCATTGGCTTGCTACTGAGGCAAGCTGAATGTTATGGTACAAGTGGTGACAGGGACAGTTCCTCTAAAGAAAAAACAAAGAAAATCCAAGAAAGTGAAAATACTCCTCATTAAGGAATAAATTGACTAGTTATATCAGGAAATGACTTGGAGCATATACACTTTGTAACTAACATCTTTATAAAAAGGACACGTCAAACTAGGAGATGTTCTCTTCCAAAAACATGTTCCTATTAATTGTACACTTTTGAGTGATTCAGTACAAAAAATTTTTTTAAAGTTCATTATCGGTTTAAGAAATTGAGATACAATCTATCCAAATATTAGACCCAACTGAAAACAAGTTGACAGCTGAGTTTCTAAATTCAATCAGTGTATATATTTGGAACCATTCACACTTAATTTTTTCAGGTTTGTATTTTTTATAGGCAAATTTAATTCAATTTTCAAATTTAGTCAAACTAAAATAACAAATTATTGTATATAATTCAATAATATTTTCTTCCTTAGTATTCTATTCATCTGCATCCTGAGAAAATCTATGTAGTCATTGAAAGTCGATACATGGTTACACAAAATCTATTCAGCAACCATAATCAAGATTTCCATATATCACCAGTCACAAATGAAATTCTAGCAATGGCAATTATGGGCTGAATTAATAAACTGATTTTTAAAAATCTACCAAGAATGGAGGAGAGAGGAAGAAAGACAAGTTTGTTTTAACTGATTTAATAAATCAGTTGATAGGTAAAGCAAAGGTATCTGAAAGGTATAAGAATACAGAATACACAGAAGCAAATTAGTCACCATTTGATCACAAATACATAGGGAGCATGGTTGCGTTCAAGAATAATGGATATATAAAATGTTTTACAGATGGCACTCAATATCTATGAGGTTAGCAAAAATGTTCAAAAATATATCTAGCAATTGTTGGAAATGTAGACAAAAACCAGGCACATACTATCATCTTTGGTGGACATGCCCTAAAGCCAAAAGACTTTGGTCAAGAATACATATATAGTTAGAGAAAATGATAAAAAAAAAACATTTAGATTTTAAGCCAGAATTATTTTTGTTAGGTATAATTGTAGGAAATTATGAGAAAGAATGTGTATATTTAATGTTACATGTACTAACTGCAGCGAGAATTGTAATTGCTCAACATTGGAAAGATGAAGAATTACCAGCAGAGGAAGAGATAATTAAAAAAAATTTGGACTGTGCAGAAATGGACAGACTTAACATTGAAAATGAAAGAGAAAAAAGATTCAGAATACTTTAAAACAGGGGATACATTGTATCAATGGCTAGAAAAAAGTAGTAGAGAGAAAGAAGTTTAACATGTATTAGTAAGCTAAATATTGGAGCCCAGACAACATGGTGATAAAATATTAAGGATTTGTGATTATAAAAAATAATAAAATATTTTTAAAAAAAATAATGGATATCACACACTGAAGCTGAACTATCTGAAGAGATAAATTATGAAACGGGACAAAACAAAAAATACATTATATGATTAAAATGAAGTTTTTTCAAGAATGCTTTATGAAAATACTCTATATTACCCATTGCTTCGACATATATCAGTCATTTTCTCCTTCCTTACAATATCAGCTGGAAGATTAAGCAAAAGTACAATCAGTTGATTATACCCCCAAGTAAACAAATGCGAATGTGGCCTGAAAACAATAATTGAAAATTATATTAGGCTTTTTGTAAAGAAGGCCCAATAAATAGTAATCAAAATCTATACTGACAATAACTATTTGTTTATAATTTTAATACCCAGCTTTAATGAGAAGACGGACAGGGTGGACTACAGTGGAATAGTCACAATGAAATAATTACATTTTTGAAATGCCAAGAGATAGGGGGCTACCATAGGAAAGGCCTGCTCTCTGGTCCCCATTTTCCTGGCTCCTATCTATAGTATAAATATTTTTAATACATAATATCAATATTATTAGAGGAAATATTTTATACTATCATTAACCAGATAAAATACTACAAAGGGGGACAGAAAAAAGGAACATGCTTAAGGAGAAAATAAAAAGAAATGTACCGATAAACCTTTGAAAGCAAGTCTTGTTTTTAACAGCTTCCCATTACATGTGATCTAGGTCCTAGGACATACTTTTTACAGGTAGGAAATACTCTATTGGAACTTTTCTTTTAATTATACCAAACTTCGGGGGAACTAGTTTCAAATGGCTTTATCTGTTTGAAGATAAAAGTGGGTTTCCAAGTCTGTATTATTTGGAAAATGTTAAGCACGGTTTCTGAATCATGCAGTCTAGGATGTTCAGTTACTTGGATTAGCACTATAAAAAATATTTGGGAGAAGATAGGAGTGCTTTTACTCCAAATAGTGGCATAGTTTAAATGCATATTTAAAAGCAATGGCTTATTGCAGCTTTACAATATTCATTTATCATTAAGGAGGAATTTAAAATGAGCAAAATATAACTTGTACATATTTCATTTCCTTACTACTAGGATTTGATCAAACTGGGCCTTAGGAAAAGTCTGTAGATAAAATCTAGGAAAAAAGACTTTTGGAGCTACATAGTTAATCAGAAAAGCTAATAAATTACATACTGTGGATTTCCTTGAGCATCCATTGTGCTTGTTTTATGTGGGGCATCATGAGACATTGCCAAACACAGCCACTCCAATTGTAATGAATCAGGATGGAGAAGAGATCTAAGGAATGACAAGCTAGAAAAATATATATATAATTAATTCTCTAATTAATTTGTCATAGTTATACTATCTAATTAGGCCTCAAATTTTTTAATCTGGATTCAATACAATGTATTTACATATTTAAATAGCAAAAAGAAGTAAATATTACCACACTAAGTATGTTTAGTTTTAAGAATTCTAGAGTTTATAAAAACAAAGAAAATGGGAAATGTTTAATGCATTGTATACCAGTAGTATTAGTTTAGCATATCTTTTTGAGCTGACAAAATAGCTAGATCATAAAACTAATGAATAATTTTTTCTCCTATCAATTACTAATATCAACTTAATACTACTTTCTTTCCTCAAATGTCACTAACATGGGATTAATATTTTTATCATCTCCCCGTATCCTATCCCTTACATCTCTTCTCCAAATTAAGGAAACCAACACATACCGTTCATCCTCAGCCTTTGATTTTATAAGGCTGTCTAAATATGCTAGAAAATGTTCAGGATTAGTTTTACAAATCTGCTTGATATCTGAAGGCCCAATCAAAGGGTAGAACCTGGTCAAAGGCCTTAGAGAAGTTTCTCCGAATTTTTTATAAAACCTACATTAAATAAGACACAAAAGATAAAATTATTTAAAATACAATTCTTCCTAGAACTAGTAGCTTAATAAATTACTTGCACTTACATACTACCTATGCAAAAAATGATCAAAAGTTTGCTTAAATTTAATTTATAAAAATGAAAAAGAATATGACAATAACTCTACTGTATGCAACAGCATGCATGATCACAATATTGGTACAGTGGGGGGAGATTATTTGATCCCCTGCTGATTTTGTATGTTTGCTCACTGACAAAAATGATCAGTCTATAATTTTAATAACAACAAAAAATCCAGAAAAATGCATTTCAAAAAAGTTATAAATTGATTTTAATAAGTGAAATAACATTACTTAGTACTTGGTGGCAAAACCCTTGCTGGCAATCACAGAGGTCAGACATTTCCTGTAAACCACCAGGTTTACATACATCTCAGGAGGGATTTTGTCCCACTCCTCTTTGTAGATCCTCTTCAAGTCATTAAAGTTTCGAGGCTGATGTTTGACAGCTCGAACCTTCAGCTCCATCCACAGATTTTCTATGGGATTAAGGTCTGGAGTCTGGCTAGGCCACTCCAGGACCTTGTTGTGCTTCTTCTTGAGCCACTCCTTTGTTACCTTGGCCGTGTGTTTTGGGTCATTGGCATGCTGGAATACCCATCCACAACTCATTTTCAATGCTCTGGCTGAGGAAAGGAGGTTCTCATCCAAGATTTGACGGTACATGGCCATGTCCATCATCCCTATGAGGCGGTGAAGTTGTCCTGTCCCCTTAGCAGAAAAACACCCCCAAAGCATAATGTTTCCACCTCCATGTTTGATTGTGGGGATGGTGTTCTTGGAGTCATAGGCAGCATTCCTCCTCCTCCAAACACGGCGAGTTGAGTTGATGTCAAAGAGCTCAATTTTGGTCTCACCTGACCACGACACTTTCACCCAGTTCTCCTCTGAATCATTCATATGCTTTCTTGAGCAAGATGATTTTGCAGGCGCTACAGGATTTCAGTCCTTCACGGCATGGTGTGTTACCAATTGTTTTCTTGGTGACTATGGTCCCAGCTGCCTTGAGATCATTAACAAGATCCTCCTGTGTAATTCTGGGCCGATTCCTCACCATTCTCATGATCACTGAAACTCCACAATGTGAGATCTTGCATGGAGCCCCAGACTGAGGGAGACTGACAGTTATTTTGTGTTTCTTCCGTTTGTGCAATAATCGCACCAACTGTTGTCATCTTCTCACCAAGCTGCTTGGTGATAGTCTTGTAGCCCAGTCCAGCCTTGTGTAGGTTTGCAATCCTGTCCCTGACATCCTTGGACAGCTCTTTGGTCTTGGCCATGGTGGAGATTTTGGAATCTGATTGATGATTGCTTCTGTGGGCAGGTGTCTTTTATACAGGTAACAAGCTGTGATTAGGAGCACTCCCTTTAAGAGACTGCTCCTAATCTCAGCTTGGTACCAGTATAAAATACACCTGAGAGCCAGAAATCTTGATAGGGAATGAAATACTTATTTCACTCATTAAGATGCAAATCAATTTATAACTTTTTTGAAATGCATTTTTGTGGATTTTTTTGTTGTTATTCTGTCTCTGTCAAAATAAACCTACCATTAAAACAATAGATTGATCATTTGTCAGTGGGCAAACGTACAAAATCAGCAGGGGATCAAATAATTTCTTCCTCCAGTGTAGATCTCCACTATAAAGTACAGGAGTACAAGATTTCTTCACAAATTACACGTTGTGTTTGATGATGGCTCTCGAGAACATGATTTTTTTTTTCTGTGTCAATATCTAAGAATTAAATGATATGCATTCAAAAAACTCTAATGCTGTATACCTTTCAGCATGTGCCAGCAAAACAGGAGCGTCCCAAGGCCCCAAATCAACTAGCAACTTCAGTGTTTTAAACATATCTCCATTTTCAAGGGCCATTGTCACAGGGCTAATCAAAGTCAGTTCTGAAATCAATAATTGTATGTTACAAGCATTATACTTAACAGCAACTTTAGGCAAGACATTAATTTTCATAGTGCCAATCTTAAACTAACTTTGCAGAAAAGGTAAGACTTTTTGTATTTTCAAAGTACATATGTTTCATTGTAAATCCAAACTATTTTGCAATGAAACATATGTACTTTGAAAATACAGGAAGTAGTTTTGTAGTTATGATAACTAAATTATGGTCATATATACTCAGCTACACTGATTGCTTCTTGATGAGTAAGTCCTAGCATTACTGATCGAAATGCATTGGCAACAGACAGTATTATTTGAGAGGATTTCCATTCATAGTGGAATTTTATTCATTCCCCTCCCCATTTATCAAATCTTATTTTAAATTATTCCTAATCGAAAGTGTAAGGGAATATGGAGGGACAAAATTAATGTATTAGAAGTATAGGTAGTCCTTGACTTACAACCACAACCGAGTCCAAAATTTCTTTTGCTAAGCGAGTCAGTTGTTAAATGAATTCTGCCCCATTTTATGACCTTTCTTGCCACGGATGTTAAGTGAATCACTTTAGTTGTCAAATTAGTAACACGGTTGTTAAATGAATCTGGCTTCCCCGTTGACTTCACTTATCAGAAGGTCCCAAAAAGTGATCACATGACCCCGGGACATTGCACCCGGCATAATTATGAACCAGTTACCAAGCATCTGAACTTTGGTCACATGACCATGGGGATGCTGCAATGGTCATAAGTGTGAAAAATGGTCACAAGTCACTTTTTTCAGTACTTTGAATGGTCACTAAACAAATGGTTGTAGGTTGAGGACTACCTGTAGCAGACAGCAGCATCTTCTTTGGACTAAGGACTGCACTTGGCCCTTGAGTGGCATGCCTAGATTTAAAAAGAATGGGTGGGACCAGAATTAAAACTAAATTGAAATTACTTGAATAACACTTAAATACACTGAAATATACAAGAACTAGTATGATTATAATGTTTAACCTCTCCTTCATATCTTTGCTTTTAAGGTGACAATACAACTGGATCACCCCTTGGAATCAAACTTCTGATTCAATCTGGTGCTACAATCAAATCAGTCAATGGATTTTTGTATGTGCACAATATACAATATTGCTGACAGCTTTTCAAAGCCCAATTTCATGTCACACTAACAATTTGAATGTGATTGTTTATTAGCAACTTCTAATCGATTATTGACAGTAGCAAAGACATTCTAGAGATGGGAGGCTGCTACCAGAATTATTCCATTCAGATCAATGTGCAACCATTCTCTATCTTACTGAATTTCATAGAAAAAAAAAAGACATGAGAAAGTTTAGATGTGGGTTTCTTGCACTCACAATCCTTACGTGCACTGGATAATAATAGGTTTTTCCAAGGAATTCTGAATGTTATAATTCAAATCAGAAGAAATCTCCAAGGCAAGTGTGGGAAACTGTCAGCCCACAAATCTAATTCCAAAGATTTTCTACAAATTTCTCTAGAAGACACAACTCTACCAAATGGATAGACACCAACACACAAGATCCTGAAAATTACTTGCCTTTAAGACCTTCCATGTAGGTATCCCAGACTTCAGGATGATTGTTATGACAGTTAATAATACACCTCTTCAACCTTTCTAAATCAAGGATGAAAAAATAGTCCCTAATGAATTTAGAAGCCAGGACACATGAACCATCGGGTAACACACATGGCTCATTATTTACTTGTGAACTTTTATATATATTTAATTCAAAACATAAAGTTGTCAGCTCTGTCAGGTCTTTTTTAATGTTCTGTGGTATAAAAAATGGGGGATTAATCTGGTAAGGCTGGTTGAAAACGGTCTGTGTCCTCAAAGGCTGTTCATATTGTATATTACCAGCGTTATAATTTGTAACTGAATTAGTATTTTCTTCCCAAGTTTCACCCTGTACTATATTTGGATTGTCACTTTCACCATTTATTCCCAATACTGTGTTCAGTTCCTTATCTTCAGGGTCACTATGTTGATCCTTTAGAACATTTTCTTGAAAAGTTCTGTCTTCAGATTGTTGGAAAGACATTTCTTTGTTTTCCTCAGTTGTTTCATTATTTAAAATGACTGCTGTTTTTAATCCACAGGTTTCTTCTAGAAATGGAATCCAATCCAGCAAAATTGCCCTCAAGTTTTCTGGTTGTAACAAAACAAGTGGATCCTGGAGTCTGGACCTTTAAAAAAATGAAAGATATTCAACTTGTAGTTTAGTGAATACAAAACTGTTGGCAAAGAATTCTATTGAGCTAATACTGCAATTTTATTTCAGACTCTTATAATGGACTACAACGTTCAAATATCCTTTTTATTTTCTTTATCATAATGTATAATTATTCAAATAAACACAATTATGAAGCCTGCCACCTTTTTTCATTGACATTTTACTTATACTTTAATGATTGCAATTGCAACGATTAATAGTTTCAGCACAATCCGGCTACTACATGTAAAATTTCAATGGATCTCAAAGCCTCTGTAAAATATAGAAACTTATTCTTTCTTCTTACAGCATTGAACTGTCTGTGCAACTTCCATATTCTGATCTAGCAAAATTACAGTGAACTTCCATACTGCCTTCAACTTCCAGAAGAAATTGAACTGAAAAAAAATCTTTATATTCAAACTGAATATTCAAGTTGGATTACATCAAAATACACATGCATACACAAACAGAAGTCCTTCTTTACAGAAGGGGAAAATGCTTTTTGTCAATTCCACCTTCTCCCTATAGGCCAGGGCTTTTCAACCAGTGGTACGGGTACCACCTGTGGTACATTGGCACCTGGCAGGTAGTACGCAAGCATCCTAGAAAAGTGGTACCGGGGGAGGGGAATGAGCTGAACCGGTGGCAGCACCGCACAAGCCTGAGCGAGAGATTGCTGGAGCTGCAGGGCTGTCAGGGCTCAGTGGAAGCACCAGGATCAGTGCCAGGCTCCAGCTGGAGCTCGGCGCTGATCCTGGCACTTCTGCTGAGCCCAGAAGCGCCCATCAGCTGGAATGTTGCAGCATCCCCAGGGTCTTGTGATTTACATTCAGATGCTTGGCAACTGATTCATATTTATGATGGTCACAGTGTCCCAGGGTCATGTGAAGTGACCAAAACCTGCTGCAGCCACCCAGCAGACGGGAAGAAAAAACAAACACCCCCTCACCCCACCCCGCTGCCAATCCTCAACAGAAATGCTCACCACAATGGAAACCTCAGACAGGAGGAAGAGCACCGCCGTGTGGGCAGGCAGGTGTCTTGCTCGACTGTGCCTTGGGGGGCACTTCGAACAGTCACTAAGCGAACTGTTGTAAGTCGAGGACTACCTGTACTGTATCACTTTTTTCCTTTTTGGGGGGGGGTCAAGTTTTTGACACTTTGCTAGGCAACTGGTGGTACTCGGATATTGCCATATCCTAAAAGTGGTACAATGGGTGAAAAGGTTGAAAAGCCCTGCTATAGGCTATATACATGCCAGTCATCTGCAATCCACTCTGAGTGAAGAGAATTTTTGTGAAAATTATCTTTCCACCCTTTTCTTCCAGCAAACATCTCTGCTGGATTGGAACTCCTTCCACAGAAAGATGTAGTTCATCTACATGCAGAACATATGTCTGATCCCATCCAATATACCCTACATATGAGTTTATTATATTTAATCTGTCATTACTCAAAGGAATGCATAACAGTATAGATGTTTCATTTTAAAAGACCTTGATTTACTTACAGAGTTTCTGTAGTTACTGCTTTGAGGTCTTTAAAGTAATCCTCTTCTGGAGACTGGCTCTGTAGCTCAACTCTTGACATTTTAATAAATAAGAGGTGCATGTTAAAAAAAAATCCTCTTTTTTGTTTCATTTCTGTACAGTTCTGGAGCACTTAAAAGATCAGTCGAGTCTTGTGATTACTTCTGCACTCAATCTTTCACATTTCAATAGTACAAACAGTCTTTAAAATCTAAATTACACTTTATATTGCAATGTATTTTTTATCCCAGTTCAATTCCCATAGTAATTTTAAATGGCATTTTTAAAATGGATCAAAATAAGAACTTTTAGGCATGCATCTGTAATATGAGAAGTCTAGTAAGGTTCTCATAGCTAAGTGACAAAGCAGTGTAGTTTGCCTAATTCATTATCATACCAAAAGAAAAAGAAGTGTTGGCACAGGGTGAAATGTAATTGGACTCACTCTTTTTCCAGAAGCTGAGCTTCTAATTTGGCAGGCACTTCTGAGAGTGGCTCTTCATCTTTAACTTCTTGTCTGATTCGATCCGGATTCAGATGAAGGGTACCAATTTTCTCAATCTTTTCTGTGGTTTTCCGTACAAAACTAGAAACACTAAAAATCAAAGCAAAAATGGTATGATTCTCGGAAAGAGCAGAATACTAAAGGAAAGTGGATAGGTTTAATATCACGTTTGTAGTATTAAGCAAATATGAAGAAAGGGAATTTAGTTAAGCATCAGCATAGATTCTGAATCACTAAAAATCATCCCAATCTTCGATTGTTAAAGCAAAATACAGAAAAAAAGGCCTGCTTCTACACTTAAAATGTTTAGCATCCTTGACTGCTACGTTTCATCTAAATATTTAACAAAATGCCTGAACTCCACTATGGAAAATTAAAATACTGGTCAAAGTTTTATAACATAAATGCCACTAAAACTTTTCATTATTTTAATTCAAGTAACTTGCTTAAAATCTAATCTATTAAATCTAATTGCAATTTGATTCTAATATCATATTTTACCATTTTTGGGGTCTGAACCAAACAAACTTAAATGGAATATTGCAAGCAATAAATGTCAGAATTAAGTGAACTTCTCTACCACTCATATAGATTTGTTAAATATGTATATTTTCTAAAATACACAAAAATTGCCAGTATGTATAGATTTTCACTGCATTGACCTACAAAGAAAATATACACTACCAGCAGTATTACATCTATAATTGAAATAGTGGTGATGAATATTTCAGTGTTTTCAGAACTATTCTTAGGATTTAAATCAATATAATAGTTGGAGGGGAGAGGTTAGAGAGAATGAACACTGGACCTAATAGGATTATTCCAAAGTCTGATCTCAACCTGCATGCTCAACTAGACATATAGAAGAACATAAAAACTTCCTTGATTAGATTTGCTGAATGTAAAACATCCTGCAAGGATGAGGAAAAAAAACCTGCTGTTCGTCTTTGGAAAAAAGTCACCAGCAGTTTCTTGCATATATACCAGAGACAGATCTAAATAATTGTTGGTGATTATCTTTTCAAAGGAAAAGAAGCTGGGAGGGTGCATTTATTGTAGCTTTCAGAAATAAAAGAATTAACCATAATTGCTTGAGCTCAAGAACATATACTATATGCAAATCAAAAAATAAATTCTGTAATATTAGGCATACACAGATAATTAGATATCACTATTATTACTAAAAAAGCAAGGTGTTTTTTTTTTTCAAATAACAGCATAAGTAATAAAACACAGCAAAACCTGAAGGTAATTTGTTACTATCCTCAAAACAGCATAACACTATTTGGAGAAAAACAAAAGCAATAAAACTTTACTTTCATTTTAACTGTAAGTCACATTCATTTCCTATGTGGTTTTAGCTGTTTATTCTAACTGAATAGAATAGATCTAAAAGATCACACATGAGCAAAAAGGAACTTCCATTAGGAAATGTCACCAAATTCTTCTAGTTCCTCCGTTCCTGCAGTTCTGACATCCATACCATATTGGGGTCCCTCTGACCTTCAAGGTCAACTTCTGGGAGGCTTCGATGCCTGGAGAAAATCTCATTTCCTCTTTCAATGTCTTGAAAGTTTGTGGGGCATTATTCCATGAAAATAAATGATAGGAAGTTCACAACAGATAAAAGGAACTATTGTTCTGCACTATCAGTAGCTACCAATTCAGCCAGCTTCAAGTCTTAATGTATGGGAGATAATTCTATTAAATATTCTATTAAATAGTCATGATAACAATGCTTCATACCAAGTAATAAAATACTACAATATTGATAACCTGCTTGTAGGCTTGTGGAGGCAGTATTCCAAGTGTGGCCTTATCAAGGCATTGTAAAATGGTATTAACATGTCACCTGATCTTGATTATATCCCTCTGTTAATGCAGCCTAGCACTGTGTTGGTTTTTTGGGCAGCTGCAGCACACAAGTGATTGTCCACTAGGACACTTAAGATCCCTCTCACAGTTACTATTATTGAGCAAGGTACCACCTATACTGTACCAATGCATTTGGTTTTTCTTGCCTATATATAGTACCTTACTTTTTTCACCATTGAATTTCATTTCGTTAGATAGCGCCCAATGTTCAAGTCTGTCCAGATCCTTCTGTATCTTAAGCCTGTCTTCTGGAGTGTTGTCTATTCCTGCCAGTTTGATTCTTACTTGAGAATAAGACAAGGAAAGAATTGAGATTGCCCCCAAGTGCTCCTGGCAAGAAGACTACAAGGCAGCAGTCTCCAGCTGATTTAGAGCTCTGGGAGATGAGGAAATAGCCAACTTTGCTCAAACTACAGTTGCCACTTCTATGGACACTGAGTTTGCATGCTTCCTTTTCTAATCCCTTTTGGAAATTGCTTCTTAATTGGTTTGAACCAACACATTTTACAGCACTAGGTGTATTTTTCTTCAATCCCTCGCGAAAGAAGTTTTAAATATAAGTTTAAGAACTTTAAAAAAATCTTTTTTCAGAATAAACAGCAAAAGGTGATTAGAACACTGATTTTGGAAAGTTACAAAAAGGCTAAAGGTCTAAGTGGATTTAAAATAAGATTTTGAAATAAATTATAAGAATCCTTATCATGGAAAACATCTTTGTTCTGAAGTCTTTTTTTTTTTTTAAAAAAAAAGAAAGATAGAATGGGATCTTGAAGGCTGAATATTAGATGGAGCCAGAAGGAACTAAAGCTTAAAATTAAAGGAGAACACTTAAATTTGACTTACTAATACAGAACGGAGCAAAGTATTTTAACATTGGACATACAGAGGATAACTATGACCCAGAACTTAATTTTAAGAGTGCCTGCCATTATAGACTGTGTTTAAAAGCTACTATGGAAGAGGAACAAATTTTGCTGGATAAGACTGAGATTGATTGAAAGTAGATTTAAAAAATGACAGGCTACAAGCATGATATGATAAAAGATGCTACACTAGATATATAAATGAAATCGGTTGATGTCTTCATAATTAAAAGGGATATAGAAATAACAAACCAAAAAAAGTAACCTAGATAACTTTCCTATACTGGATTTACAAAAGAGACTTGTTAAATTATGAGAAGGAACAAAGAAAAAATTAAAATTAAAATTCTAGGACATTATTTGAAGGGATTAAGATCAAAATTGTTAAAAGTACAAGGAAGAAATATAGAGTTAGTTGTAAAGTATAATCAAATAAAGTAGACATATTATTATCTCCGGTAACCCTGATCAGGACTGAACAATGAGGCTTTAAGGATTTGTTTATAGATAAGACATCAGATATGGGAAGAAGAGATCATTTGTTGTATTTTAAGAGAACGTGGTAAGTTACAAATTGTTTATACTTGTGATGAAGGCTGAAGCCATTTCTTTATACATTTCTTTTCTTTATTCTTATTTTTCTTTTCTTTTTTTGTTTTCTGCACTTTTTGTTTTCTGTACTTTACAGTTTTTCTTTTTATTCTTTTAGTATTAGTTTTCATTTTTTTTAATTGCAATGTTTAGGAAAATTACTGTAAAAAGGGAAGATGAGCAGTGCAGAATAAAGAGTAAATGGAAAAGTCAGCATATCTTAAGAGACTCATCAATAAAAAAGAAAACTATTATCCCGTAAATAAGTATGGGGTTCTTACCTCCAAAACAATTTCTATATTCAAAAAATGTTCCTGTTAAATAATTTTGTTCATAAAATTAGCCATCCAAGTAAATGAAACAGACTACTTTCCATGCCAAAAATATTATGCCAGAGAAAGAACAGAGAAAAGGGACATACATATTACTTGCAGCTTTGTTATCACATATCTGTGGTTGTCACAGACTAGATCTCACTTCAAGGTTTGCACAGTGAGTGTTTTCAATCCTCTTTTTTATTACTTTACAAATTCACAAAATGGCAGATGGGCTTTCGGTATGCATAAAGTATCTTTTTCAAGGGATGTGCTCTTCTTCCCCCATCAGGAGTGGCAGATCTTCCTGAGTCAGTCTAGTCCAGGGGTAGGCAACCTTGGCTCTTTTATGACTCGTGGACTTCAACTCCCAGAATTCCTGAGCCAGCACAGCTGGCTCAGGAATTCTGGGAGTTGAAGTCCACGAGTCATAAAAGAGCCATGGTTGCCTACCCCTGGTCTAGTCGCAAGGCTCCCTGCAGCCTCCTTGTGGCAGAAGATCTTGTTCTTCAAGGCAATTTGCTTGGCTGGTGACAGAGGAAGTTGCTTCGCTCAGGCCATATGGTTTACACAAACTTCTCTAACTCATGCAACTTTTTCACTCCTTCTAGTGAAGGAGTGTCTTAATCACATTGTTTGAATTAATGCTGCCCGCAGACCACTGGCAGCTTGTTCTAAAAAGCCTGAGGTGCTTGTGGTTAGGATAGTCCTTTCTTCTGAAGCCTTTGATCACAACGGATGGTGACTGTGGAAAGTTTATATTGAGCAAGCACATTTTATGAGTGGGGAACTCCCCTTATTGCCAGCTAACCAAGTTGTCCCAAAGAAGACCAGCTAAACTATATGGAGTTTCAAGACAGAGTCGATCCATTGAGATTTGTCTCAACCAAGCAAGGAGGGAAAAAAACTGTTATAAAGTACAGGCACCTTCTTGTGAAGGAAGTGGTCAACTATTGATTCTAAACCCCTCATTTCCCAAAGGCCCAAGATATTTTAAGCACACTCAGAGATATCTGAAAATTCACAAGCAAAATACATGCTGGAGAAGTCCATTGCTCATTCCACCATCCTGACATTTTTTAAAAGAAATCTTTAAGTCTCTGTTAGCTAGCTTTGGGCAAATTGAAAGTTAGTTGGGGGGAGAAAAAAAGATATGGATTAATATGGTATGTTTAAATTAAACTAAACAAAAAAATGATGTAATGGATAAAAAATTCACACGCAATTTTACCTGTCCTTAACAGCTTGAAGGGAGACGAGAGGAGATGGGGAACGGAATGGCAATGGAATACTGAATGGAAGAAAAGTCTCATTCCGAACATTGTCCACCACCAGAGAAGAATGAGATATGCTGTCTAATGAACAGAATTAAAATGTAAAGTCATAACATAAAACCACAACATTTAGGAATTTTGTCAAGTGATTTGTCTATAATGTCTAGGAATGGCCACATGACATTCCCCATTAGTTTTTTCAGACTGAAATAGATTTTTAAAAATTCTGCAGCCACAACTGCCACCTTTTAAAATTACAATGGAAACTGGTCATTCATTTTGAATCTCCAAAGAATAGAGAAACTTCTTTTCCCCAGAAAGGTATGATTAGAATATGGCAAACCATAATGGGGAAAAGAAATCAACAGGATTTTCTGCTAGAATTCACTCATTTATATATGTCTCACAATGAAAAATGTCAGGAATGTAATTTCTTCATATTGTAATTTATGCCATCTGCATACCAATTATTAAAAGACTTTTTATATTCTAAAAGAGAGGGTTTCAACTGAGACAAAAATAGAAAAGACTTCCATTACCCTTTTATAAGGGAGCAGGTCTAAATGAATTTGTATATATAATTGTACATAGAAACATGTAAAACTTAAAGTTATCAATGAATTTTCACATTAATTATAATATATTATAGCTTACAAGGTGATAGCATGTACCTGGCCTTATCTTGGTTTGAAAGTTAATCAGAGTCAAATCTAATTATTATTTGGATGGTAAAGCTACAGAATTCCTACAGACTCTTGACTTATTATATAAACAGCCACATATTATCAATGTTACCACACAATGCTCACAAAACACAGCATATAAAATAAATATGGTGCTATTCTAGTTGCAACTTAAGATTGCCATATGGAAATAACTCAAACATACTGTATACAGTACAGTACAATACAACACTCAAAAGACACTGTAGCTGACCAACAAATTTTTATTAAAAAAAAGTTTTGTGAACTGCCATTCACTATATAAGATGCAGCTGCTGAAGTGAGGTGAGCTCATGAAAGCTTGTCTTTTAATAAAGTTTGTTAAACAAACAAGATGCTATTAGACTCCATTTTGGCCATGGTAGAGTAACACAATTCTCTTCCTACAATGTATACAATTCTACAATGCATTAATCTTGTTTAGCATGGTCTAGAGCAGTGGTTCTCAACCTGTGGGTCGGGACCCCATTTGGGGTCGAACGACCATTTCATGGGGGTCGCCAAACAAGGCTGTCCGCCATTTTTCCCCCCCTTTTCTTTGGCCACGCCCCTGGCACCCGGTGATGTATAAGTGGTTGGGGGTCACCACAACATGGGGAACTGTATTATGGGGTCGCGGCATTAGAAAGGTTGAGAACCACTGGTCTAGAGAAGAACATTACATTCCGGAGTTCTTCAGAATCAATGAGTTCTTTACCAATCTTATGCATTTTGCATAGACCTACTGGGGAGCAATGTAGACTAGCCTCCTCATGATATACCCCCAGGCAACATGACTTTGTCATGGCTAAATAGTCTACACATTCTGGTTGCTGGACCTCACAAGGATTTCCCAGCCAGAAGAAGCAGCATAAATATAAAAACAAAGACTCTTTTAAGATGCATTAATGCTGTACTCTGTTTCACCATGTGAAATAAATAATAGACCTGTTTATGAAAGCAATACAGCATTAAGAAGAAAGGGGAAGTGCTCCAAATGTGGATTCTCCAATATATTAAAATGTATCAAGTATATAAAGATTATAATGTCCAATTTTTAAATCATGATCATATGGCCAGATTTACACATACTGCGATTCACAGACCACAATGGATAGACTCACATAACACTAAGCCAGAATGAAAAAAAGCATATTCTGCTTTGGAACAATGAGCAAAGCTGATCACTGAATTAGCTAACCAGCTAACTTCTGACAGCTCATTAAAATTCAGAATTAGTTACAGCCAAGTAAGAAAAGGGGACAAAACATATGGGTGAACACATGAAAATAGCACAGAATGCTGTCATTTTTATTATTTAGTCTTAATATGAAATTAGTATTCAAAATCAGTGCAATCCTATCTTGATGTCAATTCAATGTCATTTATATAAAGGCCAAATAATGCCAAATTATTGGAATTAGAGCAATTTTGTTCTCCAAGTATTCAAAGCATGTCCAACTGCATGTTTATAAAAGTACCCAACAAACATTTAAATTACCATGTTCAAGCTGTTCTTCTTCTTGTTGTATGTGAAATTCTTTCAACCTTTCATCTTCTGATAAGGTTTGGCTATGTAAGGAACAAGAATCTTCATCAGACTGACTGTTTCTTCTACTAATAACACGATAAATTCCAGAATCTAATACGCTGAAACTCTCCTGTTAAAAAAAAACACAATATAAACTATGCATTGCCTCTTATAAAGCAGCACCTAAAATTAAATGTACATTAAAGCATTTACTTTATGATAAATCAAAGCCAAGTTGCTTTAAAGACCTATAGATTTTAACAAGAAAAATTATAATTAATTTTTAACTTTCCAAGCAAATGAAATGTATAGATGGGGCTAGTATTCATTTCTACAGCCCAAGAGTATAGCACTATCCCAAACACAAATAATACATCACAAGTAAATATAGCAAGTGCATTGTTAGTGCTATTATGGCAAAGATTATTTGCAGAAGGAAAAACTGTTGAGTTCCTAGATAATTTTTATTGTAGGCAAAATACATATTGAATTTCTCTGAATCATATTATGCTTAATTTTCTATCAAATCAAGAGACTCTTGGGATAAAACATACAAGCCAAATGTTGTTTCGATTTTTTAAAAAATGTAATATTTGACAACTTTCTAACATATCCAATGTAACACATATAATGAAAAAAAATGTATGGAAATTTATTTACATGGGAAGAAATACTGCTTCTTCTGCTGCTGCATGCAGAATCTAAAGGCTCAAGTTTTGAGATCAGCTCTTCAAGTTGAGTAATGAGATCAGTTTCTGTTGAAAGATCCAACTGTAACTTCAGATGTTCCAGCTTATCTACAGGAAGCAGCTTTCTTGCCTAACAATGTACAAAATGAATGTCTAAGGAAAAAACCTCAAGGCTTTATAAAATTATAGCAGAGTTTTAAATTTATTTGGAAAAATATATTACACATTGATTATAAAGAATAATCTATAAATTGGAATGATTTATAAGTCATTATTAAGAAATTATTGGTTATGATTTAATTATTTAATATTATTTATTATTACATTATAGTTTAATCATTCCAATTTATATTCCAGGAGTCAGTTTGGTCTGTTGCTTAAGGCTGCAAGAGAGAAAAACCAGGAAATTGGGAGTTCTAGTCCAGCACAAATTATAGCTTTCTTAGTAAAATTATAGTTAACATACAGGAAACAAAAGGATTAAAATAATATGTATCTGATCCTGAAGAGATTAAAGAAACAATAAAACTGCATTTCTAAAAATTGATATTAGAAAGATTGAATAACAAACTAATCAAAAACAAACCATCTTAAATCATCTGAATTTACAAAGATGAAATTCTAAGTATTAAAAAATAATCCACTATATGCTTAGGAAATACAAAATTCTATAGCTCCTGCTCCCTCCCATATAGTTCAGAACGATCTTGAAATCCCTGGAGTAGGGGTAGGCAACCTTGGCTCTTTTGTGACTTGTGGACTTCAACACCCAGAATCCCTGAGCCAGCCATGCTGAGGGAAAAGGGAGAGGGTTCCAAGCTGAGCCATGCTGGTTCAGGAATTCTGGGAGTTGAAGTCCACGAGTCATAAAAGAGTCAAGGTTCCCCACCTCTCCCCTAGAGAGACTGAAGGAAAACAAGTCTGTAAATCTTAAAGGTAAAAGGTAAAGGCTTCCCCTGTCCAGTCATGTCTGACTCAAGAGGGTGGTGTCCATCTGTGTTTCTTAGTCGAGGGAGCCAACATTGTCTAAAGACATTTCCTTGCTAGTCCTGTGGCCAGCATGACTATATGCCAAGGTGCATGGAATGCTGTTACCTTCCCACACAAGTGGTACCTATTTATCTACTTGCATACGCATGCTTTTGAACAGCTAGGTGGGCAGGAACTGGGGCAAGTAACAAGAGGTCACCCCATTGCAAGGCACTCAGGTCTCAAACCTGGGCTGGCAGCTTTCCAGCTGACAAGCTTAGTGTCTTTAACCGCTGAGCCACTATGCCAGCTGCACACCTTAAGAGGAGTTAACTTAAAAAACATAGCAACGGATGTATATTGTAAAAAAAAAAAGATATCAGAATTGTTTTAAATAAAATGAATATATTAAACATTGAATAAAAAAAACAACATTAAACAAAAACAATTATTACCCGACACAAAACAATAGAATTCTGGAAAAGACAGCACATTTTGGCTGCAAGAGTCCAAAAGCTTCTTCTAAGCAATCGTTCCACACATTTTTCAACTGTCAGAAGGGAGAGATGAGAGACTTTTCCATTGGTATGTAAGCAGAAGAGTTCATTTTTATATATTGCAACATCATAGATGTCTAGAAAGAAAAATATTACAACTTTAATCAAAACTTTAGTTCAAAACCAGCTTCAAATACTGCACATATGTCATAATCAAGAATAAATTTGCTCTTCTCTTAAAAATGTTCTGTTTACAGGCATGTGAAGGACAAGTTGATAGCATATCTGTCCTGCATCAGAAACAGCCAATTTTCTACTGCCTTCCTAGGATGTCTAGACTATCACAGTTATTCAACACAAAATTTGGGCTTTTTTCTTTCTTTAAAGGGAGGACCTCCTTTATATAATTCAATAATTAATTATAATTTAAGGAACTAAATAAAAGAGAAAGCAAAAGGAAATTGATAAATCTCCAATTGAAGCAAATAAATAAACAAGAAAGCAAAAGGAGAGGGAAGATCACCAGCAATAAGTCAATCACTATAACACTGCGCAAATAAAAACTGCAAATCACTATGTCCTGAGTCTATGCAATATATGTCTGCACACATTTGTTAAGATGCAAGCTTACAAGACAGAGGTATAATAGTCCTCCTTTAGTCGTAACTAAGATTGGCAACTCAATCATTAAGCAAAGCAGCCGCTAAGTGAAAAATCATGTCAGTGTGACTGTGTTATGATTTTACTTCAACTTTCCTTTGGTTGACAGCAACAGAAGGATACAAACCCAAACAGCAAGGTGGGCCCAAATGATGGAGAAGGTTCCTACAATTTGAAACATGAGGGAACCAGGTAAAAGGACAAAACCCCACCCTAGGGAATATTCACCTGGGACAGGGATAATTAGCAAGAAAAGAATTTACGTTTGTATTTACATTCATTGGAGAGAAAGGGATTAAAGAGAGTAAGCAGGCACAAATCACAAATAGAAAGGAACGTGCTAGCAAGCCTGTTTATCTAGTACAGCGGTTCTCAACCTATGGGTCGCGACCCCATTTGGGGTCGATCGACCATTTTTCGGGGGGTCGCCAAAGGCGGTGATCCGCCATTTTCCCCCCTCAGGGGGCGGCGCCCCGCATGCGCGCCGTGCATGGGGGCGGCACCGCGCATGCACGCCGCACATGGGGGCGCCGCCGCGCATGCATGCCGCACATGGGGACGCCGCCGCGCATGCACGCTGCGCATGGGGGTGCCGCCGCGCATGCACGCTGCGCATGTGCGGCCCCACACCCATGCGCGCGGCGGCGCGCATGCGCAGAACGTTTGTGTGACGGGGTCGCTGTCACACAAACGTTGAGAACCACTGGTCTAGTAGCTCAATGTAGCTGTTTAGAAGGCAAACAAAAAGGTGCAAAACTGATTAGGGTCTCATCAATTTCAGAAAACAACTAGGAAACAATCAGAGTTCTAATCAATTAAGGTGTTTTGGGGTTAGCAAATTTGAGGGACTCCTGTTCACAAGAGAAAAGCAGTTCAGGAAGATACAGTATATTTAGGCAATCTGGGACAGGTAGAAAAAAAATAGGTCAGGCACAGGGACCATGCATACTGACTGACTTAATTGCAAGCACATGACTGAGAGAGATGCTGCAAAGGTCACAAAGTTGCTTTTCCCTGTCATAACAGCAAACAGAGTCATATTGTCATACAATAAATGCTTAAAACTTTTGTAGGAGGATATTTGGGCACACTAAAACTTCATTGGCATTGTTTCAAGTATGCATAAAAGCAATTTTCTCTACATTTACCTTTCACTTCACTCCAGAGGAGAACTTGGACATTCTGAGGAATGAAAATATAAATGCTTCTTTCTGTCCATGTCATTATACAATGCTCACTGTAAGGAAACACAATGCTTGTAAAGAAAATGTGTGTGGTCAAAATGTTTTGTATTTGTTTGTCACCGATACTATTCTTAATTTCTGACTTTTCAAAATCTGAACATCACCACTGCATGAGAAGCATTCATTGCCTTAGAAACAGGTGGAGGGAAAAAGACTCTTTCCTCTCAAACAGAGCAAGGTTGGCTTATCCAAAAGCCTAAATTTGGTTCTCATCTGTTTCCACATAAACCAGCATAGATGATAAAAGTGTAATGTGAGAAGCCATTGCAGCAGAGAAACAGAGCACTGCACTCATCATACTTGGTAGGGCAAGAAATGTAAATAAAGGAGCAGAAGTCTCTGTGAGTCATAAAAAAAATCACAGAAACTGTTCCTATGACAATGCAATTCTAAATCTTTCTTATGTGGCACTTAAATAGTAGATTAATCCATTAAATCCCGATTCTGATTAAAAAAACAGTATAACTTTTAAACAATGACTATCTCTGTTCATACATCTTGCAAGTCCATAATGTGACTTTATTTGGATTTTGGCTGTGTACAAGGATTTATTTATTGTGTTTTATAAAGATGGTATTAAAAAATCCAACAAATAAACCATGATTTAAATAGCTTGCAAGTTTGCAAACCCAGACAATTTTCCTTTATTCAATAAACACTGCAGGCAAACTATGGGTTAATGTAATATGTGAAGTGTCGCTATCTCCTAATATCACAGTGTTGTTTTGAGGATAATGCAGAACATATTTGGAGATAAATACATAAAAAAGATGAATCAAATAAAAATTTAAGAATTTTCAATTTATAAAAATAGAGATGTTGCTTTATGTTTACCTTAAATAAAGCAGCCTGGGGAATGCCAAGGACTGAGGAGAACATGCAGAAATGTTATACTCTGGATCTTCCCTTTAAAAAAATACATTTACGTATATGAGAATTTAGTTCTTCTAATTGCGTCAGTTTTATTTCATGCTTCAGGATTATTTTGTTAAATCACAACAAGCTGGTACTGTTTATAATTTTGAATAACTTTATTTTAAATTATTTTCTTAAACCTATTCATTTACTTTCTTTACTCCAAACTTTACCTTATTTTTTTTTTTAGAATGTTTCCAAACACCTAAACATTTTTTTTCTAATTTAAAGCATTGGTCTATATATCAATAGAAAGAATGTTATGTACAAATGTTCCCCATATAAGTATCACAAGTGACACTTTATAGAGAGTTTCAGACAAATATCTGAAAGCTTGGCACATCAACCCAACATAAATCTATTTCTTGCAATGTTTCTACAACTGGATATTGTCAGGATTTTCTATATAATCATTTGTATAAAAAGATGTATCACTAAAACTAGCTCAGACAGTGTATCTTTGCCTGCCTATCCATATCACTTTTCTTAAATGATTCTGTGGACAGATACCACAAGGAAGGAAGAGGAATACGACAGTACCTTGTCAAACACATTTTATTAAAAAGTGTAAGCTTCTGAAAGCTACACCTCACTTCACCAGATGGTTGAAGTGAGCAATCCTCACAAAAGCTTCTGCCTTTTAACGAAATGCATTAGTCTGAAAAGACACTTGTTGTGGATCTCTTCCTATGTGAATCAGCAGAGAAATTTCAGAAGCAATTCAAATTGGCATCACTTTAAAGGCACCTTTTCATAATCTTCATGATCTTGTATAACATATTTTTTTCGTGTATGAGACGCTATTTTTTCCTGCAAACACCCTGTTCAAAAATCAGGTGCGTCTTATACAAGTGCAGTGTCTTATACACGGAAAAATAATGGTAACCTCCACAGCCCAGGGCGTGCCTGTGTGGGCTGCCATGCTGCCTGGTGCGGGTGTCAAGCCCCTGTGGGCTTGCCACTAACGGGAGGGGGGTAAGATCGTCAGCTGGCCGAACTTCCGGATTTGCCAGCTCAGCTGTTCGGCGCTCCACCGAACAGCTGATCGGCGCAGAGAAACTGCATGCCAGAGCGTCTTATACAAGGGTGCATCTTATAGACGAAAAAATACGGTATATGTTACTGGAATGACTATATCAAAGTCACAGACAGAATGTGCGCTGATAAGATTAGTTTGTTTCAGCTTCTCACTTTAACTTATATATTGGAATGCTGATGAAATCTTTTCCAAATATTAATCAAGCCTGGCACATACCCCACTGGTTTTCAAATCTACACATCCCATAGTTGCATTAGAAACAATACCTGATAGTAATAACAGGGAGAGGTGGTGATGACAATAACTGTTTGAACTGATGTGTACTCAGCACTTCCCCTTCAAAGTTCACCTCCCATATCCGTGAACCAGGCCGTGCACAATATATCAATGACTGTTGATTTGCCCCACTCTTTCCAACAGGAAAAAAACAAGCTCCATATTCACCATCTCTTTCCTTATTTCCAATCTTCCAAAACTTTTCCCTATTTAACCAAAAATGTAGAAGAAAATTTACTGAACACTTTTAAAAAACGTCAAAGATTTAAAGTCATTCATATCTCCATATTTATATGTACAGTAGATATTATTTTTTATCTTATAAAATACAAGAAATTATACCCAACAACAGAAAAATGGAAGTCTTTTATGTTAACAGGGTTTTCCGTCTCCTTCCTGAATTTCATTTTTCTATAGTATCAAAAGCCACTCCTGAAAATTGAAGAAGTTGCAGGAACAATATCAAAACTTGTCTGTGTTATCTTGGCTTGACTTCTGGGGAATGTGAAGGATGAGGCAGCCAGAACTTACCTGCACTTTTGAGTCTTAAATTTTATTATATTTACCCTCTTTTAGAGCATAATCTCTAAAGCAAATTATTTGTGAAACTTTATCTTGGATTGTGCAGAGGGCAGAGTAAAATAAATAGAAAGCCTTGTAAATTATCTGAAAGCCTTGGAAATAAAGTTAATAGAGGTACTGCGTCAGCATACTTCAAGTTTATAAAATGTACAGGCTTTAACAATCTGAAGATTACAGCTGAACATAAAGATATCACAAGATTGTAAAATTTGCTATTTAAACTAGACAGTATTCTGGGAATGTTATAAAGAGCAAAATTTCAATTTCAACTCTGCTTTTAAAGTAAAATAGGCAATCCTCAACTTACGACCACAACTGAGTCCAAACTTTCTGTTTCTAAGCATGACAGTGGTTTTGTCCCATTTTACGACCTTTCTTGCTACAGTTGTTAAGTGAATTATTGCTTTGCTTGTCAGGTCGCACAAGGTGATCACATGACTCCAGGACACGGTAACTGTCATAAATACATTGCAGTTGCCAAGTGTCTGAATTTTGATCACATGACCATGGAGATATTGCAGCGGTTGTGTGAAAAATAGTAATAAGTCACCTTTCTCAGTGCTATGGTGACTTTGAATGGCCACTGAACAAATAGTTGTAAGTTGAGGACTACCTGTAGCTCTCTCTTTGTAGAGTTTTGCAAGCACTGATTGAAAGCTGCTCACAAACCAATCTGATGATGGAAAGATTCTAGTATAAAAACAATAATCCTTGCTAGAGATGGCTATAAAGAAAAGGGGTAGCCCAGTCACTGAATTTCTCTCTCTTTCTCTCTCTCTCTCTCATCTATCTATCTATCTATCTATCTATCTATCTATCTATCTATCTATCTATCTATCTACCTACCTACCTACCTACCTATATACCTACCTACCTACCTACCTACCTACCTAATTTTGAAACCACCTATCTCCCTCACAGAGAGACCCAGGGTAGCAAACAATAAAATATGAAAACATGTAAACAGTATATAAAATCAAATTTTAAAAAGAGGCAAGGATGATTAAAAACCAATGTTAAAAATTAGTTAAAGAGTGAAGGGAGTGCTTTCAGAGCGCTAATCAGCCCCACAGCTCCCTCTGTGTTCCCCGAGCAAAGCCGCAGACCATGCTTTCACACCTTTCTGGAAGGCAAGGACAGTGGGGGTTCTACCTCACCTCTGGAGACAGAAATGTTCTAAAGGGTGGGGGCAATGGCAGAGACAGCCCTCTTCCTGGATGCCACCAATTGGAATTCTTTAGCTGACGAGGTCCACAACGTACTTCCCCTGCCTGACCGGGTGGAACAGGATGATATAATAGAATAAAGAATTCCATGAATCGCTTGGCCCCATGTCACATAGGGTTTTAACGATCATAGCCAACCCCTTGAACTGGAACCAGAAAAAAAACTCTTATACACGTTATATGTGCCATACTTTGGGTGCCTACACTTATTCTATACCAGCTGAAGTTTCTGAATACTTTTCAAGGGTAGTGAGATGGCTCAAATGAGTTGGCTCCAGTTGGACTTCGGAGGGGGGCATGGAGCAGCTCCAAGAAGTTGCTGAGGGCTCCGAGCCAGGAGTGGAGAGGCCAAGATCAGTGGAGAGGTCATCGGAAGGGTGACAGAGTGAACAGCCGGCTGACAAGAGGAAAAGGAGAGGCGCAGCTGCAGATGGAGAGAGCAGGGGCCTTACAGGAAGAGCAGAGGGGAGAAGGTGCTCAACTGCAGCTGGGCAGCAGGAATGAAGAGGAATTGCCTCCTCCACCTGATCTGCAAATGTGCAGGGCTGAGAGGAGGCAGGCACAATGGAAGTCAGCGAAGTTACTCGCAAGGCAGAGCCTCACCCGTCCTGATGACCTGCATTTGCAATTCAGTCCAGAACATGGAGCAACTTATCCATTTCTTGCCATGTATTCATTCAGCCATTTTGATTCTTTCCATGGACTTAAACTTCGACTCTGCTACTGGATTTGGACTTTGGACTTGATTCTTGGACTTTGAAGTTGGATTTTGATTTGTGCTTGGACCATGGAGTTATCTTTGGCCTCTGAATCTGGTGAGGGGACTTTATGCACTTGTTCTGTGTTCCCAGATGGGAGAATTGGACTCATTAGGTTTTGCACTAGTTCCTGTGTGGAGGTGAATCCAGGGAAATACTATTTAGAGTTGATGAAGCCCCAATAAACCCTTGGGGGAGGGGTGGAGCAGGACCAGACAGGTAGCCCCATGTGGAGCATCTTGCAATAGCCTAAATGGGAGATCATCAGGGCATGAATGATGGAGCAGAGAGCCTTCCTATCCATAACAAGCACCCAATATGAAGTTAAACAAAAACCCTCCAAGTCATGGCTTCAGGAGGAATCCCAAATTACCACCAGGTCTGTCTGGAGTAATGGAACACCATCCAAGACCAAAGATGATAAAATTCCCAGATGCAGAGCAGTCCACCCACAGCCACAATCAAAGCTGGGTAGGGAGGAACTATTTCTTTCCAGGTGTTATTCAAGGTATTGGCACTACCTATAAATCCCTACATGGCAGAGGCCTTACGTGGCACAGGGCCTAGTCACCCAAGGGACCATCTCTCTCCCACAGTATCATGCTCAACCAGTTCAATCTTCACATGGTTGGCACACTTCGAGTTCCATCGATTAAGCAATGCCACCCATTTAGATGTCAGAAGAATTGCCCTCTGGAATGGGGCTTCCCCCCCCCCAAAATACAAACAACTCCTACAGTGCTAGCATTTTGAAGACCCTTAAACACCTGGTTCATTGCCCAGGCAAATGATATCCCTTTCTTCCTTTCTGCTCTCTTCTGAGTTTATTTTGTTGTGGTTTATTGTTCTTTTTTGTGCTGTTTTACTTTAGTACTATTGTTTTTAAATTTTGTAGGAATTGTAAACCAGCCAGAGTTGCTGGCTGGATGGCATATACGATTAATTATTATTCACATGATCTGCCAGTGGTGCTGTCTCTGGAATGGAACCAAAGTCTCTTGACAGGGCAAAAGAGACATGAGATTTGGCCAGGGGAGATGAGCTGAGAGACTGGAGAAAGAGTATGATAAGGTAACCAAGAAGAAGAAGAAGAAGAAGAAGGGTTGGATCTGGCCACCCAAACTAAGAATCTGAGCAAGGAGTAGAAAAGCAGGCAAGCAAGCCAAATCTCTCAATGGAGGATCAAAAAGGCAAAGAGAGAGGGAATAAGTGAAGAAAGATTCCTGCTCAGCAAGAGGAAAAATAAAAGCAGATTTGTCATGTGTTCTAGTTAATGAAAATTGCTGCCAACTAAGCAGCCACAAACTATGTTACAGCTCTGTTCTGCAATTTAAAGTATTTAATTTGTGCTTCGTAGCTTATTATGATATTTCTTATTTCTATTTCAGTTACTATTACCTCAATGTATGCAAGACTTTCATAGCATAACTTTCAGGCTAATTAACTAGTCCTTGTGCAGAACTCATGACAATCTGAATTTGACCTAAAACATATAATTTAATGTTACCTTTAAATGTGTGACAAAAATATGTAACCTTATTTTTAAGTGAACGATACTATTTTCAAAGGTGCCTTGCAGATTACCTGCATGACATCAAATTTACATAGACAGTAATTAATATTTTAATTACCTCTCCGTGTCACATAAGTAAGAGCGTGTAAGAGAAGAGATAAGCAATCTGCCATCCAGAAAATCAAGCTGAACCACCCGAGAATCAACGGTGGTTATAATATGAATGGGAAACATCACAAATGCAGTAGCAGCCTATAGAAAAAAAATGAAAATGCGCTCATATTTTACATGCCTGATTAATCCATTCATTGAGAACAGGAGTTTCAAAATTAAATTACTTAGATAAATTGTTCAAGAAAACAAAAGCAAAAGAAAACTTTACATATCATTCAATTTTTTGAGGTACATTTCATGTTACACTTGAAATGTCTGGAACTGCACATCATTAATATCTAAGGATCAGTGAAAACATTTTTCTAAATATTAATATGAACTGGAGAAAAAAAAGAGCATGCAGTGCCAGGATGGCTTCTTCTTCGAACTGAAATCTGCATCATACTTTAGTAGACATTATTTTCTTACACAATTCACAATAAAAACGGATCCTCCACAAGGATGCCACAATAATCCAAAATGTATTTTTATGTGTTTTTTTTAATCCAAACTGTCAAATTTGGGTCCATTGAGTTTGGACCAAAAAGTCTACCAAAAATCAGAATTTCCCATTATATCACAACTCACAAACTGACCTCCTATGCTCACCATGGAAGCAACCTATTTCACCCTGGCAGTTATCATCAGACCTAAACCTCTTCCTGGGTTTGAAACTGAGATGAATAAAGGGGAAATCCTTCAAACAAATTAACATATTAACCTCCCAAAGTTGCAGCTTGTGCTTTCTTTAAAGATGTTGGTACCTTGGAGATCAGAAATCCTGACTGTTAAGACTTGCTAACGTTTGTAGACTTAGCTCTTACGTTCGATATTCAGTAAGAAAATATACCTTTCCTTGTTTGGAGGAATTAATCTTGATCACAGACACTTTCCCCACATGATCACCAACAAAAACACGGAGTGCATTAGTATCCCAACAAAGAGCTGTTACTTTTCTGCCTTTGTGCTCAGAAGAGACATAAATCCTCTCTGGCTTCCCACGACGCTCTTGATTCAATTCCCATACAACAACAAGGCCTTGACTGTAAAAATAAAGTTTGTTATTTTTAAGCCACCAATCATTCATTATATTACATTCATTATAATATCAAATTAATTAGATATTAAAAGATACAATGGAGTTCACATGTTAATTGTAAAATGAAGTCATTTCAAATTCTTCCACTGGATTAGACCTTACATAAAAAAAAAAGAAGTTGTATGCCTCTTCTCTTAGCAATCCTCCTCCAATGGATCCCACTACACAAACAGAGTGTTATTTGCAGATAGAATACCCTGGAGCCAATATAATATATTTAATAAAATTCAAAAGATACTTGTGGACATTATACATGAAAAAGGGTCAGTGTGAACATGCTGACTTATTTCTAAGCAGCACTTACCTCTTGCTTGTTCTGAAGGACAAATAATATTAGCCTTGTTCTGACAAACTATGGTTTGACACTTGAATTTAAGTATTTCATCCTTCTCTTTCCCCTTATTTATATAAAAGAGAGCATAATAGTCCACTTATGATATTTTGCAAGTCAGAACTAATCACACCATGCAATGTTTCTGGATACAAAGACAAGCTGATAGTGTACATATTTATTCTTCATCCCATGCACACAAATGAGTGGTAGGACAATGGAACATCTGAAGTTCTAAATATACGGTGCTATTAACTTAAAAGTCTAGTTAAATGGATGAGTAGCCTGGAAAAAAGACTGGACATCTCTAATTTTAACATTCATTTCACTTTCATTTTTCTCAACACGTATATGAACATCTTGCCTGCATCACTGAAATAAATCTTCCCTTGCCAAAATGTCATGATGAACAGTACATAAATCATTTAGTTAACATGTCCTTACCTGGTAGCTACAGCAACATAATCCTCATCATGTAAACAAAAGGCAACACAGGAAATGGCACCTTCCTACAAGGAGATAAAATGATCAGACTTATCCTAGGCAACATATTGTTTCCACAATGTCTGACTCCTACACCACATACATTTTTTTAAGTTATCCACTCCAATCATAATAGCTGACATTACTTATTTGTACTCTAAGGTCTAAGATTTTAAATGGATTTTTTTCAACCTCTTAACCCTCAAAAAACTCAAGACATGAGCTTTACACAAGCTTTATCAATGAACAAATACAGGTCGCAAATCCATTCTCCCAAATGGATTTTTTTTTTTGGTTGGAAACTAGCAAAAATAGCACAAATAGTGGTCACATGACTGTGGTAAACTGCAACCAAATATGCAGTATAATAAATGTGAGCCAGTTACCAAGCACGTGAAATGTGATCCGTGTGTGTGTGTATGTGTGTGCAGCAGTTATAACTTTGAGGACGAATCACAGGTAATTTGAGGGGGAGTGTCATCATGATTGGAACAGTTGTTAAGCAACAAATCATTAAGCAACGACTACCTGTATTAGGCCTCTAAAATTAATTTTGTTTTCTTTTGTTGTTGTTTTTCTGAATCATCCTTCCCCACTCCTGCCCATTGCAATCCATTCTTACACGTAAGGTTGTTGCAAGGTCTTACCTTATGAGTGAGGAAAAGCCTCTGTTTCCAACAATCTTTCTGGATGAGATTTAGGCCTCCACCTGAGCTGCCTAGTGCTAACCATTTTCGAGAAACTCCTATACATGTGCACTTAAGGGGGGGAAAGGGAAAGTGTTACTAAAACGCCTCACTTTGTTTCTGATTCATATAATCATATTTTCACTTCCAAGAAACAGGCAGGGGAGATCTGTTTAGCGTAAAACATTGTCCATAAACAAGTGGCTCCTTAACGCTTTTGTGTGGTTCCCACTCCCCTTCACACATCTGACATATTTTTTTTTTATAAGTTAACATTTAAAAACATTATAATAAGACTGGCTAAAGTAGAAGAGCTAGGGTATGGAGACAACCAATATGAAAAATGGAGTTTGAAGACAAAAAACATCTCCCTATGGGCAGACAGCCACGTTTCTTTGAGACATTTCCTTCCCTTTGCATCTCACCAGGTGTATCCTGATACATACCGCAATGACTACATGCTGCCCTTAATCAAAAAAGAGGGTATATGTATTCTTTAAAGAAATAGTCCAGCTCACAAACACCACCATACTATGTTTTGATGTTAATGAGTAACTTTATTAGTAAAGAACTTTGTATTGTGCATGCCTCTTCACTACCTGCAAAATTCAGATACTTCTGCTTTCTTTTTAGATTAATAAGACAGTGTTTGTGATTGTAAATCTACTGCAGACCAAAGATCTAACATGAAACAAGCTATTGTGTCTTCCAACTTTAAACAGGTTTGTTGAACATGCATGGTTAAAACAAACAAAGCTCAGAGACAATTGTCTGAAATGGTCTTAATTTAAGTATAGGTAGTCCTTGACTTAAAACCACTCGTTTAGTAATCATTTAAAGTTACAATGGAACTCTAAAAAGGTGACGTGATCATCTTACATATGACCACTGCAGCATCCCCAAGGTCATGTGATCAAAATTCAGGTGCTTCACAACTGGCAGGCATTTATGATGGTTGCACTGTCCCAGGATCGTTTGATCATCATCTGTAACCTTCCCAGCCAGCTTACAACCAGCAACATCAATGTGGGAAGTCAGAGTCACTTAACGAGGGCATGATTCACTTAACAACTGCAGTGATTCACTTAACAACTGTGGCAAAACCAGTCATAAAATGAGGCAAAACTCACTTAACAACTGCCATGCTTAGCAGTGGAAATTTTGGGTCAATTGTGGTCGTAAGTCAAGGACTACTTGTATTCATATAAATCCCTACCTGTGGTTTAGAATAACTATATTCAAGAGGCTTACACATGGGGTACTCAGCAGTCTATTTTGGTCATAAGTTGAGGACTATCTGTAACCATCTGTTTTGAGAAGTCCTAATAAAAAGTGAAACTAATTTTCAAAATATTTTGGCTGACCATTAATCAAATACATAGCTGAAAAATGAAACAGGAAGCAACATTTAATCTGGCTAAACTACAGAAGTTATATCTGAACAAAATATTACCCTTTCACTTCCTCCGGCAGTTTGCAATTACACTCTTTAATTCCATTGTTATCCATTTTTATAATTTGCTTTTTACTTTTATTTGTCCAAAACTGTTTGTTGCACACCAACTAGCATGGTTAGAAACAATAAAGTAGCAACTATAAGTGTTGCATTATAATGTAGTATACATTATTGATATATAGGATATCAAATTACAGTCAAAAAGGGAGAAAAGACAGAAGAATGGTTGCGACTGAAACACACCTTCAGGCGACTGGAATCCAGCCTGAGAGCAGAAAGCAGGGGACTAAGGCATTCAAACTCTGCCAAAACATGGCTGCAAGATTCAGGTATCGCTGCCATGATAATGGCCTCTCACAAAATGTTATTGCTTCATTTTTCTACTCCTCCTGTAAGGACAAATGTGAAATATGATTTCATACTGTTAATTTGGCTTCCTAAACTTACAATTTTGATACTCAAGGTGTAAAATGCCCAACATCCAGATGGCAGATATGTTAACCTAGTTCAGTGGTGGGGAACCTATGGCACGGATGCCAGAGGTGGCACTCAGAGCCCTCTCTGTGGGCACATGTGCTGTTGCCCCAGCCTCGCCTCCCCCCACAATCCCCTCCTCTCCAGCAGCCCCCCTAAAAGAGAGTCGCCCCTGAGTGTGGTCCACGCAGAGCAGCGCAGCCAAGGACATAACAGCCAGGCAGCATAGACAAGACTCTGCCCTCACACCCCATCGTGCACAGTTGATGCTGCAGGGCGCGGGCAGAGGGCGTGACCGCCATAGCGCTGCTGGGCTGCCTGGGCGATCTGCGGCGAGCCCTGGAGGCAGGGCGGGGGATGGGGGTGGGGCAGGGGGTAGGGTAGGGTAGGGGGTGGGACAGGGGTGTGGCCAGTTTTTGGGCACTTGGTCTCTAAAAGGTTTGCCATCTATGCTAATCTATATTTTGCTCCACAAACTGCAATAATTTACTGTAACATAGTGAGCTAAGCTAAAACCTGTATTTTACAAGCTGTAATACGTATACATTGTCCTAAGCCAGAGATAATCAACTTCAGGAAGATGACATAAACTTGTCAGATTATGGCAAGACCAATTGCCTCTCTAGAATATCACATTTGTACTTGTTAGCAAATTACATGGGAGCTTACAACCATTCATTTAGTGACTGTTTGAAGTTACAACAGCACTGAAAAATTTAACTTCTGACCAGTTTACACACTTAGAACCATTGCAGCATCTCCAGAGTCAGGTGTCAAAATTTGGGCAATTGGTGACTGACATATATTTATAACAGTTGCACTGTCCTGGGGTCATGTGATCACTATCTGTAACCTTCCCAGTTGGCTTCCGACAAGCCAAAGTCAATGGGGGAAGCCAGATTCACTTACCTACCACAAAATTCATTTAGCTGCAGTGATTTGCTTAACTGTGGCAAAAAAAGATCATAAAATGGGGTAAAACTCATTTTTAACTGCCTTGCTTAGCAACAGAAATTTTGGGCTCAGGACTATTTGTATTCATATAAATTCCTAACTGTGATTTAGAACAGGGCTTTTCAACCAGTGTAGGGGTACCACCTGTGGTACACTGGCACCTGGCAGGTGGTACGCAACCATCCTAGAAAAGTGGTAGCAGGGGAGGGGAATGAGCTGAACCGGTGGCAGAACCACACAAGCCTGAGCAAGAGATGGCTGGAGCTGCAGGGCTGTCAGGGCTCAGTAGAAGCACCAGGATCAGTGCTACTTTCCAGCTGATCGGCACTTCTTCGGGGCTATCAGGACTCAGTGGAAGCATCAGGATCAGCGCCAGGCTCCAGCTTGAGCTTGGCGCTGATCCTGGCGCTTCTGCTGAGCCCAGAAGCGCCGATCAGCTGGAATTTGCAGCATCTCCAGGGTCTTGTGATTTACATTCAGATGCTTGGACAACTGATTCATATTTATGATGGTCACAGTGTCCGAGGGTCATGTGAAGTGACCAAAACCTGCTGCAACCACCCAGCGGACAGATGGAATAAAAACCAAACACCCCTCCCCACCCTACCTCCGCTGCCAATCCCCAGCAGAAATGAAAACCTCAGACAGGAAGAAGAATGCCGCTGGGTGGGCAGGCAGGTGTCTTGCTCGGCTGTGGCTTGGGGGGCACTTTTTTCAGTGCCATTGTAACTTCAAACAGTCATTAAGCGAACTGTTGTAAGTTGAGGACTACCTGTACGTTATCACTTTTTTCCTTTTTTTTTTTTTTTGGTCATCAAGTTTTTGACACCTTGCTAGGCGACTGGTGGTACTCGGATATTGCCATATCCTAAAAGTGGTACAATGGGTGAAAAAGTTGAAAAGCCCTGGTTTAGAATATCATGCAAGAGACTTATAGATGGGGCACCGAACAGTCTTTTTTTTCCCCTGTGTTTCCAAGGTACATTTACAGTGTTTGGTGGCTCTTTCCCAACTGTTTAGCTTTTATATAAAGCACTTTCATCATAAGGTGGCTTAATCAGGGGACACAATTAACTCTTCTCTTGGCACTAATTTGAGTGGAGGAACTAGGAGAAAAAAATACAGGAGATGCAGAATGACTTAGGAACTACTGCTATTGCTCCATCATTCTATATCCAGGAACTGAAAGTACAAGTTAAATCACTAACCCTCCAGCGTTTCCAGAGAAATGACCATAGCCAGGGTTGAGATAACTATTGCAAGCTATGGTTTCAAAATGCGATTAAAACTCTCAACTTAATCCACAATCTGTCTTCATCATGGCTAATATACTGTGAGAATGCTTTCCATGCATTACATTTTTCTTCCATTCCATTGTGTTGAACAAAGTTACACCTAACTCCACTTCCAAAGGCTTTCTCTAGGTCAGCGTGTGTTCCAGAACAAGAGTATCATTAACCTTATAAACTTTTATCATTAGACGAATCAAATACAATTCACACAAAAATATAGAAACCTGCTTTGTAGGGTTTTGGTTTTTTTTTTTTTTACAGAAAATTACTTCCTTATCTAAAAGCCTAGCTAACTAAATAGTGGCTTTATATATAACGACATCCCTGTAATTTGAGTACCCTGCCGAGTTGACTTCTCTTCCTAGGGGGTTCTTTCGCAGAATAGCAGACATACATAGGTCTGACAATCGCTTAAGAATCGAAGTTGCGGCTCTGTATTGCAAAACCTCCTTTCGTGCAAATCAAGAGAGCTCCGCGCTACAACAGCTATAATTGAAGCAAATTAAAAGCAGGGCTTTATAGGCGGTCCCAATCGGCTTCTCCCCCCCCCCCCGCGGAGACAACACTTTCGCGAAAGGATTCATACCAAAAAAAAAAAAAAATCAAAATGGGTGAGAAACGGCTTCAACTACACCTTTTCTACATCCGGCACCCCTAGAACGCTTCTGATATATTCTCGCACCCCTTACAACAGTTCAAAATAATGGCAACGAATTAGGTATGAAACTATAATTTCGAAAACCCAAGTTTTCGCATCTGGAATATCGCCTCGCACTCCTGGTTGGGAACCTCTGAACTACACGTATTCCCACCCACGCCCCCCAATACCTATCTGTGACAATCTACCGATAACATCCGAGTCCGAGCAGAAAAGCCCTTGAAAAGGAGCAGTCCGGACTTCAAAGGATTCACCGCTCCTGAAGACCAAGCCGTCGTTTTCTTTTAAAACTCTCTTCAATAGAAACAGAGCCAGGCAACCGTGCCAGAGCCTTGGGATGGAAACACTGAAGCCCGCGGCAGCCGAATGCAACGATGTAACCACCTCAGCGACTCGAAGCTCTCTGCCGCTCCACAGCCCCGCCTCTCGATAGAAGCCCCGGCGCGTGACAGCGCGAGCGCGCGGCTCTCGCTCGCTCTCTCTCTCTCTCTTCCCATCTAAGAACCTCCTTCAAACCCGCCCCTCGCCGAGACCTGCGTCATTTAGCAGCCGCCCCTTCTAGCGCAATCCGCATCACGTGAGCGCCGCACGTTTGCCCCTCCCCTCGCTGCTCTCTCTCCCCCCCCCCATTTCGAACCCTGGCTCAGGAAGGATCCCCCTCCCCCCTCAGTGAGGCGCCGGCAACCGAGAATGGATCCATCCGATGGACCCGGAGAGGAAGGCCGAGAAGAAAAACAGGAAGGAATCCGTTTTACGGGACTCGCCAAAAGGCTCGTAAGGAATGAGGCAGGAGCGACCGCGGTGTTACTTTGTTGTCACCCACCCCAACCCTTTTTTTTTTTTTCCTTTTCCCGGAAGGCTGTCATGGCGGCGGCGATGCAAAGAGACCGTTACGTGACCAGAAAAGGGGCCTGGGGAGCGACAGGTGTTATCACGTGAGGGGGTAAGTGTCATGGCGGCGCGGCTCGTCACGTGACGCGTTCTTCCTGTCGTGCGTGGGCTGGCTGTTTCCGCTCACGTGCTCCTTCGCCGTGCTCCTGGCCGCCCCATGGCCCCGGTAGAGGCGGCGATGGTGGTGGCGGCTGCGAAGTTTTTTTACAAGCTGTGAACGGAACGGAGTTGAAGCTTAGGACCGCCTTTCTGTCGAAGTTTGGGGGGGGGTCCGTGTGGGGAGCAGAAACAGAGGAGCCGGCGGTGAGAGCACAAACACAGTAGTCACCCTAACGGTATGTTGTAAATATGACTTATTTCAACGGTTCCGGGTCTGGGGCCCACCTCGCTTTCTCCTAGCATGAAGGTTGGGGTGGGGGTCGTGAAGCAGTTAGTCTTTCAGGTTAGAGTTACTCTTCCTTCCCGATTCCTCCTCAGACTCTTCCTTTGCATGAGTGGGCATTATGAACCTTACGAAGCAGGTGGCAATGCGGTTAATGTAGGAGGGAGCGTTTTTTCATTCACCCTGCTTTTTCTCTGTTCCTGGGAAATTTTTCATTACCTCGCCGAATGTTTCTTTCTAAGAGGAATGCATTTGTTTTTCCATTAATGGGAAATGAGGTCTTAATGAAATACAAGTTTCTATTCAGCCTTTTCCTTTCTTTTTCTGGATTTCTTTTCTTTATCTGATCCTTGAGGAAAAGGTGTATCAATTTCTTATTCTCCGGAATTGTTTCAGTAAGAGCCAAGAAAGGATTTGCTAGCATGATGTAAGAAGTGGGAATGGAATTATTGTTTTACAGGTGCACTGACTTAAAAAAAATGTATCTAGAATTAGATAACAGAGTTTGTGCCATGGATAAAAAATGTATACAAAGAAACACCACCGTGCTAGGTCTGTTTATAACAATACATTTTGTAACTATTGCCTTATCAACTGTGGTTAACTAACTAATGCACTTTATAAACTAGGGCACTGAATCTCCTTGCTAGTAATACATTCTTTAAAAGCAAGAAATCATTCTATACTTATATATATATATATAAGTATAGATATAAGTATTTTATATATATATTATATATATAAAACTATTTTAAAATATATTTAAAAATATATTTGGCTACTGTATTGCGGGATTGTTTAATTCAGAGCAGTTAAGGATCTCCAAATTTTGGTTAGTGTATGAGAAGTCTATTTAGTTGTAAAGTTTGCAGCATTTTTCTTCTCCAGTAATTCTCTACTCATAGTAATCAGATGTGTACTTTTACTGGCCTGGGGAGGAATTTTCTTGGATGATATATGATATTATGGATATGATAGCATGCTGATTTTTTTCTCTATTTGGCGTAAAGAATAAGAATGTGTAAATCATATACTTATAGCAAAAAATATTTCTACAATAATTTTTGCTCCCTGATGAATTTCTGTGAAATAAAATGTATTTCATTAATTCATCTTTGTAAAATTTTGATTATAAAAATTGATTATAGTTCATATAGATCCATAAGTGAATATATTAATATTAATTAATATTAGTTAGAAGTTATGTGTTGTTTATTAAAGCTATCTTTAAATGCCACTTCCACTTAAAATGCCTCTTTCCATTTAAAATCTCAAAGCAATTTATAATATTCAAACAGTTAAACATATGATAGATATTATACAAAATACAATAAAACAATATAGAGAATAAAAGCAGCTATAAAGATGCTTGAAACATTACAGCAGAATTAGCCCCTCCTTTGGATAAATGTTTCTTCACCTGTATCAGAAAGAAAATGCAGACAATTTTGTGCATGCTTTACTAGCATCCAAAATTTTACCTCTAAAATTCTGACTCAGAGGCAACATATGCTGTTATAAATGATTATTAGAAGAATGCCTTCTCTGAATATTCCCACTTAAAAATAGCTTTGTATAAATACTTTTAAAGCAACATGGATATATGTCTGTTTCAGAAGGTAAGCATAAATTGTTTGGACTGTCTATGCATGAAGAGATTATTCTCATGTGAGGACAGCAAGAGCATATATTTTTCTGGTATTGGGGTCTCCTTTGGGAAAATCTGCACAAAATATTGTATTACAAGCTATAATAGACATGGATAGATTTCATTGCATATATTATAATGATTAGAACTTAAGATGAAACTACCAGTTTCAGAAACAGTTTTATAAATTCTCTTCAACTCAGTTTGTCCAGACAGATTTTAACCTATGTTTAGCAAGCCAGTTGTTTACATTTAATGGTCAGGTTCAAATGAGAAAGCTGCTGGTCTGTTTTTAAAAAGGATATGATAAAGTTAATGAAATTCAGCTGAGTATATCCATTGAAGAACACCCACTTTTGTGTGTTCCCTCCCTCCCACAACTGTGTATTTTTTTGAGAACCCTGGGAAAATAAAGAAGGAACTTAGCTCTGTGTGTTTTCTTCTACATTTACAACTGTTAGATATAGCCAAATTATACTTACCAGTCAACTGTAACGTTCAGTAGGTTTGCTTTTCCTATTTTTTGTTCAACTTCCAATGTGCTCTATATAGTTGATAGCCCTGTATGGAATATTTTGAGTAAGGAGAAGGAGAATTGCATTTCTTACAGAAATATGTATTCATCTAATCTCACTTCTAGATGAATTATTAACAATTTTCATTTGTCAGATGAAAGTTTTAGAACATTCTACCTGGTAGCAAAGAAGTAATGCTTATGTTTAGAAATGTTTGGGCCTATGTTGTGTTTAGAACTGTTTATTTATGAATCAACTATACAATAGATAGACATTCTTTGTCTTAATTATAGTTCATACCATCTTTTGAATATATGTATGTGTGTGTGTGTTTAAAAAGGTAGGTACTAAAAGCACATTCCTCTGGTTTAAATCTAACGATAATCTGTTGCAGGAATGGCACTCCCATTGTCTTAAGTGGCCCATGTATTGTTGGATGTAGTCCAATATGTTAAGTTAATAATACCCAGATGCATACACATTTCATGCTGTTCTTGTGATTACCATCTCCACGTGCCCCCATTGTCTTCTGCTTTGAAATATACTTTTGAGAACAGATTTTGAGAATCAACTGCAGCACAGAATGAAAATATCTCTTCTATGAATGAAAGCATTTAATATAATGAAAAAAATATGGTTTCTTTAAAACATATATATATATATATATATAAAAAGACTTGTGGTAGCAGAAAAGCAGGGGAATCTATGTCTTTATACCTTTAAATATAATATTTTCATCATTTATGCAGATTGCGGTACTTGATGTCTGCAGTTTCATCACAATAGATGCGGTATCTTTTAAATAACAATCCAAATTTTTACAATGTCATGCAACTCAAATATAAAATATCATTGTCAATGGTTTCTAACATTGGTGGCTAGGTTTACACCTAAGTCATGGCTTCTTTTAACCATCGTAAGCCAAAAGCAAACAAAGCTCCTTATAACTTAGTGTGATTTGTTAATTTAATTTATTAAAATTTCTCCAATTATGGAAATGGAGTATTTGCTCTTAATTTTTAATGATATGCACTAATAGCAACCAGTAGTATAGAATCACAGTATAAATTTAAACACTTAGCTATGAAAATCAAATAACAAGATTATTTTTAATTTACTATCCTAAAGTCATCATGGCAACTTCATCTGAAGAAGTGTTATTAATAGTGAAGAAAGTGCGTCAAAAGAAACAGGATGGGGCTCTTTATCTCATGGCTGAAAGAATAGCTTGGGCACCTGATGGCAAAGACCGGTTCACGATCAGCCATATGTATGCAGATATAAAATGTAAGTGAAAACTTCTGGAGTGGGTTTTTTTTTTTTTTGTCTTATCATATGTATTTTCTAAATATTGGGATTTTCAATTACATTAATTTGGGGGGGGGAGTTTTATTTTTATTTAGATTTATATGTTGCCTTTCATTCTGGAGCTTTAGAAGGTGTACATCAGTCGTTCCCAACCTTTCTGGCTTGGTTGCCTGGCATGAAGGGAGAGGGAATGGTTCCATGCAAGTGACAGGTGCTCGCAAATGGAGCTTCACGCGCAAGTGCCAGTCACTTGTGCAAGTGGAGCTTTGCACACATGCTCACCCGCTGCTGCATGGCCTGATTCCAAACAGGCCATGGTTTTCTGCATCATGCATTGCCATAAAACACAATCAACCCCATTTGTACTAGCAGAGAAGAAATGAATATTTCTTGCTTTTATGAGGGATCTAAATAAGAACAGGACATACTCCTTTTTGTGCTTAGTTTTTGTTGTATTAATATACAGCATTAAATTAAAATGTACGTATATAATTTGGTGACCCGGTTCATTCTCCAGGACATACTTTGTAAAAGTGTCATTCCATGTACATTGTTTATTGCACTGCTTATTTTTTACTATTCAGTATTATTTGTTATGTCAGTGAGATGTACTATTCATAAAGTTTTTTTAAAGTTATATTCTGATTTTTTACATTGCTATTTATGACTCTTCTATAGCAAAAAATTAAATGCCTTTTTGGTTTGCAACTGGATGACTATTTAAAGAACTCATCAGTTGTTGGAGCTGTAGAAGAAAGACTGTTGAGCCCCATGATAATGTCACATAAGTGAATGGTGCCATTGTTCCATTTATGTATGACTTGTTTATCCCAGAAGCAGTACCATTTTCTGGGAGCTCTAGTGACTGCAAAAAATAAAAGTAGAATCAAAATCAAATAAAGAAATAGAATTTTGGGACTATACGACCTATAACCTGCTCACCTCTGCTTAGGAAAATGCTATATATTCTCCTAGAGAAAAGCTGTAACTGAGGACCATATAAGTCTAATATGTAGGGGCATAAAAACAACTAGAAAAGGATTGATATATTTCTGTTTAAAGAGTAGCAGTTTCATAGAAGAGTTGGCTAGACTTGGTTATATTAATTGAAATACATAACATGATTTATGTTGTCGTTTAATAAGTATTCAGGATGATATTCAGGAAATTAAGTGTGATTGTCATTAAAAACTAGTTTTACAGTAAAAATGGGAGTGATGTGTAAGCTGGTTTCTTCAAGGCAGATTAATAAATCATTTGATGTTATGTAATACATGTTCTCTTTATTATAGGTCAGAAAATCAGTCCTGAAGGAAAAGCTAAGATTCAGCTTCAATTGGTATTGCATGCAGGAGACACAACTAACTTCCATTTTTCTAATGAAAGTACAGCAGTAAAAGAACGTGATGCAGTTAAAGATCTTCTTCAGCAGCTGCTACCAAAGTTCAAGAGGAAAGCCAATAAGGAACTAGAGGAAAAAAACCGGTAAGCGCCTTCAATTAAAAATAAACTATTTTGGGTAATCTGTTAATATTATGCAGTAGTAATAAAGACTGATTGTAGTTTAAGCATCAGGAGTTGCTGTACCAGCTAATATACAACCCTTTTTTTTTCAATGTATCTATGTTCTCTGCAATTAGGCATGGGAAATTTCATTGTAGAACAGAAGGTTGCTTAGTGTACATTAGATGTGACCATTTGATTCTTTGATAAACTCTACTTCTTAATGTCTAATAAGCTTAACAATAAGTTTTAAATATCTTTTTCACAGAATGCTGCAAGAAGATCCTGTTTTGTTTCAGCTTTATAAAGATCTTGTTGTAAGTCAGGTGATTAGTGCTGAGGAATTCTGGGCCAACCGTTTAAATATGAATGCTTCGGATAATTCGGCAGCACCTAGCAAGCAAGATGTTGGCATTTCTGCTGCTTTTCTGGTACGCTCATTGATTTGTTTGGTTTTTTAATAGGATAAATGCAGATTCCTATATCACTTCAATCATTGATTTTATTTGTAATTCAACTCATACCTTTTGGTAAGTATGGGTTGAAAGTGGGATTGCTTTCTTAGATCACCTTGTTAGTAATACTTGAAAACCTCTGGGACTTTACAGAGAGAATATAACTAGCGCAATACCTGCTGAATGAATGTTTTACTAAAAAATGCTTTTTTAAAAAATTTGGAAACTCCTAGCATGTTGAATATCGTGTACAATTTTTAAAAGGTATTGCAGATAGTCCTTGATTTATAACCATTTAATGATGGTTTGAAATTACAAAAGCTGTGAAAAACTGACTTACAACATTTCCTCAAAGTTAACAATTGTTGCAGTACCACCATCCTGTGGTCATGTGATTGTAATTTGTCTGCTTGGGAACTAGCTCACATTTACAGTCGTTGCAACACCTTGTGGTCATGTGATCATGATTTACAACTTTCAGCTCCATCTTCTGACATGCCTTTCCAGAAGGCCTGTGTAGCTGAGAACCAAGCTATGGATTCAATCCATACCTCAGGTTTCGGCTGCAGAGGCCTTTCCAGAAGGCCTGTGACTGCGAAATGCAGGCCGGAGCTCCATTCTCAGCTGCAGACTGGCTGGGTGGGGTTGTCGTTGCTGCCACTGTGAGGTGAATGGGAAAGACATCCCCCCTGAAAATAAGACCTGGTGCCTCTTTTGGAGGAAAAAAAAAGACCCGGTCTTATTTCAGGAGGAACACGATACCTGTATACTAATAATTCCATTTGATCAACAATTGAACTAAATAGGAGCAGAGTCTCAGTCATCTCTACTAAGCTCGAAGCAACAGCAGAAAGGGATGGGACAGATAATTAAAAACCATCCAAGCAACTCCCGTTTTAAGTAACACAATGTCACACCTTCCAAAGACATCTGACAAAAGTCTGCAGAGTGGGATGAAGGCAGTGGACAAACCAAATCTCCTTAAGGTAGCAACAAGAGAGTCTCACTCATTCACCCCAAACAAATGCATGTACTAGGGTTGATTGGACACTCAGCAGATGTTAAAAAAAATTGGTTATGTTGATCCAACAGATTTGAAAGCATATTTATCTGCATGATTCAGTCAGGTCCTGTGGTTTCTCTATATGGGATGAATATTCTTAATATGGTAAGCCAGGTTTTAAGGAAAAAAGTTAAGATTTAATTGTATTGATATATTATTAAACCACGTTCCAAACATAAAAAAATTGTCTGTGAAGAACTTTGGATCTTTGTGGTTGGAATGTTACAAAAAATATATACATATTCTTGGAAAGACAATTGTGTATCAGCATCAAAATGTGGCTTGACAAAATGTATGTATTCTTAACTTTTGAATTTACCCTTCATTAATGCAATGGGAAAACTAGAAAATATGATTCTTTGTGCTCATTTCTTATTTAAAAATGGGATTGAACTAATTTTTTATAAATATCTCGCTTTATTTTTTTTTCTTGTATTTGTATTTTTTCCTTTTTTGTTGAAGTATTTGTAAACTAACAAAAATGATGGGCAACCATTTTGAAGATATTTTTATGTTGTAGGCGGATGTTAGACCTCAAACAGATGGATGCAATGGACTAAGATATAATTTGACTTCAGATATCATTGAATCAATATTTAGGACTTATCCAGCAGGTAAACATATATAATATAATATAATTATAATATAATATAATATACACATTTGTAACATTCCTGTTATACGTATACTCCACTTCTAAACTTTAAACATTATTTGAAAGTATTATCCCTTCAATTAAATATGCCAATTATGCTTTATTCTTTATATATATATATATCACTAGGAATATATGGATCCCTCTAAACTACTATACCATATAAAATTGTGCTAAAAGTATGCTTAATAATACTTTAAAATTTCCATAATAATAATGAGGCTGTATAGAGATATGAATTCAAAGAGAGAAAATTGATTGAAAGTATGAGCATGTCCTCTCTGCCCTTCTCAACAAATCCTTTAAAAGCTGTCTGGTCTTAAGCTCACTTTTCCCACTTGAAATACAGTTCAATGCATACCTAATGAGTAGTATGATCCATTAATTACCTTTTACAAGAAAATATCTCCACTTGATCTTTTATATCAGCTGAATCATTCATTTGGCAGGTGTGCAGGTATATATGGAAATGGAAACCGAGAATTAATCCAGAGTAATTTTATTCTATTTCATTGTGGGGCAAACTCTAAACAAGGATCCTGGTCAGTGCTTTCAAAGACATTGATGGAGACTTTCATGAGTTGTACAGCCACACGATTATTAAGCAGAATGTAGAAGCACCACAAATGGTTGAAGTTTGGAAGAGGGGTTCAATAGTGGAAATTCTGTATCCCAGATAGAGAATTCCTTGCAACACAATTTATTCTCCTGGACTAATTCCGGACTAATTCCAGTTTATTCACGGCTTGCCTGCTGTGGTTTTTTGCCATGCTTGATAACCACCTCCCAACATATCACGGACAATCTCATTGGGAAAGGTTCTGGAGTGATCAGGCCAAGAAGCAACTTAAAGGGGTATATAAGTCTCATAAATAAACAAATAAAATAAATGTTGCTGTTGTGGTGTACAGTGATGATAATGTCACTCTACATTTTGAGCATATGGTAATAGTAAATGTTAGAAAAAAGAGCCTGTCTATCCCTTAAACTGAAGGGTCTGATTTTCAGTGCCGAAATACTCAGTTCCTTTATGTCGAATAAAATAACCATATTTGTGTCAGGGAACAGTGCTAAAATCCTTGTTATTGCGGGCTGAATGCTTTTTTATTTGATGTACTCTTTCATCTGAAATTCAATATTTTAAGTTGATTAATGAGTTTGTGATTACATGGTAACTATTAAGTGTTAATTTTTGTGTTTGTTATAGTAAAACTTAAATATGCAGAAAACGTTCCACACAATATGACAGAAAAAGAATTCTGGACTCGATTCTTCCAGTCTCACTATTTCCATAGAGATAGATTGAATGCAGGATCAAAGGACCTTTTTGCAGAATGTGCCAAAATGGATGAAAAGGGTATGTGTACGAGCATTGTGGTAGTTCTAGCCAGCTGTATTAATTGTAAAAGAACTAAACTATATGCAGTATGAGACTTTAGAAATACGTATGTGCAGCTTCTTTAGAAGCAAGTGAGTAGGTTCTATGAAGTCACCAAGAGTTCAGTTTTATAATGGAAATTACTCAGATGTAAATCCTGATTTTAGTGATATTCACTGCCCATTTTTATATAGGCAAGGATAATTTTTTCCCAGATTTCTTTTGTTTTATGTCTATTTATCTATTTGTGTATCAGAAGAAGAATGGAAATTAAAGATAGCATACAATGATCTTTGCAACCTCCTTCAGAAAAGGTTTCCATAGTTTTGAGTCAGAAAATGCTAATATACCTGTAAGAAAACAATGGACAGTCAAAATTATAAAGTCATTTTGGAGTGTCTTAACTGTATTATGTGTAATAAAGCAAAGTTGGTTGACTTACAAATTAGTCTAAAAAGGAGAGAAACTTTAAAGTTTATGCATGTATTTATTTATGTCCCACCTTCTTTATTTTATCAATAACTCAAGATGGCAAACACACCTAATGTCCCTTCCTCTTTATTTTCCACACGACCACCACCCTGAGAGGTGGGTTGGACTAAGAGAGACTGACTGGCCCAAAGTCACTCAACTGGCTGTCATGGTTAAGGTGGGATTAGAACTCACAATCTCTTGGTTTCTAGCCTGAGGCATTGATCGCTAGAGTTGTCTACAAAACACTGGTCCAGTTTGCATGTATGATGGACTGTAGTCTGTCATGACGAGAATGGCATATTGCTGCTTCCATCCTCTCATGGGTCTCAGTGGAGAATATTCGAATCATCTCCTTCTATTCTTGGTTATTCACAGTTGATTGTTTCATGTGAGAGTTGGGATGCAGGCATGAGGAAAAAATCTCTGTGTTTCCATGAACATAACCGTTTCTGCCACCCAGAAATACATCAATGGATTCTCCCCAGTATTTAACGTTAAGTATATTATAATATCATAAACCATTATGAAATAGTACTCCATGAATAATTCTAAATTATTCATGGAATACTAATTCTATGACAGTTGTTCCTGTGACCCATATATGCCAATAACCTCTTAGAATACAGGTAGTTTTTGGCTTATAGCCATTCGTTTAGTGACCGAAATTACAATGGCACCAAAGAAGTGATTTTCAGCTGTTCTTTGCACTTATGACCGTCTCAACATCCCCACAGTCACATGAGCAGAATACAGGCACTTGGCATATATTTACAATGATTGCAGTGTCCCATAATCATTGTGATCACCACTTGAGACCTTTCCAGCCAGCTTTCAGCAAGCAAAGTCAATGGGGAAAACCTGACTCGCTTTAACCGCCGCACTCGACGACTGCAGCGATTTGCTTAGCAAACATGACAAAAATCATTGGGCATGACTGACTTAACAACTGCTTTGCTTAGCAATGGTAATCCTGGTCTCAATTGTGATCGTAAGTCAAGTACCACCTATAATAATATCTGTGGAAAGTTTTGCTATTTTATATGCAAGGGGCCATAGCTTAATAATAAACCCCTAATTTTTGATCCCTAATGTTCAATCTCTAATGTTTAAATAGAATTGCAAAAGACTCTGGGGAACCATTTCCTGACAATATTATTAAGCTAGATGGTGAAAAGGGTATGTTGGAACAAGGCAATGTCGTGTGCTTCTTAAGGCTTTCAAATAGTTTATCCTTATCTATCTGACCCAACTTAAATTTGGTTCATTTTTTTCATAGGGTTAAAAGCAATGGTCTGTCAAGGAGTGAAAAATCCTTTATTAGATTTAACTGCCTTGGAAGATAAATCATTGGATGAAGTAAGTAGAGGTGATTTGAAAATATAACATAAATTCTATATTGAGGGTAAGCAGAAAGGATACTCCAAAAGATTCATAATTAATTTAGCCATGACAAATGTATTTTTTCTTCTTTCGTAAATGATAGCTTTCCTTATCAATTTGGATCCTCAAAAATAGATGAAATTATCTTTACATTTTGTGGGGATATTCACTCACTTTTCAGTTGCTCATTGGAGAATTTGCAGTGAAACTCTGTGGGCTTTTTCCAACATATGCTAGATTTGATCTGAGTGTGTATCACACATTATCTTATTCAAGCATGGATCTTTAAAAGATACCGGTTGTTAGAAGGCCTTGATTAGGTAAATTTATAACATACAGCTGATCCAAAGAAAATGTTATGCATCAGTGTAAGTAAAACCCAAATTGGCTTATGTTCCATTTTTATAAGAACGATATTCACGTTTCTCATTAATTTTATTGTAACATCTAAATCAGGGGTGTCAAACTGTCGGCCCGCAGGCCGGTTTCATCATACCGAAGCCCTGCCTACTCCATTGTTGGCAATGCAAAAAGAGTCGCGATATGTCACAACACGTCATGTGATGTGGCGAGTTTGACATCTGTGATCTAAATGAATCTCACTAGTTTAAAAGCAGTTTCATAGCTTCAGAAAAACATTTCCCACTGAGCAATTTTGAATAATAATAAATAATATATCACTTAAGAAAACGTGGCTTTAATTGCAATAAATAGAAAAGGTGTAGTAGATAGGAACTTTAGAACTGGATTTTTTTTCCATAATCATATACGCTTTTACATAGTGCTGTTGATATTGTTTCAGCTTGATCTTTGTTCAAGGAAGAAAAAATGAATTCCTATGAAAACTGTCAAGTTTACATGGGTATAGCCCATATTATAATTAGGTCTTCACCTGTCATGAGTCAACATATCTTTTTAAGGGTTGCTTATTTCTTTGTGACAGGGTTATGGCATTTCCTTGGCACCATCCACATCCAACTCTACAAAATCAATAAAGGAAAGTAGCAACGCGGCTATTATAAAACGCTTTAACCATCATAGTGCCATGGTCCTTGCAGCTGGGCTCAGAAAACCGTAAGTCTCGGCACAGAACAAATCTAGATATGAGGACTCTGAGGCTGGGAATTTTCTGCCTTTGTATTGTCATGAAACCTCCTGAGCAATGATTGAATAATGTAGTTTTAAACTGTGGCATACTTATTATGATATAATTGGGGGTTGGAAACAGCTCACACCTTAAATTGTCATTTGAAAATCATTGTTGATTGTTTCTTCTCTAAACACCTCTCAAATAAACACCCCTCAAATACGGAAGATTAAGGAAGATTTTCCAGAGCAAATTTGAAAGCACAAGGGGAAGGATCAATCCTGTAGTAAGAAAGGAATGAGAAAAAAAAAACCTAGCATTTAGTCATGTATATACTGGCAAATTATTTTTATTGATTAAACATGTAAGACATCCCTTTTCAAAACCTGCCATACAATTATTATAATGTTGCTAATATAACTAAAATAATATTTTAATTAAAAATTATTTTATCTATGCTTAAACTTTTTAAACTTATGAAAATATTTAGAAAATGGTAAAAGTAAAACTATTGCTCAACTTTAGCATTTCAATTTGCAGTTGGAGGATTGTGTAACTGCATTATAATTCTATCACATAGGAAAAAAAACTGAGAAAATATAATACTTTTACCCCATTGCAATCAAATGATTCCTGATGACTTTGTTGTTGTTGTTAATTGCGAAGTCGTGTCCGACCCATCGCGACCCTATGGGAAATGTTCCTCCAAGTCTTCCTGTCCTCTACGATCTTCTGGAGTCCATTTAAGCTCATGCCTACTGCTTCAGTGACTCCATCCAGCCACCTCCTTCTCTGTCGTCCCCTTCTTCTATTGCCCTCAATCTTTCCCAGCATTAGGCCCTTCTCCAGTGACTCCTTCCTTCTCATTAGGTGACCAAAGTATTTGAGTTTCAACTTCAGGATCTGGCCTTCTAAAGAGCAGTCGGGGTTGATCTCTTCTAGGGCTGACCAGTTTGAATGCCTTGCAGTCCAAGGGACTCGCAGGAGTCTTCTCTAGCACCATAGTTCAAAGGCCTCAATTCTTTGTCGCTTAGCCTTTCTTATGGTCCAACTTTCACATCCATACATTGCAACTGGGAAAACCATGGCCTTGACTATACACTTTTGTTGGCAGGCTGACGTCTCTGCTTTTTAGTATGCTGTCTAGATTTGCCATAGCTTTCCTCCCCAGGAGCAAGCGTCTTTTAATTTCTTGGCTGCAGTCCCCATCTGAGGTGATCTTGGAGCCCAGGAAAATAAAATATGTCACTACCTCCATTTCTTCCCCATCTATTTGCCACAAATTGAGAGGGCCGAATGCCATGATTTTAGTTTTCTTAATGTTGAGTTTCAAGCCTACTTTTGCACTCTCCTTCACCCGCATCAAGAGGCTCTTTAATTCTTCTTCACTTTCTGCCATTAGAGTGGTATCATCTGCATATCTTAGGTTGTTGATATTTCTCCCGGTAATCTTAATTCCAACTTTTGATTCATCTAGCCCTGCCTTTCTCATGATTTGCTCTGCATATAAGTTAAATAGGCAGGGCGACAGTATACAGCCTTGCCGGACTCCTTTTCCAATTTTGAACCAATTAGTGGTTCCGTGTCCAGTTCTCACTGTTGCTTCTTGACCCGTATATAGGTTTCTCAAGAGACAAATAAGATGGTCTGGTACTCCCATCTTTTTAAGAGCTTGCCACAATCAAAGGCTTTAGCATAGTCAATGAAGCAGAAGTAGATGTTTTTCTGGAACTCCCTAGCTTTCTCCATGATCCAGCGTATGTTGGCAATTCGATCTGATGAATTATAAACTATATAAAGAAAGAGCATTGCCTTCGTAATCCCATCTTTCTTTGCTTCATGTAATTCAAATCAGACCAGGCATTTGCTGATCCAGGCACCAAATAGATCTAAATCCGCTTATTCATATCTAAAATAAGTATGTCACATGCTGTCACACAAGTATTGTTTAGCTCTGGATTGCTTGGCATTTTCATTTGACATTTTGCTAGGGACAGAAGTATGTACAAGTTAAATATGTATAAGACAGTCAGGCTTATGCATAAATTGAATGATGCCTTTGGCTAAAACAGGAGTCTGAGGGAAAAATCACATTTGTTTGATCTTCGAAATGTAACCCTTTAAAGCATTGTATAAAACTAATTCAAACTTTGTGAAGTGTGTTGTGTTCTTTAAAGGAAACACAGTGTTTTTGGCCAAGAGAGCTAGGGAGTTGATTTTAGAGTAAATGTTGGAGGATAATTTATAGCTCTTGTTCTTACCACACATTTTTCTTCTGCATGAATGTGTTTTTTTCCATCTCCGCCTGTGGATATAAAATGTGCATAGAGGCATTTCAGACACCTCCCTTCTTCCCAGGGTCAGTAAATATTCTGGAATGGCACCCCGTGAAGCTTAAAAAGCTCTTAACTAGAACAAAACAAATCCTTCACTTACCCAACTTTCCCATTCTACAAGTAGAGATGTTTTCTGCTTTCATTCAAACATGAATGGGTTTTATTCGTTCATTGTGCAGATTTACTTAAATATGTGTCACATATTCAGAGACAAAGCAATTGTAAGTACCTTTTGCTTTCAGAGAAGCACAAAATGATCACTATAATGAGACCAGCAGCATGGATGGAAACTCTAGAGATTCAGATATCTTTCAGCCACCAGTAAAAAAGGTAAGAATATCGTGTAGATTTATCCTTTTTTAATAATGCAAACCTTGTTTCTCATGCTAGGTTTTACAGAGCTCTGATTATGTCATCTCTTGTAGGTAAAGCTGCAAGAATCTATTGAATATGAAGATTTAGAAAACAACAACAGCATTAAAACTATTGCACTAAATCTAAAAAAATCAGATAGGTAGGTTTTGTACATTGTGTTATTTTTAGCAAAATATTATTTGCAAAATTGGTTGTGTGCATTGGTGTCTTTTGAGCAACTCAAAGAAAACAAGTTAAACATATTTCTCTTATAATTGTTGCCTTTGAAATAAGGATAAAATCATGTATTTACAGTTATAATTTAACAGACAAAATAGGCTGTAAAAGAGTCGTGATAATATTGCACTAAATATTGTCTGTGAAAATAGATACAACCTTTGGTACCTTGCAGTGGAAGAGACACATAAGAAAAAAGAAATCTGGAAAAAATTCCCCTTGCCTATATAAAAATGGGTAGTAAATTCCACTAAAAACAGGATTTACATCTGAGTAATTTTCATGATAAAAGTTTGCTATAGCCCTTGATATCTTGCAGTGGAGAAGACAATTTCTTATGTGCATTTATCTATTTGTGTATCAGAAGAAGAACGGAAATTAAAGACAGCCTATAATGATCATTGCAACCTCCTTTGGAAAAGGCTTTCATAATTTTGAGTCAGAAAATGCTAATACAGCTGTAAAAAAACAATGGACCAGTCAGGATTATAAAGTCATTTTGGAGTGTCTTAACTTATTATGGGTAGTAAAATAAAGTTGGCTGACTTACAAATTAGTCTAAAAGGAGAGAAATGTTAAAATTTATGCATGTGTTTATTTATTCCTCATCTTCTTTATTTTATCAATAACTCAAGATGGCAAACATACCTGATGTCCCTTTCCTGCTCTTATTTTCCCACAACAACCCCCCTGAGAGGGGGACTGGGCCAAAGTCACCCAGCTGGCTGTCCTGGTTAAAGTGGGATTAGAACTCACAATCTCTTGTTTGCCCCATTTTACGAACTTTCTTGCCAGTTATTAAGTGAATCACTTGAGTTGTTAAGTTAGTAACATAGTTAAATGAATCTGGCTTCCCCATTGACTTTGCTTGTCAGAAGTTTGCAAAAGGTGATCACATGACCCAGGGATACTGCAGGGGTCATGAGTCAGTTTCCAAGTGTGTGAATTTTGATCACATGACTATGGGGATGCTGCAGTGGTCACGAATGTAAAAAATGGTCATATGTCGCTTTTTTCAATGCTGTTGTAATTTGAACAGTCACTAAACTAAGTGTTGTAAGTTGAGGACTACCTATACCAGTGATAGCAAACCTTTTAGAAACTGAGTGCCCAAAAACCACCCTGGCCCGCCCCCACTCCACCCCCATCCACAGGGCCACCCACCACCTCCACGGCCCGCTGCAGATCACCCAGGCGGCCCTGCAGCACCATGTTGGCCACACCCTCCACCCGTGCCCCACAGCATCATCTGCATGCAATGGGGTACGAGGGTGGAGTTTTGTCCCTGATGCCCAGCTGCCATGTGTTTGGCTGCGCTGCTCCATGCGGGCCATGCCCAGGGGTGACTCTCCTCTGGGGGGGCTGCTGGTGAGGAGGGGGCCATGGGGGGAGCAGGGCTGGGAGCAATAGCATGTGTGCCCACAGAGAAGGCTCTGAGTGCCGCCTCTGGCACTCGTGCCATAGGTTTGCCATCACTGACCTATACTATATTGTCTGCATAAGGCAATACATTTCTCAATCAATTTAGTGATGAAAGGTGAAAATCGAAGTTCTAAGTAGCCCATTATGGGATTTATGATAAAAGTTTTATCATTATGTGCAGTTTTGCCGCCCTGTCTGAGTTGAAACAGAAATGGCCCGCATCACATTTTCAAGAGGGTACAAGAGAGAGGTTGATTGAAGAGGCTTTCATTTTTTCCCACAATTTGGCCTGAGAGGTGGAAAAGTGCAGATGTAGAATCTAGAAGTACTGTATACAGAAGCCCTGAAGAAGTGGACAATTTCTCAATGCTGAAGCACTAGGAAACAGCCAACAATGAATCAATGTTCCCTGAACCAGCCTGTTCTTCCACTAGGAAGTTTTCTAATGCCAGGCAATTATTTGGTTCCAGTACAGATATCTTGCATAGAATATACTGTCTGTGCTAAATGAGCTAATACGTTCATAGTTTTCTGAACATCTGTCCCATTTTTAGGATACTAAAGTCTTAAAAATAATCTGAAAAAACTGAAAATTAATCTTTTATTCTCAGAATGTTAATTATAATCTCTTTTCTATTCAACAGGTATTACCATGGTCCAACACCAATTCAGTCACAGCAATATGCAACGAGCCATGATATTATTAATTCTTTGTGTAGTATTAGAGACGAAATGGAAGGCTATGTACCCAAATTAACTCAGGTAGGATAAATGTTCCTGCTTTTAAAAGAAAAACACTCAAAACAGTATCCTTAGCTATTCTTCAATACCCTATTCTTTGGCAGATAGGTATTGCTTGAAACTGCTTATTTATATACATGACTGGAGGGAATGTGAAATGGTTTCAGAATTATTTTCAACAAGCATGGGGTACTTGGCTTGCAGGCTAGAGGAACTGTCACTGTCAAGATTTCTGTAGTTACACATACAACCTATTTTTACTTATTTATTTATTCACCACTAGTGCACATATTTTATTGGTAATAGTCTCAACAAGTTTCACTACAGAAGGCCAGCTTGGTCTAATGGTTAAGGCACTAGGCTAGGTTCTCATATTAGACAGATTAACATTTGCTTTTAATTTGATGGATTTTAGTTATGCCTTATGTTTTAATTGATTATATTGAAAAATAACTTGGCAACAATTAAGAGGTGAGGTATTCTAGCTCTAGTATATGTAGCTACAAAAAAACCCTGCCACTTTAATAGTATAATAACTATCACAGCTAAGTCCTTATGATTCAAGCTCCATGGTCAACTTTTTTGGTTTTGTTGTAATACAAAACTAACTGACTTTTTTTTTTTAACTATCTTTCCAGGTTCTCTCAAGTGGTGCTGCCAGTAGTACTATCACAGCCCTGTCACCTGGAGGAGCACTTATGCAGGGTGGAACACAGCAAGCCATAAATCGTAAGAACTTGATATCTTGGCTTATTCGTGGCTAATCAATTTGCAAAATCAACTCAGATGGTCATGTCAACACAGTTGATAAATCGGTCTCTTCAAGCAAAGTTGGGAAAATACTCAGAACAGGACTTCTGAAATTTGTTTCCAAATTCTTAAAAGTAACTCCACTCTAAGAACGATGAACAGAATACCAAATCTATTAATATAGTATTTTGAAACATTCTCTTGGATTGGAAAGAGTAAAATGAGAATTAAAATGCATCATTATACAGTCTAACTGTAGTTTAAGCGTTGACCACATTTAAAATCATTTGCTGTTCCTCCAGTTTCTAATCTGCGGCACTGAGAGCAAATTTAAATTTTCAAGCATTCCTTATTACATAATCCTCCACACTTCAGCATACCCAAAATAATTTCAGAGCCACCCCATAACTACTTTCTCTTCATATAGAGCAGTGCTGGCTGTGGAATTCTGGGAGTTGAAGTCCTCATGCCTTAAAATTGTCAAGTTTGGGAAATACTGATATAGAGTATCATCTAGTCAAGATGTATACAATATGGACTTCAAGCCAGCGCTTATTTCTGCCCGGGGAAAGTTTCCCCCTAGCTGATGGAATAATGGTGCTTTTCGTCAAGCCCTTCCTTTATCTTGCAATTCTTGCTATGTATCCTACAGAGCAGAGTAAATTGGTGGTCACCTTCTTTCTTCTACTGGAAACCATTTGCTGAATCAAAAGCTTTTTGTGACCTGAAAGAAACTCAGTGCCCATGGAAAGAAGATCTTAAATGGCACTGTTAACCTGAGAGCTAAATTTTTTGAGATCTTGTTAATACATACGACAGACCTTTTATGACTCTGCACTTTCTTTCTTTATGTTAATTGTAGAGATGTTGCCAAATGATGTTCAGTCTGAACTGAAGCACTTATATGTTGCAGTGGGAGAGTTACTTCGACACTTCTGGTCCTGTTTTCCTGTTAATACACCATTCCTGGAAGAAAAAGTAAGAAGAGTCTGCATTAAGATTAATCAGTGTTTCATAATGGCAGCAGTTAATTAAAAAATACATGCCCCTTATAATGATTATATAAAAAATATTACAGGGCATATGGGCATTGATATGTATGGCTGTTTGCGCTGAAGAGAAACTTTGTATTGGGGTAAATTTAATAATTTTCTAGCTTTTTGGTCACATTTTCTAGTTGCTGTTCCTTGCATACATTGCAAAAGTTTCAAAATTGGAGTGCAATATATTACAGAAATTATTTTATCTTAATTGGACACAAAGCCTGGACTGTATATACAATGTAGACCAAGCGCAATGCAATATTAGGTATGGCAAAGCAATATATGCATGGGTTATGTTTCATCCCAACATGGACCTGGAGTAGGCAGTGGTGTACTAGAGTAAGCAGGAAAAACAAAGATCACTGAAAGAGATAGCAATTGAAGGGATGTTAGAAAAGTGTGGGAAAGGGGGATGAGGGAGCTGACACAGAGTGGAGAAAGCAGACATGGGAAGGGAAGAGCGGGAAGCTCAAGTTAACATTGTGCACCTAGACCATGCAGAGAAAAGAGAAGGGAACAGGGTGAGCCAGCTGTCCCCTATTCCCCATATAAGACCTCTCCAGATTTGGCTCACCTTAAACCTGGAACCACCAAGATTTCCAGGCTTTTTTTTTTTAATACACATTTTATTGGTTTTTTTAATTTTAACATCAAAGTGCTCAGGAAAACACCGTGGTGAAAGGGTGATCAATCATAGCAAAATAAGTCATATATATATATATATATATATATATATATATATATATATATATATATATATATATATATATAACTAAAATTAATACCTTAAAAAAAGAAGAAAAAAATCCCCCATTTCCTCGCATGATATAACAAATTTAGTTTAATCTATTTCTTCTTAAAATTCAATCAATCCACGGAAGCATCCCTACTATTACATCTACATAAATCACTCCTGCTTTTAAGCTCCACTAATTTCAACTAAAATATTCCAATTAATCTTAAACAAACATATTAATAAAATTTTGGGTATCCCTTCTACAACACACATAATATTCCAAGAGTAACATTCTAATATTTTCACATATATTCCATCTCTTAATTTAATACATCATTAATTAATACCCTTTCTTCTCTTGTCATAGATCTCTCTAATTCTTCTGCTATTACAAAATAGTTTTCTATATAAACAGAGTAGAAAAAACACACACACACACACAAAATCATTTCGGCCTGTTAAGTAAAATTTAACTCTCAACCAAATTAACTATCATATCTAAAACAAACATATTATTATACCAGTTATTATCTTACTGCTTTCATTTACTCAATTAGATTGTCAAATCAGTCTAAATTTCTAAAGCCTTTTTGACCCAATAATTAAGATTTTAAATCACCTTTTTGAATCTAACTCTGGCTTTTTTTCTATACCAAGCTGGTTTCCATAATGCCGCATCTATGTCATCAAATCTCAGTATTTGAGTACTAATGTTTATCAACAAATCAATCTGATCAAAATTCTCTTCCCCTTCTTCCAGTATCATATAAACAATATAGTCCATTTTATTCCATATTATAATTTCAGCTTGGTTATCCAGGTTGTCATAACTTTCAATCGATCGCATCTGGCTGTCAATTAATTTGGGCAATGGGAGAACTTCACTTATAGTCATTTTTTGATCTTCAAAGTGCTCCATTTGTACATAGGCTTGTGAAATATCCTCCTCTGTAGTAGTCAGTTGATTTATAGAATAATTTAAAGTCTCAATCTGGGGTTTTGGGTCCAGAATTTTTCTAAAGTTCAATTGGTCAGCAAGTTCTTCCATCTCAAATTGTGTACACTGTTGCATATAAGCTTCTTCTTGGCCTGTAGGTTGGTCTTTTAAAATTTGGGGCTCAGCTTGTAATTCTAGAAGATGGTCTTTAGTTTTTCTCCATGACTTCATCTCCTCTGTCATTTCCAATATTTTTTCCAGTATCAGCTCATAATCCAGCCCAGAATTCAATTGATCAGTAACTTCTTCTTCCATCTCAGATTGTGTATACTGTTGCATGTAGGCTTCTTCTTGGCCTATAGATTGATCTTTTAAAGTTTGAGGCTCAGCTTGCAAAATGATCTTTAGTTTTTCTCCATAACTTCATCTCCTCTGTCATTTCCAATATTTTTTTCCAATATCAGCTCATAGTCAAGCTGTGGGTAAAAAACTTCTATTTCCATAGTAAAAAAGTCTTTTAATCTTTTTGTAGAAACTATATTTATTAAGAATCCATATACATCCGCCTCCACAATTTTTAAATCACAAACACAACCCACAGCTATTTCCAAGCCTTTATCTTTTCTTCTTGTTAATTCCTAAAGTAATTTTCGCCACAAGATGTCCTCAGTAAGCTATAAAAAGCTTTTATTTGCACTTTAAAAGCCTTTATCTCATTAAAAATGACAAAAAAGAGACAGAAAGAAAGCAAATATCTTCAGTATTGTAAGTAAAATAATGCTCTAAATTAGAAATCTCTCCAGGGATGCCCAATATCCAAAAGGTTCAAAATATAATAAGTGCTATTCTGAAGTATTGTTTAAAGTATTTTTTTTTTCCCAAACAGACAGAAGCTGCTCTCTTAGAACAGGGAAGTCATCTAAAAAGCGAGCTCTTTGCAGGAAAAATAGTTCAGAATGAAGAGAGGGAGGAAAAGTCTCACCCGGATTCACCACGGTGGTTTTTATTTATTTATTTATTTATGAGACTTATATACCGCTTTAAGTGCAAGCACTCTCTAAGCGGTGTACACCAGTAAGCAATGTATATGTATATTTACATTGCCCCCAACAATCTGGGTCCTCATTTTACCTACCCCGGAAGGATAGAAGGCTGAGTCAACCTTGAGCCGGTGAGATTTGAACCGCTGACCTGCTGAACACAGTCAGCTAAAGTGGCCTACAGTTCTTTATGTTTAGATGATTTTCTGACTTCAGCTGGCACAGCGAAGTGATCGGCCATTTTACTGACTGATCTTCTTCTCCATCGGCCCTACGGAGTTAGCTCGGACTGTAGGGGGAGAAAAGCTTCCTTGACGGTGGTCGCCCCTCCAAGGCGATTTAAGACCCGCATAAGAGTCTACCGGTAGAGAGAAAGGCAGCCATCGAAGAGCGAAGCCCTTTGTGTGGCTGAAGCTGCCTGATCCAGAAGCGGAAGTCCAAGATTTCCAGGCTTTGATTTGGCTGAACCACAACTCACCTACCAACCTGGAACTTTCAGACTATAACATTTTTGTTCTATGCACAGAACAACACACAGCTTTGTTTGATTGGATACCCACGATACTTATTAAAATGTATCTGTTAGATTCATAGATATTATTTTTGAAGGAATTGAGTGATTTAAACCAAAGAGACCCGTGTGGTTATTTTTTCTATCTCCTTTCAGGTTATAAAAATGCGGAGTAATTTGGAAAGATTTCAAGTTACAAAACTCTGCCCATTCCAAGAGAAAATTCGAAAGCAGTATTTAAGCACAAATGTAAGAAAAAGCCATTCTTTTCTTTAATATGTATAAGATTAGTAAATTGCTTTGTTCATAAATAAATCAACCAATCTTAATGGTTATTAGAAAATAAAATGGCTAAATTAGTGAGACTTTATAGGTTTGGAAGCTTTTAATTAAATAAGTGTTTCTAGAGTGAATAATCACTATAGAGTCATAGGAACATTTCTATAATTATTATAATTAGATATAAGATAATTATACCTTTCATTTCTAAAATTTCCTATTGAAATTTAGATGACTGGTATCCACTTATTATTGGGTAGTTTTCTGTAGATTGTCTGGGGGCGATTTTGATCTATCCATTGTCCCTCAAGAGAGAGGTGTTTGATATAGGTTGAAAATAAATGTGGTTCCCTTTCCTACTATTTTAAGAAGTGTCCTCACCTTATATGCAATTGTTAGGCAGTGAAAATATATGGCTTTAAAACGGCTAAAATAGTAAAATCATAGGTTGGTAGAGAAAAGTCTTCAATTCTACCTTTATATATTTCTAAATGTTGCTTATTCATTGTGGCACATTCTTTTGTAGTAGCAGCATTTCTTTTTGTAATAAAGTCTCTATTTTCTTTTCAGCTGGTAAATCACATAGAAGAGATGCTTCAAACAGCCTACAATAAATTCCATACATGGCAGTCCCGACGTATGTTGAAAAAAACGTGAAGACCACAGTGTTTCCAACAGGGGACAAATTTGCAATAGCTGTAGGAGCACAACTACTAACTGTGTGTAGATCTTACAGAAATTGCAGGGGATGTCAGCATCATAAGGACCCTGGAAAATGATGCTAACTGAGCTTGCACTTTTTGCGAAGAGAACAGAGGTTAAACTTGAAAACAAAGGAGTTTAAAGGAACCAAATCAGAAAAGCCAAGTGGCAAATACACACACACACACACACAGACACTGTTTACTGCAGTTACTCAGGAACTGCTTTTGATTTTCATAAGAGCTGCTTTCTGAAATAAAAACTTTAAAGAGATGTGTATTAATAAACTCCAAGGTCGTTCATCTAATTTTTAAAAAATTTATGGCACAGGGTAGAACATTTCTGTTAATGCTGTCTCCTAGCGTTTTATTGATTTCTGTTTGTACTTTTAGAAACAAGTTTAAAATTTTATATGGATTAACTGTTTCAAGTTCTTAAGGAACTTAGAGGCAAGAGGACAAGTTTTTGTCGTGGTTTCCTTATAAAATCAGTCAATGCACAGAAATACTTAGTGTTTGAAGGAGACATACTTGCAGGCAGTGCAGAATTTTATGCAGAATTTTCTCCAGCCATTGTTTGCATGTTTTCTTTGGAATGTGAGTGTGTGCTCTTGCATTTTTTTTAGCTTCATTTGGAAGTGAGAAAGTCATTTTTAATGTAAGTGTAAACACTTACAAAAAATAATAACTTTTATACTTTTCACAAAAACCATCTCAAATGTGCTTTCTCCAGTTCTTTCCTGATGACTGTTAGCGCTGTATTTGGCGACTAGATAATCATTGAAGAGTGAATATCCCATATCTTTAAATATATTGGGAATCCTTACAACATTTAAATACAAAAGAGAGGCAGTTCACTCTTACCTAAAATGTACCTGCCGTGTATTAAATACTTGACTTACTGAAGCAAAAGTAAACTTGTTTTGCATAATCTGTGGAGTCAGACTCCTTATATTTGTTGTCTTAATGTCTTCCTCATTAACACGTCATTCTTGGACCAAGCAAATGGCTTAGCTTATATGTAATAAGATGTGTTGAAATGATGAGCCAGAGGCTTTTGATTGCATAAACAATTTTACTGGCAGATGTTGGAAATGTGGGACCCTTCTGTTATATTCATGCCCCTCTCCATCAAAGAAGAATACTAGAGTTGTATTACTAATTTACAGTGGATTGACATGGGTGGGTTGCTACCTCATCTCTATACACTGTAGCACCGATCAGTTTGTGAGCTGCAAGAGTTACTCCTTATACAAGAGCATGTACTTATTATATACATGCTCTCAGTTTATGCCAGTGATGTTGATTCATTGCAACAAGTAAAACTTTAAGCAGCTACTATTCTGTACTGTGGGATAGAGATGTAAGGCATCAACTTTGAATTTGATACTACTTTTGTTTTCAGAGAAGCTGCATGGTATGTACTACAAAATGATACTGCATCTACTTGTCCTTTCAAAAAAAGTTCCTTTGTATTTTACTTTAGTTGCCCCAGTTAAACTGATTTGTGAAAAGCTGGAATTAATCATGAAAAATAAAGAATTGATGCTGCTATGGGAATATCATCTTGCTGAAATACGATTCTAATAGTATGTGATTACTTAAATTTATTTGGATAAGTTAATTTCTGGTGTCCTTGTCATTATGTCCCAATTACAGATTTTACACACAAATCTCAAACATCACCTGCAACAAAAAGCAAGTTGAAACAGATTCTAAAGCAAAAGTGTTTTGATTGAGGTTGAGAGCTAGATTGACTTTTACCAACAAATTCTAGATCATATTGGATCTGTGAAGACATACATTTGCACTGATATATTTTTGAGCAATAATTAAATGATGCAAACTATGTGGGTTTAATCAAAACTTGTTTAGGCAGATAACTAGATTTATAATCATTTAGCAAAATATGTACGACCTTCTTCCTGGTCTTTTATTTAAATGTATAGGCTTTGAAGAATAACTACAGTTGGAAAAATATTAAATTTTTATCTATATTATTCAACAAATAAGAACCATTAGATTATTCTACCATAAGGTGGCAACAGCAACTATTTGTCATTCTATTTATAAACAGCTCTTTTCTACATTTGCTATCTGACTTACTGATTCCATTTCTGCTGAAGCATGGTCCAAAATAGATAAATGATTTGCATATTAACCGTGAAATGTCTTTTGCTAACCATACAAGCATTTAAATCTGAACTTATATTTAACAGAAAATTATATAACTTGTATCACTGGCATTGATAAAAACTGTAGAATAAATGTCAATTCTCTACTCAAGTGTTTGCTGGTGATTTAGGATATATTTTATGATTTTTCTTACATTCAAAGTTCTAAAATCATGTAACTTAAGTGTTTTATGCACCTGAATATTTTAGAAAGCTGATTGTTTCTAATATATTGATCCATCACTGACTTTCAAATTGCAAAAAAAGTTAGGAATCTTATTTCTTGAACTTTTCTATTTTCTAACTACTACTTTAGATTTTAAAAGTAACATTGCATTGGCAATCACAAGAACTACGGTAGTTAAATATTGTTATATCAGAAGAAATATTTTTCAATTTTTTTAGCTATGCCATTACTTAGGAATAGACATTCTGTGATTTGGAATATTTGAGTTAGGAAAGTACCACTAATACACAGAGGCTAGCCTACATTATTGCTCCATCTGCCCTTTAGCGTTACATCGATGTGGTTCCCACCCTATTGGCATTCTGTAAAGCCTTGACTCAGTTCTGAACCTCAGGATGAGGTGGATGTGTGGTGTGTATGTATGTATTTCTATCTGTACATTGTGCCTGGGTTCCATTTTGCTTTAATTTCTATTGTTCTTTATGCTGCCAGGATTGTTTGACCTATCCAGTAGCAAAGAATGAGATGGAGAAAGTGCTCTTGACAGATTTTGCAGACCTTCCTGAAGACAGCCTATTCTGAGAAGACATTAAGAGGCTTTTATATTTTCTAGCCCCAGACTTTCAATAGGCACCAGGAAGTCATCATAAAACCCCCTTGACAAAGCTTAATCTCTTAACAATGTGAAACTTCTTGTGAGAACTAAAAGGCTAGATAAAAGGTGGGAATTGCCCTATAAAGTGCAAGGCTGGGAATTGTAGGCTTCATGGTAAAATAACGGATAAATCATGTCATAGCCTTTGCATAATCATAGTCTTCAGACAGCAGCCTGGTTGTAGGCTTTGGGATCTTCTGTAGAGTCTCAGAACATTTTTAATTGGGGCACTGTGGCTAGCATCATAGTCTGCCTTCTTATTTGTAATTTCAAATATGTGCCTGGTAAGTAATCTATGATTGGATTCAGGGTTTGAAATTTTAAGATTATTCAATAATCTAACAATCAGGCTGAAATTATGGCTGTGACTTTTTACTTTCTGTGGGAAAGTAAAGTGGGAAATGAATCATACAATAGATGGAACCCCAAACATATTTTTGTAGATGAATTTATAATTTGATTCAGTCTTCATTAATTTGCTCTTGTAGTCATTAGATCCATTCATTAATATATATGCATCTTTTTTCCAAGGAGCTTGATGTACCACCTTCAACTTGTCTTCATAGCAATCTTGTGAGCTGATAATGTTATCCAACCAATGTTATCCAACCAGGTTGCTTCCACAAATATCTTTGGATGGCCAGTAATGTTAAATGGTTGCTGAGCTTTTCAAAGCAGGCTACATGATTTTTTTTGACAGCCAGTAATGTCATGATTTATTTCTTGTTCCAGTGAAGAAACTCAGACCCAAGGAATAACCAAATACAAAACAACAATATGTCTGGTGACATTTGATGGACCCAAGCATCAGATGATTCACCTCAGGAGTAATGAAAGTTTAACAGTACCTGCTTTCTATAAATGCTTCAAAGAGAAATACCAACAAATAACACCAATCAGATTGATCATAAACTTCATTGTGATGTTTTCTCCAAAAATTACTCCAAACTATCTTGAAACTTTGAGCAAACTTTTCAGCTAATGGTTTTGTAGCTGGGCGACAGGATGCTCATTCTTTTCAGGAATGTCTGAAACAATTTAGCTACAAAAAAAGCTAAGATCCCTTGTGACTTAATTGTTGTGCCACAGTTGTCCTGCCAAAGAGATCTCTATAGTATAAGTAACTTGTTGAAGAAAAAACTCTATGGTTTATTTGAACATGCCTCCTTCATAATTAAAAAGTTTGTGCCCATACAAGTTCTATGATAATTTTGCAATGGCAAAGCAGACCATTCCTAAGGATAAATTGTGATATTTTAGGTGGATATTTAGGCAAATTGGCAAATTAAGCAACTTTTTACTAGCTGTTTGATTTGTTCTATTTATAGTCAACAAATAAAATTACAAACAAGTATTGTCATTACCACTGAGGTATCTAACATGTAACCTAATACTCAATCTCCAACTTTGAACTGTACAATGATTTTCAGTAACCACATAATACAATTGCTATCAAATGTAAGCTCATCATGACAACGATAAAACTATAAATGGATTTTTGCTATATACTAACCATTTTGGATAGTCTTCTTGACCAGCTAACATCTGGCAGGAATTTGGTATGATTAATGATTCCTAAAAGGTTTAGGACACATCTTGTGACTTGGGAGCATTTAGAGCTGTTTGAATGTCCTTGGTACTCTTTGAGCTTAGTTACTTACAGACATTTCATTACCCAGCTAAGCAATATCACTGGAGAAAACCATACCCCCAACAAAAGTGGCAGGACAAGCTATTGTGCTGTGTATAAACAGAGCAAATTCTACACTCAATATGGTGTTACAAGTTGGGTAATAAGATGTCAGCAAGCAAGCAAACAAGCTTGGAGAGCACCATGAATTCCACAACCCTTATCTACATATATTCTATTGTTTGAATGTTCACTGTTCACTTGTGTAGACTTTATACATCAAAGGTGTGACCACTTACTACTGCATTTAAAGAACACACATTTATTGCATCACATTCAAAAGTTATACTGTAGTCATTCTCTGCAACACTCCCTCAAAATTTTGCAGATGCACTTCAGCGATGATATCATCTAAATAGCACAAGGTGTCTGGACAGCCTATGTATTTTGGCAAGCAGCCTTAGTCTATGTCTGCTTGCCAAAATACCGAAACAGGCTTCTCCTAAAACAAGTCTGGTTTTTTACAATATATTTATTAACCCTGAAGACTGCAAGTGACTAAGGTTAGGGGAGGTATTCTTCCAAATACGAAATGCTAGGGTAACACAGAAGAAGGAAGTGTCTCCACCTTCTGCTTGTAAGCACCCTAGGATTTTTGACTGGCTTTCATGTGAAGCAAAATGCTAAACCAATATAGACTATGGCCTGGTCTAGAAGGATATTCTGCTCCTGCAAATTTGTTTTTTATATAAGCAACAATGGTGTACAAATTAGCAACATTCTATAGAAAGCAGTTAATCTACCATCTACCATCAATTTGATGTTGACTCAGCAACAATTTTCTTCATGATAATCTATTCTGATCATAGTCTTTCAGATCTTACAACTGTGCATCTATGACCACTGTCACTGAGCCCATCCACCTTGCTGTTATGCCTCTTCTTTCTTCCACCATTCCGAGCATTAGAAACTTCTCCAGAGAGCTAGATCTTTGCATAATGTATCCTAAAGTAGGCTAATCTGAGTCTGGTCATTTGTGCTGAGTGGTATTCTCAGTAGTCTTCTCCAACACCAGTGTTCAAGAGCTTCAATATTCTTCCTAGCCTGCTTCTTCAAAGTCCAATATTTGCTTTTATTGAGCATCACAAGGAATATCAGAGTTTGCATATTTTATCTTTGGAAGTATAGATATAGAAATATATTTTCTATAGCTTATACACATATAAAGGTCCTAGAAATAGATTGTTTTATAAAGTAGACATTGTTCTAGAAGGTAGGTAAATTATAACAAGATTTTGTCTGCTGCCTGTATCTGAAAACTATAACATTATTTTATTTCCTTGACTGGCGCTAATTCTTCACTAAGTCCTCAAAACTGAACAACTGCAATTTGCTGTATTTGGGTCTGCCTTTGAAGGCCACTCAGAAGTCACAGCTGGGTCAAAATACAATGGCATGGGCACTAATAGATTCTCCTCATTACCTTCATATGTCATTGCAACTTTACAAGCTGTGATGTTTACCATACTAGTTGATTTGTGAATGGAATTCAAGATGTTATTCATCACCTATAAAGCTCTTCGTGGCCAACACCCTGGTTATTTGCTCAGTTAAATACACATCACATAAATGCAATTGGATTTAAATCCTGGGCTTTGGAAATGTACCATTTCTGCCATAGCCCCCTGACCTGGAACAGCATCCTTCCCAACATATGCATCATGCTTCCCACCCTTCAAATGTTCTGGAAGTCTCTTAAGATCTGGATTTATTCCAAGGCCTGAAGTTAGAATGTTTATAGAGCCTCTTTACTGGATGTTGTTTGTGTGATTTTGTCTGGGCAACTGTCCTTCTTAAATTATTTGTTATTTTCAACATTTAAGCCACCCAATATGCTTTTGGAATCAGATGGCCTTGAAATCTAATAAACAAATCTATGTTTCTTTTTGCTGTGCTAAATCTTGCTTTCTCCTTTGATCCTTTGGTTTCAACAAATTATTTTTAAGCGTGGTCTGGCAAATTTTCAAGAGGTTCATTTAGCTGCCAATTTTTGGAAGCTGTTTCTAAATAATTCATGCATGCAACTGCATCAGTGATGAATTTATACTTGTTATTTATATTTGTCATGCAGGTTCTGCTGTGAAATCGAACTCAAAGAAGTTACTTTCAGCTCTGAATAAACCCACACCTGGATGCTAGCTAAAACAAAACTGCAGTTTGTCTAAGACCCCAGTCTTATATGCACTAATTTCAGGGATAAAATACATGGAATTTAGCAAAACAGAGTTCTAAATGAACATCCTGTACACAGAATTGGACTGCATGCCTACAAAGTTCATCAAGAAGCTTATAAGTACACCTGCGTCTGCCAGTTTGGGGTTGTGGTTATGGCATCAAGCTGGAGACCAGGAATTAGTGAGTTCTACTCCTGCTTCAGCACAAAGCCAGCTGGGTGAATTTGACCAGTCCCTTCTCAGACCTAGAAGGAACTTGCAAGCTATTTCATTCATTCATTCATACCCACAAGCACACATACACATTCTATGTATTAAGTGCATAACCCATTCTCATCTGGTGTTCTGCAAAAACCCAAGGAGGTCATAACTGAAAATAATATGAGCTGTAGACCTTGAAAATGATTTCAGCAGTTCCTCTAAAGCAGTGATTCTCAACCTTTCTAATGCCGTGACCCCATAATACAGTTCCCCATGTTGTGGTGACTCCCCAAGTGGGTGTGGCCACCAATAAGAGGGAGTAGGACAGCTAGGGAAAAGGGGAAAAAATGGCGGACAGCGTGGTTTGGCAACCCCCATGAAATGGTCATTCGACCCCAAATGGGGTCCCGACCCACAGGTTGAGAACCACTGCTCTAAAGTAAAAAAAAGTAAAAATAAACAAGGTTAAGGAAGGCTAGTAGACACTATATCAACTTCTAAAGAAATAATGAGCGCTACTTGAGGGCTTCAAAAGTGTATTTTGAGAATACTTTTTATCTTTTCCAGATTTTCTCCCTCTGGTCTTCTCCAGATGTGTTGAACCACAACTATCATCACTGCCAGTACCTGCTTGGAAGATAGTGACAACTGTAATCCAAAGAACATGGAGGGTACCAGTTTAAGGAAGACTTACTCTCTCTATATATTTTTAGTTAGGCTCACTTGACAGAATAAGCCCAAAACCAAACACTAGTATTTGATTCTCTGGATATGTGACTCCAACATATTTGTAATCCATCATTGGGCTTTAGCCTCTTGTACAGACACAACAATTATAGCTTATTATAAGTAGAAAAACCTATATTCTAGCCCAGTGAGAGCACCTTCATTGACCAGTTATCCTGATCTTCCAGGTTCAGTTTTGCTTTTCTTTGTGTCAACATAACACTCTAGGACCAGATTCTCTGCATGCTATCTTCTTACATATTCTACCACTACTTGGCTCTTTAAATAAAGTGTTTAATATCATCCGAATTCAGAGAAGCTGCCATTTTGGGTTTGCAGCAAGAGGAATTAGAATCTTATGGCAAGCCTTCAGTAATTTCAAATGGTGGCTGATCTGAGTAATGATGACACTGAAAACCCAAGAGTTGGATTAAAGAGATGCTCATAAGAGTAGATAAGATGGAGGCACAATTGCTTGTTATCGGAATGTCTAGTCGAGGCTTCTGCCAATCAAATGTGCTGGCTGGAGAATTCTGGGAATTGAAGTTCATACCTCATAAAGTTTGCTAAGATTGAGAAACACTGGTTTGGACCATGACTCTATGATAGAAGACCCTGTGCAACATGGGGGGGGGGAAGGGGCAACGTTTAAATTGCACAATTGCAAGCATCATCTTTAGTTCCCACCCCAAATGGTCCTTGGTCTTGGCACACCATGCAAATGTTCTCCTGCTGTTTTCTTTTTGGGGGTTGCCTATATTAGTATGCAAAGAATTTCCCCCAAGTAGGAGACTAAACAGATAACCTCTTATAAGTGGTCACTTCCAACCACTTGGACCAATTGTATCTATTCTTTGTTTCTCAAGGGACTGTGATTTCCACAGATTTAGCACTTCCTTCCCCCCTCCCTCTCAAGCCTTTTTTCTCTTTGTTTCCTTGTGTGGCTCCTGCCAAAGCAATGTCCCTTTTCTTAGCCAACTGAAATAAAGATGCACTTGCTTGATGATAAATGCTGATTTAACTGGATGGTGCAGTCACCAGGAATTGGGCTCAACGTGAGGCCACCCAAAAAATAAAATAAAAAGCTTACCTGTAATTTCAGCTATAATCCTGCCTTCAGAATTAACGAAAAATGAAAACCTTTTGAAGGAGAAGCTGGGCCCTACATCATCATTCCTCTTGCTATCAATACCAAAGTAGAGGTGGCAACTTGATAAGCATGAATTCAGTTGCTCCTCAAAGTTCTGTCAGCTGTGACAATGGATAACTTGCATGCCTATTTTCCATGAGATATAAGTATTAGGCCTTTGAGCCAACATCCAGAACATAATGCTAATCATTTTCTCTCATTATACGGAAGAAATATCAGGGCAGACAGCAGGTACACTGGGTGATTCCAACTTGTTTCAAAAATGCCAAGTGCTTTACAAGTAAGACAAATTATATAATTTAAAGAGAAATAAAATCATTGCTTACATTTACTTTCTGATATCATGTTTTGGATTAAATTCCACTGAATCTAATGGAGCTTAGAAACAGGTCTACTAGATTTAGACAACAAAACACTGACTGACCTTCAAACAGTAGCAAGAAAATTAAGAACATTCTAAATCTTTGCTACGATCTCATGGTCATATAGGCATTTGCAGCTGAAATCTAGCAGTTCTACCTACCAACCAACGTGTTTATTGGCTTGGATAAAAAGAGCCTTCCTGTAACTGTAAATTAAGACTACAGGAGTTTTACAGAGGGACAGGAAGGCAATGGGAAAAGCCTTCTTGACCTTCCAAAATGCTATTTTTGGACATTCAATATCTCTTACAGGAGTTATAACCCAGATGAAATGTCCTTAGTCAGTTTCTGTTGAGAACACTGTTAAGTATTTCTCAGCATTACATCCTTGATTTGAGAAGACATGAACAAGTTGGAATATTGGACCAAGCAGTGTTCCAATATTTTTAAGGGTTGCCACAAAGAAGAGGGAGTCAGCCTATTTTCCAAAGCACCAGCAGGCAAGACAAGAAACCATAGATGGAAGCTAATCAAGGAGAGAAGCAGCCTAGAACTAAGGATAAACTTCCTAACAGTGAGAACAATTAACCAGTGGAAAGGCTTCCCTTCAGAAGTTGTGGGTACTCCATCACTGGAGACTTTTAAGAAGAGACTGGACAGCTACCTGTCTGGAATGGTGTAGGGTCTCCTGCTTGATCAGACGGTTGGACTAGAAGACCTCCAAGGTTCCTTCTAACTCTGTTATTCTGTTCTGTTCTATTTGTTAAGTAAGGGGATACAGCACTGGTGTTCTCTCAGCTTCCCAGCTAGCTACCTGAAAAGGCAGACAGAATGGAAAGTAGCAGAATAACAGACAGGACAGCTCGGCCTGCCAGGCAAAATGCAGGTAGTCCTCAACCTACAACCCCAACTAAGCCTAAATTTTCTATTGCTAAGTGAGACAGTAGTCAAATGAGTTCTGCCCCCATTTTATGACCTTTCTTACCACAGTTGTTATATAAACCACTGCAGCTGTTAAGAGAGTAACACGGTTGTAAAGAAAATCTGGCTTCCCCATTGACTGTGCTTGTCAGAAGGTCCCAGAAGGGATCCCATGAGCCCTAGGACACTTGGCCTAGTAGTTAAAGGCACTAGGCTGGAAAAGCAGGAGATGCTAAGTTCAAGTCCCACCTTAGGCATGAAAGCCAGTCACTCATTCTCAGCCCAAATCACCTCGTAGGGTTGTTGTTCTGGGGAAAATCGGAGGAAGGTGTGTTGTATAGGTTCGCTGCCTTGAGTTATTTGTAAAAAATAATAAAGTCAGGATATAAATTATCAAATAAATAAATAAATAACCCATCATAAATACGAGCTAGTTGCCAAGTGTTCAAATTTTGATCATGTGCCCCTAGGGATGCTGCAACAGTTGTAAGTGTGAAAAATGGTCGTAAGTTACTTTTTTTTTCAGTGCCGTTGTAACTTCGAGTGATCAGTAAATGAAAGATCGTAAGTCAAGGACTACCTGTATAGACCAGTTTATTAGTCCATTCCATTAGGAACAAGAGAAGGCCACTCTAGAGACAGAGTCTTTTCTAGCAAGGAGTAGAAATAAGCAGAAAGAAGAGCAGCCCAAACTCTTTTCCTTGATGTGCTACCTTTTCTTTGCCCTTGGGATGGTCCAAATCTGCATTCCTCTTGACAACTACGTAATCCAGCGGTTATAGTACAGCATCACAGTCACCACTGACTCCTAATTTCTACAATCCTAATGTCCAGGCAAGTAGAAGGATTATGGAAGTGAAAATAATGCTGCTAACTCTGAGTTACTAAAACCATCTACCATTTTTTTGAGTAACTCTTATCACTTGCAGCATGTAAATGATTTTTATTTGGATGTTTGCAGCATAATATTGTCTCACACATTTTATCACTTGCTCCCTCATAGTTGCCTACGATTAAGAGTGCTGTGCAAAAGATCCAACAGAATCCAACAAGCCATTGTTTACTGAATGATGATTTTAATTAACCCAATTGCCTGGATTTACACACCAAACCAATTTGCCAGGAAGCGGATACACATGCAATAACATCTTCCTATGATAATTGGTTTGGCTTAAGTCAGAGTTCCCCAATGTTTCTGGCTTTGACGCGGCCCACAAGTTGGTGACCCCTGACCTTGAGTTGGGGAGGGAAGGATGGCAGCTTAGAGAGGACATTGCACCAAACCACAATCTAATTATACTTGCTCTCTGCCCTACTCACCTCAAAGGTTTGCTTATTGAAGGGAAAATAGGAGGAATATGTTTGCCGCCTTGAATCGCTTATTAAAAAGAGTGGCATATAAACAAATTAAAAATACTGGCCCAGTTCACATAACACAGTCGGCTAAAAGGGGAAGGTGACTGATAAGGGTGTTGCATGAACCTAGCAAGCACAGTAATGATTCAATTGAGCAAACTGAATCAATTAAGTTATCTCAAGAAAGCAAAGTTCACCTATGAGATTGCACAAATCTGCAAGACCGCTAGATGGCAGCAGAACTAACGTATTCTGCCACTTAGCGGTGTTGCTTGATTTTCTCACCCTGAAGCATAAAGGGAAATCGGAGCCCAGCCACCCCCCTCCGCCGCAACGCCTACAAAAGGGAGCACAAGAAAGTCTCTTCGCTGGTATTAATTGGCGATCAGCTGCTTTTCTTCACAAGGAAATGGTCGATACTGAGGTGACCGCTATGATGTCACCCCTAGCCCTTCTTTTCATTAAACGAGATACCCAGTCCCAGCAACCACTCTTTATGTTTTAGCCTCCACTCCCTTAACAGAGTGTTTTCTGCACTCTTTCCAGCAGCTCCACATCTTTTTTTTTTTTTTTTTATAATATAGTGAGCAAAACTGTTATCTACTAGAGAGATACATAGTGAAGAACAGGGCATTCCCACATATAACTTGACCTCGGAAGCACACGTAAAAAAAAACCCCATCAAGTTATACCACTTGGGAAACTGGCCTAAATTGTTTGACAATTCCTTCTTCTTCGTCAACTTGAGAGGAGTGACGGGGGGGGGGGAAATGCAGGATAATTATTCTGCCTCGTGGTAACGGTCAGCAGTCCATTAGGAGCTATCATCTCAAATCGCCCTTGTTCTAAAGAAGGCGACAAGGGGAGCCCGCCTCTTTTTGCCACCCTGAGAGATTTTCCGGGCTGCTGAGGGATCGGGCGATGCAGTAGAATTAGAACGGAGGGACTGTGGAGCTCTGACGCCCCCCAGTAGCAACTACTAAGCACGTGCGAGAAAGCGAAGACCCGGGCAGGCCGGGACCCTTCTCCTCCCCCCCTCCACCCCAGACGTGAATCTTGGCACGTCGGCCGGTGTCCGCCCGCCCTTCCGAGGTCACGTGGGGAATCCCTATTAAAAGACCTGCCGCCTCTTCCGCAGCCTCGCGGTACTGGAGCGGCAATTGGAGGGGTTGCAGGGACTTTGCTTAGAGACCACCAGGTAAGGGAGCGGGCTGGAGGGAAGAAGAGGAAGGAGGAAAAAAAAAGAGGGTCGGGCTTTTTTGCACAAGAAAAGCAATTTATTTTTCTGGACTCCGCCGCTTGGGGGAAGGATGCGGCCGGCGTCTTGTGTTGGTTGAGAAGGAGGATGCGCGTCCAGCATCAATAATTCCCGCGCGTACGAATGAAAAAAGCGGGGACACGGTCTTCTGAATGGGATGTGGAGGGGTCGGCCGCTTTCGTTACCGTCTTGCTGAATTTCGCAGCAAAAGCGTGGCGAGGGCAACTTCATTGCTCTCTGCCTCGGCTTCCTTCCCCCTTGCAAAGGGCCGTGGAGAGCCCCCCCCCCGTCTCGAGATTTAAGAACTGGACGTTGGAGGAAGAGGGCCATCCCTGGACCGGACCGGTAGGAGGAGCAACCGGTTGCTTCCTCTGAACGAGCGGCTGCTGGGCTGCTAAGCCTAGCGGTGTAGATACAACTTCGCAGCGTCCTGGAAAAGCAGCGGGGTGGTCGGCTTGTCTGAAGCCTCCGCTTGCGGGTTACTCATTGCTGCACGACAATCTCCCCCCAACCCACACCCCCGCCCTCGTATCTTTTTAACCAGCTTTTCTTAATTAAGGTTGCGTTTGTCGACTCGAGGCCCTCGGGCCTCTTCGGCTTGGCCTCTCGCAATGGGGCTTAACAGGCTTCAGGCTGCCCCAGCGTCACAGTCGGGCTGGCTCCTGCCTCGCCGCCGCTCCTTGAATTGGTTTCCTGTGCAGACTTGGCGTCTCAGGCTCCGAGGCTCGTGGTCGCGTCCTAGAAGGTCGTTTGTCTCCTGGACAATGGTCGTTTCCCTCTTTGTGATCGGCATTGTGTTGAGAGAGAATCAGAATAGAGTTGGAAGGGATCTTGGAGGTCTTCTAGTCCAGCCCCCCCCCCCCCCGCTCAAGCAGGAGAACCTATACCATCAGACAAGTGACTGTCCAGCCTCTTCTTAAAAACCTCCAGTGATGGGGTGCCCACGATGTCTGAAGGCATTGAGCGTGGAGATTTGATTAGTTGCTTTAGCTGAGGGGCATTTCCCGGTGAATTGCATCGATTTACCGTCTGTCCCGGAATGACCGGGATTTAGAACAGTCGGGAGGGGTGGGGGGAAGCGGCAGGGGTTAAAAACCACATGCCCTATAGAATAATCTTCGTACATAAGGCAACAGGTTTTTTTTTTTCCAGCTCCTGACACTTACAGAAATATCCTATTTTATTACTGGCTTGCTTGTCCTTCCTCCAGGAAGCTCAGTGGAACCTAGGCATAGTCTCCGCTTTTCACTCACTATCCCAGGGGCCCTTGCAGAAAAGTAGAACTTCCAAAGAGTGATCAAAACTGCAAATACAAAGATGTAAGAAAGAGTCCTGTTTGATCAATATCCAGGGTCACTGGAGTTCATGTGCCCAAGTGTATCAGATCGTGCCCTGAACCAGACTGTCTTTATAGCCACAGACTTTCTGGACTTTAACTTCAAACAATCAATTTCATACTGTCTGTGATCTTTGTGTCCATAGTGCAGTTTGCCCAATGCAAACCATACATTGCTTTCGTTGCTTTTGTTTATATAGGTCCCATCTCTGTGAGTTTTCCAGTTGCCATCTAAATTTTGTGTCTGAATGTGCATTGAGCAAGATGAAAAGAGACTATGGGATGATGCCTCTGTTGAGGTTGTTCTTGCCAGATCCTATGTTTAGAAAGTAAAATGTTGACTATGCAGATTATTGTGCAGCTGCTGGTGTTATCAAAGGCATGCCTCAAGGGACTGTGGGACAAATTTTCATAAAAATTTGTTAAAGATTGTACAGCTTCCATGGTCAGTGAGGACATGTTCCTTGTCCTTTTTGTTCTGTTGCATCCACATTTCTTGTGTAAAGAAAATATGGTATAAACCAAATTGAAAATAACCTAATTCTGGCACATTTCCTTAATTAAATTGGTATGTGTGTATGTGGGGACATAAAACACCTGAGTGCTGAGATAATGCTAGAAATGAACTCTGACAGCAAATGTAATAGTACAATACAGCAAATGACAAATATAAGACAATGAGCTTCTTGTCATTCTTTCTTCCAGTGTTACAAGATGTCTCTCAAAGAAAAACTGATTGAAACTATCCATAAAGAAGAACAAGAACATGCCCATAACAAAATCACTGTGGTTGGGGTTGGTGCAGTTGGCATGGCTTGTGCCATAAGTATTTTGATGAAGGTAATTGCTGTGTCCATCTAAATTGTAGTGTGTTCCTTGCAATATTTTGGATCCTTGCAATTTGTTTGAAATAGAGGGCAGCTGTGGATCCAAAGCATAGATTGGGAGTACTACAGATGTGATCAGTATCTTTAAACCAGAATGTCTACTTTTAATTTGTCTCTCTTCCTTCCTTTCAGTTTTTGCCCATTGCCTTTAAGATGCTGTGACCTCTTTGAAGTCACATAACATAATACGTCTAGTGGTAACATAACATGTTAGTCATTTTTAATGCAACTGAGAGAGAGAAAAACTCCTTAAGGCAATGGATTTTTTTTTTTTAAAATCTGCCGAGCTTCTTTAAGGTACAAATACAAGATGATGTTTTTGAAGTAAGTGGTATAAGCAAACTACATTTCTCTGTGGTTTCTGTGTATTTGGGTCTTACATACTACTAAATGTATTATTTATTTTTGAAATTTTAAGAAGCCAGTCCTGTCTGCCTACACAAATAGATCTGTGGATAAAAAGCTTTTCATTCTGCTGAAAATATTAATACTAGGTTACGAGAATTAATCTTATTGAACTGAACCAACAATATTTGTACTACAAATGGTCTTATAGGGTATCATATGAGTAATGTCATTCGGTAGGACCCAAGAAGAGGGCCCCTACTCTATTGCAGCATCTGCCCCCTGGGACATCCATCCCTTTGCAGATTTGTTCCCTTGCCTTCAAAGGAGCCGTTCTTCCCCCAGGCCTTGATTTAAGTGTCTGGAGGCTGGGGGGGATAATAATATTTTGTATTGTTCTCTCAGGGCAGTGCCTAACATGTTTTTCTTGTATATAATTTTGTGAAGATGGCTTTTGGGCAGCCTAGTAAATGGACAAATAAGTCCGATCTGTCATACTAAACATAAGGCATGCATGAGAGATTATTGGAGACTCAGAAAACCTGATTTTGCCAGGAAAGTGATAGATTTCATTTGGTATTGCCTTTTGCTATCTAGGTTAAGAGCTGGAGAAAGTCTAATGCTCCAGTGTTCAGGTCAGTAAAAATATGTGGGATGCCATTCTTTCTCTATTTTGTTTTTAATGTTTGACCCTTTTTTAAAGGAATTGGCTGATGAACTTGCTCTTGTTGATGTTGTGGAAGACAAGCTGAAGGGAGAGATGCTGGATCTTCAGCATGGCAGCCTCTTTCTCCGAACACCAAAGATTGTCTCTAGCAAAGGTTACAATCTTTTATGTTATAAAAACCCATTTTTGTTTTAGGAAAGTGGTAACATTGATATTTCTTGGAAATGAATGGGACTTTGGCTAGGGGGACGAATACAATTCCTTTTTTTGCTAAGATAACTGTAAAGTTGGTGCTTCTTAATTATTCTTCTCTTATGGGTTATGAGCTGTAGACAGTGAATTTAATCAGTCACAGACCTGAAGGTTTACAAATTGGTGTGGTAGCTACTCATTGTTAATATACTTCTCTCTCACACACACACATCCCAAAACAGTATCAACTGGGTAGAATTAAATATCACATTGTGTATCTATTGCCACAGTTTTGGAAAAGTTAATTATGTCTAATAGTGATTTTAGTGGGATTATTTACAGCATTACAAAATTTGGATCCATTTCACTTGGTTTTCCAGAAAGATTTAAAAAAGATACTCTTCATTATCACTTTGTCTTGATGGCAGAAGTTCTAGCTTTACTTTTTTTTTTTTCAGCTTTTATTCGGCTTTGCTGCTAGACATAAACCAAACTATGTTTATTTTTACACTGTTTCAATAAATTGTTTTGTAGTCAGACTGCCATGGTTACAAAAAAGAAATAAAAGGACTGTAGCTAAATCAGACAGATGTAACTTTTTTCACACATTATCAAAGATAAGCAAAGAATTTTTTGGAATACAGTCATGTGAAAAAGAAAGTAGGCAGAAAAGTGAGATAATTTTGACCCCAGAATGGTCTTCGATCCACAAACAAATTGTGCTGCCATTACATGTATGGATTTATGGGGCTGATAATAGAAACAAATCAGAATTCTAAAGAGCCTGTGAGCTCACTACTGGATGGAGCAGGCTACTGTTTGAATTGCTGTTTCAGGACTGTTTTCTTTTTGCTTCATTTAATCACAGCCTTGCCTGTGTTAGCAATGTAGATCATAGCATTTCATGACAAGCCATCTCCCTCACCTTTGTCAGTATCATTTTTTATCAAACCCAAGAATGATGGATTTGGGTTGATTATGTCTCTGAGGCTATAAAAGTAACCTGGACTTTTCATTGACTCTGCTTGAAAAGAATTAGTAAAATAAATTAATAGGATGTGAACTTTTGTATTACTGGGTTTTTTCTTCAAATTTTTTTTGCATGGAAATTTGAACATTTTAGCAACCATGGGAATTTGAGGAAATTTGAAGACAGGTTTACATTTCCTCTTGGATACATTTAGAAACACTTAAAGTAATCATCCTCAATGAACTTTTAGCAGTGTTGGACTGTGAAGTCCCCCCCCCCCAATTCACAGACCTCAGGATGGGGAAGGCTGATGTAGCTACTTGCAACCTGTAAGAAGGGCATAAATTCCGTTTTCATGATTTTGCATTTCTCGTACTATAGCCCAGTTCTTCTCTGACATGAAAAGTTTCATGCAGTGAATTCACCCATCACACAGATAGAAGCTGAAATGTATGTTGAAGGTACAATCTCTTTTTGGCAGATTATGCTGTGACTGCACACTCTAAATTGGTCATCATCACTGCTGGAGCTCGTCAACAAGAAGGCGAATCTCGTCTTAACCTGGTTCAGCGCAATGTGAATATCTTCAAATTCATCATTCCCAACATTGTCAAATACAGCCCTCACTGCAAACTGCTTGTTGTTTCCAATCCAGGTTGGCCATCTCCCTTTCTGAATGTTTATAGTCTATTGTTTATTGTCCAGGGTTTTTAATGGGGGAGGAGCATCTGTCTCTTGGATGGAAATTTAAAAGAAATTCTGACTTTTCTCTTATGGAAACTTATGAATACTGAATCCACTTTTGTATATGTTCCCAAACATCTGGCAGGTCCAGTACAAATGTAGCAATATCTTTCTTCAGAATGAGATTGGAAGTCAGTCTTGGGAATGTCGCTAAAATGAAGACCCAGCTTGTTGGTGGCAATATGCTGACTTTGTAAACCACTTAGAGAGAGGGCTGTAAAGCACAATGAAGTGATATATAAGTCTAATTGCTACTGCTACCTTGGCCTTCTCGTTATTGAGAAATTCCTATGTACAAGTGAAAATAAATGGGCGAACCTGTCTAACTTATAATTTTGACCTGGAGGCAAGGTCTGTAGATTTTCTTTAATGATGAGCAAGCTTTCTTCACAGTTTCTCCCTTTACTATGGCAAATATTTTTCAATTTATTTATTTTTTTAATCTACAGTGGATATTCTGACCTATGTGGCATGGAAAATCAGTGGCTTTCCTAAGCACCGTATTATTGGAAGTGGCTGTAATCTGGACTCTGCCCGTTTCCGCCATCTGATGGGTGACAGGCTGGGTATCCATCCTCTTAGCTGCCATAGTTGGATTGTTGGAGAGCATGGAGATTCCAGTGGTAAGCAATTTTTTCTCTTAGCATTAAACCTAATTATGTACTAAACAGAATGATCAAATTGTTCTGGAAAAAGTTGCAGGTTTGCAACATTTTATGAAAGCTTCCAGGATTGTAGAAGCCTGTGTGTTTTGTAATATACTTGCTGGCCTGCACCTGAAATCTTCTGACCTCTTTCATGTTTGTGGTGCGTGTGTGTAAAGTTTTAACAAAATCCTTTTGATCTAACTAGAGTTCTGCTGTACTGGAAGTATGTTTGGCTCCTGAATGTTAGATTTACACACCGAGCAAGCCTAAAGAAAGCTTTTCTCTATTCCCTTCTCAATATAAAAAGTTAATCTCCCCTGCCCTATGAAGGTAACACTAGATGAGCTATATTTGACTTTAGTTCTGTTCAGGAAAGGTCAGTTCTGTAATCCAAGTAGGCCAAACTTGTATCAATCTGAATTCTGCACTCAACATGGGAGTTCAAAATAAATCTCGTTGTAAGAGACTCTTGGGAGTTTTATAAAGGAAGGCTTGGGGTTTTTTAGAGTTTGTCCCATCTGACACCCTGGCCATCCTACACAGAAGTTAATGTAATAGCCGAGAGTAGCTAATTTTAACAGTCTGTATGGAGTATAAAATAATGCATTAAAAAATTACTTGCAGACTTTAGGGCAGGGGTTCTCAACCTTGGCAACTTTAAGACTTGTGGACTTCAATTCCCAGAATTCCTCAGCCAGCAAAGCTGGCTGAGGAACTCTGGGAATTGAAGTCCACAAGTCTTAAAGTTGCCAAGGTTGAGAACCCCTGCTTTAGGGGAAAGTCATCTTAATATCTAGTTGTATTGCTGTTTTTCTTAACGTGATGTCAGGGTCCAGACTAGCACTTTTTACTCCCATTTGTGATAGATGATTTTCCTCCAGCACAGCCAGTGCATTTTGCATTATGGAATAGCTGAAAAGATGCTGACTGTTGCTTTCAGTGGAAAGATATATCAGCTTCCCAGTTCCATCATTGCATTGCTTCACAGGGAACACTAGCCCAGTGTTTCTCAACCTTGACAATTTTAAGGCATGTGGACTTCAACTCTCAGAATTCCACAGCCAGCAATGCTGGCTGTGGAATTCTGGGAGTTGAAGTCCACATGCCTTAAAATTGTCAAGGTTGAGAAACACTGCACTAGCCTGTCAAGAATTCCCTCAACTTTGGCAGATAGATCTCCAGCACCTTACTGCTTTCTTTTTTTTCCTCTTAGCACTTGCTTTTCTTTTTTCTTTACTTACCTCCTGTAAACTCCAAGTAGACCTCCCAATATAGCTGCCTAGCATGCATATGTCCATAGATATATTTGATTCAACTTAGAGGAGTGGAATCAACATTCTGGGCCCCATCTGGGCTTAAGACCCACTGTACATTTCCTCCTACCATTCCCACTAATTCCCTAGGCCACAGGTCGGCAACCTGCAGCTCCGGAGCCGCATGCGGCTCTTTGAGCCTTTCCCCTGTGGCTCCCAGCGTCCTCTGCCTTTGCAGAGAGAGACAGAGACAGAGAAAGGCAATTGCGCTTCCCTGCTTCTCTCTCTCTCTCTCTCTCTCTCTCTCTCTCTCTCTCTCTCTCTCTCTCTCTCTCTCTCTCTGTGTGTGTGTGTGTAAGTAAAAAAGAGAGCGTACTCACAGTGTTCTCCGAGGAGCTGAAAAGTTTACTGGGCGGAGCTCCTCCCTTTGCTGTGTCAAAGCAGGAAGGGCAGGGGAGAGCTAGCTAGCCCAGATAGGCTGACACAGGAATTCTGGGAGTTGAAGTCCATGAGTCATAGAGGTTGCCTACCCCTGAGCTTGTTGGAGAACAGCTTGAAACCAGCTTGCCAGGTGAGCAGCAGATAGGAGAGGGGGGAGAGAAAGAGAGAGAGGGGGGGAGGGAGGGAGAGAGAGAGAGAGGAAAGAGAGAGAGAGAAAGAAAGAAAGAGAAAGAAAGAAAGAAAGAAAGAAAGAAAGAAAGAAAGAAAGAAAGAAAGTGGGGAAAGAAAGAAAGTGGGGAAAGAGGAGTGGCAGACCAAGGGCAGATAGAGAGGGAGGGAGAGAGAGAGACAGAGAGAGAGAGAACCTTTTGACATCTAAAATGAAGATAACACTGCATATATCCTTTTTTTACCTGTGTATGTATGTATATGTACATACACACACACACACACACCTATAATAAAGGTAAAAAAGGATATATGCAGTGTTATCTTCATTTTACATATCAAAAGGGTTTTGTGGGTCCCAGTGTTTTGTTTTTGGTGGGAAACGGGTCCAAGTGGCTCTTTGAGTGTTTTGGGTTGCCTACCCTTGCCCTAGGCCCTTGGACTAGTGCAAGATAATGGAGCTGCAAGGAATAGATCTCAGTTGGCCCAGGAAACATAGGTTCTTGAATTTGTTTGCCTACTTGACATCCTAACTGTGGAGTCTTTTAGCATCATCAGACATATTATATGTCAAGGGAGATTAAATCACTTTGGTTGTGAAGGACATACTTGGCAATTGAGTAGGACTGTTTCCTCAGCTGAGGACAATAAATCCATATAGACCAAGCCTATTTGAATCCTTCCATGACTCAGCCTTGGAGCACTTGACATGGGAAGTGATATTTATAAATTGCCATAACTTGGGATCAAAATCTCAGCCATTAGGCACTCTACAAGGAAGGATTTCTGCATCTCCCACTGGTCATGAACAAGGTGGACTTGATCTTTCAGTAGAGCCAGGAAGAAATACTCCCCTCTGCCCCAGTCCCCAAACCAAGTTATTAAGGTAAAAATACACAAGAAGCAAGTTGTTGAGATTATCTGAGCAAAGCAGGAATTCAGATCTAGTGCCATTCCAAAAAGCCCATCTGGGCCATAAGCTTAGTCCTTATGCTTTGGCTGAAGTCACCTTTGGCAGAACAATACTGTAGGAAATAGTTCAGGACAGTGGACTTACCATGAAGGCCTTTAGTGTGTCATGTCTCTTCTTTGTTCTTATGCATTTCAAGTTTTCCTCTTCCTTTGAGCTCTCTTTCTAGTTTGCCATTCCAAAACTAGGAAGGGAGCTCCTTCACTGAAGGAGAAGTCAGAACTTTCTAGTCTTGCATCAGGAATAGGAGGGAGTTACTCCTTGTAGAATGTCCTACCTTCATTATAGACAAGAGATTTTCATAGTTGAATCCAATAGACCATTTGATGAGATTTGAGGTTTCTTACAAGTGCCCAGGAATATTTATTCTCAATAATTTTATGGTGTTACATTGATAGTTTATTCTTCAATTGTGTAACCTTGTACAATGAAAGATTTGCTTTACTTTGCACTTTGTGATACCTACCTACCCTTATGCCATATATTACAAAATACTTGGCTATCTACCCTAGACAAAAATTAAGTACATAATACAGGAAATACTTAGTTAATCATTCTTGCTGTGGAGTACAGTATTGGATCCTTTTCACTTCTACTAGTTCATTTTTGCCAGTCCTCCATTCCAATACAATTATCAGGAAAATGTTAGTCAGATATCATACATTTACATTAATTGTTTGGTCTCCTTTTCATTTTGGTATCAAGATAAAATTGCTACAAAATTCTGTTTCATCCAGTAAACTCCTATGTAGTGAAACTGAGCAAAAATAAAAGATCAGAAATATAATATCCAGCTTTTAAAATCTGTTGCTAGTTTTCCTGTGCCTGAAAGGAGCCGTGTTTGCTCTTCCACAAGCCCTGAGGGATAAATTATACATAGTACATGGTGTCCAAGCCAAATTCTAGCTGTAGAAGCAGAGAGGACCATTCACAGCTTGCTTACCATGTCCAAGCCATTTTATATATATATTTGGGTTTCATTAAAAGAAATAAGTTAATTTGATTTTGAGGAGGATGAACCTCAGGCATTTATCTCATTCCATAAGGCTAGTCACTTATTAATTGTACAAGGAACTTGTGTTCTGAAGGTAAGGATAATATTTAAAATATGGGTTGAGGATAAAAGATCAGGCTGAGTGGCTAAAGTTGAGATTCCTGAGGTTGAGTTTCATCCCTTGGAATAAGGTTGAGAGACATGGATACAGAATTTACAAAAAAATGAGGGTACTTGAACATCCCAAGAGAACAAAATATGTTTGTGCAAAGAGTATAAAAGCTCGAAGAGCTTCACATTAATTCCAGTTGTATTCGAAAAAAAGATCCAAAGTCCATAATAAAGAGGCACTGATTTGTCAGCAAGTCAGTATGAAAAGGAGCTGTTGTTAAAGATTTACTCACTTCTTTCCTGCCAAAGTTGTTCAACCAAAAATGAGGGTAGATTTGAGTCCTGATTATCTGGAGCTAGTCCAGTATCTTTTTCTAATTGGGTCAAAGGCTTAAAGTATTCCTTTACAGTACATGGATCTTCATTGCTTCCTAGAATGTATCCCATATTTGGAACTAGCTCATCAATTTTCACTTGTTTCGGAGCTTTCCTGAAGCTCATGTATGGGGAATTAAAGTTATAAGTATTTTTTTTAACGATACCATATAATTTTGTAAATATAATGAGCTGAAGGCATGAATAACCTGGAAAATCTTTTTATTTAGTGCCTGTCTGGAGTGGTGTGAATGTTGCTGGTGTCTCCCTAAAAGAGTTGCATCCTGAGATGGGTACTGATGGAGACAAGGAGAACTGGAAAGAAGTCCACAAGCAGGTGGTGGACAGGTAAATAAATACTTCAAATTTATGTGGCTAAGAATCATATAAAAAAGGTACAGTACATTAATGTTGTGATAAAATTTGATCACTAACTTAGGTAGTCCCACAAATATTATAAAATCTCACACATTATGGTATATTGGAATTTATTGACATGCACTGTCTAAAGTACATGTACATGAACTAAATCTGAAAACATTGGTTTAATTTGCAAATCAGTTTATTGTATTTTAGATCATTTCCTAGCAATATAGTTTTGCAGACCAATCTAACATTGTAATCTTTTGTAGTGCTTATGAGGTGATCAAGCTGAAGGGATACACATCATGGGCAATTGGTCTCTCTGTGGCTGATCTGGCTGAAACTATCATGAAGAATTTAAGGAGAGTACATCCAATTTCTACAATGGTGAAGGTAATCAACTACTTGTTAAGTCATTATGGTTTTATAATTTGTGTATTTAGCCATGATTCAGTTCCAACATCCTGTATCCAGCAGAAATTGGAATGCAAGATAGACTTAAAAGTTCTGAAATTCTCTACACATCCCAGAGTGAATATGGATCTCAAAAATACCAGCCCCACAGACCTCAGAAAGGGAGTGTAGTTTGTTGAGAAATAGCATAGTGAAGGCAGAGAAAGGGCAATGAAAGATATACACGCAGCGGAAAATAGCCTTTGAAATAATAAAGAGGTGAGGGAATAGCAATCCAAAGGGAGAAAATGTCAATGAAGCACTTAATGGAAAGAACAGTCATGGAAGACAAAGTAGTTATCACTACATAACATTCAATGGGGAAAGCCATTTAAGCAGTGCTGAAAAAACAGCAGCAAAAAATCCTTAGTAAGAATGGGTAGCATGCAGGTTTTTGGAAGAGTGATAGAAGCTCCTTTTTGTCTTGCAATGTATGTTTATTGAATATGTAGAGGGAGGGTGTACTGGGCTTGCTTTGGGATTTCAGAAAGAGAAAAGAGGGACTGAAAAGATAGCTCATTTAATCACGATAGATTGTGAAGGGGCAGGAAAGAAGAGAAGGCGGGCAGATTAGGAAGAAGAGGAAGGAAGGCTTGCATACCTTTCATCACATGATTGTGGTTCTCAAGAAGGGTTAACCAAGCCTTCAGAAGAGGGAGGGGGGGTCCCTTTCAATCCTGAAGCCATGATTCTCCTAGGGTTCAGGCCAGTTCAGAAGGTGGTTCTTGGCATTCTGTTCCTTTGTCTGACCTGGACTAACAAGGCAAAGTTGGCTATTTCTTTTATACTGCAAAACCCAATTTTGAAAGGGCAGCTCTAGGGATCTGGAAAGGCTGTGCTTACAAGGCCTAAAGGGGCAATAAAGCAAAAAGAGCCAAGTTTGTTTCTGGGATATTCAGTAGCCCTCTTGTGTCTGTAAGTGGAAACCCAGTTGATCAGACAGTCCCGACAGCATTATCTGCTTCCTTCCCAAAGGCCAGTCCATTAAGGAGCCCCGTCTTCAACAGATGTTCCTTGTTATTAAGGATAACTTTCCAAGGTGGGGAAAGTTAATAGTGGCTGCCTGGTTCTGCAGTTCCCCCTCGAGAAAGTTCAGCTAAAGATGGAGAGAAGAGCTCAATATGTGCCCCTTTCCATTGTTTCCCTTTCTGGTCAAAAAGTCAATGTTTATAGTGTCTTCTAAGTTCAGTCATTCAGAGGGGCAGGTGACTCCTGCCCTCCCTCAGAGACAAGTTCAAAAAGGGTTTCCTATTTCTTAATGAATCTCAAGATAGTTCTGTCGGCAGTGTGGGTTTCAAAACTGGCAATCCTGCAGCTGCAGGAGTGCAATCACTCCTTTGTACAAATTGACACACGTGCAAAAGGGCTGAGCTCAATCCTGCAGCTGCAGGAGTGCAATCACTCCTTTGTACAAATTGACACACGTGCAAAAGGGCTGAGCTCAATCCCTGTGCTGCAGCTACCATCCTGTTTTAATCCCTTCCCCTGTGTATGTCACTGATCTTAGAAACATATGCTCCTCCATTGTTCTTAATATTCAAACTAATTGGTATCAGTGATGTGTGTGTGTGTGTGTGTGTGTGTATCAAGATTCTTAATTGTCCCATCTCCCTCATAGAGGGAGTTTTTAGGCCAACCAAGCCCGCATGCTTGTTCCATCTACCCATAAATTATGTGGCTTTCTCTAATTTCTTCCAGTATCTATTAAGTTTAAAGAAAAGTGGAATTTCATGGACATAAATATTTGACTTTTACAGGGTATGCATGGAATCAAAGATGACGTCTTCCTAAGCGTTCCATGCGTTCTGGGCTCTTCAGGCATTACAGATGTGATCAAAATGACTTTGAAGGCTGAAGAAGAAGATAAATTGAAGAAGAGTGCTGATACACTGTGGGGGATCCAGAAGGAGCTTCAGTTTTAAGTCTGTCTCTTTGCTGTTTACTAATGTGAAACAGGTCTTAGTAGATGGTTATTTGCACTTTTCAAATGAGACAATTCCTTTACAGTATGTATCCAAAGCCTCAGAGGTTAAATTACAACAAAATTCCTGTTCCTCATTTAGAAACAGAAGCTGCAAGATTCCTATCTTGATCTGTAACCAGAATAGGAATATAATGTGGTTTTATGAAGGGACATAACAGTCGATCCAGCATTTACTTAAAACACTACTAAATGAAATTCTCCTGCTTTTCCCCAGTTGATATCAGATCAGAAAATAAGTTACTTAGTTTTCCAAAGTCTTTGCTATCAAAAATGATTGGCAAATTCACTGACCAATATTTTCTGCTGACAGGTGACTTAAATTTCCACTACTAAGCAACGGTAAATGTATTTTTCCTGACATCACTGCTTCAGGTCTTTGTCTATATTTTTCAAGAGAAAACTGTACTCTCCTGTGGGAATTGTGTATGCAACATTTAGAATTGATGCAATTGTCTAGCTTTAGTACCAGCCCAAAAGAGCAAAATAAACATCAATTACTTTTGTCTATCTTCATTCATTTAATACACACCCACAGTTCTGGCAAGTGCTCAAGACGTCTAATATTTTTAAAAACCAACTAAAATTAGTGCCAAAATTAGTATCGGTTAAAACTGAAAATTGGATGAAGTGGACAAACCCTTCTGAATGCTAGGGGTGTGGACTGAATATACTCATTGCCGAGGAGCATTACCTAAAAATGCCACTTTGTACATGCCAAAAAGACATTTACTGAGATAGCTTAGAATCTTCAGAAAGGCCGCCTTGCAGTCAAAGCATTTATAATGGGAAAGTCTCCAAGATGTTTAGGGCTTCAGAAGTAACATCAAAATCTTCATTATGTCTTGTAAAAAAATTTCAACCAATGCATTTTTTTAATGCTGGGATTGGATACGAGCCACACCTATGGAGAAAAAACACATTATGATAGTCAACATAGGGTGTAATCACGGCACAACAGTTGCCTATTTTAGAAGGGGAGTAACAACCATGCCACAATTGAAAATGAAGGAGCATGTTAATTCTGCAACATTCTGGATATATAGCTCAATTGAAAATTCTATTATAAAAGCAGTTGCCTTGTGAGATGGGTGGCAAATTTTAATTAATAAAAACTATCAGCAGGAAGCTTCAAGAAAAAGTATAAACCCATTTAAACTTTAAGTACTATAGCAAATGAGCTTAGTGTTTCTGGTAAACACTTTTTTGGCAGAAAGGAATTCAATGAACCTTTGACAATATACTAAATCCATTTTTGCTTGAAGCAGAGGAAAGAAAAAGCTTTGGTACTTCCTTTTTTAGGATTGTTGAGAAATATTTTCCGCGAGTTAAAACGGACATTTTTTATATATGTGGTCTCAAACAACACAATACCTTCCTTATAAAGGCAGTTCTGGTATTTTGAAATATATGCAAGGGTTTGTTTAAGATTCAACAGAACTTGCCTGCTGCTACAGTCCATAAATTAGCATGATCTGAAGAATACCTATGTAACGGGGACCAATAGCAATAACACTTAGACTTATATACCACTTCATAGTGCTTTACAACAGTCCTCTCTAAGCAGTTTACAGAGTCAGCATGTTGTCCCCAACAATCTGGGTTGTTATTTTACCAAACTCTTTGAGCCATTGGGAATCAGGCTGCCAAACTGCTGGCAGCAGAATTCACCTGCAGTGCTGCATTCTAACTACTGTGCCACCATGGACCAATGCAATACATAGGTGAAAAATTCCACACTGATCTTAAAATAATATTGCTATGAACAGCAGGCTGAATACAACCATCAATCTTTACAAATAGAAAAGAGACTATATAGGTCACCATAATGATTTGTGTTAAAGCAGTTCTGCAAATCCCAATACATCTATTGAGGAAATTTAATAAAACATTTCATATTTGATCCCTATTCCTATCTGAGATTGTGGGAGGCTAAAATATTAAATGTGTCAACATTCAGCTCAAGAATCCAAATAAAACTCGTTTCATTCTGTTTCTGAAAAGTTTACTGTTTATTGGATACAGTACATGGTTATATAAAAGTAAAATTAACTCAGATTCTAACACCAATTCATAGACATAAACAATATTTTCCCAGCCAAATGCTCAATGTCTTAAAAAGTTTGCTTTGTTATGGGAAGCATCTGCTTCAAGTCCACACCTGTTCTGGTGTCCTTGACACGGCTTCAGACTCCCATGGTCTTTAGCTGAGTTGAAGAAGTTTCGTTTCTCCTTCTTACCCACTTGAAAGTAACAACTCCCCCCTTAATCTAAAGGCAAGTTGAAACGCAAAGGCATGTAGCTACCAAAGTTTCACCCTTGACAAAATAGTCATAGAAGGTTTGTCTAAAAACAGTGTTCAAGTTTTGGAAACTCTTTTTCCAGTAGTAGGACATTATTTAAATGTTATTAAAAACAAAACTACTTAGCAGTAATTCATACTTATTCTAGGCATTTAGCAGATAAAGTGAAATCACGTCATAGTTCAACTCCAGCTGGGCAGGACCTATAGAAATTATTGAGGTATGATCTTGCCTGGATATCTGGGCAATTTCAGTTGGTTGGTCCTGTAGAAGCAGGTAAGGCCCATGCTACTGTGAATGCTACCACCTGTTTTTTATATTTATGTTGGATTCAAGCAGTAGTGAATGCTTTTTTGCCGGAGAGGGTGATTTGCCCTGTCTTGAAGCAGTAGTAGTCCATCCTCTCCTCAAGAGATAATCCTTGGATGTAACAATACTGGTTAAATTTCATCCAGCTGCAACCGTCCCTTTTTGTTGAGAAGGTGGCAGATACACAACTTCAAAGGACCCAAAAGAAAGTGGACCCGTTTGAAGTTCCATTCATGCCAAGTTATAGCACCAAGATGGCATAGATTGTGTTTATGGATGCCTTCTGGAGGATTCAGGATGGGGGTGGTGCATATATTCTTGCCCCCCCTGCCTGATTTATGCAGGTAGTCCTCACTTACTAAGCACAATTGGGACTGGCAACTCCATCACTAAATAACACCCATCCCATCAAATCCAGCATGAGATGCATATTATAGATCCTATCCACGAAGGAATGTCATCTGACAGGACCCAGGAGGAGAGCTTTTCCTATCCTGATGCCCACCCTTTGAATCATCTTTTGCCTAGAACAGGCATGTCAAACTCGCGATATCACGCAACTTATTGGGACTTTTTCCCCATTGCCGGCAATGAGTTTCGGTGTGATGCATCCGGCCCGCAGGCCGGCAGTTTGACATGCCTGCCCTAGAACTTAAAACAGCTCTAGCCCTTCTGGCCTTTAGGAAGGGCCTAAAGACTTGGTTGCGCCATTATGTTTTGGAGGGTCTGGTACTAGCGGGCTATAGCCCACTAAAGGACTACATTGTTAGTAAATTGAATTGCACTCTCAGATATATTATTTTCCATGGTTTTAATATTTTTTATTGTTTTAGAGATTTTTATTGTATAAATTTGGTTATTTTTTAATATGTGAGATTGGTGGCTATATATAAAATACATCTTCAGAGCAAAGAGTGTGATCAGACAAGAAAATGAATTCTCCCTCTTACAAAATCAGTTCCAGAGGGTTTAGATGTCCATAATGAATATGGGAGAATCAAAGCACGTAGGATTCCTGTTGCATAGGAATACTGCTTCACAGTTCAATCATAGCTAATAGTGAATTAATCTTTCATTGGTTTGTTTGGTTATAGTTCTCCTTTAAAGTAATTTAAGCTAATCACCACCATCAAATTTGTTATTAATTCATCAAATTAATGGCACATTTTAAGAGACATTTTAAAGAATTAATCTAATAAAAAGAATAAGTGATTTAATAATGAGCAAATATATTTATAGCTAATAGGGGAGAAGTGATAGTGTTTTTTCAATGCAAAGAAATGTCTACTAATCATGTATGTATGCAAAGGATCAGATCATAAAACAATTTTAAATAATGTAAAACACATTTTATCTCAGCCTCCAGTTATCTTCTAGGCTTTTATTACAAATTGATCTTAGAAGTTCACAGGTAACAATTCCAACTATATTCTGCAGATATTAAATGAAAACAAAGACATGCACACTACACAGATGTCTATAGCACACACAAAACAGGCTATGCAATGGATTTTATTTAGCCATCAGTCCATCAATGTAAAAGGTTTACAGAAAATTGAAAGTGCAATTCATGAAAGCTAGTCCTTACCAAAAAGAAGAGAAAGAAAAATATATTATCCATTCAAAATATCTTACAATTGAATGATGTAATAACTTATTTTTCCACCTACATATTCAAAGGAAACTCAGAATATGACCATTTGACCCCCACTACACTTCCTCATGCTGTCAATTAGTAGAGATCACTGAGTCCTGCAGTCTTCCTTGCTTTCTGCATAAGCGCCCTCAGCTGGAATTGCTTACGAGACAAGAGACGGACATGCTGAAAAGAAGTAAAACAAATCTAGGATGAATCACACAAGAGTGATAAAGCAAACATGATATACAGGTATTTGAGACCATCAATTACTCCAGTATCGAAATAAATATTTACAACTACTAATCCAGATTTTCATTTTGAAAAGAGCTTGTCAAAATAAAATGTACTGTAAGAAAAATGGTTTGATTTTTAGTACCTTTCCTTCCCCAATAGATTTTAAGTTTACTTCCCAATGTTTTCAGGAGGTTGATACCTTTGCACAATGTGTATTGAGGTTTTTACTAAAAGACATTTCATATTATCAACTACATATTGATAAAGCCATAAAATCAACAGGAGGCTGCTCTAATTAGCAGAAATGGGATAATATTCTAAGGCACTAACCCTACGATGTAAATGCGGATCATTTCTATGCAGGTGGTCCTCGACGTTCAACCACAATTGAGCTTAAAATTTCTATTGCTAAGTGAGACAGTAATTAAGCAAGTTTTACCCCATTATACAACCTTCCTTGCCACAACCTTCATTATTAAATGAACTAAATGAACCATTTGCCAAACGCCCAAATTTTGTTCATGTGACCATGGGGATGCTGCAACCATCATGAGCATGGTCATAAGTCACTTTTTTCCAGCGCTGTTTGTAAGTCGAGGATTACCTGGATAATACATAGTGTTTTCAAATACCAATTTGGAATGCATTAGCTTAATGAAGCAGGGGTTATAACTGGTTACATTATCAGAGAATTCTGGAAGTTGTAGTCCCAATTCTAGAGAACACTAATTGAGAGATGGAAATAAAGGTATCTAAATCCATTATGTCCCTGTCTTTAATTGACATAATTTAAATGACACAATCGGCACAAAGAAACAGAAGATGCTTTTTTATAAAGCATGGTGTTGCTATGAAGGATGTATGAATAAGCTGCTGCTCCTACTGATTTTGCTTTGGTGATTCCACTTTCTTCTCTCAATAGATCTCTGTTGAGAGAGCTTCTATTTTATTAACTAAAGTTAGTAGGAGATGCCAAGCGCCAAGCCAAGCCAAGCTAAGACAGATTCATAAAATACCTCTCTGGAACTTCAATATATGTATACACATGGATACTAAGTATTCCATTGAAAAGTAGCAAGATTATAATCTGAATAACCAGGAGCAGAGAATTAATTAGTGGCAGAGTCCTGCTGGCAAAAGTCAATAGCAATGTAAATTAGGGAAAAAAACAAAAGAAAAATATGGGAGAGAGAAACTAAACAAACAGAAGATGAAACGCAGAGAAAGCTATTACTACATATGCTTACTGTATATCTTTCTAGTTACCATGTGGACGGTGGGTCCAAAATTACTATCTGCATACCATATTAGATCAGGAAAAGAAAACTGCACTTGTATATCACATTTACTAAGTAGCATTAAAGTTCAGAATTAATGTGGACAAGCGGAACTGCCGGTATAGTCATGTATATCTGGTTATTTCATTAAAGCTACCTTGAGAAAGATGTCAAGGTCTATAACTCCACGTCTCAGTGCTTCCCCCAGATAGAAGATGGTATCTTCAATAGCATTTTCCTCTGCATACAAGTTCAGTATCTGTTTGTAAAGTGGTGCTGTAGGAACAATAACTTCATCTATGTCATTGTTTTCTGTCTGACTTTCCATTTTTTCCAAGGCAGAGCTTAGCTCCTCATCTTTCTTTTTCAGGAGATCAATGTTTTTGTCAACTTCAGCCTAGACAGACAGACAGACAGACATGTTTTAAAATGACTTTATATCCATTTAAAATTGACAGTCTAAATTTCACCTTTTGCTGCTGACTAATGTCCTTTTTTTTAGTGGTTGCTCCTTTGAGTCAGTCTTCACTAGATAAGTCCCTGCAGTTTTCTTGGCAACATTTTGGGAACTGTTTGCCATTGACTTTTTTCCCAAGGCTGAGACAGGGTAACTAGCCCAAAGTCATCCCAGTTTCTAGGCTGGTATTTTTCATCACTGGTTGTCACGTACAATTACTAATATAAAACAGCCCAAGGGAGGTAAGAAGAAACTCAATAGATTTGAATTAAATCCTGTATTTCCTATATTAACTATTTTCCTCTATGATTCAGTAGTGGTATCAGACTGATAGCCCCATGCACATTGCTGCTATTCTTAAAAATGGCTTATAATATCGTGGTTTTTGCCTTGCTGCTGATAATCCTAACTATATATTATTTCATCTACTTTGAATCTTTTATTATTAATTTACCTAGATTACTCTAGGTTCATGTATAAAATATATAATCAGTTAACTTTTCAATGCCCTCATAAATTTATAAGCCTTTATCATAAACTCTTTTATTCATACTTTTCCTTGAACTCTAGATCTCAAATACATTTAAGTATGATTGCTTTTTTTCTATTTTTTCCAATGTTTCAAAAGCCATTCTTAAATGCAGCAGTCTGGCCCTTATATTTCTATAAAAGCATATTATTATAAAAATAATTTTCAATGCCCTTCTTAATAATTCCTAAAGTAAGATTTAATTTCCATAACTGCCTCATCTCATTCTAATATTTGATCAATTTGTCATGATCCATTTTTTGCTCAGTCCATTGTTTAGGAACAGTGTTTTCTTCCCATTGGGCCTGCCCACTTTGATGGAATCACCGTTTCATTATAGATATGTGAACTCCCTAAATAATTAAAAACTGCTCCTTCAGATTCAGGGTACATCACATGCATGTTATAAAGCAAACATTATTTCAGCTTACCTTCTTAAAACAACACGTGCTCATGTGCTTCCTTCGAGATTTCCCAGATTTTAAAATACATTTTTAAGTATATAAAAGTTCCCTGTATAATAACATTATGCAATATCCATTTAACCTAACACCTTTATCCTATAGATCAGTGTTTCCCAAACTTGACAATTTTAAGGCATGAGGACTTCAACTCCCAGAATTCCACAGCCAGCATTGCTGGCTGTGGAATTCTGGGAGTTGAAGTCCTCATGCCTTAAAATTGTCAAGTTTGGGAAACACTGCTATAGATGTTTCAAGGGGGCTTAACAATTGTCTGCTATGATAGGAGATTTCTCCTATAATTTTCCTCCATTCTATCCTGTCAATAACATCATTTTTGAGATTTATTTATTAATCAGATTTCCAGGCCATGCAACTCTAACCATTTGGGGTGGCTTAACTATAAATAAAACTCTCTCCTTCATAGGAAAGTTTAAAAAAACAGACCAGAAGCCCCTTTTCAAAGATCTTTAAAAACTGAGGAGAGCGGTCAAGGGGATACTGTTCCAGAGGATAGGCACTGCAATACAGAAGGCCCGCCTCCTGGCTTCTGATGGTAATACTGCTTACTTAAGGGAAGCAGGAGTGAGTTAACTCTGTAAGATTTTACTGGATAGGCAGAGACCAAAGGAAACAGATGGTTCCTCGGATAACCAGGCGCTTTGCCAGGAAGGAGTTTAGAGATGACAACCCGCACTTGGAAACACATCCGAAAGCCAAATGGTAACCAGTGCAGCTCACAGAACATGGGTGTTACTAAGTATGGTTCAACCTGTCCATCACTACTTATCAGATAAAGATCTACAACAGCATTTCAGATGCAACCACAACATGTAGATTTACATGATGAAATATGAAAGGAAAAGCATCTAAGCATGAGAAAAAGAATCTCTTTCACAGGGAATCTTTACTTCCCAGACCAAGTGTTTTATTTCTATCCAGACGCCTTAGTAAATGATCTTTCCTTTTCTTTTTTTAAATTTTTTTTATTTATTCCTTTTTTTACTATACAACAAAAATAAAAATAAAAATACATTTTTTTCTTTCTTAACAGTACTGTGTTATACACCTCATATATATTATTTACAATTTATTTACATTAGTAATCATGTCTTTTTGTTTCTCTGTTCTAGCCAATCATAACATTTGTTCCATATTTCATAAAATTCTGTTGCCTCCTTGTCTTTTAATTCTAGCGTAAGTTTGTTCATTTCCGCGCATTCTAGAATTTTGTATATAATCATATCATTTGTAGGTATGTTTTCACCCTTCCAACACTGGGCATATACTATGCGGGCAATAGAAGAAAGGGACGACAGAAAATGAGATGGCTGGATGGAGTCACTGAAGCAATAGGTGTGAACTTAAATGGACTCCAGAAGATGGCAGAGGACAGGAAGACTTGGAGGAACGTTGTCCATGGGGTCGCGATGGGTTGGACACGACTTCACAATTAACAACAACAACAACAAATGATGTATTGGAGTTGTTTTTCCATCTTTAAATTTATTATACCCAAAAGAAATAGTTCAGGTTTGAGTTCAATTTGCACCTTAGTTATCTCCTGTATCCAGTTCCTTATCTGTTCCCAATAGGTCTTTGCTTTACGGCACAACCACATGTGATAGAATGTTCCCTTCTTATTTTTACATTTCCAGCATTCCGGATTCATATTTTTGTACATTTTAGCCAATTTCGCTGGTGTTAAATGCCATCTATAGAACATTTTATATTGATTTTCCCTATATGCAGTTGACAATGTCAGTTTACAATTTATGTTCCATAATCTTTCCCATTCTTCCAGTTTTATATTTCGGCCCACATTTCATGCCCATGCTATCATTGGCGCTTTCACTATTTCTTCCTCCAAATCTACTCCAATAAATATTTATACTTTTTTGTTAAATATTTTCCTTCCTTACCTGTTAAAATTTTATTCAATTGGTGTGGGGTCTGGTTTATTCCGTGCTCTTCCATATCCTTACTATGTTTAGATTGGATCTGTAAGTATGGGCACCAATCTATGATTATTCCTTGTTCTTCTAATTCTTCTCTTGATTTGAGGTTTCCTTGGTTATCTAATAATTCTTTGTATCTAATTATCTTTTTTTTATCCAAGGTGTTAGGGTGATCATTGCCTCCATCGGTGAAATCCAATTTGGGATTTTCCTACAGTTCAGCGCATCTCTTATCTGATGTTGATAAAAATATGTGTGTGTTTTCTTGTGTTTTTCCCATAAAAAGGCATGCCAGCCAGCCTGTAGGTCATGCCCTTCAATCATTAAAACTCTTTTATTGTCTAGGTTTATCCAATCCTTGATCCAGAATAGTCCAGCTGCTTGGTAGTAAATTTCCCATTTTGGGAGCCCAAGTCCACCTCTACTTCTACTATCTTGTAACATTTTCATGTTTATCTGTGCTTTTTTGCCCGACCAAATAAATTTGTTTATTATTTTGCCCAATTCTTCCCAAAAAATTTTCTCTAATTTTATCGGGACTGTTTGGAATAAATATAATAGTCTTGGTAATATATTCATTTTAATCAACGCAATCCTACCTAATAATGATAATTGTAATTTCCCCCAGGCCTCAAAATCTTTTTTCATTTGTAATATCAATTTTTTATAATTATCCTCTTTTATTGAGGAGCACCTTGTGGTAAGCCAGATTCCTAGATATTTAATCTTTTTTACAATTTGCAATTCCAGATTCTCTTCTAATTTCCTTTTCTGTTTTTCAGTTAGGTTTTAAACTAACATTTTGGTCTTTTCTCTATTAATTTTTAATCCTGCCACTATTCCGTATTTTTCTATTTCGTTTATCAAAATATTTCCTCTCTCTAGTGGTTCCTCTATAAAAAAGACCAAATCGTCCGTAAATGCCTGTGTCTTATATTCTTCCGTCTTAACCTGTACCCCTTTTATCTCTCTATTAGTTCTAATTTGAATTAATAGCACTTCTAAAGTCAAAATAAAAAGTAGAGGTGACATGGGACATCCCTGTTTTACTCCTTTATTTATTTCAAAGCTTTTTGTATTGTCTCCATTGATTATCACGCTGGCCTTTTGTGTTTTATATATTGCCTTTATTATGTTCTCAAATTTCCCTCCAAATTTCATGTCCTCAATCTGTTGGAACATAAATTGCCAACTGAGATTATCAAATGCTTTCTCAGCATCTAAAAAAATTAGTGCTACCTTCCAGGGTGTGCTTCCTAATATTCTAAGACATTTAATACCGCTCTCGTATTATTCCTAATTTGTCTTGTGGGTAAAAATCCATTTTGATCTGGGTGTATTATATCCTGTAATATTAGTTTCAATCTTTCTGCATTTATGGTGGTAAAAATTTTATAATCAGTGTTCAACAACGAGATTGGCCTATAATTTTTGATCTGTTTGGGGTCTGTGCCTTCTTTTGGGATAAGGGATATAGTGGCTTCTATCCAGGAGTCTGGTAGTTTGGCTTTCTCCAACACATCATTATACACATCCAATAATATCGTTTCAAAGTCCTCGTAAAGAGTCTTGTATATTTTCCCTGGAAGGCCATCTGGCCCTGGGGTTTTATTATTTTTTTTGGTTTTGCACCGCAGTTTTTAATTCCAAAGCTGTTATTTTCCCATTCAATATTTCTCTCTGTCCTTTTAATTCTGGCAAGCCATTAGCCTTTAAATATTGTTTTATACTCTCCACATCTATTTCCTCTTTTTTATATAGTGACTCAAAATAACTCTGAATTATTTATTTCTTTTTATCCATTTTGTATTGCCACTCTCCATTTTTATCATGTAGTTTCTGAATAAATCTTTTCTCTTTCTCTTTTTTTAATTTATAAGAGAGCCATCTCCCAGGTTTATTTGCGTGTTCAAAAAAATTTTGTTTTGCTATTTTTAATTCTTTTGCTCTTTCCTCTTGATCTATCATATTTAATTTATGTTTAGCCAAAACTATTTCCATTTTAATCGATTCATCTTGGGGCTCTTTTTGTAATTTAGATTCCAATTTTTTAATCTCTTCCTGGAGTATATTTTGTGTTTGCCTTTTAACCTTATTTTTTCTTGCTATATAGGCTATTGCTAAGCCTCTGAAATATGCTTTCGCAGTGTCCCAAATAATTTGTACTGATGTTTGTTGTTTTGTATTCTCTTTAAAAAAAATTCCATTTCTCTTCTAATCCTTACTATAAATTCTTTTTCTTTCAAAATGTGAGAGTTCATTATCCATCTTCTTACTTTTTTCTGCCCTTTCCAAACTATTTTCAGAGGGTTATGATCGGCCCATATATTTGGCATTATTTCTATTGTCTCTATGTCTTGTCCTACTTCTTCATTCATCCATGCCATGTCTATTTGACACCAAGATTTATGCGGGTTCAAGAAAAATGTATATTTTTTTTATTCCGTTTCCTCCACTGATCAGATAGATTAAATTCATGTGCCAAATCAAAGAATGTCCTTGGTAGTGTTTTCCTTTTCTTTTTATTTTTCATATCACTAATATAGTCTTTTTTTACATCCACTACTGAATTATAATCTCCTACTATACAAATATTTCCCTGTCCAATTTCTATAAGTTTCTCATGTAATTTGTAATAGAATTCTTTTTGATTCTCATTTGGTGCATACATTACCACTAGCAGCCATGATTTCTGTTTGGGTTGTACTTCTATTGCTAATATTCTTCCATCTGTATCTTGGTACTTCAATTTAGCATTAATTTCTTTTCTGATATAAACTGCTATTCCTCTCTGTTTTTGTTCAGCTAGTGCTGTATATAATACTCCTAATTTGGGGAACTCCAAATATTTCCTGTGCTGTTCTTTGATGTGTACCTCTTGTAAACAAACTATGTCCATATGTTGTTTTGCTATTTTGTTAGTATGTTTTCTCTTTGCGGGTGTTAGTATTTTTTTTCTCTTTGCGGGTGCATTTAATCCATTTATATTAATAGATATTAGTCTAATCTCCTTTTCCATTTTCTACTTGTATGTTCTATTTGTGTGTTTGTCTTGTTCTTAGACCTACTCCTCTTTCTTTCCTCTGTCCTTTTTCTTCCTTGCTTTCTATCCCTTGTTCTATTTCCCTTACTTCCTGCTGTTGGTCTTCCTGGCTTTTGGATTCCAATTCTTCCTTGCTGCTATTCTCTTCTTCCACTCCTTCCAATTGTTCATAGAATTCTTGTGCCTTCTCTAGGCTGTCTATCTTAATCCTTCTCTCCCTCCATGATATCAACATCCCCTCCGGGATTAACCATCTGAACGGTATGCTTCTTTTGATTAAATACACACTGAGGAATCTATACTCCCTTCTCTGTTCTTTTATCTTCTTTGGTACCTGTTTTAGAGTTTGTATTTCCACACCTTTATAAATCATTGCATCTTCTCTTGTAATTTTGTAGATTATATCTCTCACCTTTTTCCTAGCAAATCTAATATGTACTTCTCGTGGAAGTCTGTTGTGTCTGGCATAATTTGTATGGATTCTGTATGCCTCATCTATCTCTATCAATATCTCTTGTTTGTCCCTTTGTAGGGCCTCAGCAATCAATTCCACCATGATAACACCCAAATCCTCTTCCTTCTCCTCTACCACATTTGGAAATTGTAGGTAGAATGCCGCCCTATCCATTTCTAGATGGATGATCGATTCCTCCATTTTTTTTATTAGTTGCCATCATTTCTGTATCTAATGTATCAACTTTTTTCCCTACTTTATCCAACCCTACTTCTACTGTTTGAATTCTTGCTTCATTTTTCTCAATCATTTGTTGAATCATCTCAATTCTATTTATTCATATCCCCTCTCACTTCTACATGATTCTTAGATATTGTCTCCTGCATTTTTAACATTGTTTCTTGGATAGTAAGAAGTGTAGTCTGCATGGTCTGCATATTAACTATTACACTGTTTTTCTGTACCTAACATTCCTTCTAATGTTCTTTGACCAGGTGGGGATGAGTGTGTCAGTGCTAGGCTTGACACCGTTTTTTTTTCCTGTCCTCAGTGTTGCCATAGTTATCACTTATTTCTCTAATGTTTTCTATTTCTGAATGTAACTCTATTTAGCCAACAGCTTATTTAACTTTATTTTAACTCTAAACTTCTAATTCTTCATTTCCCTTCCTCAACTCCTCTGAAACTACCTTCACTGCCACAATTCCCCAAATCTCTCCTTACCTTCTCCAACCCTCTTCGCTTTCTTTCCTCTTTCTTACTTACCACACAGTTTTTCTAAAAATCCAAATTACTTCTCCAATCTTATATTATCAATTGTTAGTCCATTCTTATCTCTTTATCCTGTCCTCTCGTCGTCTCCTTTGCTTTCCAAGCCTCGTCCACGTTCCTGTCACTTCCAATGTCGTGCCCCGTCCTCTCATCGTCTCCTTCCCTTCCTCTCGCGCTCATCACCGTATCCCCCCTTTCAATCCTATTCACTTTCTCTCGCCTCTCTTAACTGAAGACACCGTCCCTATTAAGCTCTGGATTTTCCTTCCAATCTCATCTCTCCCGCCGTCAAACCGGTCCTTTCACTTTTGTCTCCTCTCTCGCCTCTCTTAACTGAAGACACCATCCCTGTTAAGCTCTGGATTTTCCTTCCGATCTTGTCTCTCCCGCCGTCAATCCGTTCCTTTCGCCTTCGTCTCCTGTTGCGTCCTCTCGCCGTCTCTTTCACCTTCCGGATTTTTATTACACACCACTCTCTTTCGCACTTAAACACGTACTCTCGTCGACTCCTTGGCTTTCTGAATCCTCTCCACGTTCAGGTCTGTCTCCAACTTTCTTCTCCAACCACTTTCTCCAAAAGTCTCTAATATTCCACAACGTATTCATTCCTCCGTTTCTCCTAAATCGCCATTTTCTTTTCCTTCCCAGTTGTTGGCTTATCAATCTTCTCTCTTCACTTCTCTCGTCTCACACGCTCCACCAACTCCGCTTTTGCCACCGTCCCTCAGCCTTTTCTTCCTTAATCATCTATCGTCTTCCTCGTATTTACGCTCAAACGTTTACCACAAGGTCTTTCCTTCCTTTATGTCTCCCTCCTGTTAATTCTGATTGTTAAATCTGTCAACTCACAGCTCTTCCCGCCGGGTCGCCGCTTGCATTGAGGATTCCCTCACCAGTTGAGCTTCCTTTCAACACCCACCCTAATAGACACGTAGATCTTTTTAGACTTTTCTATTATTCCTTAGAAATATTTTGAACTATTTTGACTCACTCATCAACACAGTCTGTTAAGTTTCTCTTTGCTTCCGCATCCTCTGTGATTTTGTCAGGGCCGCAGATCCGCCATCTGTTGATGGCATAAATTTCCATGCTGGATTTAGGGGGTTTCCTTCATTGTAACGAGTGGTCGCCTCTCACCTCGTTACTCTTCCGGCTTCACCCTTTCTCACGCTTAGCCCTCCAGGCTCTCTACGCCCCTGAAGGGTCACCAATCGTAAAAAGATCAGAGTTAAGGGACAGAGACTGTCCTCTTGCCTCCGCAACGCCCTGATGTCACCACCGGAAGTCTCCAATCTTTCCTTTTCACTGAGCTTGTCAGTACCATAGATGTAACTGTAGTTACTATATATCTACAATTTAAAAGTTGGAATAAATAGAAATGTATCACTCACGTATGATTTTTTTTTCCAATTTGTCTTTCCCACCAAGTGCTCTAAGCAGTAGAAGTAGATAAAAGAAAAAAAGGTACAAGTACTTTGCAAAACCAAAATTATTCAGGAAAGAGTCTTTCCTCCTGCTTACCACTTCTTGGTCTAGACGAGTCACCATCTCTTCAAGCTTCTGATGACCCTTTTTCAGATCCTCTTCTGTGCGCTTCAAGGCATTGAGCTCAGCCTGAGCACGATCCATTTCTTCTTTCATCCGCCATCTCAATTTATCACTGACTGCTGATATAAGGGAAGCTCGAATAGTATCTTCACTAATTGTGCCATCTCTGCTGGGACCTGCAGAATAAAATTCATAGTCACAGAAATGCTGCTATCAATGTCCTCAAACAGACCCTTAGACATAACCTCTGCATACTTTAAAGGAAAAAAAAAGGAATACCATCTTGTGCTAACTTGCAAAAGTCATACTATAGAACAGGGGTGTCAAACTGGCGGCCCGCAGACCAGATGCGTCACGTCCAGGCCACGCCCATCCCAGCTCCGCAAAGGCAAAAACCGTCTCGACACGTCATGTGACGCGATCGAGTTTAGAAGGTATATCTGTGAACTTTCAATGTATTTAGCAACAAATGTATCCCTGGCCAATTTAACATGGGTTTACTTATCTCATCATAGTTTGTAACTGAATTATAAAAACCTCTAAATTCTCTAGGAGATTTCATCTAGAGCAAAAAGACTCATTAGGCTTCCATATATTTATTAATTTATGCTGATAAAATAGCAGGCCTTTCTTAGAAATACAAACTTCATAAGCATCTGGTGCACTTGAATTACTCAGATGTAGGTGGATACACCATAAATATAAATTTTTATTAGGAAAATGTAAGATGTGCCTATCTCAGACTACTACTGCTAATTATTGTTTGATGAAAACAAAGAAACACTACTTTATTTTTATACAAATTTTCTTTTGTTTCCATACTAGTCATAAAAAGCTACAGGGCATATATTATGATCATTTGACATGTGATGCCAGGTATTTGTCATGCACAAATGATTTTTTCTTATTTTAATTCTTCTTCTCAAACATTTGGGCTAGAAATTCACACACCACATTTCAAGCTAAAGTTTTTCCATCATCTCCTATCCAATAACATTGACTAAGGAATTTTCTTAGATATCAAATTTTGTAACAAATGCCCCATTTCTTAATTGATATCATTTACAAGATTTTTCTGTTAAGTGTTTTTTAAAAAGTTAAGTTACACGTATTACAACAGTATCCAAAATAGCAAGAATTAGGAACAGCACTTTATGATAAAAATTGTATTTTACCTTAACACACCAACTCAAAGTGCCACAGGTTTCACATGTAGTCTGAGTTTGCCGCATCCATAAATGTTCTTAATATTAACATTTGTCTTCTAAATCACAGCCTTTTTTCAAAAACATGAGTCCTTTTTGTTTCTTTTAAGATGTTTCCATTGTTGAAGCAGCATCCAGATTATGAAAGGGATTCTGATATGTCCATTCCAGTAATACCAAATCAATACATATCAATACAAAACTAATATTTTTGAAGTGTCCACTCAACAAAAAAAAATAGTGAATTACTGAAAATGTCTATTCTTCCTGTAATTTCCATTCTTGTCAACTTCATTTATTTTGGTTTGATCTTCAGATTGAAATTGACTTTCAGGGCCACAGATTCTGATCCAAATTTCTTATTTACTTCATTTTGAACTTCACCATGATGCTGAAGAATATGCTGTAATTCATTTTAAAATTTTCTTTCTTCTGGCTTTCACTTTTCTAAATTCAGGTTTTAATGGTGTGCAACAAAACTGAATATAAAATCTTCAGGTTCGGAATCTAATGAAGGATGGTTGAACAGTACAGTCTCTATATTCTTTTCAATGCATTTAAAGTTCATTTATGAATTTCAGCAGATATCAAAGTATTCTTATTCTTTTTCATACTTTCATTTTGAGTCTTAGGAAAAACATTTAGTTGAGATTCTGAATGTCTATCATGCTGATCATTTTCCCCTAAAATCTCTCTTCTCTTGAAAATAAGCAAGCCTGCCATATACAAAGAACTCTGAAAATTGGTATCAAACTAAGAAATCCTTCGGCATAACAAATGTTACATCAATTAAACATTTTTAGAAGAATTCTAGACATTTTGCATCAATAAATATAATTTTCCCCAAATACCAATATTATGCAGTATATTAAAAATACAATTTACAGAGTATATTGGATAGAGTGTTCAGTTTGCCAGGAAACATACTGAAAATCTCATAAAGTTAATTTCATCATGAAAAACCACCATTTTTACACTACTTGATATTAACAGTTTTATTGTAATACTTTAAAGGACATGCATATTTTGAAAAATGAAATGAAGTGGAAAAACTCAGGCCGATAATGCTGCTAGATGCATTCTATTTGTATGGGCAAATAAAGAGTTCCAAACTGGTTTTAACAATTTTTTTAAAGCTCCCAAGCAAAAGTCTAACAAATGGCAAACACAGAAAACAAATAAAGAAAAAGAACAATATAGGTCAATTGTGTATGTTTTCAACGCCACTTTTACACATAGGAAAGTGTAGTTATAGTTACAATATTAATGTGCTTAGGTACCAAAAAATAAAATTCAATTAGAATAGAAAAGGAAATAAAATTGCAATATAGAATTTCTCTTATTTTTAAAAGGGTACCATGATTTACAATAACAGAGTGCAGGCGAAATTGCATGTAATAATCTTATTTCAAATTCACCTACCCTTTGCCTTAGAGAATCTGGACTCTGCTAACATTTTTGCTAACAAACGAAGTCCATTTTTGTTGAAAGGCATAATCCTTTGTGAGCTGTAGCTCACAAATCAGATGTGCAGATTAGATAGACTAATGTAGGATTTAAATTGAGGTAAGGTGTGGGGAAAAAGAGAATGATGTAGGTTACATGGAAGACAGACTACAATTGCAGTATCAGTTAACAATCGTAATGTGTTAAAAACCCACTGTGTTTCTTAAGACCTTCTGACATTGTCTGAAACATTTTGATGTATCCCAGCTCAAAAATTACATTTGATGTGGCTGTTAAATTCACACTTTTCCAAAAATGGGTCCTCTGAGGTATCAGAGGAAAAACTTGTTTAACTGAGACAAGAGACAACACACAGCAAAAGTCTCACTTTAAGATCCAGAGGTTTATTTAAATTTAACACACAAATTCAGTACTTACATTTCAATAACTTATTGCAATAAGGGCCAAATGGACAAGCAGTCATTAAGTGTGATGGCCAAATGGCAATGCCCTCATCTCTGAGGCAGGTTTTATACCTCAGCACTGTGCCCACCCCTGACTTCTGGAACCACCCAATATCTGTCCCATTTCCCTTTCCTTGTTAAAACCATGACTTTCTGGAACAGCACCTTTCTTAGTTCCTTCTTCTTGGAACTGACCACTGGGTTAGTTCCTTGTTCTTGTTCTGTTGTCCTGGTTACCGAGTCAGTTTCCTTTTCTTCCCTGTCCTTGTTCTCACCACTACTTTCCTTACGACCGTTTTTACATGTGTCATTGCAAAAGGTTTATCCGTCAGCAAGACCCAGTTTTTCTATTTTCTTGTCCTATATTCTATTTACACAAGGAAATATGTGCCAACCACAACTTTCACCATCTACTGCAAAGGTCACAGTTCTTTCTTTCGCTAAGTATTTCTCAGCAGACACCTGCCTTTATTTTAATTGACTATCAAAGAAATATGAGTTGATTTATATAGAAAGAATTATTAAGATATTTTTTTCCTATGGAGTGCCCTGAGAGGTTGAAATGCTCTGATCTTACTTTGTTCTTGTTCTCAGTTCTAATGACAAACTTGTGCTCATTAATTCATTTGAACAAAGTTTGCCCCATTTGTTCTAGGCAGAATTCAGAAAGGTATTGCTAGCATATGATGGCATTTAAGTGCCTTCAGTCTGGCAGGTATACTTATTGGGGCCTGTGATGGATAAAATGGAGGGTGGGGATGCAAAACAGACATCTGTCTTTTTTGCATGGTCTGGTTCCCATGTTGTTTTATGTTGCTTGTGAAAATTTGCTTTAAGTTGGGTGGCTACAATGACTGTAGCTTATTGCTAATGCATTTGAGTAGTTTGAGGTGTGAGTTGTAGGTAACAACCAGTGGAGTTCTGTTGTTCTGTTTCTTTTTTTTAATAATTCCTCCTGGGAATTGATCCAGTTTTACTGATAACAAGCATCACGTTCAGCCAGATGGAATGCAAATTCATGAGATGTACCAAAACTAGAATAAATACAAACAGACATAATACTCCTATGAAGTGAGCTGTAGCTCATAAAAACTTCTGCCTTTCAATAAATACTTTTCCGCCAGAAAAGGTGCCACTAGGTTCCTAATATTTTGTCACCAGAGACTAACATCTCTCTTTGTACAATATCCATATTTTGCCAATAAATGCAACAGAATAAATTAAGATACTACTTAATCGCTTTTATATTTCTCAGTTAAGCTACCTAATAGAAACCTTAGCTACCTAAGAGAAACAAAAACAAAAAAAGCCAGTAAACCTAGGATGTAATTTCTACTCTCAAAAACTGTAGCAAAGTCTGTAACAAGCAGAATTATGTTTCAGAGAGAGCAGCCATAAATGCTTTCAGACAGACAGCAAAACAGACAGGTAGCAAAATAAATCCAAACATCCCAAGCAATGAAATCTGTAAATATCCTAAGAGTCGGGCACTCATTACTGAGAATAAATTCACTACCCAAAAAGCCCTACAGCAAACAAAATGCTTCACACATACTGTGTGATTTGGAAGTGTTTTGGAATGTGCAGGAGCCTGAATACAATATCACATCAAAGCAGGCACACCTGTTTTCAGGTCTCCACACCAGTTTGGAGAAGACATGGCTGTTCTGTGCAAGAATCATTCCAACCCTTATTTACAGCATGCAGTTCTGATTCCTCTTCCCCCCAACATACACACAGTAACCTTCTGTCCCCAGCAACTGCATTACACTATTTTTACTGCTAAACAACATAAACTTGCATGTCAGAATTTTCTCTCACAGATTTTCCTCTCATCCATCCTGATGAAAAAGCAATTCTCACCAGAGAATGTCAGCCCTTTAGCTTAAGACAGTTACAACCTAAAACTATAATATACTATGCAATCTTAGCTGTCAGGACAAAAACAAATTTAACTTTTAGTCACAACTGCATATTTATGAAGCTCTTGCATACAACTCAAATTGAAGGCCAGAAAAATTATCATATATAAAATTATGTGTGTTTGTGTGTGTAAAGTAATTTATATGTCTTAAAAAAGGGTTGAAAGTGCAAAGATCCAAGGAAAATTATATATTCCAAACAAGAAAAAAAATATTTTGGTTTACTCCTTTAAGAATATGAGTCTTAAAATTTTTATTATTGGTTAGAAACATGCTAGAATGAGAAAAGGTTATGAAATTTAAAGAGATAATTGATAATTTGTATTTATATTCCATGATTATTTGTATGAACTTGTTCTTATTTCTTCTTCCTCTTTGTATATTTGTGATCTTAAACAATATGGTAAACTATAATTAATATGTAATATATTGTTTTAAAGTGATAATTAATTAATACTAAGCATTGTTAAGTAGTGAAATGAATGAGAGCTACTGACTAATTTGTTATTTACATGATTATATTGAGAGTTGTTTAATAATAGAGTAATTATTAAGATTTAATATGTAAACCCGGACTGGTAGACTTGCTGAAGCGATGTTATTTTGTGGGATTAATCTCTTTGTCTTATCCTTTTTGACCCCATTCCTCTATTACCTTTATAAAACTTAATAAAAATATTTATATATAAAAGAATATGAGTCTTAACATTTTCTCCTTCCTTCTTCCATAATTAGCCACACACTAAGAAGATACTGTGGCACACAGACATTTATTACAAGGAATACTTGAAACATTTAACCTTTACCATATGGAATCTGGTTTCAGAAGTGACCTTAAGGTACTGTGACCTTACAGTATATAGACTACAAATTAAGCCCAAAAGAAAAACAGCCTCCAACACTGAACTTGGCTGCTGAATAAACTGGCATTTAATAGAATATGAATATGTATCACTCATAAGACAGATTTTTTTCTCTTAAAATATTAACACCAGTCGATTATTTTCTTAATTTAATCTAAATAGATTAAATTGCTATCCACAGCAGAAATTCTATCTAAGAGAGTGAAATACATTTAAAGTTATAAATCTAGACAGGAATTGCTGAACAGGTGACTTGCTGACTTCCAAAGAATGTACGTGCTAAGTCTTTCCTCAATTCAAGTTCAGAATGAAATAGTCTTAAGACTCTCTTGGTACAATAAAGTCACTTTTCTAATCTAAAAGAAAGAAGACTGACAACAAACCATCACTATTGATTCCTTCATTAATTTGCTCTGGCCTGAAATGTCCTTGGTCCTTAAGAAAGGGAGAACATCTATAAATCCAAATTAGGACCTTAAGAAAGGGAGAACATCTATAAATCCAAATTAACAGCCACTGTGATATACAGCATTTTCAGTCTAGTAAAAACTGATCTGTGGAAACACCTAAAGCATTATGGTGAGTAAAGTTTTTATTTGCTTGTTTGGTAAAAAAATATATATATAGGAAAATTATATTTCTTTTAATGGGAATTATTTTCTGGGGGGGAAAACAGTATCTTGACTTCTGCTTCACCTTCTCCTAACCTGCCCAGAAGAGCTCAAGTATTTATAAAACTCATCTCTTAGAGAGAAAACTATTTGGGAGATATAAAATATTTACTGGATTTAGCTAATAAGAAGGTGATCCTGAGCTAAACAACAATCTTGCCTGACACATCTGCCAAAATTTCTTAGCAAATGCAAAATCATCTTACATTTTAAAAATAAACTATTTGTGGAATATGAATATTTATTTCAGCTAAATACCATCATCTATGCCAGAATGCCACCAAGTTTATTCTTCACCCTCTTTCAAATAAAAACTTAAAAGAACTTACTTCATCAATAACACAAAACATTTCAAATCCAAACTGTTCCAAGTTCAAAATGACCTATTTCAAGCTTGAAACAGTGGTTTTTATTTTTAAAGTTTTCACCTGGGCTGAACCAAAAGCTCTACACGTGATCTCTTTAGGAACAGAGAAACAGAGACAAGCCCAACCACTTCTCCATCTATCCCAGCATTGGCCAGATTGCCTGGAAGAGGCTCTTTGAACTATCAGACTGTAGTCCGAATCTACTACCTGCTACATTGAACTAGAAATGCCAGAAACGGAATCCAAGACATTACGCATGTACAACATGTGCTATACCACTAATACAGCATCTCTTCCTTTCATCCCATCACCAATTTAGCTCCTTCAAATTATGAAGTACAAGAGCCATCCAAATGCAAGGAGTCATTATCAGTGTAGAATATAAAAGTAGTTGTCCTGTGAGGTTAGGAACCTGGACAATATATAACAATCATATTTTCTTTAATGTAAAGGACACAGAAATCTTTAAAAAAAATAATACTAGTACAAGCCAGTTTCTCAGTAGTGCTACAGTGAACTAAAATGGTGGCGTTTGTATGGAAGTCTGCTCACCAAGGAAATCCTATGAAACACATTACTAGGCATACTGCGGTAAGTAATTATCTGCCAAACATATGTATATTATTGAAATCTGAGATACGGTATTTAGAATATCATATTGGTGGTGAACAGAGAAACTATTCACTAATATTTAAATGCAATAATAGGTCTTTTACTTGATGGCAGTATTGCTTATTCACAAAGAGAGAATGAACCCTGTAGTTGTTCGCAGGATCCAATCTGGGTCGGTCACTGGGACCAGAGGTTTAGTCTTCTGAGCTAGAGAGGAGTTCTCTGAAGATGGGCTCCAGCACGGGTCTGAAAGCTCAGAGGACCAAATCTTTGGTCCTGGTGATCAACCCAGATTGGATCCTGCAATATTATCCTGGGACATGTACATTCACTTTCACTGCAGCTGTTTCAATGATTTTATACAGATTAACCAAATGTAAATATATATTCGGTAGTTGTGACTGTGAAACACCAACTTCTAATAATTTTAACAAATTATTCTCCAAAGAAGAGTAACTGTATTCGTAAAACAGATCAACCCCCATCTCTTCTTCTTTGCAGAGCCCAGTGCCCCTCCTACCCAAAATCACTTTGGAAAACATGTATCCCAAGAGTGGAGAGCAGTGATGAATACTCTGAGAGGAAAAATCAGGAGATTACCATATGCAAATGGAAGGCATTTTCAAGTCCTGGTAAAAACAAGCTTGAATCAAAGCCATTATGTTTAGCCATAAACAATGGCCAGTGAATACTGGCGCCAACATTTACTTTCAGCTTTTAAATAGCATATGGTTGCTTTATTTTCATAGTATCCAACATAATTGAAAAATGCAACCGTTTCCAATATAACTGATATTAGACTAAGTGCCATGTCAGCACATGACGTTTAATGGCCTCAAAACAGGATTTGGAGAAAAATAAGTTGCAGGCTATTACTAGATGCCCACTAATATCACACAGTACAAAAAAATAAAGGCTAATGTTTTATTATTTTTAAAACAGAACCCTCCAAATTATAGAAATCAGATAATTCAAACAGGTGTCCAATGTCAATAGTTTATGAAAGATAAATCCTGACAAAATACTGGAGCTTAAATGCTCTTTTACAAGCAAATATACAAAAGGTAGTCTGAAAACTGCTGTTTTCAACAGTTGTGCTTCTAAACTCTCACAGGGAAAAAGTAAGCATGCCATTCACATTTGAACACAGTCCTATTTGGTCTCACAGGTAGTGTAATTCTCATCTGGCTGGAAACTTCAGAGATATTTAAGATAAATTACATAAAATAAATCTGCTCAAGTGTTTTACTCTATGAAGTTAATATTTAAAAGATGCAATCTCCATAGCTCGGTCTTCTACATTCTATTCCTGTTGTCTTACTGGCAGTCATACAGTTCATTACTGATTGAAGCTTTCAAAGTTCCTCTCCTAGAGGCTCAGCAGACTTGGAAGTCTTTTGAGTAAGGAATTCATTTCAGAAATTGACATAAATGATTAATATCGAATTCCCTCTTGCTTGTTAAGAACCTTAGTCACAATATCACATAAATGCAGTGTAAATTGAATTCAATATAGAAAGACAAAATAAGTCTTGTTTTAATTTGTTTCGCAAAATTGTTTCCTCCTTAATAACTAAATTGTTATTGCACAGTAGGTCAGTTTTTTGGGAGGGAGGGAAATACACATCTCCATATTTTAAAGTTTCCTTCCTTACTTCTAAAATTGTACTTCCCTTCCTTCAAAGCAAATTCTGTTTCAGATCAATGATGCCAAAGCACAAAGTGGCATAATTCTCTTATAGAGCTACTGCCAAACAGTTCAACAATACCTCTGGGATAAGCAGAACATCTACCTTTATGCATTTCGACTCAAATAAAGATTTTCTTCAAGCACAACAAACAAAAAAACTCACAAGTGCTTTGCTATCTTAGTGGGAATATTGGCAGAAAAAAATTATAATTTCATTTTAATTATCACAAAAGATGTATTCACTCAGAGTTAACAAAACCATAGCAACAATATTTTTGTAAACCCTGTTATTTAAGATACCATTTATGCTCTAAGAAATATATGATAACTGCTCTAAGAAGTATATGATACTATTTTGCATGCAGTAGGAAAATGAATCATTTAAACCCTTCTTACATGTCTAAGAGCTCTCATATCTAGAACAATTGCTCCCCAATTCCAAAGGAGAAGCAATTCTTTAGTCCTCATTTTAAAACCAATTTTCCATTATGCCAAAAATAGATATGGTTCAAGGCATATTATTAATTAAGAGCTCAGTAAATGAAACAATTTTATACCACAGTTCAGTAGTAACAGATATTGTGATTTGGATCAAAGCTGGTACAAAAGGCATAAAAGTGGAGAAGAATGTGTGGGACTAAAATAGTATTCCTAGCTTAATAAATTATGTGTATTAAATTGGGAATACTACATTTAAACCAGCCACTATTCCCAATTGTGAAACAGAATTGCTTAAATTTTTAACTAAATAAAGTATTTTCAAAAACCAATGTGTCAGAAACTAGATCTTCATTTGATCTTCCCGTTATATTTAAATAATCCCCCACTGTTTGAAAAGAACAAATGTTCTAACGTGCAATGCTGAATTGGTTAACAGTGGGCTATATCCATATACATTAGCTGACGTAATGGGATTTCCCTTTCTTTCCTTTCCTTGTGCATGATCCTCAAGCATACACAAAAGGGCTTGTCAAACTTCTGCAGGAGAACTTAAGACATGTAGATATGGTGGGGATTATGAAGTCATTCATCTGCCAATAGATGACAGCACTAACTTCTACCCCAATAGTGATAACACTTGATAATTAATCCCATCTGACTCACACGAAATAGCTTTATAAACTGTTACTTATACTGTAGATTGTTATAATCTTGCAGTGAGAGCTTTGTGGAGTTGGGATCAACTGAAAATAAATTTATTTGGCAGTCTCATTCAACATATATGAGAAGTGAATTTAAATAAATGAAAAACCAATAAACTGAATTCGCAAAAAATAGTTAAACACATTAACAAAAAATTATTTGCAGTTTATAGGACAATGTCACAGACAACTGCATTAGTAATCAGTACCAAGCTAAATCTTAGGCTAAATCTGTTATTTATCAATTCACGTTACCATGCTGTTCAGAACTTTCTATTTGTAGAAAGAGTCCACAGCTGTTAATGCATAAAGGGTATCATTTTTCTTCCAGTTAAAAATCAAAACAATGTTTCTAAAGCACTTTGTAAATCCAGGTTGAAGATATCTGTACCACTCTCAGATAAGAGTACACCATCTAGATGGAACAATCCAGGAGATTCTGGTACAAGTAAATCATGCTGGATCACAGTTCCTCCAATATACTGCACAAAATAGCCAATTTCCTGATTGATTCTTCTCCTGCTTTTCTCCATCACTCTATGGGGTATCTCTTGATTCCATACTTTCCTGGGTATGATATTAGACCAGACTAGAATGCTATTCTTGAATATTTGCTTAAGATGTCCAAAATCTTTCTTCATTCGGTTTATGACATCCGCATTACTGGTTATCCCCAAGTCATTGCCTCCTAGATGGATCACCAGTATATCAGGATCTGTTAGCCTCCGTCGTGTATGCAATAGGGTGGGTACTAATTGATCCCACATCATTCCACTCTTTCCTAGCCAATGTAATTTGGCATCCTCCAGTCGAATTCCCAATTGTGGAACAAAGCTTCTGTCAAGTGCCCGTTTTTCTGCCCAGAAAACATAGGAATGACCACAAATCCATACCTGTTTCTGCTTTCTTCTGCCATCTGCTATTAAGAGAACAAACATACATTAATCCTTCATAAACTTTGTGGTCAAAGCCCTTTCTGAAAACTCTACCCAGAGCAGTTTTCTGTATTGCTCCATGTAAAAACAATCAAAACGTTAGACATAAATACATGAAAACCTTCCATATTGCCAATTTGATTTGAACACTATTTCAAACAATTGTTAATACGTTGATGTATTCAGTTTACAGGATAAATGGTTGCATCTAATTTATGTAACAAAAAGAAAAGCACACTTACCCCGTTCCCCCTATCTATTGATATTTTCCAAAGCAACTCAGAGATATCTTTGCCAAATGACAATTCTAGTACACATTTAGCTCTTGAGAAAGCAGTTAACATTGTTAGCTTTCAATATTCAGAGTGACCAATTACTGATAGATTGAACCTAGACATAATGAACTAGATTTTCCACCCCAAGACATTTAAAGATTAACAGACATAAGAACAAAATATAATTTTCAAGGCCCAGAATCACAGAACGCAATTGAATGCCAGAGGTAATCAAGATCAAGCATGGCAGATAGTGGTTGAGAAAGCAGTATGGATAAAAGAATTTTTTTTTATTACATGCCTTATAGTTATACAGTATATCTATGAAGCCATGTTACAACTTTTCCAAGGAAGATCAATCTTGTTTTGCTGAATTACATCTAAATGTTTAAGTTCCTCTTTAAAACAATAAAAAATGTGTGAGGAGAGTACAGATTGCCCATTATGATTTTGAGTCTCCAAAGACTTCTCTTCCTGAACTACCTCATACCCCCTGAAACTACCTCATACACCCCGGTCTCTGTATTTTGCCAGGCTTCTGGTCCTTGAGAATATTCAGTGAATGTGCTGAAGTCATTCAGTAAGAAACAGCACAGTATTTCCTGATTTGGGAACACCTGTCCCAGCTAATATCAGATTCCATACATGGAACAGGATACATTCTTGATGTGGCATTCAGTTCAAGAAGAGTTGGTAATATGAGGTTTGAAGAGTCTGTGTGAAATGTTCATAGAAGATAACAATCTCTGTAGGTATAGTAGGTTAAAAGTGTCCATTCCAGGTAGTTAACAGATCTGAATGGCTGCATAAATGCATCTGCTTTTTTTCCGAGCCGCTGAGCATGACTTGTCAAAAAAAAAAAAAAAAAAGTCCTGTTTGATCTGTAGAATACAAAATAATCCCAGGCAGTGGACACTGTTGATTCAAAGAATACTTCCCTCTCCTACAGACTTCTGATTAAGTAGGAGAATAAAAATGATGAAGCAGAAGGAATGACAGTTTGAACACAGATAAAGAAATCTCAGGAACCTCAGGCTGAGCAGATACTAGCACCTATTTGCATTCTGTAAAGTGACGGTACCAAGGAATCATATTTTTCCATTCTTATTGTGCCAGATCAGATAAGCTGGTGTTGTTTTTCCATACTGAATAGCATCTTCTTTTCTAGTATATGGAGAGGAACAGTAGACTATGAACAATTTGCAGCAGCAGATAAAGTTGATTATTCATTGTAGATCTTGAAGATGTGAAGGTCTTGATGATCTTGACCCTTTAGAATTTCCACTGCTAGTTAAAGTAGCCAAGGTGTGACTACTTTCATGCTTAAACACGGTGACCATCTTCTTGCTTCAAAGAGGCAATTACAAGATATTTTAATTTCAAAAAAATCCTAAACCCAAAAGATTTGTGTGATTACAAACCAGTATCAAAATATACCACTTTTTAAGCTGAAGTTATCATTAAGATGGTGATCCTATAAATAAATAGCTCTGGCAGATACTGATTAACCTGAACAATTTCAAGGGTTGGACCAATACTCCAATCATGCCAAAGATCTTTGAGAAGGTCCCCCTTTTTTGGAGACATGAGTTCAGAATACAGGAGAGGGGCTTTTTCCATGATGCTCCCGAGTTATGGAATAAATTGTATTGGGCACCATACATAGTTCTATCTATCCTAGCTTAAGATTTATTTTTTTGAAGATTTTATAATTATTTTAATATTAGGCATTTAAGTAAATCTTAATTGTTTTCTTTTTTCTGCATTAGCTGCCTTGATAATCTTGGCTGAATAGGAAAAAGGGATATAAATATATTCTGGCTTTTCAAACTTACATAATGGTGTTGGGACAAAATATCATTACAAGGGAATCTTGTCCTGGGCTGCTTTCTGTACTAAATGTTGCTGTCCTTTTAAACAAGAGTTTCCAAGATTTTTGTTTACTTATTGGGAAGGCAAAGTCCAATACAATGAATAGATAAAGCCAAGATATGGTCATAGTTTCTAGGACTTTTTAAAACTGGATTTAACTGTAAATGCAATATTTGGTTCAATGCAGGTAAGGATTTTTTTGTCATGTATGGAATAAAAAACAGCTGATCTGAATTTTTATCTGACAGAAAGTAAATTTCACATACAACAGTCATACATCTATTATCTACCCTGAAACTAGATATTTTACTTCTAATATGATGTATCTGTTCAATAATACATAAAGAATAGAGATCTAGAGGCCTGTAAATGCAAAGAACATATTGAAGATACTTAACTTCAAGCACATTCAAACATATTTTTAGCAATACTGATTGTCAAGGTTTCCTATGTCTATCTGTAATTATATTCTTTACTATACTGTATTTAGCTGCAGCATTATTTTTTGCACTGTAATGATTACACTCTGGGTATTCCTGGGTATGTTAGCATGTTAAAACTTTTCCCAAAATTTAAATGTCAAAACTAAGATTAGCTGCCCAGAATAAGATTAGAGAATAAAACAATTACGTAATTTTGTTCTATTTGCTCTTCAACTTTAATTCATTTATGACTTGCTAAGATCACAGTTTCAAGCACATACAAATTTTATCACATAAAGCAATAAATTAAAAATAAAGACTCTTGATGAGTGAAACAGCAGAAATCATTCATTGTTTTGTAAATCTAATATTGGAGGAAAAACAATACGTGTGACATGAATTAGTAAAATAAATAAATATTGCTTTTATCGTAAGTCTCCTTTGTTACTATAATCAAATTAACAATCTCTGTAAAAGTAAGTGTTTTGGTTTGTACATCTGCAGATGCAAATCTCATTTTCCACCTCTGAAATGGCTAGTTTGAAATTACTCACCCACAGTAGTTACAGGAGGCTGAGAAGGATAATGTGGTGTGCTAGTTGTTGCTGGAAATGGCCCACTAGGTGCAGGATAAGGGTAGCCTGAATAACCACTTGACCAGGAAGTGAAAGAGAAGACAAAATAGGATTATTGAAGCTTAATGAATTCAGCTATGATCAGATTACAATTGAATCTAGTGATAAATTCATTAATGCTTATATGTTTGAACACTAATTCATGTTATCTTCATTTTTATAAATTAATATTACATTTTCAAACTCGTGCTCGAAACATTTTAAGGGAAGACACCAAACTCAGCTATTCAAGATTAGTCTATTGTTAACGGTTTTCATTCTGCTCTGTTACTTTCGTGAAAAGAAAACTTTGTAATCTTTTAAATTATAGCATGGACACCAAGCAGGCTCCTATATCTCTCAGAAAATAACTTTGAATAAATATTTCTCATTAATTTGTGGTCTCCTTATTTCCCATCCTGTACAATGCCTTCCATAGCCATTTTGCATTCAGTATTTCATATACAAGTGATCAAAATGAGTTGCTATTTTTTAACAGAAAAGCACACAGAAGAATGCTATAGGACAAAAAAAAAAAAAAAACTCAATAAATTGAGTATGTTGCAGGATTCCTGCCAAAATGGTTAAGTACTGAAAACATCGCTAGTAATTCACCTAACTGTGCAGTCATTAATTAATAATTAAAATTAAAGAATATTCAAATGAATGCAAATAATGCAGCCCTTAGCTTCCTTCAAAAATATTTTTAAATTTGCCTTGTGTTGTGGTTCTTGGATATTGCTGAATTAGAAGGCTAAGCAATGTAATCAAGCACGATGGCTAGCGAAAATGTTCTAGTTTTACTGCAATGCCACAAATTTCAGATCTCCTTTATACATTTAAGAAATTCATAAGGAAAGGAAAAGACTTGGCACTTCCCAATGTCATTTCCTATATTGTCCACTGCTGACTCTACCTCTAGACCAGGGGTAGGCAACCTTGGCTCTTTTATGACTCGTGGACTTCAACTTCCAGGAATTCTGCCCTAGACCTACATGTGAGAACCGCTCATATACAGTGGGGCAAAAAAGTATTTAGTCAGCCACCAATTGTGCAAATTCTTCCACTTAAAAAGATGAGGGAGGCCTGTAATTGTCATCATAGGTAGACCTCAACTATGAGAGACAAAATGAGAAAACAAATCCAGACAATCACATTGTTTGATTTGGAAAGAATTTATTTGCAAATTATGGTGGAAAATAAGTATGTGGTCAATATCAAAAGTTCATCTCAATACTTTGTTATATATCCTTTGTTGGCAATGACAGAGGTCAAACATTTTTTGTAAGTCTTCACAAGTTTGGCACACACTGTTGCTGGTTTGTTGGCCCATTCCTCCATGCAGCTCTCCTCTAGAGCAGTGATGTTTTGGGGCTGTCGCTGAGCAACACGGACTTTCAACTCCCTCCAAAGGTTTTCTATGAGGTTGAGATCTGGAGACTGGCTAGGCCACTCCAGGACCTTGAAATGCTTCTTACGAAGCCACTCCTTCGTTGCCCGGGCGGTGTGTTTGGGATCATTGTCATGCTGAAAGACCCAGCCACATTTCATCTTCAATGCCCTTGCTGATGGAAGGAGGTTTGCACTCAAAATCTCATGATACATGGCCTCATTCATTCTTTCCTGTACACGGATCAGTCGTCCTGGTCCCTTTGCAGAGAAACAGCCCCAAAGCATGATGTTGCCACCTCCATGCTTCACTGTAGGTATGGTGTTCTTTGGATGCAACTCAGCATTCTCTCTCCTCCAAACACGACGAGTTGTGTTTGTACCAAACAGTTCTACTTTGGTTTCATCTGACCATAGGACATTCTTCCAATCCTCTTCTGGATCATCCAAATGCTGTCTAGCAAACTTCAGACGGGCCCGGACATGTACTGGCTTAAGCAGGGGGACACATCTGGCACTGCAGGATCTGAGTCCCTGGCAGCGTAGTGTGTTACTGATGGTTGCCTTTGTTACGTTGGTCCCAGCTCTCTGCAGGTCATTCACTAGGTCCCCCCGTGTGGTTCTGGGATTTTTGCTCACCGTTCTTGTGATCATGTTGACGCCACGGGGTGAGATCTTGCGTGGAGCCCCAGATCGAGGGAGATTATCAGTGGTCTTGTATGTCTTCCATTTTCTAATTATTGCTCCACAGTTGATTTCTTCACACCAAGCTGCTTGCCTATTGCAGATTCAGTCTTCCCAGCCTGGTGCAGGTCTACAATTTTGTTTCTGGTGTCCTTCGACAGCTCTTTGGTCTTCACCATAGTGGAGTTTGGAGTGTGACTGTTTGAGGTTGTGGACAGGTGTCTTTTATACTGATAACAAGTTCAAACAGGTGCCATTAATACAGGTAATGAGTGGAGGACAGAGGAGCCTCTTAAAGAAGAAGTTACAGGTCTGTGAGAGCCAGAAATCTTGCTTGTTTGTAGGTGACCACATACTTATTTTCCACCATAATTTGCAAATAAATTCTTTCCAAATCAGACAATGTGATTGTCTGGATTTGTTTTCTCATTTTGTCTCTCATAGTTGAGGTCTACCTATGATGACAATTACAGGCCTCTCTCATCTTTTTAAGTGGGAGAACTTGCACAATTGGTGGCTGACTAAATACTTTTTTGCCCCACTGTATGAGAACCTCATTTGCCTTCTTGTTGTATGCATTTGCAGGTTAGTGTGGCATATCAGTAAGAACCTGGTCAAGGATCTCTTACAGAGCACAGTCATTTTTACAAACACCAGTGTATCACATATATGTGAATTCAACATGCATACAAAAATCTTCTGACACTGAACCATACATGTTTAAGGAAAATCTGGCATCCCTCCAAAATTGGAGACAAGTTCTTAAAGCTTATTAAGACAACAGAAGAAGGTTAAAAACATATATTGGGAATGATAATTAATAGATCAGGAGGAATAAGGATCACATATAAAACACAATAATCATGAAAGGTGGAAATGAAGATGCAGTGAAAATAACGTATTCCTGTTGAACACAAGCTTCAAGAAGGTTTGGAAAGACTGGGCTTGTGGTGAAAATATAAGAAGACACACATAAAGGAGATATTGGCTTCCGGAACAACTACAAGAGTTAAGTTAGGACAGAGGAATCTGTCCTAACTTTTCTTGGATGTGATGAAAGCTTCTTCAGAAAAACAGGAGAGAGAAGGAAAAGAAAGGGTGGCTTGTTCATTTGAGCTCTAAGACTACTTTTCCTCAAAGGGGATTGATGCTTCGCCTATTTGTCTGCTGACTTTTCTTGCAAACCATTTATCTATTGCTTAGCAACTATTGATTATCGGCTCAGCATGAGATGCACCACTGTATGTCTAGTTATCACAAACCACAGAGTGTGATCGTGTTCTGCAGATTAATTTAGGATGCAAATGACACGAAGGCTATTTCAAAACCATGCACAACTGACTTGGAAATCTTCTGTCTCTGAGTAATGGCAGAAAGAGTTAGCAAACCCAAGTAGATCACCAGCTTGCTGCTTAAAACATGTTACGTGTGATATACAAATGAGGTTTTAGATCTCCCTACAGACTTTCTACCTAATACGCAAAGTTCTGAAGGTGGAGCTACTGGATATGAAGTAATACACCTTGTTCAGGCTTCTGAACAAGCAAACACCTAATTTCTGAAAAAGATTCTTGTCTAAAGAAAATTTAGCAAAATCAAGCTAAATTTATTTAAACAATTCATTTAATCTGAATTTATTGAACAGGCACTAATTCAAAAAGAAAAGCTTCATGGGTCCATTTGGAAGTGTACATATTTTTGAAACACAGGCTTAGACTAAGATAACAAAATTCCACCTGAGAATTAGCACCACAGAGCATGATCAAATCACCATGTTTCTCACTGAGCAAGCGCATTTATTTTACCTTGGGTTAGGAGGTGGTCCAGGAGGAAAAGGAGAGATTCCACTTGGCATTCCTGGCATATAGGAAGCTGAGCACAAAAGCAATTTTGCAAACTTTATCAGTCTGAGATAACGTTACATATTAAAATGCTACTTTTATAGTGCAGAAGTTTTTATAGTAGTAGATTATAGGCAAACAGTTTGGGGAAGGCTGTTTTTTTTTAATTAAATAAGAGTTTAATAACACACAAACAAAGCCTTATTGAACAAAGTAAGGACTGGCTAGGAGCAGTCCAGTAATAAAACCCAATCCTTGGAATTTTCTTATCTGCTTCCTAGCAGAACTCCATGTGCCTGCAGGACCCATTAATACTTTTGTGGATGAAAGCCAGGTTGATATGAAATCAAACAATCTAATGTTTCGAAATATTCCATTTGGGAATATTTATAAAAACAAACGCTTCAGATGTTTATGACAAATTCTACAGCAGTAATAAACAACATGATGCCCTCTGAGACACCCTTCTGGCATCCGTACGACCTTATTTTCAGATTAAGTAAGAGTAGGATGCTTGCTGATAAGCCAAGTACCAGACTCTAGCAATCTTTATAAGAATGTATCCGCCTAAAGGAATTCTGAGAAAATAAAAATAATGTGAGGCTGCAGTGCTATGCTTTACTTGGAAAAATGTCCCTCTGCCCAGAAAAAAAGGTCAAAGGACAAATGGATCTGATAGATTTTATCTTGGCAGATTGGAAGGAATGAAATGGAGCAGTTACACTACTTTTTCTTGGGTAGCAGTTATTTTATGAATAGCTACCTCCAGTTAGAGAGCTATTTTGTGTAGCCTTGTCCACATTTTAAGAATTGCAAATATTTACCAGACCTAAAAGATAATTCTTGCCCTACAACACAAAACCTAGAATTGTACAAGCAAAATATTGGAAATACAATGAAGTTTTCCTTTTAATTTTTTCTACTGCATTCCTTAAAATCCCCTTTAATATGCTGGAAGTAACAATGTTGATGTTGGGAAAAAACAAATGAAATTTAACAGATTAAGTTTAAATGACACCTCCTATATGTCAATTTAACCTACTTTAACTGTACTTTAATCCTTTCTCATTATAGTTTATTACTATATCAACTCTTGTTTTATCTAACATCTAGCCTGAATAAATTTCTGGAAAATCTGGTCATTAATGTGCAAATTATATTCCTATAATTTGTAAAACTTTACTTTCGTACTCAAAGTCATTTAGAGGATTTCAAACTATATATTTGACTGACATCTACTGGCAGAGATAATGAACTTATTATGCATGTGCTTGGCAGTATGCATCTTGAAAATTTTACTGCTGAGAGATCTAACAAAAACAGATTTCTACTCTATGTAATAATAATAATAATTATTATTATTATTTCTACTCTATGTAACATAGAAACATATTTTCATATTGCAATTAATTTTTATTAAATTAGTGAACATACAATGTATTATGAAAATAAATCCTACATACCCTACAGCAGAAATTACAATAAAACTACTAACATTTATAAAAAAACATGAAACTCACATACTTTGGACATATAAATGGATCTTATGGAAAAAATATTCTTGGCCAAATTGATAGAATCAGAAGAAATGGAAGACTGGATAAGTTAAGGAGAAGCATCCACAGCAATGGTCATTGGCTTCAAAATATCAGGCGCAACCTCAACCCTTTTTAATGTATGTTCAGGAAAATGAAAACCACCATCAATGTACAAAAACTGTAACACACTGAGAAATCCTTCTTGTTTCATACGTATCCCTTCCATAGAAAAAAATCACCATTAACTTAACAAGCTGTTTAAAATATTTCAGTGGAATAAACATAAGCAATACTAGCAAAATGTATTTAAAAGTGATGTAACAATCATTTTCCATGTTATTTCTTCCCCACAAAATTAGATTGTTTCAGCTACCTATTAATATTGTTTTTCATTTGGTTATTGATACAGAAATAATCTTACCTAATCAACATATTTTCCTGGGATAATAACTGCCCAGGTATTTAACAGATTATGGACAAGAGATAATGTTGATATAGCTATCAAGAATTTCTTACCAATTCATGTAATACTTGACTTATTTCATTTTACTACATACCCAGAATATTTAACATGTAGTTCTATCATTTGCAAAACATTAGAATACTGAATTATTATTAACTTTTGCTAAAAGTCTAAATTTCTGCATTACCTGCATCAAAAACTTAATTAGCATTATATCAAAGAATTTTTCTCCATCCAATTAAACTAAAATTGATGATTCAAGTTTATGAAGATATAAAACTAGTATCAGCCAAAATGTTATGTGAGGGATGGCACCCTTTTATATAACCAATTTTATGGGATAGATTATTGTAAATAATACCTTCTATAACCTTCACAGATATAACTGAGATATCAGCCAAGAATTTTACAATGGATAAGGTTATCAAACTTTAAAACTAAAGCTATGAAGTTGGCCCAATCTTATTTATATAAGATATTCAATATAACTCCAAAAGTATGGCAATTATTCTATTTTCTTAGATCACTCTATAATTATTTCATAATTGGCCTTGGGGACTCTGAAATTTATTCAATTTAATAATTTTATAGCTTTCCTATAATATAATAGATGGAGCTAAATGCGTATCTGTATAATGAAGATTTCTGGAAGCTACAGAATTTTATTACATTAAAAAGTATCCATCAGCTCTTTGGCAGAATTAGTAGTTGCAAAACTAAGGAGCACTGAGTGTATTGGAAAAGGCTGATACACAATTTATTACTATTATAAAATATAGAGAATAGAATAGAATAGAATAGAATAGAATAGAAGTAGAACTGAAAGGGACCTTGAAGGTCTTCTAGTCCAGCCTCCTGCTCAAGCAGAAGAACCTATACGATTTCAGACAAGCAGCTGCCCAGTCTCTTCTTAAATACCTCCAGTGATGAAGCGCCCACCATTTCTGAAGGCAAGCTGCCCACTGGTTAATTGTTTGCACTGTTAGTAAGTTTCTCCTTAATTCCAGGTTACTTCTCTCTTTCATTAGTTTCAACCACTGTTCCTTGTCATGCCCTCTGGTGCTTTGGAGAATTCAACCTCCTTTTCTTTGTGGCAGCCCCTCAAATATTGGAATACTGCTATCATGTCACCTCTAGTTCTTCTTTTCTCTAGACTAACCAAAGCCAAATCCTGCAACCGTTCTTCGTAAGTTTTAGTCTCCAGGCCTTTGATCATCTTTGCTCTTCTCTGAACTTTTTCCAAAATCTCAACATCTTTTTTGTAGTAACGTAACCAAAATTGGTTGCAGTATTCCAGGTGTGGTCTTACTAAGGTTTTGTAAAGTGGTACTAATACTTCATGTGATTTTGATTCTATGCTTTTGTTTATACAACCAAGGATTGTATTAGCTTTTTTGGCTGCTGCTACATACTGCTAGCTGATTAGATAGGTGTCCTTTTACCCTTTTCTTGCTTATTTTAATTTTTATTTCTAGGCTGTCTTTTACGATAGTTTTTTTGGTAGTTTGGGCTATAGTTTCTTTTTGCATGAAGACTGATGCAAAGAATGAGTTAAGCAGCTCTATTTTCTCTCTACTGCCTGTTACTTCCTTGCCATCTTCTCTCTTTAGTGGACCAGCTGTTTCCTTGACTTTTTTCTTGTTATTAATATGTTGAAAGAAACCTTTCTTTGACTTTTGTTGCAAGTCTTTGTTCATTCTGAGCTTTTGCTTTCCTGACTTCGTCTTTGCTGATAATCTGCCTTAGTTATATGTCCCTCTTTTCATTTTTTGAACTTGTCCTTTTTGTCTTTCAGTTTATCAGAGAGATCTTTGTGCAACTATGCTTGTTTCTTCTTGATTTTTTTTTCTTTTTCAGTGGTATTGTGCTGGACTGGGCTTTTATGATTGCATTTTTCAGAGTTCCCATGCTTCTTTACTTATTTTCCTCTTTAGAATTTTCATCCATGGAATCTTTCCTAGGGTCTCTCTGAGTTTCTTAAAATCAGCTCTTTTAAAGTTTAAGACACTGATTGGATTATGTTCTATTGCTTGTGTTTGCATTATATTTAATTCCACTATGACATGGTCACTTTCCCCAAGGTTCTGGCATCTTCAATTACTCTATTACTTCTTCTCTATTAGTAAGAATTCGGTCCAGTATAGTTTTTCTTCTAGTTCTCTCCTCTACCTTTTGGATGACAAAGCTAGGTTGGTTAGGAATCTGTTTGATCTCCCACTTGCTGCAAAGTTAGGATTAGGAACAGATTGCCTTCAGAAATTGTGGGCACTCCATCACTAGAGATTTTTAACAAAAGACTAGACAGTCACTTGTTTGAAATGGTATAGGTTCTCCTGCTTGAGCATGGGGTTGGATTACTCCAAGGTCCTGTCCTGTCCTGTCCTGTCCTGTCCTGTCCTGTCCTGTCCTATTCTATTCTATTCTGTTCTGTTCTATTCTATTCTATTCTATTCTAATTATTCTATTCTTCTGATTAGTTGGGTGGCCTGTAATATACACCTATGGCAATGTCACTCTTTTTTCCTTTTATATTGACCCATATACATTCTAGAGGGTTTTACTTTGATCATGAGCATTTCTGTAGATATGTAGTAATCTCTTACATATAGTGCAACTCCACCTCCTCTTTTTGTAGATCTGTTTCTTTGGAACAATTTGTATCCATCCATCAGTACATTCCAGTCATGGGTTTCATCCCACCAGTGTTCTGTAATGGTATATCATGCCTACCCTCGTGTACTATTGCTTCTAGTTCACCCTGTTTGTTCCCAAAGCTTTGAGCATTAGTATATAAGCATTTAAGACTTTTATGCCTGTCCATGAGTATGTTTTCTGCATCGCCTACGTTGTTTGAGTTTTTCCTTTTTCTCATCACTCCCTACCTCATTGTTTGTTTCCTTGGGATTTATGATTGCTTTTGTGTTCTAGAGATTCTAAAGATTGGTCACTCTCCCCCACCCCCCAATTTTAGTTTAAAGCCCTTCTGGTGAATTGGGCCAGTTTTTTCTTTTCCGAGTACATTTTTCTCTATTTTTGTGAGATGCAGCCCATTTTTGCTAGATGCAGCTAGCTTGGTACTTTAGCCATTAGGCCAAAATTGGCTCTATTGTAACAATTAAAATTATGACAATAATTCTTGCAACTGTTGTCATTCTGTAATAACTGAAATACAGTGTCATAATAGCAGGACTCTTTCAGAGAAATAACCCAAAAATACATGTTTAAGCCCACAATTATTCACATATTATAATGGCTGTAAGATCCTTACTGTTTGGTGGCCCTGTTGCTTGGTAAGGCGGATAGGAAGCTGAAATGGTTGGTCGAGAAAAGACAGGAGGTTCGTCTCCAAACACCACAATCATAACTTGAATCAGTCCTATTAAATCTGATTGTGGCTGGAAGTTAAAGCAGAGAAGACAGTTATTTTTTTTCTTCTACAAAAATAGTTTGGTTGCTCATTATCTGTACCAACAGATTCATCATCTCACCAGCTGCTGAAAATTAGCTGGTTATCCTTTTCTTCTATGTTAAAGTTTCATTCACCTTAGTAGTCATTCAATTAACGGAAGCTGTCAAAATTTTAAAAAATAACATATCACTGGGAACATGCTTCATGACACTGTGAATTCACACCAATGAATTATACCGATTATAGGCAACATCAATGGTTATTTCAGTTGCAATTCTTAATAACACCAAAGGAAACAACGCAAAACTTTTAATATTTAAACTTTGTAAGATTCTAATATTATATTCAACTGAGCCCCAAGTGTCCAAGTTCATTTTCCCATTATATTCAATAGCCAGAGGAATATGAAATGAAATTAATATTTATATCTCAAAATGGTTTATGATTAATGCTTAAAAACCTTAAAATTATACTTACATGTTTCCATTCATGTAGATAAGGAAGATATATCCTGCCATTTGCATCGACATGTTTCCCAGTTTTAATCGTCATCGAACTAGTTGGCTTAACGAAACAGATTGGGGGATTGAATGGATATGTATCCAATAGCCACAGACATATTGGGATATTGTAAATGTTGCCTAAAGAGATTTTAAAAAATAATGTTCTATTTCTTTGTTGATAATAAATGGTACCATGATAAATTACTGAAGTGGCATATCTGTTACTATATTTAAGTGCATAGGAATGGTCTTGAGACACAAAACTGAAGTATTTTTATAAGCACATACAACATGCTCTGGAAATTAATAAACAAGGTATTATGAAAGCAAGTCCATTATCCCAAGCATCTGATACTTAGTTACACTGCATATAACAATCCTCCTCAATTTTGTCTGATTTTCATACTAGTGAGTTTATTTGCATTTTACCACACTGAATCTTCAAATCCTCCTCAGCCCTCAGAAACCAAAACAAAAATTTTAGATGTTCACTACCCCTTCCCACTTTCCATTATCTATTCCGGATAAATGATGAAGAGCTAAAGTGTTTGAGAAGCTAGTGTGGAGTGGATGAAGATGAGAAGGGAAAAAAATGTTATTTACACACAATACAGAGACTGGCTGGGAGTTCTGGTAAGGTAGGTGTAAGCATGCAACCTGTTCTGGAAAAGTAAACTTCTATTTAAACATTGAACCTGCATCAAATTGCTCGCAGAGAATCAAAGGAATAGCTCCTAATGTCTTTTGTAAACATGTCCCTGAAAACTGGAATTGTTATAATTGGTAACAGCAGCAGCAGCCTATGACATAGCTAACTTTGGAGGTAGTCACGCAAATTTGGAACAGATAGCCACATCTAACATATCCCAGGAGGTCAATTTCTATAAATAATACATGGGTAATTTTTTTTATCCAATCTGATTGGATGTAACTTGCCCATATTGTCATCTATTTTCTGCTGATCAGTTGTCTGAAGCCAGGGAATGTTCTGGGAGATTGAGATTATTAAAAAAAATGTTCAGTCTTGATATTGATATCTCAACCCAAATCTCGCCAACCCTCATGGCACCTCTCCCGTACTCTTCCTGATCCATACAAAAATGCTCACACGCCCTCCCCAACCTGCACAACACCACACGGATCCCCTTGCACCCTCCCTGACCCAGCTGGTGCTTCTCGTTCAATTGGCCACAATCACTCTCATGGGACTAATTGGATCTGGCATTCTGTAAGTTAGCCCATTTGAGAGATCTTGGCTCAAAAACTTTTGCTCTATGATGCACAGTTTTGCCCAATTGAAGGTTACAAACAGGCAAGGGACTTTTAGTGATATATAAGTATTAACATCATCCCTCAAAATTAGCAAATAAGCATCCAGCAATATTAGCATTACGACAATGATACTATGTTTTTATCACAGACTCCAGTAGGATTTTAAAAAGCATTGAGAATAATAGTACTATTTTGTACAAAACACTTGCTAAGAATTTTGGGACCCCCCCACTTTAAAATTTCAAGCTTTACAAAATGACTTTTTTCTAGGAATTTCAAAGAATCAAAGTAGTAATTTTAAACAATTAGGGATATTATAAACCAGGACTTGAATTATTATCTTTATGTCAACGCTGCTAACATTTGAATGTTCTTGCTTTGACAACATATAGAGATGCAGGAGGAATGTGATGGGCGTTAGTTAGACATAACAATATTGTAATAGTGTGTGAATTCAGGGCTTTTGAAATAAGAGATGATAAGAAATGGCGGGTTTAGAACAGGAGGGAAAGCCTGCATTTCAAACTAATTGGAGAATGTGATTTATGACTGTTAATTAGAGGAGGGAATTGTGTTTTGAGAATACTATGTGCTAAGGGAAGGGGAATCCAGATTTTGGCTTTGCTTATGTATGTGCCGATGCTATGCTGCTCGAATAAAGACTCTTTAAGGCAGTGGTTCTCAACCTGTGGGTCGGGACCCCATTTGGGATCGAATGACCATTTCACGGGGGTCGCCAAACAAGGCTGTCTGCCATTTTTTCCCCTTTTCTTTGGCCACAACCCTGGCACCCAGTGATGTATAAGTGGTTGGGGGTCACCACAACATGGGGAACTGTATTATGGGGTCGCGGCATTAGAAAGATTGAGAACTACTGCTTTAAGGTAAAGAATCTTTGAAGAGTTTCATTTGTCGGAACCACATTTTATTAACTAACTCTCCACATGACTTCTAAAACTTGCATTATTAGTCCTGCTGGGAAAAGCAAATAGAAATCAAACTGCTGCAGTAATGGCTGCTCCTTGGACTATGAATGAGCAAAGACAGAGCTTAGGACAAATGTCTTGGATATGGACTGTAAAGCTGAACCCAGCAGAATTTCTGCTCTCATTCCTCTAGGAAACAATATTTCTGAACCAGCTAAGTACACAGATGAGTTTATGATTTCTAAATTCTGCAATGTATTCTGCTTTTGTGTTTTGATATCCAATACACCGCTATCTTGGAAAAGAGTTATAAGAGTTATTATATAAGAACCTGCTCCTATAAAATTGAAGTAGTGAAATCTCTGGTCCAAGTGTTCTTATACTCTTTATCATTGCAGAAAGTTGGTACAGGTTAATAGCACATTATGAACAAACTCTCCCAGGTAAGCTGACAAATTCTGTGCTCAACATCTATCTGATCAGGATTCAGAGATAACTGCAACAATATAGTGAAGTTCACCATAGCAACCAGCAGAATATGCCAGCAATTACAAGCAATCAGATTTCCCTGTGCCATGAAAGCTCAAAACTTCTTTGTAATAGGGTTCTACTCAAAATTCCTGCCGTTTCTCATCACTGATTCCACTAAGTCATTGAGCTTTTTCTGCTATGTTAGTGGCTAAATGAAGTGTAACACATTTAAACTAGTTTAATACTATTGCACTGTTAATTATATTGGTATCTGTGAGCATCATAACAGACAGATATGTACAGGTTATGCAAAACATTCAAATGAGATGCTTCATAATATCTGGGAGCATAGATAACATAACTTGGAATCACTGTCAGCTCCATCTTTTGAAAAAACACGAGAAGCTCCTTCTTTGGGTATGGCAGATGCCTAGCTTTGTTTTCAAACCATCTCATTCAAATGCCTTGTATAGTTATATTAAAGAGGCTTGTATCTACCTGGACTTTGCCAGCTCTGTTCCAAAGTAATGCCACCTAACCGCATGAGAAGAGATAGGAAATTATAAATGGTTTTGCTTTGAAATAGTAATTGTTTAGATTGCAATAAATCTGTGTTTTCGTTTTGCTTTCACCGTTCTGACTGATTTAAAGCAATGTACAGAGGTATCTGAAATGCACAAACTAAATACAATGCTACAGAGTGAAGAATACAGTTTATGAATTAACTATGGTAGTCCTCGATTTATGATCATAACTGAGTCCAGAATTACAACTGTAGGCCATGCAGATGTTAAGCAGGGTTTTACTACCTTTTTTTGTGGTGGTCAGTAAACCAATCTATTTTAACCAACGGGCATGTTTTGCCAAAAACTGGCAAAAATGCCAAAACTCAAGATGCTGCAAAAGACTGTAAATGTGAGCCAATTGCCTTGTGCTGAAATGCGATCACGTGACTGCAGTGCATGCATGCACACATGGCCGTCAGAACTCCAGAACCGTGTTATATTGTCTTTTGGGGGGGGGGTGTCCCACTGTAACTTTGAATAGTTGCTAAGTGACTGATCATTAGCGAGGATTACCTATACAGAAACAGTGGTTTCAAATAATCTATGCAAACTGTTCAAAATACATACATACCTCTGTAACTTACAGGAATAGTTCCAGTGAGGCTCATCAATTCTCTTGATGAACCATCATTAAAAACTGAAAAGAAGCATCGATTTATTCAACATACAAATCACAGACATTGAACACATTAACAAAAATAAGCGTATCAACTCAGTATTAACACTTCATTCTGACCAGAAATAAGCACGCATCTTCTAGGAAAATAAACACTGTACAGTGTAAAGTGTTTGGCATGCCATTTGTGCCTTTTATAAATAGCCATAAATTTTTCACTATGGATTCTATGGCAACTGCAGTTTGCCAGATATTGCAATTCAAGAAATTTATACTCTTTTAAAAATGAATAGGTTATGGCAATTTTCAAAAAAGATTTCAAGCGAAATATATGCTCTAAATCAGGAATTCCCAACCAGGGATGCGAGACGATATTCCAGGGGCTGCGAACACTTGGGTTTTCAAAATTATAGTGTATATGCATAATTTGTTGCTGTTATTTCAAACTTTTGTAAGGGTTGTGAGAATATGTCAGAAGCTGTTATGTCCCAGGCTACATGAGTCCTTGTTAAGCTCAAGGAGAAACCCCTCTTTCAACAAGCAGGCTGGAACCGCAGGAAAAAACCAATCCCCTTTTATTATTTACAGACCTGAGTAAATGTCCAAGGCAAACAAAACACAGTTCACAGAAACTTGATTCCTTAACACAAATGGTTGCCTTCAGCAACCAGCACCTCCCACACCTTCCTTTTTATTATGCAGCCAAGGCGTGGCTTCCTAATGCCTTCTCCTTTGCCTTTGGAGCCACCCCATTGCATTCCTCTGTCCAACTCTTTTTTCTTGTGACGTTTACGTGCACCCTGGATATCTTCCAGCTGTGAGTTCCTCACTGTCCAACTCAGCCTCCCAGCACAGCTGTGTCTCAGCCTGAGCGCGAGTAAAGGGGCCAGGCTCCTCATCAGACTGTAAGTCTTGGAGCTCCTCAGAGCCTTCCTCTGACGTCACTCCAGGCCCCTCCTCCTCCTCTGATTCCCCAGACTTAGCTGTCGGGTCCACTGGCTGGCGAGGAATCACAACAGAAGCGTTCTAGGGGTGTGGGGTATAGAAAAAATTGGGAACCACTGCTCTAAATGAAGAATATATTATTTTTTTCTACCTTACTTGAATATTTTCTTTGTCAAATGAGCGACTACTTCTACTAGTAGAAATAATGACTACTTCTAGTATTAGAAAGCAGAACAAGATTGTGCGTTAGCTTCATGATCTGACGTCACTCACTAAAATACCTTAATCATGAGGCGAGCACATAATCTTGTTTCATTTCTTCAGTACAGGTAGTCCTCACTTAACAACCACAATCAGAAGCAGCAACTCCATTCTAAGTGATACAATAGTTAAATAAAACATCATGCCACTATACCTGACTTACAATGTCCGTTTTGTTGTGATTATTAAGAGAATCAGCCACAGTCATTAAGGGAATCATCAAGTGACTGAGACTTGTGAGTTCATTGTAGCTCCTCATTGACTATGCTTATTGGAAGACAGCTATGAAGCTCACAAATGACAATCATGTGACCATGGGATGCCACTATGGCCATAGGTTTGAGGACCAATTCTAAAGTCACTTTTTCAACGCTGTTATACAAGTAGTCCTTGACTTATGAGCATTCATTTAGTGACTTTTCAAAGTTATGATGGCGCTAAAAAGACCAGTCCTCTCACTATTATCACAATATCCCCAAGGTCACATGACTGCAATTCGGATCTTGGCAACTGGTATGTCTTTACGATGGCTGCAGTCTCCGAGGGTCCCGATTGTCATTTGTGCCTTTCCGTTCTGGCCTCCAACAAACAAAGTCAATGGGGAATGTCGCAAATCAAGATAACATGCCTTCTTGACTGCAGTGATTCGCTTAACAACGGCAAAATAGGTATAAAACTGGGTGCAGTCACATGATGCCTCACCTAGTGACTGCATGACTTCAACAATGAATTTCCCAATTCCAATTGTGGTTGTAAGACAAGAACTAATTTTAACTTTGAGGGGTCGCTAAACAGGGTAGTTGTTAACTGAGGAATACCTCAGCAAAACTATTTCTACGCAATGAAATAAAATGGCTAGATATTACTATAAAGTAGTTAAAAGTTAAAAAAAATCATATTGCAAAAATACGGAAGACAGCAATTTACCATAGTTATCCATAACAGGTTTGAGATCTTTGTACTGGCCAGTAACGTTGACAGTTTCCTGAACAGCCAGGTCTCTGTACTTGTACTAGAGAAAAGAAAAATAACATTTTAAAACATTTCTCACTAACAGCAAGCCCACAGATCAGCTCACTAGAATTTCAACTCCAGTGTTTGGAATCTTCTATTTCAGGTTATGACAAATGAAGTTCTATGACCACAACAAGCTTTCCCTTAAACATTTTTACCTGTGAAATTGTTCTGTTGGGTAATCAACAGGATTTGCAGAGCAACAGGGACAGTTATAATGGTATTTCATGATACAAATTTGAAATTAGAATGATCCCATTCAATTTTATTTATATGGAGGTCCAGAAAGTAAAGACATTTTCTAAATGAATCAACATGAGGTAAAGCATGTTGAAATTACATAACATGTAAGTAAAAAAGAGTTAAGTGCTTAGGATAATCCAGAAGTTGCAGAATTCCCAGCACTCCTTATTACTATTCATTACTATATGGTACTGGAAAAGGAATCTGGAGGTACCCGAGGACCATAGACTTCCAATTCTTAAGAGGGAAGGATATGGGCTTTATCCAATGGTGCCATTCCACACAGAGAATGGCTTCTACCACTTCAGCCTATTACTCATTTCCTACAGTCTTTGCTTTGGAGAGTTGGGCGATTTGCAGGAAAGAAAATGTGGGGATAAAAATAAGAAAAACTCCTGCTACATGAGCAGAGAGTTGTACTTCCGTAACATCAGAAACAGTTTATCTATTTCATATATACAAGAGACACATATAGAAACCTGTATGTGTGCAGTAATTATTAATCATTATTGAACAGATTAGCTGATTGTGGAGATAGACTGCAAACTATAAATACCATTTCCTAGTAAAACTGTCAGTCTGTTTTTTCAATATCACTCAATATTAAAACCACTTAAACTTATATTTGTGGACCAAGCAGAATTAAATAAGTATGTGTATGCAAACACGCCCATATTGTTACTTTGTGGTTTACAAAAACATCCACAACTTTTATAAAATGTTGATAAACATTGTCTACATACAATATGTAACAATCACATTAGATACATTTCTCTGCCAACCCTTCAAGATGCAGCATCCACAACAAATCAAGATGATGCCAAAATGACAACATTCATTGAGTTGCAGCATTCGCATGATGATGCCATTTACACACATTGTCATTTGCTCTTCTCAACCTATATCAAAGTGGCATATAAGGATTTTTATGTGCTACCAAATCCAGGTGATAGGGAGTGCGCATAAAAGGCAGAAAATCAAAATGGGGGAAACCCTCAGATATTAAAAAAGGTATTTATTAAAGTGTTAGAGAAGCCTAAAAGCACCACTTCTTACACCAAATTCACCTTTCAAATGCATGAAAAATTCTTTAAAAAGTTTATTTTTACTTCCTTGTATTTAAGTTAAGCCCTACTATGCAGCAAATTTCCAAGAAATAATCGAAAATAAGTTCTGGGGAAAGAAAGGGAAACAAAACAAAACAAGGGGAGACTAACTGAAAACTTGGAAAAGACAAACCAAGCAAAGGGTTGCAGAGAAAAGCCAGTGGCTATTTGGGTTGAATTTAGAGCTGACTAAAGTTTAGTCACTTTTTATTTGTTGATGCAAAAGCTGGTCTCTGGCGAGGAAGCGGCAAGCACTAGTGAGAAAAATGTGAAAGGAGATCCCTGGGAAGAATCTCCCGTCTCCAAAGGGAGGACGCTTTTGCTTTTGCTCTACCGCAGAGAAACCGGGCCTTCAAAGGGGACGACTGGGCTGAGCTGACTCAAGGCTGCTTTGAGAAAGACGGTTCAGGAGCAGGCTGGCGGTTTACCTTAACAAGCATTTTCTTCAGCTGACTCTCAGACATGGCCATGCTGGCGCTGGTGGCGGCGGTCCCTCTACGACCTCTTCCCGCTACTCTAACTCCCGGACGGACAAGAGCCTTCCCGAGCTCCGCTTCCGACAGCCTCCACGATCCGTTTCCGCTCGGTGATACCGCGAAACGTCACTTCCGGCGTCTCTCTCTCTCTCTCTCTCTCTCTCTCTCTCCCTCCCCCCGCCCCAGCCCACCAGCGAAAATAGTAATAGAGTTTTGAGTTTAGCCCCTCTGCAAAGCCAAAATCATAGAGAGGATGGCCGGGCGGTCCGATTTTACAGCCTGTTCTGGGTTGTAGTTAACTGGATCGAAATGGGGTATGTTAATCATTAAGGGTGACTAAAAGCAGAAAGAGATTCTAGTCCTCCCTCAATTAAAACAACAACAACAACTATTCGGTGAACTTCCTAACAGTGAGAACAATTAACCAGTGGAAAGGCTTGCCTTCAGAAGTTGTGGGTGCTTCATCACTGGAGATTTTTTAAAAAGAGACTGGACAACCACTTGTCTGAAATGGTATATATATAGGGCCTCCTGCTTGAGCAGGGGGTTGGACTAGAAGACCTCCAAGGTTCTTTCCAGCTCTATTCTGATCGATTAGTGAGAGTCCCATTATCTTGACCTATTGTCGGGTGCAAACAACCAGACCCATACTTGAAAAGTTAAGTTAGCTGTTTTATTGCTCAGGCCTATACACAGGAATCTTTTCAGATTGCACCTGGATGAGATTAGATAAGGTTCAACAGCATTCTATACATATGTTGTATATAGTATGTTTAAATGTATGTTATGTATATGTACAATTTGAGAGCAACTAAATTTCATTTTTAATATGTGCCATTGTGCCCACAGTAAAAAATGACAATGAAAGTTTAAATATCTACCTACCTACCTATTCAAGGGGTGTGTCTGTGTGTCAGACTTCACCCTCTCGACTTAAGTCCTGTTTGATTCTCCCCCCCCACACACACACAACTTGGCCAGTCTCTCTCCTACACTTAATCTATTTTAGAGGGTTGAAGGGAAAAAAAATGTAGGACAGGGTGCCACTTTTAGCTCCTCAATCAAAGTTGGGGTATAAATAAATAATACCAAGAACAATGTACAAATTTTAAGTGAAGCCATTATTGCTATGTAGGCAGTAATTTACTTTAAATTACATTTAACCACCCAGATTTGCTGGGAATTGAGTATTATATACATTTTAATTTTTACTGATTCTTAACTTTTTAAAATAATGGTTGTTTATTTTTATAATGAATATCTTACAATTTATTTTTTTTTATGTTGTAATCATCGAGAGTCACTTCTGGTGAGATGGCAGCTATATAAATCTGCTAAAAGAAATATAAACTTAATTTATTATTATTATTATTATAAACAAGCACAGCTAATCCCAAGGCAAATTCACAAGTGTGCTTACTCTTGATTAATGTTATTTGTTTTAATATAAGAATAGGTGGCTTCACACCCAGCTATTTCTGCCCTTTTTTTGTTAAAAAAAAGTGCCTTTAAATCAGCTGGCAATTACCCCCCTGTAGTTTTCTTGGCAACATTTTTCATCAGTGGCTTGCCAATTCCTTCTTTTTGGGGTGTTGAGAGAAAGTAACTAGCCCAAAGTCACTCAGCCTGTGTGCTGAAATTCTGTAGGATATTGTTAATGCTGATTCAAATACCAGTAATGCATCCATAAAATTGTGCATCACTTTCTCATTAAATCTTTAGCTCTGAAGATCATACTGTAAACGCTGCTAATATTGGATGTTTCTGTTCTGATGAAAATGCAGCCATTTTCTCTTTTAACATGCTTTTATTACTTTTAGAATTCATGTGCAGCAGGTAGAGGGGTTGGGATGTAAGCTCAGCTAGCCATAATAATAATGCTGCTGTGGGAACTCAAGGACGAGCTGATAACGTTTTGGCAGGCTGAGGGCATTGTACTTAGTTACTTTGTATCCAGGTGAAGGGAATTTAGTTAGGGTGTTCAACTATGTAGTGCTGATAACGTTGTTTCCTGAATAAATGTTATTTAAGGAAGAATTTTGCCTTGAAGTTCTTTTGATGGGTTTCATCTATCGGAACCATGACACATACAATGTAAAGCAAAAGATGTACATCAGATACCATTAGCTTTATTAATATCTCATTCACAAGTTTTTTCCATATTGTAATTTTTAGAAAAATAAGCAAAAATGGTAAAAATCATTATAGGCATACATAATCACACAATAGTATTTTATTAAATTTAGCGTAGCAAATCTTTTTGTACTGCTAAAAGCTTAGTGCAATATTAGAACTGAGCAGCCAAATACATTAAAACTTAACTACTGCATAATAGTGCATGTATATGTTGTTTTCCAGAAGCATTAATCAAGAGAAACAATACTTTGGTAGGACCTCCTTAATTTTAGGATGTGATAAAGCACAATAAACAAAGTACATCCTATGCCTAAAACAGAGAGAATCCTGTTTTCCTTCTGCATCTTGGTAGTCAATAGTGCAGCAATGTAATATGCTAATATTTTTAACAGCCTTCATCCAAGACTTTCCCATAAAACCTTAGAATCTATACAGAACACTTTGAAAACTCTGTTTAGACATATTGTGCCTAAAGTAATATTTGTGCAATATAATGTCAACTTCAGATGATTGATTTGGTAGTGTAAATGTTTTAAAAAAACATAAAATATCAGTTGAATAGTGAACACTTTGAAAACTCTATTTAGACATATGGACCCTAAAGTAATATTTGTGCAATATAATGTCAACTTCAGATGACTGATTTGGCAGTGTAAATGTTTAAAAAAACCATACGTATCAGTTGAATAGTGAACATTGATTTTAGACAAAACTATGCTGCTGCTTCTTTCTAAGAATTGTATATTATCTGAATACAATTAATAGTGTATGGGAAATAACAATCTATATTACCTCTGACTGCCTAACACCTCTGATTAAAATAAAAATTTGCTTTAGAGAACATTTGAATAGTACTATTGAAGGGCACAACATGATGAGGAAAAGGCAAAGAAGTACAGTACTCTAGTTCATGATTACAAGTAACGCCATGGCCAAGGAAGTAATACCTTCCTTAACCTAATTGTTTTTATCTATCTTTAGTTACCATATAATAATATTCACTGAAGTTTCCACACTGTGAGAAATTGATGTTGGACCCAGTTGGTCGGTAATACTTTTTCTGCAAATCTCAAATATTTTAAAAACAAAAATCTATGGTTCCCTGGTAGTCAGAGCTTCAGTTGCTGTTGAAAGTCATTGAGAGATGCAGCACTGGTTTGAAGTTTTTCAACTACGTTATCTTCTTCCACAGGCTTCATCATTTCAATTACACCACTGATTCCAAGTACACAAGGCATACTTAAAAATACTTCACTGTTTATATTATAAGACCCCTAGAAAAAAAAAACATGGACATAATATTTTTATATGTATCTGGATTTTACCAAAGGTATTTAAAATTTAAGGCATTTCGGGCTTGAATTCTACATATGCCAGTCATGTATACTTGTAAGATTAAATCAGTTTGCAAGTAATTGCACAATTTAGATGTGTTTTTATCTGAGCTGTAAAATCCCAGATTGACACTAGATGACAACAAAGAGGTAGAGAAACTAATTCTTTGCTCCTACTTAGTGATCATCTGGAGTTACAGTATTTCAAGTGCTTCACAGCATACAAACCACAAAAAACAAAAATGAACATTTTCTGCTTTAAATCACATTGGTTTTTTAAACCATATTAGTTATCAAAAGGTATGACTGAAGTAAGCCAGCAAAAAGACTGATCATGTTAGTGTCTGACCTTTATTGCTGAGAAATATAATTTATTCTGTTAAAAGTGATAGAACTGTATTTTCAACTTTATTAAGTATTTTAAAAAAGTAAAAATATAGCTGTAGAAGGAAGCTGACAGCAACCAACAAAGAGGAGCTTTGACGCCTGGAATGAAAAGGTGCTGGACTAATTCCTGGTGCTGCCATGATGGCCGCTGTAGCAACACAAACCATGAAAATAGCAAATATTCTGTCAGGTGAAAGTTGAAAACAATATTTCCACATTGGATCAGAGAAACCCAAAATCAGCTGGCCTCTGCTATAGGAGAGGTAGGACAAAAAAAAAAAAAAATGGTTAACCAGGTATCCTCCAGCCAAAAGCAAGGGGACCTGTAGATTCATAATCTGTTCTCCATTCTTCTTATGGTTTTTATCATCTATAGACTAATATTCAGTCTACTTCAAAATAAAATCAGTTTCCTGCTTACCTTGACTGTGGTTGATACAGAATGTATTTTCCTTTTATCATTCAATATAGTGTCAGTCAGATCAGCTACTGACAGACCAACAGACCAAGACCTTTGGCCTTTTCCTTTCAGAATTTCCATGGCTCTAGATATATAAAAAAATACATTTAAGAGTTAAAAAGACTTTTCTAGCAAGCAATATATTCTTTTTAATAACCACATATTTTCACCAAAACTGTTGTTATGCTCAAGTACAAATGTTAAATTATAGTTAAATAATATAGATTTGCTACTCAGATACAAGTGAACATTCATATTTAAGCTAAAATTCTATACCAACTTATATAGAAATCTCATTAAAGTAAGTGTCATTTGCTACTAAATAGGTAGAGGGATAGATGTTTTACCTGTTAGTCAATATCTGTTGATCATTTGTTAACTTATCACCAGGATGATTTATCACTGAATTAGAACTCCATGCTGCCACTGTATAAGACAATTGTAATTAATTTTCTTTTTCAAACATTTGGATAGTTAGATAACATGACTTTGTTTTTAACCTACGTACTTTGTAGTCCATCATGTCATGCTAATAGAGATACAATACTCCCTCTAATTTCTCCTATTAGCTATTAATTAAAGCAGAAATTGGCAAATGTTTTACTCATAGACTTCGCTTACCAATTGCCTTGCCCATTTGCAGCAACCATTTGAAGTTATAATGGTGATGAAAAAATAACTGCAATCCTGTATTTACAATTTTTGCAGTGTCCCTCAGTCATGTGATCACCATTATAATCAGAATATGCCATTTTGTGCCTGACCCATTGTTTATCTTTTCCCCCCTTGAGGAGCAGAAAGATTAAGGAAGAATCATAAGAGAGTAAGCAAGAGAATACACATCAAAAGGAATGCGCTGGCAAACATCCAGTGTATTTTCCATTGCATGCCTTTTACTCTCTTGTAATCTCCTCCTCTCCAATCTCTTTACTCTGTGAAGGAAGGAGAGAAAAAATGGATCAGGCACAAGAGAGATTGTTTAAAAAGTGCTGTGTCTGTTTACTCTCTTGTATTCTCTTCCTTTCCAATGAAGGTAAATATAAACATTAAGTCCTCCTTGCTAATTATTCCAGCACCAGGGTGAGCATTCCAAAGGGTGAAGAAGTGAAGAAAATGAAAGCACAGATGAATTCCCACTTAGTGATGGCTTTGTTTAATGACCACATTGCTAGTCCCAATTGTGATAACTAAACAAGGACTACTTTAACATTTTCCATTTTTATTTCATGGAAGTCCATCTTTATTTCCATGAAATAAAAGAGTATGATTTAATCCAAGTGGAAGAAAAAGACAACTTAAATTTCAACACCACAAAGTAAATTTGAAGATAAGAGAAAGGATTGGATAAAGAGACAAAAAGTGACAGAAGAAGTGGAGAGAAAAGAAAGGAAAAAGATTCCTAATAAAAAGAGGTGGGCAAATGCCCATGACAGAGACATTGATTTACTCTCTACATCTACAGCAACACTATGATCATATGGGAAACCCTTTTGATTCAGCAAAGTACATTGATTAAGAAAGATTCTGGGCAAAGAAAAAAGATTAAGATGGAAACTAAGAAAATAGATGACAGGACATATCAGAGAGAATACTTAAAAAAGAAACATGGTTAAAGAAATAGAAAAATTTTGGAATATACCACTCTAAGAGGGATGAAATGTTTTAGATACTTAAATGTGATTGAATTTAAGAAAAGTATATAAAAATGCTTTGAATCAGAGTTAAGGGATTAGATGACTAGATCTATTAAATGGAATGTCTAAAGATTAAATGTATTCTTAACTATGATTAAAAAGAATAAGAAATTTGAGAAAATAAATACATATTAATCTAGGAGGGATATATATTCCCAGTAGTATGTTATTTCTTATGTTTTGTTGCTTCTGTTTTCTTCTCTTCTTTTTTATTTTTTATTTCTTTTTCGTTTTTCTTTTTCTCCCCTCTCTTTTTACTCTTTTATCTATTACTTAAGAAATGTAAAAATGTGAGATGGCTTATATGGAAAAAATAGAATTAAATCTGTCAATGTAAATGTACCTAATCACTGAGAAAACCCTTACCAGTAAGAATATTTAAAACTTGGTGGGAGAAATAAACTAAAATAAGGATTGTAACAGGATTGATAATAAGGCAATCCAAATGACTGAAAAGAAAATAAATATACTAATATGATGATTATTTTTTAGGAATATTGGAAAAAGTATATACCTAATTGTCATTTACTAAAACAATAAAAATTGTATTAATTCAATGTTTGCAAAAAAAAAAAGGATGTTTTGGGGAAAGAGGAAATCAACTAAAATTAATATATGGAATACAGATTATAGAAATCAATTGTTAAGGAGTGTCTTTACAAATGTAACCCAGACAACACACTGTTTGCCAATTATTGAGTGACTTATGCTTGTTAAAAAATTAATAAAATATATTACAAAAAAAAACATTTTCCATTTTTAAAATTGTACCTTCAGCATAAATTTCAGTGTTTCCTCAAACAAATATAAAAGAGCTCATTTATGTTCTAATTCAAAAAGGAAAAAAAATCTAAAAAGTAGATTCCTAAGTCATACAGTAGTTCACAATTTTACCTTTGTTTTCTCCTTGTTCACCAATAATCCAATTTTCTTTACTTTTGCTTTGGGCTTTCAACAGATTTGTAACAACATATTGGAATCTTGCTGAATCCAAATTGCAACCAATTCCAATAACTCTGCTTTTAGGAAATCCACTCAGCTTCCACGACACATAGGTCATTATTTCTACTGTACTTGTGTTAAAAACATATTAAGAAAATGGGACAATTATATTTTAAATCAATATAAAATAATGGCATAAAGTGTCCTGTAAATATTACTGATCTTTAATAACTTTTGTATTTCAATTCCATTTTTAAGCTGAAGAAAAACTACACTGTTGTTTGGGCAACTGTTTGGGATTAGAGGGAAGTGGAATGGGTTGCCATACAGTAAGCACATACATCTATTCATTTATATGATTGCTGAGGAATTAGAAGTTTTACTATTTCTCTGTGAACAGCTGCAGGATATTAATAAAAGGTCAGGGTTTCCTGCATAATGAAAGCTTTAATCACAATAAAGATTAGATGTGAAAGGGCTAAGTTTAGTATTATTTATCAGACTCTGGATAACACAAACTATTGAGGTTTATCTTCACCCATTCTCCTTTAAAACACAGAGAGAGAGACTCTGCGAACTAAACAGGGAGCAAACAGTCTCTCCCCAGCGCTGATGATAGTACCTAGACAAGTAATGAAATGTCTGCAAACAAGCAACCAAGCTCAGAGAACAGCTAAGGACTCCACCCTGAGCTACAGATTGGAGTCTTCTATTGAACTTAGAACTGGAGAGAGTCTCCTGGGAGACCTCTGAGAAGCTAATGCAGTCCTTATGTCAACTATTAGATGTTATCTCATATAATTTGGAAAACAGCAATTATACGTTTTGTCCATTGCTTTTGTTATTTGGGGGGGAGAAGTCATTTTTAATTATATTCCTCTACAATAGCAAGCAAAAAAAAGCAACGTAAAACCTCTTCCAAAATCTTGCCAAGAAACTGTAGGATCATATGCACGCAGTCACAGAGAGTCAACATTGACCCAAACGTCTGCACACACAGACAAAAGCAAGCACAACAATATATGCTTAGCAGAGCCAACAACATCCATAGGGAGTCAAAAAGTCAGTATGTTTCGTTACAACGATGCAATTAAAGCCCTGCTCCTTTTGTATGCACACCAACACTCTATATATCTATATACTTCCTTCTATGGATGACATGAATAGAGCTCATGGTAATTGGTCCTAGTTAGGTTCCAGATAGCAAGATCTGTTCCTATAGTATTGCATTTTTAAATTATTCTTTCCAGAATTTACATAATTATGTAAATAAATTTTTACGGTTGCCAAAATTCCATTCAACATCAAAAAAATAAATAAATTCCTTCCCTATTCTGCTGATGCCTTCCTTCAAATCAGAATTGGTGCCACCCCCTGATTTCAGTGAGCCCTTCGAATAAATTAGGCAGTCTCAAAAAATATTATGTTTCTTAATATGAGGCAAACTGAAAAAAGTTCCATCTTTACAATATTAAACACCCAGAAAATATTTGAAAAGACTGGCTGTAAGTACAAAAATGGTAAAAAAAAAAACATTTAGTGATGAGATATGGGCTTATCCTATTATAGTTTTATTTTGGCTTAATACCCTTAGGTTTTTAATATAATATTAGAAAGATCAACATGATTTAAATATGTGAATTGAACTGCATGTACTAAACTGCAAGTACCAAAACCGAAATTGATGACTGACTACAAGCAGGGCTTTTTTTCTCACAGAACGCCCAGAACGGAGTTCCGGCACCTTTTTTGGATGGAACCTTGTAGGGTAGGCAAGGCAGGTTGTATGACATGTGTGAGTTCCAGCACCTTTTTTTTTTTTTTTACAAAAAAAGCACTGACTACAAGTAATATGGATTTATGGATTCATCAAGCATGGAAAGCAGCAAAAATATTACTCTTCAATGTTAGAAAAATAGCACAACCCCACCTTTACAGTCTTGGATAGTCAGTGTTCACTTTTGGTATATGAACATAACAGAAAGAATGATAATACCAATCAGTTAAGGTGTTAACAAATTAGGCTGATTTTTTTTTTTGTAAGCAGTATGCCATGGCTTTGTCCATGGGGTCGCGATGGGTCGGACATGACTTCGCAATTAACAATAACAACAAATGCCATGGCTCTGTTCTTTATTTCCCTGCTTGTGTTTGTTGGTGTTTTGTTATTTTAAAAGATTTGTAATCCTGTTACTACCTTGCTGTTTGGAGATAAGCAATGGAGTTGAATCATGCAACAAATCACACAGCCTTTATACAATATTTGGAATGAGAAAAACCCATCAAAGTTTTTAAATTGCCTAAAAGGAAATCCGCAATAACCAGTTCATTATGTAGAACAAAATAAAATAACCAGCAGATTTTTTTTTTTTAAAAAATGACCTAATGCTTGATACAGTTATTTTATGGCTGAGAATTATGACAAAATAACATATCTCCTAATCCTCATTAAGATGTCAAAAAATTAATATCAATTGTAAATCATATCTTGTGATTGAAACCTCATAAAATTATATTAACCTTTGCCATACAGTACCTGGTTGAGAAGCAACAAGCAGTACACTGTGTTGACTATAATGAGCTATTGATGGAATAAGGCCTCTGAACAATTCCACATTGCTCTGTACAACCTCCAGGTAGGATTGAGCATTGCCTAAAGAATTAACTGTAAGCACCACCAATTTTGAGTCCGCTGACATAGAAAAATCTACAGAAATACAAAGAATTGCCACCCATTTTTGAATATATCTTATTTTCAAGTATGACATTTTTTAAAAAAAAAAATAAATCGATGATAATACATGGCCCATTTCCCTGACTTGAGATAAATAGGCAAACATATCACTTCCAGCCACTTCCCGCTTATATAGTAAATAGAGGAATTTTTTACTAATACTACTGAAGTTGAACTAATGGCAAAAAGCCATAGAGAATTCAGTTTATTATGTAGTAATGTCTCTTTATACATAACCCTGGCTACATTCTGCCCTTTTCGGATTGCAGATAGAAATCTCAGGAAGAATATAGCACACATTAATATTTCATATATGTAATTAACTGAATATGCTTTGTCTGTATTTGCTGAGCTCTGGGATAAGTACATTAACCATTTTACATGTATGTAGGATTATCCACACAGTACAATCTATGCGCAAGACCGAAGCACTGATGTGAAAGAAGCTTCCAAAAATGTTAGCACTCTGCCAAGCAGGTGCACACTTCAGTTTGCAATATTGCTAGAGGACACTATATACTGTAACACTACCTCGACTAATTTCCACCTTTGGCAAGTTAAAGATTTCTAGGTCCATTGTTCCTCCTTTCATTGTAGCTTCTGAGCAGTCCAAAACAACCACCTTGTCAGCAACATCCTAAATTGATTCAAAAGAAAGAAAGAAAATATTCTTTATCAAAGCAAATAGGAATTGTCTTCTGAGAAGAATTCTGTGGGATTCAATCCAACAAGAACAACAGTTCACAAAGTCCAGCAGCTATTTTTTAAAATATCAATGTCTAACTAAAACTAAAAAGAAAGTAAAAATGAAATCCTAATGCATCTAATCGAAAATTATACTGAGTTCAGAAGTATTTTATTCTGAGATTAGATGAAAAAAATGTCTGCAGTAAAAGCACCTTTTAAGCATTGGCAATAAAACCATGTATTTAAAAATTGGATCAAGAACATGATGACATCTTATCCTTTTAAATATTATTTATTTGTATATAAATTAATGATAGTATCATTAAACCATCAGTCTTTTTCTTTTGTACGAACATTTGTTTGAAGAAGATTAAAACAGACCACGTATAGTTCAGGATAGGCCTATTTGCCTGAATTCTACTTATTTTTTACTACTAAGAAACGTACTTGAGGCATCAAAATGTTTATATAACAGCAAGTTTAGAGAAGATCAGTTAGTTTCCTATGCAAACTTACTTAAAATAATTAGATATTCCATAGATCAAATATTTCATTCCCCTTGTGTATATGTGACTGGGATGTCAAACAAAAGCCAAATAAAATAAACTATCCTGTTTTGGAAGGCATATAACCAATCAAACATCAATACGTATCTACTTACTGTAATACTGATTTCCTTGCAATAATCCTTCCTTTCTTGAACATGCTAGAATTGTGATATATTAATCACACATTCATACTACAGAAATGTTAAGCTTTTTCTTCCATAGACCAGTAAGATGCATCACAATCTGTTTTTAAAATTCCTCCATTTTCAATATTTTTTAAAGAATTATAAGTAAAAAACTGCATTGAAGAATGAGGCCATCTTTTCAGCCAAGCCAATCTATTTAATAGCTCTCAAGTCTTCTACTACAGGGGTCCCCAATCTATGCGCTGTGGCCCACTACCAGGCCGCAGCTTCTTGACCAGCGGGCCATGAGAATGACTGGCCAGAGTGTGCCCGCGTGCACTCCCCCCCCCACTCACGCTAGTGCCCACAGCGTGAATGGGGCCGCTAGTGCCAGGTGGTTGTCCATGGCCTGTTTGCACATGCGCAAACAGGGCGGCTAGCACCAGGGGTGTGCGTGGCCCATTTGCGCATGCGTGAATGGGGCCGCTAGCCACCATGGGGGAGGGTGTGCCTAGCCGTTCGCACATGCACATGGTGCTAGAGCATACACGCATGCGCGAACGGGGCCACTAGTGCCGTGTGGCCCTGTTTGCGTGCGCACACGTGCACTTGCCAATTTGCAAAGCTGCTTCCCTTCCCTCCGGGCCATGAGCCCAGAAAGGTTGGAGACCTCTGTTCTACTACTAATGAAATGCCTCATGTCTAATTTCTATTTTAAATAAATAAACCTCAATATCAATGATACTTTGAAGATAAGATAGTTGAATTAAAGGTAATGCCTCTACTTTCATAACTTTAGTTTAAATAGATATTTTAATACAAGGAACATAAAAATAAACTCAAAATGAATCTTTTGTCACCTGTACCTACTTGTCCACATTATCACCTATTCATTACACACTTCTGGACATGTTTCTTGAAGCTGTCACAAAAGAACTTCGTTCAACTAGATCCTGACAATTCTTTCCATTTGAATCAAACACATGTCCATAAAAGCATTTCTTCAATTTTGGGAAAAGGTGAAGTTGCATGGCACCAAGTTCGGACTGCATGTCAGATTGTGTATGAGAGTGAGAATTACCTTTGCAATTGCCTCTTTAGTGACTAGTGAGGTGTGAGGCCTAGAGTTGTCATGTTGCAAAAAACTTCCTTTCTTGAGCTTCTGAACTCCACTTAACTGTTGTTTCAAAGTCTGGAGTGTTGCAACAATAATAATGGTGACAGGTTCACAGAAATCCATGTGAATAATACCAAAAGACTGTAATCACGAGTTTCATACCAAAACTTGGGTTTTGAATGTTTTTCCCCTCACGGATGAATCTTTGTGATGATAGTCCATGGATTGACACTGTCATGACCCCATTGGAGCCCGGGTTGGAGGAGGAGGAGTTGGAACTGGGACCATCCAACAGGAATGGCACGCCTTCCTTCACATGTTTGGAGAGGCCAGGGGCTGAGGTGATGCTGGGGGACTGAGGGTGGTGCCTTCATGATAGTGTGGAGGTGGAGGCTTACCAGTCATTGGAGGGCCATTTGCTGGACCATTTGTTGAGATAAATAAAAGACTCTCTAGAGCAGGGCTTTTCAACCGGTGGTACACGTACTACTTGTGGTACATTAATGAGTGGCAGGTGGTATGCAGCCCTGCCTAGCCAAGTGTAGTGGGGGAGGGAAAGAGCCAGCACAGGCAAGGACTTACAGTGGGAGAGTCCTCTGGAGCTGCAAAGGCCCCAGGCTCACTTCTGGCTCACCATCCCCCATGAGAAAGGAGGAGGGTGGCGGACACAGGAGAGGCTATAAAAGGAGGCAGTTTGGGCAGGAGAGGAAGAGATAAAAAAAGCCTTGGGAGGAGGCAGAGTCAGCTGCACCGAAGGGAAAGAAGGAGGAGGAGGAGGAGGAGGGTGGGGGGAGAGGAGAGGAGATCAAGCAGGCTGGCTATGAGCTGATTTATAACTGCTGTGGCAGCCACCTGTGCTGGCAGCAGCAAACAGGCAAGAAATGCAGCGGGGGAGGGGTCACCCTCCAAGAAGAATGAAAAAAGGCAGCAATGGCTGGAGGTGAGGCACGAGGGAGGGAGATGGAGAGTGGAAGGATTCTTATGTGCTTTTGTGAATTTGAAGTTCTGGGATTTGTGCAATGTGGGCTTTGTGTTTTTAAGGAGTGTTTGGCAATTTCTATTTGACTGATGGCTGATGTCTCGTGTTAGCTTCTATTGCTCTGCTGTTGTTAGCTATAAGTTTTGCCGCAAGGGATTTTGAACTATTTTTCTCCTGAATGGATTTTTCCTGTAGCATTCCTATACTTATGAATGGACCCATTTGGGGAGTACTTACATTTTTTTTTCTTCCTTAAGTGCCGGCTGCAGTCCTTACCTTCCTTTCTAGCCAGTAGCTAATTCTTAAAGGGGAAGGTGCCTTTTTAAGCTAGTTCACTCAGCAGCTTGTCTTTTCTGTCTCTGGAGACCTTTCCTTGTTTGATCAATATATGGAAGAGGGAAAATATGGTGGGGATTCAAATTCTTCCTTCAGAAGGAGATGGGAATGAGAAAAAGGGAGGGAAGGGAAGGGAGGAAAGGAAGTCCCGTCTTAGCACTTGGCTACCAGCAGCTCTGCCATTGCTTGTCAAAAGGTTGCAGAGGGGGATCACATGACCCTGGAACACTGTGACCATTATAAATATGAATCAGTTGCCAAGCATTCAAATATAAATCACATGACCCTGGGCACACTGCAATGGTCATAAGTGTGAAAATGGTCATAAGTCATTTCAGTGCAATTGCAACTTTGAACAGGTTTTTTTGGGGGGGGGGTCATCAAGTTTTTTACACCTTGCTAGGTGGTACTCGAATATTGCCGTATCCTAAAAGTGGTACAATCAGTAAAAAGGTTGAAAAGCCCTGCTCTAGAGGCCTGCCTTGCCTTGACCACCAGGGTTATAACAGACACTTTGTTTCAGGATCATAACAATGAGCTCATGTTTTCTTCCCTTTGATAATGCCATGAAGAAATTTCTCACTTCTGTTCTCATAGCTTAACATGATTACTGGCAAATTTCAACCTTTGAAGCTTTCATCAGTAAATAAGGAACCTACAGTAAATTGCACAAAGCTCTGGTATTGAAAAACATTAATAATGTGACCCACACATTCCTGGGAAATGCCAAGCATGACAGCAATTTCCTTTTGTGTAATTCTCTAATTGTCCTTAATCAATTCATCAACCTTTCTCATTTGAAATTTAATGGTTACTGTTATTCACATGATCACACAAATCAGCTCTTCCCATTCACCATGTTTACATTTTGTGGCCCAGACATATACAGTACTCATGTCAATGCAATCATCATTATGAACAACTTGTATTCAACAGTAAATTTAAACTAGAGGGACTCTTTTGGTAGTCAAACATTAAATTATGATTGCTTAAAGCACACTGACAAGCACTTTCATGAACTATAGAAACACAATCTTTTCTCACAGTGACATCCCATAAACTAAAGTGGAACAGATGCTAAAGAACATGTCAAAACTTCTAGCATATCTGTACTGCCATCTGTTGGTGACCTATAACATTGGCAGTATTACTTTCCATTGAACCCTGGTACCTAATGCAACAATTTATCCTACAAAAACATTCTGCAGTGAGAAAATAATGCTTTCTTAATAAACATACCTAGGAATCCACTATCCATCTCTAATAAAGTAATTACCACCAGCCATAATTTAGAAGATTTTTATGGAGAACGTGTTCTGTGAATATGATCCCAAGTATTCCCCTCCCCCAATTATTTTATTACAATAAAAATTTATAAAAGAAACGAGCATAGCAGTAACTCTGTATAAAGTGCATACCTTTGCTGAAATAGCCAAAATACAAGCAAGGCCCAGATCTCCAGCCCCAACTATTGTAACTTTGCGTAAATCTCCATCATTTTTCTTTCCTTCTCCCTTTGACTTTCCATTGTTTTCACCTAAAAAAAAAAAGCACGTTATTTATATAAACAAATATGCATCGTCATAAATGCTGATGCTCCATGAAAATAATTTTTAAAAATTCCTTGATCAGCTTAACTTTAATTATGGTATTTGAAAAATAAAAAAAAAGTTATCCAAACAAATCCTACGCATGGATGTTTACAGTACTTAAAGGTATGTTTGCTGTGTTCTATTTACCTTATTCCCCCAGATAACACGCAAAGGATTGCAACGTGATTTTTTTTTCTAGCCAAAAATAGAAATATTGTTGTTGGAACTAATGGAAGATTTGTTCCCACACAAGATCTGATTCCAATCCAAGCTGAGGAAAGGGCAAAGACTTCCCTCTGTATGTTTCCAATTTGGCAAAGGCTATTATTCCACTCCAACTGTTCGTTACACAAACATTTGGTCGATACAAGCAATACCAAATTCAAAAATACACTTATAGCTTGGTCCTAGGCACAGCAGATTTAAGAAAGGAAACTAACGTGTCTTTAATTTTTCAGAAACTATATGGCATTGATGAATTTTGATCTACAAAATTGCCTATACATAGGTATATCATTTGAAAGTATTTGCTGGAATTCTTGTGTATCTTAAAATTTCCTTCTAATAAATATACCAGTAGTAACTCAAATTCCTTGGATTCCTTGATTAACTATTTCCAGTTCACACTAAAAGGACCAAAGTGTAATAAAAGAAAGGCTTTCCACTGCGCCAAATTTGTTCTAGATCTGGCATGTCCAACCTTTTGGCTTACCTGGGCTGCCTTGAGTGAAAAAGAATGGTTTGGGGCTGCATATAAATATAGTTAGGATATGCATAACTATCACTAAAATCACATAATATTAATAGTTATGATCTTTTAGGGCAATATTACTAGCTGTCCAGGGTCTTGTGCAGCCCTTTGGCCATGGGTTGAATACACCTGATCCAGATCCTACGCTTTGCTGCTATAATGTAATAACTTACTGATTTGGACTCTTCCAGGAAACTACAAAACAAAATTACCAAGATATTATGAATTATGCACATGAATTCCAGATAAGAAATTTCCAGGAAAGATGAATACCTTCAACAATTTTTGTTATATAAGAAAGTTGGTCCATCTGTCTGACTTCATCAGAAGATGATAATGCATATAAGGGAAGTTCCTCTTCAAATTTTATGCTCATTTCCTTTAACAACCCTATAATTTCTGACTGTGGCTGTAATAGATACAGGACAAATTAGAATTTATTTATATAACAGATATACCATATACAAACACTTTCTAGTAAAATTTTAAGATAGCCCTTTAGATATCTAAACTAAATTTAGATATTTGGATTTTCTTGTTTTTCTTTTGAAGACGTTTTGCTTCTCATCCAAGAAGCTTCTTCGGCACCTTTAGATCAGCTCCTGCCTTCTTCGCGTTTTGGAAGATGCCGGACACCAAGTTCTTCCAGAGGCATCTGAGTTGTGACACCACTTTTGTATTGTACGTTTTATGCGTTTTAGTCCTTTTCTGTATTTCTGTATTTTTATTTTGTTGTATTTGTAACCTGCTGACAGTTGGTTAAATGGTAGTAAAATAAAAATCAAATAAAAAAAGAATGGATGGGTGGGTGGATAAAAGAAAAAAAGACATTTTTTGAGGACAAAATCTTCATCCACTCCTGAGTAAGATTGGTTGATTTGACTTTGTTGATAAGGAACCTGAAAACCTAATACTACCATCCATTCTAAGTGCATAAAGATAATTATTTTGTATTCAGGTAAATTGTATTTTATCTTATATAGCAAATATTTATATATATAATTATATGTAGAAAATGATAGATGCTGCTAAGAGATACAAAGGTAAGGTATATTACCTTTATATAAATTTTAATAATAACTTTAATAACTTTATGTCATGCATTTATCTAATTCTTACATGGCTCCAGGCTTGTAGATAGGGCAAGTAAATCCTTCCGCGGACATCTACATGTTTTCCTACAGAAATTCCCATGTTAGCAGTAGGGTTTAGAAAACAAATGGGTGGAGTAAAAGGATAAGAATCCAAAATCCATATGCAAATTGGAATATTATAAGTGTTACCTATCAAAATACAAAATAAAAATGTGTTTACCAAAGATTCCACGTATATTATGCTTCTCCTTTCACCTAGCAGAGCGAAAGAGTCCACAACCCTTCATGACATGGATGGAAAATCAGTGCCCATCCTTTGAAATGTTTTGCCGTCCCCCTTCCCCAAGTTAAAGCTGCTCCTTAATTTCTTTTGATTTTTCCAGGAATAGAGTTAAAACTCTATTCTTCTGAAGAGAGACAGTACAGCACATGTTACATATGAGTTGTAGATTTGTTATCCAGTGAGTATTTACTATTGGACTTGGGTTAATTTTTTAACTTTTGATACTGAAAACTGATTTGCCGACTTGATAATTACTGGGTATTATTTGTTGTAAATTCAGTTTAAGATGATAACAAGCCCAGGGAGATCCCATGAATAGGGTAGTTTGATTTGGGGTGGGAATAAGCTTCCTTCCACAGGCTGCATTCTAAGAGGCAGGGTGTATGCTGTTGTCCCCTCCAGACTGGATTGATGTGGGGGTCCTTGTAGTTCCTCTGTGAACCACTAGGGTTTGTCATTGAGCTGGCTACTCAGGCTATTTAACTAAGAGGACCTACTGTAGTCTCCCTTGAGGTTCTTATCTCCCTTGAGGTTCTTATCACCCACTGCCCCCTTCCAGAAAACGTCAGCCTCTATAACATCTGGCAGCTCTCTACTGCTGGATTTCTTTGGTGGAGCATCACCACTGTAGCTTCTTCAGTAGGTCTCCTCTGATAGACCTTTTTGATAGCTCTTTCCTTTCTTAGCTCTATGATCTCCTCTCAAGTCTATTGCTAGACCTTTGGGATAGCTGCTGCACTAATTAGAGCCAAGGATTATTTTTTTGAGATTCCATCCATGGACTTTCTCTGGCCCACATCCATCCACAAACCTCTTCAAAGGCCTGCTTCTACAGCATTGTGCCAAGTCTGTTATTTTAACTGTTGCTGAATCTCCTCCTGACCTTCACGGAGTTTTATCTCCCCCTATTCCCCCACTGTTGCAGCTTCAGCTTCACGCTTAGCCAGCTGCAGATTTTCTTCTTGTTTTTCTGCTGCTTAATTTTCACCATTATAGCATAAACTTTCTTGCTAAGAAACTTCAGCATTCGGTTTACTTATTCTGTCACTTAGCACTGTCTAGTTATTCTGTCGCCGAGTTGTCTAACTCAGACAATGTGGCTTTTTGTTTCTTACTTCAGGCTGCTGTACTATAAATTCCTGCTTTTTATTTTATCAGAGCCATCCACATAAATAAGTAGACTGGGATGGAAGGGGTTGCAAAGTATTTCTTCCCATACTGATCCAGACCCTTTGCTTCAGATTATGCTACTAAAGTTGGTTTATTTTATTATCTGCTTATTATATTAGTGTAGACATGTCAAACACAAGGCCCAGGGACCGGATGCGGCCCATGAAGTGGTTTCATGTGGCCTGCGAAGCCATCCTGGAAACAATGAGGGAACAGCCCCCTCTGCCTTGTCCCTGGCCCAGGCCAGCTGGGAGCCAGTGTACAACTTTGTGGTGGCCATCTATGCCGAAACACATTCAGTCTTAGCTCTTCAAGGCTGTCTGGAAACAACGAGGAACCAGGAGAACCTTGAGCAGCAGCCTTGAGGAAGTGGGGCTGGGCTTGGTGCCGCGGGTGCTCAAGGGCCAGGCTGGGCATTTGACCTCTGCTGCCCAGGGCTCCGGGCAGCCCACACCACCAACACCCCCCCCCATGGCCTGAGAGGAACAGTGAGGCTCCTCCAGTGGACCATGCTTGGCACTTGCCCTGGTCCCACCCCCTTCTGTCAGAGACCCTCAGATCTGTCCCACTCCTGCCCCGGCCCCCACAGGCACCCTCGACACGAACGATGTAGAGCTGGCCACACCCACCCAGTAGGCCACGCCCACTCCATCCACGCCCACCCAGTAGGCCACCTGGCCTCCTGAGGGCAACCGCAATGCTGATGCGGCCCTCAATGAAATTGAGATTGACACCCCTGTACTAGTGGTAAGCTGTTTATAGCCTGTGATTTAAGCAACATATAAATTTTGTATACAAATACATTTCATAATATATTACTCAGAATGAAATATTCAAATACCAAGAAATATAAAGGAAACATTCTTTGAACTCACCCTGATATTTTACTGGAACAATATTAGTAAAGTTCAGAAGATCTTTCTGGGATCCATCTTTAAAAGCTGAAATTCAAAACGTTATATCACCAGGGATTTAATCTTTCCTTTTAAATTTCTCTCAATTTAGTACTGATATGTATTGTTTCTAACATTTCAAATTAGTTAAAACAGTCATTTATTTTATTAATTTTTTAAAATGTGTGTCTGTGTGTATTAAGGCACTGGGCTAGAAAGCAGGAAACCAGGAGTTCAAATCCTGCCTTGGCCATGGAAGCCAGCTGGGTGATTTTTGATCAGTCGCTCTCTCTCTGAGGCCAACCCACCTGTCAGGATTGTTGTTGTGGGGAAAACAGGAGGATGAAAGTGTGTTAGATATGTTTGCCACCCTAAGTTATTTGTAAAAATTATAAAGGTGGGATATAAATAAATCAAAGCATTATACAGACACACACACACACAAATAGAAATTACATAGAATTTCAAAGCATCACAATAGGACATAAAAAGTAAATTCAGCAAAACATAGATTTTCTAAACCTAAGGCAACATAATGCTATAGAAAATCTAGTCAAAAATTATAGGAATGCTAATATTAAAAAATAGCAACATATAAATATACAATGTGCTTTACCATGCCATTGCTGTAAAAGTTATAATAATAAAAGTGATCAATTAACTGCTGAAAAATTAAGAAAATTATACAGTAAGATTGCAATCCCATGCATACTGCCCAAATAATTCAAAGGAAACAATGGGTGTAAATCCTAATACATACTATTAATATGCATGTTATACTATTATATTATTTATGCAGAACATAAATGGTTAAATAATAGCCACCTATAGTATATTAATATTCAGCATTTATTTCACTTTTTATTTATTCACTTGATTTATAAGATTCCCCCAATTTTTGAAAAATGCAAGTTAATGTATCTATCCCTAGACATGAATTCTTACTGTAGGTGCTCATTGTGAACCTGATGTTGGGACACAACTCATTTATGTGCTTCAGTTCTTCTATTGTAAGATCTCGGAATTTATACTGGAGACATAAGAAAGACAATTTCAGTCATCTTAAACATGAACTACAGAGCCATGTGAAAGAAAAATGATTAAACAGCAACTCAGATTGCACAAGACCGTGAACACACATATGTGGAATTCTCCATTGAGCAAAATTTCCAGGGAATGTGGGAAAGAGGACATGAAAGGGTGATTTGATAATAAAATCAGGATCTGTGTGATTAAAACATTAATCTGTGTGATTAAAACATTTTAACAGAATTTAGGAGGATTGCAGACTTAAGTGGATTGGGAGACTCCAGGTGAGATGGGGGGGGGGGTGTCACAATACACTTGACCACATTGAGATAGGGAGAAAGTCAATGCTGTAGCTAGTTCTTGCAGGAGCTTATTTTGTGTGAGACTCTTATGACGACATTCAGGAACAGCCCTGTGGCATGTTTGCTTCAACATTATGAGCAGACCAAATCATGCTCTGACTGTAGACATCACAAGCAGCAGTAAGCAGTAGAAGATACACTTTCATAGCAAAGTTTGTATTATATAAGAAACATTATCCTAAACCATAAAGGAGTGTTTATGGTCTGGGCTAGACTTACAATGCTATCCAATCCACCAGTCTCTGAGCTGGCAGAACAGTATGTCAGCATAAACTGTCCTGTTCTCTATTCTTACTCAGCAATAGTAACAAAGCTGGTGAAGAGTATTATCTTTACATGCTGTAGGCCAAATTAAGGGAAAGGATTGGTGGATTCCCACAGATTTGTTTCCCCTCCCTCTTGCAAGTAGGGGATCAACCACCATTCATTCTCCTTAACACAAGATGGGGAGAGTCAGGTAAATGAAGTTGGGGCTTATAACAGTGAATTTAGTCATCATTTGGCCAGTTGCCTCTTAGAGCTTGTGAATGTGCAATGACATGCCCTTACACTCAGCTCAATGCTTCAGTCAGTATTTGTGAATAGAGGCTATTCTCCTACACAGTATCAAAACAAAGAGTGCACGGGCATGGAGAAAGGGCACAGGATGAAGTGGAAGATAATAATGCTCAAGCAATGTTCCTGATCCATCTTGGAAGGAGTTCTAAGAGCAAATGGTCTATTTTTTTAAAAAAGAAACAGCTAGGGACTTTAGGTATTTTAGCTCCAGCTGGGATTAAGAGAAAGATAACCTCCATGAGAACAGAGCAGAAAAAGGCTGTTTCTGTGATATGTTCATACTATGATTTGGGGACTATGAAGAACAGCATGAATAATGAATTACGTACCCACCCCTTTGTGATTTATTCAATAGAATTACAGGCTATTTTCTCAATAATTACTAATTAATTCCTGGGTCCATCAGGAGATCAGCTTAATAGAAAAGAGATAGTACATCAAACATGCCTGTCCTAGCATAATAATGATGAATGTACGCTTTTTATTCCCAGAACCAAAGAAAAGTGATAGGATTCGATGGTATAAATTATTAAGGAGGAAATAGCCAAGGTTTGAAGCCGAAAGGGGGAAAAAAAAACTCCCTAATGCTGCAGGGTTGAGGAAACCGCGCAAAAGCATGCACCATTTACAGTGGCTGACCAGGGAAGATCAGATCCAATAGCTTATGCGCCAACAAACGGGAAGAAATCGATCAAGCGGGAGAGGGCAAGGGAAGCCCGATCGAATGCAATGTTTTTCAAACTGGGCAACTTTACAAGGTGTGGACTTCAAATCCCAAAATTCCCCCAACCAGCCATGTTAGCTGAGGAATTCTGGGAGTTGAAGTCCACACCTCTTAAAGCTGCCAAGTTTGAAAAACATTGATTTAATCGTGGATTCAGGTAGTCGCTCCCTCTCCCTTCAAGCCAGGGAAGGCGTTCCAAAATTGGGGGCGCCGAACCTAGAGCTTCCACTGGCTCGCGCTACTAAAACTCCTCCGCCCAGTCTCGCCGCTTGCCTTGCTCAGCCACTTCCGCAACTTCTCCTCCGAGAACTCCATGGCTCGCCCCGCCAGTAGGTTCGGAGGCGCCGGCAGCGCTTCCTGTTACTCTCAGCCAAAGAGAGAGGCAGAGAGAGGAAGGGAGAGGGAGAGAGAGAAGACGGCAAGCGGCAGGGTCCAAGCAGTCGAGCAATTTGGCAGGACAGGGCAGGGCTAGAGGGGCGCGTCTTCGCGCTGCTCAGGTAGGAGAAGCAGCTGCGCGCAGATCTTCTTCTGGGAATGCCGAAAAGTCAGGCTGTGGCTCAGCTGGCCGTACAGAACGTCAGAGCGGATCCAGCTCTTTGAGCTATCTTTGTTCGAGTCAAACTGGGAATCGTTCCCCTGCGGCATTCTTCGCTAGACGAACTGCATATGAGCCCTAATTAAAGGACATTACCTGGCACAGCATTTTCCCCTGCGACAGCTGCCCCTGAAAGAGATTACTCGTGTTTAAGAGTCTGGCTGAGCTGTAAAATAATATACAGGTAGTTCTCAACTTACAGCAGTTCATTTAATGACTGTTCAAAGTCACAATGGCACTGAAAAAAGTGACTTAGGACCATTTTTCAGACTTACAACCATTGCAGCATCCTCATGGTCATGTGATCAAAATTCAAACTCTGCAACTGACTCATATTTATAACTTGCAGTGTCCTGGGATCATGTAATCCCCTTTTGTGAATTTCTGACAAAATCAACGGAGAAGCCAGACTTAATAATAGTGTCCCTAACCTAACAACTGCTGTGATTCACTTAACGGTGGCAAGAAAGGTCATAAAAAGAAGAAAACTAATGTCTCAGTTAACAACAGAAATTTTGGATTCAATTGTGATCCTATATTGAGGACTACGTGTATTTAAAGGCAGCCTCCCTAGCCAAGCGAAGTTAAGCACCACCTTTGAGGGCTACCCTGATTATTGTTGGAATGGGCTGCTTGGTATCCTCCAGGCATTTTTGACTACAATTTCCACAGTCCTTTGTAATTGGCTGAATTAATTTGAGCTGAAGGGCACAAAATTACCTATCTGGATAACTTTCAGAGAAATTTATATTGGTTTTCTTGAAAGCAAGTTTGGATGGAAATCATAGCATTTAACAAAAGAATTTGCAAATGGTGGATGAGAAAATCACTTGAAAAGACAAGCTGTGAATAAGTTCTTGTTTGGTTGGTTGGGTTGGCACTTACAATAAAATGTGACTTGCTAGGTTTTGGCTTAGCGTTGTAGGGACCCAACCAATGTAATTATTTTAGGGATTATTGCAGTATGTAATTCTGAACAGTGGTGATTAATCAGGATAGATTATAAAAAGAAGAGTCAGGATATAACCCGAGACAGAGTTTAAAATACAATTTTACTTATTACTTATAATTTTACTTATAACTGTATAAGTTAAATACAATTTTACTTATAACTTACAATGAAAAAGATTGGAAGTCATTTCTTTATATTTTCTTTTTCTTTTTTGCACTTCTAACTTTTCCCTTTCTTCCTCTTCTACTTTAGTTTGCATAATATTCTTTGACCTTTGTTCCTCTGGTTTCCTCCAAAGGAAATGTCTGATTCCTGTCAACTTTACAAATGATGGGAATAAACTGACAACACATCCGTTGAGTTCTTCAGCTGTTTGAAGTTGCATCCAGATGAGAAATTGCTTAGGTAATTAACTGTCCAGTATTTCCCACTTTACTGGTGCTTAAATGCCAGCAGGAACTTAATTTGCTTAGATATCCTTATTCTTTAATCTCAGTAAAGCTATATCAGTATCATTAAGGATATGGTGCTAAATATTTTTGGACCCATTTGAGAGGACACCTGGGGAAAGATTAAGGAGGAAGTGGATATGTTTTGTCTTGCAGGAACTTAACACATTCCTTCCCACAATTATTTTAAAATAAAAAATCCATGCATCTAAACTTTGGCCATTTAGTCACTGATTTCAATGGTGTTGTCATGGTTCCGACTGACGAAGCCAATGAAGTAAGCACAGCTGAGACAAATCAATCTCTAATACAAAACTTTATTGGGTAAATCATCTTGGCACTAGTAAAAGCAAAATCCGTTCTGGCTCCAAAATCAGTATATTAAAAGTATAGAATCTCCCTCCTCCTAATAGTGCAGGTCACAGCAACATGAAGGCTCAGGGTTGCCTGTGACCTGCATTATTTTGTTGTGTGAAGATAGCCATTATATATAAGTGTGAAAGCTGGTTCTTAACGCTGGCTAGAAGACTAATAGAATTTTGTAAACACTCTTTAGGTCAGGGGTTCCCAACCCCTGGGAGTGTGAGACTTGGGTTTTCAAAATTAGAATGTATATGCATAATTCATTGCTGTTATTTTGAACTTTTGTGTGAGAATATATCAGAAGCATTCTAGGGGTGCGATGTATAGAAAAGGTTGGGAGCCGTTGCTTTAGGTACAGGCTAATCTCCTTCCCATTGGATGCATTAGCAGGAGTATACAGATTTGGAAGAATATATTCATCTCTACTGTGTCCTGGTGGGACTCTACTTGAAATATTGCATCCTCTTTTGAGCTCCACAATGCAAAATGGACAGTGACAAATTGCAATGCAAAAGTGCTATTGAAATGATGAAGAATCTGGAAACCAAGTACTATGTGGAATGAATACAGGATCTGAATTCTATACTGAGTACAGAATCCAGAGAGTATTGTGCGGACATGATTGCTGTCTTCAAATATTTGAAGGACTATCACATAGAAGACAGAGTCAAATTATTAGATGCCTTAGGGGGCAGGGCCAGAGTCAGTATATTATAACTACAAGGAAGGAAATTTAGACTAAATGTCAGAAGGAATTTCCTAATTGTACAGCTGTCAGTCAATACAGTCAATAAAGTGACAAGTCCTCCTTTGCTGAATCATGCACTGAGCTGGGGACTGGATTAGATGACTTTTACAGTAATGTCCCTTTCAACTTTATAACTGAATACTTGAGTGCAATTGTCTTCAACCTCTGTGCCCTATAGAGTTTCAGACTTAATCTCCAAAATTCCCCAAGGATATTACTGAGAAATCCACACATCTGAAAAAAAAAATTAGATTTGGGTAGGCTAAATTACTATATTATGTGAATACAGCCTGATTGGAGCAGAAGGATAGAATCATGTTTGAAGCAATCTCTGTCATATCCCAGTGCCGTACCATACAAGATTGTCCTTGTTTAGTGATTTCAATTGGGACCATAATGGTCACATGACCATGGGATAATAATAATAAAAAATAAAGTTGGAAGGGACCTTGGAGGTCATCTAGTCCAACCCCCTGCTCAAGCAGGAAACCTTATACCATGTCAGACAAATGACTATCCAGTCTCTTCTTAAAAACTGAGGTGTTGGAGCATTCACCACTTCTGGAGACAGGTTATTCCACTGGTTAATTGTTCTAACTGTCAGGAAGTTTCTCCTTAGTTCTAGGTTGCTTCTTTCTTTGGTTTGTTTCCATCCATTACTTCTTGTCCTGCCTTCAGGTGCTTTGGAGAATAGCTTGACTCCCTCTTCTTTGTGGCAGCCCCTGAGATATTGGAACAGTGCTATCATGTCCCCCCTCACCCTTCTCTTCATTAAATTAGGTATACCCAATTCCAGCAACCGTTCCTTATATGTTTTAGCCTCCAGTCCCCTGGATGCTGTGATGGTTGCAAATGGAAGGATTGGTTTCAAAGTTGGATTTTTTTTACACCATCATAACTTTGAATGGTTGCTAAACAAGACAGTAGATAAGTGATGACTACCTATACAGGGCTATAGAGATGATAACCAGCACTTTGAATCAGGCCCCAAACCGTACTGATAATCAATGCAGCAGTCTAAGAATAGGGATATACTTTCAAAAGCTATCAACTTATACTTTCAAAAACTACTTTTCCAAGCTACCAACTTAGTTGTAGCATTATGAACCAGTTAAAGCTTCCAAATCATCTTCAAAGGTCAGCCTCTGTGGTGTGCAATGTAGTAGTTCAGTAATATGATTAGAGGATAAGTAACTGTCAACAAAGCATCTTGCTTAATATAGAACCACAACTGACGCATTAGCTAGAGTTTTATATAGTCTTGTCTTGGACAATTTTTGATAAAACTCATATAGAATAAATGCTTAACAGACACAGCTGAAAAGAACTGGGAAGAAATGATATATTAAAATTGGCACCCAAGATTAAGTAGGATGTAATCCTTTATACCAGGAGTTCCCAACTGTGGCAACTTTAAGACCTGTGGACTTCAACTCCCAGAATTCCCCAGCCAGCTGGAGTTGAAGTCCACAAGCCTTAAAATTGCAAAGGTTGGGGACCCTTGCTTTATACCACAAAGACAAAGGCTTTGAGGCTATTATATTTTCAGGGTATGGGCTGCCATCCATAAGGAGCAAAGGAAGAGTTTTACAGAACTCTAAATCAGCAAAAAATAAACAAACCTAAATCTCTCCACAAACACTGAAAAGCCAATATCCTTAATAAGAGCAACAAAAAGTTTATGTTGCTGAAGGAAAAGAGCAAGAGACGTTTAATCATAGCAGAAACAGCAGAGAATTAAATGGAAATAGGAGCCAAATAAAGCAGAATTACAAAGCTGAATCAATTTGACGCACAACATCATCACTTGGGGTCTTAAGTAGATTTAGATTCATAATGAAAGGCCAAAGTCAAGGCAAGCAAACAGAGTTATGTTTATTTATCAGAAAGTGAATCATAAACCAGGCCCCTAAGGCCAAATGTTTTTACCATTTGTGGGGCCGGTGAGGTGAAAACTATGAAACAGGTGCCTCCTGTTCTGTCATTATTTTTTAATGACATTGATTATACCCCTTTTAAGCTGTTTTCCAGGAAGGGAGTTGCATATTATCTTTTTTATCCCCTGTCAGATTAAAGATTTGATATCTCCAGCAGCATTTTTCTGTATTGTCTGTCTCATCTGGTTTTAAGATTTAAGATACTTTGTATTTCTTTTCATTTTTTTTTTTGCTTAGGTTCTTTACAGATTGTACAGAAAAAAATGAGAAGAAATACAGATTGCGTTTGTTCTGTGGGTTTGTCTGTTATTCAATATTGTATGCCCTGATCTTTTAATGATAAACTAAAAATAAACTGAATAATCACAGTCTGTCCTTTTGCACACATTGCAAAGTGGCAAGGTTTCTGGTTCAGACAGCATGGAACTGAGCTGGAGAGCTAAAAATGGTTTTACATTTCTTCCCTAAAAATGGCCTTGAAAAAGAAAAAAAGGAGAAATATTATCTTTTCAACCTTCCCCATACACACACACACACACCAGAATTTGTGCAGAGATGGTTCAGGCCAGACTGCCAAAGCTCAGATAACTTTCAATATGGTGCTAGGAGCAACAAAACCAACAGTTCTTGAACTAAACTGTCTACTGGCCTATAAATCCTGATTCTCATTCATTCGATTCTAAATATCTCCTGTAACTTTTCTCCTATAACTCTCATTTTATTTTTTCCATGGCCATTTCTTTTCATACCCATCCTGCTAGTTTCTTTTGATGAAAACATTGTGCAAAGTGCAGAAAAGGAGTAGCAAGTAGTAAGCCAAAAAAATTAAGGCTTGAGGTGTTATAATAGATCCTTAAAGACCTTATACAGTTCAGACTATTGTCACAGTAAGAATTACACTTAACTAGCTGGAAGCTTGATTTAAATTCTATTAAAGCATACTCAGCACACACACACACACACACACACACACACACACACACACAAAATTCACTATTCATACACTACACCAGTAGTGGTGAACCTATGGCATGGGTGCCAGAGGCGGCACTCAGAGCCCTCTCTGTGGGCACGTGTGCCGTCGCCCCAGTCCTAGGCCTTCAGCTAGGTTTTATAAAACCTTTTTGCTTTAGGCCTCTGCTGCCGTGTGCAAAAAAAAAGGGGGGGGTTCAATCAGTCAATTTCAACTTCTCGCGGGAAAAAAAAGATCTTGCAAAGTTGAAATTGATTGATTGAACTTTTTAGTCCAACCCAGTCTGCCATTACCACCGCAGCCACGCCCACCCAATGGGCCACACCCACCCGGCACTTGATGATGCATAAGTGGTTTTGGGTTGCAGTTTGGGCACTCGGTCTCTAAAAGGTTTGCCATCACTGCACTATACCTACCCAACTCTTCCTGTAATTGGTGAGATAAAAGGAATAGGAGGAAGATCAGCTTTTATTTCTTGAGAAGAATGGAGGCTAATTTCAGTTTTGAATTAGAATTCATTCATTTAATATTCATTTAATATTTAATATTGACAAATTAGATGCCCCTGGCTTTGTGCTCTACCCATACTGCCTCACCAGCATCACATATATCTCTTATATAGCAGAGCATCATTTGATGGTTGTTTATATTAATGAACACATATTCATTCTTGTTTTGGTGTATCTATAATGTCTCTACTTATCGGTTCAGAAATTCACGACCTGTCATAATACTGAGCGTGCTACTTGAGATGCAGATGTTTATCACTGTGGTCTGATATTTGGTACCAGACTTCAAGACTGTCATCTGCTAGTCCTTAATAGTATAATAAAAATATGTATGTATGTATGTATGTATAAATACAGATGTACATACAGGAGCATCTGAGAATAGTTTAGAAAAGTGAAAGCCTGCATCAACATAACTGAGGCCTGATCTATTTTTATGTGTACATCTGATATGTACATAAAGGTAAAGGTAAAGTCTTCCCCTGTCTAGACATGTCTGACTCTAGGGGCAGTGCTCATCTCTGTTTCCTAGCTGAGGGAACCAGTGTTGTCCAAAAATTCTTTCCATAGTCATAGGGGCAGCATGTCTATACCCTGAGGTGCACCGAATGTTGTTACCTTCCCACCAAAGCGGTTCCGATTTGTCTACTTGCATTCGCTTCTTTCGAACTGCTAGTGGGGCAAGTAATGGGAGCTCACCCCACCGTGCGGTACTTGGGTCTCGAATCTGGGCTTTCAGCTTTCCAGCTGACAAGTTCAGCGTCTTTAACCACTGAGTCATTGTACCCCAATGATACATACACATACGTATATACAAATAAAGCATGTAAAAATAAAGATATTACATAAAGGATATTTTATATATAATGTTTAGGTATATCTTATTTATCCCAGGGGAAAAAACCTACAAAAGGCAGTTTTATTTAGAACATCTTACTTCCTGCAGGGATACTTGTAACACCATCAGACCACAACTTCTGCCTATCCCAGATCCTTGCAAAGGATTCGATAAGTGGAAAAAGTGCCAAATCCAATCTGAATATCTGGCTGACAGTGTGACCAATCACAATTTATTAAACTCTGGGTAACTCACAATAAACAAATTGCAGTAAATTAAAAAATAATGATAAAAGATGGAAGCACAATGAAGTGAGGGCCTAACTTTCCTCTGGGTGAAAAATCCTCTTCCATTTAATAGTCCAGTATAGTTTGCACCTTCTAATGGAAAGTATTTTATACAATCTAAAAAGAAACTACATATTTTGAGGATCCAATGCCCTCCAAGCACTAAGTAATACTAATAATTTGATTAAACTGGTTTTATACCAAAAATATTCATGTATCTCTGCCCTTTCAGGCCAAGGAACCCATGTCACGAGAAATGTACTTTTTATATTCTTTTCATTTGTACAAGCAGCTATTTTCCTGACTTACAAATTACATGTGATCTGATATATAAAAAAAAACTAACAATGACTCTGCCCATCAGTTCCATCTCGGTACTGCCTTCACACTGCTGCAGACAGTCTGGTTTAAGCATATGCCTAGTTACTGTGAATCTGATCTGATGAAAAGCTTGCACACTTTACTGGGAAATCTAGAATTGTCCTATGAGATTTATTGGCCAGATACAGATTTGAGGTCTTTAATTTTGAAGGACAGTATGTTTGTTGTTGTTTACTTCCTTGTAAATGTTTTATGTGCTATTAAAATAAAAGCTTCATTAAAAAGGGACCGTTAACCTGCTACCTGATTTGACAATTCTAATACTTACCTACAACACTTTTGATTCCATCAGAGAAACTCTTGTTGATGTCAGTCTGCTTGGAGCAATTGTTCTGTAACAAGTGATGTCACAGTCAAGTTCATTGCATAGGCTGGTTCATCATAAACAGCCATCAAGCCAGAGTAGTGAGCTACTTAAAAACAGTTGAACGGTAATTTCCATTTCAGTTCTTTTTTTCTTTAAAAACTGTTCATACCAAATCACATAGGAAAATCCTGTGAGAATTTATACAATGATTGTCGTTGGTTGGCTGTTATTCCTTCTTGCTTTGCATCTAATACACAGAATTCCAAAAGCTAAGGTGAGTACATTTTAAAATATGTTTGGAATTTCACCTAGGATATTTTAGTTGCAGAAACAAAGGAACTGGCTGGGGCTGTTTTTTTGTGGGATGTTACTGAAAATATGTATAGAAATTATATCAAAAGCAAAATTATTCATAAATCTTATTTCTAAGAGGAGAAAAGTATGCCAAGCTATTTTAAATATTCTCACTTCATGAATTACTGGATCATTTGACAGAAGGGTGACACTGTCAATTTATTAACTATTTACTCCTTCTACTGGAGCACATTTTTTATTATATTTTTGCTGGTTCTGGAGTCATGCAAACATCCATTTAGGTCCATGTACCGCTTGCAACTAGCAGTGACCCAAACCATGACGCAAAGGCATCAAGAGTGTGGCAATATACTATGTGTACATAATAGTTGTTGCAATGTAGACAACAGTAGGTTGGCTTGAAGGTAGTATGAAAAATTAAAGGTCTTGGCTTCCATGATATAGCATGACAATGCTTGAGACAAATCTGGTCTGTGGTTACACAGGCTACATTCCATGTGGTGTAGGAGTAATTAAGACTGGTAACCTAGTCCAGTGGTTTTCAACCTTTTCTTCACCATGGATCCTCCTTTAAATATCTTTTGTGGCTACAGACCATGGCCATGGACCTTCAAGACTTAACTCAAGATTTAAATCATAACATTTCTTCAAGACTTTGTGGACTCCCTGTGATGAGACCTAGTCTATACCTTAGCTACCTTCCTAAAAAGCATTATAAGAAAGTTGCAATTGACTAAAGTGGTGATGTTCAGTAGAGTTTGGAATCTCTGAGCTTCTCTGGTGATGTTCAGTACTTGTGGAAGATTACAACTTGAAATGTAAAAAAAAGTCTATACAAAAGAAAACATATTAAAAGACAAAATTAAAGAAACAAAAATAGACATATCAATGAAATTATAGGAAAGGAGAAAGGTATAATAGATCTGAATGAAGATGCCCTGATCTTGCAGACAGGAGCTGAATATTTGCAGGAAGTTAAGGTACAGTTTAATTAGAATGAGAGGGCTAAATGTCAAATATATGAATTGGTGTTACCTATGTTTGTGGCATATGTTTGTTATAGGAACATATGAATGTAGCAATCCATAGACTGAAGATAGTTGCATATTATGTAACAGTAATGGAAATACCTTAAAGTAGTTTTGAGAAAAAATGTGCAGTGTTCTGAAGGAACACAGTCAGGAGAAAGAAGAAATTCTGATAGTGGATTGTCAGGAATGAGATAAAAATGCAGAAAAAGTGGGCCATTCAAGATCTAAGAAAGAACGAGAATGGCAACTGAGTATCTGTTGGAAGTAAAGCATATAGGAGAATAAATCAAAGATTTAGCAAATTGTTCAATACTAACTGTACAACATAAAACAACAACCAAAGAATTAATGCAAAACAATGCAAAAGAAATGCTTCTAATCTTAAAGTTATATTGGTTGGGAATGTAAATTTTTTATAAAACTGATATTGTAAGAATCTGAATGATTTGCATATATTAAAGCCTGAATGATGAGCATGGATCAGAACATTAATAAATCAAGGCTAGGGTTTTGAACCAGTGTTTGACAGATAATGGCACGAACAATTGCAAGTTATTTATAAATTGCTAAAAACTGAAGCATTGTTCTTTAAAGAGAGGTAATAACCAGATTTATTATGAAATAAGCTGTCTAAATTTCTCCAGGCTTGCAAAGCCATAAAGCAGATTAAGTGACATATATGGTTCATCTCTCCTATTCTTAATAAAGAATAAAATAGCCCATTCAATGTAAATGCAAAGTGCACCTGTGCAACATTCACTTCTTTATGCTGTTATGTTACTTTTTCACAGCAAATTTTATTCTCTTAACTCTTGAAAGAATGAATGGAAGATGAGGACCACTGTCCATCTTCTGCTTTGTGACTATCTTCAGCCCCTTTTCCTTCCTTTGAAACTTTGTTGGAGGATCAGGAAATGCCTTTGAACAATTATGTTAGGGCTATCAAGAAAGAGTGAATAAGACCCAGTTTAGAAGAGACATAGTCTTGGCAATTGTGGTTGAAGTTGTTTTTGCAAATGTTCATGCATACTTAGAAAAGGTGGGGAAGTCCTCCTCAAAGCAGGCATGCTGAACTTCAGGGGCATGGAGCACTTTGATTCTTCAAGTAGTGGTTTGGGTATACATGGAGGCATCTGCGTGTAAGGGTTCTTTGCAAAACACTTTTTGAAGTGGCTGAGTCAGCGCTGTTGCTTAGGTGTGTTGTATGAAAAAAGAAAACTGTCTTTGAATCTTCCCATAATGAGCAGTGAGAAGTGCAGTAAGATAAATAAGTTGAGTTCTGGAAATTGCTACCATTTCTGTGGTGAATATTTTGAGATTAAAACAGTTTTAAAGGAAAGACAAATATTTTAAAAGTATTTATTTACAAGCATGGAACTGGAATTGAAGAGGGGGGAAGCGTTGTCCATTAAAGACTGGCCATTAACCTTAACCATTAACAGCAATCAACAGAGTCACCCATGACTCATAAGGTCTCCATCTTCTGATCCAGAAAAAGAGGTCTGGCTGTCATTGGATGTTTCACAAGAAAAGTATATGAGGCACCTATTATTTTTTAATCAAAGATTAAATTAATGGACGGGCAGAAGAAAATATATAATATAACTCTGAAATTCATTAAAAAGCCTGATTTATATCTTCGGCGTGAGCAAATATTTGCAGACTTGGCCGTGGTTATCTTAAGACAAGCATTTCCCATTTATCTGCTCTTTTTAAAAAACATATTTCTGCAAAAAAGAAAAAGTCTTTTGTTGAGGATAAAGCATAGCAGTCTGTCTATTAACTTTAGTCAGCTACATTGTTTCTTTAGACCCCGATAACCAGAAATTGCTTATCTATCAATGCAGAAGAAAGAAAAAGAAAAGAGCTCAACTTTTTTTAATGCCTTTATAAAAGGCATCTGGGGAAGAAAAGTGAACATCTGAAAGGGTGTCACAGAGAAGAAGGCTAAGACTTGTTATCTGTCGTTCCCAAATGTAGGACTCGGAATAAATGGTTTCACGTTGGAGGAAGGGAGGTTTCTGACTGTAAGAACAATTCAGCAGTGTAACTAATTGCCTGTAGAAAGGGCGAATATGTTCAAGCCAAAGCTGGATAGCCATTGGTCAGGAATTGTTTTAATCAGGGACCAAATAACCCTTTGCAATCCCAAGTTTCTAACAATGATTCCAAAAGAGAGGAATGGGTACTGCCTTTATGAGGGAGTAGACAAGATACAGAGGCCTGGATTTAAATTTTGTTTTGATTTAGAATTGGAGACAGGACCTACTTTTCTCCAAAATTTACAATTAAGAATTACCAGCATTTTGTGATAGGCAGATCTCATAAGTTATCTGTATCTTGCATGAAATCTTATGTAACATTTTCCGTTTGTTTTTAAAAAAATGTTTTTAGTATCTATGGTATCACGAAAAATCGTGGTGCATATTGGCTGAAAAGAGGGCTGACTTCTGGTTTACAGAATGCTCTTTTTTCAGCATAAGGGAGAGACTTGCTGGTTCTTTCTCTCTGCAGCTTTTGCAACGTTCTTCATAGTTTGAGACATGCAACCCATCTTACTAGATGTTTAATTTTGCGTTTTCAAAACAATGTTGTTAACCTGCACATTTGTAAAGATATTAAACTTGAAAGTATGTGAACGATGCTTGGGGAGATTTTAGAGAAAGTTTCCAGAGGTCAAGGATAGATTTCAGTGCCCTGTATAGGATTTTCTTTTTTTTAACCTTCCTATCCTGGGAAATAAACGAAATAAAATAAAAGAGGGGAAAAAAGTACATGATGCAGATAATAATTGATTCAATACAACAATATTAAATAATTTCATATAGACTTTAGATTTCAGTTTCAATAGGATAGAATAAAATATAATTACTGTATAGTTGCAAAGCAAGCAAGCAACAAAGAGAATGGCTGAACGTTTATATCTTCCCAATTTAAATTCCAGTTAGTATCTTGGCCTTTTGGCCTGAGTTAAACTTCTTAGTTTAGTTCCTTTTCTGTATGAACACTGATAAAACAATATATGTTGTTTCTTTCATCAAATGCTTGAGTGAGATCTTCTGTATTTGGTTACAGGGGGAACCAGCAAAGAACGAAGGTGAAAACAAACCTTAATTGGCATGCTCCCTTAAACAAACGTAGCCTAGGACAGAGTTTCCAACTATTTTAAGAACGATGGTCCAGTTTGGAAGTGCAGTTTAAGGCATCAGCAAGAAAGGAGATTTCCTGCTCATGAACGAATAGTTAATGAAGAACTGAAGACAATGAAGCATTTTGTTCCTGTTGTTGGTAACTCATAAAACCCTTGCGAGCATCATGTTATATGTTCATGACCTGGACTTTCCACATACGTTACTGGGCTCCACTAGGCACAGAGCAAAGTGCATTTCAAGTGTTCTGTATTACAGTATATTTGGAATAGATTCATTTTACACTTATCACTTATGGTAGAATGTTTGAGAGCTGATGCAACTTTTGATGGATGGATACTTTAAAAATTGCCTACTAGCTGCCATGGTAAAAATTCACATAACATTTAAAAATGTATAATTTGTGGGGACATCCTCACGTAAATATTAGTATCAACACAATTGGGTGTTTTTGGTAGAAGTATTTATTTAAAAAAAAATTAAATACCATCTTAATTACAAATTTATAACTAGGAAGGGCAGGAATAAAAGAGCAAGTGATACAAGAAAACTGCAATGAGGAATAATTAAACAGCTCAAAATTGAAAATATTTAGACTGCAATCCTATTCTTGTCTACGCATGAGTAAGACTCCTGGAATTCCACTGGATGAAATTCCAGATTAGTGTGTAATTTGGATTGCAGACTGAGATGTTCTAAATGCCTCAGTGAATTAAAAATAAATAAAATTTATGGTACTTTCCCTTTCTCACAGTTGTTATGTACATGTGTCTATATTGCTTATAAATAAATAGATAACCTGATCTCCATTTTCATCTTCCCAATGCTGGATAACACATGACAGTTCACGAGAGCAATAATTAGCACACAGTTTTTGCAATAGATTCACCTCAATTTGTTTGCTTTTCAGATTTTATTGTAACTGTTTAAAAAAATCGAGACTGCAGAAGGATAATAAGATTCATAACTTTATAAGTTAGAAACAGTTATAAAACATAAGTTTTGTGGATGTACATGAGCATAAGATTTAATGTCCTAATTTATAATTTCTTGAGAAAATTTATAAATTTAGTAAAAATTAAATAAAGTCAATATAATTCATGATGAATTTAAATAAACACTAACAACATGTTCTTGACACAAACTCCACTTCAGAATAGGAACAAAGTAATGTAGTTTACTTCTTTTTCAAATTTTAGTATTGTTTCTATATGCATCTGAATGCATAAAGAAACTTCAGGCATATTATTTCATAGGTATTAGCAAATGTTATTAATGTACAATAAAAGCCAGGCTTATAAAATCATATGTGGTTGTATAGGAATTGCTATTAGTCAGCCTATGCCTATTCAGACTGATAACCATACATTTTCACATAAATATAATTTTGGGGTTTGGCTAAACCTTTTCTTTTTATTTTTTTTATCTTGGACTAGAATTAAATAGAGCAGACTTCTCAAAGAAGGAAGAATAAGAGAATGGTCCCCAGAAAGATTCAATGCTTCTTTACTCAGAAGAAAAAAATTGGGCACCATTTGAGTTCAAACTAGTTCAAATTAGTGGCTATGGTTTATATTCTTCCTTTGTCCTCTGCTAATTGTGCAACTTAATAGATAAAAAAATTAGACAGTGGCCCAAATCTCTTCTGCAGCTCTTTGAAATACCCTCACTTCTCCCAAGAGTTAAGACAACTCAAAATAATGTAAGTTAAACTGTATGGGATTGCATGGAGGGAGCTGTAGGCAGGGACAAATACTTCAAATCAGGTGGTAAGATGTTACTCCATGTAATTGCCATTAAAAGTCCTGTTTGATAAAGATCCCCTCCAGCAATAAAGTCAAAATAGTCAAGATAGTACAGAGACACAAAGGATAAAAAATTAAACGGACATATTATCAGACAAAGTTTGATAAAAATATGGAACACTGCAAAGAGAAGAGTAAGTCCAGTGGTTTTACTCCTATGTTCTCCCTCAAATGCTTTTCACGTTGGAAATAATTACAAGAAAAAAGTAACTACTTATCCAGATATGGTTACCTCGAATTCTATGAACAAATTAAAAAGACAGCAAGATCTACTTAGGCGCAAGTTGGAATACGCCATGGTTATTTACAAATAACCAGAAAGATAAATCAGAGATCAAGAAAGATGGAGGAACATCCAGAATAAAATAAAAATAGAATTTGAAACACTCAGATAAAATCAACACCATCTATTAGGGCACATGTACAGACTTTTAGATTTAATACACAGATAGAACAAACAAAAAATGTATATGACAAAATGGATGTAAAATTGTAAAGAAACAGTTGTAATAAATATGTCAATGAGAAAAAAAATATGGGCTAAATCTATAAAGTTTACACCAAGTGATAACTTAAAGGAAAATTGGTCCAAAATATTTTATAGATGTTATATAACTCCATTTATTATATAAGATAGACAAATCACATAGTAATAATTGTTGAAAATGCCATAAAACAGAGCAACATTTTACTATATGAAATGGACATGTAAAAGAACTCAAAAATAGTTGGAAAAATATAATACAGAAAATCTTGAATTTAAATTTGAAATGAAACCACAACTTTTCCTACTAGGTTTAATCTTAGAAAAAATCAACAAGAAATATAATTTAATGAGCTACATACTCATTTTGGGAGAATAAACTTTGCTCAACCTGGAAGAAAAACACAGTCCCATCCATATCTAACTGGGAACTTCAACTTGGAGGATACACAATAACAGCAAAACCAACAGTATATATTCACAATACAAGTTTAACTAAATTTAAACAAAAATGGCCCTCATACATGCAACACATCATGCAGCATGGTAAATATAGCCAGTTACTGTCTAGCTTCTAAGGGGGCCTGAACATCCACAAATATTGCAAATTAGCAAATGTATAAAAAGTGAGAAATTAAACCAATAGTCATTTTTATTATTTTTCATTTTCCCTTTTTAAAAAAAAAAGTTTAAAGGACTTTCACTTTTGCTCTGTCACCTTGGGCCAGTCACTTGTCTCAGCCTTAGGAAGCAGGCAAGGGCAAACTATTTCTGAAAAAACTTGGCAAGAAAACTGCAGGGATTTAGCCTGCCAGTTGCCAGGAAACAACACTGGCTCAAAGGTACCCCTTCCCAAAAGCAACAATACAATTTTTGATTCATTCATTCATCGATTGATTCGTTTATATCCCACCTTTATTATTTTTATAAATAACTAAAGGCAAGGAACTTCTATACTCCCTCTTCAGTGAGGTAAATTGGGCTAACAGAAAATGTCTGGCTCCAAATAACCCATCTGGCTTTCATGCCTAAAGCGGGACTAGAACACACACTTCTAGTTTCTAGAGCAGGGGTGTTAAACTGCCGGCCCGCGGGCCAGATGCATCATAGTGAAACCGCGCCCACCCCATTGCCGGCAATGGCAAAAAAGTCACGATACGCCACAACACATCAAGTGATATTGCGAGTTTGACACCCTTGTTCTAGAGTACTACATTAATTACTTAGTTAAAGATCAAAAGTATTATCATAATCAATACTTTCAGTTGAAACAGTTGTTTTCTTAATGTTATATTTAACTTTGGATGAAAAAGACAAATAATGGTATGCTTGTAATAGTGACCTAAATTGTAATATTTTGTAATGTTTCATTTCCTTTCACTATATTTTAAGCTACCTAAAGTAAAAAAAAAAGTTAGTTTTTAATTAGAAATATAAAGAAAAAAAATTAAAAGTCAAGATGGTGATTGCACCTCTGTGATCAAATCCCATCCCTATGGTGTCAGCACATATACAAAGGGGGTTAAGGCTTTCTTTGTATGGTTATAACTACCTCCTTGACTTTTGAGTACCCTTCCCCCCAACACTGCTGAATCCCACTTCTGGGAAATGGTTCCCAAGAGCTGCAAAGAGAGGAGAGTAAGATAAATATTAGCTATACAAGCTGCCTGCCTTCTGCTTGCGTATCTATTGCCATGCAATTAGCTTACAAATACAGTAAATAGTATTTTCCTTTTCCATTTATAAATGTTTTACATTATAAAGCATAATCAGAGGGATATCTTATTTTAATCACGCTTAGCACCTTATTTGCACATGGCAGAATATCCAGTTATTAGGTGTCCATACGCAGATCCAAAGGCAGGAAAAGTTTAAAAAGTTGCTCCCAGCAAGAATTCACCAATATTTGAGATACATGCCTACTTTTCCCTCAGGAGTTGACATGATTAATTAGCCTTCTTATTTTCAATCACATTTACAATCTATAGCCCTTCTACTCCAAGACAGTTGAATGACAGAAAGAAGCAGCAGTTTCACACTGGCTTGTTACTCTTTAGGACAATGGAGTTTGCCTCACTAGGGCCATTTTTTCTACTATCTCACTGCTCCAGAGTCATCCACAAGATTTGTTCAAACAAGTCAAGATGGTGGCCTTGATAGTATGTTTAAACCTGTTTTTTATGTATTGTATGTGTGCAGGAAAACCTGTAAGCTATGAAAAACTACTGTGTGTTACTAAATTATTTATACGTGCAAATAATATGTTTCTTCGTCTTTGGTGAAGCTGTGGATATTTTTACTCCAGAGTTGCCACCTAGGAATACAGCATAACTGCTCAGGAGCATCTGCCTTTTAAAATTAGTTTTGACATCTAAGTAGCAAATCATTTAAACCTTTTTTCTCTAGGGTCCAGACTAGGCAGACAATAGACTTTATATCTGCACAAAGAAAATAAATAGAGTAACTGATTTATTGTACTTTCCAGATGCTCATTATGGAATGATACCATTTATCTTTTCCAAAAGAGTTCTTTATGCTTACTTTTTCAAAATACTATAATCAGTCTGGCATTTTAATGCCACCATAGTTTGATTACAATGTACTAATTGGAGTCAGCCTGAAAATGTCTTGAAAACCATACCTAGATCAAAATAAAATTGCCTGGGAAGAAATGAGATTTAAATGCTGGACATAATCTCAACAATATCACTTAATTCATGAGTCTTTGTGATTGGCTCCACCTAGCATAATAGGAATTTTATGAACAGTAAGCAGTCCTGGCACTTGTTTTGGAAATCAGTGAACTTGCTTTTAAAATTGAAATTGTTTTCCGTGCCATGCAACTTAAGCCTTCAATGGCATTTACATTATACAAATTTGATTTTACTAGTGATTATGCTTTTACCATATAAAGAATACTATGCACTTTATTTAGTAAGCCCCTAAAATATTCCAGCCAATTTGGTAGTTTCTGCATCCTAAAAAGGCGATGGATTGTTAAGACATGTAGGCCCATTTGCCTACATGTCTCACAATTCTTTTTAACACTGGCAATTCCAGAGACGTTATTCTATAGAAAAATGGTGGAAAAGATTCAGAAAACTGCAAAACCATCTCCCTCTCAAAAGGGTCCCAAAATATATTTTGTTTTGAAACCCTAAAACCTCCTTCTGCCCATCGATCCAGTTCCATAGATAGTTAATAAATATTCTTGAGTCATGAAATGAAAAAAAAATAATAATTTCAAGTCATAATATTTTATGGAGCTCACTTGAAGATTTTGGACATTTTAACAATTATCAACATGGTTAGTACATTGTAAAAACATTTATTACTCCGTTATTAGTTATTTTACACTGTTGCAGTTCTTTGTCACATTCTTTTTTTCTCAGAAATACTTTGAAATTAGTCTTTTAGAAAGATGCTCAATGGCATCTCAACAGCTGCTACAAATTGAAGCAAATAAGCAACAATCTAAATACAATATTTAATGTCTGCAATTTTATTATATACATCATTTGTTTCGGACTGTATTCGGTGCAAAAGCATACAGTTTAACTGAACTGGGGGAAAAACAGTTATGCTTAACAGTTTTTACCTGAATTGTCACACGTTAAATATAATAAATTTAACAAAAGCAGATGGACAAACCCTAAAAGTATCCTCAATTATATCTAACACTTGATTGTATCGCTCTGACTCAACAAAATAAATAGAAATCCAAACATAGCTATAAGAAGTTATTTACTTAAGTCTCTTTAAGATTATTTTCTTTCCAGTGTTTTGGTCTCCTGCATATTATAGAAATGTACTTTAGTTGTAAAGGTAATTAAAGTTACATAAGTGAAAAAGCCAAATAAGTAGTTATATGAGAGTAAAAAATGGGAGCTTATAAAAATAAGTTTGTATACATTCTTATAAGATTCTACTTTAGAGAAAGAAAAAAAATCAAAATTATTTACTCAGGCTTTTCCTGATGTACATTTCTGTTTTCTGGTTAATTTTCTGCTGTAAAAAGTGTTAAGTACAACTGAAACATATAGAAGACAACTATAAAATGAAGCCTTCATAAATACAAAGTGCCCTTAAGTTTTATTTAATTTTAATAAACATTAACTAGTTGTGCAAAGCAAGGCCTGGAAGGACTCGATGTAAAACGACTTTATTTCATATTATCAAGCTGCAACACAGCATCTTTGACAGCAGAATTAATGCTATATTTTTTTTCTTCCTACATTCATAGAAAGTTTATATATATATATATATATATATATATATATATATATATATATATATATATATATATATATATATATATATATATAAAAGGCACATCTTCCAACCATTGATCAAAATCTGCAATTCAAGTTAGAGTTTTCTGAAATCACACAGAAAGGATGGTATTTGAATCTTCCTCCTAACGCAGGGGTAGGCAATCCAAAACACTCAAAGAGCCACTTGGACCCGTTTCCCACCAAAAACAAAACACTGGGAGCCGCAAAACCCTTTTGATATCTAAAATGAAGATAACACTGCATATATCCTTTTTTACCTTTATTATAGGTGTGTGTATGTGTGTGTGTGTGTGTGTGTATGTGTATGTGTATATGTGTATATATATATATATATACCCAGACACACAGACACACATATACACATTAAAAATAAAAGTAAAAATATGACTCTTGGGAATATCCATACTATTAAAACAATGATCACCAAGAGAATGCTTTAAGAGAATAAAATTACATACACACACAGGTAAAAAAAGGATATATGCAGTGTTATCTTCATTTTAGATGTCAAAAGGGTCTCTCTCTCCCTCCCTCTCTATCTGCCCTTGGTCTGCCACTCCTCTTCCCCCACTCTCTCTCTCTCCCTCTCTCTCTCTTTCTCTCTCTTCTTTCTCCCCCCCTCCTATCTGCTGCTCACCTGGCAAGCTTCAAGCTGTTGTCCAACAACCTCCGGGTAGGCAACCTCGTCTCTTTTATGACTCATGGACTTCAACTCCCAGAATTCCTGAGTCAGCCTAGCTGGGCTAGCTAGCTCTCTCCTGCCCTTCCTGCTTCCTTCACAGACGCAGCAAAGGGAGGAGCTCCGCCCAGGAAGCTTTTCAGCTCCTCGGAGAACACTGTGAGTGCACTCTCTTTTACACACACACACACACACACACAACACACACACACACACACAAAAAACACATACACACACAGAGAGAGAGAAGCAGGGAAGTGCAATTGCCTCTCTCTGTCTCTGTCTCTCTCTGCAAAGGCAGAGGAGGCTGGGAGCCACAGGGGAAGGCTCAAAGAGCCGCATGCGGCTCCGGAGCCGCAGGTTGCCGACCTGTGTCCTAACGGCTTCTGTCAGCTGAAATGGAAGAGCGAGGGGGCATTCTATCCCTTCACAGCCCCTAGAATTAATGTTAGGAGAGACTCCAGAGTAGATTGTGGGAACATATGGGGAGTTGCTTTAGGACAGGGGCAGGCAACCTTGGCTCTTTAATGACTCGTGGACTTCAACTCCCAGAATTCCTGAGCCAGGCTGGCTCAGGAATTCTGGAAGTTGAAGTCCACGAGTCATAGAAGAGCCAAGATTGCCTACCCCTGCTTTAGGAGTAAAGAATGATTTAATATCATGAAAAATGACATATTTCAGTTGTTCCGTTTTGCTTTAATATTCATACATCTTAAGAGAATCCTGTTGTACTCTACTTCCCTTACAAATTCACTAGCCAATTTTTATAAGTTTTTTTAGACTGCTGTAATTCTATGACTCTCAGTTTAGTTTTTAAAAATAAAAGATATTTTCCTAAAGTGAAATAATGCAAATAGACAATTTATCATAAAAAGAACATACAATTTTGGATGCTATCTTTGGAATGCCAGATAACTTTGCCACACTATATCTAATGTAAATTTTAATAAGCAATATACTTACTAAAAGCAATAAATTAGATAAAAATGAAGAGGTTAGGTTAAAGGTTAACTTCTAGTTAATTATCTTCCAGTTATCTTCTACATAACAAATTACATCCAAATATTTAAAAATACAGTAGTCTTGAATTAAACTTGCAGTCAAAGCATGCCATATGTATTGGGGAGATTCTTTTCACAATTCTGAACTAAACACAAGTTTGTTATTACACATTTTTTGCTAAGTCAGAGGTTTGTTGAGGACATCATCTACACAGATATCAAAGAGGCGCTGAGGAGGATTTCAATACTTCCACATTCAAATTATAAAATAAACAGTAACTTGGTCATGTTTCAACAGTCATTATCTTGGATAAAAAGATACATGAGTGCACCTGAACAAAGTAGTTTTTTATAATATACACTTCTGTAAAAATAGCACTAGTTGATCACAGTAAACCAAAAAGTAAGAACTCCTGTTTTGCGTGCTAATTATAGCAATCGCTAAACTATTTCATTTCAGCAAATACAGTGCCTTACTAAATTGAGAAAAGTAAGTTTCATAAACAAAAATATCCATTATTTTCTTTGTTTTAATTCTGATGTTTGACCTTTTTGTCATATTTTAATAGCCGAAACCATCCTTTCCTGATAAAGATTTTATCTCCTTGTGATTATTCTTTAATACATTCTTTCCAGAATATTCAATTTCCAATTCTCTCTGTAATCTCATAGACTTAACTTTTAACTAAATAAATTTTCTTGGTAGGATTGCATGATGTGTGTTAAGAAATATTTAGACTATTTTTATTTTCAGTGACTGCATTTTCCATGGTTTCTTCATGAATGAAAAAGAATATTGAACCGGATATTCAAATATTAAACTGAAACTCCAAAACACAATTTTTATAGAACAGAATGATCTGTGATTCTCTAGCAATTATGAAATGAACATCTCTGTTATTGTGCATAGCTTGAAATCACTGTGTAAGCAAAGCTTTTTAAAAGGAAAAACAACCATTTGGTAAACCATCAAATGTTGTTTTCTGTTAGAAATCTTTTCAGCAATCTTGTTAAGCAGTTACACAAAGCAACTAGAAAGATGTTTATATTTAGTAAAACGTAGATAGCATCTGAATAAATACAGAAATAAACTCTACTGGCAGGCTTTGCAGTTTTTATAAAGCTTGCAGTTAACCTAAGAGACCTAAATATTTAAATTAAATCAAAGATGTAGAGAGGTGAGTTATAAACGAAGGCAAACTAATTTTTTCCAAGATGATTTATTATGACTGGCAATGAAGTTTTAGCCCCAAGTATGCGAACAAATCATTTGGTCACATTTCTTACTAAAATAATGTCTGAACGCCACTAATAGAGATTTTCTGCACTGCAAAAGAGAAAATAATTGGCTTTCAGCGATACTTCAACCTGATGCACACAGAACCAGAAGGGGTTCTGAATTCAAGAGTGGAGAGAAATAGCCCTGGGTTGAGTGTCAGAAACACATCGTTTCAAGGGAATAGAAGGAAATTCATAATGGCAGGCATGTTGCTTCTGTCTCATTTCTTTATACTGTTTGTTGCTATGTACTTATTTCCATGATGGTTATTTGCAGGGAACATCATCTTTCTATCAGCTTGTGATGTCAAAGCTTTGTAGTATTAGGGTTTGGGTGTTTTTTTTTTTTTTTTTTTACATAATCTTGTCAAACAGAAATCAGAAAATGTTAATATTGCTTTCAACATCATCATCAGCTACATTTTTAAACCTGTGCTTTATAGGAAGAGAAAAAGTGACTTAAGAATCTTGACTCAGGACACAATCTCTTTTGAAAGATAAAAAACATAAACATTTTTCTATTTGTATGGAATGGAAACAGACTGTATTGTTATTAGGGCCCACTAGTTGCAAGCCAGTGCATAGTCAATCAGCAGTCTGCTGGCATCCTTGAATTACTTTACATCATAGTATAATTAATTTTCATTTTTATTCCAACTAATATTCTCCATTAGTGCATTTATTTGCGTTTCAGAAGGGGAAACTTGGCAGTAATTAAAGGTCAGTATTTGAGCGTCAAACTAAAGAACATAATTTTGGATCCAGAGTTGCCTCTCTGTGAGCACAGAAAAATCATTTCTGTTCATGATAAGGACTGGGTTCCAATAAAAACTTTCTGCTGAAGGAAAAGGCCAGACCAACATTTTCTCCCAATTTCTTCTTTTGAGACAGTCCCAGTAACTAATTCCCATCCTGGAATTATCCTGGAAAATATCCCAGTATTTCCACGGTGTGGGCAGTGGTGCTGAGTGCTGAGGAAAAGCAGAAAATCATATCCCAAATTTTCCTTCTCCAAGGCCTGCAGAACTTTGCACTGTAAAATCTGGCACCAAATCCTTATTTCTATATGTCCATTTTCTACATGATTTCTTATTCTTTCATATGCAAGTACAACTAAAGCTAAACTTTGGAACAAATAGTAGAGTAACAGTAAACCAAAACTGTGGCAAATTGGCTAATGTGTTTTCAACTTCTTTGTTTGCTTTTTGCGTTTCAGTTCCTCCTCTTCACGTTTCTGTTCTTCTAGATCTTCTTGCACTCCAAGTCTCAAGCTAGAACATAAAGTTTTAGTCACCATAAAATTTAAAAATTAAGAAAAACAGCAATTTTAAAACCAACAGTGGGATCTAAACATTTTTATCACAATGAATTCCAAGCAACAACTCTTTCTTATTATGATTGCTAGTTTACCTTCATATCTGAATAAGTTTTTTTCATTCTATGAAAGAAACTACTTTTCCTGGAATTGAACCAATGTTTGAGTATGATATAATTATGTTACCAAAAAAGAGTAAGATAGAAAAGATGGTTCTTATCTATGAAACAGAGAATGTTTACATAATAAAAGAGACACAATTCTGATGTTAGAACAATATTCAGAAAAGAGAGGAACAGTTCATTGCTGATCTATAAAAGGCTGCTTTCTAACAGAGCTATAGCAAGAGTTGTGGCTACAGTAGTGCTACCATTACTATTACTACTAACAATACATCCCGATTATCACTTCTGTATTGCTCTTAGTAAGACTCCTTTCCACTTCCCATGCACTCAGATCGCATCATGAAAATTCATGAACAAAATGTGATAATTTAATGCTTTGAACTTTGGTCACTTTTTTTTAGTGTTACAATAATGATCAAAATATGTGGTTTACATCTCAACCCCTCCCAAAAGCCAAAGAAAGTCACTGTGTGACCACATCTCTTGTGGGTCTCAGTAGTTGAAAAAAAAATGCATACCCCGAACGCTAAAAGTATGCCCACCGATGTATTATACCAAGCATAGGCAACTATGGTAAGGACTATACCATAAAATAGTTTCTACCACAAATGGTAAAAATTAAAATATGAAATGATGTAATTTCATTATAAATTTCTCATCCTACACGTTTAGAACATTCACACATTCTGAACAAGAGACTTTCCTTCACCTACAACAACTACTTGCAGGTATCTGCTCTCCTGCAACAGACAACCAAAGACTTGTAACTAATATGATTGGGAAAGAGACTAGAATTCTAGTTCACTTATTTGCGAAAGTAATCTCCATTTCCTGTTATTATGATTCGGAAATATCAGTGTTTCATAATGGACATTCTGTGTTTTATAAGGGATATGACTGAGGGATGAGGTTATTTTGCTCTAGGAAGAAGAATATATTGCTCAAGAGAGGGAGAGGCACTGCTTTTAGTCTACAGCAGACATGTCAAACACAAGGCCCGGAGGCCAGGTGCGGCCTAAGAAGTGGTTTTATGTGGCCTGCGAAGCCATCCTGGAAACAGTGAGGGAAGGGCCCCCGCTGCCTTGGCCCTGGCCCAGGCCAGCTGGGAGCCAATGTACGATTTTGTGGTGGCCATCTTGGCACTAGCCCCAGTGGACCATGCCTTGGCATTTGCCCCGGTCCCACCCCCTTCTGCCGGAGACCCTCAGATCTGTCCCACTCCTGCCCAGGCCTCCATAGGCACCCTTGATGCGAATGATGTAGAACTGGCCACGCCCACCCAGTAGGCCACTCCCACTCCATGCCCACCCAGTAGGCTGCACTCACTCTAGCCACACCCACCTGGCCCTTCCAGGGCAACCACAATGCTGATGCGGCCCTCAGTGAAATTGAGTTTGACACCCCTGCTCCACAGGTAGTCCTCGACTTACAATTCATTTAGTGACCGTTCAAATTTACAAGGGAAAAAAGTGACCGAAGACCGTTTTTCACACTTGTGACCGTTGCAGCATCCCTGTGGTCATCTGATCAAAATTCAGATGCTTGGCAACCGACTCATAATTATGATGGTTGCAGTGTCACAGGACCATATGATCAGATTTTGTGATCTGCCAAACAAAATCAACGGGGAAGCCGCATTCACTTAACAACCGTGTCACTAACTTAACCACTGCAGCGATTCACTTAACGGTGGCAAGAAAGGTCATTAACATGGGGCAAAACTCACTTAACAAATGTCTCACTTAGCAGCATAAATTTTGGGCTCAATTGCGGTCGTAAGTCCAGGACTACCTGTGTTCCCCTTCATCCTGCAGTTTCTTGCCATCTCTTGATCTCTGAAAGCAAACACCAGGGCATCTACCAATAGGGACAAGAAGTAGGAAGCAGCTGAAGCAAGAAGGGAGAAGAGTTTGAAAGGAGCAATCTTTTTCTGCCCATCCTGAATGGCCATAGTACTGCTTATTTCTTGTTGCTGAAGAAAGATAAGAGTATGAGGAGGTGAAAAAGCTGCAGCAGGAGGAGGAGCGGGTGGGCAGGTGGCCAGACAGTACATAGAAGAAATCAGACAGGTGGGCAGAAGGTGGTGAAATGTATTAGAAATGAGTGAGCAAGCAATAGACAGCTGTACTGATTGGATAAAAGAGACAAAAAGGACAGCATTCTTATGTAATGTTGTAATAGCTGATGAAAAAGTACTGACCGAACTGCAAAATGAATATGTTGTGACTACTGTTTTTGCACTGAAGCGCTATGTAATTTTACATAACGTGGAAAAAAAAACTCAATTCAACTATGACTCTTTAAAATCATTTTAACAGGCTTCATTTTCAACGAAAGACTTAAAAAAAAATGTACATGAGTGATTCAGATAATTTTAATCTTTACCTTCTGGCTTCCTCTTTCTGCTGTTCTTTCCAAGTACTTTCCATGTAACGTAAGGCATAGTCACTTTCATCTTTGTATCTAAAAATAATGAAATTAAATGCGAGGCTCTTTATCTAGCAGAATTGTTTTGCCTTGAACAATATTGTTAGTCCTGGGGAAAAGATTTAGAGCATGCACAATAGAAAGGGGGGGGGGAGAAAGTTCTGTTAATATATGTGGCTTTCTTTAGGTAACAGTGGACATCATGCTATGTAATCAATATTAATTATTAATTGCAATATTTATTTAGAACTAGAGTTGGGTATATTTAAATAAAATAGAAACATGCCAGTTAATGTTATAATTGCAGCGCTAAACTAAGCCAGTGTTAAGCCACAATATAGTTATCTCTTTTCCAAGGCAAGCAATTAAGTATCTTATACTTACAGTACAACAATCTCTTTCCTTTCTGCTAAAATGATTGCAAGCCACATAATATTCCCTGAACTTTCTGACTGTCGTTTTGAAAAGAGGCATTCACTCAATACAATATAGAAGAGTTACTGATAATTTTGGCAGAAATATAATTTTCTTGTACAGTTGTTGCAGGCAGAATAGTGCCCAATGATGTCGGTTTAAAAATGCGTGTGTTACTTTTTCAAAAACCTTTTATCTCTGTTATAGAAATTCATGTAAATGATATGATTGGTATAAGTAGACAACAGTAAAATTACGTTAAAGCTTATTTTCTCACTTTGACCGATCATAACCAAATATCTCTCTGATATGTTTCGAGATCTCTTCTTGAGGCTCTCCTTCATCATCAATAAAATCTTCCATTTCAGAATCATATTCATCTTCATCTTCAAACTTTCTTTTATAGCTACTGGTAATAGGTGGAAGAGATGGTCTTGGAAAACCTAGGGCAGAAATTTCAGACATTTTCTATAGAGACTCAACTCTTCATAAATTGCCTACTTGAAGGTAAAACAACAGTCCATACCTAAGACAGAGGAAGGGCATGAGAAAATTCTATCTCTGCTGCAGCCTGGAAAATCCTAAAGCACACTGGCTGCTCTTCTCTGTGCCAAGGAGATTGGGGGCTTGTCATTTCTGCTGCATGCGTAGGACTCCCTAGTTGCTTGTACTGCAACTGCCCAAACTGAGAATCACCCCAACACACATGGAAAGGCTTCAGGGTAGATGCCGTTGGCATGCAACAACACAACCTGTCAGATGGTTCAGGAACATCTATTCTAAAAACTTACTGAAGCCAGCAGGATTTATACCCAAGTCAAGCATTAGGTTAGAGCAATGTTTTTCAAACTTGGCTATTTTAAGATGTCTGGACTTCAACTCCCAGAATGCCACGCCCTGCATCTTAAAAAGTTTTCAAGTTTGAAAAAATCTGGGTAAGAGAGCTCTTATTTTGTGGGGCAGAATATTTTTGAGATGCAATTTTAAATAGTTGTGTTGAAGTCATCTCTAAATACATACATACATACCGTATATGCCGGCGTACAAGGCGACCCGGTGTATAAGACGACGCCCGTCTTTGTCGCCGAGCTGCATTCCTAGAACGTCGTCTTATACGCCGGAAACTACCAGTATTTCCGGCGTATAAGACGACTCGACGTGTAAGACGACCCCCGTCTTTGGCGCTGATTTTAGCGCTTGCGGAAGTCGCCTTATACGCCGACATATACGGTACACATACATACATACAGTGCTTTTTTTCTAAAAAAAAAAAAAAAAGTGCCGGAACTCACACGTCATACAATCCGCCTTGCCTACCCTACAAGGTTCCATCCCAAAAAAGGTGCCGGAACTCTGTTCTGGGCGTTCTATGAGAAAAAAAAGCCCTGAATACATACATACATACATAGAAACACAAACTTTCAAGATACCTTGTGGGGGAATCCCTGGTCTATGATTAGGAAATGGCCTCATTCCATTCATCTGTCTTGGAACCAGATTTTTGGACGAGATTGTTTCCGATACAACAGTACACTTTGGTTTTAGAGTTCCAGCTGTAGTCATACTTGGCCGACCTGGTCCTGAGCTGCTATCCCTTCCAGGTCCAGTGATTACATTGGAATTTGGCCGACCAGGTCCTACGCCTTGGCTACTGCCTAAACATACTGGTCTTGAAGCAATACTTGGTCGACTAGATCCCATGCTTAAATTATTACTGGCAAGTCTAGGTCCTGTGCTTGAGCTACCGCTTTGCTGCCCTTGTCCTGAGCTGTTTTCTGATCTCCTGGGTCCCATGCTACGTGATCCATGCCCAGGAATCAAACTGTGGCTTGGCTGCCTGGGGCCTGAATTCAAGCTGCTCTTTGATCGTGCAGGAGGTCCTCCTGTGACTGAAATGTTGCTTGCTTGCTTGGAGCTGGATTTTTTATAAGTTTCTTGCTGGGCAGAAACCACACTAGTCGATTTTATATGGGTGCTATTTTTTTTCAAACTAAGGTCTTTATTAGATGATTGTCGGAGGGTTCCGTTTGCAGCTGTTTTCAAGACTACAGTTTGGGACTTAGATCCAGTTTTTCCTCCTCCACTGGGTGCAGGTTTAACGTGATTATTGTGATTATTGTGAGGAGGGCTTTTCAAAGGCCCTTTGGGTGTAGATTTTACTTTTTCAGCATGGCTTGCTTTGGAACTAGATGCCAATTTCGAAGGTTTTTCACTTAAAATTTGCCCTTTGGTTTTCTTATCTTTATTATTTTGTGAGGGAATGTTTCCTTTTGAAAAGGTGGGTTTGTCTGTTGAATGCTTGCCAGCTTTAGCATTTACTAAATCCCTCTGGGAAATTTCTTTTTTGGAAGAACCTGATGCAGTTGCACGTTTCATTTCTTTCTCTGATTTCTTTTCTTTTAGTATAATCTCTTTTCTGTTTCTCTTCTCTAAGTAGTCTCGCTCTCTTAATTCTTCTGCGGTCATTGGTCTTTCTTCTGTCTTTTTTACAACTTTTATTTCAACTGGCTCATACTGTTTTTTTTCAGCCAGCTTTAAAAGATCATTAAAATTCATTGCTGGAGGTGCACTTTTGGCTAGCACCTTTGGTTTTTCTGAACGTTTGGGTGGTTTCTCTTCATACTCTTCTGGTTCCTGCTCAGACTCTGACAGATCATAATCTTCTTCGTTCATTTCATCCTGCGCCCTACAATCTGTGCTTCCAGAAGTTGTGTTTTCATGTGCTTGCTTCTTTTTAGGCTTCTCATCAATAGGAATGCCATTATAGCCATGAAAATTATCCTTTGTCCGCGAAGCCATAGCCCTGGCTTTTCGGTCATGTTTCATTTCCACACGCCTAGCCAGGAGTTCCTCTTTTCTTCTTTTTTCCAGAAGAACTATAAAGAAAAAAAAAAAGCTTTAGTATATCAAAAGGGCTCTGCATTTTGAAATATGTATCTTGCAGATGTAGGTTGAAAATTTATATTCTAACTATATATTATCTAAATTATCACATTACAGATTCAGCTTACAGGAATTCAGTAGGAAATAACCACACAGATTTTAACTGAAACGTCTCTTTAAGTAAGAGGGCTGGTACCAAAAAACCTGTCCAAGAGGCATGGGTTTCAATTACGCACAAACGTCTCACTCTACTTTGAGACTAAGAGGACCATTAAGGAATAGTTCTGTATTAAGATATGGGAGGACCCGCTGCTCTGGGCAAGTGCAGTAGTTCTTGTTTTACAACCATTAATTCAGTAAATGTTCAAAACGGCAACAGGGCTGAACAAGTGGACTTTGTAATGCTTCTGCAGTCACATGATCAAAATTCAGGTGCTCGGTAGCCCACCTACTACACTTATGACTGTGTGGTGCAGCCACTCTTCCCACCCATCTCCCTTGTGGATCTAGGCCAGTGGTTCTCAGCCTGTGGGTCGGGACCCCATTTGGGGTCGAATGACCATTTCACGGGGGTCGCCAAACAATGCAGTCCATCATTTTTTCCCCGTTTCCTTAGCTGTGTTACTCCCTTTTATTCTATTGGCTTTTGAAAACCAATAGAATAGACTCTCTTGAATAGAGTCTAATTCTATTGGCTTTCAAAAGCCAATAGGAATTGTCCAGGCTGTCTCTGCCCTGCTGAGCCCGCCAAAAGTCCCATTCTGCAAACGGTGCTGCAAGTTGTCTGCAGCGAAGGCGAGCTGTCTGGAAGTTTCCACCCTTCCCTGCTGAGCATTACTAAAAATGTAAGTAAAAGAGGGCCAGGGGTGGGAGGCTGGTGGGCGCAGGAAGGGTTGCTGGCGCGCGTGGGGCCCGGCGGGTGCCTTACCTCCCTTGGGCTGGGCCAGCTGGTGGCCCAGCCGGTGGTCAGCCTGCGCCATCTCTGCCGCTTGCCAACTACGCCTTGGCTGGTGCAGGAGGCGGCACCACGCATGAGTGGCGCTCCCGGGCAGGAAAACTCGACTTACGACCAGTTGTGTAGTCCTCGACTTACGACCGGTTGAGTAGTCCTCGACTTATGACCGGTTGGGGTCGCGGCATTAAAAAGGTTGAGAACCACTGATCTAGGCCATCCTGCACAGTAGTTTTGGCAGTAGTGCCAAGGCTGAGCCTGAAATAGATGCCTGGGTCTTCAGCAGTCTTAGCCAACCGCCCCCAGGATTGACATCAACCTTAGCACTTTTGCTTCCACTGAAGGGCTTCTTCAAGGTGTACAAGGCTTCCCCATGATCTGCAAGGCACTGCTCATCTTCAGCTGTTTTCTCTAGCTGCTGAGAGGTGTGTGCAGTCTATTCAAGGCAGTAACAGGCCTTGTCTCCTAAAGCCACTTTGTACTTTCTCCAATGCTTTGTGTGACTTACCTCACAAAAGGGTATGAGGGAGGTGGCAGGTGGTTTGAGACTGCTGAATGCCCCAGGACCTCTATTTTAGACCCAGCCCTGGGCACTGCCACCAAGTGCTGCATGGCAGGCAAGCTTAAGCTTTGCATTGCATTGGGACACCTCCATTTAACTCACACATGGTCTGCACAGACCTCCTGGGGCCTCCCCACTGTGGTGGATTGTACTGGTCAAGATTCCCAAGAGAGAGAGAGAGAGAAGGAGTACATTCCAAGAATAAGAAACAGTTCAGTTCATATAGTTTGTATGGGAGAGAGGATGAAGACGGCCCCTCCCTAACAGTTCTCTGAGTTTAGGCTTGTGTAGAGTGGTTTCATTTTGCAAGATTCTGTCTGGATGTGTGGAACAATAATGAAATATACTTGGAAGAATCATCATGCGTTTGGTTTTGGGGGCCTGACAGCTCTCCCACTCCTTATCTAGGACTCCATCTGCTTAATGACCAGGAGATTGTGGTTGTTCAGCAAAGTGGTGATAGGTTATCTTGCTTAATGATTGCTTTGCTCAACAACCCAAGATTCCGGTTCCAATTGTGACTGTAAGTCAAGGACTACCTGTAGCTCTTTGTAAGATGGCAAAAGAAAATCAGTACACTATTCTTTTTTTAACTGTATTTGTTTTTGCTTTTAACTTATCAACTTACTTCTAATTACCTGTATATAGATACAAAACTAAAATTGTTATCCCAGGAAACTGGTCCTGCCTGGTGTGCAATGCCCAATGAAAACACACACTGAGGTGGAGATTGCAAAAGACTTTATTCTGCATAGAAAAAGGCCACAGGGGGATCACTCCCACTAGGCCTGTGCAAAGACCACAACTTAAACATATTTTTATAACTTTACTTGCTCTTAAGCCCCGTAAATCATGCCCAAAAGATCAACCCATCTTCATTCCCTATATTTAGCAATTTGTGTATATATTTTAGCATAATCATCACTTACACAATTCCCAGCATTTGCTACCCCCAGGTTCCTTTTTTTTCCCTATGCGGTCACCTTCTTCCATGACTACTTTTGGGGTTTCATCAGAGCAACCATTCCTGAGGGTTTTACTGACCGAGCCGCTTTCATTACCCCTTATATTGTAGCAACTGACTGCAAAATGTCTGTGAAGCTAAAATAAGAATTCCTTGCAGAGACTAAAGAACAACAAACAATTAAAAAAAAATCCGTTTTGTTACTGCTTCAGTGTCAAGAGGACACTGAATACGTAAAAGTAAGGAAAGCACGACAATGATTTTCAAAAGGAAGGCAGAAAAAAGTTATTCTCAAGAATAACTAACAACAGCCTTTATAGAAAGAAAAATACTGAACGATACCCTTTTTCTTCTGTTCCTCTTCTTGCCTTCTGAGAAAGGCTCGCACAGCTGCTGACTGAACACCTTTAACTTTTGGATCCTTTTTGGGAGGACCAACTGCCAAACTGTACCTCTTCTGCAATGAAACAAAAGTTTCACAAAGATGAGAAACAAATACGAACTTATTGAGCAACTGTTTGCAGCTACGTCCAAAAGGATTATTACTATGCAAAAAATTTCTTCATGCATTAGAGTAAGAATTACTTTATGAACAAACAAAAATAGAAATGCAATGTATATAGACTAACAGAAGAAAACTTAAATTCAGCTCTGCATCTCAACTTTATATGGAATCTAAGAGATTTTTAAAGAGAAAGTACTAAGGTAACAAAACACATAACATAACATAAAATGACAAATAAACAGGGACATTATTTCTATTGGACTGTAATGAATACCAGCGACTGAGTTCCTTTTTATAGGGTTTGGGATTTTATCAAGAAAAAGTTCCCTTAAAAGGATTGGGAAAAGAGTCACTACTCTTAGCTCTTTCAAAGAGATTCTTCTGAACGCTCAAATAAAAAAAATGAGATATTTGGGAATCAAATACCAAATCAAATACAAAAAATATTTGCTAGGTTATAAATTTCTGCTAGGTTATAAAATGTAAGTTTTTCTATGCACTAGTTCAAAATATGACATTTTAATTATCCTTTCCCTTATTATTTTTTTTTTGGGGGGGGGAACAACTGCTTCTGACTTACAAAATACTGTGGTGCTAAATAATGTTTTACTAACATTAAGCTAGAACAATTGGAGAATATATAAAATATCAAAAGAATCATTTTAACAATATCTTTTCCGGATATACTTAGCCCTACACTTAACAGGGCATCTATTGTTTTAGAATAAAATCTTAGGCACATCGATCTATCAATTCACTTCCAAATACTGGTAGATTAAGTCCAGATTAGTTTGGCACTATGAGCAGTCATAACCCATAGACCAGTGGTGGGGAACCTATGGCACGCATGCCAGAGGTGGCACTCAGAGCCCTCTCTGCGGGCACACATGCCATTGCCCCAGCCTTGCCTCCTCCTGTGACCCCCTCCTCACCAGCAGCCTCCCTGGAGGAGAGTCGCCCCCATGTGGCCCACGCGGAGCAGCACAGCCAAGGACATGGCAGCCAGGCAGCGTAGACAAGACTCTGCCCTCACACCCCATCACGCACAATTGATGCTGCGGGGCGCGGGCAGAGGGCATGGCCACAATAGTACTGCTGGGCTGCCTGGGCAATCTGCGGCAGACCCTGGAGGCAGTGTGTGGCCCTGCAGGCAGGCGGGGTGGGGGCAGGGCAGGGGGTGGAGCGGGGGCAGGACCAGTTTTTGGGCACTCATCTCTAAAAGGTTCGCCATCACTGCCGTAGACTATATAACTTTATCACCTTTTATTCATATACAAAGGAATGGATGAAAAAATAGCAAACTCTATTTTTCTAGCAAATTATCATCTGATATTTGGAAAGAACTCAGGAAACTATGGGTAGCTGAAGTGTGAATACAAATCAAGTCTGAAAACTGGTGGAAAGTGAAGTTTATGATATATCTGAAAAATCTAAGTGGAATCAGGCCCATATAAATCTTCGTAATAGTAGTTTGCAGAAACTAAGCAATAAACGACATAACCACAGAAGTACCAGCATTGCATTATCTAAACTGCAACTTCATAAAGGGATAGCCAGAAATCCACCTTTGGTGGAAAACACATTGTTTGGGTTTTCTTGATAGGTTTTTACAAGTGGAAACACCGATTCTTGCTTTTTCAATAGCATTGGATGACATCTCTATATCTAAATAATTCGTAGCAAAGTGCTAATTATATATTGCTCTTATTACAAAGTACCAATACAGAGATAAAATGAGCAAAAATTCCAAATGCCTTTAGAAAGGTTTTAAAGAGCTGAGTGACGTACTACATGCTCTCTACATATAGGTTCAGAAATGATTTAACATTGTAAAGTTAGCATTAATTTCCTTTCTCATAAGGACTGCAGAAATATTTTAAAATAATATTTTAATATTTTAAAATAATTTTAAAATATTTTAGAACAGTGGTTCTCAACCTTTTTAATGCCACCACCCCCCAACTGGTCGTAAGTCGAGGACTACCCAACCGGTCGTAAGTCGAGGACTTTCCCTGTCCGGAAGCGCCCCGCATGCGTGATGCTGTCGCCTGCGCCGGCCAAGGTGTAGCTGGCAAGGGGCAGCGACGATGCAGGGCGACCACCAGCTGGGCCACCAACTGGCCCAGCCCAAGGGAGGTAAGGCACCTGCCGGGCCCCACGCGCACCAGCAACCCTCCCTGCGCCCGCCGGCCTCCCACCCCTGGCCCTCTTTTACTTCCATTTTTAGTAGTTGCTCAGCAGGGAGGGGTGGAAACTTCCAAACAGCTCGCCTTCGCTGCAGACAACTTGCAGCACCGTTTGCAGAATGGGACTTTTGGCGGGCTCAGCAGGGCAGAGACAGTCTGGACAATTCCTATTGGCTTTTGAAAGCCAATATAATTAGACTCTATTCAAGAGAGTCTATTCTATTGGCTTTCAAAAGCCAATAGAATAAAAGGGAGTAGCACAGCTAAGGAAAAGGGGGGAAAATGGCAGACTGCACTGTTTGGCGACCCCTGTGAAATGGTCGTTCGACCCCAAATGGGGTCACGACCCACAGGTTGAGAACCGCTGTTTTAGAATTTTTAGTGCTTTACTAAGCACTAAAGATTGTTATTGTAAAAAATTAATAAAATATATTTAAAAAGAAAAGAAATATTTTAAAATTTCACCCTCCCTATACTAAGAGTGAAAATAGCACCTGGTTTCAGATCTATCACAAGTCATTCAACAATACAATGAAGAAAACTCTCAATTCCGGCTAAGCAGGCTTCATATTCAAAATAATCAGAGCATATTAAGCTGCAATGAGTTTGTGCATGAATATAATATGCCCTTATTTCAGGATTTCTAATTCACTTAAGCTGTATATGATTACTGTATAATAACAGGAAGTAATATACTTAATATACCCATATATATTAAATTCTGAGATATCTGTAGCAATAGCTGATCTATTATTATGATCTATCAGTAAAACAGAGCTAGTCTACTGTTTCAGTTTAAAAACAGCTAATTAATTGTTAGAAGCTTTTCCCAAGGGAAATGAACTAATAGGCCAACAATTTTAGTGACACATGATGCAATGCTATAATTGTTTTTGCTTATATAAATAGTCAAATACAAATGTCATCTAACACATCTTTCTTTGAAAGCTGAACAATTTAAACTCTTTTTCTTATTTCTTGACAATAACTCAAATTGGCCTCCAATATAACACATACATTTTATAAAATTATTTTCATGATTATAAAATTAATGAGATGGTTCCCAGAGCTACGAAAGGAGTTTTCCTTCAGCTGAAGAACCTGCCCCTGCTGTCTGGTATTTGGAAAGAAAAAAACAGCATTGCTATCCTGTATGAAGCGTACAACATCCAAAAACAACATTAAAGCTCACATTTTAATGAAAGCTCCACATTATATTTGACGTGGAGCCTTCTTTATGAGTAATTTTGGAATAGGATTTAATTACTTTTGTATTTATTTTCCCATCCACCCATATTATTTTAACATGCTGAAATTCCAAGACATTAAGACACTGCGCTCTATTTTAAACTTGCAGGAGGGGCTCAATCCATCTAAGACAGGGGTTCCCAATCAGGGGTGCTTGTGCCCACTGGGGGCGCAAGACGATATTCCAGGGGGTGTGAAAACTTGGGTTTTCAAAATTATAGCGTATATGCATAATTCGTTGCCGTTATTTCAAACTTTTGTAAGGGGTGCAAGAGTATATCAGAAGCGTTCTAGGGGTGCGGGGTATAGAAAAGGTTGGGAACTGCTATTCTAAGGGCATTGTATTAATACAGAGTTACAAATGAATTATTCAAAATGTGAAAAAAATATTACTTGATGGTATCTAGGGGAATTCTCTACTATATTATTCCATAGAAACTGATGATCACATATATTAATGGTTTTGTTGGGTATATGGATAGGTCTGAGTTTATGTAAAAGTGTGAATAAAATGAATGTATTTAGGTACATTGCATTTATGATGCTAAGGTAGTAGAGGTAGGCAATCTGATGCTGTTCAGATGTTTGGAGCTTTTGCTGAAAAGTAGTACCATATATGCCGGCGTATTAGGCGACCCGGCGTATAAGACGACCCCCGTCTTTATTGCCGAGCCGCATTCCTAGAACGTCGTCTTATACGCCGGAAACTACCAGTATTTCCGGCGTATAAGACGACTCGGTGTATAAGACGACCCCCGTCTTTGGCGCCGAGTTTAGTGCTTCCGGAAGTCGTCTTATATGCCGGCATATACGGTACATAAATATTCTAACTACATATATTTGTTTTATCAACCCTTGGTCCAAACGGCCAATAGCTAAGTATGACAGGAGTTGTAAAAATTTGCAATGTACATTTGCTTATTTTTATAATACACAATATTGACTATGTTACTTAAAGCCATTCTCTGAATTTTAGAGAAAATTGGTAACTTTCTTGTCAAAAAACACAAAACAAAAACAACTGATCAAACTGAGAAAGTTATATTTTCTATATAGCAACGTTCACCAACTTTATTGCTATAGAATTACAAGCAGAATATGGGGTACAGTTCTTATAATAGATTTTTTCTTCCAAGTATATTTTACTCATAGAAAGCAAATACACCTTAGACATAATCCACTCTACTGAGAGGCAGCATTTTAAAGGATCCAGCAAAGCTCTGATTTCCTTTTTCATGTAATGTAATGGAGCAAGCACCTGGATTATATAGTCAAGGAAGGCCAATACAAAAAGGCTTAACAAAAAGAAATTCCCTTTAACAGCCCAACAGAATGACTTCATCTTGATATACTGTAAGAAAACTAGACAAGTGGTGTTCTTGGATTCCTGTCTGGCAGAGGAAAATAACTTTATGATCTCCACATGTTTTGAACTGTGTGACCAATGGCAGACATAAAAAAAAAAATTCACACTTCAAATTATTTGAAAGACCACCAGGTTGTCTCCTGCTGTTTTACCGAATCCCTCCATGCATTGGATTGGGCCTAAACTATTTCATTTGTTCTCCACAACAATAGCTTCAACAAAAACTTTAAAATGCTACATCACAGTTGGAAAAGCAGCAAATTCACAAATCTTAAGTCAGTCTAGTTGAAATGAATCTGATTGTACTATGACTTTCAAATTACTATTATATTGTTTGTTTGTACAGTATTTGAAGTTCCTTTATGTTGCAATAAAGGATAGTATCCCAGAGTTAAAAAATAGTGTATCTCCACCCAGGGGAAAGATCTCATCAATCCCTGGTATTACCAGGATATTTCTGCAGAAACATAATTCTTCTACTCCCCAATTGCTAGAGCTATAAAATTAACAGAGGGTCAGAAATCATATGGGAAGAAAAAAAATCATGATCCAAAGCCCTATAATATGCTCTTGACTCATAAAATATTTAGACTACCACTTCAGCTATTCTAAATGAATAGCTTTCTAATCTAGGTAGGAAAGGAAGACAACAAATTGATCTCCATCCTCACTTCTATTTGTTGGGTCATTGCCAGGATTATGCCCCATTTTTAAAAACCTCCAACAGAAAATCTTCAAAAATGGGAAGAGTTTATTTAGGTTCTTTACATAACTTAATTTTACGTCCTTAATTCCAAATAATTAGCATTCCAAGGGAAAAAAAGGCATTGGAGCAAAATACAATACATATTTTAAATATAGGAATGGACAAGCATGTTTACAGGTAGTCCTAATTTACAACTGTAATTAAGCCAGGAATTACAGTCATTAGTCATGCTGGACATTAAATGGATCACATAACTGCACCTGATTTTATGACTTTTGTCCCAGTTGTAAAACAAACACCATGGCGATTAAGTGAACAAACTCTTTACAATGGACATTTTTTTTGCAGAAAACTGGAAGCAAACTCTGGTTTCCAGCAAAAATGCCATAAATTGTGGTTATGTGACCGCAGGACACCACAAATGCTGCATCGTTTGCAAACACTTGCCAAAGACCCAAAATGTGATCACGTGACCAGGAGAGGGGGGAAATGGACCATGGATCTTCAAACCAGATCATAAGAATCTTTTTTGGTGTCCAGCATAACTTTAAACTTTATGACCTGTGCATATAAACATTCTCTTCCTTTGAAACAATTTAAAACATTGACAGGTTATGCTGGCTCCTATAATGAAATCTTTTGATCAATTGCTGTAACCAAAGGCTTACTTGACTCATGTGGGCAATTGGGAAAGAGAGAAAAAATCTCCCTAACTCAGAGGTCCCCAACCTTTTAAGTACCAGGGACCAGTTTCATGGAGAAGAGTTTTTCCGCAGACCGGAGTGTGTGGGTTTGTATGCTGCTTGCATCCCGCAGATGGGGCTTGGCTTGTTTGTGTGGACCAGTTGCTGGCATGCCACGGCCACAGACTGGGGATTAGGGATCCCTGCCCTAGATGATAGGGAGAAGATACTCTTTAACAGAAAGCTACCAGAGCATGCTTGTACTTTATACAAGAAAACATGACAAAACAAGTTATTGCTTGGTGTAATGTGTGAACCCAACCATCATCTCATATGCTCATATTCATGAGAAATAATAAAAACAGAAAAACAGCAAAGGCAAAGCTTAGAAATAACAAGGAATGAACACTAACAACGTTGTTTAATATTTCCATTAAAGATAATGAAAGGGAGGAGTTACAAGCAATGCTTTAATGGAAAAGTGAGCTTTGGAGAATCAAAGGATTGATTTGTTACTTTAAAATTAAGTGCATTCTTCATCTCCTTCTATGCTTTCCCCATAAAACACTTTAATATAGGTAGTCCTCAACTTACAACAGTTCATTAAGTGACTGTTCAAAATTACAACAGAACTGAAAAAAATGACATCACAATTTTTCACATTTACGACCATTGCAGCATCCCCAGGGTCACGTGATCAAAAATTTAGCCACTTGGCAACTGACTCATATGCACCTTTTGCAACTTTCAGACAAGCAAAGTCAATGGGGAAACCATATTCACTTAACTAATTGCACTGATTCACTACAGAGATTCACTGATTTGCAAACTATGGCAAAAAAGGTTATAAAATAGGGCAAAATTCACTTAAGAAATGTCTCACTTAGCAACAGAAATTTTGGGCTGAATAGAGATCATAAGTCAAGGACCACCTGCATATATTAACCTGAACTTAAAAGAATAGAATTTTTGTCATAAAATTGGCAATCTCAACTGCACTCCAAACACAACGTCTTTCAGAACACCTCAACAAAACCAGTACAGATTTCTAGCTGAAGATGAATGTGGCATTCATTGTTCCTTGTTTTGGTATAAATATAGAAAGCTATACCTTGTTGTTAAGGGGAAAAAAACATACTCTATTGCTGGTTTGTGCCTTGAATGCTATAAAATCCCATAGCATAACCATAATCTATAATAATAAAATAAAAGAGTCACAACTTGATTCCCATATGCTAGAATTTCTGCAGTTTTAAGGCTGTAATTCAGTTATGTGAAATACAGTAAACATGTACAAGCATACAAAGGCAAGCACAAGTTTCAAAGAACAGAGAAGTATCTGCCTGATTACTACTCATTACATACTGTTTCGTACAACTGGATATACCATACATTTAACTTGGAGTAAAGAAAACCTGCATCAAATACACTTAGCTCAAATACAATTAAGACAGTAAAATAAATGCAATTAACAGCTCTCTTGAGACTAGGCCCTTTACTATTCTTTCTTATTTAATGTTATCTCTCTCCTTCCAAATGTATTTCTGGAACCAGCTCCAAAAAAAAATCTAATCTTTCTCTTCTTGGCAACAAAGATACTACTGAAGCCAATTTAAAAAAAAAAACCCAATGCTTCTTTAGTTGAGAAAGCAATACTTTTTATGAGTAATTTTATTTGCAAAATGGTGGGAAAAGGACGAGAAAGACTTCCGAAACCAGGACCACTGTATGTAGGAGGAAGTTAGTTTTCACTTCACTGACACCCTGAACCACCTTTTCTGGGGTTGAAAATAGCACTGCGGGTTGTAGGAGTCTGTCTGGTCAGGATCTCGAGATCCGAGGGGAAAAAGACCTTCCGGATATTTCTTCCAGAAAGCCTGGCCAAAAACAGGCTGCCAGCTGAATGAGCGGGAGATGACGGTCTGGGTCTGTAATCATGCCGCAAAGCCTGAGCGGATGCGCTACCGCGAGGGATGGCGAATCACTCTTTCAATACTCCGGCTACTTAGAGGCGAAGGGCCGTATCGCCTCCGGAAAGGAAGAGTTGGGCAACAGCTGGCATCCACGTCAATCCCAGCCCGCCGCATCCCTCTTCCTCCACCTTCCCTTCCCTTCCCTTCTTTCCTTCTCACCGGTACGGCGCTCGATCCCTGCTGTTCCGAGGCCCTCACGAGGATTTCGCGGAAATCCATGACGGGCTCTCTCCGAGGCTCTTTCCCTGCGAGGCGCTCGGGCGGCGAGGAGCGCCCCTCAACTCTCCTCCCGTCTCGTCTCTCCTTCTCTCTCTCTCTCCTCTCTCTCTCTTCGGACTCGCTCCTCGCCCACCTGACGAAAAAGTTGCTGGCAACGCCCCTCCCTACCCTCACTTCCGGCCCGCGGGCCGCTCTGCCCCCCTCTCTCTCCCTCTCTTTTTATATCGCCTCGGAGTTTTCGACCGAGTTTTTTTTTGACAAACGTCACTTCCGTCACTCACGCCATAAGCGAGCACGCAGGCGCCCTCTCCCTTCCCGGATTTTTTTTTTTAAAAATGGGCCTGTAACGTCACGTGATCGAGCTTTTTAGAAAGGCTTTCGGAGCGGAAGGTTCCACGTGGTAGTGGTAAGGGTGAGTTGAGGGCTCGTTTCTTCTGTTCCTCTCGGCGATGGTTCCCTATGGATGTTGAGGGGGTTGGGCTTATACGTGCTGATGTTGGTTGTTTTTGCTGTGGGCTTCTATGGACTCGGACGCGGAACAGCGCCGGGCCGGATTGGGGTTAGGGCTGGTTATACGCTAGCTAGATTGGGGATCACGATTCACCCACGAAGGAGGGAATATGGAGCTATTCCCCTTCTATTGCAATTGCATGTAGCTGCTTGGATGTGGTCGGGTGGTCGCTGGAGGTGAAAACTTAAGGGTTTCACTTTTGTGTGGCTTTTTGCGTTTTAAGTCACCATGAATTCACTTTTGATCATGCGTGTATGTTGAAGTAGAAATTTCTGTTACATTTTTATCCTGCCTTTGCTATAAATAACTGAAGGCGTTGACAGTAGCTAATACTTATCTTATTTTCCTCTCAATCCTGTGAGTGGCTTTGGCTAAGAGAGAAAGTGACAGGTCCAGAGTCCCCAACTGTCTTTTATGCCACAAGTTTCCTGGTTCCTGGGCCAGCATCTTCACCATCACACCAAACTGGAACTCTTCTAACATCTTGATAAGAATAATTGACCTTATTTGTAACATCCTCCAAATTGAGGAATTAGTGCATTTTCACATTTTCATTTCTATGTGAAGTTTCTCTAGGTATCAGTAAAAAGGCAGTAAAAATGCAAGCCTTCCAGGCTTGCATTTAACATATAGCACTGTATATTATAGTCTGAATTTTGGATATTCTGTTCTCTGATAGAGTTATGGAGAGATTGAAAACCTTTGTTTTTTTTTGTCTTGGTATTGTGGTAGGAATGGCTAACTAGTTCATTGCAACAAGTTTTCTTTAATTTTCATTGTTATTTTAATAAACCATAGTCTTAGTATGTTCACCCTTAGATATGAAGAGAAAATATGGTTCATTGAAAATAAAGTTCTTATCAAACTTCTTATCTCAAGTGCTTGGTGGTAAGGACAGGGAGGCAGGAACTAGGTTTACAGATTTAATAATAAACTTATGGTTTAATCTAATCATTATGTAACTGTCTCAAGTGGTGTTAGTACCCGATTAGTCTTGTCTGAAGCCAGATAGAGCTAGGTCTGAGTATTTTCAAGATTTTCAGTGAATACTGAAATGATAGGCTGAGAAGTTAAGCATTCCAAAAGACACCAGTGGCAAACTACTTTTGTATTGCTGCCAATACAAAATGGATGAGTCTAGGGGGAAAAATATCAGTTTGTCTTATTTATTAGAAGTTTAAAGTTTTACAACATTCATTCCTCACGCTTCTCTTGCTGCCGTCCTGTGAGATAGGATGTCCTAAAAGTCACTGGATCAAAGTTATCCAAGTGAGCTTTGTGGCTGAAGGTGGACTACAATCTGAGTTTCTGTGATGCCAGTCCAACATGTTTTAACAATATGCTATCCTGACTAGAAGATTTCACCTTAATATTGTGATCATTGATATAAGGTTCAACTATCATAGAGTAAAATATCTCAAAAGTGTTTAAGAGTCAGTTGTAGCTTTAAGAGCTAGTTTATTCTAGTGGTTAAGGCACCGGGCTAGATACCAGGAGAGTGTTAGTTCATGTGCTGCACCTTAGGCATGAAAGCTAGCTGGGTAACCTTAGGCCAGTCACTCTCAGCCACGATGTTGGGCTCGGATAACAAGCCTGTTGATCAATTCCTTTCATAACCAATGAATTAAGTCTTGCTTGATGCAAAAAAAGTAGACCCTGCACTTAAAGGAAAATTAAAGGTGCTCACATTATCAAAGCTCAAGCTCCATCTTAAGATATCTTTAATTTTAATGACGAAGAATTATAAAAACAATGCGATTGGAGTTGCCAATACTGTTAGTTACTATTAACTTCTCAGCAGCTTAACATCAGTATTTGAGTAAGCAGGTGTTCCTTTTCACTGACTGGTGTAACCTTTGTTGAAAAAGTTTTTGGTGTTATGTATGAATGTTATAGAAGGAAAAGATGCAAACCTCCCAAATGTGAAATCTAGATTTAATATATTGGTACAGAAAAATTCCATGTAAAATAGTATCCTGTGTGCTGCCCCACTCCCTTCCACCCCCCCACATACGCACACTGCAAGAGTTCTACAGGTGTTTATTCAAACCTCTCAAACAGGTCCTCAGAAAGCAACCGTTGCATAGGTCCAGATTCCAAGTTCAGTGCAGGAAGAGTCCCTGGGTATACACAAGTCCAGGAAAGCAAGCCAGGAGTCAAACAGGCCAGGATACACGACACACGGTACAGAACTGGGCATGTTGCTCTAGCAACACTCAAGTCCTCAGGGTGGTGGTAAGTAGGCAATGTGGTGCAGATCTTCATGAGAGGCAGTGTTGCCTCCTCATGAGTAGTCTTGCTGACCGGCATTGTGTCTGTCTCCTTTCTGCTCTACCTGTTCATGGATCAGAAGGCAATATGGACTCCATCTCCTCATTGCTGTTCTGGGTCCTACACTGGAGCTTCCTGGCCAACTTGCAGCTGTGTCTCGCCTGCCTCAGCCTGTTGCTGGTCCAATCCAGCTGAGGTTGCTCCATCAGGCCAATACTTGGCTCCACACTTTCCTATGCAGACTCAAACTTGCCCTCCTCCTCTGAACTCGCATCTGGAGATGGGTCTGGGAGTGGGTGCATGACACTCCGTGCCTGTGAAACAAATGCCAAGGAGACCTCCAAAGTCCTTTTCAGCCCTATGATTCTGTGTATTATATGTATCTTATTAGTTTAAAAAGCAAACAAGCCAAATGTTTAATTAAGTACATGGATACTCTTTTTACTTCAAAACTTCCATAATGTGCTGCTATCTTTATTATAGATACAAATCAATAGATTTTGAATATGGATTTTTAGTGGCAAGTAATTATTCTCAATCATTTATCCTCATCTAAAATGATTTTGTTAAGAGAGGTACAATATCAAGTATGCTATTTTACTTTGATGAAAACCAAAAGATGACTAATGACTGGTGAATCAGTAGATGGCACTCTTTCCCCTTAGTCCGGAGCTAAGAGGCTAAATGTTAGCAAACTGTATGTGTTCTGTGTCTTTACCACACTGTGAGGGAAAAACTATATGTCCTGCTTGTGGGCACCCAGGTAGTGCCTGACTCGCCCTTAAAGGGGGTCTGGGCATGATCCAATAAAGATATTGCTATAGTCTTAAAATGAAGTTACTGATGCAATATTTAAAGATATTGCATTCTATAAAGCTTGTACAATGATTTTTAGGGTAGATTTGCATACCACATTAAGCCAAATGGTAACAGTCCACATTACAACTGTCATGATTTGTGGTTCAATTCTTTGTCTCCTATAATTTCTCTCTTCCAGTGTAGAAATTTTTTTCTTGTTCATTAAAATGTACTTAAGACTTTTGATAGCATCCTGCTCCAAAATATTTTTATATATTTATTTGTATCTCATCTTTATTTTTTTTACAAATAACTCAAGGCGACACACTTATCTCGCATAACTTCCTCCTCCTATTTGTCCCACAACAATAACCCTATGAGGTGGGTTGAGCTGTTTTACTGGCCAGTTATCAAATAATGTTAAAGAGAATATTTATTTTAATAATCCAGTAAATCCTAAGCAAATGGCAGTTTTCAGCGAAGTGAAGAAAAATTCTTGACCTTTGTCATCATAGTGTGTATCTTTTACATTAATTTTGTTGTTCATTTGTTTTACTGCTGATGTTTTTATATGGTATGTTCACTGCCCAAAGTTTTGTCGGATAGATAGGCAACCTTACAAATTTAATAAATAAAATAAATAAATTGATAGGTTAATGCAAGTCACCAGGATCTGAGTTCAGCTCAAAGGCAGCTTTGTTTTACTTGTATATTGCTGTATGTATCTGCTCTACTGCCAAGCAATAAGAACTTTCAGGCCTGCTAGCGCTTGTTTAGTATTTAATTTCCTTGATTGGAGATTTGCAGTGTTTGGACTTCTATTTATTCATATATTCAGGGTAAACATAAAATTAGGGTTCATAGCATCAGCAGTCTAACAATTTTCTGCTTTTGAGCATTTCTTGGAAGAAAACTTCTTACAGACTTAAGTCTTCTCTCCTTTTCTCATTTCATGCACAATTTTTATGTGGAAAAAAATAAAATAAATTATTTCTACCTATCTTTGACCTTCCTAAGTTTCTTCTAAGACCACTGATATGCAAATACAGCTACCAACTATCGTTTATTAGCTTTTGAAAATTAGACTCATGGGGTGGGGGATGCTTCTCCCCAAGGTTGAATCAAAGTGGTATCAGCAGTCCTTTTGCCACCAGTAAACAATTGCCATAAAATTTGCTGCCCTCTTAAATTAGGACACAGCTATAACAATAAGAGGAAATGTTGTTTTTACAGATAGTCCTCACTTAAAGACTGGTCACTTAGTAACCATTCAAAGTTAGGATGGACCGCCCCCCCCCCCAAAGTACTTATAACCCAGGTTAAAAATTCCTATGGCATTCACGTGATTGTGTTTTAGGTGCTCAGCAATTGGCCTGCATTTATAGCTGTTTTGCAGTGTTCCACAGTTAATGTGACCACAATTTATATATATGTCAGGACCTGCCGTTTATTTCTTGTTTCTGGCAAAAAAAAAGGCCCATTGCAAATGATTCATTTAATGCAGGGATGACAAACTCGCAACATCACGTGATGTGTCGCGACATATTGCAACTTTTTTTCCATTGCCAGCAATGGGATGGACGTGGTTTTGGCATGATGCATCCAGCCCATGGGCCGGCAGTTTGACACCCCTGGCTTAATGAGTGCCAACTTTGCTTATTAACCAACACACACACACACACACATCAGGTCACTCACATGATGACCCACTTAACAACTGGCACTATCTACGACTGTAATTCTGGATTCAATTATAGTCATAAGTTGAGGAGTATCTATATTTATAGTATACAGGGAATGTTAAAGACAAGAATTGAGAATTGCCCTCTCTTCCTAAAAAGTGTTGCTTTATGAGTTTTTGTATACTTTCTATTTTGCAGTCAATAAATGGTAGCAATAGCCTAGTTTTCAGCAATTGGATATGTCAAAAATTACTTGTACAACAGGGGTTCTCAACATTGGCAACTTTAAGATTTGTGGACTTCAACTCCCAGAATTCCTCAGCCATCTGGGAATTGAAGTCCACAAGTCTTAAAGTTGCCAAGGTTGAGAACCCCTGTTGTACAACAAAGAGATCTCGCCACAGAGCAGGCTTAGTGTGTGGAGGTTACTGAAAAATTATGTTTAGGCTATTTGTGACTTATGTGTTAGGTACAGATTATTAATCCAGGAAGCTACAGGATTCTCCCATTGCTGAATCAACTTTCAATGTCAATTGAAAGATATATTTTAACAGCCTATATTTGCTACGGAAGAATTGTATGAACAAAAATCATCCTTGTGAAACTGAAGGAAGGTGAGAAAAGTGGCTTCAGGCAAAATCCATATTTTTAGAAGCTGGTATACTATTGTTTTTTTTGTCACAGTAGATCGTTATGTTACTGCTTCAACCAATAATGTACTGGAAAGTTACAGCTGAGCTGTTTTAAACCATTCCAAAGGGGAGTCATTTTGAGGCCTGTAGAGAAATTCTGGAACAGCTTTTGTTCTTCTGTGTTAGTCCTGTGCTCCTAAATTGACTATAGTGGCTGACATTTTGGGCACTAGATGTGTCAATTAAGAAATTTCTTGTCTCTTTTAATGATGCAAATGATGACAGTCATAGGCCAGGAAAGTGGAGGACTGTATATTCATTGCTGGAAATCTCATATATGCAGTGTACTAAAATAGGAGAAGTACAGGATATGCTACAACTCAGTTTTACTCGTACACAGATATAAACATTTCTAACTTCCCACATCCCTGCAAGTCAGAAACATGGTATTCTCAAACATATGTATGTTTTAATTTCTCTACCACTTTAGGTTTTATACAATAATAGAAGGTTTAGGCAGAATATAATAGTATGATTGTATTAGGTTGCTAGGTTTTTTTAAAGATTTTATTAAAAGTTTTTAAAATTATAAGAAATACAAGCTAATATAGAGTAAGGCAGAAAAAAGAAAAATCAAGGGAGCATCTGCTTCAATAATGAACAAGTTTTGAGGTGTGAATGTTTTCCTATCATGCTATCTCAGCCACTGCTGAAACTGCAAACTGCAAACTGAATCTTTTGGTTCAGAGAAAGGAGAATGAAGAGAATTAGTGGAGATGCTGTGGGTCTTACTTTCTCCCCATCTACTACAAGCAAGGTGTCTAGCTTTTTTTTTTTTAAATATATTTTATTGTTTTTTTAATTTTAACAAAAAGTACTTAAGACACACCGTGGTTTTTGGGTAAACAAACATCCCAAAATAAAAACATACATAAACAGCTCAACTTAGTACATTCATTGTCATCTCTCTATTTCCCTCAAATAACATAATAGATTAAATATATTCCATTTCTAGCTTAAATTTCTATTACTACTAAACCTGTTTTAAAACTTTATCAATTTACAATTACCATAATCAAATATTATTTTACATCAACAAATTATCACTTCACATATCTCTTCCAAATATATTCAAACTCTTAATCTCTCTCATCCCTCTTTTATCACCAATCTCATTTATTTCTTCTTCCAATAATAACTAATTTAGTTAAAGAAAAAAAAATGTTACACCTTAATTCATTTCCATTCATTACACAAACTACAAATTTCATCCAATTAATTATAGCTTATCAAGTCATATTATTATACACAAAAATCTCCTATTTAATTAAACACTTCAAAGTTTCAGTCTAAAAACTCAACATTTTTTCAATTTCAATACATAATTTTCCTAAAAATCAATCTATTATTCCAAAGAATACATTCTTAGTCTCTTTAAACATATATATATATGTATAATTATATATTTTTTATCCTTAATACAATCCATAAAACCAAGTTTCTTTTTTCACTCCAAATTTAACTTTCATATTTCTGTACTAGATAAATTTCCATAATAGCTTTTTTTTTAAGTACCACTAATTAATGCTCTGTCCCTATGAATCCTAATGCATATCAGATACATTTATTATTCAATTAAAATAATTAATATAAAGCGATTTAGGGCAACTTGGTCCTGTAGTAGACCAACCATCCTCCTTTTGGGAGGACAGTCCTCCTTTTTTGAGTTCTGTCCTCCCTCAAAAAGTGTCCTCCTAAATGTCCTCCTTTTCCATATACTGTCCTCCTTTTGGGAGGACAGTCCTCCTTTTGTGAGTTCTGTCCTCCCTCAAAAATGTCCTCCTAAATGTCCTCTTTTTCTATATTTGAAGACTTGTTTGCAGGGCTTTTTTTCCCTCATAGAATGCTCAGAAGGTGTTCCGGGATCTTTTTTTGATGTTTTTTTTCAACTTTTGCCTGAGCTGTGCTACTCCCCCTATTGGCTTTCGAAAGCCAACAGGAATTGCTGCTGAGCGTGCCAAAACACCCAGGCGGAAGACTTTGCATGTCCAAGTTGCAGGAACTTTGCACCCCTCACTGCTACTTAACTATACTATCTCTTTCTTAGTTTCGCAGATAGCTGGAGAAGACTGGAGCGGTAAGTTTCTCTTGATCTTCCCTGTTCGGTTCTACACAGGGATGCACAGGGTAGGCGGTGGTGTTGGGCGGCGGCTGGGGGTGGCTGCAGGGTCGGAGCCAGCGTGGCTGGTGCTTTGTGAGCCACGGGGCCGGCTCTATAGGGATGCGCAGGGTGGGCAGTGGTGCTGGGGGGTGGCTGGGGGGGCAGCTGCAGGGCCGGAGCCGGGGCAGCTGGTGCTTTGCCTTTGCGAGCCGCGGAGCTGGCTCTACGGGGATGCGCAGGGTGGGCGGTAGTGCTGGGGGGTGGCTGCAGGGCCAGAACTGGCTTGGCTCTCCACGGCAGGGCAGCGGTGTTGGCGGGGCGGCTGTGGGCGGGGGCACGGTGGGCAGTTGACCTTCCATGGGCTGCGCCAGCTGTTGGTCTATGCAGTGCTGACCTGTGCTTCCACCACCTCACCCTGCGCACCTACGTGGCCATCCTGGAGCGCCTGGCTCACAACACCTGCCTCTGCTGCCCACCCCCGTGCAATCTAGCCGTGTAGATTTTTGGACAAGTGAGAAATCGAGATTGAATGTTGATACTCTAGCTGCAGCACTTGCCGTAAAATTCAATATGAAGGATATTTCTTGTTCAGATATTTCCAATATATTGTTAGAAGATGATACATTGACAAAAATATTCATTCAATGGAAAAGTACTCATTTAAATAATTAATAGGCATGTAAGCATAATTACAATATAAAATGTTATTGTTACAAATGATTTTTATTATGCATTTATCATATTATAGTGTATTCTGTATTATTGTTGCAATAAATACAATGTTTCTTTTATTTACGATATTTTTTTCCTTCAATTTTTTCGTGTCCTCCTTTTTGTTGTAAAAAAGTTGGTCACCTTAGTAGTAACAAACCTACCAGGATTCTAACATCTTACAAGCTACCAAAATTTGAAAAGAACAAAATAATTCGTCACGCAATGAACCTATGTTCCAAACCAGGGAGTTTGTTGCACCATCAGAGGAGACAGATTGTTATCACATCACGTGATTCCATTACACTGTTGGTACCAATATCGGGTAGGTGAGTTGGCTTACTGTGGTACACAATAGACCAGATTTTTTTTCAGTTTATTTTTTGATTAGTAGGCATCTTCCTATTGGCAGGAATTCTTATCCCATCTTATTTTTCTGCTTCTGGCAGCTGATTTTAACTGATCATGGGACAAAACTTATCAGTTCTCCATTTGCATGTGCTGAGTTATGAAAGTTATATAAATATTTTTATTGTGTATCTCTAAATATTCTCTGAGTGGCTGAAAGCGAGATAAAGATAAAAGCTGAAGAATGCAGACTATAACATTCAAGTGGCATTATCTGGAATAGATAAGCAAATCAACATCTATTTTTCACAAATGCATAGCTAGTACTAATAGACAAGGCCATTTATTGCTTTTTTCCTTGAGAAAGGAACTGAAAACATTAAGATCCTAGTCTGTTTTAGGAGTCCTTCACTGTAGCAGCTCTGAAGCTGCATACAACTTATTTTGTAAGAATACCAAAAATAACACAGTTGATAGGAGCAGGAGTACTGTTTTGTGTTCCATTGTTGTTCAGCCGCATAGTGTTCTCAAGCAGTACAAGGATGACGATGGGGAATAGCTCTGCTAAAAATTATTTTATAGAACTTGCTGAGTGAAAAGTTGGTGGTGTAGAAGTATCCTTGGTAGCATACAACTATAATTTTTCCCTCCTGAAGCAGAACGTATTGCATAATTTCCCTGCTAGTAGAGATGGAAATTCTTGTTTAAAACTATCTTTGCCCAAGTGTTTAAGAGAACTGCATCTGCAATAGTCTTGATAACAGCATAATACAGATTGCAAGATGAAAGAGTTATGCTCATTTTGCAAAGTGTCCATTCCTGATTATACAAGTGTTCTATTCATAGCCACAGTTTTGTAGTGGAATTGTCTAACTAGCATCTTCTGCTTTCCCCCCCCCAAACAGGAAACTAGTCATTTCAGAATCGGGAGCTAGCGATTCTTTAAAAATCTGGTGCCCACTTCTCCAGCAGCATTATATGTACAGGGAGAAGTGGCTCTTCCCTCCAGCACAGAGATAGTCCTTGGTTAAAAACCATTTGACAGTTACGGCAGCATTAAACAAATGGTACTTTTGACCAGTTCTTAAAGTTCCAGCTGTCCCAGCACCCCAGGATGCTGGGATGCGATCTGGCAACCAGCTCGCATTTACAACAATTGCAGCATCCCACTGTCAGGTGATCATGATTTGCAGCCTTCCTTGCTTGCTTCCCACAAGTGAAGTCAATGGGGAAACTGGCAGAGAAGATTTGAAATTGCTTGGTTAAGTATCCCCCCTACTCATGTAACCTCCCTGAGCCTCACTGCATTTGCTTTGTAGTAGGTACCCAGGAGAGCCAATAAAGGAATCAGTGGTAGAAAGATTACTTTTCTCATGGTAGTTGTAGTACCCTAGGCCAGGGATTCCCCAACCCCCGGTCCGTGGACCACTACCAGGCCGCGGCATGCCAACAATTGGGCCACACAAATAAGCGGGATGCAGACAGCACACAAAACCATGCCCCTCCGATCCGTGGGAAAACCTCTCTCCATGTAACCAGTCCCTGGTGCCCAAAAGATTGGGGACCTCTGCCCTAGGCAAATAAATTGAGGACTTTGTAAAAACAAAAAAACCCTTTGTCCTGATCTTGGTCTGAAAGGAGAGTTGCCTTCTAAAATAGCTGTTGGTAGAACTGCACTGTCCATCTTCTAAGTACACAAATTTCTTTCATCTCTTTTTACATGTAACTCTGCCAATAAGATAAAACAAGAATTAAAACACTGGGAGCAGAGAAGCATTGTATCCAAATTTTCTCCAGGCCTCTTATCATACATAGCATGGCAGAATCACCTCAAACTGGGCACAGTAAGAATCTTTGAAACCTCAATTCAGCTAAATGAGACAGTCCATTCATTGCTTACAATGAAGCATTTGTCTCTTGCAGTTGAACTATCAGTGAAAGTTTATGGGAGAGATTTAATAAAAACATTAGCTAAAGCAGTGGTTCTCAACCTGTGGGTCGGGACCCCCCTTGGGGTCGAACGACCATTTCACGGGGGTCGCCAAACCACGCTGTCCGCCATTTTTTTCCCTTTTCCCTAGCTGTCCTACTCCCTCTTATTGGTGGCCACACCCACTTGGGGGTCACCACAACATGGGGAACTGTATTATGGGGTCACGGCATTAGAAAGGTTGAGAACCACTGAGCTAAAGCAAAGGCAATGTAAAATGGAAATCTGAATCAGCAGTACCTCAAAAAATATCCGTAGATAAACAGATTTATAGGCATCAGAGAGCAAAGCTGACAGGAGTTTTGTGTAAGATAAGGATTTATCCAACAACTTCTTTTGAAAAGCTTTCTGTAGGCTTGGCCAGAATCTGCTTTAAGTTGGCAAAAGGAAAAAGCAAAAGCTTTATTCTCTTCTATTATAAAACAGAGATAATTAGATGAAAGTAATTAATATCAATTAAAATTATTACAGAAATACATGAATTTAAATGAGAGAACATTATCACACAAGAATAAGTGCATTGGGAATTTCTCCTACCAGCTAGTATGTATATTATGCATAATTTTAACAATGTTGAACTTAATACGATAAAACTTTTTTCTGCTTATCTTTGACAATATTTTTAAATCAATGTATACCCGCATTTATTATTAGTAGTATAATTTATTTATGCTTACATCATGGCTCTTATCCTGATAATGTTCCAAAGGTCTTTCAAAACCTGGCTCATCTTCCAATCCTGGGATAAGATGGTTAGAAACTTTTTTCTTGCTATAAGTTATATAAGTAAAATACAACATAAAGCCATTTGTAGATTAGGCTAAATTAGTGAGATTGTTATTACAAAGAGTTTATAGTCAAAATCAGACAGTGGAAGAAACAGATAAGAATAGGATATAGCAGTGGTTCTCAACCTGTGGGTCGGGACCCCATTTGGGGTCAAATGACCATTTCACGGGGGTCACCAAACCACGCTGTCCGCCATTTTTTTCCCTTTTCCCTAGCTGTCCTACTCCCTCTTATTGGTGGCCACACCCACTTGGGGGTCACCACAACATGGGGAACTGTATTATGGGGTCACGGCATTAGAAAGGTTGAGAACCACTGGGATATAGAGTTTTGGAAATTCAATTTGTGCTGAAAGTTTGTTAGAAAAGATGAGAATTAAAGGAATAAGCCAGAAAACCCAAAAGAACTTAGATTTTCATAAAATCTTTTCATGATCTAGCAGATTATTTATTCCTCTCTGTCCTTGGCTGCTTCTATTTTTGGAATAATGTCAAGGTGGAGTGCTTGGATGACTGAAAGCAAGGCAGAATATTATGCTGATGGATCAGTCTCTCCAAGTAAACCAAACTTCCATAGGAAGGTATATGGAGAAAATCCCCTTTGGGATAATTAACCTTAATGTTGATAACTTGGAACCGTTCAAATAGATTGTGATGTTGATGAATACGGACGAAGGCAATGTAAAATGGAAATCTGAATCAGCAGTACATCAAAAAATATCCGTAGATAAACAGATTTATAGGCATCAGAGAGCAAAGCTGACAGGAATTTTGTGTAAGATAAGGATTTATCCAACAACTTCTTTTGAAAAGCTTTCTGTAGGCTTGGCCAGAATCCGCTTTAAGTTGGCAAAAGGAAAAAGCAAAAGCTTTATTCTCTTCTATTATAAAACAGGGATAATTAAATGAAAGTAATTAATATCAAGGAAGGCTTAGAGGTAAAATAAGTTGGTTGGCATTGGATAGTTATCATTTGTGATGGTTGTGAGTGTTCAATATGAGTACAGCAAGCAGATGAAGTCATGAAGATCCATAAAAAGAAAAATAAAATGGATGCCATTAGAATAAGGGTAGTGAGGAACAATAGAGAAAATGAACATTTATGAATGAGTTAACAGTTTTGGAAATATTAAGCCACGGCAGAATTCCAAAACAGGAGAGGAGATGAATTATACATAAGGGAACATATTTAAAAATAGAAATACTTGAATTTGGTGCAAAAAGCTATTTATTTTTCATATAGATTTATAAAGATTGCCTAACTCAGCACAGACTAGGTGACATAAAATTAAAACTGATATAATGCCTAAAAACAAGCAAATAACATCATAGAGCAGCACATAGCAGATGGAACAAGGCAAAGTAAACACTGACAGACATAGCACCAATTTATCCTAAAGCTTGAAAAATATATCATAATTGTTTTAAAATGTCCAGAGTTCAGGTGGTCCAATCTCTGGAGGGGGAATGTTATTCCAAAGGGCAGGTGCCATGACAAAATTCTTTGCTAGGGCAATTTCAGTGGACTGAAGGCTGAAACCAGATTGTCAGCTGCCCCTGAAAACAAGAGCAAAGAAATAAGCTTGTTCATTTGCACAATGCACATGGCATTGACTCCACTGTCCAGTCCATCAAAACAATTCTTATCTGCCCATCATCTTCATTTCTGCAGAACTTGAAAAACTGAAAAAGAATGAGCCAATCAGCATTTTCACTCAAGTTGATGAATGGGTGTGTACAAAAAAGGTCATTAAATTATTCCCTTGTTCTCACTACTACTAATCCTAGAGCAAGAAAAAGTCCCTTCACCTCCACCCAAAACAAAGAGGAAATAATGCTAATGCATGTTTCCCATCCACATTTTCAGCATATGGTGTGTGTGTGCTTGATTGTTTATAAATAAGGATCTGAGCATTTGTATAGTAATAGGACAAAACTGCTGGGCTACCCACCCATCACATCTCCTCTATTAAAAATCTCACCAAGAGCTGTACAGTTGGCATGATACTGTGTCACTGATTTTATAATCCCGTGCCTTTGGCTGCAGCAGTGGAGACTAAAATGAGGAAGAGTAAAGTTCTCTGCAAAATATATTATTTTTAGAATGCAGCAACTGGTCACACTTTCAGGTGGCTATGATTTACCTTAACCAGACTTCTCTACCCACAGTCATTCCACATATATATACTTTCCCTAAATGGAACTTAGAGACGCAGAACTAAAGTTGCCTGATAAAGCTTATGTGGGATTACCAAGGTCTAAAGCAGTGATTCTCAACCTTTCTAATGCCGTGACCCCATAATACAATTCCCCATGTTGTGGTGACCCCCAAGTGGGTGTGGCCACCAATAAGAGGGAGTAGGACAGCTAGGGAAAAAGGAAAAAAATGGCGGACAGCATGGTTTGATGACCCCCGTGAAATGGTCATTCGACCCCAAATGGGGTCCCGACCCACAGGTTGAGAACCACTGGTCTAAAGTGACTTTTGAATTTGTATAAAATCTTCCAGTGGAAATGCCTTTTTAAAAAAAGAAAATGAGGTTAGATCAAGGGAAGTGTTTCTTTTTGTGGAGATAATAGCCATAGAATGAAATTACTTGCATGCCAATATAGCACAAATTGAATTCACAACAGTTTACATTGCTTAGCATCTCTCTTGATGTTTTCAGGTTCAAGTAAATAGGACAAAAATTAAGTTCTGATCCAGATATTTACTATTTTAATCATGCATTCTGTATTTACTCAAGTTCATGGGTACCAGTGAAGAAGCAATGCTCCTAACACTAGCAAATATGTTAATAGCTCTACAGACACCTCCTTTGCAAATCTCTGTGGGGAAAATATATAATATGTAATCATTTTGCCACTCCCAGATAATTGCTTTACTGCATCTACCATGACATCAGAATTTTCTTCTGAATTGTATTTCTAAATTAGGTTATGAGTCTTTTAATGCCTCTACCCTGTTTTTGAGATAGATGGGTCTTGACTATCTTCTTTACTGATTTCAGGTGAAATATGATCTTGAGTTTTATGATGCTCAGCTTATTCATAGCCAAGCTTATGCAGGATGTAGAACTGTAAGCCTTTTCCAAATAGGTGTCCTCCATCAATATTGGAATACAGTTTTCATAATTCTTAATCAGTATAGGAGTGGGAAATTGGCTGTTCCCCACTCTACAGTTCAGAATATCTCTCCATGTGTTGACATAATGGAAGTAGCTAAGCTGGCCAAATTTACATTAATGTGCAGTGAGTTTGGAGCCAAGTTTCAGAATGATGCCACAGTTCTTGACTTTTGTGGAGACTAATCTGTGAAAAGACATGAATCTATCTATATATCTACCTATATCTATCAATCTATCTATATCTTCTATATATATAAATAAAAATGTAAATGTTCGTTTGTTCAAAATCTTAAATTTCTGAAAGTTCTTTACCAATTGCTTTGAAATTTTGACACAACGTTGCATTTGAATACACGCGTGTTTTAATATACCTACTATTATATAGATGTGACAGGTAAAAAAGATGTTTTTGAAAAACAGCGCCATCTGTTGGACGTAAAGGCAACACACGCTACAATTTTACGATTCCATTTCAATGTTTCCGATTTATGATCCATTTACAATTTCCAAATTTCCAATTTTACGATTCCATTTCAATGTTTCCGATTGCATTGTTAAATTGAATTTTAATAGATTTTGATTTATTTTCATTTTGATTTAATTATTTTGTGTGACATTGCGTTGGAATTGAGCTGTGTCGTTTACCATAGTGTTCATTTTGTGAGTATAGTTAATTTTTTTCTTTTTTCATTGTTTTTCATTTAGTTTTTTACCTGTTTTTTCATTTTTCAGTGCAATTGGCGGTGGAATTAAGCTGTGTCGATTGATCTGCATTTGAATTGAAATATTTCATTAGTATTTTTTATTTTTTTGTTTTTCCTTTGTTTTTTAGTTTGTGTTTTCCCTTTTAATGTTTTGCAATTTTATATGTTTTTGTTATAACTTTCTTTCCTCTTTTTCAGTGCAATCAATCTGCTTTAGTTCATCCAAATAATGCCTCGCAGAAAATCAAACTTAGGTCGTCGTACTCGTGGAGCGGAAGCAGTGCGACGAGTAATTGCAAATCAAACTGAGGAAGAACGGGCATCAGCGAACGAGCGAAACAGACAAAGAATGGCTCAAATACGTGCTGAGGAAACAGCAGAGCGACGTGCAGCCAGACTTGAGGATGCACGGTTGCGAGCACGGCGATCGCGTTTTGCAGCTTCAGATCTGCTTCGTTCTCAACAGAATGAACGTGACAGGCTGAGAGTGGCTGAAAGACATCAACGAGAAACAGCAGATCAGCGTCAAACACGACTCCATGCTCAGCAATCACGTGATTACAATCGCCTTGCATTCCGGTACAACCTAGCTGATGATTGTAGTTTGAGCCAGCATGTTCTCATTGGCACTATGACTGAAGTGTGTCCTTATTGCAAGGCTCTGAAATTTGTTGCGAAATATGAACCAGCCAAAGCTTTGCAGCGGCACGCAGCTTGCAGTAAAAAAATTAATGAGCAACGTCGTAGAAGCAACAATCTTGACAGGACCTTTCAAAGGTAAAGATGTCCTCATTCCTCGCATTCCTATGATTGCAACAGATATGCCATTTCAATTTAAGAGATTGCAATTCCCAGTTAGATTGGCATTTGCTACCACCATCAACAAAGCTCAGGGCCAATCTTTAGAATTGTACGGTTTAGATCTAGACACGGATTGCTTCTCACATGGACAATTACATGTTGTGTGTTCTAGAGTCGGCAAACCAGACAATCTCTATATCTGCACATACAATGGATCAACAAAAAATATTGTATACCCACAAGCATTGTGAAATTAAACATCTTACAAACATGCATTTTCTCTTTTCTTTCTTTTCCATTTAACCAGACTGAGCCACAGCAACGCGTGGCCGGGTACAGCTATACAAAATAAAATGTTAAGTTGGGACTCAAAGCATAAATTTTCCTACTCCTTTATCTCTCTTTCTTGCTCTTTTTGTGTAAAGTACCCATGGAGATAGAGGAATGTCTCCTGGGTGTGACTGAGAAAATTCTATCAAGGCTCCATTTTATCTATATATAAAAAAAGACAAAATTTCTTTGCTCTTACTGCAGCCAAACAATCAGCAATACCCTTTGATAGCAATGAAGACAAACGTGCCATAAAAGCTACTAAGGCAGTTCTGTCTTAATAAAGAATAGAGTAGAGTAGAATAGATTAGAATAGAATAGAATAGAATTTCAGAAATAAATCTCCGTTTGGTTATCAGCGACAGACACTTGCAGATACAGAATTTTTATTATACACATTAGAAAACTACAACATTACATTATTTTTTGACATAATCATCATTCAAATTGAGGCACTTGTCATAATGTCTTACAAGGTTGAAATTCTTTCTGAAAAAAAAATCTCCCGCCTGGGAATGAAACCACCCTGTAACAGCATCATGAATCCATTCGGTGTGTTTTGTGCACCTCAGAAAGTACCCAACAAACACAGAACTTGGCAGTATCCCAAATTTTCTATCACTACTTTGTACAAGACAGTCCAAGAAATTTGGGGAAAGTGTAAAGAAAGTGCAGATATTGTGAACTGACGGATTTCATGGACTTTTTTAAAGTCAATTTCCTGCACGAGTTCATTGCTGACTACAGATGGGCGGCCACTTCTTGCCTTCTCTTGCACGTCAGTTTGTCCAACTTTAAACATGCAGTACCATTGACCTTCACTCATCATATTTGGTCTGTAAACATTACACAGTTCATGATGAATCGCAGCTGCCGAAAGTTTTTTTGCACATAGGAATTGTATTACTGCATGCACTTCACATTTGGTGGGATTTTCTATGTCAGGGTTTATTTTCAGTTGATCTAGCGGACAAGTCAACTACAACACAACCTTCTTCCACTCCTCACTTCCTACTGAACTACTGCACACAGCACCATAGGACGGGCATCGCTATCCCCACCTATTTCTCGCACATGCTCAGAGATTTCCGAATTGCCATAATATAATATAATATAATAATATATCAAATATTGTAAGTATCCATATCTGTGTCTCTGTGTGTGTCTCTCTCTATTCTTCCATTCAGTCATGTCCAATTCTTACACTGCTGGACAAGTCCCTACAGTTTTCTTGGCAAGGTTTTTCAGAAGTGGTTTGGCATTGCCTTCTTCTTAGGGCTCAGAGAAAGTGACTAATGTCCAAGGTCACCCAGATGGTTTTATATCTAAGACATGACTAGAATTCACAGTTTCCCACTTTCCAGCCTGATGCCTTAACCACTACACCGAACTGGCTCTCAAAGATTATATGGCTGTTGCTAAATCTCGTTAATAATGATGCTCTTTGTTCTTGCATCAATTACTATCAGGCAAAAAAAATGCAATCTTAACACATTTATAGAATGTTCCTAAGGCGTTCCTGGGATAAAGTTGTGTTCACAAAACACGCTTAATGTTGCTACTAAATTAACCCATTTTATGGGTTTATGCCAGTGCTTCTCAACGTTTGTGTGACGGCGACCCCCGTCACACAAACGTTCTGCGCATGCGCGGCGCCGTGCGCATGGGGGCGGGGCCTCAATGCGTGGCGCGCATGCGCTGCACCCCCATGTGCGACGCGCATGCCTGACGCCCCCCCATGTGCGACGTGCGTGCACAGCCCCCATGCGTGGCACGCATGTGCGGCGGCGCCCCCGTGCGCGGCGCGCGTGTGCGGCGGTGCCCCCATGCACGGCGCCGCAAAAAATGGCGGATCGCCACCTTTGGCGACCCCCGAAAAATGGTCGATCGACCCCAAATGGGGTCGCGACCCATAGGTTGAGAACCGCTGGTTTATGCAATAAGCTAATCCAGTAAATTGCATTTGTGTAAGACATTAAGCTTTCAAAAGTAACCAAGTTTAACCTTATATATAAATTACAAATATAACTGCTAGAATTTTACCTCAACTGAATTGTGTGACATGAACATAGCCACCGAGTTAAAAGGAAGACCAAGCAAACTGGAATATTAGTAGCTCACGCTGCAGAATTCCAAATGGTGCTACAAATGAAGGCCAATGGACAGGCCCAAAGGTTTGGAGTGAACTACTGTAGATTTAGTTTTAAAAGTAATCATCATTGAATTATAATTGGAAGCTTTTTCATGTACACATGAGTGGATATAAAAACACCAGTTCATTCAAGACAAGTAAGGTAATCCAAAGACCTATTTGTTTTTGATTCTAAGATGAGACAGGAATGATCCCTACTGAAACTTTCCTTCCTTCCTTCCTCCCTCCCTCCCTCCCATATGGAAAGGTTGGTACAATATACCCTTGCAGCAAGTAGTATTTTTGCAGGCATTATGTAGCTCGTACTTCAATCACCTCTCTCAACCCAAATCTCCATTCCCATTCACTGCTGGAGCTTGCTGGCTGAGCTTTACTATTCATGGCCTGCAACCGAAGGCTTGAGGTAGTTTAAACCCTTATGCAAGTCCAGGCACTCTTCCTCCTTATAACCCACCCAAAAGCTCCTCTGGTAACAACTGTTGAAAATGTGTGCCATTTGGAGATAGGAAATGCATCCAAAATGGTGGGTTAACCTTAAAACATCCCCTTAAACTCAATAATGACAGAAAAATCTCAGGTTTGCCCATGTGTTATGATGTGGCATCACCCACTTTGCATCATTACCACGCCCATATCAGCTTTTGCCTGACACAGAAGGTAAACTTTAGCCTCGATCCTTCAAAAGATTTCCCAATCTAATTAAATCTGACCCGAGCAAGATGGGAATTGTAGTCTAACATGCCTCAAGGACACCCAGTTGGGAGAAACGTTTCTTAAAGTTCCATGCAAAATAAGAGAACCAAATAAGAATAGTAAATTATTTGTTTTCTTCTGTTTCCATCCAAAATAAGAATAAAGGTCAAACTACTATATGGTTCTCTATTGCTATATTGGCGATGCTGCCAGCTTTAATAGAAGGGAAGCTATTTTGCCCAAGGGGATCAGAGCCCTTTGTCTAGTCCTATGAATTAGGAGTAAAGCCAGTACTGAAGTTTGCGTATATTTGAATAAATGAAGATGTAAACTTACTGGGCCAATTCATTTTTTTGTACGCTACCAAGCTTATAATAGGATTTCCTTTGCTACTTGTTTGGTTGTCTTTGTGTAAGGGGCCCCATTTTAGCAGCATCTCTCTAGGATGTCTCAATCATACATAATAAATAGGGAGGTTAACACACCCATTAAATATTTAGATAATATGGCTGATAGGAATAGTAACCTTAGCTCCAAATGAACTCAGAGTTGTTTGGGGCTAGAGTTAACTCCCTTAGGGTTAATTGTCTGGAGTAACTAATTATAGAGTTCATACCTTCCTGATTACACGGTTCAGACTTGTGCAAACAGAATCAATAATGCAGATGAGCTCCCATATATCGGCATTTACAGTTTGGTCCTATAAATCAGAGGGGTGCAAGTTGGGGGTGCTTTTGCTCAATCTAAAAGGGCAAATGTGGCCTTAGAGATTTTCAAATTTGTCTGCAGACCCCTGGTCTTCCCCTCCCAACCTCAGATACTGCACAGCTGCTTCACCTGTCAGTCTCAAATTTAGATGCGGTTTTTCAATCTATTATCTTCGATAGCACTTCCTGCTTCTCTTTCCCAAGCTATGTCCATTTCTTTTTTTTCCTGCTCCAATCATTCCCTTCCTTCATTGTGTCGGATCTTCATATTACCCTTTTGTTTGTTTGTTTCTTCCTTGACTTGATCTGGCTTGTAGCTTTTTTTTTTCTTTTGTACACGTGTATCTGCTCTGTCTTGTTTCAGTTATCCTGAAAATGTTTGTTTGGGGGGCAGGGAATGCACATTTCAGAGAGAGAGGGAGAACCATCCAGGTTCACTCTCTAGTATTTTTCCCTGTTGGATAGCAGAAATGACTTAACTTTTTGTTGGTAGATTGGATTGCAAATTGGATCCTGTTTGTAGTAGATTTGTGGCTTTTTCAGTGGCAGACTAGCTGACTAATAAAGAATGGATAGACTTAATAAATAAATAATAATAAAATAATGGAATGTTTGGCTATGTCAGTACAACCTTCTGGCTTTTTCAATACCTGGAGCTTGCAGCATCATGATCATGGGGATGGGGTGAGGTCTAGAAATCACTGGTTGAAGGGTGGACTAGAGTTGCCTTGCCTCCTTTCTGACACTTAAAATGTAAATCCCTGATTTCCATGTATGTAATGGAAGAAGACAGAGGGGGAAAAAATGAATACCATGAATGCTATTTCCACGGCCTACGTAAGGAAACTGTAGGTTTATATCCATGTAGGGAATGCAAGGGCATGATTACTTTCAATGTTTATCATTTAGTTATCTGTTAAATTTCAGTTAATATTAGTTTTATGTGATTGTTCACTTTGGGAAACTAGCCTAGATCAGACATGTCAAATACAAGGCCCGGGGGCCGGATGCGGCCCGCAAAGTGGTTTCATGTGGCCCGCGAAGCCATCCTGGAAACAGTGAGGGAACAGCCCCTGTTGCCTTGGCTCAGGCCTGCCGGGAGCCAATGTACAATTTTGTGGTGGCCATCTATGCTGAAACACATTCAGTCTTAGCTTCACAAGGCTGTCTGGAAACAGCGAGGAACCAGCCCCTGCCACATTGGCCCCACTCCCTGGGTGCGTGCATGCACCCTTGATGCGAATGATGTAGAGCTGACCACGCCCACCCAATAAACCACACCCACCCCATACACGCCCACCCTGGCCACACCTGGGTCCCCTGAGGGCAACCACAATGCTGATGCAGCCTCAATGAAATTGAGTTTGACACCCCTGGCCTAGATGCATTACTCAGTAGTCAATATGTCTGTCAACCTGCCTTAATCTACACAGCGTTGCTGTACATGTCTATTTACAAGTGTACCTCGGTGTCTTACAGTGGGATTACTTAGAGATAAACAGATATTGGACTGAAACCTTGGTAGCTACTATTGTCCCTGCAGTCTCCACTGAGTGTTGTACAACTTCCAGTATGTATTCGAGTGAAAAAAAAAAAAAAAAGCTGCAGCCTGCATACTCTTTTTTTTTTCTTTTTGGTTCTTCTGTTGACTCCGATAAAGACGACCGTAGCTGAAGATGTTTCATTTCTTGTGAGCCACAGTGACAGCTAACCTTGTTCTTAAATCAAGCAAACGCTATCAAGGAAAGGGCGATGAAAAACATTTAGACCCGCAAAAAAAAGAAAATAGAAACTGGCGATCGGCGCAATTATATATGCTTGTTGAGAAGAGGTCAACATCTTTTAGGGGAAAGCAGTTTTTAGCTTGGGACAACTCCCTGCTCCCCTTACAATACGCATTGGGACGGGTCTACTCACCAGCGAGTGAAGCCCTTCGTAGGAGGAGAGCGGGGTGGAGACGTATTAGCTGCAGGACCGCCCCCCTCTGCACATTCGCTCCGAGCATTATGACGTCACGGCGTTCTTTAAAAAGCACGGAGAAAACAATCGGCATTGAGAAAAATAGATGCCCTCTGATCTTATTAAAAGCGGGAGCGGCAGCCCGCAGTTAGAGCGAGCTCTATAAGCAAGCGTGAAGAGCTGCCTACAGAAGCCTCCTCGGCAAACATGGTGTCCCCGGTGACCGTGGTGAGTTCAGTCCGTTGTTTCTGTTTTGTTTTGGCAAGAGGAAAAGTCAGGACAAAAAAAAAAAAAAAATCAGATAGTATCATCAGACGGAAAGGAGCTGCGGTATCTGCAAGGCGACTTTATGATCCCCGCAGGAGTCTTGATAGATAACAACAGACCAGAGTCACAATAAATAGAGTCACTATGAAGCAGTAAGACTGCCTCCAATATGTTTGCTGTTAATTAGACTCCGGGGTTTCTCCTAGTCTAGTGCGTACTCGCTCTGTTTTCAGCTTTTGTTCTTTCTTTCCTTTCCTACCCCCCCCCCCACCCCGCCCTCCCCCGGCTTTGTTAGAAAGAAAATGTGGCATGCCAAATGTGGCTTTTCTTAATTCCCCCCCCCCCCAAAGCATCTGAAAGCTCGATTGGATGAAAACATTAAACACGTGACAAGAAAGCGTGACTTTGTTGATTTCATTCCTTGGATCTCATCGGTTGGGGGTAGGCAACCGGGTAGATGTTGAGGAGGGTGGAACGGAGGAAGAAAGAGGTTCCATAGTTAATCTTCCTTTAATGTCTCCCCACCTCCCCCCCCCGGCTTTGGAAGAGAATTAACTGCAGTGATATTTGGTGGTTTTGCTTGCTAACGCTGTGGTCTGCCCTCAGGCTGGCCTATAGTAGAACGTGAGCCGTATACACGAAAATTCTCGATCACTAGTTTGATGCTGCCTTGCTGAAGATCGGGGAATTCCTGTGAGAGAAATCGGCCACAGCATAGCATAAGTTCTGTTTCTTATTTTCCTTTGTGCTCTCTCCTCCCAAACCCCAACCCATTAGATTGCCAATAACAAACAAACAAACAAACGGAAGAGCAACAAGAGGTCAACAATTGCTCTTCTGCGGGCAGAATAATGGAAATTAAGTAGATTTAAATTTAGGATTTAAATTAGGATGAGCCAATTGGATTAAGCTATTGGCCTAGAAACCAGGAGGTTGTGAGTTCTAGGCGTGTTTTTGGGCCAGTCACTCACTCTCAGCCCAAGCCACCTCACAGGGTTGTTGTTGTCGGGAAAAGAGAAGGAGGAAGGAGTTTTAGGCATGTCCATTGCCTTGTAAAGTAATAAAGGGGAGATAAAAATCAAATCAAATAAGTAAATAAATAATTGTGTCCCCTGCAGGTATTGAAGGAAAATACTGGCCAGACTTGTAACAGTTTTACATTTTGTGAATGAGACTTGAATTTGGTTCTGGGGTCAACCATGAAGCTCCTTGGATTCTGCTTTGCAAACTATTAGAAGGATAATATAGGTTTTCCTTAGGAAATCTTTTCTAGACTCCCTGCAGGAGCAGAATAATAAATGCATGCCATTTTTTGTCAATCTGTATAGCAATGCAGTTTGTTCACTTTTATCACGCAATGGGGTGGAGAATTCTGAATGACATTGTAACTATATGGGTCATGAACTAACAGCAGTAATAGGCTAATTTGTGATTGATGTCTTTTAAATAGTTCCCTGTATCATGCTTTGATTGGGATTAACTCATTTATTTCTTGTTTTTCTGCTTTAGAGATTGTTCATATTAGCTAACAGAACTGAAAAAAGACTTGGAGCCTAAAAAGTTAAAGCATAAACCAATACTATTATTAATAATACTGATGCCAACTAATAATTGAAAGCTTGGTGAAAGAAAGGTGTCTTTATCTAAATTAATTTATCTATCACAGAATGCTGAGATAAGGGACCTGAAAGCCAAAAATCCCTCCATTCCATGGTTTGGAAGCAACAAGGCCCTCATGCCAGAAAAATAGACCTGTGGTAGCAGAGGTCTCTTCAGAAGAGATGTCTCTGCAGATCTATCAGCTGGACAGGGCTGGTAACAGGAGAGAAATTCTCTTAGTTGCTAAGTGATTTAGGACATTAAAGTTTAATATCAGCAAATAAAATACGCCGGGTATACAATTGGCAGCCAAAGCAGATTTTTCAGTATTGTAAAGGCACTATTGGTCCCCATATCTGTTAGCAACCAGGCTGCTCGCATTGCATCAACTGTAGTTTCTGGCTGCTTTTCAAGTGCAATCCCAGGTACCATATATTGTAAATTATGCACCAGTAGAGATACTGCTTGGGAATTCAGTGATCAATTCGTTTTCCAGAACTGAGAACTTGCTGTTTCAAAGAGAGTGTAATTCCATCTAAAACAAGTTGAAGCTCAGTTCCCACATTCATTTTTCTAATTGTAACAGTTAACTGCAGTTGAGCAGACTGAAAAATAGAAGGAAAGATGTGGCAAATTCTCTTTTTCAACACATTACTTTATAGGTTTAAAGGTTGATCTTTGGGGTGACAAGTAAGTATGGGCATGAGATGTGGTGAACCTGCTTAGAGCTATCCTACAAATTATGCATTATTTTGCATCCCATAAAGAAACAAACTTCTATCTATTTGTTTTTGAGCATTGGTAAGAACTGCAAAAAAACAAAAGCTGGTTTTCTCTCATGGAAAATTTCTTCCTGAGGACTGCATTATTGTAATCTGAGTGTACAACATTACTGTACATTTTGCTTTTAGTATTTGTTGAGAAAAGGATTCCATTGTGTAGAATAGGGATCGTACTATTATATCTTGATTTGTCTGACTGATTATTGTCTACACTGACTGTCAGCAGATTTCCAGGGACTCCAACCAGAATCCTTACCTGGAGAGGCTCAGAATAAAACGTAGAAATGTTGACATCAGACAAAATCTCGGTTGATTTACATCCCTCCACTTCATCTGGGAAATATTTATGATCATCATGTAGTAGTGAAACCTGCATGGAACATGTTTCCCCATTTATATTGGGAACTGGGGGAATAAATGTATGCAGCAAGGATTTTGTGCATTTTTTATTTTCATAGTGCTGATCCATCTCTTTTTCATCAGTCAATGTAATAAAATGTCTGCATTATTTACACTAAGAGCATTATTTTACTAGTGTTCCTGGATTTATGTATTTGTCCCTGAACTGCAATGTTGTATCTGGTTATACCGTACTTTCCGGCGTATAAGATGACTTTCACAAGCGTTAAAATTGGTGCCGAAGTCAGGGGTCGTCTTATACGTCGAGTCGTCTTATACGCCAGAAATAACGGTAGTTTCCAGCATATAAGGTGACTTTCTAGGCATGCGACTCGGCGCCGAAGACGGGGATCGTCTTATACGCTGGGTTGCCTTATACGCCGGAATATACGGTATATTATATTCTCTCCCTCCCCCCCAGTACTTGATAGTATCAGAAATCTGCCACTTTTAGAGTTTTGGTAACATATCAGATTAGGAAACAGGTTCATCATCTGATCTTGAGCCACTTCTATAGTAAAATTATCCCTGTTTTTTTTTCCATTGAGCAAACATGGTTCTAGACTAAGTCTTCATGCCTTGGATAAAAAACCCAAGGAAATTGTTAAACAGTGTGTGCCTTCAGGTCAGTTTTTGACACCTGGTGATTGCCTGGACTAGTCCCTCAGTTTTCTTGGCAAGGTTTTTTTTGGAAGTGATTTGCCATTGCCCGCTTCTTACAGAGAGAGAGGGAGAGACTGACTTAGTTACCCAGCTGGCTTCCTGTCAAGGGTGGGACTAGAACTCACAGTCTTCCAGTTTCTAGCCTGGTATCTTAACCACTTCTCCAACCTGGTCCTCCGAATAAAATTAAAGAACTAAAGAAAGAAAAATAAATGTGTCTTAATCCAGATTAGACAGAATGTATTCTATTTACTCAATGGATAGACCGAGAATTTAATGGAAAGGAGAGAGCTATAAAATTATGTGAAGCAGAGTCAATTGTTTGCTTTCACTTATCTGCTAGTCAACGTCCTATCTCTTAGTCTACAAAGGTCTCTGCCACATCAAATAAATACTTTTCTTGGCTTCCTCCCATTATGCAATGCTGCTTAATGCAGCTTGCAGCCCATCTCTAGGCTCTGTTCTCTAGGAAGGGGCCAGCGGCCGAGACTACAGCAGACCTGCAGCTTCTCAGCGGCGCTCAAAGGCTGCCCAAATTTACTCTGGAATTCCGGAGTTGGAAAGCGGAGGGGCAGCGCCGCATTTGCAGGCCTGGCGGCACCTGCTGAAAAGCCTTCTGCTCCCCCCCCCTGCAGCTACCTCCTTTGGAGCTGTCCTGATTCTGACAGGCCTGCCGGCATAGGTCTGCCAGCTTCGTCCTGCAAAGCGTAGCTCACTTGGCACTGTCACATGGCAGGCCCATTGGAATTAGGGTGGCTCCGAAGGAGGTAGCTGCAGGGGGGAGGAAGCAGGAGGCTTTCCAGCAAGTGCTGCCAGGCCTGCGAACGCAGCGCTGCCCCTCCGCTTTCCAACCCTGAAATTCCAGAATAAAGTTGGGCTGCCTTTGAGCGTCCCTGACAGGCTGCAAATCGGATGTAGTATTGACTGCCAACCCCTTCCTTGGCAAGGCGAGGCTGGAGCGCTCGGCCTTTAGTCGGGGCGGGTGGGAGTGCCACTTTGCAGGATGGAGGTACTTGCAAGTCCTGCCCTAGCTATGGCAAGGAGTGGCAATTGCGTCTCTGCCCAGGGGGCGTGGAGATTTGGGGTTTTCCTTTGATTGCAAGCTGGGGTGGGCTGGCCCCTTGCTGTCTCCAGGGCGGCCCTAGGCCAAATATATACATCCTGCGGGCATGTCTATCCCCTCCTCCTTTTGTCTTCAGTGTAGCTATAACTGACTCCTTTCCCCAGGCTACACACTACACTTTTACACTTTATTTTACACCTTTTTTTTACAGTGCTTTTCAACCCATCGTAAGCATAACATCTTCCAGGTGCCGACATACCACCAGTGATATGCATACCACAGGTTGAAAAGCCCTGCTCTAGGTAACAAAGTCACAACAAAATTCTTTAAATACTCAGACACTATTTCTAAGGTGCTACCTGACAAGTTGTCTTACTACCAATGGTTGCTCTAGGAAGGAAGACTTTCAGAAGGTAAAAGAAAGGAATACCTACAACCTTGTTTAACACCATGCTTTTATATAGTAAGATGTTCCCTCAAATCCTTAATGCATGGCAATACTCCTACAGTAAATTTTCCACACAGTATGTTTACTTTTTTTTTTTAAGGACAACGTGAAGAAACTAGATAAGAAATACTGGTCTGCTTTGCAGGAGAGTCATGCATTCTCCCTGTTGAAATGAACATACTATTACTGGTTATCTTGCAAGGTGGGAAAAAAATTAGAGTCTCCCCATCACCATACTGCTTTTTGCAACAAGTGCATAACTGTAACTAGTTTGGTCTAGTGGTTAATATGCAGGCATAGGAGTCTAGTCTAGTCCTGCCTTAGGCAGAGAAATCAACTGAGTGAGACATGATCTCTCACTTCTAGGAAGAATGTAATCATAACAAATCATGTTTCAAAAATGTTGCCAAGAAAATTTCATGAAAGTCCATGTCCTGTCCATATAATCACCCGAAGTCAGGATTGACACGACTGTACACAGACACATAATTGTGATAACATTAGTATAACATGCCATTAAAAAAAAAACGTTTAGAAACTACAAAAAACATTTCAAACAAATCTGTTAGAAATAGTGCAAATACCATTCTTTATTCATATGAAAAGAGGTTAATGAGGAATCATGCTTTGTAGGCAGAGCTAGAATATCCTGTACTGAAGAGAGATGGAAGTATTTCTCATGTAAAGTATGCCATCCCAGGAGATTGGGGTATTCTCATTCCTAAACTTCACTACCATATGCTGTGGATGATTTATTTCTGCTATAGGTAACAACCGTGCTTAACAACATTGCTCCTTAGTATTCCAGGCATATCTCACAAGCATTAACACAGTCCTGTAAGACAGACAAATAGAATAGATTGAGGTTGAAGCCAGGAGAAATAATGGAACCCCAGGAGCTCTTGCTATTAGCTTATGACTGAAGTTGGCAACGTGAAGGCAATGTACTGCCTGCCATCCCTTTTGCTCCACTTAATTATAACAATAAAATCCAAAGTAATTAACTTTAGCAATAACATTACAATGAATTGTTTTAATTAGAAATACACAAAAAGCAGCTTACATAGTGCAAAGACAGTACAAACTCCCCACACTAATGGAGTGGGAAGGCTCTTAGAAAATAGCATTGGTAAATGGGTGCAGCCTTGGTCTTTGTCTGGAAGTGTGGTGACCCGTTCAGCTCTGGAACAGAAAGAAAATAGGAAAGGTAGATCTGAGGTGGTTGACAGCATCCTGGAGTTGAGGGTTAAATGAGATGTCAGGCAGTAATTTCATCAATTTGCCTTATTGGTAATTGAATTACTGGTTGTGCACCACTTTAAATCAACCTCTTTAAATCAAGGTGTTTCCATCTCAATCATTATTTTGCACTACCTATCGGACATCAATCAAGGATCTTCCTAAGTGAGTGAAAGAGATTGAGATGATGGTCTGATCTGCTGTATAGGAACCACTTTAAGAGTCAACCACTTATTTCAGGGTTAGGATTTCTGTTAGAGCCACACCAAAAAAAGATTAAATCTTTCTCTGTGGTAGTCATAGAAATGTGGCAATCCCAGAGATTGTGTGGGGGGTTGTAAATATATTTTCATTGGTACTACAGAAGAAAAACAATGATTAAGCCTATTGTTCCAACCTTCTTGGGTTTGGCTCTTTTTTCCTTTTGATGATGAAAAATATAGTACCTGATTGCTATATATTATTTTGTCACTGTATTGTTTAAATGCAAAGCAGTGTTGAGCAATCCTGCTTTACTTATTATCAATATAATTTCAGAACTTCTCTTACTACAAGTTAAAAAGCTTGTTTGAAAAAAAAAATCCTAAATGGGGATTAATATTACCCTATCTGTAGACGTGACCCTCCCTTTATATGCTTGGGTGTGTAGAATATACTGTGCCAAATTGCAACATCTATTAACATTGTTTTTTTTAAAAAAAACCTCTAACCATATCGTATATCTTAACTCTTGAGAGAATGCTTTGAAAAGTGAGCATGGACATATTCAACCATTTTCATCATTCTGTCTCTAGATGTTTCCATTTATTTCTATTTTTTTCCTGTTCTTTGAACCTGCAAATGAAGTGGGCTGTTTTATCTGGTTTCATGAAGTTGACTGCATTCCACCAACAGACATCAATGGGCCTTCCATGTACGTTGAATGCAGTAGGTATATATTTGAACTGCTAATATGAGATTTTTGCAGATTTCAATTTCTGCTATTAGAACTACTACAAGCCCTCAGAAGTATTTGGATAACACATTTGTGTTCTTGGTTGATTCTAGCCCCAGTCTCATATGAAAGATGAGTGTTAAATTCCATTAATTTCCATGGGAAATATTTAAGACCAGCAGCAGCAGTTATTAATAAAGCTAGGCTAGGACAGATTTTGTTGTGAAAAATATAATAAGTTCTGTACTGTGTGCTTTTAAAGGATTGTATTATACTAGTTAGTGTGATTGGGATGAGCCATAAACTATTCCTACTGGCAATTACTTTGTGGATCAGAGAATTTCCCAGGAAAAAAAAAATGACAATAGTCTCATCACAGCCACTTATAGCTTGAAATGCAGTGGAAAGGCTACTGAGAAGATTTCTGGTGTCAGTTACAAGAAAACCCTGTTCTCAAGCCCAGCATTAATTATATATAGATATTACTGTTCTCTGTTAAATTAGTTTATTGGTTGTGCCATCAAGTCATTGTCCATTCTTAGTGACCACCTCTTAGATTTTCTCCATGATGATGTATCCCTGACCTGGTCCTTCATGGTACATTCATGGTTGTTATAACTGGATTCATTCACCTTGCTGATGATTGTCCTTCTCTTTCTTTCCATTTTCCCCATCATAGAACGCTCGCATAATGTGTCCGAAGCAGGATAATTTCATTTATATGTCATAGTGAGAAATTTGGGTTGATTTATATCTGCTTATATAAAGCTTGGGGGTATAATCACTAGAGATATATTAAAACTATCCACAGAGCAAGAGTAGATTAAAACGATATAATCTCAGGCAGTGCTTTTTTTGTAAAAAAAAAAAAAAAAGGTGCCGGAACTCACACACGTCATACAACCTGCCTTGCCTAGCCTACAAGGTTCCATCCCAAAAAGGTGCCGGAATCCATTTTGGGCGTTCTATGACAAAAAAAAAAAAAAAGCCCTGATCTCAGGCATATTCAGTTGTTAAAAATCATTGCAGTTTGGATTAATTGTATAAGAAGCTTAATCTCTGATGAAATTGTGTAAGAAGTTTCCTCTCTGATGAAATGGTCTAGATAGCCAATCTGAAATATATGTAGACTGTCTTTTTGGAGATTCTGAGTTTACATTATAAAAAAAACTCGCCAATTCTGACTAGGTGGATTAATGTAAGAAAAAGACTAACAAAAGGATATCTACTGGAATAATTTTTTCACAGATGTGATAAATCAGAACTGCTTTGGGAGTATTTGTAGAGCTCTATTTAGGATTCTGTCATAATTAATAGAAGTAACAAACATTTCGTATTTTAAGAGTTGACCAGAAGAAAGTAGTTTAAAAATCTTAAAAATAATAGCTTGCTGGTAGGAGAATCCCAAGTGAATCAATACTTTTGTCTGCTTCTTGTGCCAAGCTTCACTACTGATCACTGGTGGTAAATGGCTGATAGTGCTTTTGGAGGTGAAATAACATTGGCCTGGTTTACATGCTACATCATGTCATAAATCATGGATTACAAACTGCAGTGCCTGGAATCACAAGTCAAGCCAAAATCAAACCACCTTTTGATCAGTATGATGAATGAATCAAGTCAATGGGAGATGGGAGAAGTTGAGAGGGCTGTCATTGCATGTAGTCTGAAATGTTATATTGATAACTTTTAAATTCTATTTTTCTCCTGCTGCAGTTGTTGTCTTGGTTTAGCATTAAGTGCCCATTATACTCTCTTGAAAGCGTCTCATAAATCTTTAATGGGAACATCCTTATTACATCATAGGGAGAGAGATCACTTTTCAGTTGAAATGTTCTGTTTGTTTTTTGATGACTTTGTTAAAGATGCAGGACAGAAAAAAATAGACTAAAAAACTGCGTAGTAAGGAGAAAGTTACAAGGATCTTCTGTCCTGTTCTGAGAAATACTACTATGCCATGTAGCACACTGTTTTCTTTTTCATTCAGCCTTCCATATGGCCAAGTATCAGGAATTGAAATTTTCTTGGAAAAATATTACCAAGCAGCCTAGTGAAATGCCCTTGTTTACTTCCCTGTGAATAAAAAAGGAAGAAGAATCCCTCTTGTTTAGTTTTACAAGACATCTGTGTGTTCCATTTCCTTCTTAGTGGTGCTTTGTCTACAAAGATTGTGAAAAGTGTTCCTTCTACTTTTCTGGACAAGTTTATCAAATCCCCAGTGTCTTAATTTCTCATCTTAAAAGGACAAGAAAATAATATTAAGGACAGTACGAAATGTAAACCCCATCATGCCCAACTGCCTGCTACTTAGGAATAATTGAATTATTGTATAATAGGAATAATAGTTCAGTGTATATGGAAAGTTTTCAGCAGAGAGGACTCAGTGTCTTGACTAGCCACAGCAATAGCATTGGGTTATATAAACTCTGAGTAGAGCAGTGGTTCTCAACCTTTCTAATGCCGTGACCCCATAATACAGTTCCCCATGTTATGGTGATCCCCAACCACATACATCACTGGGTGCCAGGGGCATGGCCAAAGAAAAGGGGGAAAAATGGCAGACAGCCTTGTTTGGCGACCCCCGTGAAATGGTCATTCGACCCCAAATGGGGTCCCGACCCACAGGTTGAGAACCACTGGAGTAGAGAGTATGTTTGATTGTTTTTGAATGGAACTGCTGGATATTGTAGCCTCCAACACATTGAATCAGAATAGAGCTGGAAGGGACTTTGAAGCTTTTCTAGTCCAACCCCCTGCTCAAGCAGGAGATACCATTTCAGACAGGTGGCTGTCCAGTCTTTAAAAAACCTCCAGTAATGATGCACCTACATCTTCTGAATGAAAGCTGTTCCACTGGTTAATTGTTCTCACTGTTAGGAAATTTCTCCTTAATTCCAGGTTTCTTCTCTCCTTGATTAGTTTCCATCCATTGTTTCTTGTCCTGCCTCTGGTGCTTTGGAGAATAGGTTGACCCTTTCTTCTTTGTGGCAGCCGCTCAAATACTGGGATACGGCTATCATGTCACCCCCAATCCTCCTTTTCTGTAGACTAGCCATACCCAATTCCGGCAACCGTTCATATCTGGAGGATATGATCAGAACTTCAGTGATCCCATTTTAAAGTTATCCAAGTTACTATTAATTGTTCCAGGCCTTGGAAATAATAGTTTACCTTATAATTATTTTCCCCTCAATCCATTGATTATTGAGTTAAATTTTTAGTATCAGTTACAATTCAATATAATAATTATTTTAACATTTTATAATGAATATGATAGATTAGGTAAATGAACTATTTTAATTTTCCTTAATATTTTTTTACCAATTATGAATCAAGTGCTCATTTAATTTTGAATGACTCTGAATATTCTGAGAGGGACAGAATATTTTATTTCCCTTTTTTCACATCCCGCATGATTACAGTCTTTAATATACTATCAAATTCACCTGTTTAATTATGTATGAACTAAATATCCATAGGATTATATTATACATGTTGACTCTCTTCCCATTTAAATTGTTGTTTATTAAGTTCTGTAAACTTTCCTAAATATTTTAGAACTTCCTCATGGAGAAATCCAGTTTTTGACTGCATCTTTTTACATGTAATTTTTTTGATAGTTGAATAAACAAACATTAGTATTTACAAACACTTTGGAATATTTTCTCCTTTCCCAGTAATCCTTAACATTTGTCCTTCCTATAGTTGCTGTGCATTATATTAGTGCTTTCATTGAGTTGTTTACTCATCACCCTAAGATCCCCTTTCTCATTAGTCATTCTCAGTTCTGAATCTTATGCTGTTAAGATATTGCAACTTTCTGTTTCAGAACTAAACAGAAAAAATACTTATAGAAGCTGCTTGTTAAAGCTTTTGGGTAGATGTGAAATAAAAATATAATTAATATATTAAAATTTGGGTGGATACACAGTATTAAACCATATTTGATATTTGCACAAAATGCATTGTTATTTTAAAACCAGTTAAGTACAGTTTATAAATATGAGTACACTGTGGCAAAATTACTATTTCAGTTTATATCTCACATATAGTAAAATATATCTTTTGTTCTTATTTATTTATTACAATTTTTTGCTTTTCCCCACTTATGCTTGATAAAATTATCTTTTAAAAATGTAGTGCCTCTTCCTCGCCCCAAAATATTTGGAATCAAGCCTCAGATATGTGGATCAATTGTGGAACTTCCAGACAGAAAGGCATCTAGTTGGGCTGTGCTTTGTGTAGCAATTAGGAGCTTAGCTAGCTTTTGAATTAAAAGCAAACACCCCAGTGCAACTGCTTCTGAAAGAGACCATCTTTTTCTGCACTGTATTTCCCATGGGACTGTTTTGCAAATGCTATCATCACCAAAAGCATCTCCTTCTTTTTATAGCATTCTTGGAAGTGAATAGACAGATTGGAATCTTAATTGTGCTCGTTCATTCATTATGATAATTTTGCTCTTAAGGAGTAACCACTTTGCTATTCCTGTTTTATGGAGTGGAGGCCATCCTCTGTGTGTGATCTGAATGACGATGGATACTCATTGCGCAAGTCTGAGTTTAGGAAATGAATAACATTGTGCCTCCCTGTGTGGCAGAGAGAAACTGAGCATGTGCTGTATGCAGTTTTCACAAATCCCATGAACAATGAATAAGAAAAGGTTCTTTATATTCTAGGACAGGGAGGCTAATGTTTGAGGGATCAGGGTCTGCACTTCAGTTTTTCATCTTTCATTGGGCTGCAGGAAGATGTCCGGTAGTACTGTGATATCAGCAGAAGAGACAGAGCTTAAATGAGAAAAGGAAGCAAAGACTCCAGAATCTGGTGCACAAAACAATGAAAAAATTACCTATATTCTTTATTGTTTGCATATCTACACTGAAATGCCCTTAGACGTTCTACTAGGTAAGTAGAATTCTCCTGATCAATAAGAATGATCAGGGGGCTGGGCTAAAACATACGAAGAATGGTTACAGGAATTGGGTATGTCTCGTCTAATGATAAGAAGGACTAAGGGAGACATGATAGTGTTCCAATACAGTAGTGGCCAAAATTGTGGAAACCTTTTGGGAAAAGTCTACAATAGAAATGCCACCTTTGGTTAAGTTTCCACCAATTTTTCTTCTAATTTCTTTATAACTGTAGCCTTGTTCACTTAATAATACTGTTTTACATGGCTTTCTGGGCAAACAGTTAAGTCTTTGCACCATTACTTTAATTTTATTATGTTTTACAAGCTCACTGAATGAAAGGAAAAAAAAACCAACCAACTTGATAGTGATCACATAACACACTGACAAATGTCCTCCTCTCAGCTTCAATACATGACATCAATAACTGAATCCTACTGTGATCTGATTGGCTCATTGCCAAAGCAAGATGACACCTGATTGGCTTTCTAAACACTCATGCTCATTGGCTACAATCAGATGAAGGAAACCTACCTGTTATCAACCTTAGCAAGTTGTGCTTCCTTTTTCTGGTTATTTGGCTATAACATTTGATAGAATACAGTACAGATAACTGAACAAACTATGTTGCATTACATTCTTGATTAAATTATCTTTCCATTGATATATAATTTTATGGTACTACTAAACAAAAAGTGGTGTTATTAGCCATCAAACCTCAAAAATACACTTTTCCCAAAAGGTTTCCACAATTTTGGCCACTACTGTATTTGAGAGGCTCCTACAAAGATGAGTGGGTCCACTTATTTTCCAAAGCATTAGAAGGCAAGATGAGAAACAATAGATGGAAAATAACCTACAGAGCAGCAACCTAGAACTAATTTCCCAATAGTGAAAGCAATCAATGCAGTAGATTGCCTTCAGAAGTTGTAGATGCTCCATCATTGGAGGCTTTCAAAAAGAGACTGGACAACCATTAGTCTGAAATGTATAGGGTTTCCTGCCTCAGCAGGGGGTTGGACTAGATGACCTCCAAGGTCCCTTCCAACTCTATTATTCTATGTTATTCTGTGTTAATTTTTTCATGGTAGTGTTCCATTGACTTCTGTCGAAAAAAGTGACAGATCATACTGTATTCTTCTACATGGAACACTCATGTTTAATTTTAAAAAACCCCTCCCACTGGTAATTAGTATGACTTAACTCCAAGATGCTTCTGGATAGATGGCTTTGCCAATCAAAATATATTACAGAGTTCTTCCTTCTCCCCTAAATGGATTTTGTGTAGGAAATAAACATGGGGAAATACAGGACAGTTTTAAATTAGGGTAATTTGAAAATTCCTTTACAACCTTCTGTGAATAAGAAAGCTTGAGTGCCCTCATTTGATGCTTTTATTGTTCAAAGATAAATGGGCATAAAAGTACACCCATCGCCATTGCCAAATTCATTGGAATGAGAGCCTTATATTCAGTCATTTGTTGCCTAAAATGATTTTTTTTCTTTTCCTTGCTTATATTTCTTCAACTAAATATTTTTACACTATTCTTTTTCAGCATTTGTCTCCATTCGTTCATTCTAAATCAATAATTTTAACTGTTTCAAGTTCTGGATTTTCCTTCTATGTCTGGTTTCTCAGTTGAGACCCTTTTAACTTTGCATCTTCGTTAAGGAATTTTATCATGTTACAGTAGTCATTGATATTCCTTGTTTGATTCCCCCCCCACTTCAGCCATATTATCTTTGTACCTGTTCAGATCATATAAATATTTTTCATGAACAAGTGGGAGCTGTTAAAACAAAGGGAACTTTTCTTAAATCGTTTACAGCTAATTTTTGACTTACGCCCATCATGGTCACATGACCAACCCAATTTTGCAGTGGTTGTTAAGTGAATGCTACAGTTGTACAGTGGCCACTGCAAGTTGTTAAGCAAATCAATGGTTCGTTATGTGTATGGTTTTGCTGAAAAAAACTAAATGTGGGTTTTCGACAAAACCATTATAAAATCATGATCACATGACAGCAGAATGCTGTAAATGTGGCCTGGTTGACAAGTGCCTAAAGTTCAATCATAGTGACCGTCAGAACTTTTGAATCCAAGTTGTAAATAGTTTCAGATAGGTCTGTTGTAACTTTAAATGATCGCTAAGTGACTGTCATAAGTCAAGGACTGCCTATACAACCAAGAGGTTGAATGGTTCATCCATGGGCAAAGTAAGTCCATACTCTTACATCATAATTGTAGGCAGGGCTTTTTTTGTCATAGAACGCCCAGAACGGAGTTCAGGCACCTTTTTTTGGATGGAACCTTGTAGGATAGGCAAGGTGGGTTGTATGACACGTCTGAGTTACTGCACCTTTTTTTTTTTTTTTAACAAAAAAAGCACTGATTGTAGGTGATTGATTCTTGGAACCTGTCACCTTCATTTTCTCTTTGGATACATTGATTCAAATGCCTCCTCCATTTTTTTATTGTAAATCTTAGGGCAAGATTTTTCTTTTAAAATTATTATGTGATATGTATTGTCTGATATGCTTTGCAAATAACCCTCCCCCCTCTTGTTTAAAATGCAGAGAATCAGAATGAAATCTGGTGTAAAATCATATGTAGGCAAAAGCAGTTAAGAGATTGCTTAGTCCAGGGCTTTTCAACCTTTTCACCCATTGTACCACTTTTAGGATATGGCAACATCCGAGTACCACCAGTCGCCTAGCAAGGTGTTAAAAACTTGATGACCAAAAAAAAAAAAAAAGGAAAAAAGTGATAAAGTACAGATAATCCTCAATTTACAACAGTTCGCTTAGTGACTGTTCGAAGTTACAATGGCACTGAAAAAAGTGCCCCCCCCCAAGCCACAGCTGAGTAAGACACCTGCCTGCCCACCTGGTGATGCTCTTCAACCTGTCCAAGATTTTCATTGCTGTGAGCATTTCTGTTGAGGATTGGCAGCGGGGGTGGAGTGGCGGGTGTTTGGTTTTTATCCCCCCCGTCTGCTGGGTGGCTGCAACAGGTTTTGGTCACTTCACATGACCCTGGGACACTGTGACCGTCATAAATATGAATCAGTTGCCAAGCATCTGAATGTAAATCACAAGACCCTGGAGATGCTGAAACATTCCAGCTGATCGGCGCTTCTTCTGGGCTCAGCAGAAGCATCAGGATCAGTGCTGCTTTCAGGCTGATTGGTGCTTCTTTAGGGCTCGGCAGAAGCGTCAGGATCAGCACTGAACTCCAGCTGGAGCCTGGCACTGATCCTGGTGCTTCCACTGAGCCCTGACAGCCCCGAAGAAGCACCGATCAGTTGGAAAGTGGCACTGATCCTGGCACTTCCGCTGAGCCCTGACAGCCCTGCAGCTCCAGCCATCTCTCGCTCAGGCTTGTGCGGTGCTGCCACCGGTTCAGCTCATTCCCCTCCCCCACTACCACTTTTCTAGGATGGTCGCCAGGTGCCAATGTACCACCGGTGGTACCCGTACCACTGGTTGAAAAGCCCTGACTTAGTCAATTTAAGACTCTATCCTGCCCTTAACATTGCTATATTTCATCAACTTTCCAATAATCCTACAACACAGCTCAGGGTTACTGTTCAAAAGGCAGTGCTGTAATGTCTTGGTTAGTAAGGTGACCAACTTTTTTACAATGAAAAGGAGGACACAAATAAATTGAAGAAAAAAATATCGTAAATAAAAGAAACATTTTATTCATTGCAACAATAATACAGAATACACTATAATATGATAAATGCATTATAAAAAACATTTGTAACAATAACATTTTATATTGTAATTATGCTTACATGCCGCGCCCCCGCCCGCAGCCGCCCCACCAGCACTGCTGCCCCGCTGGGTAGAGCGGGTCCCGTGGTTCCCAAAGCACCAGTTGTGCCGGCTCCGGCCCCAGGGGACAGCCCGCCGTCAAAACACCATGCCTGCAGCCACCACACCAGCACCACCACCCACCCTGCACAGCCCTGTGTAGAGCAGGCCCCGCGGCTCCCATAGCACGGGGGGGGGGCAGCTGGCCACCGCTGCCCCTCACACCCCCGCCCACAGCAGCCCCACCACCCCTGCCTCTTGCACCCACAGCCATTATTGCCCTAGCAAGGCCGAAGATCAAGAGAAAGTTACCGTGGCGTTGCCGCTCCAGTCTCCTCCAGGTATCTTCAGGACTAACTAGGAGATGGTGTAGTTGGGTAGCAGGGAGGGGTGCAAAGTTCCTGCCAGTTCGCCTTCGCTGCAGACAACTTATATGTGCAAAGTTTGCCGGCTAGGTGTTTTGGATGAGAAGCAAAACATCTCCAAAGAAAAACAAAGTCCAGTTGCCTCATGAAAAAACATCTTTGGCATTGCTTTCTCCTATAAAATCCTGAGAAATAAAAAGCAAGCAGCAGCTGCCCAACAGTGATAACTCCATGTGGAGATAATAGAATAACAGAGTTGGAAGGGACCTTGGAGGTCTTCTAGTCCGACCCCCTGCTCAAGCAGGGGACCCTATACTATTTCAGAGAAATGGTTGTCCAGTCTCTTCTTAAAAACTTACAGTGTTGGAGCATTCACCACTTCTGGAAGCAGGTTGCCAGGAAGTTTCTCCTTTGTTCTAGGTTGCTTCTCTCCTTGATTACTTTCCACCCGTTGCTTCTTGTCCTGCCTTCAGGTGCTTTGGAGAATTGGTTGACCCTTTCTTCTTTGTGGCAGCCCCTGAGATATTGGAACATTGCTATCCAGTGTAATATTAAGGATACGTTTTCCTGGGAGCCAGAAATGAGAAGGAAACAATATTGGATTCGGTACTAACAAGGGATTTAGATTGAAGATTTTATTGCGTAGTCTAAACTCAGTATAGGAGATGCTATCCCTATCCACCATCCTGCACTCGTGGCCCAACTCTCCAACACACTACAGAGTTTATGCCATGTAAGGTTGTGGTTTTCCCAACTAATAATATAAAAACGTTCTCTGAACCTTGTTGCCTTTTAATTATTCTTTCTTTCATTATGCTGCCTATTTTGCCTATCCTTTCTGTAAGTTCTTTCTCAGGACATTATTCATTCTGCCCACCCCTTCAATTCTCCAATCATATTCTTCCTCCATCTTCCCGATCCTATGACAGGGCATGCTTACATTCAACTCTGCTTGACCAACAGAGCCAGCAACTAATATCACTGTCTCACACCAGCTCAAGTTCCTGCCCGCCTCTGACCTCCTTCGTCCGTGAAATAAGAGAAGATAAATGTCTGCCACCCATCCATTTTTTTTGCTTTGTATGCATTTGTATGCTTCTGTCCCAGTCGAGGCGAATGACATTATCCTGCCAGGAATAGTGCATTTGGGTTGTTTTGCCCAAGCCTGTTAGAATACAGAAAAAGTGTGGCTGACCTCCAAAGGAGGCACAAAGGATGTAAAACCTTGTAACTTGGACAGTGACATTCACTGTAATTGAAATGACCGTTCCTGAGAAACAGAAGCACAAAAGCAGGTCAAAATTCCTCCTTCTTGCAAGCTTCCTGTTGTGGTAGCATCTGATTGGTGGTGGCGGAGATTGTGGCGAGGGTGTCTCATTGCAGTTCCATATCTTTTAATAGTTGTATTGATGAAGCATAACAATCAAAGAAAAAAAAAGTAATGCATCTGCAATAATCCAGAAAGAAATACATACATTAGTCCTGGGTAGAAAACAGAATCTAGGCCAGTGGTTCTCAACCTGTGGGTCGGGACCCCATTTGGGGTCAAACGACCATTTCACGGGGGTTGCCAAACAACGCAGTCCGCCATTTTTTCCCTTTTCCCTAGCTGTCCTACTCCCTCTTATTGGTGGCCACACCCACTTGGGGGTCACAAAACATGGGGAACTGTTTTATGGGGTCACGACATTAGAAAGGTTGAGAACCACTGATCTAGGCAAATAAAGAAAAAATATATACATATGATGCAATATAAAATTAATCCGGTCTTTAAACATATTGTCAAGCCAGACCATATAGAATATTACACCATCTTCTCATTTTTAAAATTGATAACAATATGTTGAATTCATTCCAAAACATTAAGAGGATATACATTCATTTCTATCTTCATCTCACTACAGTCCACAATCCGACTGACATCCCATTTGGAAATCCCCATATTATTATGCCTCTTATGGACTGCACAAGAAAGAAAGCTATATAAACTCTGCTGCATACATCAGACATTGGCAGCCTCTGCTCCAGCTGCTTCCTGCACCTCAGCTAAGAAAAGAGAGAGTTTACCATTCCATGTGTAACATGAAATGAGTAATTTGGCCTTGCTGATACTTGGCCTAGAGCAAGGGTAGGCAACCTTGGCTCTTTTATGACTCGTGGACTTCAACTCCCAGAATTCCTGAGCCAGCTGTGCTAGCTCAGGAATTCTGGGAGTTGAAGTCCACGAGTCATAAAAGAGCCAAGGTTGCCTACCCCTGGCCTAGAGATTAGAGAAGCCAATTCTTCCAAATGTTTTGTTTTAAATGTGGTTGCATTCATTTCAGTGACCCCAAAAGACAACACCTATCATGTTGTCCTTGACAATGGTTATCACCTCCTTACTACATTTTACATGCAGATATTTTTTAAAGCTTGATTAAAAAAAAATAATCTAATTTGTATGAACTTGTTCTTATTTCTTCTTCTTCCTCTTTGTATATTTGTGATCTTAAACAATATGGTAAACTATAATTAATATGTAATATATTATTATTTTAAAGTGATTATAATTAATTAATACCAAGCATTGTTAAGTAGTGAAATGAATGAGATTTATTGACTAATTTGTTATTTACATGATTTTATGGAAAGTTGTTTAATAATAGAGTAATTATTAAGATTTAATATGTAAACCTGGACTGGTAGACTTGCTGAAGCGATGTTATTTTGTGGGACTAATCCCACTTTTGTGTTACCCCTTTCTCCTGGTCTAACCTTTTTGTATGTTTCCCCTTGTCTTTTCCTTTTTGACCCTATCCCTTTATTACCTTTATAAAACTCAATAAAATATTTATAAAATAATAATAATAATCTAGAAGTGGCATTTATTTGCCACTAGGTGAAGGGCAGACTCTAGGGGAAGACTTTTTTGGTCACATCATATGCCATGATTATGAGAGTCAGATCCATAGATGTAAATTGCTGGATTTCTCTGCAAACTTTAGCTTACATGTCTGGACATTGTTTTAACTCTGGACTGCAATTTAATCTGGTTTTGATCATCTTTTTTTCTAAATGTAGGACCTTGGTGCATGGTTTTCTGCTCGGTTGCATTACAAGGTCAGGTCAATATTTTTTAATTTAGTTGAGGAAGATATTACTATGAATGGCATTGATTGTCTAGAAACTTGCTATTTTCAGTTTGTCCTTGAGATGTTCCGTTTACTTGAACTAGACAAATCATAATCAGAACATGTTTCTGAGATGTTTGGAACATTTGATTTTGAAATGAAATTGGTAATCTGCCCGAAACATAGCCAAGATCCAACATTTAATTTTATAGAAATGTCCTTTCTATGCCTATTTTTGTCTTTTTGTTAATGCTTTAAAAACCAACAATTTTCATCTCAGGAGCTAACTGCATAAATTGTATGAGTCAGTCTAATGCATTTTTAAAATTGTATTACAGAATTTCTGAAGACAATTCAAAGAAATAAGAGTTTTTTATCCTCTCTATGGGAAAGGTAGCCTGCTGCAATCTTAAATAAACCATAATTTTCCATTAAGAGTATAACACAGCCACTGTTTTTAAATTATTATAGTCCTCTAAATATTTTACCTGCAGAAAATGTCAGCTAGCAGAATTTAGAAAAACAGACTGGCAAAGACAGCTGGGTATTCATCTAGGAAATTCCTCTGAATCCTTATGTTAAGCCAGGGGTAGTCAATCTTGGCTCTTTTATGACTCGTGGACTTCACAGCTGGCTCAGGAATTCTGGGAATTGAAGTCCACGAGTCATAAAAGAGCCAAGGTTGACTATCCCGGTGTTAAGCCATTAGTTCTTGAATCAATACGGATTAGTAATTTATTGTCTTGTAAAATGTGGGTCATCTATTTTACTACAGGTGTAATGTAAACTTTATTCCATCCATGTTGAATTTTTGTATGGGTCAAGTTTTGTTTCTCTCAGCTTTCATTTCTTTTATACCATTTCTATCCCAATAGTTTAGTACAGGTTTCTTCCAGTCAATAAAAACTGTAGTAAAGTTTGAGCATAGTTTTAAAAATAAATAAATAAATGCTTTTTTGCAATCCTAAACAAGAAGCTCAGAGAATAAAGCACCAACGACCTCTATCACCCAAACTACAAATATTTTCCACATTCTACATTTTTCAGTTATAACGCTTTCTCTCCAGTGCTTGGACCTATACATTTTTACCCCAGGGTAAGTCTTGAATGAGTGAAAAGATGCTAGGTTTCTCTCATGCCTTAAGAGCAAGCCAGGTGAATTAATCTCTGAGTAGTGAAATAGATTTCTGTAATGTAGGGTGAGGCTACTGTTGTCAATATCAACATAGTTCTATTAAGGATCATACCTATTTTTCACCACAGCAGACATTGTAGGTCAGTGGTTCTCAACCTTTTTAATGCCGTGACCCCCAACCGGTCGTAAGTCGGGGACTACTCAACCGGTCGTAAGTCGAGGACTACTCAACTGGTGCAGCACCGTTTGCAGAATGGGACTTTTGGCGGGCTCAGCAGGGCAGAGACAGCCTGGACAATTCCTATTGGCTTTTGAAAGCCAATAGAATTAGACTCTATTCAAGAGAGTCTATTCTATTGGCTTTCAAAAGCCAATAGAATAAAAGGGAGTAGCACAGCTAAGGAAAAGGGGAAAAAAATGGCGGACTGCATTGTTTGGCAACCCCCGTGAAATGGTCGTTCGACCCCAAATGGGGTCCTGACCCACAGGTTGGGAACCACTGCTGTAGGTAGTGACATTTTTAAGCTCCAGTGTACCAGATTGTTCCTGTATTCTGAAAATCCACATTCACTGAGACAGAAGTAAAGGTCTAAACTACCATTCTTAGTACAGAAGAAGAATAGTCTTTCTCCATTATAATTTCTTTGCCCAGCCATTGAGTGTGGAAGTCTGTGAAGCACTAGGTAAAGAAAATAAGGGGCAGGAGACTTTGGAGACCATGCTACTCCATGAATCCACTACTACAGTATCCTTGACAGAGATCCATCCAATCTCTATTTAAACCTCTCCACCACTTCCCCAGGCTGTTTGTTGTTGAGCAGCTCCTTTCAGATATCCAGCTGAAGACTATTTCCTTGTACAAGTAGTCCTTACTTAACAATGCTATTGAGGTCAGCAATTCCAGTGGTAAGTGAAGTCATTAAGGGAGACATCATGTGACTGCTCCATTTAGTAACAGCAATCCTGTTTTAAGGTGTTAAATCAGACATGTCAAACTCGCGGCGTCACGTGACGTATCGGAACTTTCCCCCTATTGCCGGCAATGGGGTGGGTGTGGTTTCATTGTGACATGTCCGGCCCGCGGGCCGGCAGTTTGACACCCCTGTGTTAAATGAATTGCCTATGGTCATTAAGTGAGACATCACATGACTGCAACTTGCGACCTCCTGCTGGCTTTCCCATTGTTTATGCTTGTTGGTAGCCAACTGGGAAAGTCATGAACAGGTGATCATGAGATACTGCAACTGTTGTAAATGCAGTGCAATGGTTGCTAAGTGCCCGAATTGTGATCACATGACCACAGGTGCACTGCAACCATCATGAGTGCAAGGACTGATCCTAACTCCCTTTTTTCAGCACTGTCATAACTTCAAACAGGACATAAACAAATGGTTGTTAAGTGAGTACCAGTCATATTTTAAATCCAAGATTTCTGATATTCTGTTCTGGAACAATTTGGAACAATTCTGCCTTCATGACTGTCCTTCACACTTTTGAAGATGGCTGTCCTGTCTTCCCACAGTCTTCTCCAGACTAAACATACCCAACATTTCCAGTAACTTTTATCTTCCAGGTGCCTTATCACCTTGAATGCTCTCTTCTGGACCTGCTCCATCAGTATCTTTGCTGAAATGCAATGCCAGAATTGGCCCCATTATTAAGGTGACCAACCGTCCTCCTTTAGGGAGGACAGTCCGCCTTTTGTAAGTTCTGTCCTCCCTCGAAAAGTGTCCTCCTACATGTCCTCCTTTTCGATATTTGAAGACCAATTGCAGGGCTTTTTTTTTTTCTCATAGAAGCTCAGAACGGCGTTCAGGCACCTTTTTTGATGGTTTTTTTTTTCAACTTTTGCATGAGCTGTGCTACTCCCACTATTGGCTTTCGAAAGCCAATAGGAATTGCTGCTGAGCGCACCAAAACACCCGGCTGGCAAACTTTGCACATGCAAGTTGTCTGTATTATTGTTGCAATGAATAAAATGTTTCTTTTATTTACGATATTTTTTTCTTCGATTTATTTGTGTCCTCCTTTTCATTGTAAAAAAGTTGGTCACCTTACCATTATTCTAATTTCAGTCTGACCAATACAGAATAGGAGGAGTATCTTAGCAAGCAAGTAAACTGAACACTTAAATATTTCTTGCCATGCAATTCAACAAAAATGAATATCTGTTGCATGTTTACATAACTTGCTTTCTTGGTCTTGTAATTGATAAATGGATAATTCTGCTATAGGTAAAACTTAATTTCAGATGTGGGTTTCTATGCAAAAGAAGTAATTCCAGGAAGAATGTTGTTGGGGAGGTTTTTTGCTTCTTTTCTAGCCTTTTCTTAAAACTGTTACAGTGTTGTGTACGGAATGGTTGGAAAAGGACATAAAATAACAATATGTAATACATAAATCAATTAGACTCCTTCTCTAGGACAGCACCTGATTCCCAGAATGATTGATGCAGCTTCTGGAATCCCCCACAAATGATACTAAATTGAGTGTTTTAGTGGGATGGAAGAAATTTAGTGAATATATGAGAAAAATCAGTTAGCAGTATTTAATTTAAAAATTATTTAAAAGCTACTTTGATCCCATCCTTTCTTTCTTTTTAGCTCATTTAGTTAAATGAAAGGACAGCTGTTACCCACAAACATACAGACCAGCCACAGGAGAACACTGAGTGGAAGCGCCATTGTTGGCTGCTGTTGGAGTATGGTGGCTGGTTGTGGAATTCTGGGAGTCCACATGCCTTAAAAGTTGGACAAGGTTGAGTTGCACTAGTAAGATGGAAATTGTCCTTGGTTTCCTAAAAGTTTTGGTAATATACAGCAGCTTTTCCCTACCCAGCCTAGAGATTTGGGGTATGTTAGGATATAAAAATCAGCATTTCTAAGTGTGCTGCTATATAATAATCAGCATTAATTAATTAAAAGCCCCAGCATTCAGAATCTGCCTAGAAAAACTGGCAGTTGTATTTCTCTTCATATTCCCAGAAACTAGGTTTGCAGTAGCTGATAAGAAGTTGTAAGGATAACCACACATAGTGACAGTACATTCCGATATCAAAATGACAATGCGTTTTTGCAAGTCAGTTTCCCAGGCATACAATACAAAATGTTCCTGAATTGCTAGTTCAGAGGGAGGCTATGTTTGGGGAAATGTTGTACTGTATGCAGCTATGTAAATAATGGATCAGGTCAAAACATTTTTACTTCTGCACCAGAAAAGAAATCCACATACATTTCATAATGAAGTATTTGACGTAGCCTCAGCTTGAGGATATCTGTAACAAAACCACACACTTTTAAGTTCATTTATGCTTTACTGTTATATTTTAGGAGGGTAAGACTCTTGCCAGTTTACCTAAATCTTAGAGCTCTTTGCAAGTACCATGTTAACTTTCTAGTTCAGGGGTGTCAAACTCGCAACATCACATGACGTGTTGCAACCTGTTGCAACTTTTTTTCCATTGCCGGCAATGGGGTGGGTGCGGTTTCGGCATGATGCATCCAGCTCGTGGGCGGGCAGTTTGACACCCCTGCTCTAGTTTCACTAAAGCAAGATCTTTCCTACAAATTTCCTTGAATTTTGCTTTAGGTGATATTCCAACTCTGATTTTCTCAGGAGCCCGGTATTTGCTGCTTATTATATGGTAGGAACCCACAAATTGATTACTGAATACAGATCATGAGTAATCTGTAAGGATGCACACATCATCCTTGGCCTTCATCTCCTGCCCACTCCATCACGTAATTCAACGACCAATAAAGCTGTCACCTAGAAGCTCTCATCTTAGTATCTCATTACCAATTCTTTCATCTTGCTAATCCTTCTCAGGCAAAAATACAAAAGCTATGAAATGTAAGAAAGCACACTTTTTTTCCTTTGCTGGTATAATAGACAACCCATGTTCTTTCCATAGAAGATTGCAGAATAAATGATTAAGTGCAATAATAGAAGGACAGGATGGCAGCAGTCTGCTACATGCACTCTTCACAATGGCTTTAACTATGGTTGTAGATGGTAATTTAGAACCTCTGCTTGATTATCTGAGGCCTCCTTGGCCATTGGGAGGAAGCGAGGCCAGTGCACTGTGAAACTGCCCAAAACCAACTAGAGGGACTGAGATTCAATTTTCTGATAAAGGTTATTTATGTAGGCAGGGAAAATCAAGTGTTGATTGTGCATGTCATCGTGATGTGGAAGCGTGCCTAAATTCCTTCCTTTGCACAGTTAAATTGCAGGGGTACTGAACTTGCTTGCATTCATGAACTGGGTAGCATGATGTAGTAGTAGAAGCAAAGTCAGTAGATCAGAGCATCCACAAACCCAATGATGATGGAGGAGGAGAAGGCCACATTTGCATCAGTTTCAGATAAATTGGCAGTCAACCAGCCTGTCTCACCCCTTAAAATGAATCCCCCTCCTGGGTCAGTAGGACTCGAGCTGATCTGGGAGTGACACAGAGTGTGAATGTGCCTAGAGGTGACCTCACTTATTCTCCCCTCACTGTTGAAATCAATGAGTGGTTTGCTTCTTAGGCAAAACCAGCATTTCTTTGCGTAACATGGTCTCATTTTTCATTCAAAGATAGCAGAGCTTTAATAAGGGGCATGTGTATTAGGTCAGGAAATGTCTGGTCTCTTTAGAAAACTGCTGATGCTATTGAGTGAGGAACTCTGGGGCTAGGGGACAGATTCTACAATCAGAAGGAATGCTCTTTGGTCTTAACACATTTATTCAAATAATAAGGGGTCCTTAGTGCTCTCTGAACTTGGCTGTTTTCTTGAAGACGTTTCATTACCCAAACTAGGTAGCATCATCAATGCTAGTGGTCTAGCACTGATGATGTTGCCTAGTTCGGGTAATGAAATGTCTGCAGGGAAACAACCAAGCTCAGAGAGCACCAAGGACCTCTCATTTCAACCCTGAGCTAGAAATAGTCTCATTTATTCAAATAACCTAGGGCTTTATTCACTTCAGTGAAACTTGCTCTCAGGTTTAGGATTACAGGTTTAGGATACAATCCTGCAACTGGAAAATGAGTGACACTTCAGTTTTGGAAAGGGACATCATTTACGTAGGTAGGAGCAGGAGAATTCTGCTATTTTTGTCTCCCTTGCTGTAAAAAATTAGGGGTCTGCCTAGGCTGAACAAAGCTGCCCCCATTCCCTCCCCCCCTCCCCAGCAATGTCCTTCTCAATCCTGCATTGCCAGGTCACTGGTAATTAAGTGTATTAATTTGGAAAGAGAAATGAGAACTACTTGCCATTTTGTACTTACATTTTGATCAATACAACCTACTTACAATGGAAATTGAGGTGAATTCTTAGATCCCCAGTGATTTCCTGAATGAGCCTTGACTACCTACTACATTCCAGGCAGGAGGCTCATGGTATTGTTAGTTACTCCCCCTCAATTGTTTAAATCAGAATTCCTATTGCCTGTATCTGCTATCTACTTCAGGGATCTAGCATTTGAGAAGAGAGTGCACATACCACTATATGCTGTTTACATAACGGAGTTGAATGGTCATGTGGTCTGTATCCCCTTCCTCAACTCTACCCTACTGCCAATGATTTCCTCTCAGCATTGTTTTACACATAATTTGTGCTTAATCTATGCTTAAAACTATTTTTAAGGAATAGTGCCTGCAGCACATTGCATGCGGAATATTTCTTCCAAGTCAACTCTGATGCAGTGAAGCTATACTTTCTGTTTTTTGTCTGGGTGATTTCATGGGTAGGAAATTTACCTTTTTTTTTTTCTTTCCTAGCTAGTTTCAAATTTGCTTCTTGATAGTTCGTAATTCTCCTTGACTTGACTATAGGGGGAATCCTTATTTCTCATTTAGGCTGTTTATTTTACTTTCAAAAAGCTGCCTTGAAAATTGTTCTGAAATTTCAAGTAGCAAAAAAATGCCAAGCATAAATTGTGGTCTGGCATATATTGTAGGAACTAACCCTTTAGGTACCTTGTAAGGGCTTCCAATTTGTTTCTGAGGTCAGCCCAGGGTTTGATTTTAAATCTCAATAATTTAGATGCTAGGCCAGTGATGGCGAACCTTTTAGAGACCGAGTGCCCAAACTGCAACCCAAAACCCACTTATGCATCGTCGGGTGCTGGGTGGGCGTGACCCATTGAGTGGGCGTGGCTGCGGTGGTAACAGCAGACTGGGTGGGACTAAAAAGTTCAATCAATCAATTCCAACTTCGCAAGATCTTTTTTTTCCCGGGAGAAGTTGAAATTGACTGATTGAACCTTTTTTTTTTTTGTATATGGCGGTGGAGGCCTAAAGCAAAAAAGTTTTATAAAACCCAGCTAAAGGCCTAGGACTGGGGCGATGGCACGCGTGCCCACAGAGAGGGCTCTGAGTGCCGCCTCTGGCACCCGTGCCATAGGTTCGCCATCACTGTGCTAGGCTATCCGAAAGACCACCCATTTTCATATGAGATTGCTGGTAACCTATGATTTTCATTGGAGACCCTGTTATAATATGTGCCTCATCAACAAGGAGGCTGGGTTGTTATGTTGGCTCTGAAACATCTTCAGAGTTGACTCATCCCTGTCTGCATTGGAATTATGCAGTAAAATAGTCTGATTAAATGCACACTGGGAAATTCTAGGGAGCAGGTCTCTCAATCTCTTTCTCTTCCCAAATCCAGCTCCAGACTGTGCTGTATCTTATTTCCCCTGCTCCCAATGTGATCTTTTCTTCCTGGCAACCTACTACCTTATTGCAGTCTATCAATCACCCCCCCCCCCTTCGTAGACATAAGGCTATTTTTCATTTCACTATGTCTTTTTTTCAGGCTTCCATGTATGGAGCTACTTTAAGAGTCTCATTAACTTTAATAATTGGACTTCTTGAAGCAGTGAAGGTCTGAAAAATGTCAGGCTAATTTAATGAGTAGCAGATTGATACTTCGCTTGCAAAGATCCATAGTACTCAGGGTTAGCCTCCCCCCCCCCAAAAAAATCAAAGTGTACACAGCCCTAATAAGGTATAATCTGTATGTCTAAACTATACATAAATTTGGGAGGGAGGGACAAGAGTTTATAAGTGCTATTAATAGCAGAATTTATTTTACTCCAGTAATACTGTATACCTGGGCTGCAAAACTCCAGATATTGAAGTAATATAATTCTTTGAATAGATGTCTCAATCAACTGGGGATTGAGGCACATGCTAATATATAACTCTAAGGAATTTGTATCTCCTTTGATAGGTCGGGTCTTTTTTAATGCTGATTTGATTAATTTTCATTGACTTATTCATTTTCTGCACTTTATTGTTGTGCCAGGTTTCTTTTATTTTTCAATGCCAAATTAAAGCAGTGACAGGTTCAGTACAAAGGGTTTTAAGGGCCTGTTGCCAAGGGTTTAATTATATTTTTCTGGCAAATGTTCCCTGTTTGCTCTTTCAAAAAGTCAGACTTTATGGATATCAGCTCTGCAATTTCCCACAGCTGAGGAGAGATGCTCTGAGGGGATGCAAAAGGCTCCTTTTGGTAAGAAAAGTCATCTTTGAGACAAATTTGGACATATATTTGATTTAAGACAATCTCATCACCTTATTACCTGGAAATTGTATACAGTAGCAATTTGCATGTGATCCAGTGCCCTCTCTCAGATAATACTGATTATGTGAAGAAACTGCAGCAGTTTCTCATTACAATTAATAGATATGGGCTGCATAATCTGAGGTTAACATATACTGTATGACAATACAATGTTAGTTTTCTGTATCTATGCTGCATTCTGGTAGCTATCTAGATTTTTGCAGCCCAGATTTTGTAATGCACGATTTTAATGAATTTCTTAACAAATATAAAAATGAAACAAAAAGTGGAACCTGCAAATGTCATTTAACCAGTTCAAAGTAAGCTCTCTCTTTCTCTCAAACGCTAAATATTACAAACTATAAGACAGCATAGATACAAAAGAAATAAATACAGGGAAGAAGATTAAAAAGAAAGACATAAACAATGACATTTATCTAATTTTCTACAGTACAAGAATATTGGATCACACAGAATTATATTTATTTTTCCCTTGTTGCTATAGAACCAATTCAAAAGCTGAGAATTGACAAATTTTATTAAATTACCCTTTAGACTTTGGGAAACAAATATCCTTGTAGAAGTATATAATCATTTTTTCAGGGGAGCATTGTTCAAGTGCAATATAACCAAAGCTTCTGATACATAGAATAAATTTCAAAGTTCTGGATATAATTTACCAATATATATTAAACTATTTTATTTCATTCCAAACAACTGCTTCATCACAGTGTTAATGTCAAATCAGAAAGGAGCATGGCCAAATCCTGCATAATAAAGTGCCTTCAAATTTATTACATATCCAATATAAGAAGGATGGTGACTAACACTAAATCTACCTCCCTCCCCAATTTTTATTGAATTGATATATATTTGGTATTCATAAAAATTGGGACCATTGATTTCGTAAGAAAAGATGCTCCAATTCATAATTTTAAATTTCTCATAGGCTATCCAATTTTTTTTTAAATTTAGCTCAGATCTAATAGCCTTATTGTAATGCCGTACTGAGAGAAGAGTCAGAAGTGAAGAGGTGAATCATATAGTTTGTATTGAAGCTTGCTTTGTAAATGAAGGTGATGAAATTAAACTGAGAACAGTAAGAAACAAATGAAGAGTGGTGTGCTTGGAAAAAGATCCAAGGTTTGCAAAGATACAGAAAATTCTTTTAAAAACACCCGGACAAGTTAAAATCCACTCAACACAGCCCAGTTATTACCACTCATGCCTTTTACTTTAAAATATAGATTAAGTGTTGGAAAAGTAAAATGAAATATAGGAAGAATGAAATGACCTGTTGTCAGGATGGGCTGGCTTTTCACCTAAAAGGGGAGCATTCCATTTGGTTGAAGGAAAGATGGCAAGTCACTCCTGCATCTTCCATCTGTATGCCTCTATTCCTAAGCCCTTTCTCTATGTCAGTATTATTAGAATAAATCTCCCTGTCACAGGGCCCCCATCCATAGAAAATACCCCTTTTCAGTGAAGCTACCACCATTTGCAAGTTGTAGAATCTCTTCTGAATAAATGAAAAAAAAATTCGTTCTCATCCCTCTCTTTTAAGCACGCCGATGAATGCATTATTTAAACATATTGATTTGAATGTTTTCCAGAACTTTTATAAATAGAAACAGGATTTATTGTCACTGAATTAGAATGTGTGTTGATGGACAATGCCAGTTTAAATTTGTGAATCATGTCTCATACAAAATACTGAAAACTTTCTAAGTTCAGCAATACATTTTTTCAAGGGGAGACCAAGCAATACCAAAAGAACTGCTTAGTAAACTTTTTTTCCCTAGTAGGCTATTCTATCCTACAGCATTTAGTAATAGTAATAGTAGTAAAGTTGGAAGGGACCTTGGAGGTCATCTAGTCCAACCCCCTGCTCAGGCAGGAAACCCTACACCATTTCGGACAAATGGCTGTCCAGTCTCTTCTTAAAAACTTCTAGTGTTGGAGCATTTACTGCTTCTGAAGGCAGGCTGTTCCACTGATTAATTGTTCTCATTGTCAGGAAGTTTCTCCTTAGTTCTAGGTTGCTTCTCTCCTTGATTAGTTTCCACCCGTTGCTTCTTGTCCTGCCTTCAGGTGCTGCTATCATGTCCCCCCTTGTCCTTCTCTTCGTTAAACTAGACATACCCAATTCTAGCAACCATTCCTTATATGTTTTAGCCTCCAGTCCCCTAATCATCTTTGTAGCAGATGTTATTGCTGTTGTAGAGACCAATGTGAAATGATATATTTTTAAGTGCTAATAAAGGTGAATTGCTTTGGAAAAGCTATTGGATGGAACACTTTGTGCTGTTTCTAAATATTTACACATTTATCCAGCTCATGGTAAAAAAAAAAAAAAAACCAGGTTCTTTGGCACGGACTTATTAAGGCTGATTTTTTGTGCACTTATTGAAAATCAAATTCTAACCCATAGGCCTATAATTTCAGTGTTAAGAGTATAAATTTAAAATTGTCATAAGGATGAAAGCTAACCAATAAAATATAATGAGGTAATGTAAATACAGTGTTATTCATTGAAAATGTAGAAGGTTGGGGACATAATTTGCCAAACAAATCACAGTGATGGGTTTGCATAGAATCAACTCAGAAATGGGCCTGTCATGGAATCATGGATGTATTATTGCCATAATTAAGGCCAATGTTTATTTGGGTCATTCTGAATTTAAATTCCTAATCTTTGCAGTCTTAATCTTGCAAATTGACGATAAATGAGGTCAAATCATTAACATTAGCTGTCATGTACCAGAAAAGTGCTAGGACTAAACATATTTCTAAAGCAATTAAAAAAAAATTGTAGAAAAGGTAAATTAACACAATTAAAGGAATTCACATAATTTACACTATCAGGAAATTTGATTCTATCTAATATCATGTTGAGAAATATTTATTGAATGATAGTGGATGAGTGGTTATAGCTGTGTAAGGATCTTGATGATGGTAATGACTTGTCGAAGACTTTTGTAAACTTCTTAGGAAAGGCTGAGCAATCCATATCTGCAACTATATGCTGCTGCCTACCCATTTTGCACCATAACATTTGGCTGCAAAATAGCTGACTATTCCTAGTTTGTCCCCTTATTTTCAAGCAAACTTAAGTGCATTTCATCTCCATGCATTCAGTGGCATTACCACATCACTGGACATACACTCTTGCTTACCTTGAAAGCCAAAGCAATTTAAAAAGAGTCATTCTGATCTTGGCTAAAAAACATTGTCTGCACTTGATCTAGCCTAATATTCCCTAATCCAGCGCCCTTCATGCTGACCAAAGAAATTAAAAGAGTAAAGGCTCACACATCTTGAAGGACCCCTTACACCTTAATACTTTCCAAAATTCTGCCTTCCTATATATGTATATAAATAAATGAATGATGCCAGGAACTGACTATAAAGCAGCCTACGCCCTGCTACCACTATGGTTTTGGAAAATTACATTTGTTTGAACATGTATAGTATATGCAGAGTAGAATGTACATTGTATATATGAGCGCATGTCTTGTGTGTGTGAGAGAGAACTAATCTTCAGAACAACTAATTTAGAACACATTTCAGTCCTATGTATAAACACTAGTACAGTATATGTAAAAATCCTAAGCGTAATCAGACAGATGGATGATGCTGATACTTTGCAGGAAGTAAATCTCTGTTCTTGGCATGGAAAAGCTCTGAGGCTAAACAGCTGATGACATATGGAGAGGGCAAAAGTATGGTACATATTTGGGCCAGGAAGAAATGTAATAAAACTTTCAACTTAACTTTTTAAAGTACAGAATTTGCATAGCAGTTTTAAACGCAAGTTTTGTTTTTGTTTAAGGACCCACCTCAGCTAACCGCCCAAGAAAGCAGAACTCTTGAAACAGGCATTGTCTCAAAAGGAAACTTTTATTAGGGGGTTAGTGACAGTAGGGAAGCCAAAGCGAGATCTGGGGAAAATCCCGCTCAAACGGTATAGTTCAGGGGTAGGCAACCTCGGCTCTTTTATGACTCATGGACTTCAACTCCCAGAATTCATGAGTCAGCTATAGGAATTCTGGGAGTTGAAGTTCATGAGTCATAAAAGAACTGAGGTTGCCTACCCCTGGTATAGTTAAACTAGCAATATTCCTCCTCCCACCAGAGTCATTTGGTGTTCATTTGAAATCCAGCCAATTCACAGGTGGTACGTGCATCTCAAGGTCTTCTTTCCTTTCTCTGTCTCCCTGATAAGGGAGACACATTCCTTTCTCAAGTGGATAGAGGCAGGAGAAGAAAAGGAGAAAGTGAAAGTTATCCCAGCGAAAGTAAATATCCCCCTCCCCCCAGTAGAATGGCAGGTCCCAAAACAAAAGCACAAGAATATATATGCTGGATAGACAATAAGGATTTGGGGAACTGACACCTGAGGCTAAACAGCTGATGACATATGGAGAGGGCGAAAGTATGGTAAAGTTCAAGATATTTTTGTTGTTGGACAATGCTGCTGATCAGCAAGATTTTTGAACGAAAGGGGAAGCAGGCTGCCTGGACCAAGAGGAATGATTTGGCACTGTTGTTTATCGCTATTCTTTGGGCCTCTATGGCTATGGAGTAGACCTGACGGGGAAAATAACTTAACATCTGCTTCTTGTTTCTTCTAGGTGAAGAGTGAAGGCCCTAAACTCGTGCCCTTTTTCAAAGCCACCTGTGTCTACTTTGTCCTCTGGTTGCCAACCTCCAGCCCTTCCTGGTTCAGTGCCCTGATCAAGTGTTTGCCAATCTTCTGCTTATGGGTCTTCCTGCTGGCACATGGGATCAATTTCCTGACAGCCCATCACAATGCCTGTAGGATCTTTGCTGGTTTGATATTCTCTGCCCTGGGAGATGCTTTCCTCATCTGGCAAGAGCAGGGCTTCTTTATTCACGGTTAGTGGGTTTGCCTGCTTTGAAAGGGGACACAGAACCTTTGGGGAAAATGCCCAGTACTGTTTTGGTACAGGAACTGGAACTGGTCTGTTCCTGTGTGAAGCTTTAGTATATATAACTAGAGATGTGGGGAGCAGTACCAAGAGACGGGGACGAGAAAATGTCATGTTGCTACAGGGAAGGAAGATAATGCCTGCCCTAACTTCTTTACTTTCAGTCCAATTACCCTGATTTGAGTTGCAGAATGGGGAGAAAGTGGATTAAGCCATGTAGCTTATACAGGAATAGATCTATTGGATAGTGAAGGATCTCTCCCCTGAAATCTTTTCTGTTGTCTGTTCCTCTATTATTATTATTTTTGTCACAGAGTAAAATTCACTATAGCCTTTGTTATCCCTTGGTATCCTGAACTAATTTTTCTAAATCACTCCTGCCCAGGTGTTGAATTAATAAACCAAGAAACAAATGTATAAACACAATCGATGCCAGAGAACGGTAGTATTTTTAGTTTGTCATTCACGCAGCCCAATTACGCTTGAAGAAATGAAGGTGTGACTTTTTGTGACATCTTTTCTGGCAGGAGACATCAACTGTTTTTCTAAGAGTTACAGGTACAGTTTCCTGTAATATACGTTCACTAGTTTTGCCCTATCAATACATTTTGCAGATTTTTGTTGTAATCCAAGGTATCCTTTCAGTATCAGAATTAAGCCAGTCATTTCATCTCCAAATAGTGGGTTTTACCACTGTGCACAAGCAGGTCTGTAAGTGAGGACAGCTGGGTCTGTGTCAGGCTCTCCTTGGCTAGCCAGGCAGAACGGTTTTCCAAAGACCCAAACTCTCAAACTGGAAGATTTATTGTAGAAAAGATGTGAAGACCTTACAATACAATTCTGCCAGCTGCTGGTTTATCATACATAAGCTCTGTTTCTGATAAAATCAAGATTCAGATTCTTGTACCTCTTTTTCCTACTCACATGATGCAAAGGGCTAGAAGCCATTCTTCTTTGAGTGGGAGAGACAATCTCTATCTGTTTCTTGTTTTTTTTTTTTTTAAAAAAAAAAACAGAACAGAGCAAAACGTAATAAATATAAGGTGTTTTCTTTTGACTGTGTGAGAAAGGCTCTCTCAGTCTAAAATGGCAGGGCCATTTTTACATTCTTTTTGCTTACTGCAAAGTGGAAGGGGAAGCTGATGTTTTCTATTTCACATTTTTTTCGTCCACAGTGAGGCAGTCAGATATTTTCAAAAAAAAATATTGGACAACCATTTGTCCAGAATGGTATAGAGATGCCTGCAACGGGCAGGAGATTAGACTAAAAGGCTTTCAAGGTCCCTTTCAGCCCTATGATTCTATGATTTAGGGAGGCCATTTCTGGGTTGCGAACAATCCAATAGTTACTAAAAGGCAGCAAAGCACTACATTTTTTCTGTATCTCTTTATGCTCTCTAGGGGTTATCTGGATTTATTTTTTTTAAGCTAACATCTAATAACTCCAGAGAGCTTTTTAGCAAACATAAAGCTTGATCCCATGGTTAGCGAAGTTAATGCAACATGAGTCTCAGGTCTTGTTATTATCCTGTTATGGAATTCCCTATATAGACATACTTTTCAAAAATATGTTTCATACTTTTGCAAACATTGATGTTGCCAAACGTTTGCTGGTGTTTCCCAATTGTGGCAATGGCACTGTTTTTGTGAGGTAAATGGTGGCATTTGCAGAAATGAATTGGACCTAGCATACAAGATTTTTTCAGTTGTAATTTTTTGCTGAGCATTGTTCTAAAATTATTACTGTGGCATATGTGAAATACTTGGTTCTCTACTAATTTAGACCATTTCTTCTCCTTACCCAGGCTTGTTGATGTTCGGTATTACACACATACTGTATTCCTCAGCATTTGGAATTAAACCTTGGGACCTGAAAGTTGGCCTTGGGATTGGCTTGGTATCCAGTTTCTGTTACACCTTCCTGTATTCCTACCTCTCAGGCCCGTTTACCTATTTGGTAGCTGTCTACATTGCCTTAATTGGCTTCATGGGCTGGCGGGCTATGGCTGGTGTGCAGCTTTGCAACGACCTTTGGACTTGGACCAAGCTTTCTGCTTGCATCGGTTCCGTGCTTTTCATGGTGTCTGACCTGACTATTGCAGTCAACAAATTCTGCTTTCCTGTCCCCTACTCACGGGTCATCATCATGGCCACTTACTACGCGGCTCAAATGCTCATTGCACTTTCTGCAGTGGAGAGCAAGGATGAAGACGTTTTCAAAAAGAGAAAATAGAAACTGATGCCCGTGCATCCACCAGCTCTGTAGGGCAGGAGTCCTCTACCTTGGCAACTTTAAGACTTGTGGACTTCAACTCCCAGAATTCCTTAGGCAGCAAAGCTGGCTGAGGACTTCTGGGAGTTAAAGTCCACAAGTCTTAAAGTTGCTAAGATTGAGGACCCTTGCTGTAGGGGATGCTACAGCTGCACTCATCCTGGAGGATGCTTCAGAATCTGTGACTTCTTTGAAGCTTTTCTTTATAGTATTTGGATGATCTTGTCTAGTCCTGTTGATTGGAGTATGGAACTCCCTCTGGAGATTTAGATTGTTTTAGAGCACGGATGTCAAACTCAATCGCCTCACATGACGTAACATGATGTATCGCAACGTTTTTTGCCTTTGTGGAGCCAGGGTGGGCATGGCCTATGCATGATGCATCCGCCCCGCAGACCACCCGTTTGACACCCGTTTTAGAGTATTTACTTCCTGACTCTTGGAAACCTCTCTTAACACATTAGTATATTTGTATAATACAGAAACTGGTGCTGAACATTCCAGTGGGACAAAGCTCGTTTCAGGACAATATTACTATTAAATAGGGTAGGCAATACACTGGAATTTAAGAGCTTTTCCTTCAACACGGAATGTGCAAAATCACACAAAAAGGAGTCTCAGTGTTGCCTAAGCATACATTGCAATAGAATTGTGAATCATTATGAGTCTACACAAGAAATCTTTGGGACCTGAAAAATACCACAAGATGTAGGAGCACTCATGATAATCACTATGGGTATTGTAATATATGCTGTCCTTGGGAGAAGTCAGTTTAAATTCCAGATTCATGAAATCATTTATTTATAGGCCATGCATAGCCTTTTATTATTATTATTATTATTTTGGTGAATGTGAATTCTGCAGAGCATCTGTTTTTCTGCAGACTTTAAAAGCAACAACAAAATGCAATGAACTTCTCAGGCTGGTTGAAGTTGGAGACAGGAAAAAATGTGGGGGAAAAAAAGGGTTTTAACAATAAAACAAGTCATGCTGTGCAGTGAATCAGCTCTTCCAAGGGAAAATGTCCAACGTTATTAGTGCTGAAACACTAAGAAGGACACTTGGGCATTTTTAAGACACCAGCTGCTTTGTGGACATAATTGATTGGCCAGGAAAATCACCTTTTTGTACAAGATTCTCAGCCTCTTTTCCTCTCCACAATCACTGTCTTGAAAGAGACTGCATACACAAGATTCTGGTTATGATGCCATGAAGAATGACTGTGAAATGGATTTCTAAGGTACATTTGCAATTCATCCTTCACCTATGGACTATTTAAAGTGAAGCAATGGCTTCCAGGCATTTGCTCTCATCTTTCTGTACATGCACACATCAATGTTATCCCTTCACATCCAGCCAGAGCTGTAGACTTTGCAGGTGCCTTCATGCCTACAGCTGCAGCATGGATCATGCTGACAGGCACAGCCAATCACCAAAGTGCTGAGAAACTATCGCTTCACCATGCTCCAAAATCACTCATTTGCTCATTTTCCTCTCGCAACAATGTACTACTGCCGGCCAACCTGGGTGGGAAGTCCAGTGGTGTGCTGGCACTTTTCCTGGTTTTGTGGCATTCAGTGTACAAAATGGGTTCTGTTGACTCGCAGTGCAACAATCAGTGTGAAATCACTTGGGTCCATCCCCTTCTGGTTTGCTCAGTGGCGTTTTGGGGGGGGGGATCATTTCCCCTATGTATTTTTCTTACTACCTTTTTTCTCCACATTCTGTTATATATGATCATGTCAGTGTTTATTTCTTAACACTGTGGTTGCTTGATGCCATTCAGATTTGCTAGAACATACTCAGAATTCTTTGTCAGCATTAACAGCTGTAGACCATAGGAGTTGTAAGACACCAGGGGGGAAGAGCAATGTAGAATGTAGAGCAGGGGTTCCCAATCCCAGGCTGCTGCCCAGTATTGCGTGCCCACGTGCACAGCTTCATTTGCACAAGTGGCAGGCGTGTTCGCTTGTGGCTGAAGCTCCATTTGCTTGGCACCACCTCTGCTCTCTCCCTCTCCTGGCCACCACTGCCAGTCCACAAAGCTGGAAAAGTTCAGGACCGCTGATGTAGAGCATCTTATTAGATTCTCCCATCGTATTATTTCATGAGGATTCTCTTTCTGCTTGCAAAAGTAATTGTGTAGAAATATAGTCATGGGAGTTGTATTTTGTACATTCTATACAAAATGTTTATAGTGAAAATTGTTGGGAATTCTAAACATTTGACAACTGAAGGTTCTCATTCAACAATCACTTGTTCAAGAACTGTTTGAAGTTATGATGGTGCTGAATGAGTGGTGTATATATGTGTGTGTGTGTGTGTGTGTGTATATATATATATATATATATATATATATATATATATATATATATATATATATATATATATATATGAGAGAGAGGGGGGGGGGGTGTTGCTTAATAGTAACAAGTGCCAGAACTGCTGTCAGTAAGCAGCACAGTTGTGTGACCTTGCTCTTTACAACTGCATCACTTAGCGATGGGAATTCCAGTCCAAATTGCTGTTGTTAACCGAGAACTATCAGTGTTGAAAATATTTCAGCTTGTATCATCCATCCCCTTTTACACAGCTGTGTCCTATCAGCCAAAAGTAATCCTAGACAACCAGCCCATAGTCTCAATGATCCCATGTTTCTCAGAGATGCAATTCTACTCCAGATTTTAACCATGAAAATGGAAGATGCATTTTAAGACTTTCCCTAATTATTCCATCAATACATTACCATCAGTTCAGGAAACTGGGAAATTTTGCCGTGCTATAAATGGATGTTGTCTTTACTACTGTTTCATTATAGCAGCATATTTTGCAGACAGCTGCTAGAATACCATAGGTTTCATTTGTGGAAGCAATTATTCAAGGAATAATTCAAAGTCAAACCATTCTGAAATCATTTTGTTCCTTTATCCCTTATTCCAAGAAGAGGGAACAACAAATAAAACATACAGCTTAGACTTTAAGTAAGACTTGAATGACCACCGAGTGATTTTCAATGGGCATTGCTTGCTGATATCTCTCTGATGAAGACCCTCTCTGATTTTATATTGGGGTAGAAATCTGGCCAGATTTTAAATCAACCTAGCAATAAGGGACATGATGACATCCAAATTTTCCAACTGCTTCTTTTAAAGCACAGACCTCATGCTGCAGAGCTGTTCAATGAACCAGCCTCAGGGGACCAAGGCTGCTTATCGTATTTGTATTTCATAACTGATTTGGTTTTTTTTTCCTTAAAAGAGTTAACTGATCATATGACATTTTTTATGTATCTGTTCAGTTTGGCTGATTATGATCTCTTCTGAATTAGGATGCTTGACCTGAGACTGCTTAGGCAGCTGCTCATAAAGAGAACTGATTCATACGTGACTTAGCCTTTGAATCTCTTTGATACAACTTAGGTACACTCTTGTTAATGTGAAAAAGAAGAGGAGGAGGAAGAAGAAGAGGAGAAGAAGGAGAGATGTGAGTGAATATGGACATATATGAGCCAAACATGGATATACATTTTCTGGTGGAAGCATTTTACATTGGGTTCTTTAGGTGATCTTTTTGTAATATGTCCTTCCAAAATTGAATAATAGGCATTCTAGAGTCTTTCAGTGTATTATGAAATTGTCTTCTCCATCTGTTCTTTAGTCTCATCGACTATCTTAAGTCTAGTACTGTGTTTAGATTAAGTTGTTGGTCTATTTGTTTTGACCTATAGAATTCCAGAATTTTAAGAGAAACTAATGGGTGTAACAGTAAATACATTCCTGCGTTAGTAGGGACCTAACATCTCATTTGCCACTGAAGCCTTCACAAATGGCTAACTGGTTTCAATATTTACATTCCCCACAAATGATAATGATGATGATGAAGATGTAAATAAAAGAACTATTGTGGCAAAAGACAGCAAAGATAATTCCAATAGTGATGGCTGCCTTGGGTGTAATCCCAAATAATCTGGAGCACCATCAGTTAATTGCAAAATACAATTTCACTTGAAATAGCTTACATCCTGTGACAATACCTTTAATATTATTAAACAATAATATTTATATATCGCAAGTTTTGGGGAAGGACTCAATAGGAAGACAAAAATGCCATATCCAGTCTAAATAACCAAATGACTTGTGACCAACCATAATAATAGTAATCATCTCTTTTGGGGATAGTCTTTTATATTGTCAAACACCCCATGCTATCAGAATGTCCTTCCTAATACTGAATTAAAGTCATCTTCCCCTGTAATTTAAGCATAGTAATTTCACCCCTGAACATCAGAGAACATGTTTGCTGCATCAGCCCTGTGACAATCCTTTGAATGTTTAAAGATAGCTATCATATTCACTCTTCAACCTCTCTTTGCCAGGTTTGGCTGCCAGCCCTTAACTATCTTTGTCATCCTTCTCTGGACATGATCCAGTTTGTTGATTGCAATCATACAACCAAAACTTAATTAGTAGTGTTCAAGGCAAGTATTGGTTTCAGAACTGCATTGAAGTTGCAGAGTAGAAAGAAGCCACTTTTGTTTTAAAAAAGGTTAAATATTTAGATTTGTTTCAAACCAGAGTGAGTTCAAATTTCTCAGTTTAATCTCACACAATTGAGAACTTTTCAGATCATCTACCAATGTAGTAAATGACAAAAACGTTTTTGGTTGTCCCTAGCTTACTTACCCAGATGTTAATACAGAGCTTGTCGCACATTTTAAATACTTTATAGTTTACCAGCAATACTTCCCAAGACTTCTACATATCCTATAAAATATGGTATGCGTGTATAAATATGAGTTAGGGGATTTTTTTTTAACATTGGGCATGTTGGCTTAACATATTCTCTAAAATTTTTCTGCTGTTCTTCAAAGGTTCATCAGAAAGGAATTGTTGGTTCAAAATGGAAATTATAGGTAGCATAATACATAAAATTCAACTGTGACATCAAAAAGTTGTTCTTGGGATAATCTGTCAGAAATCTGAACAAGTATAAAATATGTAATTCTATTAAATTTTTAAAAGAAACTCCACATTTTTATATATTTAAAAATTGTTAAATATATTTAACAAGCAGTGAAGTAATAGTGTTGGGTTGAGAAAAAAAAGATTACTGTTATTTTTTCATACAACTTTTAAATTTTACTATCAGTTTGGTTGTTTTCTAATAACAGCTATGATAACTCGGCTGAAAAAAATCTGTATGTCCACAAGAGGTTAATCAAACTCCGGATTTTTAAAGTCCAGTACAGTCCAGGATCCCCTTAACTCACAAGAAAAAGTTGTGAAGGATGCTGTTTCCTAGAAATTGGGAAATTAGGGCAGGCTGATGGGCTTAAACGAAAGGCCTGATTTGAATGACAGAGCTAACAACATGGATAATCTTTAATGTTGTTGGATAACATAGTCAACATTTCATTCCTGATAGAAATTGTGACTCATCTGGATGAAAGAGAAATAAGAGGATTTAGCAAACTGATGTCTCAACTCATCCACTCTCAGAATGTACTCTGTTCTGTGCTCTGATCATCACAGAAATCCTGTACATCTGAAGTTTCTCTAAATTATCCCAATTCTGCAAAATATGTTTAACATAAATAATCCTATTTTTTTGGTGGTGTTTCTTCTGGGGATGAAAATCTGAAGGAATGGAATGGGGGATATGAAATGTTCTTTCACATTTTTTAACTCATATTTTCTATGCTCTAGGACTCAGAAAGCAGGTGATGGTTATACAGGTAGTCCTCAACTTATGACCACAATGGAGCCCAAAATTTATGTTGCTAAGTAAGACATTTGTTAAGTGAGTTTTGTCCCATTTTATGACCTTAAATGAATCATTCCAGTTGTTAATTTAGTAACATGATTGTTAAGTGAATCTGGCTTCCCCATTGACTTTGCTTGTCAGAAGTTCACCAAAAGTGATCACATGACCATCATAAATATGAACCAGTTGCCAAGCATCCAAATTTTGATCACATGACCATGGATATGCTACAACGATCATAAGTCACTTTTTTCAGTGCAGTTGTAACTTTGAACGATTAGTAAATGAATTGTAAGTCAAGAACTACCTGTATAGTTCCTGAGTTCCTTTCTACAAGTGATTGGAAAGATGCTTCCCTTCTTAGAATATATGCACATGTCTGAGAAAGAAAGTGACTGAATGGGAGAAAAAAGAGTCATTAATCTAAAATATAGGGAAAATTCTCTGCATTCATACAAATGTCTTTCATTTTGCTACTGAATTAACTAATTTTCTGGGCTCCGTTACATTAAAGGATAAAGAAGGTGGGTTCCCACAACATAATAAGCCACAAAAAGCCTGACTAAAGTTCATATCAAGGTTAGCATTTTATGCAAAAGAACTATGAATTCTTTGGCACATCTTGTTAAGTATCTTCTGTGGACACCACCTTTTGTAAGGTCAGCATCCTTCTTCCTTATCCCTCATTAGATTATTATAACTAACTAAAAGTGTGAATTGCTCAGTGAGAAATAGACTTGCTTCTGGATACATGAAGATCTAAAAGGGGATCTTTTAAAATATTGAAAGATTAAGAAAAGTGAATAAAATCAATGCGAGGAGCATATCTGATGGTAGATAAATCATGTAGATAGAATGTTTAAAAGATTTTCTTTGGGGAAAAAAAAACCCATTATTTTTTCTGAGCCAAAAGAAAAAAAAACCCGAACGAACACATTTTAAGATGACTACGATAAACCCCAAGGAGAAAGAGAAAAACCTGGAGTTTTGAATGTTAGATATACGATTCCATGACATTATCTTTTAGTCTGGAATGTTTGTTCATTCCCTTCTTGCAGGTATCTCTGGAACACTTCAGATTTGCTTGTGGAAATTGCAGTACATGTCATTGGATCCAATTCCTTGAAAGAGGCTGGATCATTGCAAAGGAGAAGGCAGCAATGTTGATAGGTTGTAGTGGCATTTTCAGCATAGATGAAAATAATCCTTGTCAAATTGGGGGAAAGATTCTTGGCTTTAATAAAGGGTTCCTGGACTGCAGTTGTATGGATCCTAAAGGCCCATGGGATACTTTACATTATTTCCTTCCTAAGGACCTGAACTGAGAAAGGAAGTTCTCGCATCTCCTCCCTATCCTGTCGAAGCCTTTCTCCTGTCCCTTCCTCCAGCCTTCTTTGGGGCATCAGAGCTCAGAGATTGCAGAGGAAACATTGAGACAGATCAGGTTGCTTGTAGGAGCAGATTAGTGGACACATCCCATTCAGGGGGACCATACCCGTTCCATCTTGCAACATGCCTCAACCCAGAGTAATAAGTAGATTAGCTCTGGAAGTCATCAAAATGTTTTTCTTCCTTTTTTTGCATTCTTTTCAAAGGGAAGACATTCTTCATCTCTTTTTGCAAACGTGTTCTCCTTGGATGAGACCATTAAGGTGCAGGGACTATCAGAGCCTCTAATGTCAGAGACTTTCAAACTCTACCACACTTCCAGAGTTGTTGTTATTGTTTTATTTAGAGGAGCCGGTTTTCCTGCAATAACATCTTTGCCTTTCTGAATTACAATGCTTGCCTACCTACCTCACAGGGGTATTATAAGAAATATGTGTGATTATTCTTCAAAATGGAAATCATGTATGTAAGCACATGCATATTCATATATACAGCATTCAATTCATGTTCTGGAGTTTGCATAAGTGTTTTAAAGAATGCCATGCTGTTTTCAAGCAACATTTTAGAAAAAAATGTGAATACAATGGCCAAGATTTTAAAGTCCTGTTTATCTGTACTGAAGAGGTGAACAAAACTGAAATTAACAGAGTGAAGGGAAGAAAGACATTGGGGTTTTAATTTGGGATCATTAATTTCATTGTTTGCAAATGTTGCTACATAGTTCTTATAAGTACCTTATGCTGTAAAAATGACATTTTGCTTTGCAAGATTTTATTATTGTCAAACTTTGCATAAAGTGTGTGTGTGTGTGCGTGTGTGTATGTATGTATACACACACACACAATAATAGCCATCCTGTGCTTCATTAAAACTCGGTCTCCCCATATTGTTGCAGTCAGAAACACTCTCAGTTTGGCTTATTCATGCAGGGATAACAGAGAGTAGGTGGGATAGGGTACAGTAGAATATAAAATTAGAATAGAATAGAATAGAATCACAATCTTGCTAAATCTCTTTATAAATCAAATTAACTTTTAACTGAATTGCCCAGTTCTCTCTACATTGTCATCACAGTGAAAGAAAACAGTTAGGTGAAGGCCTTTATCAGCTTTGCATAAGGCATCTTTTGACTGTATTAAGAATGGCAATACTGCCATTCCCAAGGCAGATGAAAAACAAATCATATTTTTGTGCCAGTCTTCTCAGAAGATACAATTGAGGACAACAGTAGTACTACTTAAGACTTGGCTTTCAAAGGAGCTGTAAAATATTTTCAATAAATATGATGTACAGTGAAGTATGAGCTGTTGGAAATCTTATATAGCAATAGACCTATTGGCAAAGGTATATGCAATACCTTTCAATCCCATTTCTGTGATTTGTGGATCTCTTTTTAAAAGATAAATTTGCCAGCATGTGCTTTTTCTGTTCACGTCTTATGCTTTTAGGTGTACATTTAGAACATTTTTGATGTGCCTCATGGAAAAGCAGAAGCAGTGACGTATTAATCAAAGACATATATTACAGCATGTGCTATTATAGACAGGCTCACTTTCTCAAATATGAAGATTTTCATTTGAGAAAATGGATATTCTCAAATAGAATTGATCTGATGAAATGACTGTCAAAAGGCCTTCATGCCTTTAACACTTACAGCTGCTTCTCTGAGTTGGGTCCAGAGATAACACATGCAGGACTCAGAACAATTCACCAGCCAACAATTAGTGGCCAAAGACCAGAATAATCTGGTTTTTCTATTTCCATGTATTTTAACATGTTATGTATTAGCAGCTGCAACAAACCTAGAATTTCCAATGACACTTCCATCTACATTGTCCAATATGTTTTTGGGAAGATTATAAATTAGGAGCTGGTTTATACTCTGGTACATTGTAGAAAAAACTAGGCACTGTTGAATTTAACTCCTCAAATCAAGTTCTGAGAAGAGACAGTGATTTGTATTCCTCTACTGTAAAACATTTTGAGATGAATTATGCTTATGTTAGTAATTTGTCAGTTGTTGGCAAACCCCTATTCCATCCCATTCAATTCCCTGTGGTTAAAAAAAAAAAAAAGAATAAGAGTGATTTGGGAAAATTGACAATGCTGAAAAAGGTGAAGCTTTTCCCTTACTGTATACCATAGCTAACGCTGCAGCTATCAGAATGGCGTTATTAACTATGATCATGAAAAAAGGGAACAGATATGAGGGTCTTCCTAACAATCTCTCCTTTTCCTGCTGGTTTGAGGCATGAGATGTTTAGTTTTTTTTAAAAAAATAATGACACTCTTGAATTTGAATTTAAAGATGCTTATGAACACAGTAGTGGACTAGATATGCAAGGAGTTTGTGTGTTAGACCAGGGGTCCCCAACCCCCAGTCCGTGGACCAGTACCGGTCCGTGGCATGCCAGCAACCAGTCTGCACAAACAAGCAAAGCCCCATCTGCGGGATGCAGGCAGCACACAAAACCTTGCCCCCTCTGGTCCATGGAAAAATCTCTCTCCATGTAACCGTTCCCTGGGCCCCAGAAGGCTGGAGACTTCTGTGTTAGACTGATGAAGTGATGATTGATGGTACACAAGAAAGCATGAAGAGTAAGAGCATTCAAAGTTTTGGGGAATTCTGTTTGGAAATAGCATGCAGAACCCTCAGTAATGCCTTTTTCTTTTAGATGTTTCAATGGTTTGAGAATAGAGAGGGAATTCTGTTAGTATACAAAAGCAGTCCTGGAATAAAATGAAATAATGAGGGAGAACTTAGTAAATAATTAGAGATTTGCATAAATAAGTTCATACCATTTTTTCCCTTGTGTATTTGTTAGAGGTCTATTTATGGCATTTAATAGTCGGCAACTCTACAAATTGAATGATGGCTTCTAGTTAATATTATGTGATATGAATCAGACTGAGATAATGTCTAATGCATTACGAATTATTCTTTTACTCACTAATCAACAATGATTTCACCACTATACAAAACCAAGATAAATCCTGTTAGATTCCTAGTAATGCTTTCTTTAAAAATCCATGGAAATGGATCTGTGGATAATAATTGCAAAGATACTTGTGTTAGGATAAACTCAGTAGCAAATACAATGCAATTTTTTTTCTTTTGTGCTTAGTGTAATTTCTTTAAATTTACAGTATCAAGAATGTTCGGTTGTGTGCACGTCTGTGTATGTACAATGTATATGTGTGTGTATATATGTGTATATACAAATTTTTCAATATATAATATTGTATATAACATATAAATAAAGTGAAAATCTAGGCAAAAGAACCACATGTGTGGTGCATTATTTGGTAATTCTTGCTAAAACAGAAAGCAGGGGAAGTCTACCTTTCATATAGACATACATTTTATGAGGAAGTGTTGAAAGCTAACTATACTTATCCTGATAAGGATTAGATTAAGGAATGACAGCATAATTTATTAGGCTGCTAGGCAGAAAATGTATGTAGAGTATATTCTGTTGCTTCAGAGAGGTGTAGTAGAATGAATGGATAAAAAATTAAAGGGAAGCATACAGTGTCCTAATACTGAGACTGGTTTGAAATGTCCTATTTTAATAAACCAGTGGGTTAGAGTTTTGGGAACATTACATTAGTATCTCATTATCTTAAGATGTAATTAATGCAAAGTTTACTTGTTTATCGGGCACTCCAAGGTTTAAGTTGAAAGTGTAATGTTTTGGACTGGACAGGACACTAAGTCAGGTGTTTTCTGTTCTGTGGTGGCCCCACTTTGATTAATTCATAAGACTGGGAAAAGAAATAAAGATAAGAATATGATATCAAATTATATTCTAAAAACATTGAACCTATCAAAATACAAAGAGCTTAATTTACTGTGGATGAGCTATAGCTAAAATATTATTTTATTAGGGAGATCTCTCCAGGACCAACACAATTGTGACAGATGACCCTAGCAGCCTTTTGTTCCTTTTGTGCATCCTGAACCATCTCCACACTTAACTTGCCACTATTATAGGGAGAAGCAGGAGAACAAGGTCCTGCATCTGCCAGCTTCTTTCGAAACTTCCATTGCCAAATTATGGGATTGTGCGGTGGTACTCAACTGGTTCATGGCTGCTTCTGTCTTATCTCTTTGTCTTTTGATAACATGTCTTATCCATTCCAAGCAGCATATAAATGTATGGATGTACAAATCAGGATTACTGTAAAAATGTAAGAAATGATTCGAAGAGGTTTTTTAAAATGCATAGAAAATTCTGAATTCATATTAGGTCAGGTGGGTTTATTTAATACAAAGCACATCACCCTGTTGTATTTTTAAGTGAGGAATCAACTGGCATCAGTCCTTGATGATATCCTGAGCCATTGTAACAATGGTTGAGGAAATGAGAGAAGACCAGCATTCTGCCCTTCACAGGTATAAATTATATAGCATATCCCTTCCAGGACATTGTTTACCACCCTTTGAATACCCATAAAAGCAGGAGTGAAACAGATCAGTTCCTTAAGACCTTGTGTGTTTTCTGTTTTTACAGAAATATAACTACATAATATCGGTAAATTTGTTCTTATCTTCCAGTTTGTACAGTGCTATGGAAACATTAAAAAAAATAAACCAATTTTTGATCTGTAACTTAATGCATGATGAAGTGAACGGGACTTGGGAATTATAAACTGAGTCCTGGGTTTTTTATTATACCAATATTAAACATTAGAAAATCTATTCATGGACTTCTGGTTTGCCATCGGCACCTGCAGACGCATGGAGGCGAACTCCGTCTTCAGTGTCCGATTTTATCCCACTGGGGGACCTGGAAAGGGTCAAAAGTCGCCCTGTAGGGACAACAAGCGAGGAGGGGATCCCCCACTTGATCACAGGAGGGCAGCAGCCCTTCTGCTTGATCTGGGGCAGCTCTCCAAACTGGTGGGGGAAAAACCGGCCATAGCAATATGGCTCGTCATTAAGCTGCTAACAGAAATTAAAATTTCTACCAAGCACCTTTAAAGCAACACAGATAAAACTGAGTGAGATCTGATCTTCTCTTTCTCTAAATATCTGCAAAAGTGCCCTTTTTCCAGGGGAAACAAAGCAATTATAAAAACAACTTTAATCTAATTGGATGCATATACTTTTGACATTTGGGGACTAAAAAGTTTTTTAAAAAGTTTTCTTATTCCTATTTCTACTGGATATGCTATCTAAAAAGAAAAGAAATAAACTTTGAAAAACTATTATAAAAATGGGGGGCTTAAAAAGTTTTAAACATCTTGAAGATTTGATTTTAGTCAATTTGTTATTGACTAAAAGAGACTTGGCTTGAAGCCTAGAATTTAGAAGAAACTCTTTGACCTTGCCAGATACCACCTGTGAAAAACTCAGCTGTAAAGAAGAAACTGCAGGGTGGCATATCTGGCCTGTTTGAACTATGAAGATAAACCCTTACTGATTTTCAGAGCTATATGTGGGAAATTGTTTTCTTATTTTTTTGCATGAGAAGTATCTGTTATTATATAAGATGATGAAATACTTTGGACTATAAATTCTTACTTGGCAAACAATTTCCACTATAAAGACTATCTACAACACATCCCATACCTAGCTATAAAAAACAAAAAACTATTTTTAAGGTTTGATTTTAAAATTTTCAACTTAATACATTATCAAGCGAATATGGATGAAGATCAGGAAAAAACCCTTTTTATACTGAAATCAATACACTAAACCATTCTTTCAGCATGTAAAAAAATTAAGAGGCAACATAAAAGAACAAGTTGCCAGCTTAGATATACAAACCCAGATCTTGACTACAACCAAAGAACTAACAATGCAGAAAGTAACAGGAGAAGTGGAACAACTAAATACTAAGACAGAAGACCCAACTGACCAATAGATCTAGCCAACGGGAAAATTAGAAAAGAGAGTGACAACATTGAAAATGGAAAAGGCTTTTTACATAAATCAGAAGAAATTTGAAGAAAAGAAAGAATGACCAAGTGCATTGGAGGGTGGCTGTCAATCCGTCCCTGCGCCCAGTCCCCCTCTCTCCCAGGGCCATTATCCTCCCCCATCCCCAAGGCCATTGTAATTCCTCCGCCCCAGTCCTGCAACAAGCAGCTGTTCTGGCATTCCTGCTCCCTGTCTTCCCCCTCCCTCCCCCTCCTTCCAGATCGCCTCAGTGCTTCCATCTCTGGCTTAGGGCAGTTTGGTCCATCATCTCAGTCCATGGGAGTCGTCGTCGTCCCACCTATAGAGCCATCGTCCCAATTATGCAAAACGCTGTCATCGTCTTCCTTAGAGATCATGCCTGTCTCATCCATCATTCTACAGCCCCAGTCCTGCCAAGGAAGAGTTAAATGTCTTCTCAGCAGGCCGTGGTGCTGTTTTTCCCATCTCCTAAGAGTCTGGTAGGCCAGCAAAAGATCTATATGCCAGTTGATGGAATTTTCATTAGAGAGCCAGGCTTCCTTGAGTAGGTGGCCACCCTTGGTAGTCTCACGAGCTATAACCTCAGCATTAGCTAGATCGAACATGTGGCCAGAGCTGGACATATGGGCCCACACTTGTGAGCGTTGCTCCTGCCTTCTAATAGCCAGTTCATGTTCATGAACCCTGGTCCTCAGTCTTTTAGTAGTTTCCCCAATGTAATTGGGGAAACATAATTATATATATATATATATATATATATATATATATATATATATATAGATAGATAGATAGATAGATAGATAGATAGATAGATAGATAGACAGACAGACAGACAGACAGACAGACAGACAGATAGATAGATATAGATATAGATATAGATATAGATATAGATCTTTGGTTATTCGGGTTTTCTCCCGCGTAAAATTAGAAGTGTCTTGGCAACGCTTCGACGAAGTCTCATTGCTGCTCAAAGCACGAAGCTGAAAACACCAGCCTGAAGATGACGAATGAGACTTCGTCGAAACGTTGCCAAGACACTTCTAATTTTACGCGGGAGAAAACCCGAACAACCAAAGACCTACATACAAATACCCGCGAAAACCTCAGAAAACAAATATCGAACCTCTACGGGGAGGAAATCCACCATCTGACCAGGACCTATGAAAAACTTGAAGTCCAAAGAGCTTCCATTTTATGCGACCTCGCATTCCTACGCAACTGCCGAGATCAAAATCTAATCCCCACATGTTTCCAACTGAAATTCCACTCCAACTCTGCAGCCACCAAACGGATCCTGAAAAGAACAGAATTGGCCCTAATCAGAAATGAACTTCACACAAAAAGATTCCTCCTAGACCGAATTAACAAAGATCTCCTCACACTCCACCTCAAACTCAGCAACAAGATCCACCCCGCACTTTGGGACAAATCCAAACAACTCGCCGTCTGGAGAGCCGAAACACAGACCACCCTCAAGACAGATACACACACCAACAAACTCCGAAGACTACAAGAACGCCAGAAACAAACCCCTCCTCCCTCACAGCCACACATGAAACAAACAGTGCATAACATCTCAGATAGGATCCTCACCAAAGCCGAAACCAATGTCCTTTCCAAAGGATTCAACTTTGCAGTCGCTCCCAAACACATCCCCACTGAAACCATTATATGTGGAGTTGAAACCAGCCTGACCAAAATCAACCCCGATGACGCTAACAGAATCAGACTCAAAATCACCAACATCCTCTGCACCAGCAAGCCACCCAAAAGCAACTTACCCAAAGAGGAACAGACAGCACTACGTAACCTGAAAGAAGACACCAGCATAATAATCCTACCAGCAGACAAGGGCAACGCCACGGTGGTTATGAACACATCTGACTACCAAACCAAATTAACCAACCTACTCCAAGACTCCACATACAAACCCCTAAATACAGATCCCACCACCTACCTGGAAAAAACCACCAGATCCAAAATAAAAGCCTCCCCCATTAGCGAAGAGATCCAGCAAAGAATCATTCCCAGAGAGAAATCATCCAGATGCCCCAAACTCTATGGTCTCCCCAAGATACACAAAGAAGGAACCCCACTCAGACCTATAGTCAGCTCCATAGGCTCACCTCTACAAAACCTAGCCAAATTTCTCGCCAAACAACTACAGCCCTATGCAGAATCCATCACCTCACACGTAAAAAACTCATTCCAGTTTATAGAGATCATAAAGAAACAAAACTTACAGCCCAGCGACCTACTAGTGAGCTTCGATGTCATATCCCTCTTCACCCAAGTGCCTATCAAAGAAGCCTTGACAGCTATTCAAAACAAATATAACCCCCCCAAACACATCTTAGATCTGACCAACCACTGCCTATCCAACACATACTTCATCTATAATGGACAAAAATACAAACAAACAGAAGGAGCACCCATGGGATCACCCCTCTCACCTGTCATTGCCAACCTCTACATGGAACACTTTGAAACCCAAGCTCTAGAAAAATCGGATCACAAACCCAAACTCTGGCTCAGATACGTAGACGACACCTTCATAATCTGGCCACATGGGAAAGAAAAACTGGACAACTTCCTCACACACCTCAACAGCCTACACCCCAAAATACAGTTCACCATGGAAACAGAAGCTAACAACCAACTTCCCTTCCTGGATGTCTTAGTCTACAAGAAATCCAATGGCTCCCTAGGACACACCATCTACCAGAAGAAAACACACACAAACCGCTATCTGCACGCTCTCTCACACCACCACCCAGCACAGATCAACTCTGTAGCCAAGACACTCATCTCCAGAACAAAACGCTTAGCTGACGAACAACACCTAAAACCCGAACTACACACTCTCACCAATGTACTAACATCCAATGGATTCCATAGAAATAAGATTACAAACCTAATCCAAAAAGAAACCCCCACTAAAATCCAAGACAAAGAACAAGAAAACGGCAAAGCCCTCCTCCCATACATAAAAGGCACCACAGACAGAATCAGTAAGATCCTCCATAAACACAACATCAAAACAGCATTCTGCACAAACAGAAAAATATCCACCATCCTTAGAAACCCCAAAGATAAAATTGAATTAGAAAATCAAGGAGTATACGAAATCCCATGCACCACTTGTCCCACCACATACATCGGACAAACCAACAGAAGAATAAGTGCACGCATTGAAGAACATAAGAACTCAGTCAAAAAAGAGGAATCAACATCTTCCCTGGTCCAACACCTTAAAGCCACAGGACATGAAATTGACTTTAAAAATACCAGAACCATTGCCAAAAGTGAAATTTTAATAACAGAATAATCAGAGAAGCCATCGAGATAGAAAAACGCCCACACAGCATGAACAAGCGAGATGATACCTCCCGCCTACCAGCCATTTGGAAACCCGCCCTTATTGACAAACGACTCCCTAACACAAAAAATGATACCAGACCCACACTCACAAAAACCACACAGGATGTCACCACCACACATCCACGCAAAAAACAAACCCAAAGCCACACCGATGATGAGGCACGACCACAAACCAGAAGCCAGACCACAGCTGCATCATTAGCCACTTTAAACCCCTCCAATCCATACATGAAGCAAACTGACACCCTCCATGAAGAGGAGACACAACCACGAACGAGAAGCCAAAAAATAGCAAGGCAGCCCAAAATCTTAAACCCCTCTGCAACTCAGACTAACCTGAGCACAACCAAACAGAACACTCCCCCAGCCAATCAGAGCACAGCCAAGCCCCTAACCATTCAGAACACACCTCCACCCAATCAGAACACAGCCAAGCTCCCACCCAATCAGTTCATACCCCCACTGGCAGTTAAAAGGAAGAAACAGCTAAGACCACACATTGCTGCTCAAAGCACGAAGCTGAAAACACCATCCTGAAGATAACGAATGAGACTTCGTCGAAACGTTGCCAAGACACTTCTAATTTTACGCGGGAGAAAACCCGAACAACCAAAGACCCTACATATATATATATATATATATATATATATATATATATATATATATATGCAAAAACTGACTTTTTTTTTAATGGATGCTTTCATTTTTCGTCTTTCATATAACATTCTCTGAATCTTTATCAGAGACGCTGAGGACCTCCCTCTTCTGATATACCTACCATGGACAATTCCTTTTCTGTGATGGAGACACCTTAAGGGGTTTTCTGTCTAAGATCTATTTTTGAATAAGTGGCTTTAAAACCTTGGAAAAACTGTAATATGATACTAGTAGTATTTACTCATGGTAGTCACTTTCCACTAATTGAAGTTTTCTGCAGTCCTAAAGTTGAAATGATTTATTTTTATGTTGGCTTTCTGGTTGACTGCTACCACATTTTTATACTGATTGTTGTAGTAATCTTTAATGGCAGTAAAGGACTCAATATAGGTCATGTTTAAGATACTGGGTTTATAGATTAGATATACATTATGTCACACATTAAAATAAATATAGCACCTTTCCATAATAAGAAAAGACCCATAACAAAAGTATGTTGGCAGTTGATATTTTGAGGATAATTCCAAAAGGCATTTCAACCTAAATGTCCTACTTCAACTGGATAAGCTCTTTATTGCTATGTGTGCTTTACCAACTTTACATTGAAATTATGATTAGATACAGTTGAAATGGCCATTCTTCTATTCCATTAGATAATTGCAAAATATCGTTAGCAAAGTTATAGATTTTTGGTGTGTGTGTGTGTGTGTGCAGTAGTGTTATATAATAACATGACCTGATGCAAGCTTCCAGAATGGAAATGAATGGCAGGTTCCAGGATTTAGGTAAATAAGAAAAGAAATAGAATGAAGGCACAAAAATATATTTGTCTCATTTTAAATGTTCCTATTTAATAAATGCCAGGTATTTACTGTATTAATTATAACTAGTATAATCTACATCTTCTTAGTCTTCTGATAGCAAATCTATTGTCCCTATGACAGCATCTTATTTGCATTACAAGACTACTAAAGAGTTCAAACCATGCAAAATCCAAAACAGTCTGAATGATGCTGAACCATACTTGACATTTGTATTTGGTATGCGGTTCACATGAGATGTTTTGATTTCTGCAGGCTGCCAACAATTGTGTCCAAAAGGCTTTTATCATCTTTTTCTAAAAAGAGAAAGGATAAAAAATATTAACAGATCCTGCATTATTGAATGTTGCCATCCAGAATCACCTTTTGTGATATGGACAGCTATACACATTTGATAAATAAATGGAGGTTTGTTATTGAATGGCAGGAAAATTCTGTTCATAGTCAAATTCCCAAGGCATTTGTCTCTTATTCTTAAGGTCGGTGCTTGATAATGGGGTGGTGTGGAGGAAATTTTAAAAAAAATCAATTGCACGTAAGAACTATTTCCTGGCTTGCAAGAATTTTAGGCAAATGTATGTATCAACAACTTTCTAAAAACAAAAAGTAAAAGGACCATCCACAACAAGATAAGGGAGACCAGAACCTTTGTGGCTCCTGAAGAACTGAACCTGAATATTTCCTCATTGAGTTGGACTTGGAGGTCTAGACAGGCACTGGCTGAAGCAGGTACTACATGCAGCAATGAAACTGAATGAAATAAGCTTCTCTCCTAGATCCCAATACCTGTTACAGTCTCGTTCAACCTCCTTTCTTAGCCTTACCTCTTCTGTAACTGAGTACACAAACACCCAAGTTGTCAACTTTTATGTCTCTCCCCTGACACTGGCTGACTCGAGGCCTTTATCAAGGGCTTTATAGCTTTCCAAGAAAAGCTCCTTTGATGGACTAGCTGTGGCCATCTCTCTGTCAGAAGGGGGAAAAATATTCAGGTTGTTTCCCTGAACTAGTACAAAAAGTATTCACTTCAGTAGAAGTCGTTCTCTGAGCAGAAATTATATCATGTCTGACTTCGGTTACCTTTTTGTGTGTGGGGGAGCATCAAGTCAGACTTGACTCTGGGCAATTGCCTGCACTGATCCCTGCAGTTTTCTTGGCTGAGTTTTTGGAAAATAGAGTGGCATTGCCTCATTCCTAGGACTGAGAGGGTGTGACTGCCTTAAGGTCACTCAGCTGGCTTTGTGCTCAAGGCAGGACTAGAACTCACAGTCTCCTGGTTTCTATCCTGATGCTTTAATCTCTGCAATGAACTGGCTCTCTTCTGAGGCTGAACATATTAAAATGAATTGGAAAGTACCAATTTCTTCAATCTATGCCAAAGAGGAAAGACAACTTACCATATACTGTCAAGGTACAGCTGCATTTTTCTTTCCCAAGCTCATTCTCAATTAATACGGTGTACTCGCCACTATCCTTGGCAGTGCATGTGGGAATCATCAGCGTACAAACACCACTGGTTGAATTGTACCAGAATTTGGAATGGGCTGTAATATTGATTTCGCCCTTGTACAATGTAATCTCTGGGCGGGGGTTTCCTAAGAAAGCACAGCTCATGGTACAGTCATGGCCTCGGCACACTAGGTGGTTCTTCAGAGGAGTTATAAAATGGGGAGCATGGCTCCAGTCCCGCTCATGGTACTCCTTCCTCTTGGCATTGAAAAGTTCTGTTAACAAAACAAAGAGATTGACAATGGGCTCCAAAAGAGAGTTCGTTTCATCAGCCGTATCCATGTTTGTGCATATAGTTCTACACAAGTTATAGAGAGACAGGAACACTAGGCCAAAATCAACCCTCCAGTTTCCTGAAAGGTTTTTTTTTCTCTCTTTATAAAACAGATTCCTTTTTTTTCTATTTTATTTTTAGATTGCTTTAAAATTACTTTATTTGTTAAATCCATTTTCCACCTTTCTTCCAGGAGTTCAAGATGACATAAACAGTTTTCTTTAATGTAAACAGATTATTATTATTATTATTATTATTATTATTATTATTATTATTATTATTATTATATCATCGGAGAAATACCAAGGCCTGAAGGAGGAACTAGAGAGGATGTAGAAAGTAAAGGCCAAAGTGGGCCTGGTGGTGGTAGGACTGTGACCTCATAAGCTGGGAGAATAGTGCCAACAAATCCCAGGAACAACATCAGAGTTCTCTGTCCAGAAGAGTGCAATGTTAAGGAACAGGGAAGATCCTGTGCAGAACCTCAAACTCTCAGGTAGAGGACCCCGAGATTGAGGAAGACACATACTAGCCACAAGGGTGAAAATTGATGTTTTTTATACATATTGTATACACATACTCATATTCACACACATTCTCTCTCTCTCTCTCTCTCTCTCTCTCTCTCTCTCTCTCTCTCTCTCTCTCTCTCTCTCTCTCTCTCTCTCTATCTCTCTATCTCTCAGACACACATACACATGCACACACACATACTGGATCAAGTCAAGTTTTCCCCCACAGCAACAACCCGGCTGTCATGCCTAAAGCACCCATAGAACTCACCATCTTCTGCTTTTTAGGCCAGCACCTTCACCACTACACCAAACTGGCTCTCTTCTATAGGCAGTCCTCGACTTACAACAGTTTATTTAATGACCGTTCAAAGTTACAACAGCACGGAAAAAAGTTACTTATGACTATTTTTTACAAGACGGTAGCATCATCCCCATGATCGTGTGATCAAAATTCGGACGCTTGGCAACTGATTCACATTTATGACAGTTGCAGTCTCCTGGGGTCATGTGATCACCTTTTGCAACCTTCTGGCAAGCAAAGCCAATGGGGAAGCCAGATTCACTTAACAAACGTGTTACTAACTTAACAATTGCAGTGATTCACTTAACAATAGCGACAGGAAAGGTTGTAAAATGGGGCATAACTCACTTTACAAATGTCTCACTTAGCAACAGAAACTTTGGGCTCAATTGTGGACTAGATAGTTGTTCCTATCTCCTATTTGGTAGTGTGGGCTGAAAGAGAGTGACTGGCTGGCTCAGGAATTCTGGGAGTTGCAGTCCACGAGTCATAAAAGAACCAAGGTTGCCTACCCCTGCCTTAGGGTCTCCAAGTCCAACTTCTTAACCACCACCTCACGTTGGTTCTAATTTCTTTTGGTGGTGTTTGAAGCTTATCTTTCTGCTGCAAATTGCAGAATTTATTTGTTGCTATTTTTCCTTGGTAACTTTGTTGTTGCTTAAAAAAATATAGCCTTGCAGTTTCTATCATACTTTCTAATCTAAAAGCCATATTTGGATATGGCTTTCCTTTCAGATTTAATTGAAGTATGAAAAACCTGGGAGACTGCAGATTGCACAGTGAAAGACTGGTTGCCTACCCATTCCTTAGCTCCTTTGTCAGAAATGTGTATCCCACTGGTGAAAATTTGGCTGAAATGTCCTTGTCTGAAAGAAAAAGCCAAAGCATTCTCTTTTTCCTTGCTTATACCCAGCTTGAAAGTATATTTGAAAAAATGATTATTCAGTCATAATAGCTTCCATCTGTAACAAACTAAACAAACTATTGTCTCAAACCAGCAGCGTGCACCAGTAATATTGCTATTGTCAGCTATCCAACAGGTCCTTCCATTCCCACTTGCAGGAAATCCATGGTAAAAATGCCAAATGCAGTGAGATTCATTGAAACGCATCACCCAAAAATAAAATAAAATAAAATCTTTTGCTCTAAGTATCGCTATAGAGACATCCCTACTTACCTATATCTTTACTGATATGCCAGGAGTCTTTTGAATCCAAAGGATCACTGTCACCAATATCATTGCGGGCAATTACGCGGAAGAAATATTTCCTGCCAGGAAGCAGACCAGTCACAGTGTACTTGTTACTGTACACTTTTTCTTCTGCAGTGAACCAAGTGGCAGTGCTGGTGTCACGCTTTAGAATGACATAATGGGCATTGTCATCCTCCTTCACATCTGGAGAATGGTCCCACTTCAGTGTTACAGTGTTTGGCACTTCTTCGTAGAGGTTCAGATTAGTAGGTGGCCTTGGGAAGTCTAAGATAGAAATACAAAAGGTGAACCAGAGCTTCCTTTCTTTTTCTAGTTATCCATCAGTCCCTTTTCTGGCAATAATTATATGACATTTTTTTATTTACTGAATTTGTTTGCCTCTTGTATCATTGTGAGGTGATTCTAGACCAGTGGTTCTCAACCTTCCTAATGCCACAACCCTTTAATGCAGTTCCTCATGTTGTGGTGACCCCCAACCCTAAGGGCTCTCCAAGCGTGCACCAATGCCGCCCACTCACCCGCTGCCCCTGGGGCTCAGCGCACCTTGCCTGTCCTCGCTCACTTCCGAAGGTTGCCGGCCTGCCCGGCTCCAGCTGGCCAGGGAGGGGGCATAGGAAGGCCACTCCGCTGGCTCTGCCCAGCCTGGTTGGAGAAGCGCCCAGGCGTGGAGAGGGAGAGAGAGAAAGAGCGTGCGAGAGAGAGAGAGCCAAGAGGGCGACAGCGCCGGCAGAGCTTAGTTCAGCCTCCTCCGCGGAAAGGCCACGAAGCAGCGCAGTCTCCCATAGGAGATGTCAACGGAAACGAATCCGGCACTGCAACAGCCCCCAACTCGAAGCCGTGCGGAGACGGATAGAGGAGCGGTGTCTCGGTTCCTAAGACCATCGGAAATATGTGTTTTCCGATGGTCTTGGGCAACCCCTGTGAAAGGGTCGTTTGACCCCCAAAGAGGTTGCAACCCACAGGTTGAGAACCACTGTTCTAGGCACTTACAACATTAAATCCTTTTTTAAAAAAATGTATGTTTGATGACCTGGCTTTGAGATATTAATTTATAAAGAGTGGCAAATTGTCCAAAACAAGCATTGTAATGTATACTGCCCTTCCCCAATTGGCAGACATTATGGGTGTTTTATATTGTTGGTCTATGGTTCATCAGCAGAAATGTAGACCTCAGCATTAGCTATTCAGAATCATACAAATCTTAAGAGTATAAAATGAGCTAGAGCTGAAAAAGACTGATTAAAAACTAAAATAATATGTCTTGGATTATTGCTTAATCATAAGCATCTAGCCATTCTTTCAACCAATCAGAATAGAGCTGGAAGGGACCTTGGAGGTCTTCTAGTTCAACCCCCTGCTCAAGTAGGAGACCCTACGCAATTTGAGACAAGTGGCTGTCCAGTCTCTTCTTAACCCCCCCTCCCCCCAGTGATGAAGCACCCACAACTTCTGAAGGGAAGCTGTTCCACTGGTTAATTGTTCTCACTGTTAGGAAGTTTCTCCTTAATTCCAGGTTGCTTCTCTTTGAATATTGTCTCATCCAAAAATGAAACATTCCCTGCCCTCATCCCAAATTGTGGTTCTTGAAAGAGTGGGTGTTTGTGCTTAGAAGGACTTTTAAGCTTGGATCTAATAAATTCCTGTGCTGAGATGTTCTCAGAAACAGCCTCTAGTGAACAATGGTCTGCAATACTTTTTTTGCCTAGGATAGGATAGGATAGGATAGGATAGGATAGGATAATTCTTTATTGCCAAGTGTGATTGGACACACAAGGAATTTGTCTATGGTGCAAAGCTCTCAGTATACATACAAACAATTCCATAGGGTTTATTTTGGGGGGGAATGGGTGGGTGGGGAGAGAATGCCTGAGTCAGAAATTCTATTTCCCTACTTCTTCAGCATGGACAGTGCATCCTCACTGCCCCCTTTGGCTAAATCAGGCTGAGGAATTCTGGGAGCTGAAGTCCACAAGTCTTAAAGTTGCCAAGGTTGAGAACCCCTGGGCTAAATCAACAGATAGGGCAAAATACACCTTCCCACGTATCCCTCCTTCTGATCCTTTACCTGTCACTCGGACATGGATGTCATAGTGGGCCTCCCCATAGTCATTACTCAGCAAGATCCGATATAGTCCAGAATCATAGCGTTTGGTGCTGTGGATGAGGAACTGGGAGTGATGCTTGCCTTTCGTAATGCTTTCTCTCCCCTTTGTGGGAACCCCATCTTTTTGCCACACAACGTTGGGAGGAGGAGAGCCCTGTTGGAGACAAATCAGGTTCAAAGGAAACGGGAAATAGACCTTCTCATGCTAGGGTGTTTAGGGTTTTTTTTGTCTAGTCTCTTAATCAAACATTTTCTCTATTTGGAATTCTGCTCTCTATAAAGAGGGAGACAGAGCACAGGAAAAGTAGGAGAACAAGATGAGCAGGAAATTCTCTGGATCATGCTATTTCCACATTGTGGGTTGCTTAATAAAAATGCACCCTACAGGATACTGAAACTTTTACACATGCAAATATTCCTTCAGGAGGGAAAATGTTAGTGTGAGGAGGCTGGCACACACAGGGCAGATGGAAGCAAAGTCATCAAATGAATGGGCTGCTACTACTATTACTTCTTCCTCCTCCTCCTCTGACTGATTTTATATCCTTTTCCTAATCCTCCCCCTGCCCCTCTTCATCCAACATATTGTCAGAGAAAAACAAATACTTTTTCTCAGAGGTTGATATTGCTTGCTTGGAAATAATTTTACAAAGAACTTAAGCTACCGGTGCTTCAGTCCTGTTTTCAAGGAACTCTCTCAGCTGAGGCCTATCACCCCTAACCACAAAGTAGGTCCTTTGAAGCTATTGTGATTAAAGGACCACCTGGAGCAATTGTTACATCCTTACATCCGGTCAATTACTCTGTGAAATAAGTAGCAGCAGCAGAATAACAAGGACTCCTAAGTCATAAAAATCATTCAGGCTAAAATTGGAAAAGAGTAAGGAATCCCTATTGTGGAATGCTTGGCCTAATCCAACAATGAAGCCTCCTGGTATAACTTTGAGCAGCAATTACAGGGTTCATAAAATTCTAATTAGTCCAATATCCCAACTCACATTGGTCTCTCTTACAGATTAGGAGTAGGAAAAGCAACAGTTTGAATATGTATAGCTTCCCATTAAAATAGTTATACACATTCAAGCTGCCACCTCTTAGCAAGCTTCTTTTTCTGGCCATATATGATCTGTCAACCTCAGAAATTATACTTTACATCACATATATCTGAGATTTTTACTTTTAACTGGCAACTACAGTGGCATGCTGTTTAAAACAAGAATGAAAACATTCGCAGTAAAATTAAAATCAATCCCAGTAACAGTAACAATAACCACACAAAACCATAAAACAAAAACTTAAGAAACAGAATATAAAGAAAAAAAAATGAGAGCAATGAAAACTAGATGTCATCATACAGAAACTTAAGAAAAGATTTCTAAATTAATCCAGTTTTTAACATTTTCTGAAAAGCCAGCATGGAAGTGGCCAGCTTGGTCTCCTTTTAGACGCTCCCACTTTCTAGCCTGGTGCCTTAATTCGGGGTCTCAAACCTGTGGGCCACAGCCCGCTTCCGGGCCTTGGCCTGTTGGCCACTGGGCCATGGGAATGGCTGGCAAGAGCGTGGATGTGTGCTGCCCCTCCAATTGTGCTAGCGCCACCACGCAGGCACTAGCAGCCCCGTTTGTGCATGCACAGGGGCACTAGTACCACTGCCAGCATCTCGTGGGCACCAGCAGCCCATTTGCGCATGTGCATGGGCACTAGCAGCCTGCTTGCACATGCATGTGGGCACCAACACCACTGTCAGCACTGTCACAGGTGTGCACAGCCCACTTGCACATGCGCATGGGCGCTAGCGCCACCGCTGTGTGTGCGCCAATTTGCGCATGCACACACACACGCACACACATTTCCCTGCTCCTCCCTTTCCCTCCGGGCCACCAACCTAGAAAGGTTGGGAGCTCTGCCTTAATTACTAGATCAAACTAGTTTCTATACCTCTAGAGTATATATAGATATATCTTCAAAGTTTTCTCCCATCCGGTCATGACCAACTCAAAGAGGCTGGTGCTCATCTCTGATTCTCAGCCATGAAAGCCTTTATTGTCTGAGTTGTGCTTCTGTCATCATGTGGCCAGTATGAAAATATGGAACTGTGTTATCTTCCCCCCAAAGTGGTCCCTATTTATCTACTTGTATTTGCATGCTTTCGAACTGCTAGATGGGCAGGAGCTGGGGTGAGGATGGGAGCTCCCTCCATCACGCGATACTTGGGTCTCAAACCCGGGCTGTCAGCTTTGCAGTTGACAAGCTCAGCATCTTTAACCATTGAGCCACTGTACAGCCAGATATACGATAGAGATACAGATGCAGATGTGTGTATGTGTATGTGTGTGTGTATGTATGTATGTATATGTATATGTATATGTATATGTATGTATATGCATATATATATATATATATATATATATGTGTGTGTGTGTGTGTGTGTGTGTGTGTGTGTGTGTGTGTTTTCTGAGGTTTTTGCAGGTATTTGTATGTAGGTCTTTGGTTATTCGGGTTTTCTCCCGCATAAAATTGGAAGTGTCTTGGTGACGTTTCGACGAAGTCCCATTCGTCATCTTCAGGCTGGTGTTTTCAGCTTCGTGCTCCTCGAAGCACGAAGCTGAAAACACCAGCCTGAAGATGACGAATGGGACTTCATCAAAACGTTGCCAAGACACTTCCAATTTTACACGAGAGAAAACCCGAATAACCAAAGACCTACATATATATATAGGTTGCTAACAAAGAATAAAGAGAGAACTGGTATAGCTATTTCGAGTTCCATTAACTTTCTTCAGCCAGACTTACTCTTCTGAGATTCGAACCTGGGCTTATCTGTATGTTAGGCAGTTGTTATAACCTCTAAGCCACAGGTTCTCTCCCACTCTGTTAGCTATCAGGAGAGAGACAGGGGGAGGAGATTTTTACCTTGAATGTACACCCTGTCAGCCCAAATATGGGAGAAAGAAATCTTCTTTCTTTTTCTTTTGCCTGTATCAGCTCAATCTAGAGCCATCCACAAGCAGCAGTCGCCAACTGTGACATCATTTTACATTTCGGAACTCGAAATAGCTATACCAGTTCTCTCTTTATTCTTTGTTAGCAACCTATATATATATTTGGACAATATATATATATATATATATATATATATATATATATATATATATATATATATATATACTCAAATATCCCCTCCCATCATTTTTTACTACAGGTAGTCTTCATTTAGCAACTACAGTTGGTCATTAAGTAAAATGGTCACTAAGTGAAACTGACTGTGCTTATGATCTTACTTCAAAGCTTCTCCTTGCTTTACAGGCCTGCGAAGGTCATAAATGGGAGGATTGGTCACAAACCTAATTTTCATCACTACTGTAATTGCAAATGGTTTCTAAATGAGGCAATCAATAAACAAGGATTACTTTTAACCAGAGATGCCAGAAATTGAATCCTGGCTCTTTTGCAAGTAAAATATTTGCAATACCGACATTCCAGATCCTTATGCTCAAAATCTCACTAGTCTCAATTTGACTAATTTCTAAAAATATGGATATGCAACATTTTTAAATGTAATATTCCAGATGAAAAAAAAGACAACTTACAGTAAAGGAAGTGTGAATACAGAGGGCAGTCCCAGCACGAACCACCATATGATTCTTCACTCTGACAGTCAGATCAAACTTTGGAGCAGCTACATAACATATCAGAGGGAAGAGAGAGAAAGAGAGAGAGAGGAGGAGGAGGGGGGAGGGAAGGAAGGAGAGAGAGAGAGAGAAATCCTGAATCAGATTACTCACTCACCAGTAATTGGCTAGAAGTTTAGTCTTGTGGGTGAAATTTAGAACTTTTTGTATGCACAGCAAATAGCCTGCCAGTGAGATGTTCATCAAAAAGATGCCTGAATAAACAGTAGGATCTATTTGTACTGCTGCTACCTATTATATTTCTTCAATTCCAACAGCAAAATTGTCAAATGAATTCAGGAAGAATATTTAGACTATATGTTCAGAGGTTATGACAACTGATTGGCAATGCAGCACAGGTAGCTATGGGGCAAACAAATAAAGTTGCAGGAGCATAAGTATTTCCCACTATCTTTTCTGTGTGTATTTTTACGTCTTCATGGCCTAGCATGAATTTAATTAGAATTTGCTTGTTTGGGCAGAATAGAAATGTCCTTCCTTTGGGGAGAGGCAAAAATATATCTACCGTAGCTGATTTTCTATTTGAGAAAAAGGAACAACTTTGAGAGAGAGAAGAAACAATGAGCAATGTTTCTTATTGATAAAAGAATATTTCCCTTGAAACATAGGAATGCTTCTTTAGGATTTGGAACATCATTTATTTGCGTGAATCTAACATAAGAAGGAAAAAATGAATAGAATAACAGAATAACAGAGTTAGAAGAGACCTTGGAGTTCTTCTAGTCCAATCCATTGCTCAAGCAGCAGGCCCTATAGTAGGGGTAAGCAACCTTGGCTCTTTTATGACTCATGGACTTCAACTCCCAGAATTCCTGAGTCAGCTATGCTGACTCAGGAATTCTGGGAGTTGAAGTCCATGAGTCATAAAAGAGCCGAGGTTGCCTACCCCTGCCCCATATCATTTCAGACAAGTGGTTGTCCAATCTCTTAGATTTGTTGATAGAATATTTTCTGGATTTTCTGGGTGTTAGCCATTCATATGCTGTATTACCTTCTATTTCAAATTCGGTATCTCTCACTTCCTGCAAAAGAGTTAACATACCAGCAATCAAGACATGATTGTATGAAGGCCAGATTGGGTAAGTCGTACCTGGAGGGGGCATGGCCAGAACACCTTCTTTCAGCTCAATCGGTTCTCCGACTCCAGCTTCATTGACCGCTCGGATGCGGAAGAAATACCTCTGCTTCTCCTGCAGACCTCCCACTGTGTAACTCTTGCCAGAAATTGGGATCTTGGTGCACTTGGACCATTCCTTAGTGTCCTCAGCTCGCATCTCCAGTATGTATCCTGAAGGTGGATCACCCTCATCAGGTTCTTGCCATGCCAAGGAAATGCTGGATTGGGAAGAATCAGCCACGTGCAATCCCTTCACCAGCCCAGGGGGCTCTGGATCAATAGTAAACTTCGGTAAGTTGTAAGTTATTGAAAGAAACATGTTATTTGAACTGATAGACCATTCAAGCTTATTTTATTTTATTTTAAAACATGGGATAATTTTTATCAATGGTTAGGAAAACGAACTAGTGAGAATTGATTGTGATATGTTACTTTGAATATACCATACTTTCTGGCGTATAAGACGACTTTCGCAAGCGTTAAAATCGGCGCCAAAGTCAGGGGTCGTCTTATACGCCGAGTCATCTTATATACCGGAAATAATGGTAGTTTCCGGCGTATAAGACGACTTTCTAGGCATGCGACTCGGCGCCGAAGTCGGAGGTCGTCTTATACACCGGTCACCTTATAAGCTGGAATATACGGTATATTAGTAAGAAGAATGATATGTATTGACCAACTGTTGCTGTTTATGATTATTGTTTACCATATTCACCACAGCTATTTACTATTATATTAATTAGTATTAACTGAACATATGTACCCGGACAATAGTCTGTTTGCTAAAGCTTGAAAATGTTGCTGGGGGGCAACCCCCAATGTTGTTCTCAATCCTGTCCCACCCCCAATCCCGATCCTAACCCTTCCCCGAACCTTAAGCCCTATCCTCATCCTATTCCTTCCCCAACCTTATAAAACTCAATAAAAATCTTTATTAAAAAAAAAGAAAGAAACATGTTATTTGAACTGAGAGACCATTCAAGCTTTTTGATTTAGTAGAGTAAGTAGTGTTCCTGCCTCTCAAATTCATGAGTGCCATCTGGTCTGAGACATCTTGTGTGTGTCAAGAATTGGTAATAATTTATAGCTAAAACTTACTGAGATATGTTAGCCTCTGGGCCAGTTCATATAGTATACATATTCTCAACTTGATATGTTAAACAAAATATAACATCAGACAGAAGTTCAGGATTATCCCACACAAATAAAGCTCTATGAATCTGAAAACTACTTCATTATTTTGAAAAACAAATGGAAAATAAGCCAAAAATGGCTTATAAATCAGCAATGGCCTACTTCCTCATTCTTCGGTGGAAATGTAGATCAGATGCCAGTTTTGCCATACCAGTAGGCATTCTTTCAATCAGTCAAACTCCATGGGAAAGTTGGCACATTTTAGCAGGTGGCAGGGATCTCTCAGCTCCTGGAAATTTCCAAAATGGAAAAACTACTCCTAGTATTTGCAGGTTCTCCCTAGCAAGGAATTTTGGGAAGCTGGCATGAAACACATAGTGTTCTTGGAAATCACCACCAGAACTTTAATATCTATCTTTTAGTTTAGCCTATAATCAAATACCCTATACCTCTTGTGTCATATTTCAATCTTCACTTCAGATGGCCCACCAGGTGTTGCTGAACTACAATAACCCACAGTCCCAACCTGCAGACTGTAGTGATGACAGCTATTTTAACAGTAGCTGGATAACTCAGTCTTGTTCTGTGCCTTAAACCAGGACAATGAATATACACTTTGTTAGGGGACAGAATGATTTTAGCACCATTAGCCAGAGCTTAGACGATCTGTCAGAGGTCAGGTAAAATGTTTTGTTGTTGTTGTTGTTAATTGTGAAGTCGTGTCTGACCCATCGTGACCCCATGGACAATGTTCCTCCAGGTCTTCCTGTCCTCTACCATCTTCTGGAGTCCATTTAAGTTCACACCTACTGCTTCAGTGACTCCATCCAGCCATCTCATTCTCTGTCGTCCCATTCTTCTATTGCCCTCAATCTTTCCCAGCATTAGGCCCTTCTCTAGTGAGTCCTTCCTTCTCATGCTTTAAGAAGTATTTATTTCAGGAGCCTGGAATCATTTTGCCATCACTTGGCTTGTATTGTTAGCTTGTTGTTACTACAAGATCACAGACTTGCAATAAATAGGTGTTGCAGTAACCTTAATAAAGATTGATAGGTGTTGCTGTATAATTGGGCCAACCCCACCATTAGGTCAACTCAGTATTATTTGAAAGAAGATCACCTTGTCACATGCTGAAATGTAAATGATTGTGGCATTACAAAATGGAAATGAAGCAATCAGTAGCAAGAAACACAAGCTGCCACAATCAAGTTCCCTGATTATCCCATTATGTTCTGCTTGTATAATGAACCTCATAAATTGAATCGCACACACACAGAGACACTACACACACACACACACACACACACCATACATATACGTATTGGACACTAGAAATAAATGTAAAGTAGAACCATACTGATGGGATCTCTTGCCACGACTGAGTTGGAAGCACTGCTGGGAAGGCCAGGCCCTGCTCGGTTCACTGCTATGACATGGAACTCATATTCTGCACCTTCCAGCAAACCATCCACTTTGCACTTAGTATCTGGCAATAAAAAATGACATTTTTGAAAGAAGTTAGCTTTCAGAATAAATGATAGAATGGATTCTGAGTAAGAAAAAATATTAAAATAAACATTCCAGTTAAAACCTGGTTATAACAAAGTAGTATCTATATACAAAGATAGATGGATGATAGATGATGATGATAATGATGATGATGATAGATAGAGATAGCTAGTTAGATAGCTAGATAGATGATAGACAGATGATAGAGAGATATAGATAGATATAGATTATGTACCATCAGCTTTTAGTGACCACAAAAATAGATCTCTCCCTCAACTGAAAGACTCCAAGCCTTGGAGTCTTCACTATTGGAAGACTCCCACGTCTTCAACAGTGCACCCATTTCTGCTGTAAGTAGATCTATTCACTTTGGTAATCGTCTTCTCCTTCTTTTCACCTTTCCCAGCATTATAGACTTCCTTTTTTTCTCTGATTTTTTAATACAATTCAACCATACTTATTCAACAAATGTATTGCCTGAGTTTACCATTCACTAATACAAATTAAATTCCTAATCCCTAGTACATTTGTCCAGCATTGATAAAATAAGTCCCAGCTTTGAAAATATTCTGTTTCTTCTTTTTCTTTCAACCTCAGAGTAAGTCTGTCTACTTCCGCACAGTCTAGTATTTTTTTAATTATTTCTTCCTCTGATGGTATTTCTTCATTTTTCCAATATTGTATGAATATAATTCTTGCTGCTGTTGTTACATGCAAAATCAAATATACACTTTGTTTAATCAAGCTTATTATACCTAATAAAAAATGTTCAGGTTTAAAATCTACGTTTCCCCAACATCTTTTCTAGCCAAGTATGTATTTTTGTCCAATATCTCTTTGCTTTTACACATGTCCATCCAAGAGAAACTAGGTGTTTTATCATATTTTGAACATATTAATGGTGTCCTCAACTGAGAATTATTTTATAATGCATTTTTTTTATTTTCCTGGCTATCCATGATATTCTCAAGAGTCTTCATCACAATAGTTTCTCTTCTGCAAAGTCCAGCTTTTACTTTCACATATCATCATACGGAAAATAATTTCCTGCATTTTTCTGATCTTTGTAAACAGAGACATTTTCTGGCATAGACCTATTCTGGCATCTATATATCTTTTTCATTGCTTTCATCGCTACTCTACAAAGTACAGGTAGTCCTTAACTTACAATTGAGCCCAAAATTTAATGTTGGTAAGTGTGAAATTTGTTAAGTGCCTTTTGCCCAATTTTATGACTTTTCTTTGCCACATTTGTTAAGTGGATCACAGCAATTGTTAAATTAGTAACACAGTTATTAAATGAATCTGGCTTCCCCATTGACTTTGCTTGACTGAATGTTGCAAAAGATGATCACATGACTCTGGGACACTGCAACCATCATAAATGTGAGTCAGTTGTCAAGCATCTGAATGTAAATCACATGACTGTAGGGGTACTGCAGCAATCATAAGTGTGGAAAAGGTCATAAATCACTTGTTTTCAGTGCCTTTGTAATTTACAATGGTCACTAAGCAAACTGTTGTAAGTCAAGGACTACCTGCACTAGTCCATATCATATTTCTTGAGTGCTAGTTCCTTTACTGTTTGATAGTTGATCCTATAAAGCAGCTCTATTCCCCACTTTAATATTCTATCAATTTTAAAATTGTTTGCTATTGTCATTAGTTTGGTCTTCTTTATACTTAATCTTCATCACTGTTTCATACTGTGATGCTTGATTTTCATTGCTGGTAGATTTTTTTGCCTTTTTAGCTATCAGAGTAGTGTCATCGGCACAGAGTGGGTTATTTATGCTTATTCCCCCATTTTTAAATCCATGCTCCTCTTCCTCCAGCCCAGCTTCCCTCAATATATTGTATATTCAGCATATAGGTGGAACAAGTAATGGGAGTCTATGCAGCTTTGTCTCACTCCTTGGGTGATCTAGAATGAGTTTGTTTTGCCATGTTCTATTTAGATTGTGTTTACAAGGCCCATCTCTGGCAGTTTTTATTGGCTATCCTTTCTGGTTTTCTTAATGAAATACAGCGATAGTTTTCATTTGTCTTTTCCCATGCAAGATGAAATGATGCCTGTGTCATAGAGTCATATTTTGGACTTTAAGAACACCATAATTCTGGGAAAGGCAGAAGGTAATAAGAGGGGAGGTGAATGAAGTCCATTAGAAGGGCAATGCATGCATTTTAGAAGATCTGAAGGGCTATATGGAAGACAGCTCATCCTGGAGAGGATCTGTCTATATGTGATTGCTAGGAGTTGACATGGATTTGAGGGCCTCTCTCTCTCTCTCTCTCTCTCTCTCTCTCTCTCTCTCTCTCTCTCTCTCTCTCTCTCTCTCTCCCCCTCCCTCCCTCCCTCCCTCCATCTCTCACACACAGACACATCTAATCCAGAGATCTCCAATCTTTTGGGCACCAGGGACCTGTTCCATGGAGAGAGGTTTTTCTGTGGACCGGAGGGTGTGTGGTTTTGTGTGCTGCCTGCATCCCGTGGATGGGGCTTCGCTTGTTTGTGCGGACCGGTTGCTGGGTACTGGTCCAAGGACGGGGGCGGGGGGGGCAGGGGGTGGGGAGGTTTGAGACCTCTGATCTAATCTATCATCATCTACCTAGAATCACTAAATTGTATCACATTGTGACATGTTGCTGCCACCTGCTGGGCATAAACACACATAAAGGAGAATATTTGTACCTCAGGGTTGATATGAAGGATCCTTGGTGCTCTCTGAGCTTCCTTGTTTTCTTGCAGACGTTTCATTACCCAAACTAGATAACATCACCTAGTTTAGGTAATGAAACATTTGCAAGAAAACAAGGAAGCTCAGAGAGCACCAAGGACCCCTCATAAATTACACATTTCAAATTTTGACGAACTTTCATGATATTACTGTAATTTGGAAGTAAATATGGAAAAGGTTTAGAAAGCTAACTCAATAAAACAATAGAGTTTTCCATGGTTTTTTTTTTTGTGTGTGTGTGTGTCAGTTTTTGACTCCTGACAAGTGCCTGGACCAGTCCCTGTAGTTTTCTGGGCAGGATTTCAGAAATGGTTTGCTATTGTTTCCTTCCTAGGGCTGGGGGAAAAAAAAAAAAAAAGATTGGCCAAAAGTCACCCCGCTGGCTTTGTGCCAAAAGCACTAGAACTTACAGTCTCCCTGTTTCTAGCCTGATGCCTTAAACCACTAAACCAAACTGGGTTTCATGATACGCAATGGAATTTGCTGACCTTGAATTGGGTCCTTGGATATAGGGACCCAAAGGTTACTGCCTTTCTTCCTTCTTTCCACAATGTACCCTGTAATTGGAGACCCACCGTCTTTAGCTGGAGGATTCCAAGTAATGGTAATAGCCTCTTTGGAAACATCAGTAACTTGAGGCTGAGACGCTTGTCCTGGAGGATCTGAAAAAAAAAAGTTTAAGCAGGGTGAAGCAGAGCACATAATTCCCAATTGCTTTTCTATTTCTTTTTATACACAGAGACCTGATAGAGAAGCAACATTCAAATATATTACATGGACAATGATTAATATATATGTATGCAGGTCTTGGCGTATTCGGGTCTTTTCCCGTGTAAGATTGAGAGTATCTTGGCGACGTTTCGACGAGGTCCCACTCGTCATCTTCAGGCTGGGGTCTTCGGTTTCGTGGAACCTTGTCGAAACGTTGCCAAGATACTCTCAATCTTACACGGGAAAAGATCCAAATACGCCAAGATCTGCATACCTGTACCTGTGAAAATCTACAAAACATATATATATTAATTTTATCTCATTAAAACTTTTATAGTTTTATATATTTCCTGGTGTTCGTGCATTTTTTGCTAGTCAACATATATTAATATATATATAATGGATGTAAGTATATATATGTATGTATATAGTATGTGTATAGGTGTGTTATGCATGTATATGGATAGATATATACTTTCTTTTGATAGCAGGCAACAGAATTTCATTTTAATGTGTGCCAGTGTGCTCACAGTAAAAAATGACAATAAAGATTATCTTATCAATCTTATCAATAGAAACTTGCCAAAATGCCTCCTGAGATAGCTCTAATGTCCTAGGCTAGAGGACCTATAGTAGCATAGAAGCCTAGAATCATAATATCCCAGATCCAGAAAGGACCATTAGAGCCATTGATCCCAATCTTCTGCTCCAAATTAAAGCATCCTAGACAGATGGGTGTCTCATGAAGGGAAGCTCACCATACAGTATATCTGGGTAATTTGACATGTGTCGCACTTAAAAAAAAAAAGGTGGAGCTTTGATTACACTATCATGGCCACCATTCGTTTCTGAGCTTCTTCGGGATATCAACATTGAGAGGTAGATGAACTACTAGTCAGAGAAAACTTGCATTTTATTCTTGCCGTAGAGGAAAAAATAAGTCAGTTTTATTTCTGACACAACAAAATAGAAGAAACGTAAGAACAAAAACTGTAAGTAACTAGTTTCTGATCCAATATCCGCAAGAGTGCGCATAGTAAATCTTGATGTTTGGAATTTCAGCTTTTTCTGAAGTACATATTTTCAGGCTAACAGTACAAAGTGTAAGTATAAAATTAAATGAAAAATACTTATGGACTGCAAACTTGCTGGAAAAGACAATTGCATATTGCAAATTCCACTATAAATATGATTAAGAGTTTCTAACGAATGAAAAAAAAATTCACTGAAAGGAAAAACCTTTCAGCACATGAGAAGTATTCTTTCTCATGAAATGCGGTGATTAGATTTGAACTATTAAAGACAACTATATACACTGAATCCCTTTTTGAGTATCCTCACCTGGCCTTAATCGTAAATAAATGACCCCAATTACAGTAAAATTTTGATGGGCCTCAAATGCCATTATTCAGCCCATATGAATGGATTGGCTCAGCATCAAAGGGATGCTTACCAATTGGATTCCCAGCAAAGACTTCCTCTGTTTCTAGTGGTTCACTTGCGCCTTCAGAATTTACAGCCAGGATTCGGAACTGGTAGGCTTTCCCTTCTTCCACCTTATCCGTGGCAAACGTGGTAAGCTTGCTTTCAATTTCCCCAACTTTGATCCAGGATTTTTTCCCAACTATTCTCCGTTCAATGATAAAATGAGTCACTTGCTTGCCCCCATTGTCTTTTGGGGCCTTCCATTTCATTTTGATACACTTCCCTGATGTCTCCAAGAATTCCACTTTTCCTTGGGGTGGTTTCGGTTTGTCTGAAACACAAAGATATCGGTGGTCATGAAATGAAATGATCATTAGAATAGCTTAGCCTAGTGTTCTGGGACTCCCATTGAGGATGAGGCTTGCCTAATCTGCCTTAACTTCAACACATATAAACTCATTTGGTCACAGATCAGTTTTTAAACTTTTGATTGCACATCAGCAAGCTCCTATTGGAGCGTCAAAGAGCCTAATAGTATAAAATTGGGATAGAGCCTGTTCCTGAGCACTTGATCTCCTCCAGAATCTGCTGCGAATACTTGCTCTGAATTTGAATATTCTAACATTCTCCTTCTAAAATTCATTTTACAGCATTAAGAAGTCATTGTGTTTTGATTTTGGTCCTTTTCTATTTCTGGTTACTGTCCATCCATTCCAGTTTTCCTCAAACAATTGCACTCAAATGCGTTATAATCAGCAACTATAATTCTCAGCCACTGAAGCCACACAGTCAGCATTACTTGCAAAAAGAATTGCATAGAATCACCTATTTCTTTCCTACATAGAGAGCACCTGGGCATTCTGGCAGGGGTATAACTCTGTTATTCTGTTATATGTGCCTATGGCATCAAGACTTCTACAAAAGAGATGGGGCTTCAATTCTGGCATCAGTTAACCTGCTAGCCTGCCTGTTTTGACCTCCACCCTATGTCACCTCGGAATCCTGGATTTAATTTTAGAATCACAGATCTAATTAAATATTTCCAAGATTGTGATAAATTAGTAAATTAAAATAATATATATATATATAAACAGTACTTTTGATGGTTCACTACTACTTTATACATGAAAAGTTTAGAGTTATCACCCTAAACTTACCAACAACATTAAGGAATAATTGAGCACTGGCTGATCCACAGTCACTTTTCAGCTTCAGCATGATGCTCCCAGTGTCTTCTCTCATGCATTTTGTTATGGTGAGCATGGCCTGGTCATGGGATCTTTCCATGGTGACTTTCTCTTCTTCAGTCACCTCAATTCCATCTTTAAACCAGGTGACTTTGGGCAAAGGCTTGGCCTTGAATGGAATGTTAATGAAAGCTGTCTGTCCTGCTTTCACGGTCACTGGGTGGGCAGCCAAAGTTTCCAGGAGGGAGGGGTCAATAAATGGTGGGTCTTAAGAGAAGAAAATTGGGGAAAAAATAGATCAGAAGGTGGCTATCAGGCTTTTGCAAACAGCCTCTTCACAGTTCAGTCTTCACCAGTGACAATGATAGACTTTGCAGTGCAGGTAGTCCTCGACTTAACGACCAGAATTGAGCCCAACATTTCAATTGCTAAGCAAGACAGCTCTTAAGGGAATTTTGCCACATTTTACGACCTTTCTTGCCATAGTTGTTAAGTGAATCACTGCAGCTGTTAAGTTAGTAACATGGTTGTTAAGTGAATCCAGCTTCCCCATTGACTTGGCTTGTCAGAAGGCCACAAAGGGACCTAAGTACATGCCCAGTTTCCAAGTGTTCAAATTTGGATCACATGATCACGGGGGGTGCTGCAACCGTCGTAAGTATGAAAAATGGTCATAAGTCACTGTTTTCAGTGCTGTTGTAATTTTGAACCATTGCTAAACAAATGGTTGTGAGTCAAGAACTGCCTGTAATAGCAGTCCTGAGTTAAAATTAAGATCTTTTGAGGAAAACAAAATTATAATATCTACAAAAGTGAGGTCTGAGTGATTTCAACTGCTTTATACTTCACATGCAGTCTATCAAATGAGTCGTGGAAGTCATTTCACTTACTAACAGGCCTTTTAATGTGACAAAAGAGCTATTTATTTATTGATGGAGTTATACATTACATTAAGCATAATAGCTCTATTTGACTTTGGTGTTCTGTAATTTTAGGGGTTTTTCTTATTATGGCTTGTCATCTAGCATATTGTGCAAACCCAACTGGTCTGATTTATTCAACAAAGAATGTTTAAAATATGGCTTAGTATGTTGTATGACTCAATGTTGCATGATATAATGATCAACCAGAAATTGTATGAATATCAACAATTAGGCATGGACTCAGCATTTCAAGCAGAATTGTTCTTATTGCATTTCCCATTTTAAGAGTCTAAACTTAGGTGTTTAACAGTCAAATTATTTTCTGTATTCCATATCATAATAAATGTACTTATCAAAAACTTTCTGGTCAAGAATGTTTCATAAAAATCTGATACTAAAAGCAAGAGGTGAGTTCAGCCTACTAGAATCCTATTTAAATATGCACAATTGAATCTTATATCAACAGATTTCTTTTTTATTTTGCTTGGACAAGATTATAGTTTTCCTTAGACCAAGCATTAGTAACTCCGTTTGAGGCCCGGTCTATTGTCAGGTTTTAGAATTTTAGTACTCACATTGCCACCTTTATTATCACTTGAATGCTTCAATTAATATATTTTAGCTGCTGGTTCACTTTTTAAGTGCTAGCTGATTTGCAAGTGACATGGGGAGATGGGGATTGAAGTGGCAAGTAGCCTGGGGTCTGGCCATCTGAATGGCTGAGGAATTCTGGGAGTTGAAGTCCACAAGTCATAAAAGGGCCAAGGTTGAAGACCCCTGCTGTAGACTGACTGACTGTAGACTGACTGTACAGTGAAGCCATGCTGGATCACTTGGTGGACTTCTTGGCAACACCAGTGATCCATGGACCACAGTTTGAAAAATGTTCTTCAAAAAGGTCACTTCCCAGATTAGTACTGTTGTGTCCTGGGCCTGATGAGGCAACTCAGCAGGCCCAGAAATGTTGCAAATGGTCCCGGGCAACCCAAAACCTGCCCAGGACCAGATTGGCTAGCGCTGGCCTTGCGCGCTGGCGCAAGGCGCAAACAAAGAAGATTTATGATAGGCTGTTTGGGAAACTATAAAAGGCCTGCAAGCCTGTTGGGTTACTGAGTGGTACGTGGAATGAATAAAGAAGAACTTGGTTACAACGTTAGTGTGTGTCGCTTCAATGCCGCGAACCCCAAGACGTAAAAGTGGCGACAAAGGTGGGATCGCTGCAAAGGAGAAGACAACTGAAGAATCTAGCCTCTGAAAAAAAGAACTGGAAGCCGGGAAATCGGCGTCCAGATCTGCACTCACCTGCCAGTACGCAAATGCTGGAGGTGGGCTTGGCAAACGGGCCTCTTCCCCGCCAAAGTTGCAGCGAGGCTAAGAGAAGCTAGCAGTGTTGAAGATTAGCCGGCTGTCCAAATTCGATGTGTCTCACCTGGAGCGTTGGAACTCTTATGTGGCCCAGATGGAAAACTACCTGCGAGTTAACCAGGTTCGAGAAGACGGCTTGAAGGCAGCAACCTTGCTGTGCATCTGCAGTTAGGGCACTTTCGACGTAGCTGAAAACTTAGTAGCTCCTACGCCACTGGAGTCTGTAACGTACACAGACTTGAAGAATATGTTGAAGGACCATTTTCATCCAAAGTTATCTGTGATTGCGTGGAGGCACGCTTTTGAGCAGAGGGAACAGACTGGTGAGTCTGCTATGGAATTCATTGTGCCTTGAGACAAGCAGCCAGGCCTTGTGAGTTAAAGGACTTGGAAGAACGCTTACGAGACCGTTTTGTCTGCGGCCTTAGAAGTAAAGAGCTGTAACAAAAAATATTTGCTAAAGCTGAAGTCACCTTCCAAGATGTCTTGCGCAAAGTTGCAGTTGAAGAGGCAGCAGGCAGCACTGTGAAGGCCTTGCAACTCACCAAAAGCGCTACCGCAGTCGCATCCATCCATCAAGAGGACGCTCGAGAAGATTCAGAAGCGGATCCTGAAGAGGAAGTGGACAGACTTCACCAGCCAGCAGAAAGAAGGCCTAAAGGGCGTCCAGACAAGGCCCCAGCATTTCCTCAGTGTCTCAGGTGCGGAGGACGCCATAAGTGAGCTGACTGCAGATTCCGCTCCGCCATCTGCAGGGCATGTGGAAGGCAAGGCCACGTTGCCTCCGTCTGTTTGAGTTGCCAGAAGGTCCAACCTCAGGAAGAATTGCTTCAGAAAGGTACCAGGGTCCCCAGCCAACACAGGGTGAGTTTCTGCGCATCGCGCAGAAGTATTCTGAGGACAGGGACACACAAGCCCCTTAATAAAAAACTTCGCATTGACGTGAAGTTGCAAGGGGTTCCCTTATTATTGGAGTTGGACACAGGGCCCGCTCTATCAATCATTTCATTTGACATCTTCAAAAGGATTTGCAGCAGTAGTGGCCTTTGAGTCAAACTCAGGCCCTCGAATTTAATTCTCACTGACTTCCAGAATTCCAGAGTCAGTGTGAAAGGGGAGGCTATGCTCAAAGTGCAGCGTAAGGCTTTTGAGGGTTTCCTAGATGTGATGGTAGTTGGGGGTGAACGCACAAGTCTTATTGGACTCGATTGGTTTAAGGCCCTTGGAATTCAAGTGACTGGGCTGCACAGTGTGCAAATGTTGGGCCTTGTAGAAGTCTGCAAGGAGTTTGCTGATGTGTTTAGCTCAGAGCTTGGCTCCTACAAGGGGCCTCCCGTTGCATTACATTTAGACTCAACTATCACGCCCATCAGGATTAAGCCTAGAAGGGTGCCTTTTGCCCTCAAAAGCAAGATAGATGCAGACCTGGACAAGCTGCTCCAGCAGGGCATCTTAGAACTTGTGGACTCTAGGCCATGGGAAACCCCCATTGTTATGCCTTTAAAGGCTAATGGAGGTCTGCATATGCGCAGACTATAAGTGTACACTGAATAAAGCGTTGCAACAGCATGCATATCCAATGCCTGTGGTGAGCCACATTCTGGCCTCCCTCAAAGGGGGGCGCCTTTTTGCAAAATTTGATTTGGCACAGGCCTATCAACAGCTATCTGTTGATGAGGCAACTGCAGAGGCCCAAACCTAGAGGGGCCTTTAAAGTTAAAAGACTGCAGTTTGGGGTTAATGTAGCCTCTGGTATATTTCAAAGTGTCATGGAACGCACACTTCGTGGTATTCCTGGGGTCTGTCCCTATTTCGATGACATCCTCATTGCTGGGGAGTCATCTCAAAATCTAGCAGAAAGATTAAGGGCTGTCTTGTTGTGTTTCTGCCAAGCAGGCCTTAAATTAAAGCAAGACAAATGCAAAATAGGAATCGCTTCCACTGACTTCTTAGGCTTCAGGATTGATGCTCAAGGCATCCACCCTGCTGAATCTAAGCCCCAAGGCCCACATCCAAGAGTGAGCTGCAAGCTTTCTTGGGGGTCTTAAATTTTTACCATGCATTTGTCCCACATAAGGCTGCAGTGGCAGAGCCGTTACACCAGCTCTTAGACAAGCAGGCTCCATGGCAGTGGACTAAAGTCCATGACAGGAGTTTCAATGAGGTTAAGGCCTTGCTCTCTTCAAATGCTCTATTAGTGCATTTCAATGAGCAACTGCCTGTATGCATCGCATGCGATGCATCTCTTTATGGGGTGGGAGCAGTACTTAGCCACCTGAAGGCTGATGGGACACAAGTCCTTGTAGCCTACTATTCAAGGACTCTGTCATCTGCAGAGTGGAATTACGCTCAGATTGGCCATAGTGGCTGACATAAAGAAATTCCATGATTTCTTATATGGCCGCCACTTCACGGTCTACACAGACCATAAGCCTCTGCTGGGTTTGCTTACTACCAACAAACAGACACCACACATTATTTCCCCACATATGCTGAGATGGTCAATTTTCCTGTCAGCAGATAATTATACACTCATCCACAAACAGGAAAAAGAGATGGGTCACGCAGACGGCCTCAGCAGATTACCTCTCAAACAAACAGAGGCAGATCCTGCTCCTGTTATTAATATTCTTTCCTTTCAGGAGTTGCCTGAATCTCCCCTCAATGCTAGGGACGTGGCTGCAGAAACTGCCACAGATCATGTACTCACACGTGTGCTGACATGGGTCTTGTCAGGATGGCCTGACACATTCCAGATGCTGCGTTTCAAAGCTTCTGGCAAAGAAGGCATGAACTGTCTACATTTAAGAGGTGCCTATTATGGAGTAGTAGAGTAGTTATCCCAGCCTCACTGAAGTCTAGAGTCTTGTCCTCTCTGCATGAGGGACATCCAGGCATTGTGCGTGTGGTAGCTGGAGCTTGATAAAGCTATCAAGGCCCAGGTGCATGGGTGCCAGGTGTGCCAATAATCACAGCCTGAAATGCCTCAGGCCCCTGTACACAGGTGGGAGGAGATACAAACCCCTTGGTCAAGGGTACATTTAGATTATGCTGGGCCCTTTCAGGGGCAATTCTTCCTTATCCTGGTGGATAGCCATTCCAAGTGGCTAGAGGTTGTACCCGTCTCCTCCACTACTACTGCCAGGACCATCCAGGTGTTGAGAGGAATCTTCGCTACCCATGGCCTCCCTGATGTCCTTGTTTCTGACAACGGTCCTCAATTTACTTCTTTTGAGTTCCAGGCTTTCCTTCAGGCCACCTTGATCTGGCACGCAACGTCAGCTCCTTTCCACCCTTCCACCAACGGGCAAGCTGAATGGATGGTGTGCACCACTCAAAAGAATCACGCACGGTAGCTGGCATCACAGGTTAGCAGATTTTCTTCTTGCACACCGCACTACACCATGCACTGCCACTGGAAAGAGCCCAGCTGAACTCTGCTGGGGTCGCCGCCTCATCACAAAGTTGGACAGACTGCACTCAGACCGGGTGGCTTCACAGGTGTCACAGCCACGGACACCTAGGAGACTTCAGGTGGACGATCCAGTCTGGGCAAGGAACTATGGTCCTGGACATCTCTGGGTCACAGCTGTTGTCTACAAGATCTCGGGGCCGCTATCATACAAAGTGACCTTGGGAGATGGCCGCGTCCTTCGGCATCATATTAACCAACTGCGCTGGTGGTTGTCCCCCAATGTTTCCACTCCTGGCTCTGCTCTCGGGGGGGAGGGGGCCCAGGAACAAGGTCACACTTCAGGTCAAAATCCTGGGAACCAGTCTTACTGTGCTTGGGGATTTCCACAGGTTGCTGTTGATGCCCCAGTGGAGGAGCAAGGGCATCCTCATGATTCAGCTATTGCTCCGAACAGGGAGTCACCCCAGGGGGTGGCCTGCGCATCAGCAAGTGCTCCAAACAGGAAGTCATCCTGGGGGGTGGCCTGCACATCTGCAAGTGCGCCAAACAAGAATTCTCCTGAGAGGGGGTTTGCTAGAGAGGCGGCTCCTGACTCTGGCACCTCGGCCACTTATATGGGGGACTGGAACTATTGGGGCACAGCTGCAATGCAGGTCACGTCCGAAACTGGTCACGGGTTTGAGGGACTAAGTTCCCAGGAGCAGTCCATGGTGGAAGGGGAGACCTCCGCTCCACCGTTAGGCTTGGGAATTTTCTCCCCTCCGTGGAAACCTGCTGGAGTCCAGAAGACTCAGCCAGCCCACCACAATGGGGGTCACCTGTCATTTATGGGCATCAAAGTCCTGGTCTATTGAGCCCACCAGACGGACTGGTAGGCCAGGCACCATTAAGTAAAAGTCCTGGTCTGCCTAGCCGGGCAGGTGAGCTGACAGGTCAGGAACCTTCCCTGAGCTTGCGTAGGTCCCAAAGGGCTGAGGCCCCTCCCAAGCATCTGGGAGATTATTTGAGGTTTCTGTCATCACAAAGGAACCTTGCTGGTCTATAACTGGGTGATGGGGATCTACACTTGGTAGAGATAAACACACTAATGATAATTTTGGAGAGCGGTTTGTTTAAGTTAACCTTATTATTTTATAAAGATATTCTGCCTGTGTGCTGGGCAGGGGAATTCTTTTTTTTTCCTGCCAGGGAACAAATGTAATTGTGTGTTTCATCTAGGGGGGAGGGGTGTTGTGTCCTGGGCCTGATGAGGCAGCTCAGCAGGCCCAGAAATGTTGCAAATGGTCCCGGGCAACCCAAAAGCTGCCCGAGACCAGACTGGTTGGCGCCGGCGTTGTGCGCAGGCGCAGGGCACGAACAAAGAAGATTTATGATAGGCTGTTTGGGAAACTATAAAAGGCCTGCGAGCCTGTTGGGTTACTGAGTGGTACATGGAATGAATAAAGAAGAACTGGGTTACAACTTGGTGAGTGTGTGTCGCTTCAATGCCGCGAACCCCAAGACATAAAAAGTATAATACAAACCACCCAAAATTCATACAGTATAACATCTTCTAATTAGGGATTACTGCTTTTTTAAAATGCTTAGATTTTTATTTTTTGAACTGGGCAGCACAAAAACATTTGTAATAGACAAACCATCTAGAATATACTATGTCTGTTAAGAAAAGATAAAGAAGATGTTTGGAAAACATGAAAAGTTTACGAACGGAAGTCAAAGTTGTCTAAGCCCATTTCTTAATAAGAATTCCACAAATCAGGCCAATTGATTTCACAGTAAAATTTCACACAGTGTGGAGTTTCTCTTGATCTGGTTCATGCATAATGATAACCCAAGACTTTTTTATTCATGGTCTATTGAATAAACCACAGGTGCCTGGCCTCATACTACAGGCTAAGCAAAACACATACTACTCAGGACACATGAATACAATTTTGTATTATTCTGCATCAAATAGCATTTTGGTAACTACACTGACCCAGGTAAATATCTACCATGCTTTTGTAATGGAAGCCCAAGAAGACATGGAGAAATAAGTGGCTAAAGAAAAGGACTAGAGTAGAGAATTCTAGAGAATTACTGTACAACCCCAGAGCAGCAAGAATCCCGTACCTGCAATGCTGACGGTGGCCTCGCTTTCTGCCCCTTTTGCTCTGAAAGTATACTTCCCTTCATATTCCTCACCCATCTTGTCAATGATCAATTTGTGCACAGCTCCTTGCTTGACAATCAGGATTCCTCTCATATCAGTGATCTGCAGAAAGATTTTTTTAAAAAAAACACGTCTCAAAATCTAATCAGAAACAGGAACCTCTGCATGACTATTAGGCTCAGGTCTCCGTGGGACATATTTAAGCATCCTAATTTAGCATGATGCCCATTATCCCATAAGAGTCCTCAGTTGAGCCCTGAGATATGAGTATTATGATTTTAGGAAGCTCAAGTTTCTTCACCACTTACTTCTTTGCCATCCTTCAGCCACACACCTTCCACTCTCTCATCATTCAGGACAACACAGAGCTCTGCTGGGTCTCCTGTAGCTGCTTGGACATCTGATAAACCACTCTTAACTGTAGCAAATCTTTCTGAGTATTGGAGGAGGAGAGATATTAGAAGGCCAAACATGCATTTAAGAATGAGATAAGCATGGAAAAAAATAACTCTCACTAAACTAGTGCAACTTAATTGAGAGAAAGCTATTGGACCTGGTGTGTCTCCATACCACTTCCGGTATGTCAGGCAGCCGTCTTCCAGGATGTTAGAGTGCAGCAAAGAATTTAAAAGCATTGAGCCCAGAGTTAGATCAAGATATTGAATTTTTTTATGCAGAAAAGAACATGGGATATAGCTGGGCCTTCCTGAACCAACTGGAGTCATCTGTGACTTGAGACTGAAAGTTGCCCAGTGCCACATCAACTTTCTTGTCATTCTCTTCCACTCAAAACCTATTACTCGTAAACAAAGGCTGCTAACAAAGCACACAGCATCCTCTCAAGCTAGACCCTCTTACCTTCCACAGTTACATTGCAATTGCTGTAGTATTCTGTAGGGTCACTTTCTTGCGTGGCAATTACCATATATTCTCCTGAGTCACTTAGTTCAGCATCATCTATGATCAATTCTGCCATCTTTCCTTCACGGTTCATAGTAAATTTGGAGGCTCTTTCAATCACTTTCCCATTCTTCATCCATTTCAGCTTCACATCTTTACTAGTCAGCTCACATTCCAGGCAAGCTTTGCCTCTCTCCTTGACTCGGACGTTCTTCAGGTTTCTGACAAACTTAATTGGTGTTCCTTAAGCGAGAGAAGACAGATGTTGGTTACGTATAATACAATGCTATGCAAATCATCTATGGCAGTGATGGCGAACCTTTTAGAGACCGAGTGCCCCAAAACCACCCTCTGTCCCCGCTCTGCCTCCTGTCCTGCCTGCTCCGCCCCTGCCTGCCGCCTGCTCCACTCGCAGGACCATGCACCGCCTCTCTGGCCCGCCGCAGTAGATCGCCCAGGCAGCCCTGCAGCACCATGGCAGCCATGCACTCTGCTCTCTCTGTGGGCATGCACGCTATGAGGCACAAGGGCGGAGTCTTGTCCCTGCTGCCTGGCTATGTCCTTGGCTGCGCTGCTCCGTGCAGGCCACGCCCGGGAGCGACTCTCCTCCAGGGGGGCTGCTGGTGAGGATGGGGCCGTGGGGGGGAGGCAGGGCTGGGGCGACAGCGTGAATGCCCACAGAGAGGGCATGCGTGCCATAGGTTCGCTACCACTGATCTATGGGAATCAAGATTGGTAGCTACAAGCAGCATGTTGATGTGCAGCAAAGTAAGAAATGGAAAAGTGCCCAAGGCTTGGAAATGGGGAAGCAATTTATGAAAATGTGCAATCTTAAAATGGTCTTATTGCCCATAAATACTATTGCTTTCTCTAAAAAACCAAAAGCATACTTGCAATCTTTTATCTAGCCTTAGGGCATCTCCATATTCATTCAGAAAACATGGGCGGTTTTTGTAGCAAAAAGAATATACAAATATCTCTGAATGGCACAGTAGTTAATAAGGTCTCCCTAACTGTACTCTATATTTGTGGCTGTATGCGTCTGTCTAAAATTTTTGTGTGTGCTGCGGGAAACAATAGTGCAAATGTAGCAATCATGCTTAAGAATTAAAATGTGTAACTACTCTTTAGAATAAGCTTTAGAACAGTTCTGGCATTAGAATGCTGAGCATACGTTTCCTTAAGACTCTCTTTCAAAACTCTAGTGAAGGGGTCTTCAAACCTGGCCCTTTTATGACCTGTGGACTTCAATTCCCAGAATTCCTCAGCCAAGCACACTGAGGAATTCTGGGAGTTGAAGTCCACAAGTCATAAAAGGGCCAAGTTTGAAAACCCCTGCTCTAGTGGAAAGCAATAAAACCTGTCATCGCTGTATGGCACAATTGCTTGGATCCATATGAATTAGCAGTTTGGAACAGGACAGTGTTTCAGATGGAGTTGAATCCTGAACTACAATCTCTTTAGAAAGAGATTATCATACATCCAAGTCACTCCAGTTGGGCTGTCCAATTGAGATCTTCTCACAAGGTTGCCTCTGAACTGAGAACAAGCCTGTCAACTGCTAAATCCCCTCTAGTTTTGGGTATTGTGAATGGATGGAAATTAATCAAGGAGAGAAGCAACCTAGAACTAAGGAGAAATTTCCTGACAGTTAGAACAATTAACTAGTGGAACAATCTGCCTCCAGAAGCGGTGAATGCTCCAACACTGGAAGTGTTTAACAAGAGACTAGACAACCATTTGTCTGAAATGGTATAGGGTTTCCTGCCTGAGCAGGAGGTTGGACTATAGATGACCTCCAACTCTGTTATTCTATTTCAGGCATGTGATACTCGCGACATCACGTGACGTCACATGACGTATCAGGACTTTTTCCCCATTGCCAGCAATGGGGTGGGCATGGTTTCGGTGTGACATATTTGGCCTGCAGGCTGGCAGTTTGACATGCCTGTTCTATTCTATTCTATTCTGTTCTATTCTATTCTATTCCATTCCATTCTAAAGCGTTCTCCAATGATAATCTTTTTCTCTGAACTCCATATACCCCCTTATTATGTGGAGCTATGGAAAATGAAACCATGTTGAAAAACAGATCATCTTGAAATCAGTCTTTTGATGGGTACTGCATTTTACAGCATTAAAATGGAGAGTCATCAGGCGAAAAGCAATTCTATTGCCCATTGAAGTTCATAAAATATGGTTTACACAAATTATCTTATCTTCCCATCTCCCATCGTGCTTTTGTTTCTCTGTTATGCCTTACCTCTGAATACATTCTATTACACAACAAATTCTTCTAGATATTCAGTGTTCCATTCTCACTGTCATGTGATTTAATTAGTAATACAAATAGTCCTCAACGTACAACCACAATTGAACCCAAAATTTCTACTGCTAAGTGAAACATTTGTGAAGTGAGTTTTGCCCTGTTTTGCCCTTTCTTGCCACTTTTGTTAAGTGAATCACTGCAGTTGTTAAATTAGTAACACGGTTGTTAAGTGGATCTGGTGTCTCCATTGACCGTGCTTGTCAGAGGGCCGCAAAAGGGGATCAGATGACCCTGGGACACTGCAACTGTCACAAATACGAGTCAGTTGCCAAGCATCTGAAGTATGATCATGTGACCACGGGGATCTGCAACGATCGTAGGTATGAAAAACGGTCGTAGGTCACTTTTTTCACTGCTGCTGTAACTTCAAACAGTCACTAAATGAACTGTTGTAAGTCGAGGAATACCTGTAGTTGGTAAAGCCAAAGATTAATCTGCTATTTAAAATGAAAGATTCATCTGCTATTTAGTTCCAAACTTGAGGTAAAAATAGGAACAAGTGAGTTATCAGAAAAAGAAGACGAAGTATCCTCTTTTCATCTTCAGTTCAGTACTAAATAGCATCCCTTTAATATAGGTAAAGCATCAGTTGCTTGCCTGAAACTCAGGCATTAAGAAATAGTTAATCCCAGCATCTCTTACTCTGAATGAAAAGCTCTGTTTCTGTCACCAGGCCTCCAGTTTCAAAGCTGACCTTTCCCATGTCACTCGGGCGGGCATCTTTAATTTTCAGAGTGTGAGTCAAGCCATCTTCAGAGGTGATGATCTCATACTTGTCATCCCGCTTCAGCTCTTTTCCATTCAGTTTCCATACAAAGTTGGAGACCTTTTTAGAAAGGCGGATCTCAAGCACAGCAGTTTGCCTTTCGTTTACTTTCATGGGTTGCAGGTCTGTCAAAAAAACTAGGGGCTCATCTGCCAAAAGAAGATAAAACTCACAATGAAGGCCACTAGTCATGTTGATGCTGATTGATGGAGAACTTTTAAAACACAGACCAGAGTATCAGTTTCTGTCTCTCAGTTCTGCATATAGGTAGTCCTTGACATACGAACACAACTGAGCCCAAAAGGTCTGCCATAGTTGTTAAGTGGATCATTGCACTTGTTCAATTAGTAACACAGTTGTTAAGTGAATCTGGCTTCCCCATTGACTTTGATTGTCAGAAGGTCCCAAAAGGTGATCACAGAACCCCACAACCATCATAAATATGAGTCTGTTGCTAAGCATCTGAATTTTGATCAGGTGCAATGGTTATAAGTGTGAAAAATTGTAAAATTGCCATTGTAACTTTGAATGGTCACTGAATGAATTATTGTAAGTCAAGGACTACCTGTATTTCTGCAGCAGGACTGGACAACATGTGCCTGGCCTGGGAGCTACATGTTCCCCACTCCAACCTTCCCTTCTCCTGACATTTTTCGCTTCTCCCAGAGCTTGTGAAGTTTATCTAGACTGTCAAAATTCAAAAGCTTGTGATATTTGGTATAATATGTTTCCTTTTTTAAAAAAATATTAAACTCTCTAGTAGATTTGTGATGTCCCTGATGACAAACCCCAAACTTTCCATGACCTTTCATCATCCTCATATTAAATGAAAGATATGAAACTTACCGATTACACGCAAATTTGCAGAGAGAACTTTATCGCCTACAACAAAAGAGTAGACACCTATGTCACGTTCATTGACGTTAAAGATGTGAAGCAGAAACTTAGTGCCTATCTGTTTTGCATCATATTTTCCTAAAGAATATTGAAGACGAAGGGGTTCTTGACCCTAGAAAGAAGAAAATGTGGTGTTTTTGAAAGGCAAACATTTGTTATTAAAACATATATCTCTATCATCTTTATTATCTCTACCCCACCTGATTAATCATCTTCTTTTATGATTGGCACCCTCAAGTATGAAATAAATTCATAGAACAATACTTCTTTGAGCTCTTATCAAGAATGTTCTGTCTTATTAAGGCTATCATGTCTCATTGAGCAATGACAACTTCCAGGTAAAAATTGCACATTCAGTAACTGGCTTCAAAGTAAGTAAAATTCAAATTTCCAAACAGTGAACATTTATTCGAAAATTAATGCATGGATTCAGCTGGACATTTCATAAAGCAATAATTACTTTAGAGCAGTGGTTCTCAACCTGTGGGTCAGGACCCTATTTGGGGTCGAACAACCATTTCATGGGGGTCGCCAAACAAGGCTGTCCACCATTTTTTCCCTTTTTCTTTGGCCATGCCCCTGGCACCCAGTGATGTATAAGTGGTTGGGGGTCGCCACAACATGAGGAACTGTATTATGGGGTCGCGGCATTAGAAAGGTTGAGAACCACTGCTTTAGAGGTATATCATAGCTAGCACATTCTGCAAAGCAGGTAAAATGAAAACAAAAAAACCAAAACAAAACAAAATCCAGGGCACTTTCCTCTGGGCATGCATTACAAAAAGGCAATGAGGTGGCTCAGCGGTTAATGCTGAGCTTGTTGGTTGGAAAGCCGGCAGCCCAGGTTCAAGACCCAAGTGCCACGTGATGGGGTGAGCCCCTGTCCTCCCCCCAGCTCCTGCCAACCTAGAAGTTCAAAATCATGTAAATGTGAGTAGATAAATAGGTACCAGCACTCCATGACATCATGCTGGACACATGACTACGGAAATGTCTTCGGACAGGGCTCAATGGCCTTGAAACAGATTTTACTCCGCTAGTCAACAATGACTAACGGAGTAAAATCTGCAGGGACTCCTTTATCTTATGCATTACATTGTAACTAATCCTCCCACCCTGCCCCATCTTTTCATAGAATATAAATTTTCTTGCTCTTGACTTTAACTTCCTTGCAGAAGTATTTTCTCATCAAGGTGGCTTTAAACCACAAGCTGGACAATCCAAAGCCCCTATTTGGCCCTGGCTGTATCACCTACTGCCTATAAGATGCAGCTGTGTCCACTGGTTGCATATTTATCTGATCAGGCTAAAGTTTGTTTATATAAATTATTGATAGAGCCATCCATCTCGTGGCAATGACTCTGGATAGTTTACAAGAATTCAAAACATCACAAACCTACAAAGTCATGATGCTCCAATTAAACAATACCTCCTGGATAAAACCACATCAACATTTGCTTGGTCCAAACACCTGGAAGAACAGCCATGTCTTCAGGGCCTTATGAAGAACTAACAGGCTCAGGAGGTAGGGAGAGAATGAACGTAGGGGGGAGATACTTAACTCAGTCCCTTCATTGATCTTACTTAGTATCGTTGCTCCTTGACAACAATTAGTTGTGGAGAAAGCAGTGATTGATAGCATTGTTGCTAGGCCAGAAAGCCTTATCCCTTATCCTCAAAAATGAGGTTTTGTTTTCTATCTTAGCAAATTTGCTTTAGCTGATTGTCATCCATTGGTCTTCATAACAGATTCACAGAAACCTGGAAAGAGATGCTGGGACACAATGGGATAAGGCAGTTGTGGCGAACCTATGGCATGGGTGTCAGAGGCGGCACTCAGAGCCCTCTCTGTGGGCACGCACGCCATCGCCTCAGTCCTAGGCCATCAGCTGGGTTTTATAAAACCTTTTCGCTTTAGGCCTCCGCCGTCGTGTGCAAAAAAAAAAAGGTTCAATCAATCAGTCAATTTCAACTTCTCGCAGGGAAAAAAAGATCTTGCAAAGTTGGAATTGATTGATTGAACTTTTTAGTCCCACCCAGTCTACTGTTACCACCACAGCCACGCCCACCCAATGGGCCACACCCACCCAATTGGCCACACCCAGCCAATGGGCCATACCCACCCAGCATCCAATGATGCATAAGTGGGTTTTCGGTTGCAGTTTGGGCACTCGGTCTCTAAAAGGTTCGCCATCACTGGGATAAGGCTTTCTGACCTGCAGTAATTGTGAAAGTGTATGTATGATGGATGGAATATTGTGCTACTTGTCAACATTGATGCAACTTCTAACACACAATCAAGCACCAGATTCAGTTCCCAGAATGGAAGAGATGGCTCATCTTGCTGTAGACAAAACCTACAGAGCCCCCTTGCTCTCAGCCACCAACTTTCATTTCAGCTATAATAAAGAAAAATTCAGCTACTTTTAGCCACATCATCTTCATATTGGCATCCCTGAGTTCCAGAATACAATCAAAGATCGCTGTAGAGTCCACTTTAGCAGAAACGTCTTCTAAGGGTTTTAGAATCTTTATAGCCTGAAACATAAAAAGAGGTCAATCTTTAGCTATTTTTTAATATTTATTTTTAACCTTATTTATTGTTCCATTTACCTATTGCAATTTGTGTAATACTCATGATGGATATATGGATTTGACCATTAGTCTCTTGATCCTGTATTTTGTTGTGTATATAACAGAGAATCAGTAGCTAATAATCTTTCAGCATCTTCAAGCCAACAAATATATTCTGGCAGACGTTTCATGCATATCTTTTGTATTGTTGCACTATTTGTTGTGTATCAAACTCTTTGGATTGCTTTTGGAATATCAAATTCCAAATCAAATTTCCTTTATATCACATAAGAGCCACGGTGGCGCAGTGGTTAGAATGCAGAACAGCAGGCTACTTCTGCTGACTGCTGGCTGCCAGCAGTTTGGCAGTTTGATTCGCATCAGCTGAAGGTTGACTCAGCCTTCCATCCTTCCAAGTCTGGTAAAATGAGGACCCAGATTGTTGGGGGCAATATGCTGACTCTGTAAACCACTTATAGAGGGCTGTAAAGCACTATGAAGCGGTATAGAACTCTAAGTGCTATTGCTACTTGATTATTTTGATAACTTAATTATAGCATTGCTATTTTACTTGCATCTCTGTTGGTGGGTTTTTATTTTTGTTATATAAAGTTGATCTTTGACCAAAATAAAGCTTTATTTACTTGTTTTGTTTTAGTAACAATGTTAATGATGCCATTATGGAAACTTGGTGGGATGAAACCCACAAATGGAAGACACAGCTACAGGGATTTAAATTATTTAAAAGAAACAGACCAAATAAAAGAGGAGGTGGAGTTGCTCTCTATATAAGAATAGATAATGATGAAAACTGTCTCGAATGCATTTGGGTCAATATAAAAGAGGGGGGGAATGACATTGTCATAGGTGTATACTATAGACCACCTAACCAAACAGAGGAAATAGATGAACTTTTTGCTAGTCAGCTAACTAAGGTATGTAGGAAGCACATCACAATAGTAATGGGAGACTTTAATTATCCTGACATCAACTGAGACAAACTCTGCGCCAAGTGGAAGAACAAACTTCACACTCAGAAGGTTGAGAGTTCAATCCTAGGCAGCGACAGATGTTTCTCTATCTGGGTGCAAAGAGAAAATATCTGCTGTGAACTCCACATATCTGTCAGGAAGGGCACCCAGTCAGTAAATGCTCAGTTCCATTCAGTCGCCTCAACCCCACTCCAATGAAAGGGATTACAGGGTCAGGGAAAAAAAATCATTTTCCCATAGCAAACAGACAACATCTATATCCTTTTAAAAGAAAATTATTGCCCAACATTTAAATGATGACACACATGTAAGGCAACTCAAGCATCCAAGGTCTGGATGGATAAATGACTGACCTCAACTTCTTTTTTCTTCATCTCCTTCAGCTTTTTAAGAAGTCCTCGAAAATCAGTGAAACCATGTTCCATGCAGACCTTCTCAAAGTCTTTCTTAGGCACCGAGGCGAGAATCTCCAGCATTTCCTTTTCATCAGTCACTTTTTTCTCCTTCTTTGGAGTGGGAAGCCCCCTACATACAGACGGACAAGGTCAATGAACTGGTCATAAAAACTACAGCTCTCTGAATTCTTATGTGGAATCCCTTCTTCTCCCTTGCCTCTGGCCAAAGTTACAATTCCATCTTTAGCTATAGGAGGAGAGAATGGAAAGCCATTAATAATTTCATCAAGAACTTTGACCCCCCAAATCTACCGAATTACAATATTATTCTCTACATTATTTTGATGCCACCTACTAAAACATCATGGAAAGCCTCTTGAGGCAACGTGGTTCATGAAATTTGCTGAAAAGCTCTTATGTATTACCCACCTCTGTATCAGCACTTGGCTAATCTCAAAAAACTAAGCCTAGTAGGATGGGTTAAGTTCCTGAATGGAATTACTAGAACATCCCAGGGCTATAGATGACATTAGAAGTCCTTTTCCAGCACAAAAAGGCTCTTCCTGCCATTTTAAACAATTCTATTAGACAAGAGAAGAATGTTCAAAAATTAAAGGAGTGTTTAAAGGACTATTTTGCTTTGAATATGTACAAGGGGACTTCAATGTCAATGGTATGGGATGCAGGTAAAGCATTTATGCGCGGTGTTTTGATAAAAATGAATAATTTTTATAAGCGAAATCAGATTCAGAAACGTAGAGAACTTGAAGATGAAATTAAATTAAAAGAAAGGGCTTTGATTCTAAATCCTTCTGATGAAAGTACTAAAGAATCTGTAAAGTTATTAAGGTCACAATTTAATATGTTGATAGCAGATCAAGCTGCAACCAACTTATTATTTATGAAACAAAATACATTTTGTAATGCTAATAAGCCGGGGAGATGGTTGGCTTATCAATTAAGAAAGAAACAGAGACAGAGAATAATAGAGAAAATAAATTACAAGGGTAAACTAGTTTCTCAGAAGGAATTAATTAAAAAATCTTTTTTGGATTATTATCAAAACTTATATAAATCTACCAATGTACAATTGTTAGATATAAATAAATATTTAGCTGAGGCTAGTTTTCCTAAACTGACTGAGGATCAGAAATATGAAATTAATGGCTTAATTACTAAGGAGGAAATTGCCTCAGCAATTCAACAATTGAAATTAGGGAAAGCACCGGGTACGGATGGGTTAACAGCTGTTTATTATAAAGCTTTAATGGAGGAGATGATCCAACCATTAAATGATCTTTTTAATGGTATCTTACAGGGTTTAGAGATTCCTCCTTCATGGCGTAGTGCCTTTATATCATTGATTCCAAAGGAGGATCAAGATCTTACTTTACCAAAAAATTATAGGCCTATATCTCTTTTAAACGTGGATTATAAGATATTTGTAAAAATTTTGGTAAATAGGCTTATGAGGGTGGTGCATCATCTTGTGCATAAAGACCAATCAGGGTTTATAACAGGAAGGTATATGAAAAACAATGTTAGACAAATTATTAATCTATTAGAATACTTAGATAAGAACAACCAAGTTCCTGCAGGGCTCATATTTTTAGATGCAGAAAAAGCATTTGACCAATTGAATTGGCATTTTATGCTAAGAGTAATGGAAGAAATGAATTTTGGTGAAAACATATTACAAGCCCTTAAGGTAATATATCAAAAACAAACAGCACAACTTATTGTTAATGGAGGTCTTTCGGAGGTTTTCACAATAGAGAAAGGTACTAGACAGGGGTGTCCTTTATCGCCATTGTTGTTTGTTTTAACATTGGAAATATTATTGATCAAAATTCGAGAGTCTCAGGAAATTAAAGGAATATATGTTAATAAAAAAGAATATAAGTTAAGAGCTTTTGCGGATGACTTGGTTGTTACTTTGTCGCAACCTGATTATTCTGTAGTAAACTTATTACAGTTGATTCATCATTATGGCTTGGTCTCGGGTTTTAAGATTAATGTAAATAAGACCAAAATTTTACCTAAAAATATGTCTAGTCAAGAGAAGCAGATTTTGAGTAACCTGACGGGTTTTGAGATTGTTAATAAGGTAAAATATTTGGGGGTGATGTTGTCTGTTTCTAATGTAAAATTATTTAAAAATAATTATGAAAGGTTGTGGGTCAGGGTACAGAAGGACTTGAAGAATTGGGAAAAGTTGCAATTATCCCTCATGGGAAGAATTGCAGTGATAAAAATGAATATTTTACCCAAGTTTCTTTTTCTGTTTCAAATGTTACCAATTTTGAAAAATGAGATTAATTTAAATGAGTGGCAGAAGGGTCTTAATAAATTTATCTGGGCAGGGAAAAAGCCAAGGGTTAAGTTTAAAATTATGCAAGACTTCCGTGAGAGGGGTGGACTTAAGGTACCAAATTTGAAATTATATTATGACGCGGTGGTTTTAACACTAATCAGTGATTGGGTAAATTTGACAAATTCTGAGATACTTTATCTAGAGGGATGGGATTTACTTTATGGGTGGCATGCCTATTTAATATTCAATAAAAAAATGGATTGGGCTTTTAAATCTCATATCTTAAGAATTTCTTTACTTAGGATTTGGAGAAAATATTATAAAAGTGATTTCAAAGTACCATTATGGGCTATACCTTGGCATGCGATAGAAGCAATAAAAAGAGGGGTTAAAATGGATATGGTGTCTTACAGACAGTTACTTAAATGGGATGGACAAAACTGGCAATTAAAATCACGGGAAGAGTTAGCACAAGAAAACTTTATTTATTCCTGGTTCCAATATAGGCAATTACTAGATAGATGGAAGATGGATTGTAAGGTGGGTTTTCTTAGAGAAGATGAAAATCTTATCAAGCAAGTGAAGGATTCAAGACAAACCCACATTAAGAGAATTTATGCGGTTTTAGTTGAATTGGATTCAGAAACGGAACTAATTAAAGATTGTATGATAAGATGGGCGCAGAATTTTGGTGAGCCAGTCTCATTGGACACCTGGGAAAATATTTGGGTGAGAAATGTCAAATTTACACAAGCACAGAACTTAAGGGAGAATTTTTATAAAATGTTTTATAGATGGCACCTTGATCCACAAAAAATGTCTTATATGTACCCTGACGTGCAACCCAAATGTTGGAGATGTGGTTATAAGGAGGCTTCCTATTATCATATTTGGTGGTCATGCAGAGAGATAAAAGCATTTTGGATCAAAATATGGTGGAATATCCAGAGAATTTTTAGAAGGAGGGTAAAATTTACTCCGCAATTATTTTTGTTAGGTATTGTTACAGATTGTGATACAAAGGAGGTTGTTTTGATGTTAAATTTGATTACAGCCGCTAGGCTGTTAGTAGGACAATATTGGAAGAAGGAATCTTTGCCTACATTGCAGGAATGGTTTCTTAAAGTAGCTTATCTGGCGGAAATGGCAAAGATTTCGGCTTTCTTAAAGCAACAAACGCAAGAGAAGTTTCTTGCTGTTTGGGATAAATGGATAAAATTTATACAATTTAGATTGGGTATACAAAAATATTATATAGTTTTTTCATAAGTTTTATTTTCATATATATTATAGATAATCTTTTTATATATATAAATATAAAGTTCTTAATTTAATTTTTATTTTTACTTCTTAAGCCTATATTCTGCTCTGGGAAGCTCAGGGGGGGGGGAAGGGAGGGGGGGGGGTTTGGGAGGGGTGGGGGGTTTTTTTTTTATATATATATGTATTGTTTAGTTTCATTTTTTTTGTATATGTTGTCTCTTGTTTTGTATTTTTTTTTTCTTTTTTGTAAAATTTATAAAACTTTTAATAAATAAAAAAAAAAACAATTCTAATCAGTTTCCTCTTCCCTGATTATATTCATAACCGCATAGAAGGGTTCCTTGAGACTGTAAGAATGGACCCCACTAGACTAAATTGGGCAAAAGAAGCCTTGCCTGCCCCGATACTCTTACTTTAGAAACTGTCTGAGAGAAATTCAATTGGCTCCCAAAAATCTTTTCAAGACTTAGTTGGTTGCCCAGGCAATCTAAGTTGAGTTGATTACCTTTGCTTGCATTTTTACCATAGAGTTGGCGTATTGTTTGTTTGTTTGTTTGTTTGTTTGTTTGTTAGGTACTCCTACAGTTTTCTTGGTAAGATCTTGGAAGTGGTTTTTATCTTGCCTGCTTCCGAGGGCTGAGAGAAGTGACTGGCCTATATGATTTCCAGCCAGCTGCCTTAACCAATACACCAAACTGTGTTTCTTTCCCTTAGTTACCTCTTCATTTTATATATGTTTTACTATTTACTATTTAGGATGAAAGGAGGCTCAATATATAATAAGGTTTTTGGGAACAGCTCAACTTTGCCCATCTCTCTGGGACCCAGGGGATTGTAGTATCCCAGGGGATTGATGTTTTTACTCTCCAGAGAACTAGGGAAAATCCTTTCTGAGATGCTTTCTCTACTCCCATTCCTTCTGTGGGCTGAGATATCTCTTCTCTTACTGTTGTCTTGGCTGTCAGTCTCCCAAGGTTTTCTCAATCCCATTACATCTGGGCAAATGGGGAAATTGGTGCAAACTGATGGCTTTTTCAGGAAACATAAGGGACTATGTTGGATGCTACAAATCTGGATGTTCAGGTTTGAATATAGGAAAGAGAAAGAGAGCCAGATGGCTTCAACCTTATCTGCTTTTCCCCCATTGGGACTGAAGACTTTTCTGTGATCCTATCGGATATGACTGTTTTGTTTGGCTAAAGGTAAGAGACGGAAAGCATCTCACCTTTTTTTCAGCATTTTTTTTAAATCCATCTTTTCTTGGCCTTTAAGAAAATCATGAAAACAGAGAAAGAGATTAGTCCAGGCTGCCAAAAGTATAAGACGGGGTTTCTCAATCTTACCAACTAACACATGTGGACCTCAACTCCCAGAATTTCCCAGCCAGCCAGCCAGCATGCTGAATGAATGATGCTAGCTGGGGAATTGTGGGAATTGAAGTCTACACATCTTAGAGTTGCCAAGGTGTAAGGGAAACAAGATGTAGATGCTTTGGATATCTCATGGTGGTCTTTCGTTACCCAACACCTCCTAGATACTTTGGGATTGCTACTTCCAGAATTTTCAGCCAGCATAATTGAAGGGAGTATCAATTCCAACACATCTAGAATTGGTTAAGTTGCAGAGAGAGGAGTTGTTGCATAATTATGGGCCCAAGATGTGTGGTACTTATTATACATTGCCCCCACTTGTTATACATTGCCCCCATTTATTATACATTGCCCCCGGAGCATCTAGAATCTAGATCCTTTATTCAAGGAAAAGCTACAGGGATTATTCTATTTTCAAAATGGGATATTATTTTTCTTTCCAGCTCTGAATTTGTGCTTCTTGTTTACCTTCAGTTATAACCAGGGATACTGTATAGATAATGTCAGCATGCTTGTTGGAAACCATACACTTGTAAAGATCAGCATCAGCACTTGTGAGATTTTTTATCTGCAATGAAAAAGCAACACAGATCAAAATGAAAGCACCATTATTGTTCTGGAGTCAAACAGGGCATAGTCTGTAGCACTTAGAGCAGGGGTCCTCAAGCTTGGCAACTTTAAGACTTGTGGACTTCAGTTCCCAGAATTTCTCAGCCAGCAAAGCTGGCTTAGAGAGTGGACATATTTCAATTTAACAAAGGAGAATTTACAGAAAGTTTTAATAAGATGATAGAAAGAAGACTCTTTTTTCCTGTGTAGAAAACAGGAGTGAACATGCAAGAATGTTTTGTAAGACCACATCTGAAATTATAGAGAGAAAGAGAGGAACCTTAATTAGGAAAATGGGATGAAGTTCACAATTGGACTTCTATCTTTTATCCATACTTTGTTTCATTAAAAAATATTTGGGCATTTGCTGTGTGGATTTTTTCCCCCCCTCTGACCTAGAGAGAAAGAGAGCTGAACAAAGGCAGTTCTGAAGGAAAGCTACAGAGCAAAGATTTCAGTCTTGAGAAGAAAGAGCAAGAGAATATTGGAATAGATTGTACAAGGAAGAATATAGTGTTTGATCCAAAATGTTGCAGAATTTGTAAAACTAAAACCAGAAATGAAATAAAAGATAATGAGGACTCTAAAGCAGTGTTTTCAAACTTAATACGTTTAAGGTGTATGGACTTCAACTCCCAAAATTCCACAGCAAGCAAGAAGTCTACACATCTTAAGGCTGTCCATTCAAATTGGGCAGTTATAATAAATTTAAATAATAAATAAATAATATGAAATGGAACGTTTCTCTTGAAATAAAGTGTTCCGTTAAATATGACACAAACACTTTCCATATCCCAGGTGGTTGTTTTTTTTTCATATTTAGTGTATGCAGTACCCAGGGTTTACTAAAATGTTCTTATTCTGTCCCATATTTTCTATATAATGCTAATGAAAACTGCAGTGTTGAAGATCACTCTTGAAAATTAAAAAAGTGTTACTTTGCAAGGCAGAGAAGGAAGCAAAAGAGAGGAGCAACTTTTTAAAAGCCACATGTTTTTACCTTGAGGATGTACTCTTTATTGATGCTGTCAAAAAATACCTTTGATCCCTCTCTGAGCGGCACCCCACTTTCTCTTTTCCATGTAACACTGGGCTTGGGGTTACCTATCACTTTGGCTCGGAATACAGCTTTATTTCCTGTTGGCAAGCAACACAGAATGAGATTTGAACAACAAATGACTTTGAATGTACCAGATTTGCACAATTGGGGGCAATCTGCAGGCTGCCTCAACCTGTGATGCTCCCACCCTCCTTCTTTAACAACTAAGTGGGATCAACGAGAGGTTAGATGCTGCAACAGACTGATTTGTCTGTTTTTTCAATAGGTGGTCCTCGACTTACAACAGTGACTGTTTGAAGTTACAACACCACTGAAAAAAGTGACTTATGACCAGTGGTGGGATTCAAATATGTGAACAACTGGTTCTCTGTGTGGATGCCGCTTCCAGAAGTCCATTCTGGGCCTGTGCAATAAAAAATTAGCTACCGGTTCTGCCGAAGTGGTGCGAACCAGCTGAATCCCACCACTGCTTATGACCATTTTTTACATTTATGACCAATGCAGCATCCCCGTGGTCAAGTGATCAAAATTCAGATGCTTGGCAAATGACTCATATTTATAACAGTTGCAGTGTCTCCTTTCAGTTGGATAACATATAACTGGAATTTATACTATCGCTTGGATTGTTTTTGTGCGTTCTTTTAATTTGTGAAGTTGTCCAGAGTTGCTTAGGAGATGAGCAGCCTAGAAACTCAACAAACCAACCAACCAGCCAATTTAGTATTCTCTACTGAAGAAAAATGATTGAGAATACTTTGTTGTGTTTTTTTCATATGACCAGCTCCAGCTTTTCATAGTGAGATGTTTGGAATATTCAAGTCGAGCCTACATCAAAAAGTTACCACGTGGAATGCTTCTGCCTGGGTGACTTCATTCGAATCCCCACCTTCCCAATTTTCTGCCCATTAACATTCACATCCAAATTCAGCTGTAGGAGAGTTTCTGTGGTGGTGATAGAGAGATTAATGCTGGAAATCTTGGTATTCTACCTAAGAAAAAGGCTACTTATCCTTTCTTCTTGAACATAAATGCGGCAGTTGTTGTGTAATACATCTGCAAATATTACATTGAGGAAGCTTAATATGGAGGATGAATGAGAGATTACCTTCAGCAACTGTCAATGTCTGAGGCTTCTCCGTGAATTCAGGAATGCTCTCTCCTGCAGGGATTTCCACAGAATGAGAAACCATGCTGAAGGACTCTGCGGAAGAAGAGGATTTCTTGGAAACCATTTCCTCTGCAAATAAAAGCAGGCATGTGTCATACAAAATAACATTTTTTTATTCATCGGTTTGAAAATTAGGTCTGCAAATATCTGCAGAAAGCAATAAGTAGAAAAAAAACGGCTCAGGTTTTTTTTTTCCAGTAATGGATGGCTCAATACTGAAACACTAAAAGAAATATGTGCATCCTGATTTCAGTAAATTTTAGAACAGATCTCACAGTTCAATATTCACCACAAATTCTGTTTAAAAGTGAAAAAGGATCCCAGCTTCCCTAATCCTTTTCCTTTGAAGGTGTCATTATGTCATTCTTCATTTCCTCATGGCCTTCATCAAAGAACAAATAAGAGGACAAAAATTATCTATTGGATTTATTTGCTGTTGATATAAATATGACCCTTTCTGATGCTTCACATACTCGCAGTTTATGAAAAAAAAAGATCAAAAATTTGCTTGAGTCTATGCTTAATAATCCATTTTTTTTTAAAAAAAATCATTAATATTCAAATTCAGTCTCATACAGTAAGCAAACAATTATATCAAATATTTTACAAGTTGCTTTTGAATACAAAATCTTTAAATATCCAGAGTAATATATCCAAGAGCTATTCAGTAATAATTGAATATTATAATATAATTATAATAAGCTATTCAATAATAATTATAGTTCTATGAAAAAAAATAATTATCTATATTAAAAAATTAAGAAAGGACATGAAAATATGGAACAATTCTTAACCAACTGAAAAAAAGTATTTTATTATATTGTTTAAATCAAGTGACAATATAATAAAAAGCAATATTTCATGCTTACCTCAAATTGGTAGAATTGGGGGGCATACCTTGTTTATATAAGCAAGTAGCTCAGTTAATACAGAGTATTTCTTTTATAATACAACAAATAATGGATTGAGATGAAGAATGTTCAGTTCTTGGGTAAGAATTTAAATCTGTTTTTTTCCCCTTCCAAGTGGACTTTCATAAAACAAATGAACTCAATAGCAACTTTATATAAGTCATGTGATGAATGTAGAGAAAAGGTTTCCAGGATTTATTTTAGGTATCTGTTTAAGTGTTAATCAGAATTTAAGTTTTAAATCAAGACATATCCATACAATTGAAATAATGTAGGGAAAAAGGCCTTCATAGAAGAAAGTATTTTTATAATAACACGATACTTTATATAATTTGGACCAAAATAACAGTGAAAATATAAGATATCATCACTTCTGTATTGTTAAATCATTTATAATTGCAAAATAAGGATGATGGAGATAGGTAATAGACTAATGTTGAAAAATTTCTTTATAGAACCTAAAGCTATAATATCAAAAATACATCAGGCTTTATTTGAAATAGGTTTTGATGGAACTAACAATTTCTACAGTGGCCTGGGGGATGCTTATAAGTAACGCTATAGGAAATGTATCTTTTTACATCAGTGCCATCAATTCCAATAAAAATCTTGTATAGATCTTATAAAGGTGCAGTAAATTGTTGGCAAGACTATAAACTGAAGGGAATATTTTTTTTCATTTTGGATAAGAATTCAAATTTTTTAGCAGAAAGGTTTTAATAAATTCAAATTTTTTAGCAGAAAGGTTTTAATAAAAACCATATATAACTAAACAGAAGTTTAGTTAAGTTTTGGTTTAGTTTCGAATTTTCTCCAAAATTAAACTTACTGCATATATTTGATGGTTAGGAAAAAAAATACAAAATAAAAACATATTAAATTTCTACCTTTAGCAGACAAATTAGTTATAATTAGAAAATGGAAATATATAGGCAATATTCCAGTAGATGGACAGTATAATAAGATGGGTCTACAGCATTGCTTGAGAAAATGACTGATAAAATCTATTGCTTGATAATGCAAATGAGCAAACCATTATTCTGCAAGCAATGGTGGAATTTCATTGTTTACATAAGAGATAAATATCTTTGCATTAGTTGCTGCCCAAATTATAGGAAAGTTAAAATATACTAGTATCAGTAACTTTTTAGATTTAATTGCTACAATCAAAAAAAGAAAACAAATGCATAGAAAAGATTGGGAAAATGTGCCTTTGATCCCTGTGATGTCATCTCCTCTTGCTATAAAGTAGATCATAAACTAAAAGAATTCCCTGCCCCTGTGACATAATTCATCTGAGACTGGAGTGAACAGAAAGGGTAATCATGGATGTATGACCTCAGAGTCTGCATGAGAGAGGTTGATTTGGGACTAAGGCTAGATGGTAGAGGAAAATGGATGTGATCATATGAGGAATTGACCTTCAAAGACTCTGCCCAAAGAATGGTCAGATAAGAGACAGCATAGCTCATAGTGCTGGACAGTGTATGGCAGACATGTCAAACTTGCGACGTCATGTGACATCGCGCAACATATCGGGACAGTTTTGCCATTGCTGGCAATGGGATGGGTGCGGCTCCCGTGTGATGCGTCCGGTCCGTGGGCCAGCAGTTTGACACCCCTGGTGTATGGGGTAGGAGGCTCAGAAGAGAATCTCCCTTATATATATATATAGGGGTAAAGGAAATGGGGAGGAATTGTACTTTCAGATTTGCAAGATTATTTTAATGTAACCTTACAATAAAGTAGAATTCCTGTAGCTGATCTGGTTGTGTTTCCTGTTTGGTCTACCTGTAAGGCTGATGGTTGATATCACATAAATGAGAACTCAGAGTGTTGAGGGCAATCTGCTGACATTGTAAACTGCCCAGAGAGTGCTGTAAAGCTCTGTGGAGCAGTATATAAGTCTAAGTGCTATTGCTAACAGGGGCAGGCAAGCATCAAAGCAGCCTAGAAATACCAAAATAGAGAATATAAGACACCAAGAGACTTTCCATTGGCTTTGGGTGGCAGAATTAGAAAGGCAATTGGCTTTTGCAATTGGCAATCTGCAATGCCCGTTTGTTAGGACTGTACTTGTGAATAACAGACCATCACATTTGGGAAACATTCAATTTGGGAAGGCCAAGTTAAACATAATTGTGAATTACAGTTCCCATATGCTAAGCCTGAAACAAGCCAAAGTACTGATTATAGTGATAATTGATGGGTGGGTGTGAAAGAGAGGTTTTACCCCCTTCTAGATACAACCAACTTATCTACATTAGCTGACTTAGAATTAATTAATATAACTGTACTTAGTTCCTTCTTCTAAAACACAGCCATAGCATTTTTTGATATTCTGACCTCGGGCAGATAATTATCCAACTACTTGCCTTCTGTGATTGTGGTTGTCTGAGTCATATGCTCAACTGAGCTGGAGGTAGAAACCTCAGAAGAGTAATGTTCCTGGACCTGAGTTTCCATCTGCAGGACTGCAGTTGCCATAATGATTCCTATGTCTTTACAGGTTACAGAATTTATAAGAGCTGTGGAAGGAAATAAAAAGTCATTTTAGTCATTTAATGTAAATATCTATTCTGTTTCACTAGGTCATGATCTAAACCTATATTTCTCAACCTCAGCAACATGATGATGTGTGGACTTCAACTCACAGAATTCCCCAGCCAGCCATGCATATCCATACATCTTCAAGTGATCAAGGTTGAAAAACATTGGTCAAGGGAGTTGAATCCCTAGCAACTGGAGGGCACCAGTGTTGGGAAGGGTGGCTCAATTTATCCCATATTTTTAGCCTGAATGTCCCTATGATGGATAAAAAAGGAATAAAAACAATACTAATCAGTTAACAAAAGAATAGAGGCAAAAAGCAAGTCGTAATTCAAAATACTACATATATGGAAGGGGTGCATTTCTGAAACAGATTGGATTTCCCAGAATAAAGGGGGAAAGAAAAAATATGGTTTGGCTTAATATGGATGTATAATTTTAGGAAATCTTGATGAACTTGTGAAATATCAGATGTCTGGAAATGGGCAAATGTGGTCTTTATTGTTAGAGGAAAAAAAGATCCAAGAAACTATTCTCCAAAGCACCAGGGGGCAGGACAAGAAACAATGGTTGGAAATTGATCAAAAAGAGAAGTAACCTGGAATTAAGGAGAAACTTCCTAACAGTGAGAACAGTTAACCAGTGGAACAGCTTGCCCTCAGAAATCGTGGTCACTCCATCACTGGAGGTTTTTAAGAAGAGACTAGATAGTCACTTGTCTGAAATGGTATAGGTTCTCCTGCTTGAGCAGGGGGCTGGACTAGAAGACCTCCAAGGTCCCTTCCAGCTCTATTCTATTCTATTCTTTCTGTTCTATTCTATTCTATTCTATTCTATTCTATTCTATTCTATTCTATTCTATTCTATTCTATTCTATTCTATTCTATTCTACTCTACTCTACTCTACTCTATTCCTACAGACTAATATGCAGGGCATTAATACCTATAAAGGTTCTAGATCAAATCATAAAAGAAGCAGTGTAGAGAAATGGCTAAGCCCATAGGGTCATATAGGCCAGAATCTCAAATCTCTGCTTTTAGGCCTTTCCATCGGGCATCTACCTCCCACTTTAGGGTAACTGCTTGGAGATCTTGGTGCTACCACTTTCAGGAGGTATATCTGGCATCTTCCCCCTAACCCCAGTATATGAGATAAAGAAGGCTTTCACAACCTGTACTGCCTTTCTGTTGATTAAAAGGCTAAAATGTAAAGAACTGAAATAACTTCAATAATACCATCTCCTGGGCTCATTCATAGTGAAATGATATGTGACCGCAGGCTTCAGCCCTTTCTTCCAATTCCACCGCGAATACACAAAATCAAATTATTTTTACTATTTAAATAATATTATTTTAAATTGTTATTTAAAAAGAAGAAAATAAATATAAGAGCTCTGAAAATTACAAAATAAGTTACAAATGGTCGCCTATAAATAAGCATTTTTAAACAAATTTATATAGCTGCTCAATTCAGAGTGATCCAGGCAGATTACAAAATTAAAAATGCACATTACAATAACCATAGTTTCTCTCCCCAGCCCACCCCCCATGACATCAACAAACACAATCACGCCAACCACTTGACTGGCTTCGTATCCATCTGCGGTCTCTAGGCCTTTAACAGAACTACATCTTCAAGGCCTCCAGGTCCTTCCTGAAAAAAATGCAGCACTTTATATAGTTCTTGGTACTATTTTTCTAAATTGAGAGGTTGGAACAGGTTCAGATGAGAACAAGATGAGGTTTATCATCTTTGAGAACAAGCCCTTTAAGCACATGCAAAAGGAATTTGGGATGTGAAAAGAAAAGAAGACCAAGGAGAAACATGTCAGAAAAGTGTTCAGATATGTAAAAGTGAGCCATAGGGAAGATGATCAGGAATTATTTTCTGTTGCCACATAAACTAAGACTAGAAATATTGGGCAAAAATTGTAGCTATCTAGGTTTCATTTAAATATAAGGAAAAAACTTCCTGACAAGTACTGTCCAAAAGTGGAGCAGGTGACCTGTGGAGCATCCTCATAACTTCTATGGAGCTGGGCAAGCTCCTTGCAAGAATAATTGAATGGTTTCTGGCACATCCTGGAAAATTGAACTAGGTGATCCTTATGTTCCTTTTCATCTCTGCAATTGTATGATTCTATGACAATTGGCAAATTTGAACTTTAATCAGAAACTGTATGGAATGATGTAACTGTGCTTTCTTGGCCCTGGTTCACAGCTTCTTCCTCTGATTCCTCCTCCAGTGTCACCTTTTCTTTTAAAAGGACTTAATTTTTTTATTCTTGTGTGCATGACGGAAAGCCAGTCTTCCTGAGAATTTGTGTTCTGCATCTGGGTAGTCTGCGAAAGATGGATTTGATAGTCCATTCACAATAATCAGTCTGTAAATAACTTGGAAACAGCATAATAATTCTGAAGCCAGTGCAAATTTGTCAAGAACGAATCTTGCCTTATCATATTATTTAATCAGATAACTTCCTTAGTAGATTAATGGAATGGTGCATATTCCATTAAAATAGATTGACCCAAAAGTCACTTAACAAAATATTCATACCATTCTGATTAACAAGTTCAGTGCAGACTGGGTGACATAACGGTTACATGGATGTTTATTGGCTTGAAAATCATATTTAAAACAGTGTTGGTCAGGGAGTGTTATCAAGCTGGAATATAGGATGTCAGAAAATTCAATTTTGGAAAATTCTGTTAAATGTATCAATTTATAACCTAAATGAAGAAGTAGAGGAAATATTTCTCAAATTTTTCAAGGTGACATAACGTTCAGTGAGATTAATAAAATTCTATCAGATTTTGATAAGTTAGAGTAATAAGCCAAACGTAAGGGTATAAAATTAACCAGAGACAAAGCTCTTCATTAGGAAACAGAAATGAAATGTTCAGATATAGCCTAAGGAATGCCTGGCTTGATAATAATGAAAAATATGATGTATTAGTATTTGATTACAAATAAAGTAAATCAATAATGTCACATGCCTGCAAAAAAAAATTTAAAAGCTATTTTAGATTGCAGAAAAAGAAATATAATTTCCTAATCATAAGATGTAGTAGTTCCCCTACTTTCTGCCCTTGTCAGATCCCACATCTAATATTGTATTAATTGCTATACAACCCACGAAGGGTTCAGTGAGACTGAAATAGATTCAGTGGGTGATAAGGATTATTATAAGACTAGAAGCCAAGTGCTATGAAGAGTGATGAAAGGAAGTGGGAATGTTTAGTCTTAAGAGGAGAATGCGCTGATCAAGTACAGTGGACTCTCAAAATACCCGAAAGAATGTTACCCAGAAAAAATGTCTTCTATCTTTCCAGAGTTTAGGATGCGGAACAATAGACTCCAACTACAGGAAGGCAGATTTCAGATGAAGATAAGGAAAAATTTCCTACCAATAATGTTCAACAGTGGGACCAATGACCCTGAAAAGTGGTGGATGATGGATCCCTAGTTCATGTGGAGGATAGATAGTCATCTGTATGGGATTTAGATTACGGGTTGAATCTAATGGTTTACATTGTCTTTTCCAAATATTCAACAACTATCTGGTTTTACTGGGATAAAATTAGTCTGGACTATCCAGGTTCCTGGATGATATCAAGGATATATCTAAATCTGTTTGGAAAAGACAATAACAATTACATTTTGCATTCTATTGTTTAGATGCTATAGGCGAGCGAGTTTAACTTATTTATTTTAAGTCTCTAATTTACCTTTCCAGGGAGACATACCAAGCATATCTTTCCCTGAGTTCATGAAAAGCTACTATGGCTTCTATGGCAGCACTGCCAAGTAGGATGCTATTGGATGCCGTAACTGACTGCTACCTATACCAGCAAGGCATTGTCTGCAGCTAATGACTTCCTTATTAGAATTTTCACATGGAACTCAGTTGAAGCCTTTTTTCCTGGATTCTGTGTGATGATTGGTCTAGAATATTTTAGAATTCACCATTGACTAGATCCTCTGCATACATGAGTAGAACTTTCTTCACGTTGCTTCAATTTCCTGGCAGCTTCAAGACTGATGCATCTGCTAAAGTGGCCTGTAATCCATGAAAGCTTATGGAAAGGAAGGAAGAGAAAGGGTTGGAAGGAATTGGGTATGTCTAGTTTAATGAAGAGAAGGACGAGGGGGGATATGATAGCAGTGTTCCAATATCTCAGGGGCTGCCACAAAGAAGAGGGAGTCAAGCTATTCTCCAAAGTGCCTGAAGGCAGGACAGGAAGCAACGGATGGAAACTAATCAAGGAGAGAAACAACCTAGAACTAAGGAGAAACTTCCTGACAGTTAGAACAATTAACCAGTGGAATAACCTGCCTCCAGAAACTGTGAATGCTCCAACACTGGAAGACTTTAAGAAGAGACTGGACAGCCATTTGTCGGAAATGGTATAGAGTTTCCTGCCTGAGCAAGGGGTTGGACTAGATGACCTCCAAAGTCCCTTCCAACTTTGTTGTTGTTGTTGTTGTTGTTATTATTATTATTATTATTATTATTATTGTTACCAGTGCTTTTTTTGAAAAAAAAAAAGGTGCTGGAACTCACACATGTCATACAACCTGCCTTGCCTACCCTACAAGGTTCCATCCAAAAAGGTTCCATGCTGGAACTCCGTTCTGGGCGTTCTATGACAAAAAAAGCCCTGATTATTATTATTATTATTATTATTATTATTATTATTATTATTATTAACCATGATTTATGGCATAATAGGTTTGTTAGCCCTTGAGCCGCAAATCTTTTTGGTGGTATTTTTGGGTGCCACAAATGATCAGGGCTGCTTCACTCGAAACACAGAGGAACAACATCAGTTTCATTATTTATTGTGTTTTCTTTCCAAATACAGAGGAACCAGGAGGGGTTAGCCTAACTGCACATCTCCAAACTAATTAGTTCATTTTTATAACAACAGTATAGCAATAATACCTGTTTGAAATTCCATTTTCCTTAACACAACGCAATATTTCCAAGAATACATCAGATTAGGTGACATGTTCAAAAGAAAGAAAGAAAAACATATCTGACAACAATTAGAACAGAAACATTTGTAATATATTGTAAATACAAGAGGCAAATAAAATGATGTTCATACAGTACCTTTTCTTTTTTCTGGCTGAAAAGACCACCGATGGACAGTTTTGAAACAGATCCTTCTGAAGCATCTGTGAGCTCTTCTGAGCTCTGTAGTAGAGGTGAACCAGCTAAAGTGCCTTTACACAGCCTGAACTGGATCCCTCAGCATATCTCAAATATGGCTTTGTGTAGCTGAAACTTTAAATAGACACTGGCCCCTTGTGGGCTATGTGGTTACATGTGTTTCTGCAGCTTCATCCATTTCAGAGTCAGTATTAAAGAGGCACAATTCAAGGACACAATAGTAATTAAAATTCAAATGCAGCATGTTCTCAGACAGCTATTCTTAATGTTTAACTCTGTGGTGTGTGTGTGTGTGTGTGTGTGTTTGTACATGTGTGTGTTTATTTATTTAATTTATAGGTCACCCATCTCACTCATTCTGGGCAGCTTCCAAGCTTCATAAAAACAAAAGATACCCAACATTAAAACATTAAATATTGAAATGAACAGAGGTTAAATAAGTGGAAAAAGCCCAAAATACTTCTTCTTAGTTTATTAACTACCTTCAACATGGAACCTCCAACATGGAATACCCCAATCAGGGCCCTGGGTCAATCGGAAGAGCCAGGTTTTGAGACTCTTACAGAATGTCAAGGGGGGGGGGGGGAGCAGATCTCACCTTGAGGGACATGATGTTCCAGAGGGCAGGAGCCATGGCAGAAAAGGACTTTTTCCTGGACCCCACCATCCAGAATTCCTTGACCAACAGAGCCCATAGTATGCCTCTTCTGCCAGAATGAATGCAGTGGGCCAGGCCCATTGGGATGAGGCGGTTCCTCAGATAGACATGATCGCTAGGAGATGAGAAAAGCCCAGCACATACTAACTACTTTAAGCTAGCTCAGCCGCTCTCGTCTGGTCTTTTAGCACTGTCTTCCAGGATCATTTTTTCCTTAGTTTTCCTTAGCCTGAACAGGAAGGTGATCTGTGGTGATGCAGATGGTTGCACACTGAGACTGTTTTTCAGTGCACCTTCTGTAAGCTTTTTGTGGGGAGGGGGCCTAATTTGTAACATGTTTTTAACACTTTAACTGAGCTTTTGTGTGGAGGGAAGAAAACCGAGCTGAGAGAATCCACCGATTTATTTCTTTAAGTGCAGCAAACGGTAAGGAAGTCACAATTTGCCAGCATTTTGTTCATTTGTTGATTACATTTATTAAATTTCTACACTGCCATCTCACTTAAGTGACTCATACCTATACCAGTAGAAAAAAACCCAGCCAAAACAAAAAATAGTAGGAGAAATTAATCCTATTGCATTAACACTTTCTGCCAGCTCAAGGACTTGGGGAATAACACAAACTTTTTATGTTTCAGAGATGAACATAAGTATTGTTATTTTTTTTAAAAAAAAAATATAGCTCATATTTAAAGTTAGATCCTCAAATGATCTTTACCTTTTCTAATAAGAAGTAATCAAATTATTATTTCTGCCTTTGCTCTGTGGGTATTTACTCCATATCATTAACGCTTCTGAATGTTTTCAGCTCCTACGGCATATTTCCTGGTGCCGATTTTAGCAGGAAGCCTGGATCACTATGTAAAGCAGGAAGAACTCCTCAAGCCTTTGCTCTCTGTCAGATCCCTGGGGATGGCTTACCCCACCAAAGACGTTACCTTATAAGAGTAATGGAGAAGTCTTGGGTTTGCCACTGGGACTTGAACTTAATTCAAACTTAATAATAAAACATTGACGCAGACAAGCATTACAACTTCCCAAAGGAGAAATCTTTTATAAAAGGCGTATGTTGTAACAGGAATTGCTTGTCCCTCAAGTTCTGCCACATGTTCCTATTAAAGGTAGAATCAGTAGGAGACCATATTCTCCTTCCCTCACGCACTAAGAATGTTTGAAGCTCAGGGTTGAAATGAGGGCTCCTTGGTGCTGTCTGAGCTCGCTTGTTTGCTTGCTCACTAGCCCTGATGATGTTACCTAGTTTGAGTAATGAAACGTCCACAAGAAAACAAGCAAGCTCAGAGAACACCAAGGCCCCCCCCCCACAGTATTCACTCTCAAAAGAAGCAATGTTCCTTTTCCTCTTTTCTCAAATATATTCATTGCTCTTAAATTAGAATTACGGTCTAGGAAGATTCTGTGCAAAGAACAGGAAAACGGCATGTGAGAACACTTACTCAGAGGAAACTCTTTCCTTCAGAAGTTGTGAGTGTTCCATCACTGGAGGTTTTAAAGAAGTGACTGGACAGAGCCATTTGTCCAGAATGGTGTAGGGCAGTGATGGCAAACCTTTTAGAGACCGAGTGCCCAAACTTCAACCCAAAACCCACTTATGTATTGCCGGGTGCCGGGTGGGCGTGGCCCGCTGGGTGGGTGTGGCTACAGTGGTCATGGCAGATGGGTGGGCGTGGACAGGGTGGGCGTGGCCAGCCAATGTTGCTCTTGGGGAGGGACGCCTGTGGGGGCTGGGCAGGGTTGGGGGAGATCCAGGGGTCTCTGGCGGGTGGGGCAGTGGGCAAGAGGCTGGTTCTGTGGGGTGAGGTGAGGTAGGACGGGGGTGCCATGTCACAGGGCAAGGCAAGGCAGGGGCCAGGGTGGCTGCTGCCTGACACCATCGGCCCCCACACACAGAGGCCAGCAAGCGCATGGGTGCTGGGATGCATCTGGCCACGTGGGACCTCGGCGAGTTAGCGGGCAGCTGGTTGAAGAAGACGGTTGCCATCTCCAGGGCATGGCGCACGTGCCCACAGAGAGGGCTCCGAGTGCCGACTCTGGCACGTGTGCCATAGGTTCACCACCACTGGTGTAGGGTGTCCTGCCTTAGTAGGGGGTTGGACTAGATCTCCAATGTCTTCTGTTATTCTGTTATTCTGTTATTCTGCTTCCTTGAGGATCTTCAATATATAATTTCCCCTAGTCACAGTTTCCCCAATTTCACATTGGGATGATGGGCGAAGTTGGATGATCCAAAGATCTCTTCGTTGGCCAGGCTCTTTCAGCTGAAACTCCATATACACTAAGACTACAGTGGAATCTGATAGAATAGGTACACATGCTATGTTAATATACACATAGTCCTCAACCATTAGTTTAGTGATCATTTGAAGTTACAATGGCACTGAAAAAAGTGACTTATGACCGTTTTTCACACTTATGACCATTGCAGCATTCTCAGTCACATGAGCAAAATTCAAACGCTTGTCAATTGACTCCTATTTATGACGGTTGCAGTGTCATGTGATCACCTTTCACAATCTTCTGACAAACAAAATCAATTCCGAAGTCAGATTCACTGTAATCGTGTTACTAACTTAATAACTGCAGTTATTCATTTAACAATTGTGGCAAGATAGATCATAAAATGGGGCAAAACTCAATAACCTTTTCACTTAGCAATAGAAATGTTGGGCTCAACTGTGGTCGTAAGTCAAGGACTACTTGTAGAGTACATATTAATATATGAAATTACAGTTACTTGCTTCAATATACAGCTCTTTATTTGCCATTATGAGTGAGGGAGATCCTTATACTTTTTTTTACCGTGAATCTTTATTTTTACACCAAGTATTTTGTATCACATCCCTCCATTGCAAGAAGTGACATTTCTTCAGCTTCCTGCTCCCTATTTTTTAACTGATAAGAGATTCAGTGGAATTCAGTCAGGGATAAGAATAAAAGCTTGACTCAGACAAGCATGATCCCTCATCAAATAAATCTTTTTTTAGAATTTAGTCACATGTCGTGACTGGGCGGCGCGATGGCTCAGCAGTTAAAGATGTTGTGGTTATCATCTGCAGCCCGAGACCTGGGTTTCATGCACCGAGGTGAGCTCTCTTTGCTTGTCACAGCTCCTGCCAACCTGGCAGTTCAAAAGCATGCAAATGTGAGTAGATAAATAGGTAACACTTCAGCGAGGTTACTGCATTCTGTACTTTCATGCTGGCCACATGACGGAAACGTCTCAGATAACACAGGCTCCCTTGGCTGAGGGTCAGATGAGCACCGCCCTCTTGAGTCAGTCACAACTGGACAGGGGAAACCTTTAAACTTATGTTCTGACTGGAATTGTTTCTTCTTCAGGCTCATAGATGGGAATTGCATTCAGACACGCACAAACACATTCTCTTCTTGGATGACTTCCAAGTTTTCTCAGGAGCCTTTAATGAAAGGATTTTGTTGTTGAGGAAATGGTCCAGCTAACTTCAGGAATATTTAATGCATGGATTCAGCTGGAAATATTACACGTGAGAGCTTGTTGTTCTCTTTTACAATTTTATTTACTTACTGACTAGCACTTTTTCAATTATTCTACTTTTGTATTGCCTCAAAGAGGAACTCTAAATCCTTGCTTCTAATTGAATCATGAACTGATAAAGTATGATTTAAACTGTGATTTAGGAATGTGAAGCAGCATTATCATAAATATATCAATCACTACATAACAGACTCCTCCAGACTGACAATACTACAACTATAATTGTTTATTTTATTCTTGAAACTGATCCAGGAACCGTAAATTTTATCCATTAAGTTTCTGAAATAGAAAAGCCCAAATAATTTCCCCTTTTAAAAATCAAAGAAAGTTATACCAAAAGGAAAAATTACAAATAGATTCTATATTTTTGAGTAATTGTTTGGTCATTTCTTTATTCCAACAGCAACCATCATAGCACCTAATTGATGCTATATGTCATTTTAAAGGTTTAAGTACATGCGTTTTAACTTGCTTTTCAAATACCTGCACTTTATTTTCTGCTTTTCCATTAACCTAAGGAAAAACATTGACCTTCTATGGATATTTTGTTTATAGCCAAGATGGCTATCCTTATTTTATATTTTTGTTTTACAATGACACTACAGTCACTATGCTTTGTAGGACTGAGTGTTTTCAACAAGTAAATACACAAGGCACAAAACATGTTTTTTTTTTTTTTCAGTATGAATTCACTTGAATCCTTTAATGCAGAGGGCCAGAAGATTTTATGATATACACAGTATCCGGTAGTTTAAAATGTAAAAACAATCATTCAGAAAAAAGGCAGAAAAGTTAGTTTTCAAGCTTAGTAAACATACATTACAGACTTAGCAAGACATCTATCAAAGAGATTCACATTGTATTTGGATCTAGTAGCAAGGTGGTTTGGTTGTTTTTTTCTTTTTTGTCTTTTTAAGTACCAAAAATGAAGATGTTTTAAAATTTTTTGGAACAAATGAAGCTATTGATTTTATTTACAGTATAAACAGGCCTTTTATATTTTTAAAGTGAAGATAACACCTTGTCACATGTTGAAGAAAAGCAGTATCTTAATTCTTGAATGCAAAATAAAGCAATATGAAAGAAAAACTATATATATCTATATATATTTATATGTATAAATAAATATCGTCTGCTCTGAAAATTCTGAAATCTTCTCAGCTCTGTCCTACATGTGGTTCTGATCAGAGTTCCCTTGATCTTTATCATAATAAATGATTCTGAATCTTCATTCTTCTGCTGCTGCTCTGCTGAACTGCTTTTCATACAAGCTCATGACATGATGGACAAACTGATATTGTTCACAAGTCTGGATCATTCCTCCCCTGGAAATAGAAGCAAGGAAGAATTTAAAAAAGATGTGGAAAATGGTTTTACTTCTAGAAAAGATATACAGTACAGGTGATCCTCGACTTACCACAACTGAACCCCAAATTTATGTTGCTAAGTGAGACATTTGTTAAGTGACTTTTGCCCCATTTTATAACTTTTCTTGCCACAGTTAAGTGAATCACTGCTGTTGTTAAGTTAGTAACACACTTGTTAAGTGAATCTGGCTACCCCATTCACTTTGCTTGTCAGAAGGTTGCAAAATGTGACCCCAGGATGCTGCAAGGTTCACCAATACGAGTCAGCTGCCAAGAGTTTGCATTTTGATCACGTGGCCATCTGCTGCAATAATCACATTGCAGTGAGAAAAACAATCACAAGTCACTTTTTTTCAGTGCTGTGGTAACTTGGAACAATCACTAAAAGAACGGTTGTTAAGTCGAGAACTACCTGTACAAAACTAGTAGAAATAAGACCAAATATAAAAGGTCACATTTGGGACCGACTTAGGGAGCAAGCATCCTTATTGCCAGTTCGAATGGCTTGACATAAAAGGGTATTCAAAAAGGAAACTGATGTCAGAGCATTTGTTTGGCTTAGTTAGGTGGCTAATAAATTTTAACAGTAGAAATAGGCTGTTGGGTTATGGAACTCTTCAGAAAATGCAAGTTTAGTGCCACACTTGAAAACAGTTATCAGCAAAAAAAGAATGAACAGACAAGTAAGACTGAACTACCATTCTTAAAAATCATTTAGAATTTTATTCTGAATAACCACGATGAAGCCCATTATAAAATAATCATTTCAATCTGCAAAGATGTGGGAGGGTGGGAGTTTTGTTTTTAATTCCACGCTTAAATTGAGTTACTAAGGAGAAATACAGTGCAGCTACTGTTAAGTCTATTCTGAACAAGTATTTAAATCCAGGATTTTCTACTATCTAACACAAGTCAGGTTTAGTTTGCAGAAAATACCACTGAGTTAACTCACATAGAAGATTAAGCTTTAATTTGGCAAATAATTGTTTTGAAAATGTTGATTTCACTGAACTCACAACTGAAAAAAAAAAGAAAATTCAACAATTCATTCTAAGATTAATTAAAAGTACATTTTAATCCTCTGTGTTCTTAAACAATCAAAACAGAAATAAAGTGAATAAAGTTAAGTGGAATAAAATAAGTGCTGTACAGGGGGGAAAAAAATCAAAATTCAAGAATTTTAATACTTTTTTCAAACTATAATCTTTTTCAAATAAAATCACTAACTTTTCCATGCAAATGATTTGTACATTCACAATTTTATTCTGAAGCAAATACTTGTTTACATATTACAAAGAAGTAAATGTTATTGAGCGGTGGATTTAGAATGCAATCTCCCACAATCTGATGCCTACAAAGTATGTTGGATTATAATTTCCATTATTCCTGACCAATTATTAATATTTAATGTTTTGTACCTTTGTTTTCATGATGGGAAATGGCCCAGAGTTGCTTGATAATGAAATGGGTGGCATATCAAGTTAATAAATAAATAAAATAAAGAATAATTCAAGTGATCAGGACATTTGAGAGCCACCGTTTAGGAGGAGGCTACGTTAGAGTTGATTTTAGCAGGAAAATTATCTTACCTGTCTAACCGCAGTTGGCATGTTGTTCTGAGTATGTCAACCACACCCTCATTTTTCCACTGTTGGCAGCAAATGCTGGTAGCAATAAAACAACCTGTTCTCCCAATCCCTGCACTGACCAGAGAAAGAAATAAAAAGTGAAGAGAAAGATCTGCCAAAAAATAGAACATTGTTTAGAAAATCTTCTTCACATCTGGGACCAAGTTCATGAGCTTCTTTTTTTAAAATATATATATATATATTTTATTAGATTTTATATGGGTAGGGAAAAGGTAGGGTCGGTGTGGGTACAGGAAAATCGGGATAAAAGGGACAGGGTGTGGATAACTACAGTAAATATGTAATTCAACAAACAAGTTGTCGTCCGGGTCTTCATATTAAGCATTATTGTTTATATAATACTAGACATTTATAAAAATAAATCGATATAGTTACAACTGACATTTGCTAAAAGACTAATATTCCTTTAAATAATTAACATAGTTAATAGCATAACAACTATTTCCAATCATCAACCTTAATACTTAATATAGTAAAACTCTAAAATCTAAGTTCATGAGCTTCTTAAACAAGGCCAGAGAGATGTAATAGCACCATTCAGAACTCAAGAGTCAGAGCAGAAAACTGAACATAACTGAGAGGTCCTTGGTGGTCTCTGAGCTTGGCTGTTTTCTTGCAAATGTTTCACTACTGAAACTAGGAAATATCATCAGTGCTAGTAAGGAGTGGGGTTTGCTCTCAATTTATATTCTAGTGCAGACATGTCAAACACAAGGCCCGGGGGCTAGATGCAGCCCGCAAAGTGGTTTCATGTGGTACGGGAAGCCATCCTGGAAACAGTGAGGGAGCAGCCCCCACTGCCTTGGCCCTGGCCCTGGCCGGCCGGAAGCCAATGTACAATTTTGTGGTGGCCACTATGCTGAAACACATTCAGTCTTAGCTCCACAAGGCTGTCTAGAAACAGGCAAGGAACCAGCCCCTGGGTGCATGCTGGGGAAATGTTACCCTTTGTGAGGAATGAAGAAATGGACCATGCCTTGGTGCTTGCCCCGGTCCCACCCCCTTCTACCAGAGACCCTCAGATCTGTCCCACTCCTGCCCAGGCCCCCACATGCACCCTTGACACGAACGATGTAGAGCTGGCCATGCCCACCCAGTAAGCCACACCCACTCCATCCACGCCCACCCAGTAGGCCTCACCCACCCTGGCCACACCCACCCAGTCCCCCGAGGGCAATCGCAATGCTGATGCGGTCCTCAATGAAATTGAGTTTGACACCCCTGATCTAGTGGCTTGCCCTGTAAGTGTGATCTTAAGATGTTCTTTGGTTGAGCTGTTCACTGTTGGTTTGTTTGACAGTTCCTTGATTGGGTATTGTTTACTTGATTATTGGTCTGATGTTAATATTGGAGTGCTAATTGCTGGTGGGGAGGTGTTTTGGTCTTTTTGTTCCCTTTTTGGCTTCTTGAGTGTTTCCTTTGCATAGTACTCTTGATGTCTATGTGTCTATTGATGGCTAATTTGTCAGAGTGCCAGGCCTCTAGAAATTCCCTAGCATTTCAGTCTTAGTCTAGGATGGTCGCATTTTCCCAATTGAAAGTTAAGTCTGTCCATATGTTGTAAAATTAAAGAGTTTTCATCGTGTGAAACCAGGGACTCCTCATTTCAACGCTGAGCTACAAATGTTCTCCTTTATTGGTACTGAACGTAACTGTTTAGCTCTACCGTGCATTCTCAAATTTTAGGAAATTATTATTATTTATTTCAGACGATGTTGGTTGAGTATACGAACAGAAGTCTTTACTAAACTGAAGCTCTTTGCTTGCCCAAAGTGATTTTTTGTCCAGGTGGTGGTCTTCTGGCTTCTCACATATTATATCCTCAGACTCTAACTACTAAGTAAGGTAGGTGTGTGGTGGTGGGGGCTGTTATTTTAGAATATGTGGGAAGCTGGATAGAAGTGCTATTCAACCCATAGACTGAATACGGATCAGGCATATGAAAAGATACTTTAATGAGTTTGTTTTCTTATCTGGCTCTAAATTATGCAATAAAAAAACCAGCAGAATATATTTTACTATGGGCCCTGCATTATTTCAGAAGACAGTTAGCAGTTTTATTGGATAAAATGTTACAGGGTAGAGAGCCAGAGAGATGTTATGTGAGGCATCTGGTTTCTGTCAGCTTTTATATGTCAACATGTCATTTTAAATAAGACAAACAGCTAGTAACAATTACTTTATGGTCCAAGAGCATCTCGGTTTTGTAAGTCTTTGGCTCTGCTGAAAGCTTCTTAAATGACTTTCCATCACTGTCACTTAAATTATTTGGGCCATCAGCTAGACTCCCAGGAAGAAGAAATGCAACTTATATAGTCATTCCACCCAGATCTACAAATGTTAGATTTGATTGGTTTTTTCCCCTGTGGTAATATGTATATGCATACCTATCATATTATGCTTTATTGGAAATTACTTCAGAAATATATATTGCTTCATTAAAAGATTTTGTGTTGTATTTAATTTTGCATTAATACTTAATAATTTCACATTAATGCTCCTATTAATAATCTCATTCATATTTCATCTACTGTATTTCAACTAAGGTTCCACCTAGATTTTAATATTCTTTTGGGCTGATTGGGGAGGGGGGTTGAGAGCAGGAAGCAAGTTTTTGCAGTAGTTCTTTTCCATCTTCAGGACTGGCTTCAGTCAGGGTTAGGAAGGGGGGAGATCCAGCCCTGAACTCATACATTCTGAAAGCATGACTCTTTCCCCACTCCTATTTAACCTCTGGTAAGGACATTCATCAACATGGAGTTAAATACCATCAGTACATTGATGATATTCAGCTGTACATCTTTGCCCTGAGTGACCCAAATGATGCTCTTCAGATTCTTTCCCAGGGCCTGGAGGCGATTAACGATCTGGATGAGGAAGAACAGGCTTTGATGCAATTCTAGAAATATCACGTGGCTGTGGGTTTTAGGCTTACTATTTTTGACTTGGATGGGTAGCATTCTCCTAGACCAGTGATGGCGAACCTTTTAGAGACTGAGTGCCCAAACTGCAATCCAAAACCCACTTATGCATTGTCGAGTGCCAGGTGGGCGTGGCCCATTGGGTAGGCGTGGCTGCGGTGGTAACGGCAGACTGGATGGGACTAAAAAGTTCAATCAATTCCAACTTTGCAAGATCTTTTTTTTTTCCCCACGAGAAGTTGAAATTGACTGATTGAACCTCTTTTTTTTGCACATGGCGGCAGAGGCCTAAAGCGAAAAGGTTTTATAAAACCCAACTGAAGGCCTAGGGCAATGGCACCCACACCCACAGAGGGGGCTTTGAGTGCCGTCTCTGGCACCCGTGCCATAGGTTCGCCATCACTGTCCTAGACACAGATGATACACAATATGGGGTAGAGGTCTTTTTGGACTGATGGTCAAAGAACAGGTGACAGCTATGGCCAAGAGGGCCTCCATATTCATTTTGTGCACCCATTCCTGAACCAGGAGGCTCTGCTTTATTCATACCTTATGCAGCTCTCAGTTAGACTATTGTAATTTGTTCTCCATAGAATGCTCATGAACAGCTTTCAAAAGCTGCTATTAATCCAGAATATAGAAGTACATGCGATTTGGAGCAAATCATGATTTGTCTATATAACATCACTGCTTTGCAAGCCACATTGGCTCCCAGTGGAGCAATTCAAGGTATCAATGAAATGAAAGTAATGTAAACTATGTTTTTCAATATTATTAAAAACTCCTATGTGAAAGCCTTGACTGACCACGTCCCCATTTGATAATGATCATGACTTATAGAAAACTTTGGGAGAGGTGTAGGAAAGTAAATTGTAAAACAAATTATTACTGAAATAGCATAAAAGCATAAACGCACAAATGAAATAGAGTAAAGAAAAAAAATGATATACTTAGTGCCCATGAAACTAAGAGAAAGGTGAAGAAATTAATAGATTTGAGTTAAGGTGATCTGATCTTATGGAGTACAGTTCATGCAGGGAAGTGAAGGTGTAGGTTTAAATACGAATGAAACAGCTAAAATGTGTAAGAACAAGTGATTTCGTACATTGTTTAGGCTATTGTGGATGCATATAAAAGTAGAAACTCATCCATTGGTGATCGTTGCATTTAACACTCCAATGAATGTTGCTAACTGAAGAACTAAAGATGAGATTTGAGAAAAAATGTGCAATATTATAAATAAGTGCAGACCAGGTGAAATAAATATTCCCTTAGTTGGCATGAACAAGTGAGTGTAAAGAAGAGTGAAAGAAAGAGAGAGGGCAGAAAAAGTGACTGACATTTCAAAACTTCAAGAATAAATGAGTGACTGTTTTATGAGTAACTGTTTAGAAAACCAATGTATATTTGTCTCAAATATGTAGTCTGAGCCTAATTCTATTCACAGAGAGCCCAGTTGGTGCAACGGTTAAGGCACCAACTGAGAGTTCTACCATAGTCCCGTCTTAGGCATTAAGTCAGTTGAGTGACCTTGGGCCTGTTACTCTCTCACAGCCTTAGGAAGAAGACAAGGGCAATCTACTTCTGAAAAATCTTGCCAAGAGAATTGCAGGTCCGGGTCTAGACAGCCGTCAGGAGTCAACACTGTTCCAACACTATGCAAAGGAGAACATTTGTAGATCAAGGTTGAAAAGAAGGGTCCTTGGTGCTCTCTGAGCTCATTTGTATTTTTGCAAACATTTCATTACCCAAACTAGGTAACATCATCAGTGTTGGTCCATCAGTCCAATAGTACTGATGATGTCTGCAAGAAAACAAGCGAGCTAGAGAACATCAAGGAGCCCTCACTGTGGAAAGCGGGCATAAGGAAAGAGATTGTGGAATTTGATTGGAACACAGTGAGCATTATATTACAAAGTGCCAAGACATATATAGGATTGCATGAATGGGAAGTATGAAAATCGATGGTTGGTGGAATGACGAAGAGCCTGTAGGTAAATGCTGCAAAAACTGAGCATGAGAGAAATATGCTACATAATGTGTACAGAAAGAAAAGATAATTGTGAGGAATGCATATGAAGAGAACAAGGAAGGATTAAGATTAAAAGAGGCAGAACATTTTGATAAGACATTAAAAATTGTTTTAGAAGTGAGTGAAGAAAGCTAAACAAAGAGACACAAGCAGGAAATGGAATTAAAATCAGACCTGATGAAATAATTTGGGAAGAAATTAAAACAAGGAAATGCTAGGTGCAGTACGTTAGTGATTTGTATGGGAATGCTATAATATATGTGAATATATAGAAGAATAGAAATCAATGCTATAAATGTAATCTCCAAGAAAAAAAATGATAAAAAGGAATACATAAGCATTAGAAGCAAGTTGCAAATAATATGCCTTCACATAGATTGGAAAGAATTATTTTAATGTAAATTTAAAGCAATGCAAACTATTGAAAGAGAAATGCTGAATTTAGAGAGCACAATATTACAGCTATTTGACTGCATTATAACAGAAAAAATATACTTTTAGAATATTCAGAAAAATGGTACTTTATTACTTTATGATAGCACCTTATGTTCTCACATGGTTTGTTTATGAAAAATGCTAGAGAGACTCTTTATACCTTACTCCCATCATCCATAATCTGCTTGCACAAGGGGTACTTACAGCAATCTTGCATAACAACATGAATATTCATTATACAAGATTTCATTTTGTAATCTTACTAAAAATGAATTTAGCTTTAAAATGTAAATGCTCCTTTCTGTTCACCAAAGTCAAATTATATGAAAAATAAACCAGAAACATATCTGCAATGGTTATGCCTCAAATTATATAGCTCTGATCAATACTTTCCTAAGGATGGAGTTAACCAGTAAGTAGTCACGAGTCCTATAAAGATTTCTATGAAATCTGCTTATTGCATCTATAAACAGGGGCTTCCCTTGTATACTCAGTAGTGGCTATATGGAACATCATAGAAGCTCTTCCAAAGAGTCAGGGTCTTCTCAGAAAGCAACACCTCTTTAGGTGTGTTGTTCTTGACCTTCACTTGAGAGAGACAGCTAGACTGACTGATGGCTGTGCTCCATGTCTTTCTGGAAGTTCTGAAAATTAATTACTCCTGGGTGACATTGTCTCAAAGAAAAGACTTGCTTTTTAATTGGGGATGGCTAGCCACCCCAAGCAGTTGTGATATGACAGAGCTCTTTATATGGGATACTTTAATGTTTGATTTGCACTTATAACTGATGACTGAGACATATTTTTAAACTGATCTCTATAATATCTTTAGCATTTTATATTGGACAATAAGGGGAAAAGAGAAGAATGATGGGGAACGACCACACACTGTGAATCAGATCCAGGAACTACTCAGTAAAAATACAAAATAAGCCCATTATTAAAACACGATGACAGATAACCGAACAGCAGAGCTGGAAGGGACCTTGGAAGTCTTCTAGTCCAACCCCCTACTCAAGAAGGGGCCCTATAACATTTCAGACAAATGAAATGGCTGCACGGTTCACATTTCATCTGCACTGCGTAACAGGCACTCAAGAGAGTCAGACCACGCCCTAGTTTACAGTGAAACCTAAGGTGGAAATTTTGGTTCCTCTGGGCTCAACAAGCTTAGATGCAGGGGATACTTCCTTGCTATAATATTAAGAGTGGACACATAGAAAAGGTGTGTCCAAAATGTCAAAGAAAAAGTGAAAGCAAAGCTCAGCATTGTATATAACATTAAAAGCAAAGGACATTTCAAATGAATGTCAGGGGCATAGGAAAATGACCTAAGTACCTTCCCCCCCCCTCATTTCTTTCTAACAATGTTTAATAATCTACCTGCAATGAACAATGATTGGGGCATTCTTTTCTTCGGCACAATGCATGGCTTCTTCCACTTCTTGAACCAGTTGGAGCAGGGGTGGTGCGTGACCCGGGGTCTTCTGGTCTGGCCAAGATGTATACCAGTAGTGCTTCAGTTTTCTTGTTTCTTCGCCATTCTATAAGACAGTGAGCAAGAAAATCGGGAGCAAGAGAATTAGAGGCAACCACATGAATTTGTTTTCAGATATGAAAAGCATCTCCCATTAGAGAAACCTCAAAAAGCAGCCCAGAATTTCCAAAGGTGAGAACTTCTAATGGCTCAGACTTTTAACACCTTTCCTTGAAATATGCAATCAACTGGCATTTGTTCAAAGACTCCTGAAAATATGGCAGCATATGATTCCTTGATTTGCATTTCAAATTTTAGGTAAAAATTAACTGCACGTTTCTGTTGAATGACTCAGTACCTTAAGATTATTTGGGTGAGGATTTTCCGAATACTGAAAATTCTGCACAGGAAGCTGGCAAGGAAAGAAATCAGGAGAGATGTCTAGCTACATAAGGAAATCCTACTGGTTGTCATTAAAGAAAGATCCAATCAATTTCCTGAACCCTGAGGACAATCAATCAGTGGAATTGCTCGCCTCCAGAAGTTGTGGGTGCTCTGTCACTGGAGGTTTTTAAAGAAGAGATTGGGCAGCCATTTGTCTGGAATGGTGCAGGGGTAGGCAACCTTGGCTCTTTTATGACTCGTGGACTTCAACTCCCAGAATTCCCGAGCCAGCCAAGGGGTAGGCAATCTCCTCTTGAGCACAGGGTTGGACTAAAAGGCCTTCAAGGTTCCTTCCAACCCTTTACTCTATGTTCTATTTCTCTTGTTCAATAGTCTCCATCCCCCAAATGTATTATCATTATTTAGCATGTTAGCAGTCCCTTTAAATGGCGGCTACTTTGACTTTTTTTATTAACGTACTGACAACTAGAATAAATCAAGAGCAACAGCAGCTAAAGCAGCAATAGAACACTGATGCCATTTTTTTAAAAATTAAACTGGCTCCTATAACATCATGCAACTAGCAAGTGAGGATAATTTACATTGCAATGTTGCTTTGTTCATTAATTCAGATTGCACTACTATATTAAAAAAAGTAAAAAATAATAGAGTCCCTGTGCATTTTACTCCATTAGTCATTGCCGATTATAGAGAGTTTACCTCTATCTTTTGTTGTTGTTAGTTGCGAAGTCGTGTCCGACCCATCGCGACTCCATGGACAACGTTCCTCCAGGTCTTCCTGTCCTCTACCATCTTCTGTAGTCCATTTAAGCTCACACCTACTGCTTCAGTGACTCCATCCAGCCACCTCCTTCTCTATCGTCCCTTTCTTCTATTGCCCTCAATCCTTCCCAGCATTAGGCTCTTCTCCAGTGAGTCCTTCCTTCTCATTAGGTGGCCAAAGTACTTGAGTTTCAACTTCAGGATCTGGCCTTCTAAAGAGCAGTCAGGGATGATCTCCTCTAGGACTGACCGGTTTGATCACCTTGCAGTCCAGGGGACTCGCAGGAGTCTTCTCTAGCACCATAGCTCAAAGGCCTCAATTCTTTTGCACTCAGCCTTTCTTATGGTCCAACTTTCACAGCCATACATTGCAACTGGGAAAATCATGGCCTGGACTATACACACTTTTGTTGGCAGGGTGATGTCTCTGCTTTTTAGTATGCTGTCTAGATTTGCCATAGCTTTCCTCCCCAGGAGCAAGTGTCTTTTAATTTCTTGGCTGTAATCCCCATCTGTGGAGATCGTGGAGCCCAGGAAGATAAAATCTGTCACTACCTCCATTTTTTGCCTCTATCTTAAAAACATTATATTCCAGGAAGGTTTTTTGGCAGTGGGGGGGGGGGGAGAAGGCTTTGATTAAAGATATATATTTAGCTGGTAGATCACATTAAGTTTTTAGAATAGATAAATATTGAAATATTCACTTCTCCAGGCAAAAAAGCTGCTAAAATAGTACATGATTTTGTAACATGTTTTTTTGTTTGTTTGTTTCTGTGCTCAACTCACTTTACAGAAAGTTTTATAGAAAGGCATGAATTATAAATATTTGTTTCTCTCTTTGGAAGGATTGATCTTTTGAGGATGAAAGAAATGTTGCTGTCTAAGAGAACCAGCAGTGAAAATTTTATGAGTTTATTTGCAGAAAATAAAGTCATCCATGGAGGGTTTTCCGGCAACTGCCGAGATCACTGCAGAGTGCAGGTACTTCCATATTGTGGTCCCCACACAAGTTCAACAATACTAATACCAATCACACCAAAGATCTTATAGAACTAATTGTTAATATCTAACCTGCTCAAATATAGAAATCTGTTAAAAATACAGATATGGTACAAATACTAAGGCTGTTGTAAAGTCAGTACATTTAGGAAGGCTTTTTAATAGGTAACAAAAGCAGATCAGTAATGCCTATTGAAAATGCGTCTGGTAATAAATTGCTAGTAGGCGGCTGAGTGGAATGACTCATCATTCTAACTGCTCTGCAAAGAGCTTGATGGCCTTCGTATTACACCAGGAGTAGGCAACCTTGGCTCTTTTATGCTGGCTCAGGAATTCTGGGAGTTGAAATCCACAAGTCATAAAAGAGACAAGGTTGCCTACCCCTCGTATTCTTTCTAAGAGGCCTATCAACATTACTAAAGCCACCTTCAATCTGAAGCTCTGCAAAGGCTATAACTTTTGGATCCCAAGCTACACAATGTGCTGCTTACCTGAATGGAATTTAGAAACAACATCATCAGCAAGGTCATGAAAAGAATATTTCTAATTTTTTTTTACTGAAGTGTCTATGAGTAACCCATTACTTTATATCTTACCTTTAGGGTAATAAGCCTTAACCGATAATCATCTGCTTGTATGACTCTGTTAACTGTAATTTCAATTCCTTCATAGGTAATTTGCTCTTCTGGCCAGTACTCTGTACATTTCTAGGCAAAAATTAAATCACACATATGAAGGCAGAAGTCTGCAAAAAGTATATGTGCTCTATTAAGCTTACGAAAAGTACCGGTGGTCCTCGACTTACAACCACAACTGACTCCCAAATTTAGGTTGTTAAGTGAATTTTGCCGCATTTTAAGACCTTTCTTGCCACAGTTGTTAAGTGAGTCCCTGCTATTGTTAAGTTAGTAGCATGGTTGTTAAGTGAAACAGGCTTCCCTATTGACTTAGCTTGTCAGAAGGTCCCAAAAGGCGATCACATGACCCTAGGACACTGCAACCGTCATAAATATGGGACAGTTGCCAAGCATATGAATTTTGATCCCATGACCATGGGGATGGTGCAACGGTCATAAGTGTCATAAGTGTGAAAAATGGTCATAAGGCACTGTAACTTTGAACGGTCACTAAATGAATGTTGTAAGTCGAGAACTACTTGTATACATTTGAATTATTGCAGAATGTTATCAGAAATTAGTTGTGCTATAAGTTAAAAGTATTAACTGATATAAAGTGGTATTTTACCTGAGTCAGAATGTTTGGCTCTCTCCCCCCCCCCCCGGCTCCCCATTAAAACATATATTTTTCAATATTTTCCTTGGTTTAAGAACTGCAGAAATGAGAAAATCCTATCACATTTATTTTTCTCATGTCATTATTACAGCGACAAAAGCAACCAGTAGGGATTTGCAAAGCAGCCAAGTTTCAATTCAGATTTTAACTTTGATGATGACAAGATTAAATTCAAACGTAAGATTCGGGGTTCAAAAACAACAAAATTAAATTTAGACCCATTTGAGGCTATAATAGAAAATCACCATCATGCCTGGAGCCATTTAATTTTTGAAAGAATGAGATGCAGATAACAAGGATAGAACATTTACAGGAATTTGTTTAAAGAAAATTGAAATCAATTTATATTATCACTGTCATATGCATAATACAAGGGTCTAAGACATAACTTTATAGACAATTCAGAATTGTCCCCAAGCAAGTAAAGTATACTTCCCAGAACAGAAGACTCAGACAAATAAGGAGCAGAGAAAAAAGTACAAAATAGAGAATTAAAATATGTGAGGGGAAGGGAGAGGAGATGCTGCAATGGTTGTAAGTGTGAAAAATGGTCATAAGTCACTTTTTTCAGTGCTGTTTTAACTTTGAATGGTTGTAAACCCAGGACTATCTGCAGTCATTAGGTATCTGTGTTCTTTGTAAAAAGAAACATTTTCATCTCTTTGTGTATGTGTGATGTGCACTTTCTGTTCTAGGGGCTAATCAGGGAATGTTAGATGTGTATGTGTACAAGTGTATCTGTGAGGTCAAATCAGGAACATTTGTGCTCCCTCCCTCCCTCCCTCCCCCCCCCTCTCTCTGTGTGTTTTCTGTTATTTCCTCATATTGTATCTGTGTTTGTTATATGTGAGCTGAGACACACAGGATGGGCTGCATTTGGATGTCCTGTGCCATGTGATCAGAAGGAAGTGGGCTTGGATTGTAATATTCATAAATCATCCAAACCACTTCTCAATTGCATCCCCATAGGAGTGAATTAAGGGATTTTTTTTTCCTGCATGGCACCCAGGTTAGTTTGGCCCATTTTAACCACAATCTATGTTTCCTTTGCTTTTCCTTCCATACCAAAATATGTCTCATTCTCTTCTATGCTGAAGAGCTATCCTGCTGATGAACAGGCAGTATCCTAAATTTTTCTTTCACCATTCCATGGGGGGGGGGGGGTTGCACACACACCGTAATCAGAAGTGCTAGTAGCTATCTATAGCTCAGTCTTGGAACAGCTGAAATGAAGAACACCGACGCATTTCCGTGGGCTGTCTGTCAGTTCACATTACATTTTATAAGAGCGCTACAGTACTGGAGCCTTAATCTTTGCATTCTTAGAATTAATGTATATAGTGTGGACACAAAGATTCTTCTTGTAGTCTATATTTATATTTGAGTCACAACACAATTCAATCACATCTTTTTTTTAATGGAAAAATTGTGAAGCGTCCCAGAGTCTTGAACAATAATGAATGACTTCATTAAGCCATGTCTCTCTGATAAAGCACAAGTATGTACAGAGAATTCCAGATGTGTAAGATTTCCATTCCTTTTGTAGTAACGCTATAACGTTGCAGCTATAAATTGCAATGAATAGAATGAAAATATGGCAGTCGACCCAAAGCTTTCTGGATTGGTAAAAGCTGATTTATGCTACTCTTCTAGATGATTGGTCAAATATTTTGCCAACCAGACTTTAGTTTTTTTTAAAGCTGTCCTGGTGTGCCATCTTAAAAGAGTCAGATGCTCAAGATTCTTATGGCTCTGTTGAAAAGGGCAGCAAGGAGAGAAGCCAAAGTACATGTGAAGCTGCTAATGCAGAATTAAACAAGTGTTCAACAGGTGGATTCAAGGGCCACAAAATTTGCTGGCCGTATTCTATTAGTAGGGCCTTAATCTGGCATTAGGCCAGGGGTCTTCAAACTTGGCCCTTTTATGACTTGTGGACTTCAACTCCCAGAATTCCTCAGCCAGCGTGCCTGACTGAGGAATTCTGGGAGTTGAAGTCCACAAGTCATAAAAGGGCCAAGTTTGAAGACTCCTACATTAGGCCATCACTGCTATGTGCTTATCAAAGTTTCTTTCTAGAAAAACTAGCTGCTGACATAGCTCTACTGCAATCACATTCTGATCAGTATTCATCCTTGCAGCTGAAGCAATAGCAGGACAAGAATCATATTTACTTTAATAACAAAATTAAATATCCATGTGCAACAGGAACATTTCAAAAGAGAGATTTCAATCTCAAAAGAAAAAAATAGGAAATGTACTTCGGGAGTGGCTCAAATATACATCTATGGAGTCATCCAGATCATGGTTGTCCCAAAGGTGCTTTTTTGTAAGGCAACTGGACTCCCTTTGTTTTTGCTTGTTCTTGGATGAGAAGCAAAATGTCTTCAAGCAAAACCAAAGGAAGTCCAGTTGCCTTTTGAAAAAGCACCTTTGGGATGTTCAAGTATATGTTAAAAGTTTTCATTCATCGTTCATCATCCATCTTTACCTTGATTACTTGTGTTACAAGGCAGACTAGTTTTATGAATGGAATCATGTTTCATTCAGGAGCACACTGAAAGCGCAAAACAGGATTAAAAAAAATAGAAAATAGAGATTCAGCATTACCTCATTCATCTCTTCTATATTGGTAATCATGACAATGATTGGAGAATGCTCCTGCCATACCATTCTCCAGAAATCACTGACAGTATTAACTATGGGTCCCTGAGTAGCAATGTACGCTTTTTCTTCTCCTCTATAGCCCTAGCAAAAAAAAAACAAAAAACAAAAACAAGGATCATGAGTGCTGAAATGTACGTATACCTCAGTCCTTCAAGTTTTCACTCAGAAGCTCTTTAGCAAATTAGAAAGAAATATACTCACTCACTCTTCACATGCAGTGAAACAAATAAGCACAAGCGACATAAATTTGATTTATACAAAAACTAACAGTTCCTATGGTGAGAATTCATTTGGGCTTTATCTGGCACCCCATTTTGGGGCCTGGTTGGATTGAAAAGAGCATGATGGTAAAGATGACTGTAATTCACTATTAGAGATTGCTAGCAAGTCACACTTTAAATCACCGCATGTATATTTTACAACTTTGAGATTTGAATCTGTTTCTCTCTCAGCATGTTGGAAGGACTGAAATGATTGTGGAATTCTGCAACTACTGAAAAATAACTGAGGCCCAACAAAACCACTTATACAGGAAAATTCTATGGAACTGCCAGTCTTACCCTGATGTAATTAGCATTAATGTAAGAGCTAAGGGGATCATCTTGATCATCTGAGGTAAGGCACACTCTGCTGTGACGATCTGGAAAATGGAAAGCAACAATGCTGAGTTATAAACCGGAATGGGGAAAAAAAAGGTTTTTTCTTTTCCAACATGAATTGTACAAAAATATTACACAACAGACCCTTAATCTGGAATTGTAGGAACGGGCCAAATGTTTGATTTGAAGAAACACAAGAGAACCCTGATGGTTTTAGTTAAAGGTCTATCTAATTCAGAATTCTGCTTCCCACAGTTACAATAACAGATGCCCTGTAGAAAGTAGTCATTGCTTTTGCTCACCTATAGCTCATATTCAGTGAGATACAACCGTAGGGCTGTATTTAGATGCTATTACTAGTACCCATTAAGAGGCTTAACATCCCTTTCTAATTCCCCTTGGAATTCATATTAGTCAATACTTTTACCACATTTTGTAGCAATGAACGGAACACAGCAACGCTGAAGAAGCAGGGTGCTACAATACCTTTTACAATTCGGTATTCTTTCTTATTGCAGAACTAATCATTATTAACGTTGCATGTAGCCTGATCTAAATACCAGTGCAAAGGCAGAGATCTGCTATAATTCTATAGGATTTAATGTTGTGCTGCTTTTGAGCAGCAACTTTTTTTAATGAGCTTTCTGAAATCAACCATTTTCATATGGTTACGATGGAACTTTTGAGACAAAAGGCTTAAAAGAAATTACCGACAACAAATCTGTAAATCTGCAAAAGAAATGCAGTATACATTAGCTGAATTAAAGACTATTATCATTTCTCTCGCTAACTGCAATTAGCTATAGCGTTGCAAGAAACTAACTGATCATTAAGTTAAGTGCCTATTTATCTTTCAGTTCTAGCTGGAATGAACATTTATTTTTGAAAACTTTAAATATTTTCTTTTATTTTCAGAACAACGTATTCTGTTTTGTGGGCAACTTTTCTAATTGAAAACTGTTTTTAAGCTTTTTTAAAGAACGAAATTGTAATTGTAAAGTGTTAATGCAGATCAAATGTTTCAGTGCACGGATGTATTTCAAATAGAAGAAAAACACATTTCAGGAAGCATTTTAAACAGTTGATATGATTTTTTAGTCCATTTTGTTAAAACAATCAGAACAATGATTGAGACCAGATAAATAGTAAATACTAACATCCAACATAACATTTTCCATATCAGGAAATATAATGCAGTCTAATACAATAACCTTGGATCCCTCCAAAACAGAAATTCTAAAAATTGTAGGAAATAGTAAAATCTCAGAAGATTTTGACCGATTTATCTCTCAAACTCTGAGAGGTACTGAAAACACACAACATTCAAATTGGGAGATTCATACTTACCGTACATGCCGGTGTACAAGGCGACCCGGCGTATAAGACGACCCCCGTCTTTGGCGCCGAGTCGCATTCCTAGAACGTCGTCTTATACGGCAGAAACTACCAGTATTTCCGGCGTATAAGACGACTCGGCGTATAAGACGACCCCCGACTTCAGCGCCGATTTTAACGCTTGCAGAAGTCGCCTTATACGCCGGCATATACGGTACTGCCTGGGAATGTATGTACAGGTAGTCCTTGACTTACAGCAGTTCATTTTGTGACTGTTCAAAGTTACAATGGCACTGAAAAAAAAGTGACTTATGACTGTTTTTTACATTTACGACCATGGTAGCATCCCTGTGGTCACGTGATCAAAATTCAGATGCTTGCAAACTGGCATGTATTTATGACAGTTGCAGTGTCCCGGGGTCATGTGATCACCTATTGCGACATTTTGACGAGCAAAGTCAATGAGGAAGCCAGATTCGCTTAATCACCATGTCACTAATTTAACAACTGCAGTGATTCATTTAACAACTGTGGCAAGAAAAGATCGTAAAATGGGCCAAAATTCACTTAACAACTGTCTCACTTAGCAACAGAAATTTTGGGCTCACTTGTTGTAAGTTGAGGACTACTTGTATTGCGCTGCTGATCTTAATCCATATTCTTTGTGGGAGTTTGGTGAACAACTCCAAAATGCTTCTGCAACTCAGTGATCTTTCCTGAGCTATCAAGTCATCACTACGGCAAATCCCATCAAGCTTAAAACTGCTTGTAAGTTCACAAACATATATATTAACACATAGTTCAAAATGCTTCTGCACTGAAAATGGATTTCTATGTACTTACTTGGGAGAATTGTTTTGTAGCGATTCTTTCGGACTAAACCTGGAATGTCATATTCCTTTGGATCAATAAAGTTCATTGGGATTTCCTGTTGAAATATACATCATAAAAATTAATAATTTATTAATATCATTAAATTTTAAACAAGAATTATTGGTGGCAAGAAATTTACTCCAAGACATATTACAATCCTAATAGCTTTTTACTTAAAAAGTGAAAATGGATTTTAAAAAAAAAGAATATTGTAATACTTGTGAAAACTTGTTCAATCCAGATTCAAACCCAGTGAATTGGAGAATTTGAGTACTAAAAGAAATGTGATGGGCCTGTGAGATATATTTAAAGCCCTTTTATTTTAGTTTAATAGGAATGGGATTAAAGTATAACATTGTGTTTTTTGTTATTTTTAGATTTATGTTCTATATTTATTCCAGGAAGAAAAGGCAGTTTATAATTTTTATTTTTTCTTTTTCTCTTTACAAAAAACAAAATACAAAGTACATTTTTTTTTCTTAACAATACTATGTCCTATATCTCTTACATTTATTTACACTTATTTACATTACTTCTCATACTTTTTTATTCCTCAATTCTAACCAACTATAATACCTGTCCCATATCTCATGAAATTCTGTAACTTCCTTGTCTTTTATTTCTAGAGTAAGTTTGTACATCTCAGCACATTCTAGTATCTTGTAAATAATCATTACATTTGTTGATATATTGGGGCTCTCCCTTTTCTTTATTAAAATATTCCCGTGCAGCACATTGCACTGAGAGAGAGTGAATTTTTATGGCTAATCTTTTTTATGAAGCTGAATCTAATATTTGTTGTACTAATATTTTGTTCTACTGGCACTTTTTAATAACTTAGTTGATCACCGGATAACCTTATAGGAACTCAAACTACATAATTACTCCTCTGCTAAACAATTAAAAAAAATTTCTTATGCTTCTGGCTTATCAAATAAATCTATGTTAATTTTATGCACTTCATTACTCAAGATAAGACCAAGGGGGAATACAAGTCATTAAAAGCACCACTGTACAAACGATAGTAAAACTAATGAATTTAATTTTAATTACTGTATGGTATTTATAAATGACTGTGTGTGTTTTGATGATGCGGAAGTCCCATCTGGTGATGATACTATACAAATAAGGCTGGAAAGCTCTGTTGCAGAAATGCTTACCAGGAACAAACCTGCAACGTTTCATAAAAACAGGTGCAAGAACTTGTAGATTTGTGTGTGTGTGTGTGCAATGGATAATATCTAAGTTATGTTAGTCAATATAGTGAGATTAAGCATAGGAAATTACATTACCAGGATATGTTCCCCTCATTCAGCCATTTTTTTCCTAGACTTCAAGTCACCTTTCCATTCTTTCAAAACTTACTACTGGTATATGCCCCAACTCTCCAATAAACGAACAAAAATCTGGATCTGATAGATGCAAATGCTGTATGCTAATGTACTATATGGGTTTCTTTTTGTTTTATATTTATGAAATATAGAAAGAATGTTTGCTTTTGCTTCCTTTCAAAGCTGTTCGGCCTTGCCAAGGTCACGTCTCCTAAAACTGTTCCTATTTCCTCCCAATTCAGCCATAGCTGGGATATATTGAAAACCTTCAAAATGCAGACATTGATTCAAACAGCAAGTTAAAAGTGCCTGCTGTTAAAAGGAAGGTTGTTTCCAGAAATCCATGCATGAAATGAGGGGGTGGGGAAGCATCAAGCCATCCTTGAAATATTTCCAAATCTAGATTCAGGGCACCAAAAACATATTCTCCTTTCTTCTAACTAGATTTTTCCCCAGAGCTTAATGAATTTTTTAAAAAAACGCTTTTGTTTTAAATTATTGCAATTGATTTCACTGAATATTATAATTTTCTTCAGATCACTGTGAGCACTGATATGCTTCAGTATGGGCAGTGCTAATAGAAACACTTATTTTGGAAACGGGGGCACCAAAATACTTACAAAAAATTCTGTCTGAAGCGCAAAAGAATCTAAAGCTTTCTCGTGCAGTTCCTCTTCTGAGAGAATGTTTGACGCTGTCTGGAGGTATTCTTGAGTTGACTGTTCCCTGGGAGACATGATATAGCCAAACCCTTGTTCAGTACAGCCAGGAGTACACATGTCCAACGTGAGCGAAACATTTGAACCTCGCCTGGACATACAGAGGTAACCGTTAATGGCTATGAAACAAATCAACATGAATCACTCACTTCCTATTTGTATGATGTTCACCCTGAGCCAAGATGTATCTTCATAATCTTTTCATTCTTCTGGATGTATTGTATTACATTTCCTTTCACATACGGTACATCCAGTCAATAAACTATGGCCAGGTTATCTGGGACCTGTAATCAAATACATCTAGCAATCACAAAAAATTAATCCGATAGTCCTCATTGGGAACAGCAATTCCATCATGGAGAGACATGGTCCTACAGTGAGAAATCACATGACCCCCACTGGCTTACAACAACCAGTTTGGGTTGCAGTTGTTAAGTGATTCACATGCAGTTGTTAAGCACAAGTCATAACTGTGACTTGTGACTTTCTGACACTCCGATTTTGCTTGTTGGAAGCCAGCAGTGAAGGTAGAAAATGGGGATCAGGTGACTCTGGTCAGAATTGTGCACTAGTTACCAAGTACCCAAATTGTGATTATATGACTGTGGGGACACTGCGATGACTGCAACTTCAAGAACTGGTGATATATGTTTCCTTGTTCAGTGCTGTCATAACTTTGAACAGTCAATGAGTTAAGTGATCACTACGCAAGGACTACCTGTTATTATATTATCCTTCTGAGTATAGAATATTGAAATGTGGAATTTGATGCTACTTAAGAGAGAAAAACATTATAGCTAAAACAAATAATTCAATTTAATAAAGGTTAGCCTAACAACTACGTTGGCTAGAAAACATTGGAATGGAGACTCACACCCCTAGAAGACAGGTCAGGAAAAAAACCTATTTATTTATTAGAAGAATAACAGATAATATAATAATTTACATCCCTTATTTCAAAATATTGTCAAGGGCTTTAGATCCACAAATAGAATTACCTTTTCTTCCTTTTCTAAGATATTTTTTTTATTTGCCTTGAAGACCAGCGCTATAGAGACCTAGAAGATAACCCTCCCTGTCTTAAGGCTTTTCTCAGACCATTCATCCCAGCAAGAGAAAAGAGGGATGAATGGAAGATGCACTGCTTTTTTTCTATGCATGGCATTCCCATGGAGATAACTGTTGAGATTTAGAATAGTAGAGGAATGACTATAATAGCTGAGAAAGTTGACAAGAGGATAGAGTTAAATACCCCTCTCAAATGACATATTCTTGCTTTCAAAGTAACCTTTTATTGCCACTGATTATCAAAACAAATCAAAAACTGTGGGAAAAGCATCAGTGGCAAACGAACTCTATGAATAACAAATGGATCATTTTCTTCCAGCAAGTAAAAGTAGATTGACTTTTGTTCAATCGCCAGAAAATTCAACACTTTAACAAGATTAATAGAGTTTGAGAAATCCGTAACAAAGAGTACATTGATAAATATTAATTGGGAATTAATTATTGAGCTGAAGGGGCAGCTCCTTATTTCTGAAAGAAAATAAATTTGGTCCAAATTAAGTTGATTGTTCATAATGGCTAAGCTTCCCCTCCCTGTGATCAGCTGATTGCATTTCTTCACATGCTACCTTACCTTTCCTGCAGCCCTACAGATTTAACTGTAAGAGTTGTTGGATCTGTTTCTGCTTTTATATCCATCACACAGTCGAAAACAGGTGACTCTGGTACAGGATCTAAATCAAGGAAGTCATCATCGTTTTTGTCTTCCGTCCATTCAGAGTAAGTGAACGATGGTTGACGGCTTACAGACTGTCGCCTGTCCTCTTGGAAGGGAAATTGGGGTTCTGGAGGAGCCTTCGCAAGATGCCAAACCTACGAGAAAATAAACTAGACTGCATTTATTGCTCTCTAGAGACAAAGCCTATGGGTTCTGCTGAAGAGAACAGGAAAATGCTATGCAGCGCCTCTGTATGTCACAAGAGAAAGGTCCATTATGGTTTTGCACTCAAGGTGGAAAGCTTTATGCCTAGTAGTTTCCTCAGTCGAATTACCACTGAATTCGGTGAATAATTTCTCCCTCTAATGTGTTATTTGGAAGAATGCATTACCATTTAAAAGGCTTTAAGGTTCTACTATAAATACTTCCTAAATCTTGTAAATGCAGTCCTTCCCAATTTGATGCTAAATGAAGTGTATGCTATTGGGTGCAGTTTTTTTTTTTTTTAACCTTACCCCTGAAACTTCTTTTAGCAAACACAGAATGGGGATGTTTTGCTCATGTGCTCATAATCACATTTAACGCTCAACTCAAGAAAGCAATTACATGACCAAATTAACACTCAGATTTATTGTAAACAAAGACCTTATTTCACTTAGCACAGAGGTCCCCAACCTCGACCACTTTATGTCTTGTGACTTGTGGCTGAGGAATTCTGGGAGTTGAAGTCCACGAGCCATAAAGTGGCCAAGATTGGGAACCCTGACTTAGCATATATTCTATTTCTTATATTGACTCTGGATATAGAGTGGACACACGCTAGAGTCATAAGAAATCATCAGCCATTCGCACAACTTCTCCCTTTTGTACCTTACAAAAAATGGTCTCTACAGTAACTGGACCACTGAAATCAATGAAGAATTATACTGTACTACACCTGCAGTTACTACAAAAATGGCCTAATTTTAAATGCCTTGTAGAAAAATACAGAACATTCTATTTATTGTTCTGCCCTCATTTAGATCTAGATCAGTGTTTCTCAACCTTGACAATTTTAAGGCATGTGGACTTCAACTCCCAGAATTCCACAGCCAGCAATGCTGGCTGTGGAATTCTGGGAGTTGAAGTCCACATGCCTTAAAATTGTAAAGGTTGAGAAACACTGATCTAGATTAAACTATATCAGTAGTCCTGATTTTTTAATTGCTTTTCCTAAATAAAGTTTACCTGCAGGAATATTTTTGGTAGGAAGCAATATTACTCAAAGGGAAATTATTTCTCTGATGTAGTTTTTACTGTTTTTAACAGATAAAACAGTCTTAACTCCATATTAACTCTTGTGATGTTTTTACCATTGTTTATTCAAATGTGAATCTTTTCGGAACATAATCTGACATGGGTGGATTTTTTTTTTTAAAATAAGGAAGCCTTCTTTCCTCTTCCTCTATCTCAAATTAAGAGTAATACAGATAGTCCTCAATTTAGAACCATTCTTTTAGTGATCGTTCGAAATTATAACTGTACTGAAAAAAGTGACTTATGACCATTTTTCACACTTACAACCATTGCAGCATCCCCATGGTCATGGGATCAAAATTTGGATGCTTGACAACTCACTCATATTTATGATGGCTGTGATGTCCCGGGGTCATGTGATCACCTTTTGTGATCTGTTGACAAGCAAAGTCAATGGAGAAGCTAGATTCACTTAACAACCATGTTACTAACTTAGCAACTTAACAACTGCAATGATCCGCAATGTGTTTTCCCCCATTTTACAGCAACAAAGCTCGTAAAATGGAGCAAAACCACTAACAGCTAACAACTATCCTGTTAGCAACAGAAAGGCTCAATTGTGGCTGTAAATCAAGGGCTACTTGTACATAAATAAGCTTTAGACAGCAATATAATATAATCTAGACTAATTAGTCTAGAAGAAGAAGGGGACGACAGAGAATGAGATGGCTGGATGGAGTCACTGAAGCAGTAGGTGTGAACTTAAATGGACTCCAGAAGATGGTAGAGGACAGGAAGACCTAGAGGAACGTTGTCCATGGGGTCGCGATGGGTCGGACACGACTTCGCAATTAACAACAACAACAGACTAATTAGACTAATCAGCTGACCCCAACTCCCCCCGTGTTTCCTGCTCCTCCTTCTATCTTTTAATTCATATTATTGTACTTTCCTAGTTTATTTTTATTGTTTCATTGCTTTGCTACTGTTACGTTTCCGTGTATTAATTTTTCCTATATTGCTGTTTTAAGCCACCCAAGTAGCCCCACGGCAAGATGAGTGGCAAATGATTTTAACAAATAAATCATAATAAATCTGTGCTTGGCTTAACATTTAGCATTCCTGAAACTCAGGTTGTAATTTTGGTCATACATACTTAAGCAAAAATCCCCTTGCACTTGATGGAACATATTTTGTCTAGTTTCAATCAGAAGCTTTCTTGAATTCATTTTATGTCATGGTAAACCTGGCAGGGTGGAGCATGGACAGAGGAGACTGTAAGAAAGGAGGGATCAGCCTAGGAACTGTGTAGCCATTTCTGAAACACTGGCTTCCATAGCAGATGTGATTAGGTTGCAATACATTCTGGCCAATTTATGAAAACACACTGCCTTGCATATTGGGGAACTCTCAAGAAAATCAGAGTAATGGAAGTTTTGTTACTTGAAATATAAGGGAGCTTCACAAATATTGAATACTGAAAATACGAAATAGTAGTGTATGGGGAAATTTTAAACTATAAAAGATATGTTCTAAATATTCAAGATTTGACAAATCTAGGTTCTTTTCTATCAAGTAGGACGACTAAGGAACATTTTAATTGTATAAATTAAGTTGGTCCCAGTTTCTACTTAACACTTAGTAACTTTACAGTCAAGTATTTTCATAACTTGGCTGATCATATGAACTATTGAATGTAAAGACTTCAAGATATTTTGCTAATATTGTTGTACATCTAAAATTATACTATAAGAACCTTTCCCTGTACTTTTTTATTACTTACTGATGTTCTTAATTAAAAATTAAATAGGAAAAAAGTGTGGAACGCTATAGAAAATTCAGTTGGACTAATCCCATTGTTCTTATTCTGTGTTTGCTCTGCAATAGGGAGTATCTCATTGCAGAAGTGGTTTGAACCTTTTACAGTTCACTGTCAATTTAGAAGCTCATCCTTTGCATTTTAATATACATGATTATCCTGCTCTACAGTAGTAGCTTATTATTTGATCAAACAATAAACCTGGTGAATAAGAGCTTTGCAAAGAGCAAATGAACTGTACAGCAAAGCTAATCTTACTACCCACATCAGTCCTCTTATTGAGTTAACTAATTACCCCCTTTAGTAAATGATTTTAAAAAAAACAAACACTTCTTTTTGCAAAAGTAACAGAGGGCACCCTACAATTGTCTAATTCCCAGAATCTATCAGAGTGGGAAAGTATACATACATTGCTAGGGGTTATTTAAGCTTATTTTTCACCATATGTACCAGTAGAACAGTGTAAGGAAACTCAGAAATTATTAATTTATTCAGCAAACTCGTCAACTGAAATTAAATGCTTCCAAGATGTCATCTTACCAATGTTGCTATGAGTAGCAAGCCAAGGAAGAACAGAGACAGCAGGAGGTAAGACACTGTGATGCCTTCATCCCTGATCAGATTCTAAGGAAGAATATAAGCCTATAGTTATTTTAGGGTAGTGAAAGACCCAGAGAGGCATGCAAGAATATGCAGGAATTTGTTCTGAAGGTGGCTCTGAAATTATGTAAATCATTTAAATTTTTTTGACCCAACATTTAACAATTCAAACTTGAAAATAACTAATTTTTCTCACTCATTAAAATAAAACCTTTTTGGCAGTTCATCAAACTACAGCATGTGCTCTCCTGGATAATTAGGGGATACTTAAGTCATTTATGACATTATGGACTGATTCAGAAAAACAATGTTATGGAAAAAGTGAAATTATGAGTTTCTGAAATATGATCAAAAAATGAAGAAATCAAGGAAAGGATAAATGTCAAAACTTGCTACTTTCACAGGTGTGGTAAGCACGCCTTTCTTGACCCTGAAATAGATAATGAAAGGTTCACTCTATAGAGAAAAGGTCCTGAGATGAGACAATGGCTAAGGCTTAACCTCTGAAGAAGGTACAATTTGCAACTTTAAAAGGAGCTGTAGTTTGCCACTCTTTGGAGGTCTTCTTCAAACCCAGACACCCTTCATAATTATTGTCCAAGCTATAACCTACTCTTGGTCACTGAACAATTCTGGAGTATGCTGGAAAAAGATTATCTAAATTCCTTGGAATCCAGATCCATACTTAGGCATAGGGCAAAGATAGCATTGATCACTCTTGTGAATTAATTTTTGACATTAATTGCATCTCTGTTCAGCACAAGTCATTTGTCTTTGTTACCATTCCTCCTTGACTTCTGAAAGCAACTTGAGAATAGACCTCTGTTGAGTGAGTGAAGAATTTGTCTCACGTTGAGTTCTATTCTTAAAAAAGGTGAAGCAGACCAAGAAACAAATGCCACATAGGCTTAAAATTATTTTTATTTAAATGGGCTATAGTAACAAAATCTACTTGTTGCCATGATCTTCCTCTCTTGCCAAGACCATCCTCTTTATTCTCTACAGAATCACTTCCATCATCATTGCTACTCCTAAAATTACCCAGAAATAGACTTCCAGTTTCCCATCACAGCGGCCGCAGATGCTGGAAGGCGAGCTCTGTCTTCCGTGTTTGGTTTCACTCCGCTGGGGGACCCTGGAAAGAGTTGAGAGTCGCCCTATAGGGGCGACAAGCAAGGACAGGATCTCCACTTGATCGCAGGAGGGCGGTAGCCATTCTGCTCAATCCGGGGCAGCCCTCCAAACTGGCGGATGAAAGACCAGCCATAGAAATATGGCTCATCACTAGGTTGCAGACAGCCGAAGTCAAACTTACTACCAGGCACTTCTAAAGCAGCGCGGATGAGACTGGGTGAGATCTGAACCTCTCTTCAATCCCAAGTATTTTCTTTTCCTGTAAAAGCTGCCCAAAGCATCTTCCTCCCTGTGAGAGGGAAGGGAACTTCTATCCCACCTTCTAAGAATAGCAGCGACTGACTATCCAGGGGAGTTAAAACACTGAAAGAACAACCTTAATCTAACTGGATTTATATGCTTCTAAAATTTGGGAACCAAAAGATATCTTTACAGAAGAAATAAAGAAATAAAATTGGAAAAAGGATTATAAAAATTTTGGACTTAAAAAACCTTAAAAGGCATTGGTGACATCTTGAGGCCAAGTTTGATATTACAAATTGTTATTGTCTAAAGGAGACTTGGCTTGAAGCCCAGACTATAAAGACTTTTTCAACCTTGACAAATACCAACTGTGAAAAGCTCAGCTGTGTCCTATACCCAGTTATAAAATTATTTTCATTCTCTGACTTTAAAGCCCTCAACTTAACACACCAGCAAGAGAATATGGATGAAGACCAGGAACAGATTCTTTTTATGTTGAAAGCAATACATGAAACCATTCTTTCAGCTTGTGATGAAATAAGATGCTACAGAAAAGAACAAGATGTCAGCCTAGATATACAAACCCAAATTTTGACCACAATTAAAGAATCAACTACACAGAAGATAACAGAAAAAGTGGAACAATTAAATACTATGATAGAGGATTCAACTGACCAACAAATATAGTCAATGGAAAATCCAGAAAAGGGACTGACAACATTGAAAATGGAAAAGACTTTCTATATAAATCAGAAGAAATTTGAGGAGCAAGAAGAACAGACCGAAGGGAAGACAAACATATCAGGACAACTATAGGGATTTGGAATAATAGAGAGACGATTCGTTAGCCCTTCCCAAAAAATGGCGACTGGATGGTCTTTCTTATTTCAAAGAATATATATAACAACAGAGGGAAATCTATTTGATGACTTAAAAGCACTGACATGGAAGGCGAGATAGCAAAGGAAGAAAGTTAGAATAAGGCTGAAGAAAATTAGGGTTTTGATTTATTAGGATTTTATATTACTAATTAAAATAGAATATACTCAAATAGACAACATGTGTATTTTGAATACTAGATTTTGTTATGAATTGAGATAAAAACTTTGGTCACTTAAAACTTGGAAGTATAAATATTAAAAGTTAAATTTGAATATTGATGGGAAATTAAAAATTGGGGAAAACAAATAATCAATAGGATATTGATTGTATATAAAGACTGAATGTAAAAGTAATTAAGATATGTATAAGCTAAAAATTTATTGATAAATGTAATAAGCATGTTTTTACTTAGTTGATATAATAAGAACTGTATTAGCTTAAATATGAGACAGTAGATATTAAGGGAAAAAGAGAGGAAGTATTTGATGTTGAAATAAGGGAAATTTTGGTCATTAAATTTGGAAATTAGTTGAAAATAAGGATGTTATATTGTATTATTAACTAGATGATGCAAGATGGTGGGAAATAGAATATACTTAAATAGATGATGTGTATCTTGAATATTAAACTTTGTTATGAATTGAGACAAAGGAAACTTTGGTTACCTAAAACTTGGAAATTATAAATATCAAATGTTAAATTTAAATATTGATGGGAAAGTAAAAATTGGGAAAAACTAATAACAGGACATTGACTGTCTATAAAGATTGAATGTAAAAACAACTAAGATTACCCAGAAACAGAGCAGTAAAGAACTACTAGACTAGTGATGGTGAACCTTTTAGAGACCGAGTGCTCAAACTGCAACCCAAAACCCACTTATGCATCATCAGGTGCCGGGTGGGTGTAGCCCATTGGGTGGGTATGGCATTGGGTGGGCGTGGCTGCAGTGGTAGCAGCAGACTGGGTGGGACTAAAAAGTTCAATCAGTCAATTCCAACTCTGCAAGATCTTTTTTTTCCCACGAGAAGTTGAAATTGACTGATTGATTGAACCTTTTTTTTTTTTGTACACAGCGGTGGAGGCCTAAAGTGAAAAGGTTTTATAAAACCCAATTGAAGGCCTAGGACTTGGGTGACAGCGCACGTGCCCACAGAGAGGGCTCTGAATGCTGCCTCTGGCACCCGTGGCATAGGTTTGCCACCACTGTACTAGACCATGTGGTAGGGGCAAAGCTCTGACATTTTAGTGGCTTCTCCACTTCTCATTCCTGGCCACTGTCTTGTAAGTCTTCTGTATGGTTTGGTCCTACTGCTGCAGTAGGAGCAGCAGCAGTAGGAAACAAATATCTGCATGTCTCTCCTCTTATTCTTCTCCCATTCATCCATCATTTGCCACAGCCCAGGAGGGGGCTTACCACCTGAGCTCTCTCACTCACCCTATCTATGTGACCCCTGCCTGAAAGATTCGTTTCGAGGGAGCAGAGAGCTCTATTTACATTCCTCTTAGCAACTAAAGCTCCATACTTCTAGGGAGAAGCGGGTAAAAGACAAATCGTATTTGTTCCAGTTTAGGTCCTAAAGGCACAATAAGAAGTAATGGATGGAAACTAATCAAGGAGAGAATCAACCTAGAATGAAGGAGAAATTTCCTGGCCATGAGAAAAAATAATCAGTAGAACGACTTGCCTCCAGAAGTTGTGGGTGCTCCAACACTGGAGGTCTTTAAGAAGAAATTAGACAACTATTTGTTTGAAATGGTAGAAGGTTTCCTGCTTGAGCAGAGGGTTGGACTAGAAAACTTCCAAGGTCCCTCCCAACTCTATTATAAGTCTATTGCTAATGTTCTTTTTGCAACACTGTCTACAAAGAAAATGGGTCCTGCAACTACAGTGGCAAAAAATGTACAATTAGAGTTTGGAGAAAGGAAATGATTATGATAGGACTGCCAATCTGTATGGTGGCATAAGGCCAATAAAAGAGAAGAAATGAGTCATAGGCAAGAGCAATGAATAAAGAAAAGGGACTCAGATTAATAAGGATCTAGCAATAGCTCAGAGCACTACAATCTATTAAATCTTTACAACACATCACAGAAAATGCAATCCAATTATACTTTATATTATCATTGTGATACAGTTTTCAGATAGTTTTCCTGAACTGACATAACTCAGATATGAATAAAGCACAAGGAGTAAAACAATTTTTACCCAAGGACTAAAACTACTGCATTTATAACTTATATACAGATCTATGAAATCAGGACGTGCATTGGGATTTTTTAAAGAAGTTCAGGAAATTATCATAAGTTACATTCAGTCATGACTGATGAAATTCCTTTTTCACTCTGGTACCCCCTTAACAGACCCAGATCTGCGCAGAAGGATATTTTGAAATGTATCTGGAAAGCACACAGGATACAGTGAGGAAGGTGGGGTAGGAACAAAAGGGAAGTACTATTTGCAAATAGAAATTCAGTCATGTGATGTTGAATGTAGCTTAAGAGCTTCTGATTCCAAACATCCTTTTGAGAAAAGGGGAATAAATGACGCAAATGTTCATTCAAAGCAAATATCCTTGCCTATCTTTTATAAACATTGTGGTGCACTTAGCAGGAAATATTATGCAATTTCCATTTGTTCAATGAGGTCTGTACACTGCTAATGTCAAGTTCAGAACTGCTCCTTTATTCATCATTTAGCTAGAGAAGCTATTCATAATGTATAACAAACACTACTTTATGTATTACATCCATTATTAATATTTCATCCAAGAAGATATTAGCACTACCAAGCAGATCATTAATACCCCACATTGAAATATACTGAAATCACCAAACATACCGTGTTAGAATTTGACTCCAACTGTTGTGATGGATGAAACTGGTTGGACAAGACAGCCAAAATATCATGAATTGCTGGGATGGTCTCACATCCACCACACCAAAACATAAAGAAGAAAACCTGTGTTTTAAACAGATAACGAATAGTGAGGTTACTGCACTTTTTTAATGTTAAATAGCAAATCCAAGATTTCAATTAATAATCTTTTATTTATAACCATGACTATTTTTTAAAGCACAGAGGCTTTTTGCAGCTGCAAAATTAACTTGAATAAAAAGACTGAGTTACCTGATGTAACACGGCACATCTTTTGATTTAATTTCAGCTATATCAGCATTTATGACGTGGGAAATCTGCCCCTAAAATGTATGAATCTAAAAAAAACAAAAGCAATGTTTTCCTTTTCTTTTGTCCGAAAGCAATGTCCATCCCAAATAAGATGGAATCCTTACCAATAACAGTGAGAGGATAAAGAGATACAGATTTCCGTCTGTTGTCATCCCATTCCACCAGGTCACCCAGCGATGGTATGGAGACACTTCAACACTTTTCAGAAGTGGTTCTGTCTTGCTTTGTCCTTCTGGCTGGCCATCTGTTCCATTCAGTGGTTCCATTTCTGCTGGCTTGGAAATACCTTCAGAAATAAAAATGATACAATCAGAAGATAAGTACCTATGTATCTCCCACGTTCCTACAGAAACAACACAGAATACACAATCAATTCTGAAGGTAAAATTACTACATGCCAAAGTAGTAATCACGATTCTTAAACACACTAGTAGGATGCCATGGAAGGCTTAGCTACCTTCCTTAGAAAAAAGAAGACTGGAAACAGTACTGCACTTTTTTTTTTCTCAAGCAATAAAACTGGGGTTTCCCCTTGTTTCCCTTAATCACTTGGACTGATTTAAAACATATGCATTCAGTCTTTGATTTTTCTGATTTGATACACTGTAAAGATGAAAGGATTAATTATTTAACAAATTAAGGAATTGGTTTTAATTCCTTAAACCTTTTATAAAGATTATTTAAGGGCATCATTTCAAAATGCTCATGAAGAAAGTTATCTGAAAGTATTTCACAGTCTCCACAGTATTCACTTCAAAGCAGTTATGTTTTTTATGTAGCCTCATCAAACTAATGCCTACTGGGAAACTGAACATACCACACGTATATGGAGCTTTGATACCATTGTGAAAATGAAGCATTTCTGAGTCATAATCTAATAATAGTCCCCAACACTAATGCCAATTTCTAAGAGCAAAACAGCTACACTGCTTCACTTTGATTTATTTTAGAACATGCCTTCTTTGGCTATTTTGAACTGCTGGAAGAAGACTTGGCAATGAGGAAGAATGAAGCGAGTCTTCAACACAAACCATGTCTCCTGACTGCTGTCTCAGCTATGTGGTAGAACTGTTTTCAGGCAAATCCAAGCTATAAATACATATGTGTTATGTATGTTTAATTGGAATTTCAATTTGGGATTCAGCCACAACTCTTGTAGTGAAATGAAGCTTGATAAGATTTTATACTCCACCAGATTCACTTCTGAGCAAGCTCACAAAAGGTTTGACTGTAAGTCTTGGAATGAAACCCAGCCACTACTTCTTCTATAAATGCACCAACAAATCCAAGAACAAACATCGTTCTAAAGCCGTGCATTTATTTCAGAATAAAGAACAACAGTTAGTTTCTACTTAAAGATCAAAGACACATAATTCACAATGGCATTAGTATACTTCCCCCCCCCTCCAAAATCCATTATTAAAATATGTGTGTGTTACACATAGAAATGGATTGTGACTATCACAAAGGGAATCTGCTTGTTAGAAATTATCAACCTGAAATTAATATTGGCTAGAAATGCAAATACAGATTTTCTCTTCTCAGATGAATCCATTTTCATTTTAATATGCTGAACGTTCTGCCTCAGTTCTCAGCCCTCTTCTCCTACCCATTCCCTCCCACAGATGGCCCCTTGCTCTGTCTGAGGGAACTGAAGAGAAGCCATGTGCTAAAACGCTGCAGGAGAAGGCTTGATTTTAAACAGTCTCCAGTGAGTCACTATGTCTTTCCACACATTAATTTCCACATTGCGCCCACTCAGTCCAGCTGTCATTTCATATGGAATAAGAGATGGGGCAAGTAAAACAACATTCTCCATTATTTAACAGAGGATGGCTTTTATGACATAGCGACATCTTAGCCAAGAGGATAGGTAGAAGAAGAATGATTATAGCTTTGGTGCCTGGTTATTATACTAGTATTATACTAGTCTTTCCCGACCTCCAGACACATTGGAAGTACAGCTGTGTGGGACAATTCCTGTAATTATCAATCCAAATGACCAATTCTGGGGGCTGCCCATGCATCTGGCTGAGGTAGGCTCCTTTGCATACATAGGTAGACTTTTCCAAGCAGTGACTAAGGAGATAGATGAAGTATTACCAACTCTGACAGCCTTGCGGCATTCTAGCTTAGCAAACTATGAATGTACAGAATATGCTATCAACTCCCCACCTTTTTCTACCACTTTCTTAATTCACATAAAGAAGAAAAAAGGGGAAAAAACTTTCTTCTGATTGCCTTCTATGGAATTAAAAGGGAAAGAATTTCTTCTATAGAAGATCATGTGATCACATTCCCAGTTAAGATAAATGAAAAAACAAGACCTTTCCTCTACAAATAATACAATATTATAGAAAGAAGCTTGCTGTCAAGATGTCTTCCTCCCAGCAGCAGATTGGCATGGAGAAATACAAGTACAGGTAGTCCTTGATCTATGACCACGACTGAGCCCAAAACGTATGCTGATAAATGAGAAATTTGTTAAGTAAGTTTTGCCCCATTTTATGACTTTTCTTGCCACATTGGTTAATTGAATCACTGCAGTTGTTAAATTAGTAACGTGGTTGTTAAGTGAATCTGGCTTCCCCCTTGACTTTGCTTGTCAGAAGGTTGCAAAAGGTGATCACATGACCTTGGGACACTGCAACCGTCGTAAATGTGAGTCAAATGTCATGCATCTGAATATAAATCACATGACCATGGGCATGCTGAAAAGGTTGTGTGAAAAATGGTAATAAGTCATTTTTTCCAGTGCCGTTGTAACTTCAAAGGGTCACTAAATGAACTGTTGTAAGTTGAGGACTACCTGCAGGATAATGTTTCACTCTGAAGGACACTTAAACCATACTTGTATAGTTAAATATATCAGAAAACATGTAGCTTCAATTTTACAAAGGAATCTGGGACATAATTAATTTGGAGCCAGAGACTTCAAGTGACATGTTGTCATAGACTGGAGCATTTTGTACTTAAAATGTTTCCTAACCATGTCTTTATTAATAGTAAACAGCATGTAAAAGAAACAGCTGTGAACATCTGATGTTGAATCGTCAGGCAGAGCCAAAATAAAAGCATAAAACTTAAGTAGTGCTCTCCATTTAGCTTACAGATTTTTTTTTTAATTCTTCACAACAATTCAGTAAAGTAGACTAAATGAAAAATACAGTGAACTATCAATCATAATGACTATCTGCTGGCATTGTACACGTCTATAATTACTAAACAAAAATTTTAACTTGTCTTCATTTTAAACACAATCCAGGAGAAAAATTTTAAATTTGAGTGTAACTCATATATCAACAGCAGACAAAAGTTATAGCAAACCAAAAGAAAAAACCTCTCTATAACTTTTCCAATAAGCAAAGACACCAAGCAAAGTTGACCACTTTCTCTCTTATTATTTGAAATTGCTTTAGAAGTTTTAGCGACACAAATACTTGAAGAGACATAAATACTTAGGATTAAAGTGCGGGGAGAAGAATAAAAGTTGAAATGCTATGCAGATGATATAGTACTAATGTGCCATTATTTAATTACAGAGAATTATAAGAAAGTTCATGAAAATAAACATAGACTTTGGTGAATTCTCCAGATATAAAACCAGTGAAGAGAAAACAAAGTTAATAATGAGACATTTAATCCCAAAAGAAGAAGACTTTATGAAAAAGAATCTGGATATGAGATAAGAAAAAAAAATATTTGGATCTCTGTTTGACAGGAACTAATAAAGTCATATAGTATTTCAGAACAATTATAATAAATTAGGAAAATAAATTTTAAAAGAATCTTGGAAAACTTAAAACTTTCTTGGGTGGGATTTATCACAACAGTAAAAACAAACTAACAAAGTGGATAAAATCCAAAATAGAACATCAATCATAGAAGAAGCCAGCTTAGCCTATGGACTTCATTGGTCTTTATGCTGAAAGGGAACAAAAGAAGAAAACAATTTGAAAAGAAGTTTGATTAAAAAATATATGGAATATTTTAAAATCAAAAAGAAGTCCAGCAAGTTTTCCATTACCTTCATCTTCAAATGTCATTTACTTTAAGAATAACTATTGTTAAGAAAGATTTAATCATACAGGCCAATATCAAGATTCAGGAAACATAGGAGGAACTATTCAATGAAGGTAGGAATTTACTTGATGTATTTACAAATTGCTAGAAGACTAAAAAGTGATCTCAAGAATGAAGGAGGTATTTTGAAAAAAATCATAGAATTTGTAACTCATACAAAACTAAGATCACCTATTAGGAAAAATAAACGAATTGTTATTGAAATATGACACAAAAAAGATAGAACAAATAAAAAAATATGACAATGAAGTTAATGGTAATGTAGTTGCAATAATAAGAACCATGGAAAAAATTAATAAAATTTATCCCAAGTTATAATTTAAGGGAAAATTGGTAAAAACATTTTCAGATGATACAGTATATAAATCCATCAATAATCATCAAGTTAGACAAATCAAAGAAAAATAAATATTGGAAATGCCATAACAGAGAATGAACTTTTTTCCTATGTGGTAGTTGTGTAAAAGAATTCAAAAGTACTGGGGAAAAAGACATCAGCATATTCAGAAAATCCTAAAAGTATTTTAACTAAAAATACGAAGATTCTTGTTATGTAAAATATCACAATTTACTAAGATAAATGCTGACAGCTACAAAAACCAATCTGATATAACACTGGGGGGGGGGGAAGGAACTTGGTTGATTATATCAGATTGGGACACCAATATTGGAGAATATGCAGCAATGACAAAATTACCAGTATATATTCATAATAGAAGCTCAACCAATTTAATCAAAAATGGATCCTGTATACACAGTATCACATATTATATAGCAGGGCAAATTTAGGCAATTGGAATATATTTTTGAAGGAAAACATGATGAGATCAGTCAAAACTAATAGGACTTAAATAGATTTTAGAAAATTTTTTTCATTTTTAATGGAAAATATATTTAGTTTGTGTTCAGCATAAACAGAAGGAAAGGGGAAAATGTGCTTCTGGAAAGTTTTTCATAATATTTTTATAAATATCTTATGTATGCTTAGTAATTGTTCCCTTTGTGTTATTATCCAGTGTAGACCTTGTTTTCCTTTGTATTTCATTGTTCTAAGAACAAAAATATCTTCCTTTTTTTAAAAAAAATGAGTCTATTTTCTCAGCGAAGTTCATAGCCAGGTAGACTACCCATTCCAACTTATGATGCATCATGTTATGTGGATCTAGCCAACTATATCTTACCCACAAACCATTGTGAAGTAAGTTGCAGCCTTCTGCAATGTGTGAACCCGATCAACATGTCCATGGGGTGAGTGAAACAGGTATACAATATAAAATTGTTTTAGAGATAGAAACTAGAGTCTTAGAATTGGTATTAACAAACTCCCTGATTCAAATATTGATGTCTACCAACATAAGCCTCCGTTAGTAGAAGGGATGGCTCTTAGAACAATGAGTGTGTAGACACCAAAGTCATTATATATCTCTAATATGCAAAGTTTAATTTTGTCCAGCCACTATTTGGTATCCAGCCACAACAAAGCTGCTGCTACAACATACTGGGAGGCAAGTTATCATGATATATTACCATCCTCACCACAGAACACTAGTTTCTCATGTCCCAGGAATATGAAAGCAATCGAAAGAGTTTAAAAGATCCTGCAATCCAGTCTCTACTTACTCTGCCTTATTGTCTCTAGAGCACGGGTGTCAAATTCGCCGAGTCACGTGACATGTCGTGACGTATCATGACTTTTTTCGCATTGCCAGAGCTGGGTGGGCGCAGCCTCCGCATTATGACACCTCTGCTCTAGAGGAATTTGCTAAAAAAATTATATTATTAAAGATTGCAATTAAAAAGATAAAAAACTAATGCAAACTAAAAAGATATAAAAAATTTAAATGAGAAGATAAAAACTACAGAAAATATAATGAAAAATAGAAAATACAGATAATACAGAAAAGAAAAAAGAGAAATGCATAAAGAAATAAATTTCCCCTTCATCACAACAAGCACAAATAATTTCAGTAATTTATCACTCTCTCTGAAATATGACAAAATATCTCTTTTTCCCATACCTCAATTCAGGAATTTGCTTTTTAATGAAGCCATCACCCACACTCTGACAGAGGCAGAAGTTGAAAAAATAATTTCTGTCAACAATGCACACCTACGCTTTTCTAATAAATGGACTAGGCTGTGCTTAGTTGTGTTAAGCCTCACACTCTTCTTTCAGAATGGCTCAGTGCCAAATATAGTCACAATTAGCATCAAATGAATATGAAAGCATGCTCTTTGTGCTGATATGCCTAAATCTTACATTGCTCTGATAAGTTGTTCTGAGTTTGCTGCAACAGTGGTTTGCATGCTGAATGTAATGAGGAATGCGACCCATGGCTTAATAGCAAGAAGGTGGTGTACCATGTGGCAAAGCACCTACTCATGAGTTTTCAAATCTCTGATTGTTCTCCTTACAAGGTTTCTACTTCAGGTAAGCAAGGGCTCTAGCATTGTCAGGAACACAACAGTTTTTAATAAAGTCTTCATGAACAACAGTAAGCCAAAACTTGAAGGTCACATTGTATATGTTTGTTGCAAAAACAACAGTGTGTAAAAGAGAAGAACAGGGGAATCATTTATTTTAATTGCTTCTTCTTTCTATAGCAGAGGAATATTTCTTTTCCTTTAAAAAGAAAAATGGGTGGGGGGATTCTATTTTAAAACGAAAACAATTCTGATCTTTGAAAAAACTTACGTTAAGCAGCAATAAAGTATAGCAAACATTTAAAAGGCTGCTTTCATTCATATTAGCAATTTTATTATATACTGCATTCCTCTGCATGCACTATATATGTATTATTAGAATGTTACATTTATTTTTCTTTTGAAATCTCACTGGAGGACTCCTTAGTAAGAATTCCAATAGAAGAGAATAAATTGGGGTCAAACTGTAATAATAAGAATTTAATAGTAAGAATTTAACAAAAAAAACCCTTCCATTGCCCGAGTAAAATAAATCACACTTGAATTGCACATGCTTAATTGTATTTGCAAACTAGAACAGTGCAAATTATAACTGAAGTTGTGAAATAATTTGCACAACTGAAAATGTAATCAACTTTAGAAAAAAGGTACATCCACACCATGCAATTTTTGTAACCTTTATAACTATAGATTTGTGAGTGTTTTGGCACTTTGTATCACACGCCAAATTAAGTATGCCCCACTTCCTTGAATACTAAATGGTTAGCAATGGCAGCACTGCAGGGCTTAGTTTTCTCATGAAATCATACTGGTGTCTTCAAAACATTCTGCACATTAGACAACACTTTCCTGTGTGGTGCTATTCAGCTGTAAGGGAGTTCCGCATCATATTCTCAACAGTTGGGTAAGTTATTAGCTAGGAGCTAGGAGAATAGCAGCTGCAGTCGAACACTTCTCAAATACAATAAATGCGGTGCCAAAAAATACAATAATTTATGACAATTAAAACCAACAAACTCATAACAGCTTATAAAGTAGGTTTTTTTTAATACCGTATTTCCCCTTTACATATATTTATTATACTCTTCAAGCTCATTCTGTTGGTTCCTGTAAAGGAAGGAATGGCAGAATCTGGGAGCAAAGTTAAGAGGGATCAGCCAGCAGTAGCATCCCTACATAGCCACAAGCAGACGAAGTCCAACTTCGCTTGAATTCCATTGACCCTTAACTCCTAGCAACTGCTAACCATTAGTTGAGAAGATTCCTGTGCATAGCATGAGTAGCAATAAGTCAGCTTTAATAATAATAATAATAGTAGTAGTAGTAGTAGTAGTAGTAGTAGTAGTAGTAGTAGTAGTAAAGTTGGAAGGGACCTTGGAGGTCATCTAGTCCAACCCCCTGCTCAGGCAGGAAACCCTACACCATTTCGGACAAATGGCTGTCCAGTCTCTTCTTAAAAACTTCCAGTGTTGGAGCATTTACTGCTTCTGGAGGCAGGCTGTTCCACTGATTAATTGTTCTCACTGTCAGGAAGTTTCTCCTTAGTTCTAGGTTGCTTCTCTCCTTGATTAGTTTCCACCCGTTGCTTCTTGTCCTGCCTTCAGGTGCTTTGGAAAATAGCTTGATTCCTCTTCTTTATGGCAGCCCCTGAGATATTGGAATACTGCTATCATGTCCCCCCTTGTCCTTCTCTTCGTTAAACTAGACATACCCAATTCTAGCAACCGTTCCTTATATGTTTTAGCCTCCAGTCCCCTAATCATCTTTGTTGCTCTTCTCTGTACTCTTTATTACACCTCCATGTGTGAACTTAATCTTTTGCACCTGACATTTCCAAAGTTTTTCTGTGACCTTAGCCTCAACCATTCCTATTCTATTTTCTTTCAAAACATCTGTTGCATATTAATTCTACATTGAGAATTACTGGGTAGGTGATTCATGTAGCCCCAAGCCATAATGAGATGAGTTTTACATCATACTAATTCAAAAACAAAGTATCTAGATTCTTATCATGTGTGAAAAGGGTTATTGTATTCTTTTTGATAGAAACAATCTACAGATCTCATGTTTCTTGCATTTGTAGAAAGACTATGAATGCAATGTTGGTAACTTGAACTTCCATTATTTCAAGAATCATCATCAAGAATCATCATGTGCTGGAGGCCTTCAATGCAATTCTGTGCAATGGTGCAAGTCACAAATTTTAAAAAAAATATCACATTCAATGATTTTACCCTACAATCTAGTGCGAGATCATCAACACCTCGCAAGTTCATAACCAAATTTCAGATTTTATTTAAAAAATATCAATCTCTCAGTTGATTGGCAATGCAAGAGATTTGGGGCTTTCATTTTTTTCAGTATTTGGAAAGGCAGTTGGCCACTGACATCCTGGCACTCATGGATGACTTTTGCTAATACAGATTTTGGAGATTCTGTATTTGCTTGCATGTCATAATAGTCAAGTCAATAATATCTGAGAATGAGGATGATTTGATTTCCGAAAAATTCAGATCCAAATTAAAATTTCTCCATATTATTTAAGAATAGTGGCAACCCACTTTCTGACTCAAACTCTCTTATGCTTTTCTAAGATTATCTATTTCTCTTCTTTATTCTCCAGAACTTTCCTTAGCCACCTCCCTTGAAATGTGTTCAGGATGCTGAATATGGGCTATTTCTGCACCACTGAAGTCTCTTACAATTGCTAGGTTAAACTACTGAGGCCATGGCCTAAACTTTCACTACTCTAAAAACAAGATAGAGTACATTGGCATGGGGGGGAAAGGGGCATGACAGGTATATTATGACATTATGCAACTATTGCAAAGTACATAATCTGCATATATATCTCATCATGATGCATGAGATATCATCAAGGGTTATACAGTGTAATGTGGTAAGACAGTTACTACAAATGTCACTTTTTTCCTCATATCAGTTTCCATGATATTATAACTCATAATGTCATCTTGCTTCAGGTACCTCCCATAAATATTACCAGCAAATCTTGCTTTAATATACAGAAAGAAAGAAAAAGATACAAAAAGGGAAAAGAAAAACAAACTGAAAGAAAAAAAATAACAGGACGGAAATACAGAATTTTAAATACAGCATTAAATCTTGATCATGAGGAATTATACTGATCAGTTTTTCTACTGCATCTATAAAAAGTCACTTCAAAAGCAGAGAATCAACACATAAAACCTGGAGCAAAAGATTATTTTCTATACCTCATATTCAATAAACCTACAGTTCTTCATATGGTGATGAATTCCAAAGTATTGATATAGAATTGAAAATCATATTTAGATCTTAATGTCATATTCCGATTCCTAAAATCATATTAACAAACTTAAGAATATTAAGCCAAATAGTGGGATATTTTTACTTTATCATTTTTACTTTTCCATATTGATGAAATTCAGAGTAAAGCTTTTCAAAATATTCTCTTAGGTGTCTAATAAATGAGGAAAAACAATCATTTCAAGTAATCTCATTTTAAGACAATAAAAATATACTTAATGCCTTTAACTGTTGATTTATTAATATTGGCTATGCCAACACTTACTTTGTTTCTTTATTTATTTATTGCAACTTCAACCTTCAACCATACTCTTTAATTGACTATTAAAAAAAAAATTCTGACAATTGAGAACATCAAAAGCACATTTAAATGCTGACAGTATATAATTGTATATGCTCTTATGGCATCTGGATAAAACTTGGTTAGCTAATTTTAATTAATTAGGAGGAAGAATCATGCAACCAGCCTATATGATTCCGATATACAAGATAATAAATATAGTTTAGTTTCCTCAGTTTGGAACCATTCTTATGTATATTTAAACACTGATGATATGTACAATCTCTCTCTCTCTCCCTCTCTCTCTCTCTTCCTCCCTCCCTCCCTCCCTCTTTCTCTCCCCTCCATGTACCGTGCGCATCAAAAAGTAAAAGTACCCATCCTTTATGGAATTTTTGCTGACACTTGAACAGAGATTGCAATTTTTGGATTTGTGAATGGATGAGGTGGGGTATATTTAGGAGAAAAAGTAAACCATATATGTAATTTCATAGTGGGTATGGAAAAATTAATTTGCCTTTATTTGTTGCAAGAAAGATCAAGAGCTGCTTCATTAACTATTCTTCTTTTCTATTTTTCCTTTATCTTCTTTTTTTTTGCACTTTGAATTTCTTTTCTTTCTGTTCTTTTCTTTTTTTAATGATTTAATAAAAAGCATGTTTTTTTTTAAAAAAAAGTAAAGGTAGTCATATCAGATATGAAAAAAATCCAAAATATATATTCAGGCAATAGTATTTTATTATAAATTACACTAATGTAAAGTCACTAAATAGAGTCACAGAGCAGTCCAACACTTAACCTTCACTCAGTGATCACCCACAATCAGCTGAAAAGTGGGCAGAGAAAATCAATGGCACTAGTAATTGGAGTTAACCTAAAGTAATTTGGAAGTTTTCTACTTGAGAAAGCAGAAAAACATGGCTGCTTTCTACAGCCTACACTTTCATTATTTCATTATTTCTTCCACACATGTCCTCCTGTTATTTATACAAAATCTACATCATTCCATGTATAAAGGTCTGACAAGAAGTTTTATTCGGTTATTCAAATGTTCTTGTATCTCAAGAACATTTGTTGTTCTATTAGCTCAAGGGACAATGAATCAGTCAATGCAGCCTTCTGTTCAACAGTGACACTAGAATATATACTTCTCTCTTCAAACAAATGATTACGTGTAGGAGTTCCTCATTAATAATGAATACAATCCCAAAGAAGGATAGGTAAGGAGCATTACAGAAGACAAGTTTCTGATTTATTCTTTATTTCTATATGTGTGGTGATAATCAGCTGCTTAAGATGCATCTCTAATTTGTTTTATTTAATCTCAGCGTGAACATTGTCTAGCTGCATATTAGTCATTATATTCTATATTCAAACACTTGCTAGATGTCAGATGGCCACAGTTCATCAGGCACACAAGATCCAAGAGCTGCAGATCCATGAAAAAGGAAATAATTCACCAGAATTATGATAAAGAACATTTAAATCTATATTAGAACAGAGAAAGATATTCTATTTGATCTATGTATCAAATTATTTTACAAATCAATATATGGTATCACAGAAAGTTAATTAATACAGAGAACAACAACTGTTTTTCCATGTACCTTAGCATCTCTTATGTTCAGAACTGAATTTGTAAAATAATAATAATATAAACAGTCACCACCACAATGGAAGATCAGGCTGGAAAATTAGACCAGCATGCTAAGATGAGATGCAAGCAAGCTAGAACAGAAACTGAAAGAAAAGAAACTGAAGAGCAAGAAGATCAAAGAACACCTGATCAAGAAATACCACTTACAAACAAGTAAGATTAAGGAAGCATTGGAAATAATAAAACAATAAATAACAGTTATACCAAGAAGATTAGATATGAAACTCAAACTGCACACTATAGGCAGAATCTCCAATTTCAGTCAAATCAGAAACATTTCTACCAATCCATCAGCGGAGAAACTGCAATGAACTAGTCAACACCTGACAAAGAAGAAACAGTGCAGTTCAGGGCACACAAAGAAATATAATAAAACTGCAGCTTGGATAAAGGAAGTGGGTAAGAATAAAGAAAAGGGTAAAATAAAAGAACTTGTAATAACAGCAGCAATGATGGAGAAAAGGGCAAAGACGACCCAAAATTAATCAGCACCAGGTGAAGATTAACTGCATGGTTTTTGGCTGAAACATCTGATTGATGTATACCTACTCGTTGACAAGCTGTTTAACAACATATTGTAGGGTGGTGAAATTGAAGATTGATTAACCTCTGGCAAAACTTACAAAGCAAGGCAAATCATTACATGGCCGGTACATAAAAAAAAAAACTAGGTAAATCCAATTATCTGCTTACCAACCACTGTTAATTGATGTGATAGCTGAAGCAATCCAACAGCATCTATCTACTTCAAAGCAAACTCTTTCCACCTGAGCAGAAAGGAAACAGCCCAGATAACAGAAGAACAAAAAGATCAGCTCTTAATAAACAAGATGATTTTGCAAAACTGCAAGAGAAGGAAAACCAACCTGAACATAGTTTGGATTGATTACAAAAAGGCACTCCCTGCCACATGATTGAATAAGGACAGGACTCAGTAGAAACATCAGAAGCTTTGCGCAAAGATCAATGGCAGAATTCAAGACACAGTTGCTTGTCAAGTCTGATAAACTGAGAGAAGTTAATATTTCTTGAAAGAGAAGACTCTTTCAAGTATCTTTCAAGAATCTTTCACACTCAGCACTAACATTTGTCATTGCACTGAGTCCTCTGTCAACAATACTGAACAAGTCAGGTCATGACTATCAAACTTCAAAAACAACTGACAGGCTATCACACCTTCTTTACACAGACAATCTGATACCATATGGAAAAACACCTTCTGAAATAGAATTGCTACTCAACACTGTCCATATATACAACCAAGATATTGCAAATGGAATTTGGACTGGACAAATGTGCCACCCTCATTATCAACAGGGGAAAAACAGGGAAAACTGAAGGAATCAAAATGCCCTATGGAGATAACATCAAGAGTCTGGATGAAGACAATGGCTACAAATACCTAGGCCTTCTTCAATTGACAACATTACCCATACTTGAGTCAAGAAGAAGGTTAGAAATGAATACATCATGAGAGTGAAGATATTAAAGTCCAAACTCAGTGGAAGAAACACTACCAAGACAATTAACACCTGGGCAATTCCAGACATTAGATATACAGCTGGAATAGTGAACTGGACTCAAGCAGAACTAAAAGCCATGGATAGAAAAATAATGGCAATGAATCAGGCCCTTCATCCACTCAAGGATGGTGACAGACTCCACTTATCAAGAAAAATAGCTGGGTGTGGAATGTTGCAAGTACACCAGACAGCTGAAGAAAAAAAAGGGGCATTGGAAGAATATCTGAAGTAAAAAAAGATGCACTGAACTAGTATACCATGTAGGCTTTTTGAGTACTGAAGAGACCAAGCTGGCCTACAAGAAAGTTCAATGAAGAATAGGAAAGAGACATGGCAAAGTATTCCATGGCCTATACATAAAAAATTAGCTTGCAAAGCAGGTAATAACAAGACCTGCCAATGGCTAATAGCAAGAAAGTTGAAGAAAGGGGAGCTAATTCTAGCTGCATAAGACCAACCATTAATAACAAATGCATTCAAAGCCAAAACTGGATGCTAAAACCTTCATTTTCCAGCATTATAAGTAATCAGAAGGAGGATGTTTGGAAAACTGAATCCTAATTCTATTATTTCAAAAAGTATAGGAATTGTAGCATGAAGAAAACATAGAAGAAAAATGTTCATCGTTGTTAAAAGCATTACATTTACTTGCCCAAATGCAACTCATGATAAAACCAAAGGTGTCAAGGCCTAGATTTTTTTCATGCTGAAATCAATTGTTCTCTTCTACAATATTAAAATTCTGGATAGGGCACTATAGGGGACATATGCAGGATTTTAAAATGACCAGCTGCCCCGTGAAACAGAAGCACAATGAAGAACTGTCACCTTCCCTTGCTGTTACTATGACAACTGGAGCTGGGGCACTGTCTTTTTTGAAGGTGAAATTGTTATCTGGACTTCCCTTTCATGGTGTGAATGAAATAGAAAATAGGCCTTATTTCAAATCCACAACAAACACTCATATTCCAGAAGTTCTACTAAGCTATTTCAGGTCAGTTATGGTTTGATTGTTCCAGGTTCCAGATGAAATAAATCCACACAAGGTGAGTCCAGCAAGGGTGATATGTATTGCCTTCTCTCTTCTAGCTTCCACCCACCAGTTTTCAGCATGGCATATCCCCCAGCACATCCAGTTTCAATCTTATCAGTGTTTTTCCTTCCCTCTCTCTCCTTAGTTGTTCCTATTATGGTCCCACCACAGCAGTGTTTCTCAACTGTGGCCACTTTAAGAGTGGTGGCAGGCTGGAGGATTCTGGGAGTTGAAGTCCACCTTTCTTAAAGTGGCTAAGGTTGAAAAACATCGCAATACAGTACATATCTCACCAAGCCACCTTTTCCAAATTGTCCCAGCATTGTCCCTTCTTCTCACATACAGTGCTAACAATCAATTTAAAAATTATTTAGATTGTATTCACACTTTCTGCAATACGTTTTTAGCAATGTACCAATTAAATATTAGCTTCTTAAAGTGCATTTCTTAAAACTAAACAATAATTAGATTTTAAAGGCAATTATTCCAATTATCCTTAAAGGCATAACATAAAGATCTCCAGGTGATTGACACAAAACATGACAAAATCTCATGTCACAAGCACAGAAAGAAAACTCTGTGGGTGTGGTACTAATATTTTGATGTTCCCCTGGCTTCACATCTATATGAAGAATAGCATCCCTTACATTCCTGAAGCCCTGCTTATTGGACTTGCTAAAAACTGTTGTTAAAATTCATGTATTGTAAACTAGAGATGAGGACTAAGCCATTATTAATTCAAACTCAGGCTCAGTGTTCTGTGCAGATTTGATGACAATTTAATTTCCAATTACTGATCCAGTGTTGCATTTTAAGCAAGAGCAAGCAAGCTGTTTTGTGAAATTTCAACTTAAAAGAGCAGTTGAAGATGATAGTGTATGAATGGATTGCAGTTATTTGTTGGACATATAGATTTTCTAGATATACCCTATCTAGAGAGGAAGAATTCTAGCTTCTGCTTGCATTTTGAAACTGTCTAGTTACTCATTTATTAAAGAATTTACATTATAGATCAAAAGGCCCAAACCCAATCTTACTTTTCAGTTATAATTAAGGTTATATGCTTAATTCTGGGCCAAGAGCTGCTCATAAGCTAAGGTAACAATATACACCATAAATCATTTTTTATTAAAATATGTATCATGTTTGAAGAGAAACCAAAGTATTTGCAGTGTGACCAATTTAACAAAGTCAGACAGATTTCTTTGATATTATTCTAAACACAAATGAAATCAACTATTTGATGAATATTGTTCCAAACACTGCTTCAATCACTCCTATTACTGTTCTTACAGTAATCACAGGTTTCTTCCTATTTCATTTAGCAAATGCAAAGACAACCTCTTATTTAGGATCTTCGAGTAAATCAATTATTTAATCAATGCTGCGGTAACACAACTAGGGTCCTTACTTAGGTATATATGGTTCTCAAAATGTACAAATAATCCTAATCCTTTAGAATTGTTTTGTTTTAAGCCTTTCTCCTTTCATGTGTATGTAGGTATGTGCACGCATGTGTATGTGTGCTTGTGTAAGTTAAAGAGATAAAGCCTTTAATACTGATAAGTTGCTGTCCATGGTACTGATATTTTGTTTCACTGCTAGATCAAGCTCAAAGGTGTGGAAAAGGATAAAGAACTCATAAGCTCATGAGCTATATAAGTTCTATATATGCTGGCATATTTTGGGTCCACTTTTAATAAATGTCTTGTCAGAACATTAAAGCAGAGAGAACATAAATGTTTTTAGTTTCTTCTAAACATGTTGTTTAGTTAAATCCTTCTAAGTAAGTTATCTTCAAAAGCTCAATAGTGCACAGGAGCTTTAAATTGAGCTGAAGTTACTAGCTGAAGACTGACGTGAGCGAGTACTCACAAAAGGTTGACAAAATAATGAGTGTTCTGAAATATCCATTCCTATTATATTAAGGATATTTATGAGTTGTTCAGGGTCTTTCTTTAAGTAAAACAGAAATTGTGTTATTTTTCAGAACAGTGACAATGTACTCACCATCTGACAAGCAGCTCAAATTTTCAGTCACATGATTAATTCTCCCAGTATTTCCTTCGGTCTTCTCCTGACAGAAATGGTATTTTCTAAAACAGTACCTTGTATTTTAAAATGGTAGATTTCTTTTTAAAAACACATCTTTGCAAAGAAAAAAATGAAGAGATTTATTTATTATTTATTGCAACGTTTATTTAGTAGAAATAGTTATTCGTTTAACATAGTCAAAATAATAGCAGAAGGAGAGGAGAGATTTGTCCCTTCTTGTGGAAGCCCTCAACTATAGTGAGAAATTCTTTTAAAACAATACAGCCAAATGTCCAGTTACCAAAAAAAGCCATTTATTTGGGAAAGGGAAAATAAAAAAGAATAAGGGAGGATAGCAGTTATGAACCTAGGATTTTAAATAAACCAGTTAATATCAGCCTAATTTATATGCTAGATTTTTGTAACATATGCAAAAAGCATCTTGGTTCCTGTTTGAATGTTATTATCTAGCTCAGAGGTAGGCAACCTTGGCTCTTTTATGACTCGTGGACTTCAACTCCCAGAATTCCTGAGCCAGGAATTCTGGGAGTTGAAGTCCATGAGTCATAAAAGAGCCAAGGTTGCCTACCCCTGAGCTAGCTTCTTGGTTTTTTTTCTCCTCTCTAAAAGCAAAAGTCTCACAAACATCCTGAGACAAAACAACTTTTTTGTTTATCCATTCAAGTAATACATATATATAATTTCAGAAGTTAGGAGTGTAGTCTTCTAGGCTTAACCAATCTTTTCCTCACAGTGCAGAAGCTGACCACTTCTAACCATACAAGAACTTAAATTACATATGGTTACCGCTTATTCAAATTTCTCTAAGCTATATCAAAATACAAGTGTTTGAACACAATTCTTTGAAAAGCTGAATTGTTGCATAAATGCTACCCTAAATTCCTGAAAAGCCATTGAACAGTTCTGATAATACTGAGCTACAGTAGCTAATTAGAGCAACTTTCTATATTTATATATGTGCCAACCCTGTGGATAAACAAGATCTATTGAAAAATTGCTGGAACTGATATCATATGACCTAACAGGGAATAAATCTCTTTATAAATTCCATTTCCAGCAACGAGCTTCCAAATATAATAATTCTTTCCTTTTTACATGTATGCCTTGCTATACTAGGTTTCAATTATTTCAATATATAACCTAAAAGCCAAATATTTAACACTGTAATATCCAATTTAGGGAAATGTTTGTTTTTAGACATTTATGGAGAATGAAGGCTAGAATTTCATGTTCTAAAATAGAGTTAATATTGAGAAACGTATCTAATTCTGTTACAGTAATGGGCAATAAAAGCATATGAGTCATTAGTCCAACACCTTGGCACCTTGGTTTTTGCTTGTGTGGGAAACTCAACCATTCAATTTCAGATTTCCACAGTCTTTAAAGAATGCAATCCAATGTGCAAAGATTTTTGAATATCTATTTATTACTAGTGATTGACTGCCTCTACAACATAGCAAGCAAGAATATTCTATTATTAAAAAATATATTTGCAATAATTATTTCAAAATGTTGGAGACAATTATTTGACCCAATAATTAACAATAAAACCGAAGTAAGTATCTTTGACTTGGCTCCATGTTACAGCAGATCAGCCTTCTATTGCATATATTTAAACAATTTGCTTCTTTTCCTCAAACATATAGCAAATACTATCAACTTACTTAGCAGTCAGTAATCCCATGCCATTCTAAGAACCACAGTTCTAGGACTTCCACAGCTGAATCAGTAATTATCGACTTCTCCTAAACCTAAAGCATGAAAGAAAGAAAAAAGGGGGGAGAAAGTATTTTTCAATGGATACGAATGAGAAATATATTACAAAATTAAACACAGCCTTATACTTAACTAAATTAATGCTTCTGTGCAATTATGAGGGAAGAATGTGAAAACAACAAAAGGGACTAAAGCAAAAGAACAGAGCATGTGCAAAATCGAGAGCTCATTTCTAGAAGAAGAATCAGAAGATTACAACCCAGCAATCTCCTAATTGATAGCATTATATATGCAATCAGATATATTTGAACCAATGTCTCCATCATGAAGCTCTGATGTGCTTTGATTACAAAACTAAGCTTCTTGAAAACTGATCTCAGTGGATAGCAGAGGTTGGCAATATTTTCTGGATGAAAGCTGAATTTCCTTGAGACGAATCTGCAGAGGGGCATGTGTTAAGGGTGAACAGAATTAAAGCAAATTGTGGGGAAGAAAAGTCAAATTTCAGCCACTGATTTTCTCTCTAGCATCAGTTTCTCTCTAGCATAGGGGTTCTCAACCTTGGCAACTTTAAGACTCGTGGACTTCAACTCCCAGAATTCCTCAGCCAGCAAAGCTTAGCATCAGTTGGTTCTGCCCTAGCATCAGTTGGTTCCCAACATAGCCTGTTCCTGATGCACACTCAGACAGAAACTACTGACTTGCACTCTATGTACTGTACAAGTTTCTGAGGGTAGGCCAAAAGCAATATTAAATTAGACTTAAGTCTATATGTGGCCCAAAGACCACAAGCCAGTCTTTCCTTGTTCTGATGCAGTAGCCGCAACCTGAAAACCAGTGTGCACTTGCCTCTCTTTTTCACTGTTGCTGAGCCAACAGTCCCTATTTAAACACAAGCATCATATTAATGCGGTTCTTTCTGTTTTTCATGCAGTTACAGATAAATATCATTTTAAAAAAACATGAAGTCTTTAATTCTATAGAGAAAGAGCTAGCATTTCCAAGGAATACCTGGGACAAGAAGTCACAAAATTAGATATTTTTAAACATGAGTCATACAATTAATAGAATATACTTCCTTGAAATTATCAATTATTACAGATTTTGCATTATAGGATTTTGCATTTGCATTACAGGATTTTGCTAATATATAATATAATAATTAAATAAGAGTTAAGAATCAGTATGTAAGAATCAAATAAAAACAGGAAGATATTTACTATGTCCTCCCAGTTACCCTGCTTTTAATATAAATAACAATATCATTTTTAAACAACTGATTTATCAGAATAAAATAATATAGATATCACCTCATCCAACCAACTTTACTGTTTTCAGAGAAATCATCTGAACTGGAATTCTAACTGAAGTTGACTCAGTTGCAAGTATCGGTTTACACACTGACCTGAAATTATAGTCAATACTACATCATTTTACATCATACCTTCAAATATCTTCTTTTAAAAAAAAAAATATTTAGCCTACATGTAGACTTCTAGAATTATTTGGATGACTGTTATTAGAAGTAAATTGAAAAGCCACCAGACGTGGTTCATACCTGGATGTGATATCATTTAGGGCAGTTGGCTAGACAGAGAACTTGAAAAAACATTCCCAAAGTAGTCAGTGTCATGTTGTTGCCAAGAAAACTGTATCTATGAAGTCACCAGGAGCCAAGCTTGACTTAAAAGAGGCTTTGTAATGAGAACTTATGTAGTATTTGGTGGAACTTTGATCTTAATATTGTTTCCTACAAAGGGAGCCCACTACAGATTGTTCTACCTAAATAAGATTGGAATCATCATAAGAAAATTTCCTCTCATCCAGACCAAAATTAAATCTCTTGTTTTGCAAAAAAAATAAATTAAAAATCTTGTCCCCATCAAGCTACCTTTTCTTATCAATATAAATTATCATGGCTAAGGATAATATGATAGATTACTTCACATTTCCTTTGGTCCTTACTTAGCATGGCTCTGATTATCAATTTGTGAAGATGGATGCTTTGTGTTAGCCTTATAAATGGGGAACTTTGTGGTTAAACAAACAGTTGATATACATATGTTCATGCAGGAGGTGGGGGAAACTATTTGAAGTAGGCTAGGTAATATATTTAACTAAGTTCTAATCAACCTGTATGATTTCAACCACCTAGAAAACAGACTTAATTCCAAAGATATGATTCATACCTCAAGATGGTTTGCTATTTAATAGGAATGTTTTTACCACATAAGTCGTGACTGTTCCACGCAGAGGGCCAATTAGACAAGCAAGGCTGAGTAGTCTCAGTGCATGGTTGACATAATGAAGCCAAGAGGAAAGGTTTAGATTCACGAGGCATTGGATATCTTCTGGGATAAGCCAGGTCTTTACAAAAGAATGGGTAGCGCCTGAAACAGGGTGTACCAAACTGCTGGTACATAATGTGAAGAGTGGCAGAGCAGATTTTAAATTGATTTGGGGGAGAAAGATGACAGAATGCAAGGAATCTTAGAGAAAGAGGATATTTTTTTTGTAACTGTTCAAAGAAAAATACATAATTCTAGGAATTGAGCATAGAGAAAGCCACAAGGACAGATACATTTCCCAGGAAATCCAAGGAGACTATATATATGAAAATATTAGAAGCTTCCAGGCCAAATGAAAGAGTTGGAATGCTTTTTGTTAAGACACAGCAAGCGTTAGAAATCCACAGAACAAATGAAATATTCTGCCTGGAACAGCCTGTTGAAGAATCAAGCACTAGATTAAAATTTTTAGTAGCACCTAAAATCTTGCCCAAAACCTAAAAGTAACTACACTAGTTAAGAACACTGGTTTAAATGTAATAACCTTCAACATACTTGTAAGGATATGTTCAAAATTTCCAACATGATTACACTTGATTTCAGAATAAATTTCTAAAAATGATAATGTAAAATTGATATGTAATACTGAACTTCTTGATTTTAGTAGAAAATAAAGCTGAAAATGGTAGAACACCATAGATATTTTTTTTAAGACTGGACATTAAAGCAGAGAATAGTAAAATTTTGTGGCAAGAGAATGTAAAATGAAAAATTAATCAGATTTCCAAAAAAAGAGATGAGAAAAGCACAATTACAAATAATTCCAAAGAGGAAAAATAGAGAGCAGCAAAAGCTAATGTGATTACAGTGTAAAAAAGGCTTAGAGCTCTGAAAGCAAAAAAACAAAAAAGAACCCCTATAGGAGTCAGAAAGAGGGAGAGGTTACCAGGAAGAGTACATAAAGGTAGTATGGAACTGTACAAACAGTATCAAGAAAAAAGCTATGGAGAGATACAGAAAGAAAGAAAATACCTGGGCATTAGAAGAAAAGACCAAAAGGGAAATGGTAGTAAATCGCCATATACCAGTGATGGCGAACCTTTTAGAGACCAAGTGCCCAAAAACTGGCTCCATCCCCATTCTACCCCTTGCCCCGCTCCTGCTCCACCCCATTCCATCCCCTGCCCCGCCTGCCCGAAGGGCCACTCACTACCTCCAGGGCCCGCCGCAGATCGCCAGGCAGCCCAGAAGCGCCATGGCAGCCACACCCTCTGCCCGCGCCCTGCAGCATCAACTGTGCATGATGGGGCGTGACAGCAGTCTTGTCTATGCTGCCTGGCTGCCATGTCCTTGGCTGCGCTGCTTCGCATTGGCCACACTCAGGGGTGACTCTCCTCCAGGAGGCTGCTGGTGAGGAGGGGGTCACAGGGGAGGCGAGGCTGGGGCAACGGCATGTGTGCCCACAGAGAGGGCTCCAAGTGCCATGTGCCAGAGGTTCGCCACCACTGCCATATACCTATTCTCTCTCATTTCAAAGTGTAGGGCAAGGGTCTTCAAACTTGGCTCTTTTATGACTTATGGACTTCAACTCCCAGAATTCCTCAGCCAGGCAAGTTTGAAGATCCCTGGTGTAGGGGATGGATCAATAGATTTGTTTCAGAAAGGCAGATTCTGGTCAGATGCTAGTTTTTGGTTTTTTTAAAAAAAAACAATACTGAGGGAGCTTTAAAAGAAGGAAGATAGATATCTCATCAAATCCTCTCTGTTAACTTGGGCTAGAATCAGTCCTCACTAGTCTCTGCCAAGGATTCTGAAACACACTCGACAGTAAAACTACCCAGTCTGCCACAACAGTAGTGAAGTCAAACTGAGTATCAAAAGGTGGGGAAATGCTGAATATGGAAGAGCACCTCGTGAATAAAAAGTGTTGCACCTGAGAATAGCTCAATGCACTCTTATCAGAAGATTTGCAGTCGCATTAGGCTTAAAGAGGACAAGTTATGTTAGACTAGAGAATAATAGCTAGAGCTACAGCTTTAGTATAATGTTCTCTGGGAGCAATTAATGGCTGAAAGGAAATATATGGGCCATACTGTCCTACATGCCTCTTAACTACCGTATACCAGCTCTTTCTTGCCTGGTTCCAACTGCTTTCTTGCTTTTGACTTCTGAATTAATTTATTGACTATGCTGCTGTGTCTCCCTTTGACTTGTGAGCAAATCTTTTGCAATTTGATTCCAGACTGTTCACTTTTGTTCTTGTTTCTCTCCTTACGTGGAAGATAATACGTAGCTTGAAAATCCTTACACTGCTTTTACAGGTAGCCCTAGTGACCACAATTTGGACTGCAACTTGGCTGATAAGCAAAGCAGTCACTGAGTGAAGCCGCAAGATCTTACTTACTATCTTTTTTTCCTTTGCTTTTACTGATCTGCGAAAGTCACAAATGCAAGGATTGTTTGCATAGTTACTTTTTCAACATCCTTGTAACTATAAACAATTGCTAAATGAGACAGTCAGTGAATGAGGATTACCTTATTTTTAAATCTGCTCATTTAATTATTTTGTTGTTTGCCTATAGATGCCATACTATCCAACTGTAAATCAGCAAATAAACCGTTTGTATTCTCATGCTACATTACAGGAGAGAAGAACTCACATTTTCAAATCTCATAGAGACTGGGCCACCACTGGATTGATCATACCTGATTACGTTTACATAAGCAGTATAAGCCGTTTGAACAAGAGACCACAGGATATAGGTAGTCATCAACTTATTGCCACAATTGAGCCCACAATTTCTGTTGCTAAGCAAGGTATTTGTTAAGTGAGTTTTGCCCCATATTACAACCTTTCTTGCCACAGTTGTTAAGTGAAACACTCCTGTTGTTAAGTTACTAACACGACTGTTAAGTGAATCTGGCTTCTCCATTGACTTTGCTTGTCAGGTTACAAAATGTGATCACTGCAACCGTCATAAATATGAGTCAGTTGCTAAGCTTTTGAATTTTGATCATGTGACCATGGGGATGCTGCAATAGTTGTAGGTGTGAAAAGCAATCATAAGTCACTGTTTTCAGTGCTACTGCAACATCGATAGGTCACTAAATAAACTGTTGCAAGTTGAGGACGACCTGTACATTCTTGGACTTTCCTTAAGGAATTTATAATGAGCAAAATGTGATAAATAGTGGCAAGTTTGTGTTTTATGTTTCATGTTCAGTAAGTTCATAAGATCAGGAACAATCCTCTTGTTATTCATCTGATATAGTGTGTTTTCAAAAGATGAATGGCAATTGTGAACTCAGCATAAGCTACTTTTTCCCTTTAGAGAGATGAAGTGAAAAAGAAAAATCTTAACCTGTTGAATTTTTACCAGTCAGGCAAGCCATTATACATTCCTGGATGCAAACTGCCATACAGCTAATAATTCTGAACTTTTTAGCCATCTGGGAGTAGATTCAGATAATTCTGATTTCCTAGAGAGAAATCTTGATGTTTTTCAGACGATAAATCATATAACATTTTACATATCAGCTAGACATTTTGGTTTGTCTAGGGAGCATCTAGAATTTCTGCGAATAAATTAGTTTCTGCCTGTTGTGTCTGTAAATGTTAATTGTAATTTGGAGAAGTTGAAACCATTCCATTCTTGCAACATTGGATAACCACCATTTTCAGAAAGGGTTAGTATTAACAAGAGTAACTCCAGTAAGTGATGAATCCTGGAGTATCTCTGAACAGTCAACCAGTCAAGGCTGAATCCCCTTTGTGCAGACTGAGAAATAACAATGCCTCTGGCTTGTCTAACTCCAAATTCTTTTATTTGCCCTTATCCAGTTTATTATCTCACACCCACAGAATCAAAGCTGTTAGAGGCTATTTAAGTTCTAGTTCAATGCATTGCTTAGTGTGGGAACCCCAATTAATGTATCTTCAAATATGATCATTAAGTCTCTTTTCTGAACTTATTCAAAGAAAGGGAACCCAATAATGCTCTGGTTAATTAGTTACATTGTCAAACTGTTCTTATTGTAATACTTAATTTTAAAAAAATTTTTTTAAAGATATCTGAAAAATTGGTAGTGTATGAATAAAATATCTTCTAATATAGTAAACCTTCTCGAAAAAAAAACACTGATGTCAAATTCAGCAGATAAGCTGAAGATACAACATTTTTTAAGTAATGACAACTTCCAATTCCAAATGCTAACTCTCCTTAATATATTAACTTACTGGTCTTTTTCACATCTATTAAAATTAATTAAATTTAGGATTATTAGAATAGGGTTGTGAAAATCAGGGTGACCACTAGATGGCAAGAAGAGAACAACTGCTGCCATCTAATGGTTTTCCAAATTTTTCACCCAAGTCTGGTAATCCTAGATTAATTAAATTGGTTCCAAAAATATTACTGGGGTGTATCTGTATGTTGCAAAACAAACAAAAAATACTTGGAAGGGAATTCGTGGAAAGGGAGACAAATCAATGAACAGAGAAAAGGCCTAATGATTAATTAGATAGTGATTAAATAGTCAATAAAATAAGTTCATCATTAGTTCAATTCAGGTAGCTAAGACTATATAGAAAATAATGTCACATAAACATAGATTGGGACACAAAGCAATTTAAGATACTTTCTCTGCTGCCAACATTTCTCCAGAATACATTTTAGAGATGTTAAATCTGGCTAATGCCCAATAAATATAAAGAAACTACAATAGTGTCTACATGCACAATCTGAAATATTAGCTGCTTAATATCTGAGGAATATACACCTAACATCACCAGGCTGTTACTGGCTTGATTCAAGACCAGTTAGGCCACAGGTCGGCAACCTGCGGCTCCGGAGCCGCATGCGGCTCTTTGAGCCTTCCCCTGCGGCTCCCAGCCTCCTCTGCCTTTGCAGAGAGAGACAGAGAAGAGAGAGGAATTGCGCTTCCCTGCTTCTCTCTCTCTCTCTCTCTCTCTCTGTGTGTGTGTGTGTGTGTTTGTGTTTTTGTGTGTGTGTGTGTGTGTGTGTGTATGTAAAAGAGAGTGGACTCACAGTGTTTTCTGAGGAGCTGAAAAGCTTACTGGGCGGAGCTCCTCCCTTTGCTGCGTCTCTGCAGGAAGCAGGAAGGGCAGGAGAGAGCTAGCTAGCCCAGCTAGGCTGACTCAGGAATTCTGGGAGTTGAAGTCCGTGAGTCATAAAAGAGACGAGGTTGTCTATCCCTTATCTTGTTGGACAACAGCTTGAAGCTTGTCAGGTGAGCAGCAGATAGGAGAGGGGGGGAGAAAGAGAGAGAGAGGGAGAGAGAGAGAGAGAGGAAAGAGAGAGAGCGGGGGAAGAGGAGTGGCAGGCAGACCAAGGGCAGAGAGAGGGAGGGAGGGAGAGAGACAGAGAGACCCTTTTGACATCTAAAATGAAGATAACATTGCATATATCCTTTTTTTACCTGTGTGTGTATGTGTGTGTGTGTATATATATATATATATATATACATACATACATATACATATATATACACACACACACACACACACACAAACACACACACACAAACACACACACACCTATAATAAAGGTAAAAAATATATGCAGTGTTATCTTCATTTTAGATATCAAAATGGTTTTGCGGCTCCCAGTGTTTTGTTTTTGGTGGGAAACGGGTCCAAGTGGCTCTTTAAGTGTTTTGGGTTGCCTATCCCTGAGTTAGGCTGTATAAAAATAATTGACTTTTAATTCAGTCACTGAATTCTAAGAATATATCCTTCTCCCCAACTATATTCTATTTGGCCACTCGGTGCTATTTATGGTTCCCATGAAAATGAACAAAAGATCTATAGCCTCTCTACCACTGACTTTTTAAAAAGGGTAGTTTATAACAAGTACCATATCATATATCATTTGGAGGCTAGAGCTGAACAAGGTAACAAATGTATTTGAAAATATGGTAAGCTTTCTGAGGTCAAGTAAATATAATATAAGCATTTCTTTAAAAAAAAAAAAAGAATCAATCCTTCTAACTGAGGCATGTTCTCCACTGTTTAGAACTCCAGGGAATATAAAGTACAGGTATTTACATCTATGAATGAAGATTTCCTATTGCCTAGGACCTCCCTTATGTTAAGAAGAATGATTGCTCATGCTTGCACCATTTATGCAAAATCTGTAGAGGTTACAAGAAATCAACAGGAATTCTAAAAGGCTAAGTAAGTATATGATTTTAGCAATTCGGCTTCAGGTCTATCAAGTAGAATTCTGATTCTACTGTTACATAAATGCAGATATTTATTCTGTTATATTGGTATCAATTCATCTTTCAGCAACTTTCCTCCCTTGGCCCTGCTTTTCTTCTTCCTACAGATTAGTGCTAAAGTATCAATGTGCACATGTTCTAGTTTGCCAACATCTGATAGAATCCCAACTTTTCCTGAGTGACATTGTGAACATATTTACTAGAAGACATGACAAATGTACTATATTTATGTCTACCAAAGAATCAACATGCAAAAAGTGAAATTCTCTCATTGAATTAGTAACCTGTGATTCAAGTTTGGAAAATACTTATAACTTCCAATACTAAACATCAAAGTCAAGCTTCACCAGTACTTTGGGAATAAATGAAACTGTTTAGGATGCTTCCTTTTGTCAACATCTGGTAAGTGCCCCACCAATCACTGGAAACATAACCTCGGCAATATTCATTCTTATGTTAAGATAAGGTCATTTTCATGAACTTTTGCTAAGGGATGTCTGTTTAATTTTATTCTTGCTTACTAAAATACTAATGTAACAAGATGAAAAAAATTCAACTTTTCTAAGCACCTTAGAGAAGCACCTTTGTAGGGTTGATTGATCCTCTGTGGGAATTCCCTAAGCATGGTTGTAGGGTTTACAATTCCCCAATTATGAACTTACCATTATTAAATGTTATACAACATATTATCACTACTATCACAGCAGGTGGCAGCACCTCACTAGCTAATCACTAGAAAGTAAATCAGAATCAACACTACCATGCTTAGGTTGGAGCCCATCAGAAAATGCTAGGATTTTTTTTAAAAAAACTAGAAGGCTGCAACTTCCATATGGAAAACACTATAATACCCACCTTAACCTTACATATATAGGCTTTTGAGGTAAAATTTAGTCTTAATATCTTCTCCATCCTCTGCGTTAAGATTCTGAAGCTGTTGAACTTAAAAGATGCTTGCTAGGATTCATAAAATATCTTCCACAGAGTGCTAATACACAAATGGTTTGTCTGGATTTGGGTCAGCGTGTTGTGTGAACCCCACCACTGTGTTTTTTTTTATTACAGATGAAACATAGAATAAAGCAGCTTTTCCAATAAGTTATGATATAAAGAAACAAATAAATAAATAAAATATCCCTATGCCACTGCATATTTGAGAAGCACACCTATGAACGTTTAATTCACATATCTGAAAAGTGAATGTGATGAATGTATCTATCCTCTAGATAATTCATCTGAGAACTGGAATTGATTTCACTTTTTAAAAAAAAGGTAAATTTGGGTCTACTGATGTGTGGAACAGCATTTGGATATTCAAGGTAAGTATCGTTTCAAAACTAAATCCAGTAAATGGAAGTAGCAAGGCAAGGTACAATCCAGAGGATCAAGAGCACTCAGTCAAGATAATAAAGGCCTGATTCATTTTGCTAAGTGGGCTAGAAAAGCAAAGGAAGGTTACTTAATATAACATGCTTTACTGGGTCATGAGTAAAGCCATCGTATCATGATACAGTGACCCAGAAACCTAACTCAGAGGGGGTTAGCTTGACCTAAAACCACACCAGAGCTGTTTGGAGAGAAATCAATCCACTATTGTGATGGAACTATCCCTTTCCCAGAAAGCAATGCTAAAATAAGAGTGCTAAAATAAGGCTAAAATAAAATAAGGAGGTATAAAATGGTATAAATTCCAATCAGGCCTCTACAATAGTAAAATTAACAACAGACAAAAAAGTCTGAACATGGCAGTACCTGGAAACAGCAGAATAGAAAAAAAAAACTGGAGAACATAACAAAGTACAAAGACCTGCCAAGTAAAAATAGAATGACTCTGGCAAAAGAAAGCAAAGGTAATACCAATTGTAATAAATGCCTTGAGTGCAATGCCAGAACAACTGGAGCACCTCTTGAAGATCATCAGCATTGACAAATTCGTTGTCAGTCAATTGCAAAAGAGAGCTTTACTCAAAACAGCTTGCATCCTGTGATGATACAGCTAACACCATCAAACATCAACATCTGCCTATCCCAGGCCCTTGGGAAGGAATTGATAGATGGATAAAAATGCCAAATGCAGTCTGAATTTCTGGTTGACTGTGCAATAAACCATTAAAAAAAAAAAACCTGGGAGGAAGGCACTAGAAAAGGGGTAACTTCCAAAGCATCCTTTGCAGCAGTTCGTTAGACAAAGAAAACAACTGCCCCCTCCCCAGTGGATCATCAGGACTTAATGAACAGCAGACTACGGTGTATTAAACAGGAGAGAAAAAAAACTGGTAATTATTTCATGCAAACACAGTCAATGTATCACTATATTCAGAGACTGCATAAAGCTATGTGGTTCACTTGGCTTTATCTTCTTGTTTGAATCTAGCTGCTGTAAAGTCATACTTTATGGGTAATGCTATCTAAATATTCATCAGATCATGTCTTAGTCAACACAGCTATCCATGAGTTAATTTCAATGGAAAACCAGTTTGGTGTAGTGATTAACGCATTAGGCTAGAAACCATGAGACCATGAGTTCTAGTCCTACCATAGGCATGAAGTCAACTGGGTGACCTTGGGCTAATCATTTTTTCTCTCAGCTCTAGGAAGGAGGCAATGGCAAACCACTTCTGAAAAACCTTGCCAACAAAACTGCAGGGACTTGTCCAGGCAGTCTCCGAGAACTGGACACAAATGAACAGGAGAAAAAAATAGCAATGGGCCAAAATGGGGGAAAATAAATAGAAGTGGAAAAAAAATGGTATCACATTATGCTTGAATCCTGATTGGGAGAAAAGAAGCTTGGATCACTTTTATATTGGCAATTCCAAATCTTGATGGTATATATGATGTAATTTTTGATCTCGCATAAAGACGGATCCATTCTAACTACTGTCTTAATTCTGCAGTAGCCATACCGAAAATGCAAGCTTTTACACTAAAATGCAAGCTTTTACACTGAGTTATCCAAGTGCTGTCATAGTCTTTACCCAAAAATTATCCCAAAACTTCATGATGGACATTTGCAATGATTCATGCAATATAAGCAGTAAAGTAAGAATCGCAGGAAAATGCCTTATTGGTCGTCTGGTCCAATAGAAGCGGTCCCTGACTTAGGAACATAATTGAGACGACCAGATTTTATGAGCCTTTTTGTGAATCCGCCATCGATGATGCTTGTCGAAGGCTCACTGGGAAGGCTGCAAATGGTTAAAATGTGACCCCTGGATGCTGTAACTGTTGTTAAGTTGATGCCAGTTGCCAAGTGCCCAAATTTTGATCATGTGACCATGGGGATGCGACAATGGTTGTTAAGTGCAAGGACCAGTTTTTCATTGCTGCTCTAACTTTGAACAGTCATTAAATAAATGGTTGTAAGTCAAGGACTATCTCTATTACATAAGATATGCCTTTATAACAGCTATTCAGGGTTTCATATTGTCCAGTTGTACCTAGAGTCTAGATTTAGATCCAAGTTTTTCTGCATGTGAATCATGCTGTTGTTTTTAACATAGAGTTATCCTATACCAGGGGTAGGCAACCTTGGCTCTTTTATGACTTGTGGACTTCAACTCCCAGAATTCCTGAGCCAGCATGGCTCAGCTTGGAAACCTCTCCCTTCCCCTCAGCATGGCTGGCTCAGGAATTCTGGAAGTTGAAGTCCACGAGTCATAAAAGAGCCAAGGTTGCCTATCCCTGTCCTATACCCTTTCCTCCTCCCAGCCTTTCATTACACATTCTTCAATAAGGGACAATTCCACAATCCCAAACATCCAAGAATGTCTTTCATAAAGCAAGATTTCTACCATATTTCTAAGCATCCTAATGGGTGTCTCCCAAGGGGCTGTTCCATTCTGGTTATGTATGAAATCTTCTTTTGCCTGCTGATCGTGAAGGAAGAAAGTCTCCTTAATTTAGTACTACGCCTGAAATGTTCAGCAACAGCGCTGAAAAGTTGCTATAGTACTGGAAGTACTCACAGAATCCTTCATTTAAATGAAAATTTTATTTGCTATTCCAATTCAATCCAATTTAATCCAATCACTATCATATGAGATTGATTTTGTTTTAAATATCTGTAATTAATCTTTTAAGTTAAAAATCCATTTAAGGCATCTTCCAATTTAGACACATATAACGTATCTTTCAAAACCTTTGAAATCATACCAGCAATATACAAAAATCTTGCCTAGTGTTCACATTATACATACATACATACATATGTAATTATTGAAAGTATCCACAAAAGGCTAGTGATTAGAATACAAATGCATTTTTTTACTTTATATCACAATGCTTTTTTCCACTCCATTAAACTGACTCTCATATGGGACTTATGAGGCAACATTCCTAGTGTCTCCTAACATATTTTAGACAGCAAAGCCAAAAAGATTTCAGTGTGTTAAGCCACTGCCAACAATAAACATTATAGATCTTCATATACCAAAAGTCTATCCCTTATAGAGTTACGAAGAGTCTGCTTGATTTCCCAAGCACCGCAAAAACAATCACACTGCCAGAGATCATCTCTGCATCTGGTGAGATTATTAATATAATAAAGCCAGGAATGAGTTATAAAATATAGGATGTTTCCAACAACGTCCATTGGATAATAACACTTAGACTTACCTTGAAAACCAAGAAGTAAATTGTGTTGTGGCTGACAGTTTGATTTGATTGCGGCAGGATATAATTGTGATAAACAGAATAAATATAAAGGAATATTGCAAAGAAGTAATTTCTCTAAAATTAGTTTTTAAAAGATCTGTTTATTAGAAAGGACTCTCTGTCTCCCAAAAACCTATGCAGCTCTGAAAAACATTAATGGATAAATGTAACTATGTTACCATAACACAGCCAAGGAAATTGTTCTGTTTAAATTGGATTTAAAAAGAATGACCTAATTTTAGTCTATCACAAGAACATATGTGGTTTCTGTACAAAACAAAAGGCTACCAGACTTTCATGCTCCATCAAGTACTATGTCCAGATTGCAGTTCTTATTGGAAAAACATAATGAATGGTGTTTAAACATCTTAATTACCAGAAACAATTCCACATTTATCAGCAATAAGTCTAGTTTAGTCAGCTATGCCCTTTCCTTCTACCCGTTTGGATTGTGTTCTTCAAAATTAAAGAATGTCTGGAGTAAAGAAGTACATTCAGCAAAGTCAAATCAATAAAGTCTCAGTAAAATCTAAGGCATTATTCACCAAAATTAGATTTTGTTTCCAACTGGTCTGCGATAGATCCAAAATGTTATAGATATAAGGCACTATTCAACGAGATGCCTATCTATGCTCATGTACAGTCGATGCATCTTAAGGTGCTGGAATATACTATTTGTAAGATTGTGCAATACAAAGAATTGGAACAAGGACATAATGATTTTTCTATCTGCAAATTCAGTATTAAATCTCTGACTTAATCCCAGTTTTAAATACCTTCATTTTTCAGAATAAGTGCTGTCTTCAGGAAAACAGCACTTAAAAATACCTTCTATAAAGACTATATAAAAGGGTTTTTCTTGTCTCCCGAGAGACAGATCGCCCTCAAATCAAGCCCAATTACTGGTGATGGCATCCATTTCAGTTATACTATTTTAAATCCTAATTTGCCTCCTATGATAAGAACTGTAAAACAAGCACTTATATATGCCAAAATGCTGATGTTTAGTAACAAGGTAAAATTCTTCTAAAGTTCATTATGCATCTAGCAGAGATCAACAGGAACTATGTATCAAGATTTACTCATCCAATAAAAGCCTGATAAAATCCATAAATAAATGATGGAAAAGAATCAATTTGGTTTTTTGGGGGGGGGGCACAAGTCTTTTGACAGCTACAGCTAACTCCAAAAGCCAGATAAGCTGTAAATCTTCTCACTTTGTCAAACATCAAATATTTTAATTTAAAAATATTATTCATGGAGAAAAAAAGGAAGTAAACACATGATGCTTTTCTTTCCCAAATGAAACACAGGACATTTTATTAGACATCAAATTATATGGAGAGAGAGGGGGGGGAGAGGGAGAGAATGACCTTGTGGACAAATCGGGGTAAAATGCAAGCAAGGAAAAGGGAGTTTGGCCTCACGTAGCTAGTCAATCCTGCTGGCTGGTGGAAAACAAGTTCTTTTAAAACAAGGACCATAAGGCTCTCAGCACAGCCATTTAGATTTGTGATGGACTGCTGCGGCCACTTGTGACTGTCTCATCCTCAGCTCGGACTGACTTAACCGCGTTATCCCAGAAGAGCATCATGAAATTAAAAAAAAAAAAAAACCCGCTGCTGGCCATCGTTAATGTTCTACCGCCGTCAGGAAGGCGAGACCAAGTTCGCTTACTCAATGCAGGGGCAGCGCCCTGACGCCCCAACCTCGGCCTTTCCGAAATCCCTCTGCTCGTCCATTCAAATAAACTACGACCACGGCAGCTTTCGCCCTATTTACACCTCTCCCTGAGTTTTCTACTCCAAACAGGCACGCGGGGCAGCGTGTTTTCCCCTTCGCCGAAGGGTCACATCGAGTACCGCTTCCCGGTCCTCAGGAAGGCAAAAAAAAAAAAAAAAAAAAGAAGGGCGGGTCCACAAACACAATCCACGAGTTTTCCTCTGCGGGCGCTGCAAGAGCAGATAGAGGGGAAGACAAACGGGGGCACCGGCTCCGCAGGGATGGCTCCCGGCGGCCTCTTATTGATTTCCATTTAACCTCTCCGGTGCCTCCAGCTCGAGCCGGGCAAGGGAGACTCGCGTGCGGGCTTGCCATTCCCACCTACCCACCCCCGTCCGCGCGCGGCGGCGGCGGCGGCGACCCCCCCCCCTCCAGGACGCGCGGAGGGAGAAGACATGCGTTTTTGCTTCAGCCCGCCCCCGTTGCTAAATTTCTTCCCCGCCGCCGCCTCCGCCCCCTTGGCCGGCAGCCGATCGTGGGACCTCTCAAGTGCCAGCCTCGGTGCTACTCCCTGAAAGTGGAAAACACACACAAACATACACACACACACGAGCCAATGGCAGCCCCAGTAATAGTAGCCGCTTCTGTGGCAGCACTCACCCCGACTCCCCGGCCATCAGCCACCCCGCGTTAAAGAAGCTCGCAGCGTCCGGGGGAATCGACCAAGCGAGCGCGCAAACAAGGCGCCTCGGACTGCCAGCAGCCCTTCTTCCTCCGCCTCCTCCTCCCCCCCCCCAGTCCTCCTTGAGGGGCTTCCCACCCGCCGCTCTGCCCAGCTGCCTCTTTCCCCCGCTCTCTTTCCCTCAGCGATCGCCCCCTCTCGCCCCACACCTGCCCCATCCCACCCCGCCTCAGGTAACGAAAGAGACGAGAGGAGGAAGGGGGTGGGACTCACGCTGCGGAAGACGCCAGCCGCGACGGCAGAAGGGCCTGGGAAGGGGAACGGAGCTTTGCGCGCGCTCTCTTCTGAGCCCTACCGACTGCAAATCCACCTTCTCCCCCCCCTTCTCCTTCCTCCCGGCCCTGCCAGTCTAGTCTGCAAAGCCCCCCTCCACCTTCCACTCCATGCTGCAAAGCTCTACAGCCCCCCAAACGCTGCAGAGCTCCACCCCGCGGCATATTGCAAAGCTCAACCTCTCTCTCTCTCTTCTCCCCTCCCCACCCCGAACGCCACCGCACGCCACGCTCTGCACGGCAACCAGCGGAAAGCGAGTCAAATGCAGCTTTTCTCCTCCTTCAGATTAGGGAGAGGGGGAAAACGTCCACTCGGGTTGCTCGCGCCCTGTGGAGGCTCCTCCGCTCGCCCCCTGCGCGAGCAAATAAACGCCGCGCCGAGCTTTACATCTGACTCACCTCACGCAAGGCTATTCTGCCCAATTACTGTAGTAGTTATTTGGCGATAAAGGGATAAAATGCACTCTGCACATGGACAGAGGTGCGCTGTTTTCGGATAGTTTCCTACGCTTTCAGACAAACACGTCCGTGTATGTCTCTGTGAGAACTAAACCTCCAGCAGCTCCGCTCAAATCTTCAGCCTCATTTGCCAAAAACTTCCCATTGATAAAATGTTCTCCCTCGCTTCCATTAAGCTCTGCAGAGGCTCAGTCCAATCACGCTGTTAGTAATAACTCAGTTCTATGGAGTGTTAACTTATCTCCCTCCTCATCGCAAGCTATCGCAGCGCTGTTACCACTGCTCTATTTAAGTCCCCCAAACCTCACAGACCGCAAGGTGATCTGCAATACAAAATCCCTCTCGTCTAAAAAGCAGCACCCCACATTGGTTAACTCTGATGACCCTCCTCGGCTATCCTAATTTTTCTGGCAGGCAACTGCTCCCATTCCTAAAGTATAGAAACATCCTGGGTAGGAGAATAAGCATGCACAGCAGGCGTCAAAAAGACTCCTCGATTTGGTCCTTCTCCCCATTTCTCTTTATGGCAGGTGAAGTGAGGTGCCGGGCGGGGGCGGGCAGGTCATTGGAGCAAGTCTGGAAAGTCTCCTTCCCCATTTTTAGGCGGGTGCCCCAGGGAAGGACTTCAAGGCTGGTTTGGTGGCCAGCAGTGGCAGCAACAACAGCCGCCCACGCTCCCCATTAAAAGTACTCTCCCCCTCATCTCGGTCTCTTTTCAGCTCAGTGGCTGACTGACAGAAAGCCTTTCAAAGGCCGCCCACGCACACGCTTGCACAGAGACATACACAGACATGTTTCTCTGAAAGGCAACAGAGATTATTGGGGGGGGGGGAGAGGAGGAAGAAACCTGAATGAAATATTCAAGCAGCAGAAGTGCCTAGCAGCAAGGAAGAGCTTTGGGATCCTGGGGCAGGGGAAGAGGCCCACTGGCTGTCCAGCGACCAAGAGGGCTCTCCATTTATTCCTGGAGAAATCAACAGCCTCAGAAGCTGAACATTTATTTATTTATTTATTTATTTATTGCTCTGGGAAGAAACACGCATTGTATTGTTGAGATAATCTAGCTACAGTATGTTGCTGCGCTCAAGGACTGTAAAGCAAGAACGTCTGCAGAAAATGTCAGGAGTACTTCCTGTACATGCAATTATTGGGGGAATGATGCAAACATGCTGGTCTGGTGTGAAGCTACAAGGCTCAGATAGCCAGCAACCAAACAAATTAAGGACTTTCTCAGCTTTTTCCCTATCACCTAAATGTTTTTTTGGTGGCATGTCAAAAACCTTCCTGTGAGCATGGTAGGGCAGTGTATGAATGGATAACTATGTATTAGGGAACTGCAGGAAGCATTAATGAGAGGCATATATACACATACAAATAGACACATTGGGTAGATAGTATGAATAAATTATAATCTTTAATATAACTTAATTTAAAACATCTTTTAAACTTTCAATAGGACTGCGTGCAGTTAAACATTTATGCATAGCACTGGGCACAAAAAGTGTCCTTCAAAATTCCTTATCAAATTTATAAAAAGAGTAATTGGGTAAATTTCTTCTCTACAGCAGAAGTTTGATCTCAAGACCCCTTAACATTCTTAAAATAACTGAGCATCTCAAAGAGCTTTGATTTATGTGGATTGTATCTATTGATATTTGCTGCATTAGAAATTAAAACTGAGAAATTTTAAAATATTTATTCATTTGGCTTTGCAGATTTCTTGCAAGAGTCTTGGGGGGGGCCCGCTTTGAGAATTACTGCTCTAGAGAAAAATAAAATTATCTCCAAATTTCTCAGCACTAGAACTTTTCCTATGTACTAAGTTGCCTCATTGTTTTCCTTGGAATTTCAGTGACATTTGGGAAGCTCTTGAGCACTTGAGAAGAAGCCAATGCACTTGTATATTCCCCACCGGACTTATAATTAGATATCTGCAAGAAAAACTGCACTCTGTCTATGAAAATACTTTTATCTCTTTTGAAGGAAAATTTTTTTATCTCTTTTGAAGGAAATTTTTTATCTCTTTTGAAGGAAATATAAAGCAAGTTTTTATCTCTTTTGAAGGAAATATAAATGTTTATTTTGGAACACTTCTGATTATTCACCAGTTAAAATATCAGGTGCCAGATAATAAGAACATTCTTTAGAATAGAATCCATAAGAATGGGTTGTCATAGCAAAGCACATTTAGGTGAAAAGCTTATCAGTCACTTAACAAAACATTTTGCCTTTTAACCACTTCAAACACTGGTCAGAAGTAATTGACAGATATGAAAAAATTAATAGAAAAAGAATGTACTGTATCTCCATAAATATTTCTAATGTATTCACATTTTTAGGAAATCAGTGCATCTATCTCTTTCATTCTCCATACATTTGCTAATTTGTAAACACGAAAATAACTTTAAAAACATGTTAAATATAAGGTGCTTTATGGATATCTACCTCGAGGATATAGAGAATGGCCTATAAATATTGACATCTATTAAATTCAACTGCGCTTGCTTCTGAATCAGCATGCACAGAATTATGCCACAAAATAAAAAGCATATCTTGAACTATTATAAAACAAATTCATGTGTTCCTTCTTTGCCATTTGTGAGGAAAATATATTGCACAATAGTAAAAATGAAAATATACATACAACTGCAGCAGCAGTCCTAGCCACATGGCTGTGAAATCTTTTTAGCTTTTTTGCAGGAATGTTCAAAACACTAAATAAAGCTGCAAAGCCGCAACAAGTACAGAAAATGCATAGTTGGGGAAACTACAGCTCCTGTTTTGCTAAAAAAAAAAAAAAAGTATACAATGTAAGCCTGATAAATTCAAAACTAAGTCCCTGACTAGAAAATACACAGACAGGAAATGTGTAGTTGCCAGAGTGATCCTTTCCATAGGAAGGAGGGAGGGAAAGAAGGAAGGAAGGAAGGAAATATGCTTTATAGCTGCCCAGAGTCACTGTTGTGAGATTGGGAGCCATATAAATAAATAGCAATATCATAAAGACAAAAAGATTTTGTGGACTAGAACTGATTTCCTCAGATAAGCTTGATATTCATTGTTAGAAACATAGTCTGTGGATACATATGAATCTGCATAGAGAGAAACAGCTATGGATTGTCAAATCACTTTTTAAAAAAAAAAAATCTCACAATTCTATGCAGTCTAACGTAGCAGGATAATAATTCAAAACAGCGGTATTTAGTGATAACAAATCGCTCCAGAGTTTGTGTTAGTATATTGCTTAGCATTTTAGTTACAGGATAATTGGTCCAACTGCCATCAGAAAGTTTCTTCTAACATTCAACTCTGCCTTCCCCTGTTTTAAATATGTTACCTCATGTCTTGTACTCATGAACAATGGAGAGCTGGTCTTCATTTTTTATGTAACATCATTCCAGGTACAAGTGCTGCAATTATATCCCCTTGAGGAGGCTGTCCTTCTGAAGGTAAACACATTCCAAAATCTTTCTATAGGGCTTGGTTTTTAATCCCCAGTTCTTCACCACTGATCTTCCTTAAATATATTCTCATCTGTTGGAATTCTTAAATGTGGTACCTGCTCAGAGATGGACACAGTTCTTGATGTATAGATAAAATAAAGTGAAATATTATATCCCATATTTGAATTATTTTTGCTTTAAATCAGCTCATATCTTCCAAAACAATCAACATCATCACTTCCATGGCTTAAGAATAATCTTTGAATGAGAAAAGGAAACAAGGCGACCAAGGAGGGTGGTAAACTGTTCTCCAAAGCACCTGAGGGCAGGACAACTAAAGACAGAAGCAACCTGGAACAAGAAGAAATTTCCTGACAGAACAATGAATAAGTGGCTTTTGCCTTCAGAAGTTGTGGGTGCCCCATCACTGGAGGCTTTTAAGAAGAGATTGGACAGCCATTTGTCTGAAATGGTATAGAGTAGTGGTGGCGAACCTATGGCACGGGTGCCAGAGGCGGCACTCGGAACCCTCCCTGTGGGCACACTTGTCGTTGCCCCAGCCTTGCCTCCCCCCACGACCCCCTCCTCTCCAGCAGCCCCCCTGAAAGAGAGTTGCCCTTGAGCGTGGCCCACACAGACAGCGCAGCCAAGGACATGGCAGCCAGGCAGCATAGACAAGACTCTGCCCTCACACCCCATCCTGCAGTTGATGCTGCAGGGCACGGGCAGAGGGTGTGGCCGCCATAGTGCTATTGGGCTGCCTGGGTGATCTGCGGTGGGCCCTGGAGGTGGTGAGTGGTCCTATGGGCAGGCGGGGCAGGAGATGGGGGGCAGAGCGGGGCAGGGCAGGGGGTGGAGCGGGAACGGGGCCAGTTTTGGGGCACTCGGTGTCTAAAAGGTTTGCCATCACTGGTATAGAGTAGACTCTCCTGCTCAAGCAGGGAGTTGGGGTAGATGACCTCCAAGGTCCCTTCCAACTCTTATTATTCTATGTTTCTAATTTGGATCCTAAAAAGTTAGGCATGAGCATCAGCATTAAAGCATAAATGCTAAGGTATTCAAACAGCTCTTGATAATAGCCCAAACTTAATGCTTCTTCAATTTGGATTGGAATAAGATTATGCCTTTGGCTAATCATTTTGATTGTCACTGCTGCTGCTTGTGATGTTGCTGTTGTTACTAAGTTTTTGCAACTTAGCTCGGATGTGGTGAGCCATGGCGATGTTGAGGGTAATGCCCTTAACTCAAAGGCACAACTCCTCCCATTTGGGGATGAGGGTAAAACAACAACCATTGATGACCAAGTGCTTACTAGTCTCATAATCGGAGATATTTCTAGTGGTTTTTAGCCCATCTTTCTGCACAAGGATTCAGAGCACAATATAACGAGATTGTCCTGCTGCTGCTATTCACCTGCCATTTACTTAGGTTGAAGCAAGGCAGGTTTAAAAGCACAATAATACAATTTCTGAAGTTTCTTGAACACCACTGTTCATTTCTATTATATATATTTCTAACCCAGTTTCCATCAAAAGTTACCCCAAAGCAGGGTATAATGAGATATAAAATTTAATAATGGTAAAAAGTACATAATTTGGAGTAATTCAAATCAGCAGCTGGGTTTGTGTATAATAGAACAAAACAAGCAAGCCATATTGTGGATCAGCAAGTTGTGTGAACCCACACATTGCTGGTTAACCAATTAACCAAAAAAATAGTCAACTATAAATTCAGTCAGTGGCTTTGCTGGTTTAAACTATCTACAGAATCCTAGTTATTAAACAGTTGTTAAATGCTTTTAGCATTCCTGAAGTAAAATTTAGTATTTCAATATTTTTGAATAGCAGCAATATTTTATCCTAAACTATCATTATTTTACTCCTCTTGTGCAGAGTAGAGTACATATTCAGCCCTGAAGATGTAATAAATGTGCTGTTAAAATAAAAGGCAAAATTCTGATTTAATTTAATTAGTGCCGCAAGCATAGATGTGATTAATCAACAAACCTTTAATCACATATTAAAATTGACCTTAATTAATGAGAGCTTGGTTACAAGCAAAGAGCAGGCATATGAGGTTTTTCACAGCTTCTGCCACATTCACCACATTGATTAATTAACTTCCTGTGTTCCTCCTCACTTTGGATTTTATTAAAGCATATTTAGCACAGGACTGCATAATAGAAATGGCATAAAGCTAGCTGCTATTAATAACAATGGTCTTGAGTTTAGTTACCACTTCCTCATCCTTAACTTCTTGTTTAACATGCCTATGATCACTAAATTGAAACTCCATTCTCAACTGCAGTGTACCATTGAAAAGGAAGACAATCAACGGGGAGGGATTGTTACTTCCAGAGTGTGATTGAGATAAATCTGGCCATATTTGAAATGGAATATTGTGTCAAAGAACATCTGCATTACTCCGGTAGGTATATAGTCTACATCAGTGGTTCTCAACCTTTTTAATGCCGCGACCCCCCAACCGGTCGTAAGTCAAGGACTACCCAATCGGTCGTAAGTCAAGGACTACCCAACCGGTCGTAAGTTGAGGACTACCCAACCGGTCATAAGTTGAGGACTTTTCCTGCCCGGGAACGCCGCACATGCATGGTGCCGCCTCCTGTGCCGGCCGAGGTGTAGCTGGCAAGCGGCAGAGACAGAGCAGGCCGACCACTGCTGGGCCACCAGCTGGCCCAGCCCAAGGGAGGTAAGGCACCCGCTGGGCCCCACACATGCCAGCAACCCTCCCTGCGCCTGCCGGCCTCCCACCTCCCACCCCTGGCCCTCTTTTACTTACATTTTTAGTAGTTGTTCAGCAGGGAGGGGTGGAAACTTCCAGACAGCTCGCCTTCGCTGCAGACAACTTGCAGCACTGTTGGCAGAATGGGATTTTTGGCGGGCTCAGCAGGGCAGAGACAGGCTGGACAATTCCTATTGGCTTTTGAAAGCCAATATAATTAGACTCTATTCAAGAGAGTCTATTCTATTGGCTTTCAAAAGCCAATAGAATAAAAGGGAGTAGCACAGCTAAGGAAAAGGGGGGGGAATGGCGGACTGCCTTGTTTGGCGACCCCCGTGAAATGGTCATTCGACCCCAAATGGGGTCGCGACCCACAGGTGAAGAACCACTGGTCTACATTCTTCCCTATACTCAATGTGCTTTTTAGCTTGTGATGAGAACACTAATGGGGCATGTCATCAAAAACTCCCCAGGAGATACTCTCCAAAAACTAGAAACTCAGTACACAATGAAAAGATTGCTCTTCTTACACTTTGAAGATTCTTCTCCTGAGTTATCTATTAGAAAGCTCTTCTTCCTTCACCTTGGCACCTCAGTAGGCCCTAAGAGGCATTTCAACTCTGCCAGAACCCATACTTGCCCATTGGAATGAAGTCATTTAAGCTATCAAGTCAGCCTGTCCAAGGGAGATGAGGCTTCATTTATATCTCTCCCTGCAAGATTCTAAAGCCGTGGTGCAAACCTATGGCACACGTACGTGGCATGGGTGGCACGCAAAGCCCTCTCTGTAGGCACACGCGCCGTCGCCCCAGTCCTAGGCCTTCAGCTGGGTTTTATAAAACCTTTTTGCTTTAGGCCTCCGCCGTTATGTGCAAAAAAGAAAAAAAGGTTCAATCAATCGATCAATTTTAACTTCTCGCAAGAAAAAAAAAAGATCTTGCAAATTTGGAATTGGTTGATTTTTTTAGTCCCATTCAGTCTGCCGTTACCACTGCAGCCATGACCACCCGGCACCCGACGATACATAAGTGGGTTTGGGGTTGCAGTTTGGTCACTCGGTCTCTAAAAGGTTCGCCATCACTGTTCTAAGGAATGTTGACATTGGATTGAACAATATTCTTAGTTCCTTAATGCTAATGAACAAATCTCCCATTCAGCCAATTTTGAATCTTGCTTTACTGGGAACTCTCTATGGTCCTGAATCTCTGTTGTCTTGGTGTGTACCTGGCTTTTAGTCTGCAGAAAAGTATCATCAGGCATCAGAGCGGAGCCTCAACTGAGTGTTTTTCGAAGGGTGTGTCATTACATCATGTGACAGTGTGTTGCCAACTTTGGCTAATCTCGACAAAAATTCAACACCTATAAAGGAGAACATTTGTAGCTCAGGGTTGAAATGAGGAGTCCTTGGTGCTCTCTGAGTTTGGTTGTTTTGATTGTTTTTCTAGCACTAATGATGTTATCTAGTTTGGGTAACGAAATGCCTGCAAGAAAACAAACAAACTCAGAGAGGCACCGACGATTCCTCAAAATTCAACACAGACAGAATTGGGTACTTGAGTATTGGACCGAACAACAGACAGAAAGATAAGTGGGTCGATCTCCTTCAAGATATCAGTGGCTAGAAAAACATTTCAATATAGTCACCAGGAGTCATGCTAACCTTAATGAATGAAAAGTTTGCAACTTAATCAAAAGAGTATCATATTAATAATTAGATAAATATGATAACAACCTTCCCAACTTGTTGCATGCCAGATAGGGCACTATAATTTCTGAAATCCCAAATCTGATAGGATAAATTCTTGGATTTAAATTAGGGAAGGATCCAAGTTCCAATTCCCCATTCATTTCAATAACTCATGGTAAGGTTCATATATCAAATTAATATATTAATATGGTTTGGTGAGTTTCAGTTAACATATGAACTCTGCCACTGTGACTTGTAAACCATGGTTTATCACTTAGTGTGTTGTGTAAACCAAAACAAATACAGATTAACCAAGACTGTATTTATGGTTAAAGAAATTAAGGGTTTGTGCAATTTGTTAATCTACCACTAGGTGTCCTTGGATGAGTGATTTTTCAACCTAAACGTCTTTACAGGAATATATTGATGATAAAATGGAGGGAGAGATGTAAAATGTACCAAATAACTATTTGGAAAATGTGATATTTTTAAGTACATGCCAAAATACATATATTATATGATCTCTATTATCTTCTGTATTGGTTCATCATTACATTTAAAATCAAAATCCCTAATTTGTGGAGGTGTGTGTTAAAAAGAATTTTCTGGAAATTGGCTTTTCTAATTTTTTAAAGAAGAAAAGTATTATTAGTTATGTCCAATAGTAAATATGGAAAGTTTGTCAAATCAGGCAGTAAAGGTAAAGGTGTCACCTGTCCAGTCTTATCTGACTCTAGGGGGCAGTACTCATCTCCTTTTTTTTTTTTTTTTTTTTTAGCCAAAGGAGCCAGCATTGTCTGAAGACACTACCGTGGTCATGTAGCCAGCATGGCTATACAGAACGCTGTTACCTTCCCGCTGAAGTGGTACCCATTTATCTACTCACATCTACATGCTTTTGAACTGCTAGGCTGGCAGGAGCTGGGGCAAGAAAAGGAGCTCATCCCATCATGTGGTGTTCGGGTCTCGAACCAGGGATATCAATTTTTCAGACAATAATCCCAGCATTTTAACTGCTGAGTCATCACCCCCCCCCAAATTAGGCTGTACTTTATATAAATGTGCTTCTTATTCCACTGGTTGCACTTCTAATATTTACTTAATTGCTTGTCCCTGTTTCCCCCTTTAATATCTGCCTTTAAACCTCATTTTAAATTTTATTGTTTCATTTTAAAGTTTATGTGTGCATATGTCCCTTGCATATATTCAATAAAAATATTAAATATTAATATTTTCCAGCACTAAAGGCCTGTTTTTCAATGGTATTTCAACATTAATTTATTTGTTTCTCTGTAAGCTAAAACTTGATGTAGTTACTTTTGCATGTTGCCAGCAAATCAATATTGCTTTGCATGTTTTAGTAGATATACTCATTATCAGGTATATGATTCTCATATTCTGACCACACACACCTTTTTAAAAGCTGTTCTTCTTAAGGAAAAAAAAGGAAAACCCTCCTATGAGGGTTTTCTAATTTATTGGATAAAGATTGCTTAACACTTTCTTACTTGTAAAGGTTATCAATGTTTAATACTTTAAAAAGCTATTTTAAACTCAAGTTTAAAAAAACAATTTTATCTTCATACAAAATAGTTTCCCCAGCCTTTGCTATCACTTCATTTGAGCTAATTTAAATTGATCATTTCATGCATTATGCTGTTCCTTGGTATTAGTGGTATACATATAATTTGGTATTAAAAGTAGATGTTTATTTTAATAATATATTCCTTACATATATTAGGCAAACATCTTTCAATTTGCAACACTATTAAACCACCTTATTAAGTACTGTGAATTAATTGTGCTTTGCTTTTCTTTGCTTTTAAGTATTTCAACATCTCAAATGGGGTTTTAAATGTGTACATATTTGCCTTTTGTGGTCTAGTTTGATGTATGCCTTTACATCCAGTGTGACATACTTGACCTTTGCCTAACGTTACAACCTCTCTAATAAAAAACCTTTCCATATCAATTAGAGCAGGGGTCCCTAACCCCGGTCTGTGGACCAGTACTGGGCCGCAACATGCCAGCAACCGGTCCGCACAAACAAGCAACGTCCCATCCATGAAATGCAGGCAGCACACAAAACCACGCACCCTTCGGTCCACAGAAAAACTTCTCTCCATGGAACTGGTCCCTGATGCCCAAAAGGTTGGGGACCTCTGAATTAGAAGACACTGGTAGGAGGGGGAACAGCATCTTTTAAAGACGAAGTGATTCATGACTGGATGGGAAAAGTCCACATGTTTAGGCTGGTGTTGAATAGTCAATTTGTGAAAATGACCTTGTAACTTCTGAGGTTTATAAGGAAACAGACTGTATGCTCTAAATCTTTTACTTCTTCTATCACAGCCACATACAAGGATTGGAAGTCAGAAAGAGATTTTAAAAAAGAAAAAAAAATAGGAGTTGTAATGGTAGAAATGGAATTGGGATTGCTTGCATTTTGCATAATATGCTACCCAACTCTCAGCAACTCTGAGAGAATTACAGATTGTTAAAACATGTAAAAGAAGAAAACATATGACCGAACAAAAAGGAAATAGACATGACAGAGATAAAAAAAAATCCAAATAGGAACAAAACAAAAAGAAGAAAAGGGGCTTCCATCATACTCGTGAAGCCAAAGGTATTATATGGGCATACTGAGAAAGGCCCATCCCTACCTATGTTGCAGTAAGAAAGAATTATAAAACTGATTGTGAATGTAAAAAAGGTGGGGGCAGCTAGAAACGTGTGGAACATTTAGGAGTGGCTTGACCAATTTCTCAGTTTTTCAGTTTTATGTTCATATAGATGTAGCAAGATGACTCATCTTCAGCATATACTGTATATTACTACCAATGCTATTGTAGACATTGTTCTGAGTCATACAGCAACTCTTTGGCAGATAATTCTGGTGAGTCCAATTCTACTGATTTTCTCCATTGGACCTATGTTGTTAGTAAGTATTAGCATGCTTTGAGATGGAACTCAGTGTAGTGAGTGAAAAATAAATTTTGACAAGAAGAAAGAAGGTTTTGCTATTCAAAGGCCATCTTAAATATATTATTGAATAGCATGTCGTATGAACTATTTAATGCAAAAAGAAAATAACATTAACCCAGCTTTTGCAGTAAATAAAATATGCCCAATGTTTGCTCAAAGCAGCAGTACACATACTCAAAGAAGCAAAATTTTACAAAACCTATTCATGTCAGGCATTAATACAGAGCGTAGAAATGAAACATCCAGTGTGGAAAACATTTCAGGATAAATTTCCCTTCACTGTTCATGGTTCTTGTGACTATTTTAATTCCCCACAATGTAACACCCCATTTTGTAACAAAGATCAATGCAACCAATGCAGTTTTTGTCCTATAACCAGACAATCTATTTCCTCTAAGAACTCTGTAACTGGAGCCCCATAATCTTCTCGACCATCTCCTCTACGTAGGGAAGCTTGAGGAATGTGTACAAGTAGTCTAATGTGGTTGGATCAAAATACTTTTTTTTTCCAGGAAGATGTGCACTTCCAGCTGGAAAATAGCTGCCATAGATCTCTCTCCCAAAATAACATCAATCATTTTCCAAATTCAAACATGCACATGCATAGTCTGGATTGAGCCCACAGATGACAAAGCTCATGCTGGAGAAGACTTTATTCTTCCTCAAACCCATAGCTGAAATGAATCCCAGATACTGTAACACTGCAAGACAGTGCCTCAGTCATTTCAACAGAAGTTGCAGTGAGCTACCAGAATATCATCCTTTCCATTTCTCCTCAGCAAGGAGAATGGCCCTAAAGAGTAGATAACTTTCTGTTGATTCAATGAAAACAGTGGTGTTGACATTCACAACTTTTACTACCACAATACAGGTCCACATGGGCTCTAACTTGATCGTATTGATCATATTCACCCACATCTTTCTTTAATAGTTCTCTGAGTATCACAAGGTTTCTTGAAAGACTTCAGTAAAACCAAAAAGCTCTTCAGGATTGGTGTGTAGAGAGAAGCCTCTTGGCTTAATGAATTCCTGCACTGAGCAGAGAGTTGGACTAGACGACCTATAAAATTGCTTATAGCCCATACATTCAATTATTCCATAAGATCTGAGATTCAGTTAGACAAAAGATAACAAGGAGCATTAAATTGCCTGCAGCTGCTTCAGTTTGTGGCAGAATAAGGGAAAATAGGAATGGTAGGTTTTATAAGAGTATTAATGCTCCCCAGTTTAAATTAGATACCTTTAAGTGTCTACTGCAACATGGTGAAATGGAGATAATCCCCATATAGTAACTGTTTCATTTAGCAACTGTCTCACTTAGTTCACAGTTATGATGGTAATGAAAAAGAAACTTTGCAGCAAATTCCTGCATTTACGACCTTCACAGCAAGTAAGATCGTAAGCACAATCACTGTTTCGCTTAGCATATGCTCTTAATAATCAGCTGCTGGTTCCAACTGTGGCTGCTAAATAGAGGATTATCTGTGTTCACCCTGCACCTTCTTTAGGGCAGAGATGAAAGAGACAAGAAAGAGATAGCAAAATCACCTTCAGGTTATCCAACTAAGAACCTAAGCTGCCCATAACCAAAGCAGGTTATTATTATTATTTTCAAGGAAACACTTGAAAAATTATAAAATATGTAAGATCCTGTTTTGGGGGGCATGTGTACCTGGCTTAGTTTAATCCTGAAGAATGTGACAAAAGAGGAGGGGAAGGGAAGTGCTTTCCTGCCTCATGAGCTGGGAGGAGGGTTGCCATGGCTGGTTGCCAAGCTTGGCCCCTGGTTTCAGTGTAGTGCAAGACAGGGCAGGACGTAGGGGCAGAACCTTTTTAGGGCAGCAAGCTGTGGTGGGATTCAAATATGTGAACAACTGGTTCTCTGTGTGGATGCCGTTTCCGGAAGTCCATTCTGGACCTGGACAACAGAAAATTAGCTACCGGTTCTACCGAACAGGTGCGAACTGGCTGACTCCCACCACTGGCAGCAGGGTTCAGAAGAAGGACTGGTCCAGGACAGGGGTTCCTAAACTTTTTGCCATCACACTTTCCTTTAGTGTAATCTTAAAGTACATTAAAGTCATTCTAACACCAAAATGAACGCAAATGGACAATGAAAACAATACAATGCAACTTTGGGAAAGGTGATTTTTTTTGTCTGTGTGTAACAATATAACTGAGCAATTCTTCACATCTCCCCTGGACTCTGCCTGCACCTCCCCAAGAGAGGTACATCTCAAAGTTTGGGAAACCCTGGTCTAAAGAGTGGGTTTTGCTATCCGTGTACTTAGTGGGACAACAGGAAGATTGGTATTGTTCTATTTTTATTAGACATGATTCCTCAAGGATGCCATCATGTGTGGCAGGATTCAACTATGTCAGGGTAATGGCTCTTGGCAATACTCTGTGATGGTTAACTGGCAGTGGCAGCAGAAACTGGTTGGCACAGTGAGATACAAGACTCTAAAGAAAGATTATAGAGAAAAAGACTGGCACAAATGAATTGGCTTTTGCAGCTTTGCTATCCCTGAACAATAAATGTTCAGACAGCAGATATAAATGTGGCACCCTGGCACCCATTAACTCATTTCCACAGAGACTTAAATCACATGAAAAATGTAGAAGTAATGTTTGACTCAAGAGTTCATTGGATCGGTCAGTTCTAAGCCTGTATTCCAGATGCTGGTTGAGTAAGGACCAGCACAGAATTGTGACATTCCATGAACAAAAGAGATAGCAATGCTGAGGTAGGCCCCATTAAAGAAGTGAAGAGCTGAGAAAATAAACAAAGCCCAAACTCCAGAAAATTTCTGCAAGGCAGAGCTTAACAAAATAATAAAATTCATTTAAAGCTGATTCTTCATGTCAGCGTCAAACCCTCCTTCAGCATTCTCCTTACATGGAAGTGAAGGTGCAACATTGTCTGTTACAAAAAGAGAATCCCTGGCCCCAGTTATATCCGCAAAGGGCTTGGAAAGATGACAAAGCATATGAAATACTCTGATTTGCTGCTTTATATATCTGTGCCTGATTTAGGTATCTGTGTTCGTCATAACTTCACTGAACTGAAACCTTCCTTGGAATCTTTCTGTAGTTTTGCTATGTGCAGTTATGCTGTTGGTGTATAGTAGATACATAGATATTAGATATAGCACGTATTTCTCATTGCATCGTCCTCAAGAGCCGCAATGGTTGATCCCCTTTCTAAAGTATTATTTAATTCTTATGAGTAATTTTTATGCTTTTTACTGATTTCTCCTTAATTATTTTCTGACTTCAAATGCTAATAATATATCCAATATTTTAATTTTATTCATTTGAGATTTCCTCATTTGGGTGGGGTTTTTTTGTTCTCTAAATGAATAAACTTTGGAAGATGGAGTGCAGAGCAATTATCCCCACATCACATATTCTTCTGTGATGTTCCAGGAATGGAGTAATAGATCATTATTTAAAAAAAAAAACCCACCTTTTTCATTTAAAGTTATGAATTACATTTCTAATGCTATTTATACAATGAAAAGGGGATGTTCTTCCATTTGAAAACTGCAGCATTGCTGGAAAGAGGGGGGGTCCAATGACACCATTCCACTTTTGTTGTCATGGTTACCATGATGTCATCAAAATGCCATGGTTACGTGGATCTTCATGTATTTCAAATATTCAAGGAAATTGGAAGGGAGCTTTTTCAAAGTTTGGTCTTATATTATAATCTTTTTTTTTAAAGGAAGAAACCATGCTGTTGTTTTACTCTTTCATATTTGATTTGTAACAAAAAAGGTAGTAAATTACTTAGGTGCTAAATATTCCTGCCTTATGCGTAGTAGGACTGGGTTTAAAAATCTAGTGTTATATTAATGTATCAGTGAAATATTATTCAGTGTAAATTGGACTATTTCCAAGTCGTTATTAAAACTGCAGTTCTATGCTAATTAATTCAATTGAATTTCTGAGATGACATGTATAGAACTACATTTTTGCATTTGAATTATTTGTTGAAAGGAACTAAGTGAAACGTTAAAGACCCAGAAAAGGTGGCAGTATAACATACACAATGATCTTTTGAATGATAAATTGCTAACAAAACAAGAGACCGATATCTTATCTCTTTGCTGAATTAAAACATAGAAATAGAATAAGATACTGCATATTTTAAAAAAAGTCTTTTATAAGGTTAATCAGAGATATCCGTTACATTGAACAACTATAGTTTAAAACAGGGGTCCCCAACCTCCGGTCCGTGGACCAGTACCGTGCCGTGGCATGCCAGCAAACCAGTGGTGGGATTCACCCTGTTTGCACCAGTTCGGCAGAACCAGTTGCCCAGGCCCAGAATGGACTTCCAGAAGCAGCATCCACACAGAGAACCAGTTGTTCACATATTTGAATCCCACCACTGCAGCAACCAGTCCACACAAACAAGCAAAGCCCCATCCGTGGGATGCAGGCAGCACACAAAACCACGCCCCCTCTGGTCCATGGAAAAACTTCTCTCCATGGAATCGGTCCCTGGTGCCCAAAAGTTTGAGGACCTCTGGTTTAAAACACCACAAAGGATATACACTGCCCCAAAATAGAGGGATTTCCTGCCCCACTAGGGTCTGTGTGGAAATTATATAAATTTTATAAAATCCCAAACAAGGGAGCATGGCAAAATGCAACATCTGTGCTCTTTGCTCTGAAAGTTCTCTCTCAAAAGGTTGTTTAAGTGTCAATAGCACCATTCATCACCAAATCAACAGGAGCATATTAGATGCATGAGAACAAGTTGGCTTTTGACAGACATCAATACTCTCCTATAATTTCAAGGCCAATTTCATGAGCCATCAGTGCAACTTCATTTGATGATGATATATTTTGAGTAACCATAGTCAAAAAGCAAACCATTCCTCTATGGCAGTGTTTCTCAATTGTGGCAACTTTAAGATGTGTGGACTTCAACTCCCAGAATTCCACAGCCCTTTAAGAAGGTTAACCTCCTTCTTAAGAAGCCATTGTAATTCAAGATGCTAGTTATCATCTATAAAGCCTTTCATGATATAAGGCATGGCCACGTGAGCGACCTCCTGTGTCCGTATGTATCGGCCCATTCAGTGAGGGAAGTATAGTAGATAAGCTTTAGGTCCTGTCAATTAAGAAGTACCACCTTGTGGGACCCAGGGGGCATGTCTTCTTAGTGGCAGCTTGGAAATTGAAAAATTGGAATAATTAAATAATTGAAATGATAGAACTTATTCTATTTTTTTTTTTTTGGCTAGGATTCTTTAACAATGAATCGAAATATAACAAAGTAAGCCTATTGTAGAAACATGGGACACCAATAAAAAGAGAACAAGGTAAAGTTGTTGTCTTACAGAAGAAACAGAGCTGCATGTGATGAAGAAACACACAGGAAAAGAAACCCCATATTTAGATAATACTTTTAAATAATTAGCCTTTAATGCCTTAAAACAAACTGATTTTGCTATCACCAAACCCAACTTTTGACATAAAAAGACAACATACAACCTTTTAATCTCACTGATATAACTAAATATACAGATTTTCCCCCCTTCCATTACAAATCATTATACATCACTTAGACCAGTGGTTCTTAACGTGGGTGATATTGCCCCCCAGGGGGTGATTTCATTTTTCAGGGGGGCAATGGAACGAAAAGGGGTGACACGGGGCGAAGGAACGAAAAGGGGGCGATATGGGGGCGATGGAGTGAGATGTTTTGGGGACACTTTTGAGACTTTTTCGTACAGTGAATCGCTGTATATCTGTCGTACAAAAACATCAGATCACTCGCTATTAGTGGATTGAATTGTGTTTTCAAATGTTCTTCCAGCTAGCTTCAGAACAGAATGCCGTACATATGTGAATACGCATCACTTATTTTCATGCGCGTTGCTCAGCAGCCTCTACCCATACAGTGGCGCACCATTGGTCAGAATATGGAAAAAGACTGGAAATAAATTATTTGCATCAATATGTCCTAATGACAATTTTAAAGAAAATAAAAAAGTGTTTGCATAAATTGAAGAATTATTTCCTATGTTGTGATTGAGAGGTTATGTTGGGGGAGGGGGCCGATGACAACTTCCTCATTGGCTCAAGGGGGCGATTCATTCAAAAAGGTTAAGAACCACTGACTTAGACAATAGGGATGATTTGTACAATGTACAAATTTGCACTTGACTGCATTTATTACTCACTTCCTAGTTCTAACTTAGAATATGTTAGTAATGCTGTTATACAAACTATTGATACCGATTTAACAATACAGCACATTTTAGTACAATGTGCTGTGGGAGTAAGGAGCAATGCAATTGTCCCGTGTGGGCTGAAAAGCCATTTTAAAAATATTCTGATTGCACACAATTCCAGCAACAGTCATCTCCAGCTACAAATGTTCTAGCACCCACCTTCTTCAATTGTCTGCTTCCTATAATGGGCACTCACAACATGTACCTGTCAGAGAACTGGACTTCCCTAATTCCTATTGTTATATTAATGGTGATTTACTGTCTGCTGTTTGTGCACCTGAGATAGGTTTAGAAATGATATCGGGAACCCAGCAGTACTGAAACCAGGACTACTCAGTTTTTTGAGGCCACAGAAAAATGATTGCAAGTGGGAATTGCAATTCAGAAAATGGCCAGTTGGGTATAGGTAATCTTCGATTTACGACGGGTTGCTTAGCGTTCCAACACTACATTCCAACACGCCTATCTGGGATCTATAGTCTGGGGAAGGCAGGATTGTACTTATTTCCTGATCATGTCTAGTCTTTGTAATACTAATTATACTGACACATTCAGAAGAGGATCATTTTTAGATGAGCAGGAATACTAACGGAGCTTTAAGACCACCCATTTATTATTGAAATTCTGGTTTGGAGGCACAAAGACATTTCAGAATGAGATCTTTTGAATACAGGAGCAATTTTCAAACTATTCCGGGCGTTCATATGACAGGGAGAAAATAAGATATTCAACTATTCATTTAAAAAAAAAGAACAAGAGTCCTTCTCTTTCACAAGCTTTAAGAGTTATTAATAAGCAAACAAAATGTCCAATACATTTTAATGGATTTAGCACATGATTGAACAAGATATCATTGTTTCTATTCTGAATTATACCCTGTTTAAATTAAGGGCAGAGGGACAAACTCTATGTGAACATTCAAAGTATTCATTGGATAAGTTTCAGTATTAATGTATCCTCAGTTCAGTATGACAATATAACATTACAGAAAAAAAAGGTCACCGTTATGGGTCAGTTTTCAGTCTCCCTATTCAGCGATCCTGAAAGATCTAAATGAAATTAATTAGAGAAACTTCATGGGCATTCAGATTGTTGAATGATATATATATATCTTTGTATACTGATACAGTTAGAGTCATCTGAGAAAGGGAGGGGGAAGTTTTTTCCATGGGAGTTATAACACAACAAATCGAGACAAGTCATCAGTGTGATGATAATGATTAGATTTTTTTCCTGGTTTTTAATATATATTTGGTCAACTCAAGATGGTGAACATACCTAATACTCCTTTCTCTTATTTTCCCCATGACAACAGGTAGATTGGGCTGAGAGAGAGTGAGTGGCCCGAAATCCTCTACCCAAAAGGAGGTGTCAAATTCACACCCTCCTGATTTCTAGGCCATCACCTTCAGTACTACACAATACTACACAACCTATCATGTGAAAGACCACAAGTGAAAGGCCAAAATAACAATACTGTCCATATTTTAGTAGGCAAAATGGAAGTCTGTTAGGAATCAGAGGGGCAAACTAAAGTATGGTTTATGACAGTGGTGGTGAACCTATAGCACAGGTGCCAGAGGTGGCACTCAGAGCCCTCTCTGTGGGCATGCGCGCCGTTGCCCCAGTCCTAGGCCTTCAGCTGGGTTTTTCACTTTAGGCCTCCACCGCCGTGCACACAAAAAAAAAAGTTCAATCAATCAGTCAATTTTAACTTCTCAGGGGAAAAAAAAGATCTTGCAAAGTTGGAATTGATTGATTGAACTTTTTAGTCCCACCCAGTCTGCTGTTACCACTGCAGCCACGCCCACCCAATGGGACACACCCACCCAATGGGACACACCCACCTAGCACCCGACGATGCATAAGTGGGTTTTGGGTTGCACTTTGGGCACTTGGTCTCTAAAAGGTTCGCCATCACTGGTTTATGAGTTTTCTAACCACTTCGATAAGTTCACAAGAAAGGGGATATGGCTTAGTGAATCACGCTCGGGTCCAACACAACTCAGCAAAAAATGTGTCCCAAATCAACTATCTTCACTAACTTCAAGGCTTTTTGTAATCCTGAAATAATTCCCTTTGGGCCCAACGGAACAAGAGCTAAAATAAGATAAATTGCCAATACTAAAATGTTAATACCCAAAACAGAGCTATGAACAATTGCTCAGTAACAGAATACATCTTGAGGACTTGGGGCTAATCCCTGTTTTTTTTCCCCCCATTTATAGGGAACAGAACTAAGGAAGAACTCTGCTTTGGGGAACTTTCAAGAATTGCCACAAGACCAATTAAACCAAACTGGGCTAATGGATCTAAGTCTTTGAGCCAGCATGTGATGACTTAAAGATACCTTGATTGTTGTTCTATTCTATAAAAAAAAATTAACTAGAAAGCCTTAGGAAGCTTCCATTATAATATGAGGCTAAACGCAAATTATTGCCTTCTTGTCAGTGGAGGTATATATGACAACATTTTTGAGATAATGTGGTGGATAAATTTATAAGTTTATTAATATTAATATTGCCATATAGTAGCTTTTAGGGGAAAATCTCTTTCCATTTTTATTTTTTATTTTTTTGAAGTGTGGTATACAATAGATATTTAAAAGTCATTGTAAAATTAGTCAAAGGTAATGATCTTTTTTATTTCCTTTCACTACTTGTTTCATACATAATTACTTTTCCTTTCTCTACCCTGTGTTTACTTGATCAAATATGCTCACTGAGAACAATATTTTTCTTTTTCTTCATTTTATGATTATTGATTGTCCCAATATGTTACTGCTAGATTTTCAAATGAAAATGAAGATTACAATCTCAATTATTGATTGTTGGAATAAATGCAATTTGCTTCAGATTTGACATGCTTGGAATCCAGCAATGGATTTTGACATCCCTTCCTGTTTATTGTTATCAGCACATTCTATAAACAAAGCAAAATAAGCCAATGTGGGGACTATCAAAGAGAAATCCAAATAAACATCCCCAAATATATAGTTGTTTGTGTATATGCCAGAAAAGGGTTCTCAATATATCAGACTTTATCCTTATTCCATTTGAATTGCATATTGAAAAACCCATGGCCATCCTACAATAATTTGCTGAACTACTACCATCCCTCATCTTGTATCTTTGCAGTTCATCAATAACCGTTTTAAACCAGTCAATATAATACATAAATCCTCTTGGATTTTTACTGATTTTTAAAGAAAGTTATGTTCTTGTAATATTGTATGGAAATGCAAAAGTGGTCTCCAGAAAGGGTTTTCACTGACTTCCTCATATGAGCAGCAAGCTAAATGAAGCTGCGTCTTGTGACACTGTCTCAAGAGGATGTAGTTTACATGTCAGTACTGGATGGTGTCATCCTAGTGCATGACTGGAGACTTATGAGATCAGCTTCTCCAGATGGAATCTACCCCTCCAGAGCAATCTGGAAGAGGAGGTTACCGTATTTTCCGGCGTATAAGACGACTGGGCGTATAAGACGACCTCCGACTTTTGAGAAGATTTTCATGGTTTAGAAAGTCATCTTATATGCCGGAAAATATGGTACTTAAAACCCGTGTGTGAGCTTTTTCAGTGATGATGCCTTTATTTGGGATAGCTCTGTGGTGGCAAACCTATGGCACACGTGCCACAGTTGGCATGCAGAGCCCTCTCTGTGGACATGCACTCCATTGCCCCAGTCCTAGGCCTTCAGCTGGGTTTTATAAAACCTTTTCTCTTTAGGCCTCCGCCGCCGTGTGCAAAAAAAAAAGGATCAATCAATCAATCAATCAATTTCAACTCACAAAGCTGGAATTGATTGATTGAACTTTTTAGTCCCACCCAGTCTGCCGTTACCACTGAAGCCACACCCACCCAATGGGCCATGCCCATCCAATTGGCCACGCCCACCAATTGGCCACACCCACCCAATGGGCCATGCCTACCTGGCACCCGACGATACATAAGTGGGTTTTGAGTTGCAGTTTGGGCACTTAGTCTCTAAAAGGTTTGCCATCACTGAGATAGCTTATCCCCAGATACCTCACCATTCCAAATTATTAGGCTTCCAAAGACTTGTAAAAAAACTGATCATTCAGGGAGGCTTTTAGTAACAGAGACAATAAATACAGTACAGTAAAGCTTGGCTGGAAGATTTGTGGAAAATGGGTTTTAAATCAATCAGATAAATATCATTATGCAAAATTTTCTTGGGACATTTTCTTCCTTTTATTTGTAACATTGCAAGATGAAAAGCATTGCTTTCTTTTTCACCTAGGCAAAGCTAGGAAGCAATGAAAAAGCCAGAGTTGTGGAGACCATCAGTGGAGATTTTCAGCAAAGGGTGGACATCCAGTTGTCTGAGGTGGTCTGCGGATTTCTCCTAAGGGCAGGTAGCTGGAGTAGAAGACCACCAAGGTCCTTCAAACTCCATGACTCTATAATTTTAAGACTACTATGTGAAAAACATCCAATTAGTCCAGGTAACCTAATGTATCTACGTCAGGGGTTCTCAACCTTGGCAACTTTAAGACTTGTGGACTTCAACTCCCAGAAGTCCACAAGTCTTAAAGTTGAAGTTGAAGTCCACAAGTCTTAAAGTTGCCAAGGTTGAGAACCCCTGATCTACGTCATCCATTGTAAACATCCATCACAAGGAAGTGGCTCCTAGGTGTGCATGCCTACTATTTGCTGGGGAAGAAATAGTGCATATTACATACAATTTCTCTTATTAATGGTCATTATGAGCAGTAATTTCTTCACCAAACTTTCTTGCATCAGACATTTATTGTGATAAAACCCTAGAAGATAACTGTTGAAGAATGGCAGAATTAATGGCCTCTAAAAGGTCTACCATCTCTGCTATTTTCATCCTGTTCTGCCAAAAACATGAAGCAGCATCTTGTCTTTTGACATTTTCCCCCTATTATATAATTAGATCTCAGATCAGGGCAAATCTAATTAGGTGGCCTTTGATCCTAGTCTAATCACAAATTCAAATCAAAATATGCCCTTTTTGAATCCCTAATCCAAATTGAATCAGGGCTGATTTGCACAGGTCTCATAAATATGTCCTTAAGTCAACAGGTGGTGCTCTTGCATTTAGTTAGTACACTTATATATAGGGGGGGGGGGAAACCCACAGTTCTATTCTCTTGAAGTGCTGCTTCATTTAAAAGAAGAAAGAGGCATGGAGCTGAGCTGGATGGGGTGAATGAGCAATAATATTGCATATAATTGCAATTCAAATAGAATATGGATAAAGGTTTATAATTTTTTATAACCGTATGTTTTTATAAAGCAAACAGGATCAACCTTCATGTTGCATATTACAAAAAAAAATCTCTCTTAGAAAGCCACTTGCCTCTTAAAATCTGGTGGCAAGCCAAATCCTTGGTAGGTGGAATCACTGCACTGTATTACTAACAATGGAAAATCCAGGAAAGTATTCCTTTTTTTTTTTTTTTTTTTGCCTGACGGATGTAAACCACCCAGAACCATTTAAGATAAGGTGGTATATACATTTATAAAAGAATAAACCAAAGTTAATTTTGAAGGGAAAAAAACCCCTTGAAAATGTATTTAATGGAATGTGGATGGCAACTGCAGCAATTCTTTGGTTTCACACAGTTCAGAACCGACCCATGTATACCCAAACCAATATATTTGGACCAATATTCCAGATACAATCTATACTATAGTTTAGGAAAGTCAAACCAGAGAGTCAGAACCAGGCACGAATAGTAGCTTCCTGTAGGAAAAGACTGCTTTCTGTGGAGTTTCATGGGTTATGAAAGGACTGTTATATGTTCGGGGGGGGGGGAACAACCCAGCTAAACAGCTTCAATTCTCACTGCACATGCTCCAACTGCCTCGTTTTTATCAAGAAGACTCCCTTCTATTTTGTCTACTTTTTTCCCCTCTATGGGGATGACTTGCTGAAATATTGTGAGTGAAACTCCTTAGCACTGAAATCCTTATCATTCTTGCCTTTGCAGCATTAAAAGTTACTATTCTCAGGACCAAAGTAAACACAATACATCATATCTTTACTGCTATTAAAAGACAATTTTTCTCTTATTTCAAGAAAACTAGTTCAGTACCAGACAACAGAGGAAGCAACCATTAGTCCCCGTTACAATTCAGATCCAGCTTGCCTCTTTCATTAGCCTTTTTTAAAGTCATATATTCCATGACTAAGATGCAAGCAGAACATAAATGTGTCTCCTACTTCAAAATATTGTTAAGGGCTTGGAAGCATTGGCAGACTGAGTAAGGGACATCACACATAGGTCATGATGTCATAATACAAATGATGGAAATACATACTGTGCATTTCCTGAGCTTCAAATATTCTCCCTCATTGGCATTATTGGGCTCATGATGCAACTGACAGAAATTACATGTTTCTTGCTGGGTGCACAATGTGACATATTGGATACCTACTACTGAGCTTCATAATGGTCACTTTTTTAAAAAAAAATCATCCGAGGAAAGAAAACTTTAACATAGTAAGTGTGAAGAAGAGGAAATAGTTTTTTATTTATGTATTGCATCATTAAGGATCTTATTTACAATCTTAAGAGCCTCTCTGAGAAAGATGGGCAGTTTAAAAAGTTGAAAAACAAACGAACAAACAAACACACCTTTGTTCTCTGCATCTGTTCCACTGACTCTAGAAAGCCCTCCTTGCTGTGCAAAGGAGACTAACCAATTTGTCAGATTTCAAAAAGGCCCTAAAATGTGGGGCTTTAAAAGGCTTTTAATCTGATTATTTTAATAGCTTTTCATGTTTTTTATGTTTTTGTTGTTAATAGCTAGGACACTGAGTAGCTGGTGATATAATGAATTTAGTAAAAAAAAAAAAACCAAAGTAAGTGAAAAATCATTTTTTCATGATTGAAAACTTCACTGGATTTGATACCATATATCTGTTTGACCATTTATTCATGAGGATTGTAGAAGCAACTATGGATTTCAGCAGCTGTTCCTAGAAGCAGCCATTCTATCTTCTCAGGAAGTACTCACAGTTTAAAATCATAGTTCCTTGGGAATAGGAGCTGCCATTTCTCCCTCAATGGACACTGTTTTTTTAAAAAAAATATTTATTTATGTATTAAATTTGTTTGCCACCCATGTTATCACATGGTGACTCTGGACACTCACAACTGTTACTATAGGATGCTGCAAAAATATGAAGATGGAATGCCCACCAAAGAAATAAGAACCCTTTTGTCCCACTACAGCAGAAGTGGGGAACTATGGCACCTTTATGACTTGTGGACTTCAACTCCCAGAATTCCTGAGTTAGCATGGCTGGCTCAGGAATTCTGGGAGTTGAAGTCCACGGATATAAAAGGACCATAGTTCCCCATCTCTGCACTACAGAATGGGGCCAATTGGGCACAAAGGGAAAAACAGCAGTTATGAATATGCACTCCTGGTAATTATGAATATGCACTCCTTGTAATGAACAGACCTTCTCTTGTCTTTTAAAACAGAGCAGAATCCTACAAATTAATCTACCCAGTGACTCTTGGTATTAAAATGGGGAATTATTTTCTGATTCCTGTTTTCATCTCTCTGACACAAAATGATGGGCGAGTGGCCCTCTAAATGGAACCATTCTTACTTGTGACCTATACGGTTTGTTTAGGCCTTGCAGCTAGCAAAATACTAACTTCTCAAAACATCCTTAACCAGACAGCATTAGAAAGACACTTAAGAGTATTCCAAGAACCTGTTGAGCATACACCACATTTTACAGTCTAATTAACAGCAATTTATCACAGTGTTCCTGATTTGTTGCAGTTCCTCTGTTTTCTGATATGAGTCAGGGAAACTGGAGCTGTAAAGAACAGGGTAGCAAGTACTTAGCATTTATGGTCAGAGGTTAAATGGATCAAGGTGGCATTATAAGGGTTGCCATCCTGTTATTGTCAAACCTACAAATATTTTTGATTTATAAACCTATAAAGTATTATTGTTCACTTCTCCTATTTGCTTTCTCATACCTCAGAGTTGCAGAACTTCAGTCACCATGTCAGCTGCACTAAGTTTCATATGGCATGACTAGTCCATGCCTGAGTGGAGCATAACTCCAAACCTGAAGTCTTAAAGGATGGAATTATCTCTACAGGTCTACACGCTAGTTCGCTAAAACATTGGAAGCCTTCCAAAATAAAACAGGCTACAGATTTTGGCCCATCCATTCTGGAGGGTTGTAAAAGGATTGATAATGGACTGCATGGGTCTCATAAGCCACATGCTGCAAAGGTTGTAAATGTGGGCATTGGGGTAATGAAATGTGGGAATGACCTTGGGGAAAAGAGGGAAGAGATGCTGCCTAGGAAACAATTAGAGAAGAGAAACTTAATGGTCAGAGAAAGAAACTTATCTTTATACCCTTTCAAAAGATATTCCGGCAGAGAGAAGTTCCACGAGGATGGACTCCTGCATGAGTCCAAAAGCACAAAAGATTAAACATCATAAATAATCAGATTTCAGGGACAGGGTTTTTTTTTTTTTTGCTTCTATATGTTTGTTTGCTAATTATTTCTCTGCAACATTTATATCCCATCTTTCCTTCTGGAGCTTAAGGTGCATTTCATACTGGTGCCTTCTCAATTTTCCCTCACAAAACTCCTATATAATAGTGCTTGGCTAAAATATCTCGAGGAGCTTTCCTGGCTGCAGGTAAACTTGAACACAGTCTCCCTCGAGCCAGTCCAACATTTTAACCACAATGGTTCTCAAACTACAATTCAATGTTTTTCAATATTGCTTGTGGTGGCAAATGTTCTGGGTCATTAACATCAGAGAGTGCAGAAAATCTTTGCGTTATGTTTCAGTTGTTTAGCCTGGGTTGTATTTTACAATTTCTATATGAACCATTGGATGTTTTATATAGGCTTAGAAATTTAATTTTTGATGAAGAAACTTTGCTCCTGATCTGGATTCTTACATAGGTGGTTGGTCTTCCTACAGAGAGAAAGGAGAACAGACCCTGCAGTTAGTAGGCAGTCCCAAGATATTTCTAACTGCCAGCCCTTCCCTTTATCCACCCAATCTATCCAAGTATCAAAGGCAAGGCTGAACCTTGATAGACTGAGTATTTAAACAAAGGACCATACAGGGCATTTTGAAAAGATACCGAGAATATAGTCTCAGCTGAGAAAAATCACAGAACTGGTTCTCTTCACTGACTGGAATGGGTGGGCCATGCTAAACCAAACAGGATGCAGATTGTATTTGATAACTTTTAAAGTATTTCTGTCAGATTATTTATGGCTGTTTAACTGTGAAGTTTGCATTCTAGAGAGCAATTGTATATACATAACTGCCTAATAGGTGCATACAATGCTTTTATATATGTTCTTTAGTTATTTTTCATGGTTAAAGGATGGACTTTCCCTCTCTGTATGAAGAAAGCATTGTTTTTCATCTGCACTAATGTGTCTGAATAGGGAACCAGAACAAAGAGCATTATGTTGAATTATTTCACATGTAAAATGAAGAAGGTAGTTTACATATGTGGTGTGATTTTTTTTCTGCTTCATTATTTTCTCAGTTATCTATTTTTCTTTTTCCCAACTTTTTGTTAATTGGGTTAATGTAATACATATCTGGAGAGCAACATTTCAGAAAAGGATACCAAAGAGCACCACAGCTGAAATTCATTCTTCGTTGAGATTGGACCTTGCACCAGTTCCATATTTTGTGACTACTGGCTATTTTTGATGGATGAGTTCAATCAAACATTAAGCAAAAAATATTTAGCTATTCTAATAAATCTGTGCTCTTTTTTAATATATATAGTATCCAAAATTCATGGAAACAAACAAAATTCCCTTCATTAAATAACTATTTAATCTGTGGACTCAATCTTCTTTTAAAATAAAAACAGCAAAAACATCCTATGCTTAGCAATGGAATGTTTTGATTAACATATGTTTAACAATTTTCACTTTCTATGAGGACATTCTAAACTTATATACAAGAATTCTCCCATGTCAGCTCTTAATAGTCCTGAAGTCTCCCAAATTAAGCCCTAGCTCCCATTCACTTTGAGAGTATGCATAGTATTGCTCTCTAAAAAATAATTCAATATTTTAGCGCTCTCTCTCACTCTCCCTCCCTCCCTCCCCCTCCCCCCTTCTCTGTGTATACTGTACTGTACATATAATATAGCATGTGCAAATATTTTGGTAATAATTGAAAAGCTGATTCAGTGTGGAGGAAAGCACAAGCTGGGCACCTGCTCTGGAGCTTTTTAAAGCAGCTATATCTTTCTGCAGGAAGACTCAGCAGTCCTCTTCAGTAATACATTGAGAAAGGGAAAGTGGAAATATATACACATATAGATATACTTATGCCAAGGCAGGCTGTTGTGAAAGAAATATATCTGAAGAATTTAAGGAGAGCAGAAGCCTTGGCAAAGGAAGGTCATACAACAAAAATAGAACAAAATGTCTAAGATAATATGTCCTGGGCAACCCCACCCCTGCCATCCCTTGCACGTTCACAGATTTATCCAAAAAGCCAGTCACAAAGTCTAAGTGGAACAAGCCAAATCTCCACAGATGAATTGAAGGAAATTTGTACTGAAAAAAATTCATTGCTTGCAGTGAAAATCTACTGTGTTCACCCAGCCAAGAATAACAGTGGGGAACAGGAATTCCTTTAATTTTAACAATGCTATAATCTAGAGTTTATTGCGGGCCAAACACTAACATTATCAGTAGCAATGTATTACTACCTTAATTTAATAGCTGGAATTTCAGGCACTCCATAAACAAGGCATTAATGTTTCCATTTTTGTAAACCAAAGCACTTCCTAGAATAGTGCTAAATATTTCCCTTCTCCGTATACTAAGAAAATAAATGCATAAAATAGTTTGACACTGGAGCTGATCAAAGGCCTTTTTTAAGCCAGCATTCTGATTCCACAAAACCAGACATCTCTGGGAAATCCACATGGCTGCATTACCATCCTCCTGCTCAGTTCTTTTAGCAGCTGGTATTCTGCCTTTTTTGTGAGTGTCTTTCTCCCAAATATACATATTTTTGCAACAGTTATCTGTAATATAATGTGACTTTCAGTACTGTACACACTTTGCATATAATACATTCTTTGTTCATAGAATTTTATGGCAAAATCGAGAATAAATAGCATCATAGAATTGTATCCCAGGTTGTGTGTCAGTTTGAAAAGTGAACCGAACAACTTTCTCTCCTTAATAATATAATAATAATAAAGTTGGAAGGGACCTTGGTCCTTGAGTCCAACCCCCTGCTCAGGCAGGAAACCCTACACCATTTCGGACAAATGGCTGTCCTTTCTGTAATTCCCATCGAGCAAAACTAAGCAGGGCACCACATTCTCTCTGCTTTGCTGGGATTGCCTCTATCCCAGGGGTAGGCAACCTTGGCTCTTTTATGACTCGTGGACTTCAACTCCCAGAATTCCTGAGCCAGCCATGCTGAGGGGAAAGGGAGAGGTTTCCAAGCATGGATGGCTCAGGAATTCTGGGAGTTGAAGTCCACGAGTCATAAAAGAGCCAAGGTTGCCTACCCCTGCTCTATCCTGTTGCAAATACATTATACAAGAATTCCCAAATAACCTTACAGCTTGGAGTGGTGAGATGAAGCCGAAAACGAATTTCAGTTGAAAGGAACTCATTTGGACATTTTCAGAAGTCCTGACTGAAACTGTTGGTAAGATGCACTGAGTGCAAATATATTTTCCAGCAGGCAGCAAAGTCTTGAAAAACAAAAACTACCTTTCCCCAGCTTTGTTTTGCTAGAAGAACTGGAGCTCCTACTCATGTTATACTGCATTAGGAGTAAATTGGGTGTCCCTACATTTACCATCTTATCAATATTTATTGGACTATAAGCATCCTTAAGTCCCACATAAAGGGAATTAATTCGGAGAAGGCTTTCACATGAATATCTTCCCTATCTCAACACCCAGAGTCAGGCTATTTCTGTATACAGTATGAAAAAAAACACATCTGTTTTCTTTTCAGTATATAGATCTCAGAGAACACCAGGACAGAAGCTTTTAAAAGTGAAAGAGTTAATGCCAAGATGCATAAAAAGAGGAAGTACTTGTACTTCCTTTTGCTGAATCTCTGGCAACATTTTCTATATTCTGGCACAAGGCAGACTTGTTTATAAACATTTTAATTTGGTTTAATTCAAACATAAGGGACGCTCATTCCACATCTCAGTAAAAGATGGCTCTCAGCCCATTTTCACTCTTAAAAATTTGTTTCCACATCAGCAAAAGTTTGCCCCTTCAGAAGTCTCCTTTGCACTATTACCAAATGACGTAATATTCACCCCTGCTTACATGCACTGCTTGGTAAAGATACATTTTAAAAATAGGGGAAACTCCTATCTGAAGAAGATACGTTTCAGAAGAGAAAAACCTGTGACAGACTTGAGCTGATTAACCTAACTCCGGAAGCAGATGTATCCTCTTATTCCTAACATAAATTACTGGCTTTCCCGCACCCCACCCCAGCCCCACGCTTCTAAGTTATGCTAGTAGCCCAGAGGAAAATAATAATTAGCGTAGTATTAGTGTTATTGTTTCCTGACATTAACTGCCTGCTACTTCTTTATCCTCCCTCTAAGCCCTAGATTAATATCTCAGTACAACTTGCTGACAAAGCCTTTTTTTTCTTGTCCTCATGTGTCTTGTGAAATATCTGCACTGAATTTAACCTTTCCTCCTCTGAAGTAAGTCTGCAGCAGCTGCAGAGATGACTGCACTTTTCACCACCTGGGAAGTGGCAAGTCAGACACTGTAATTTCTTTGACTTCGGCTTGAGCCTTACCTTGGAAATATTCCAAAAATAATGCTTGGGCTAACAAGCTAACATGTGGTTTGATTGTTATGGCTTTGAGTACCCGAAACCCCACCTATTGAGATTTGTAAACTGTAATGTTGCTTTGGCATGTTGTGGCATGTATTACAGAAGCAGTGGTGGAAGAGGAAGGCAGATTGCAAGAGGTGCTAAATGCAGCATCAAGTGAGGAGATAGAATTTCTCTAGGCAGAAACATTGGTTATGCTAATTATCAATAGTTGCCTAGCCTCAAGGCTGAAAAGCAAAAATCTACCTTAATGTACAAAAAGGACTAGAACAGTGGTTCTCAACCTGTGGGTTGGGACCCCATTTGGGGTCGAATGACCATTTCACGGGGGTCACCAAACCATGCTGTCCGCCATTTTTTTCCCTTTTCCCTAGCTGTCCTACTCCCTCTTACTGGTGGCCACATCCACTTGGGGGTCACCACAACATGGGGAACTGTATTATGGGGTCACGGCATTAGAAAGGTTGAGAATCACTGGACTAGAAAAAGTAATATTTGAAGGAGAAGACCAGGCAGAGCTGGGGGCAGAGTTAAACAAGCCTTCAGCCTAGAGCAGGGGTGTCAAACTGACGGCCTGCAGGTCAGTTGTATCATGTGGAGGCCACGCCCACCCCAGCTCTGGCAATGTGAAAACAGTCGCGATACGTTGCGACATATCACGTGACGTAGCGAGTTTGACACCCATGGCCTAGAGCAGTGTTTCCCAAACTTGACAATTTTAAAGCATGAGGACTTCAACTCCCAGAATTCCACAGCCAGCAACGCTGGCTGTGGAATTCTGGGAGTTGAAGTCCACATGCCTTAAAATTGTCAAGTTTGGGAAACACTGGCCTAGAGTCCTCCCTAGGATCCTACAAATGGTCTAAGTCCCAACACTTCTTGAATTCTATTGCTCCTTATCTGGTACCAATTTAGTTTTGAATTTCAGTTGATTAGAGTCGTGTGTATAGGTTTGAGCAGTAAATCTTCTGTACTGCAACTTAAAGTATGGTCCTGATTCTTTGCATCTGACATTACTGTAATTAACTGCTATACATATATTAAAGGTGTACAATCAACTTTATGATGATGGTGACAAATCAATTGGTTAAAATTACTTCAACCTACTAGGCAACTACTTACTATTCTCGTCTTGGATAGTGAGATGGGTGGCAGTTTTTTATCTGCTCATGTAGTGTCACTACAATATTTATCATTTATTTATCAGCCTTTACTACCTATATGTGCAAAACATGGGCATCTTAATAAGAAATTTAAATTGTCAATTAAAATATACCAATAAATAAGATTAGGATATATAACTCATTATTTTCTGATTAAAACCTTTCTAAACTGATGGCCTTTGAAAGAGAACCATCTTTACCTGTAACTAAAAGGTCTGACCTGACTGTGAGGACATAGTCTTCCAGAGAAAGGGAACTATCTCTGTGATTGTCATTTTTGGAGTTCCACCTCCTGGGGCCTCTTGCAGGATGAGAACCCAAACATCCTCCCTCTGTTACTTGGAGGTGCTATGTTATGTTAAGTGTCATGAAAGTTTGTGCTCAGAAAATGACAACGATGCAAAAGCTGGGGGAAGGGAAGAGCCTGGAATTATAGGAAACTTTGGGCTGAAAAAATGGAATGGTGTAGAAAATAAATTAATTGAGTTTTCGGAAAAAAATTATTAGATATTTAAGAGCCCTGGTGGCTCAGTGATTAGAATGCAGTATTGCAGGCTAACTCTACCCACAGCCTGGAGTTTGATCTTGGTGGGCTCAAAGTTTGACTCATCCTTCCAAGGTCAGTAAAATGTGGACCCAGATTTTTTGGGACAATATGCTGACATAGTAAACTGTTAGAGAGCGTTGTAAAGCACTGTGGAACAGTATATATAAATCCATTAATGCCAAACCCTGCTTTAAACACCATAAACAAGTGCCTACATACAGATGCCATCAAATGCACAAACCAAACCTGCTATATCTGGACAACTACTAAATGTAGATTTTTTTTTTTTATCAGAGCAATGGCAATGTGACCTGGTGGAGGATGTAAGATTATTCTCCTTATCATGGTCAGATCATGTCCTAGTGTCCCTGAGCTCTTGTATATTGCCCCCCTCTGTAGGGAGGTGGACCCATTTGGATGGTCCACCCCCAGTGACTGATGTACCCTTAGGGATTCCAGAGGGAACTGGGGGATATACCAGAGGTGTTGCTGCACAATCCTGCTGAAGCTTTGGCAGCGGCTTTGGACAAGATTGCACCCATGCGCCCTGTCTTGACTCATTGCTCCCGACCCTCCCAATGGTTTACGGAGGAGCTATGGGTTCTGAAAAGCCAAAGAGAAGACACCTAGAGCACCACTGGAGGAAGACAAGGGATTACTCCAAATGGACATGACTTAGAGCTGCTATTAAGTCCTACATTGTGATGGTAAGAGTGGCAAAATAGCAGCATATATTGTATGCTAATGATTGTATATACCCAACTCTATATTTCCATTCTTGGTGACTCGAGTGATGATGCTGCCATCCAGGCTGCAGAGGCCTGGATGGGGGACAACAAGCTTTGACTGAACTTTGGTAAGATCAAATGGTTTTTGGTACACAGGAATCCGGGATCCGGGACTTTGTCATCTTTGATTCTGGATGGGGTAGCATTGCCCCAGAAAGACCCAGTCCACAACCTGGGAGTTCTCCTGGATTTGCCACTCCTGTTCAAGGAACAGGTGGCAGTCACGGCTAAGTGAGCCTTTGCACTGTTGTGTGCCAGTTGCGGCCTTTCCTGGACCAGGATTCCCTGTGCTCAGTCATTCAGTTCCTAGTTATCTCACGACTGGACTAATGTAATGTGCTCTACGTGGGGCTATCCTTGAAGAGCATTTGGAAGCTACAGCTGGTGCAGACTGTGGCAGCATGGTTAGTTTTGGGGGGCCCAAAAATGGCCCCGGTAACACCACTCCTCCGTGAGCTGCATTGGTTACCAGTCTGCTTCCAGGTGCAATTCAAGGTGTTGGTAATCACCTTTAAAGCCCTTCATGGCATGGGTCCAGGTTACTTGAGGGACCATCTCACCCCACTGCCCATACTACTCATGCTGGCAGAGGAGGCATGCTATGGGTCCTTTCAGCCTGATTATTCCAGCAGAGGAGGAGGGCTTTCTCTGCTGTTTCTCCTGTCCTCTGGAACATTCCCCCCCCCCCCCGATGTGAGGTTGGCCCCAACCCTCCTATCTTTTTGTAAGGGCCTAAAGATGTGACTCTGCCACTCGACTTGAGGCCCCAGTGGGGGAACAGGGCAATGGAGGTGGTTGATTGAGTAGTAATGGATCGCACCTCCCACCTCCATTCTGCCCCCACCCTCCCCATGTGTCCTTGGTTTTAATGTTTGATTTTAACTTTTTATGTATTAGCTTAGATATAACTGTAAGCCGCCCAGAGTTACCTATGATAAAATGGGCGGCCAATAAATTTTATAAACAAATCAATGTCAGTAAAAAGATGCAGAAAATTCTTATTCACTGCTGCCATCAGTGCTGTCCGGATATGGCAGCTCTACACTAATTTAAGTGGGAAAAAAACTAAGGAGCTATAGCAGTGATGGCAAACCTTTTAGAGACTGAGTGCCCAAAAACCATCCCCTGCCTCCACTTCGCCTCCTGTCCTGCCTGCTCCTCCCCTGCCCGTCCCTGCTCCGCTCGCAGGACCACACACCGCCTCCATGGCCCGCCGTAGATCACCCAGGCAGCCCTGCAGCACCACAGCAGCCATGCACTCTGCCCTATCTGTGGGACGTATGCTATGAGGCATGAGGGTGGAGTCTTGTCCCTGCTGCTTGGCTATGTCCTTGGCTGCACTGCTCCGTGCAGGCCACGCCCGGGAGCGACTCTCCTCCAGGGGGGTTGCTGGTGAGGATGGGGCCATGGGGGAGGCGGGGCTGGGGCAACAGCGTGCATGCCCACAGAGAGGGCTCCGAGTGCCGCCTCTGGCACACGTGCCATAGGTTTGCCACCACTGAGCTATAGGAAAAGATGAGCCATTGTGAAAAATAAAATGGGGGGGAGGAATCCACAATTTTAGACAAGAAAGATTCCAAATGGCTTTGCTGAATAGTCTATTATGATAGCCAAAGAGACAGAGGATGGACGCCTTGGGCAAGAAAGGCATTTGGCAACATTTAGAATGCAACTTACACCATTATGTGGGAAACTATTTCAATCAAGAATTCAACAGACAGAAGAAAATAACAAGAGAAGTAAAACAAGAAACATGGCTAAGATCAAATATATTACAAGAAAAGCTATAGGGAGGAATGCTTAAGAGCAATCATGAAAGAGATCTAATGGTGGCAAATGAAGATGAAGCTGGAAAGACTATACTGCAACCTTTTACAAATGGGATTATAGATGACAAAAACATTTTTGGAAAGAATAGATTCAGAAGCTGATTCAACCAGAAAATGTATTATAAGAGGCATCAAACCAACTGTCAAATAGAAAGCATCTGCTGTGCTGCAGAAGAAAGACCTATTGGGCTATTTAAAGCTGGAGGAGAAAAAGCTGTTAAAGTGCTAAAAGTTCTGTGTCAAAAAATATGTAACAAACTCCCAGGCTTAAAGAATAATAATAATAAAAATAACCTCAGGGCATATGCAGTACCTGCATCAAAAAAGCGAGTATGCAAAACACAGAATTACTCATGACAGCAAAGTTTTCCTTATAGACTTATGGTGGGAAGTAGAGAGATACATGGAGAGAAACACCAAATGAACAGAAAGGTTTCAGAAAAGGCTAAGGAAAACAAGATCAAATAATTAACATCAGATGTATAATAGAAATGCAAGATAATCTAATGGATTCACTTTGCTTTGCTTTTTTGTATCAGCAAGACTTTAATTCTGCAGATCGTTGGACTATATTAAAGCGAAGAGGTATGTTAGAAATGCTGATTATTCTTCTGAAAAACCTTTATAATGAACTGTAAGAACTGAGTTTGGAAAAATGGAGCAGTTCAGAATATAGAAAAGAACATATATGGTACCCATATCGCTTTAATGTTTGCAATGGAGATATACTACTATAAGACTGGCAGGATTGAAAGTGAGAACAGCTGGAATCAAAAATAAAGTAAAAAGACTAGCGATCTGAGATATACTGGCAACATATTTTGCTAAATGAAACTTGAAAGAAAATGAAAAATCTGTGTCAGTGTTAAACATTAAGAAGATAAGAGGGATTGCTCAACTAGTATGCTCAATTAAGCCATAGTGGATAGTGATAGATGAAGGGGATAAATGGTTTATTTTCTTGCACTCAAAAATAGGCAGGGATGGACAATTTGCCGGAGAAGTTAAAAATATGATGATTCCAGGGAAGAAAGCAATGCCAAACTTAGAAAAGGTCTAAACTAAAGGATAAGGCTATTTCTATGAAAGTAGACAATAGATAAAACAATGGTTTTTCCAATGAAAATATATAGCTTAAAAGAGCAAGATAAGGAAAATGAATTATGAATCTGGAGGAAGTTACTAAGAGTAGTAGGGGTTCCAAGAAGAACCAATTCAATCAGTTCTGGACCAAATCAAGATAGAATGTTTCCTTGAAATGATGATCAGCAAACAGAAAATCACATACTTTGGGCATGCAATATAAGCAAATGATGAACTAGGAAAAAATGTTGATAGAAGCAGAAGTAAGGGAAGACAATGGATAAGATAGATGGACAGGATTTAAGAGATTACATTATATAGCATTTATCACCAAAAGTCAAACCCAGTTCGATAGCACCTAACACGATCATTAAGAGAAAAAACTGAAAAAGAGCATAAACCCGAGAACTAGTACTGAATTTCTCAACAATTAATAGGGTTGAACATATAAATGAAATGCATTAATGCAATTCACACATTTAAAAAAAAAATTGTTACAAAGGAACAGCATTGTAGAATGTCATTTCCCTCTCCCCAAGGGAGCAAGTAGGATCATAATGAAAAATACAGAAAATTCCTTGCTGCTATTTATCCAAGCAGTAAACATTTCCATACATACTATATATTTCATATTTAATCTACTGTATTGTAGCCCTTTGATGTTACAAATAGCTGACTGTTCATAAATATGTAACTCCCAATTATCAAATCATTAAATATTCCATTCAGTAGAGAAATTACCAGTGTTATTTCGTAACATCCAGATTGGAATATAGTTATATTAAGCCAGGGGTCCCCAACCCCTGGTCCATGAGCCAGTACCGGGCCATGGTATGCCAGCAACCAGTCTGCACAAATAAGCAAAGCCCCATCCGTGAGATATAGGCAGCACACAAAACCATGCACCCTCCGGTCCGCGGAAAAATCTCTCTCCACGGAACTGGTCCCTGGTGCCCAAAAGGTTGGGGACCTTTGTATTAAGCCATTGTGAATGTGTAAAAATAGCTAATGAAAGTTTGCTTCTTTAACTAAAACTGACTTCCATATAAAAGAATATTTTGAAGCTAACTGCTTATTGTTGAAACTGTAATGGTGAAGAGAATGCAGAATCCAATGTGAATGGAATAAAACAATAGATCAATGAAAATAATAGATTAATGGAGGCTGGGAACCTGAACATTTTCATCTCTTGTTAACACATCAGCCACTGCATTACTTCTTCACAATTGACAGTAGATCTTTTCACAGTTAACTGCAATTTGAATTACTATCTTTCTTATTTATTTTCTTTGGTTAAATCATTTGCTCAATCAAAAGCTAATTTAGCATTTTTGTTTTAGCCTCTGACAAAGGTCTTTAGCATTTGATTATCATGATACAGTACATTTTGTCCTTAATTTTTATTCCCCAAATAGCAAAAATATAAAAATGCGTAACTTTTCCCAGAGTATATTATCAACTTTGGGGATGAATAATCCTAATCAATATTATGTTGTATGTGTGTGTGTGTGTGTGTCTGTGTGTCTGTGTGTGTGTGAGAGAGAGAGAGAGAGAGAGAGAGAGAGAGAGAGTGAGAGAGGGAGAGAGAGGGAGAGGGAGAGAGGGAGGGAGGGAGGGAGGGAGAGAGAGAGAGAGAGAGAGAGAGAGAGAGAGCGCATATGTGTTAACTGGAGACAGCCATCAAATCAATTTTCAAATTAAAAAGATAGCAGATATTATTAATTATACACACAGAGAAACAGTAAAAATATTTTTATAATTTACTGCATTGCCATGCATAAATATGCCATCCACCAAGAGATCAAATATAGTGTGTGCTTCAGTAATTCAAGCCCCGGAGGGGGAGCCCCTTTTTTAATTAACTGGAAAAGATTACAAACAATTCTCCAGTCACACATGCCTTCAATGTTTCTGAAACATTGCTGTATTGCAAAATGAAGGTTCTTCCAGGAAGTGGCATGTTTCCACTGCTTTTCTGCTCTAAGTGTGATGAGAGTTTAACTTGAGGAAGTCAGATATTAATGACTGAATTTTTAACAAAAAAATGCTTGAAAGTGATTGCGGGGGACTGTTTAGTTTAGTTTGTTTAGTTGAGGAGCCCTCGTGGCGCAGTAATTAGAACAGTGGTGGCGAACCTATGGTACGAGTGCCAGAGGTGGCATTCAGAGCCCTCTCTGTGGGCACGCACGCCATTGCCCCAGCAGAGTTCACCTGAGTAATGAGCACGTGGCATTTGGAAACAACAGGCAGGAAGTGAGCAGAGTGGCGTTGGCCCCCCGGGGATGTCCCGGAGATGGCGAGGGATGGCCCCTGCCGCCCTGGCCCCAGCCACGCTCACAAAGTCTGCTGTGACCATTGCAGCCATGCCCACCCAGTGGACGCCCTCCAACCACCCCTGAGGGCACCACAATGCTGATGCAGCCCTGGCACTTTGCGATAAATAAGAGGGTTTTGGGTTGCAGTTTGGGCACTCGGTCTCTAAAAGGTTCGCCATTACTGAGTTAGAATGTAGTATTGAAGGCTAATTCTGCCTATAGCCTAGAGTTCAAGCCTGACGGGGCTCAAGGTTAACTCAGCTGTCCATCCTTCTGAGGTCAGTAAAATGAGGATCCAGATTGTTGGAGGGCAACATGCTGACTGTGTAAACTGCCCAGAGAGCAGTGGTGGGATTCAGCCAGTTTGCACCAGTTCGGCAGAACTGGTAGCTAGGTTTTTGTTGCCCAGGCCCAGAATGGACTTCCGGAAGCGGCATCCATACAGAGAACCGGTTGTTCACATATTTGAATCCCACCACTGGCAGAGAATGCTGTAAAGCATTTGGGGTGGTATATAAGTGTAAGTTTTATTGTTATTGCTAATGCTATTAGTTTCATTTGCCCTTTTTTCCCCATTGGGCAGAAATGTTTGAATTCATAACAGTTTCTTCCAACCTTCCTTGCTATAATCTCTGCAAATCTCTGCATACTTTAAGTCCATCCCTCTATAGATTTCATATATTATCAAAATTGTAGATGGGAAATGTTCAATAAAGAATGCACTAAGCCAAGAGGCAGAAACTTATTTATGTTTGATACATATGTTCAAATATAAGCGATGAATCATAGTCTGCAGCTTGAAGCATCTCTATATTCAGTGAAAAACTGAATTAATTGAGCCTTAATTGTACAGGGCCATTAGGTTCTCAGTCTTATTGAATCATAGCTTTGCTAAGCCAAGATTAAATAATCTTCTCCCTTTCGTTATACTCAGCCACAAAGCAGGGTTTCTCCAACATTTCTGCAGACTTCTAAATAAAAATTACCAAATACCATCAGTCAATGATTTCATGTCTAAGAATGTAGAAAGCTAACAAAATAATGATTATAGTCGCACCATTTATGTCTTTCTATCCCCTCCGTCTTTATATTAATTTTAAAATGATTTTTCTATTAGAACCTTAAACAAAAGGTTAAAGATTAACCTTTTATTTACCAAACAAATTATTTCATTTACCATGTGACATAATTGCAGGTCTACAGACTTGCTGGTCAAGAATAATCCTCAGTATGAATACCGAAGGGCAAATGAATATCCAACCCTCTTTTTAGATATTCATTGTATTTCCTATTTACATTTTTCTTTTTCAATTGGATATATAAGAGCATAGATCTACTCAGCATGGATCATGTATGCTCATAGTTGATCATTGAACTTGAAACCTGTTTCCTGTTACACGGTTTTTCTGAATTCTAGTATTCCTTTTCCTACTGGTATTTTCTCTGAAACATTTCAATGAACCAGTGTTCAGCTATAGAGGGCATTTTGGGAGGTGGCGGCTGAGGTGGTAAAGAGACTACAGATATTGCCTGGTGGTTTGTGTGGGGAGGTAGCTCTGGAAGACTTGGTGGGTTTCTGCTTATGAGTCTGCTCTGCAAAATACAGGTTGAGAATCATTGCCTAAAAGCTTTTGTCTTACAAGAAAACCACAAGCATACTCAACATACATTTCTCAAGCATGGCTGCAAGACTGCAGTCCTATGTAAAGAGGCAGCTACCTTCTCCTCTTCAGAGTTTTTAAACATTCCTTCAGAATAGCATTCAACAACTAATAAAAATTATCAACATTAAATTAACAAATAGGACAATTTTCTCTTTTTGAACACAAAATGCCCTTTAGTTCTGCAGTGTTTTGTATAAAGGGAGCGAGGAATTATTTTTCTTTCTTTATTTGGTTTGTTACTGGAAAGTTACAGCTGCTTTTGTAGTCAAAATATGGAACATTAAATCCCCCATATTGTAATTTAGACACTCAATGGATGTCTTTGTTTTGGATGCTGATTTTTTTCTTTAAAAAAAGCTCCTGTTTATATGATGGTTTGACCTACTCTGTTGTTAATAATAAAGTTCTTTCAAAGTCTTCAGTTCTATTTATGTCCTCGACTTTCAGGAGGAAGCAAGAGGAGCAGGAGAGCAGAGTAAAGAAATAGTTATGGTGTGTGGGCAGGATGTTTTAGGAAATACTTTCACTAATCTGTCATGCTTATGATAGTTTCAGTAGGCAACGTTTGGCAATGCAAAGTACGTGGAATGAAAAGGAAACATGGAAAGTCCATTATCAGTGTAACTTTAATTGGCTTTTGTTATTCAGTTAGCCCCTAGTCCTTCTACGTAGTTGAAGAAGCTAAAAGACACTTCATTCTTAGGTGCTGCCATGTGACAGTATCTATTCTAGCTGGTCAAAATAGGAGCAAATAAACCCTAAGCTTTCTGTGTTTTAACCAAAAGCCACTACTTTTTATTTTTAAAAAATGCAATCGTATGTCGAGCTCTGCCAGCCAGAGACTTGCAATTTAATAAAAACTAGAAATTGTCATTCGAATTTCAATTATCCTAAGCCAGTGATGGCGAACCTTTTAGAGACCGAGTGCCCAAACTGCAACCCAAAACCCACTTATGCTGGGTGGGCGTGGCCCATTGGGTGGGCATGGCTGCCATGGTAACGGCAGACTGGGTGGGACTAAAAAGTTCAATCAATTCCAACTTTGCAAGATCTTTTTTTTCCCCACGAGAAGTTAAAATTGACTGATTGAACCTTTTTTTTTTTTTTTTTTTTGCACATGGTAGCGGAGGCCTAAAGCGAAAATGTTTTATAAAACCCAGCTGAAGGTCTAGGACTGGGGTGCCTAGGACAGCACATGTGCCCACAGAGAGGGCTCTGAGTGCTGCCTCTGGCACCCGTGCCATAGGTTCGCCACCACTGTCCTAAGCCCTAAGCAGCTTATTGGCTATATTCAGTATTCTTCAGCATAGATCACTGAAGAAATATTGTCATGTGCCTTCATTACAAAAAAAATATGTTGCTGCACTACAGCTCTTTTCCTAGGGTAAACATGCCATTCGTGAGATGGAATGAATGGCAGCGATGCTATGAGATGGAAACCTTATTAGTTTATGGGCAGCATGGTACCGAAGCCCATGCTGCACAATTCATAAGCCTTTTGCTCATAATCAGATCTCCACTGTCCTGAGTATAGATATTCCCTAGTACAGGGGTAGGGCTGGCTGAGGAATTCTGGGAGTTGAAGTCCATGAGTCATAAAAGAGCCAAGGTTGCCTACCCTTGCCCTAGTATGTTTACTTGAGAAAAAGTCTGCTTGTAGTCAGTACCGCTCACTACCATGTTCGCTTATCTAGGTATCTATACAATCACAACTCTAAATAATCGTGTTAATGATCATTACTTCTTTTGTGGTTTTGGTTGTGGTAATTTTTTAAGCATAGACACAGCTAAACCACCTTATCTTTTTATATTTTCTAGCATTATACACATTGCCAGGTAAAAATGCTCAGATCTAGCTCTAATCTTAGTGACTATATGGGGATAACCCATGTGGTTTCTCACACCAATAGAATAGGTTTCTAACTGCTTCTTCTCAACAGTTTTTTTAAAATACATCCCAGTCTAACCTTACAGTCCTGGTATTTCCTGAAAGGGTCTCTCCAAACATTAACCAGACCTTATCCTGCTTATTTTCTGACCCCAAATGAAGTTAGGCAAGTGCTATTATCCGCTAAGACAGGGGTAGGCAACCTCGGCTCTTTTATGACTCATGGAATTCTGGGAGTTGAAGTCCATGAGTCATAAAAGAGCCGAGGTTGCCTACCCCTGCGCTAAGAGATCCAAAGAAGCTTTTTTCCCCCCCAACCAGAGTAAGGCCCTTGAAAGGTGAGAGGGGAAAAAAGTAATTAAATACTATACGCCCAGAAATATTAGTTCTAAGTTTATTACAAGGTTACATTACATCTTTCAAGCCTGAAATTATATCTCTCGCCTTTGCTCTACAGTTCAATCCAGTACGTAAAATAGGGAAGTTCCCTTCTGAAACAATTGTCATCCCCTCCCGTTGCTTCTGTGGGCTAAGCTGCCTCTTAACTAATGTCTAGTCCAGTGTTTCTCAACCTTGACAATTTTAAGGCATGTGGACTTCAACTCCCAGAATTCCACAACCAGCAATGCTGGCTGTGGAATTCTGGGAGTTGTAGTCCACATGCCTTAAAATTGTCAAGGTTGAGAAACACTGGTCTAGTCTGAGGTTCTTCCTCCTGTTTCCCAAGGTCATTTCCACATATCATTACAAGTTTGCTATGAAGTTTGAGGATAACTATAACCTGAGGTGGGAGACTCTGGCATAATCTCATCTTCAAAGAACAATTGCAAAAAGGTAACATCATATCTAGTAATATTTTTCCATTAGAGTGTACTGTGGGGGGGATTTTATCTTTGAGAAATAGTATATACTGTTTTTTTCAGTATGGTGAAAAATAGTATTTACATCATATTTCTGGGTGTATATTGCATTCTATAGATACAATTTCACGAACAAGATAAAAATACAGTAAAATGAATTCGTTGGGGTGATATCCATTACATACCAAGTTCATGCAGATACTGTTCACCTTTCCCATGAATCTTTCAGATCTCCTCTTTGGAAAAAAAAAAATAGTGATTATCCAAAGGTGGGTAACCTCAAATTGTGGATATGTGCTGAGGGTGGCATTAAAAAAAAATGTCCGCACCAATTTCAAACTTCACCAACTGTGAAAGGCTACATTGCAATTAGAGATGATCATCTCAATATGTTGGGCATTTCTTAAATCATTCAGAAATCAATAACATTACAGGGAGTGGTAAACCATCCACAGGCTGCCTGCAATCTCTACCATTCAGAGAGGACACCCCACTTCCCCAAAGTTGTCTGAGATCAGGCTACCCAATTTTAGTGGCAAACAAATTTCAGATGTAGGGCCTTTGCTGTTTTGGGGGGGGGTTGTTTTGTTTTGTTTTGCTCTTGAAAACAAATGATCAAAGATATTGGGGAAATGAAACCGTTTCTACTTCCACCCTTACAATCTGAGACATTTGGCCACAGCTGCATGACTGAAACTTGGCCAAATTTTGGTAGCAATATTTTTTGAGTTAAAAACAAAAATAAGAATGTCAATCATAATCTTGAAATTTAATGTCTCTGAAACCGTAATGTCCATTAAAAAAAACCAAGCTGAACATTTGCAGTCTTGTTCCTTCTAGTGAGATCTTCTATTCACCAGAAGGCCTTGTGCAGCATTTAGGAGGAAGCATTGTGTTTTCATATGAAAACATTGCTGACGCCTGATGTAAGATATATTAGGTGTTTAAAATGCTTTTCATTTCACTTTTACTTTATAATATCTTACAGTATGTTCAGGTTAGTCTATGGTTCTGCATTGAAACGGCCATGGAAAATATATGAGAACCAGCTTTTTCACACTAAGATAGGCAGCAGACAGTTGACCAGGACTTTGTTACACTAGTCCTTGATTAACAAGCATTCATTTATGAACCATTCAAAGTTTTAATGGCACTGGAAAAAGTGACTTATGACCAGTCCTTGCACTTACAACCATCACAGTATCTCCATGGGTCACATGATCAAAATTCAGGTGCTTGCAACTGGCAGGTATTTATGACAGTTGCAGCTTTCTAGGGTCCTGTCATTGTGTGGTCTCCATTTGCAACTTTCCCAGCTGGCTTCCAACAAGCAAAGTCAATGGGGAAAACTGGATTCACTTAACAACTGCATGATTCCCTTAAGTGCAATGACTTAGTTAACAACTCAGGCAAAGAAAGGTTGAAAATCAGGCATGATTCCATTTAACAACCAGCTTGCTTGGCAATGGAAACTCCTATCCTAACTGTGACTATAAGTCAAGAATTACCTATAATTTTAAATTTAAAAAATCTATAATGTAGTTGAAAAACATTTTAGTCAACTGCTCATATTTTGAAGCAGCAAAGTAAAGTACTGTGGGCTCTCCTCTTCAATAAACTGCAACCTTCTTTCTAAAGCAGTCGCCATGTTGTTTATCCCCGGCTTGGACTGAACCAGGATGAAGACTTTTCTTCCAACAGTACATAATATTGAAGCTGCATATAAGGCGATTTTCTTGTAAATAAGTATGTTTAAGAGAGCAGTCAAAGAGTCACTGACTAAAATGAAACGCTTGTTCATCTTTCTCTTTATTGTTCCAATGTAAGTGTCATGCGTTCTGTCTGAATAATTTATGGTGTGCTTTGGAATTTCTAGAACAGGAGAAAGGAAGCATTTTAATCTTTCAGAAGAGCATTAAATTATGCTAGTAGGTAATTTATAGAAGTTATAAATAAACATAGATTCCAAGTAGTACTTTTTTTGTTTTGGAAATAGGAAAAGTAAGCAGCTACCCTCGCTGAAAAACCAGACTAAATTTCTGAAGAGGAAGCCACATTAATCTACGTCAGTGTTTCTCAACCTTGACAATTTTAAGGCATGTGGACTTCAACTCCCAGAATTTCACAGCCAGCATTGTTGGCTGTGGAATTCTGGGAGTTGAAGTCCACATGCCTCAAAATTGTCAAGGTTGAGAAACACTGATTTACGTAAGCAAAGTCTTCTGGCACCCTTAAACCTGAGACAGGGACTCTATAGTATTGTCCTGCAAATGGTGCTGAACTACAATTCCCGATAAGCTTATCAGTCCTATAGGTGTCAGGATAGTGAGGATTTCTGTTCTGCAGTGCTTGGAAGAAGACAAATATCTCAGTCCTGCACATGAAAACATTTATTAAATTCATGTTATTGTGTTAGCAATATTTCATCAGCACAACAGGATAGGCCTCCAGGCATACCTTTTTGTTTTTCAACATACAATAGTAAGTTGATTAAAAAGTGTAGTACCAGTTTTCCCCAGCTTCTAAAGTTGCATGGGCAGATGCTATCCACACTGTGTACTGTATCATCATCCCTGGAATTCACTTTTGACTATTATTATGTATCCTGATTCTCAAATAGATTATTACTCTTTGGACTCCATTCCCGGAGCATTTCTGTCAAGAGCTGGCTGGCTAATTGTCTATCAGCTTCCTGGAACATTGGTAGAAACCTATTGTGTCTTCAAAAATTTGCTAGTCTGAAACATCAAGAGGTTTTTTTTTTTGTGGGTTTTTTACAACATGGGAATAAGTTACCCCATGAAATATATAAAGGTCCCTATTTGTCAATGAGACAAGTGGGCGGGAGGGCATCTGTGAAAGCTCTGTGTGATGGCCATTCATTTTGCTTCTGCATCTGGGCACATATTTTTATCTGTCCGTGGGGAGGGGGCAGAGGACATTTCTTATAATCTTTTGATAGTTCTTTGCTTCCTTCTGGGCACAGCCAACCACAAGGATAAAATAAAGTCTTTATTTATTGTATCTCTGCGTTGGACTGCTGCACTTCTTCTTTTTAAATCTTCTCTACTTCCTTTTTTAAAAAAACCAATAGATTTATCCACAAGATTATAAAGACAAACGTGAATTTCTTGCAGGTTATATTAAAGAAAAGTCCAGTGTTTGCTTCAGTTTGATATAATTTGATCATCATATAGGACTTAGGGTATCATTTATTGCTTTATATAGATAGTCCTCAGCTTACACAACTGAGCCCAAAATTTCCATTGCTAAGCAAGGCAGTCGTTAAATGAGTTATACCTCATTTTACAACCTTTTTGCCACATTTGCGAAGCAAATCATTGTAGTTGTAAAGTGAATCACACAGTCGTTAAGCGAATCTGGCTTCCCCTATTGGCTTGTCGGAAGCTGGCTGGGAAGGTTATCAATGGTGGTTGCAGGACCCTATAGGACAGTGCAACGGTCATAAGACATGCCAGTTGCCAAGTGCCTGAATTTTGATCACATGACCACGGGGATGCTGCAACAGTTGTAAGTGTGAAAACTAGACATAAGCCACTTTTTTCAGTGCTGCTATAAGTCTGAACTATCATTGAACGAATGGTTGTAAGTTTTACAAAATTTTAGGTTAATTTACAGAACATTCTCTTATCCTATGGACTTAAGGATAAGTTCCATTGAAATTAAGCAGGGTTATTTCCGAGTAAATGTGTATAGAATCACACTTTGGTAATGTAATTTTTAAAATTTGTAATTTTTTCTTTCCATTCAAAAGTTTTACAGGTATTTCTGTGACTCAGATGAAGAAAATAAAGCAAATCTCAAGATCCTGATTTTTTAAAAAAATCACTTTAAATTTACTTATTCATTTATTCAGTTTGTAAGACCACCCATTTCAAAAAGTGACCCTAGGCAGCAAACAAAATTAAAATAAAATAAAAGCAAATACAACAATAGAAAAGTTAAAATACACAGCTGCTGAGAAAATATCACATCTATATCTATCAAATAACATGCAACACACTAATGCCAAGAAGAAATGGGTCCTTGCACATACCCAGGACCCCAATTCCGGGCACAGGGCCAGGTCTTTAGGGACTTATGAAAGATTAGTAGAGTTAGTTAGGGCCATCCTGATCTCCAGAGGAAGAACTTTCCATAGGGCAGGTACTATGGCAGAGAAGGCAAATCTCTGCCAGTCTACAGGCACTCCTTAGCTGACAAGACAGTCCCAAGTCATGAATGGTTTTAAAAGTGACAATCAGCACCTTGAATTGCACTGGAAGCATAATGGCGATGAATGCAGCCTACAGTGTAGTGATATTACATGTGTCAAATAAACAGCATCATTTACTTCTTCTGGCACATTCTGCACCAGTTGAAACTTTGAGATGTTCTTCAAGGGCAGCCTGTGTAGAGGGCATAGCAGACGCAGTCCAGATGGGAGATCCCAACGGCATGAGTGACAGTGAGCAGGGCCTTTTGGTTGTGGAACAGGCACCACTGATACACAATCTGAAGGTGTGGAAAGGCCCTCCTAGCCACACTTACCACCTGCTCTTCAAGCAATAGTGGTAAGATTAGGACAGGCACACGAAGTCTTTCCAAACCAGAGCCACTTCATCAACAACCATCAATGGAAAATCTCCATTCAGTTTTGTTTGGTTTGAATCAAAGCTTGTTGCACCCCATCCAGAAACTCACAGCCTCCAAACATTGGAATAGGACATCCACAGCCTCACTCAGGTAGTCTGGGTGGAGATATAAAGCTGGGTATTTTCATTACCTAGTAATATCTCACTCTGGATCATTGGATAATTTTCTCTAGCAGCCTCATGTAGAGTTAAATAGGAGGGGTAAAGAGACTGGGTCCTGTAGCAACCACAAAATAAAGGACCTCCACCCTCCTATTAACACCAGTTGGAACTGGGCCTAGAGAAAGAAGGAGAATTAACACAGCACAGTACCACCCACTACTAATTCCTGGACTCAGTCCAGAAGAATAGTATGATGAATGGTAATAAAAGCTGCTGACAGATCAGAAAGAGCTAGGATGGTTTTAGTACCCTATCCTTCTCCTCCCAGAAATCATCCAGAAGTGCAGTTGATGCCATCTTTGTCACATATCCCACCCTGAATCCAAATTAAAGGGCTCCCAATAATCTGTTTCATCCAGAGTCCTTGGAAGCTGCAGTTCAATCACCTTCTCCACAAGAGAAGGTTGGAAACTGGACAAAACCTGCCTAGATTGGTCGGGTCAAGTAATGGCCCCTTGAGAAGGGGGTAAAGGAATAATTAACCACTGCCCAAACCCAATCATATATCCCCTCGCAGCAATAGCAATAGCACTCAGATTTATATACCACTTCATAGTGCTTTACAGCCCTCACTAAGCAGTTTGCACAGTCAGCATATGGCCCCCAACAATCTGGGTCCTCATTTTACTGACTTAAGAAGGATGGAAGCCTGAGTCAACCTTGAGCCGGTCAGGATTGAACTCCTGGCAGCAAGCAGAGTTAGCCTGCAACACTGCATTCTAACCACTGCACCAGCACTGCTTTTCCCATGCTTGACCATCCAGGATGGCTATAGCTCTAATACAGTGATTGCCAAATTAACAGCTAAAAAAACCCCTGTCCACTTCCACTTATATTCATATTTAACTTTTTTCAACGCCTATAATGCAAATAGAAATAAAGTTCAGAAGCTAACACAGAGGGCACTTTAATTATTTAGAGGGCTGGGAAACATATGTAAAGTTTAATAAGCTACCACAAAACTAAAGCAACCTATTCCCATGATAATGATTTTGAGTTTTATTGCAGTAGGCTGAAATATGACATTTTCGAAAAAAGAAAATACAACATTTCAAAGAAGATGCTAAATGTATGGGTTCTTCGCATTGTGTGTTCTTGATGCAAATATAAACAGTTTTCCATTTATTTTCAACTCTTGAGGCTAGAATAATAAGCCTCAAACAATGCACTAATAAAACAGCCCTCAATAAGTTTGATCATGTAACTACTTGGATTCTAAAATGAATGAACACAGGAATCCATTGAAGGAAAATTTTTATACCCTTCCATGATTTCCCTTGTGCTCAGTTTTCTTAGGATTTATCTGCAAAGAGGATGTAATAACACCCAGAATAAGTACAATGCCACACCGTCCTTTGGCAACATACAATTGCTTGGGAGTAAAGAACTACACTTTATTTCCAAGTAACTGTGTATTGCCAAAGGATGGTGTGGCATTGTACTCATTCTAGGTCAGTGGTTCTCAACCTTTCTAATGCCGTGACCCCATAATACAATTCCCCATGTTGTGGTGACCCCCAATCACTTATACATCACCGGGTGCCAGGGGCGTGGCCAAAGACAAGGGGAAAAAAATGGCGGACAGCCTTGTTTGGCGACCCCCGTGAAATGGTCGTTCGACCCCAAATGGGGTCCCGACCCACAGGTTGAGAACCACTGTTCTAGGTATTATCACATTATCTTTACTAGATAAATTAAGTGTGAATTATTTCTAAATGTATCATATCCATATTTCTTTTCTTCTCTAAATCCTCTCCAAGATTTGTTGTTGTTGCTGTTCTTTTGCATTAAATATTGGTATTTTGAAAGCAATAGAATGAGAAATGCTGAGATTTTTTAAATGATCAGTAGGACTAATAAGGTAACTTTATAACTTCTAGCAGAGCATATTAAACTTCCTTACCATTTACAACATTTAATACTGCAGTCCTGTTGAAGTAAGTCTTCAGTGGGATTTTTCCCCCTAGACAAATGCATTTGGATTACAGCCTAATTTTTTTTAAATTTATGGTACCGTTCTGATGTGTGTTTAAAATAGTGCTTACATTTAAAAAATGTGTGAGCTAAATTCCTCTTGCATAATATAGAATGTCTAAAACTCAGAGATTTCTTTCTTTCCCAATACTGGGGTTGTCTCAAAAATTCAGTATTTTACAGCAAGTGGTTTTAAAAGAATGCTAGGAAGATTGTTTTTCTTCTTCTTCTTTTTACATTATTTCGGACTTTTGCTTGCCTTATTGTAAGCATCTGGTTTATGGGAAAAGTACCCTCACCTTCAGAGGGTGACTCATTGGTGCTTTCCCCTCCCAAGTGTAAAAAAGGTCCAATCATCAGAGTGTCAGTCTAGAACGGAGCAGTTTCACTGCTTAGATTAATGCTAACTTCTCAATTTGCCATTCTGACAGCTGTGCTAAAAGAATGTTTGCAGGAAGTTGATACTGTCAAGTCCTGGAAATCAGTTGAACATTTGAGTTGCGCTTGAAAAATTTGAGACCTGGTGATACCATTTTTTTCGATGTCACTTCTGGTAGGGTCCGGAGCTGCTTTAGTCATCTGTGACAACTCTGTCAAGTCTATCCTTTATGTCAGATGCTGTCCTTCTGACAAAAGTATGGTTGTCCATACGTTGCTGATTGCCCAGTTGGACTATTTATCTATCCGTAGTAATGGATGGTATTGCTTATCTTCATGGCATCAATATCTTTGTCCATCTCTATGCCCTTGACTTATGACCACAATTGAGCCCAAGATTTCTGTTGCTAAGCGGGACAGTTGAGTGAATTGTGCCCCATTTTACGACTTTTCCTGCCACAGTTGTTAAATGAATTGCTGCAATTGTTAAGTTAGTAACACAACTGTTAAGTGAATCTGGCTTCTCCATTGACTTTGCTTGTCAGAAGGTCTCAAAAGGGGATCACATGACCGTTATGCATATGAACCAATTGCCAAGCATCCGAATTTTGATCACGTGACCTTGGGGCTGCTGCAGCTATAAGTGTGAAAAACAGTCCTAAGTCACTTTTTTCAGTGTCATTATTTTGAAAGGTCACTAAATGAACTCCTGTAAGTTGAAGACTACCTGTACTGAATATAAGTTAAAGGTTCAATGCTTAAAACTACAAGGCATCCTGCAACTAATTACTAAGAGATTACTGTATTATTTAAGTAACATTTATGGCATCTAGATGTGGTAGAGAAAAAGAGCTTATTGAACCAACTAGAAGAAAAGGAGAATCATAAATTATGAAGGGCAAAAAAAAAAATTGGAAACAATTTCTATTTCCATGCAGTTTTAAATAGGAAGCAACACAACATCTCTGTTTCTTCCAGTAAAGCTGATCCTAGCAGCTTTCTTTTTTGAATTCTGGAAACTTGCTACCAAATTTAACTTTTAATTTGGTTGGTCACACCCAGTCATTTCCTCCATGAAACAGGAAGACTGAGTAAAGTATTTGCATAAAGGGAGAGTCTTAGGACAACCCCCCCCCTCATGTGTGGTAGCCCCTATTTATCACTTTCTCAAGCAGCCCCAGGCAACAGATCAAGATTTTGCCTGGTCTTGAATCTGCAAGCCTAGACCAGTGTTTCCCAAACTTGACAATTTTAAGGCATGTGGACTTCAACTCTCAGAATTCCACAGCCAGCGTTGCTGGCTGTGGAATTCTGGGAGTTGAAGTCCTCATGCCTTAAAATTGTCAAGTTTGGGAAACACTGGCCTAGACTATCCTGGCAGGGATCCTCTTGCGAAGTGACCAGAAATTAAGTGGAAAGACCGGGAGTTCTTGTAAATCCTGCAAATAAATTCCAGATGCATTGAACAAAAGGGCAGTGTGGTGCTCAGGAAAGTGTGGCTATGAACTCTATATTGCAACAATACCTGTGTGCCTTTCTGACCACAAGGTAACATCAGAATGGAATGACACAGCTTTCTCCTCTGGTACAACTAAGTCTACTGGATTTCTCTATGCCTCACTTCTATTAAAAATGAAGCTTGTTTGAGAAAACAGGACAATTTTCTCCTGTAGGAGAAAAGGATCTATACAGGAGAAAGTAGAAATAATACAAAGGTTTTGTTCACAGAATGTTAACTCGTTTATTAAATTGTAAGTTACTGAATCAAGATGATTTTAATACATTTGGCTAAAATGAGATTGGTTAATTCCTGGTTTTATATATCATAGAAATACAGCTGTAGGACCAGATATTAAGTCTATCTCTTTGGGTGAAGCCAGCTAAAGAATGATGCTGATCTGTAACAAAACCGACTGATGTCACATTTCTTCTGCATGATCATTTATGGTTAACTCAGCCACTGGTTACCCAGATACCTGGGTTTGTACATCACACTGAACCATAAACCATAACATGATAGCTAAAATACCTTTGGCTATTCTATGATATGCTGTATAAACACATCATGAAACACATCATAAAAATACAAAAGTCTCCAAGTTACTTTGTATATTCATTGCATAGAAAGTAGGACTCTACAATTGTCCAATAGGACTGTAGCCTGTTATACTTCTCTAAATATTTATTTTGTTGGTTAACCATTATCGTCCATCTCTTCAAACTAGATTGGGGGGAACCATTAAATCTGCAAAACAGTTACAGTTCTTAATCACTGCAAACTGAACTTGTTTTGTGTTTTCTCTTGAGTAAAGCACATACCTTGAATTTGGAAGAAAGGAGAAAGGTTCTTGAACCTGTGCCAACAAACGTAACAAAACACAGCAATGTTTTGAGTTGCTTTATTAAGGTTAGTTATGAAGAGAGATGGAGAAATCAAGTAACAGTGGAAAGGAATATAACAAACTAATTTGATAAAGTTTCCAAACACTGAACACTCAAGATATTCCAAGATGACATACAGCTGCCTATAAATGACAAACACATGAAAAAATTAACATAGCATAGGCTTTACCAGTCATTTGCCCAGGACAAAGTTAAATAAAAATGCCTGGCACACTTAGGGCATGAAAAATAGAGTTAAATAAATAAAAAAATACTATGGGATGGATGTGTTCATAGAATATGCTAAACCAAGCACATCAAATAATAAAATCCATGAATCAAATTATTTAAACTTTCCATGAATCTACCCTTATTAATTTTGCACTAACTCTATATCCTCACTACATACTCATAGTTGAATGAATGATGCGTTAACTAGCCCAATTTTCTGGTTACTCCTAATCATATGGGTTATGTGCCTACCACAAAAATGGGTGGGGTTTGCTAACCAGCTATTCAGTAAGCCTGTACACAGCCACAATCTACGAATTAGCTAAACAATGTTATGCAAACAATTTGATTCATTTATAATGCAATGGTTTGGGTGAACCTTTTTACTAAATTGGTAAGCAACTTTGCTAATTTAGTAGCAAAGTGAAGCATATAATAAGTATATAATGTATATAATGTAAATTCTACAGGCTGGCCACTTTCTATCAGGATCATGGCCAAATTACCCCAATAAATAATTGTATGTTAACTTAAAATATTGGATATCAAGGTCCTTGTTTTATCTGACCTCAGAAGAAAGGGCTGAGTTTCAATTTTGCTTATGGCTTTTGAGGACAAAGATGAGAAGCTAAAGTGGCTTTTTCAGTCTCTTCCCTTAATGAATTTGAGATGGAAGAAGGCTGGGAGAAACTTCACTGTAGTTCTGACTCCAATCAAGTCATTGTCCATCTCTGTGGATGTAGAACCAGTCTGCTGTAGTAGTTAAGGCAGGGCTCTTCAAACTTGGCAACATTAAGACGTGTGGACTTCAACTCCCAGAATTCCTGGCTGGCTGAGGAATTCTGGGAGTTGAAGTCCACAAGTCTTAAAGTTGCCAAGTGTGAAGACCCTTGAGTTAAGGCATCAGACTAGAAACTGAGAGATTGTGAATTCTAGTCCCATTTTAGTAACAAAGCCAGCTTGCTCATCTTGGGCCAGTCACTTTCTCTTAGCCCTAGGGAGCAGGAAATGCCGAACTATTTCTCAAAAAATATTGCCAAGAAAACTGCAGGGATTTGTCCAGGCAATCTCTCAGAATTGGACATGACTGAATGGAAGAAAAAGAAAGATCAGTAGGTAAGTCATTTCCTATGGTTTAAGACATATTAGAGATTCATCCCCACATACAGTTTTACCCAACATTAAGGATCCACACCAATAATTCCTTGAGGCCATGAAGACATGACATCACCCTCCATCTGTCCTTTGTTCACTGCCTTTGCAGCCTATACCTGTCTTTCCTTGCTCCACTTCAGAAGTAAGGTTTTTCCACTTCTGCCACCACAAACCATTCTAAATGCTCTGTGCACAGAGAACCACCATGAGATAAACGGAAGGATGTCCTGCTCTTACTGACTACCCTAAGGCTCCTGAGGTGACTTCCCTTTTTAGTCCTGGATGTTGATTTTCAGGGCCATTTGCTTTTAGCAATAGCTAATCAAGACTCTCCTACCATGCAAAAAGGAAGAGGAACTGGGAGAGGAAGGAAGGATGATTTTTTTTTTTACCAGAATTCCCCGGCTCTGGAAAGCAGACATGGAAGGAGATGATCATTTGCCACTTTTCCAAGCAGATTAGAGAATTGGAAACAAGGGGGCAGCTCTTCTGGGTTTCCCCCCATGCTGCTTTTTTTTCCCTTTAGAAGAGAGGAGAATGGACAGAAAGCTGGGCTTTTGGATGCCAGTTCTTCTAGTAACCAAAAGATCTGTGTCCCCCACAGGTCTGCTATTCTGCTATCCGCAGAAAAGCTTCCCCTGCATTGTGGATTAGGTGGAGGAATAAGGCACGAGGGCTTTTTATGCATGTGTTCATTGTGGTAAGCTGTTAAAAATGTGCCCCTCTGATGTGGACCAGCAATGCAGCAGAGAACTGTTCATACATCCCAAACAGTCATCACAAGTTCCACATTGGGGTGCTGAGGCTGCAGGTCTGCCCCCTGGACAAGTGTTTGAATAATAATAATAATAATGATGATGATGATGATAAAGTTGGAAGGGACCTTGGAGGTCATCTAGTCCAACCCCCTGCTCAGGCAGGAAACCCTATACCATTTTGGACAAATGGCTGTCCAGTCTCTTCTTAAAAACTTCCAGTGTTGGAGCATTCACATCTTCTGGAGGCAGGTTGTTCCATTGGTTAATTGTTCTAACTGTCAGGAAGTTTCTCCTTAGTTCTAGGTTGCTTCTCTCTTTGGTTAGTTTCCATCTGTTGCTTCTTATTTATTTATTTATTTATTAATAAAATTTATATGCCGACTCAGGGCGGCGTACAAAATTAAAATAATAAATATAACAATAAAAATGACTGCATTCATACAGCATGTCCCAATCGTATCCTGCCCCCCCCCCCCGGGGACATCAACCCCAGGCCTGCCAGAACAGGAGAGTTTTAATGGCTTTCTTGAAGGCCGGCAAGGTGGGAGTAGTTCGAATCTCGGGGGGAAGTTGATTCCACCACGTTGGAGCCACCACAGAAAAGGCCCTTCCCCGAGGGCTCGCCAGCCGACATTGTCTGGCCAACGGGACCTGAAGGAGGCCCAATCTGTGGGATCTCACCAGTCTCTGGGAACTATGCGGCAGTATGCGGTCCTGTAAGTAACCTGGTCCTAAGCCATGAAGGGCTTTAAAGGTGATAACCAACACCTTGAATTGCGTCCGGAGACCCACAGGAAGCCAGTGCAGCTCGCGGAGGATAGGTGACACGTGGGTGTACCTTGGTGCACCCACAATCACTCTCGCGGCTGCATTCTGAACCAACTGCAGCCTCCGAACGCTCTTCAAGGGTAGCCCCATGTAGAGCGCATTGCAGTAATCCAGTCTTGAGGTGATAAGGGCATGAGTAATGGTGCTTTGGAAAATAAAAATGCCTCCCCTCTTTTCTGAAGCAATCGATGGTCAGTGGCTTTATTAGAGGGATGTCAAAGCCACAGAGGACACTTTTAAAACATTCACCGGGGGGGGGGGCACATTTCAAGCTGGGAAAAGCAGCTGTGCTGCTGCACATGGTTAAAGATGATAAAGCAGCTTCCCAAGGAGTGCTGGCTCCCCAACTTCAGTTCTTACCCCTGGCAAGAAAAGCAGGGGTAGGAAAGGAGGGAGTGGGCCTTCTCTCTCCATTTCTTTTATCATGGATAGTGGGAGAAACAGGGAGGAGAAGAGCAACAAAGAACAGTTGCTTTGGCTTCAGTCATGACATCCCACATCTTTGGCTGCCAAAAACTGGTCTCAAGTGAGAAATTCTCCACTCTACTTCTGGTGGCTCTCTGTGCCATAGAACTTCAATTCTGTTTTATGCCAAAACAGAATTATAATTCAAATTGCAATCAGATCTTCTTCTTTGAACTTCTGAGTGCACTACCATGGAGAAGAATTCGAGGTCAACTTTCTTCTGCCAATGTGGCTGATAAAGGGGGTCTAGTTCATGAAACTCTAAGTCAATTTATTAAGGTACAACAGCTTCTTTGTTTTGTCTTATTATGTCGGTATTTTCTAATTAAAAATTTTGATCATGAAACCAGATCTTGATCAAGAAGAACTAGGTCATATTCAATGCCCAGGTGGGATGAACTACAGATCATTAATTAGTCCTGCGCAACTACACTGCCATTTCATCCAGACTTTTATTCTGCATTAAAGTTGATAGAATGCCAAACATCAAAGCATGCTCTCTAAATTCCTTCTGTACAAAACTGAAGGAAAAATAATTAAGTACAGTTTTCCTGTACTGCAGACTTCTTGTTTGATTGGTGACACATGCCTGCTTCTCTTTATTTTTATGACAGAAGCAGAAGTGAAATCTAAAGGTGACTTGTATGGTAGTAAATCTACAGCCTATTAAAAAGGGTGCAAAGAGGCTTTGAAACCAACTGCTGGTCCTTTTTGTTGGCCTTCTGTTATATTTCTCCCTGTATTCAGTGGAGCCATTTTCTGATCATTTTCCAACTAAAATTTTCTGTTACAGCTGCTCTGTTGCTACAAATTAATAAGGCTGAAATCTTATGCATACTTGATGGAAATAAATTAGAGAGCTAAAGCAGTGACTTTCCAAAGTGATACTATATGACTGTAAAAAAGCTGTACATTGAGAAAGAACGAGAAAAATATAAGCATCACTGAAGTATGGATTTGGCGATGTTGCTAAGAATATCATGGCCCCACAAAGAGAAGGAAGTAAAGGCTGACTGCTAACTCTGAGGCAATAATCAGCAGCTAAAAGCTACTCTAAGGATGGATGGATGACAGATTAGGAAAAATGATTAAATTTGTTTAAGGAAATCAAGAGAGAAAACTACAGATGAAGTGAGCAACATAAAATGATTTTGGAAGATCTGTGGATCGTTGCTGGAATCTGCAGATTTGTTCATAGAAGGGTTAGGGTCAAGCTTGAGTTGTCAGCCCCTAACATTATACATGTATAATGTATGTAACATTAAACCACAAAAATAGTCAACCTGCTTATTTGCGAACCCAATTCTTGTACCACATCACATGAGGTCAGTCTGTGGCTCATTGTGCCCCTAAACAGAAAAACATGGCAATCACTGTAAAGGCCGACGATCATTTCAAAGAGATTTAATCTCAGCTAAGAAGGCAATAGCAAACCACAGCTATACTGGTGCAAAAAATTGGTATGGATGGAGCCACAAGTCACTGCGAGTGACCTGACAACTTGACATTTTTGAAATGCTCAGGGGACGATACACTGCCACTGTTTCGTGCAAATTTTTTGTTGCAAACTCCTTCCTTTGGGTAGTTTACACATCACACTGAGTCATGGGTTGTTTGGTAACCTAACTGAATCAACCAAAACATTAAGCCCAATCCAGGCAAAATTTATCCTTTACCACAAGGAGTGAATTCAATGCCATAGTTTACTTCCCAAGATCCTAGTCGTCCAGTTGCAATCCGGGTATAACAGTACGACTCCCTCTCCAAAACAAACCGGAAGATCCCCATCCAGCGGCATTTTGAAATCCCCCACGCAGAAAATAACCTCTGCCAAGGAAGAAGAGGAGGACGGGAGACAAAAAGCTTTAGGGGAGCCACTTGCACCCTAACCCCAATCCGGGAAGGGAGGAAAAAAAAATGCGGGCTTGAACAACTTCCTACTCCGCTGCCAGCAAGCAACCGCTAAAGACCAACCCTTTAACTGCCGCCAACGTGGAGCTTAATTTCTGCCCTCTGCAAACGGCGGCGGCGGCGGTGGCGGCAGCAGCAGCGTGGAGGAAGCGATGAATGGTCAGAAAGGGGCGGTGGCTGACTCTTTGCCCTCCCCAGACGGTTGCCGTGCCGGGTTTTCTGCCTGTAGTTCGCGGCGTCCCTGAGTTCTCCCAGCGGCCGCGGGGGTAAAGGCTGCAGAAGGGCTCCTCGGAGAAAGGAGCGAAACGCGAGCAGCGCGGCTTCTTCGCTTCCCTCCTCCAGGGCTTTCTTTCTTTTCTTTTCTTTTTTTTTTTTTGGCGGGCGGGTAAGGAGAGTTTCTGCCATGACTACATATAGCGGCGCTGAGTGAGCGCGCATTCCCGAGCTGCCGCCGCCGCCGCTGCTTCTGGGCACCATGAGGGGACTGGCGAAGGTTTTTTTCCTGGTTCTGCTGTATCTCGGCAAGGTAAGACATTTGGAGGTTGAGGTCAAGGAGGGGGGGAAGGCTGGGGCGGGGGGATCGACCTTCTGCGGGAGAAGTTTTCGGTGGTGTGGCCGTTCCCCCCGCCCCCATCCCCGCATTCACCTCTGCCGTGGATGAGGTAGCCCCTCCCCCACCTTCGAGAAAACTTGCTCTTGTAAACGCCGCCCGCTTTCAACTCTTAACTTCCTCCTTCCTACCTGTTTACTCCCCTCTCCCGCCCCTCTCCCCGCTGCCGTCATTCTTGTGACACCAGGGTGCTTTTTTTTTTTTTTTTTGGTCAGCTGGGAAAGTGGAAAAAGCTTTCCTTTAGTCGCTCTGCTCCCGTTCAGAAAAGGGGAGGCTTCTCGCCCAGAGGTTTTGCTGATAGACATGCTGGAGGGTTGCGTCTACCCCGTCCGTCTTTTGTGCAAAATTAGGCGCCCGAAAACCCCTTCGGGTCAACGGGCTTAGGTTTTGCCATCCCACCCCTTGCAGGGACTGTTCGCCAGGAGTCAAAAACCGCCTCCAAAGTAGATACAGGCGAAGATTTAACAGTGCAGAGACGATTCACAAGCGATTGCGAAAGCCTGCTTGGTTGTGACAGCGTATAATTATTGAATTGTTTGTATGCATTCCCATACATATGTCATTAATAAATCAAACCTCGTTAAGCATTCCAGAGGCGACTATTGGGATTACAAAAATCCGGACAGCGCTACACGACAGCGTAGCTTTTGGTTTTGCTCTGTTTACTGGTTGCCCGGATTTTTGCATTCCAAATATTCTATCATTAATATCGGAATAAAAGATAAGCGAATAAGATGTTAAGTTTGTGGTGTGTGGCCTATCTCATCCATCATGCTAAGTAAGCCACAGTCACCACAGTCACCACTTTTGGCTTGATGTTGCCACTCAGATTCACAAATCATAGTTTGTAGTAACAGCCCTAGAAGTGAACGCAATAGCTTAAAGCTCTGAATATGAGTTCCAGAAGAACTCTAAAACATTTTCAAAGTTGCAAGTTTCAGTGTGACAGAAAGGGGGAATAGTATGTGAGTGCAAAGTAACCATGTTAATAATAATTAAAAAAATACTGTAAAGGCCAAGCATGAGTCCAACTGTGAACCATTCACATATGGTTCATGGTTTACTGTTTTAATTTTAATAATAATTAAATATTATTATTATTAATTTAAATAAATATTAAAATTTCGAATGTGTATTTAAATGTTTATTTTCTGAAGTGACTTCTCAATTTGTCCGAAAAATCATTGTGCCAGTAATCTAATCTAATCTAATCTGTAATCTCAAAGTATATCTGTTCATTGATTTGTTTGGTAAATGTAGTCTTTAATGCTGGTTTTTTTTAATATTTTGCTCTTCTCACTTTTAAGAACTATGGAGGTCTACAAAAGAGTTTTTATTTGTATGGGTTATATTTATCATTTACCATACCAAAAATTAATGTGGACATGTTAATAGAATACTTATTAAATCATGTAATAAATTATTATAAATAATGGTAGTTCTAAATTATATAAATTATAATAATCATAAATATTAAACCATTAAATATTAACATACATAATATTTTGTCATGGACACTATACAACAGGGGTGTCAAACTGCCAGCCCGCAGGCCGGTTTCATTATACTGGAGCTGCGTCCACCCCATTGCCGACAATGGCGAAAAAGCTCCGATACGTGTACAACTATTTTGTAACAAAGAGAAAAGTGACATTTAAATTTTTTGCAAATATCTTCATTTTGAGTTTGTGGACCCCTAAGAGGATCTTTGGTGGAGGGGCTTGGCATCCTTGGGTCACACTTTCAGAAATGCTACTTTAATTCTTTTCAGCTTTAATGGAGTTGGAAGGATGCAGTTTTGCTACCCTTCCTGTATTTGCTGAAGTATTTGCTTAGGTTTTTTTTACTTGCTCTGTGTTCTTTTTTTATCTTCCTGTGGTTTAGCATGCTGACCATAAAACAGAAGGAGCAAATCTTCCTTTCCTTTTTCCCAAATATATATCCATTCTAATATGAGTTTACAGAGGAAACAATTATTCTAATATGCTATTACAAAATGAACAGATGGTAGATAGCTGAGATAACCAGTAGAATGGAATAGCAAATACAAAATGCTATGTAGCATTAATTCATTGAGGGACTTACAGAAGGAGGAAGTCATGTTGGATCTGATTAATTTATAATTTATCTGGAGGAAAGATCTCTGCTGTAGTTCAATCTCAGTTATGGAGACTACATCGGCTCTCTAAAACCTTGTAGGTTCTTTAAGATCTCCAAAATGCACCACATAGTTAGAGTTCTAATGCAAAGGAAGAAGGATTATTTATTAAACGCAGAGCTGACGTGTAATTATATTCACTTTACAGTATTTAAATATAAATGTCATCAGATTAAATTGTACATTTTTGCTATATGACTCCCAGTTTATCACTTCATGGCCCAGAAAAGTTACATATTCCTCATTTACAGTATGCTGTTGTCTTGGATTGTAGTGCATTTTAGTGATTTTCCAAGGACTTGTTTCTAGACTAATGCCAACAGAAATAAAGGCCAGATTCACATGTTGTACTAAGCTGGGAATTGTACCAAGGTTTGCAGAATTATACTATGCCATAGCTGCTTGAATTTGGTTAATAGAATATATTAAAATTGGCTAGATTCACACATTATGTAAACCAGTGATAACAATGCTGTGATTTAGGGTGAAATTAGCCCTCAGTTTATACAAGGATCCAGGCCATTGGGAACCCCAGCTGTTAATACATGCATCTTTAAAAGCCTGCCTCCTACATGTGATGCATTTGCTTGCAATATTCCCATAAGAAAGCTCTGTAGCCCTCCCCAACTATGGAATATGCTAGGAATTAAAAAGGAGTTAGTGTTTGTTACAATGAGATGGAAAACATTTGCCTTTTTTGATACTGCTGAATTATAGCTCTTAGCATCTGTCACCACTAGGCATGCTGGCAGGGGTTAGTGGAATTTATCATTCAGCTACATTTGGAGGATACAGATTCCCCACCCAGGTTAATGATACGGTTGGTCTTGCAGGTTTAGTAATATCGGCAACAACAAAATTTCCTTTATTGTTACTGCAGCTGTCATCTACGCATTAACTTATAAGATTTATACAATACTTTGGTCTGAACAGCTCTTAGGAGTTCGCAGTTATCTATATTTGTTGAATAACTTTAAAAACGTGGTCATCAGAACATACCTCTTTCCTCATAACATTGGGTAGATTAGCCAATGTAGTGACACCTTTTTGCATATATACATCTGCCCCATTGCTACTGTTATGATACACCAAACTATTATGTTACCCCAAAAATAAGACCTAACTGGTAAATAAGCCCTAGCATGGTTTTTCAGGATGCTCATAATATAAGCCCTACCTCAAAAATAAACCCCAGTTAAGATCATCAGCCAGATGGATGCATTTAGTACCATATTTCCCTGAAAATAAGCTCTAATGCAGGGGTGACAAACTGCCGGCCCATGGGCCGGTCGCATCATACGGAGGCCGTGCCCACCCCAGCTCCAGCAATGCAAAAAAAGTTGCGATACGTCGTGGCACGTCACGTGACATGGCAAGTTTGACACCCATGCCCTAATATATCTTTTGGAGCAAAAAATAATATAAGACCCAGTCTTATATTAGTGGAAATATGGGTATAAACTGATCATAAACTGATTAGAGTGCAATACTTGGCTAAAATGTAGTTGGTTGATTTTGCAAATTAGCAACATTTATGGTAAAATAGAAAATTTGATTAGATCTTAATGATTCTGTTAGCATTTGGGCATCCATCAGGATCTCAAACTCTAAGAACTCTTCAGTTCTAAGGTAATCATGTCTGTGGACAAAAGTGCTTGGAAAATTAGGGGTCCTTGTTATCACCATCCCTTCAGTATAAACCAGCTCTCCCCTTCCATCCCAGCCTGTGGGAAACCAGGAGAGGATTGAAGGGGAAATCCTCATCCACCCTGGGTTTGGCTAAATATAAAAAAGGAAACAGCCAGGCTGAGGTGGGTAGGAGAAGATCACCGGTCAACTCCAGGACTTAAACAAAACTCAACTTTATTAAAGGTATCAAAAGAACATAAGAGTCCACACATAATACACAGCCAAAGAAGATAAAATACACCCACCCTCCCATATACACAGAGAAAGTTCCAACTAGAGCTACATAACTTTTAACTGCCATCCAGGACTCCAGCCAACGTTCTCTCAACTCACTTCCAAACTCTTTTTCCCTTCCTACAACCTGACAGATTGCCCTTCTTTTCTTCCATCGATGGCGCTCAAGTGTGGCGACTCTCTGAGCACATAAGGCTGGCTTGTGATTTATATGGCTGGCTGTGCCCCCTATATAACCTAATGGGGGTAAGTAGTGAGGGGTCCTTGGTGCTCTCTGAGCTTGATTGTTTTCTTGCAGACCTTTCATTACCCAAACTAGGTAACATCATAAGCACATAAGCATTATACCTAGTTCGTATAGTGAAACATCTGCAAGAAAACAACCAAGCTCAGAGAGCACCAAGGAGACTTCATTTCAACCCTGAGCTACAAATATTCTTCTTTATTGGGAGTAAGTAGTGACCTAAGTATCATTGGGATCTTTCACTGCAGATGGAATGAGAAACAAATAGCTATTCTATTTCATGATCAAATCATTAACATTTGGCATCCTTAGAAGCCAGTGGAAAAGTATGTAACAGTAGGAATGAAAAGAACATGTATTCTTCTATAGATAAAATGTGTAGATATGAGAAGCCACAGATATACAACACCATTGTATCATCTGAGGCTTAAGAATTTTAAAAGAACCAACATGGTATTAAATAAAGAGCTAAAAATGCCGTTTCTTAATGAGTGGGTTCACACTTTGTGTCAAGTCGTAATTTAGGATTTGACTTAGCAACTTGATTGAAAAGAACCTTTAATATGTTGCAATCCATGATTTATTGCTTAGCATAAAAGTAGCAACATTTTTATAGGTGTGGGTTGTACTTTAGTACTGTAGTAAAAAAAGAAATCCAGCCTCCAAAGATCTCAAGTTTATGCCAGTGACATTACTGAGGATAAACCAAAATGTTCAGCCACATTTCAGTGCTGTTACCTGATTGAACAGGTAACAGATTGAAATAGATGCATTAAACTTATCAAAACGCTAACCTTAGGGACTATGGGATGCCTGTCTCTAGCTTAGCATGTTAGTAAATCCAAACAACTATGTTTTATTCAGCCAATTGTTGAATGGGCCATGAAGCTCATTCTTTCCAGTGCATATATATATATATATATATATATATATATATATATATATATATATATATATATATAATATCCATAGCATTGCTTTAAGAATACAGTGACCTGATAACTTACGATTTACTGAATAAACTAACCGGGGTCACAAAACACACTAAGACATAAATGTCTGCAAATCATAATACCTTGCAAAACCTGCAAAATAACTATGATACAGTGATACGTGTGAAACCGTTAGCTGCAGTTCTGCTAACTTCTCAGTAAGCAGTCAGTTTAACATTCCAAGCTTTGCCATCTTCTAGCCCAGGGGTAGGCAACCTTGGCTCTTTTGTGACTCGTGGCTGGCTCAGGAATTCTGGGAGTTGAAGTCCACGAGTCATAAAAGAGCCAAGGTTGCCTACCCCTGTGGACCTAGCCAGTATCTCTTTCACCTTCAAAACAAATCTGGAAGATCCCCCCTGAGATTCTAAAATCCATCACAGAGTAATGTGCCCAAAGAAAACAGCTTCATGAGACGCTAGTATGAGGGAGAACAAAGCTTCATGGACACTAATACGATAAATATTATCCAGGTTCAAGGTGGATTTTGGAGACTCAGTTTGAGTGGGGATTTGTTAGCACCTCAGCCACAGGTGCTGCACAGTAGTTTCTGAATTCTTTCCATTAAAGCAGGGGTCCCCAACCTTGGGCACTTTATGACTTGTGAACTTCAACATGGTTGGCTGAGGAATTCTGGGAATTGAAGTTCACAAGTCATAAAGTGCCCAAGGTTGGGGACCCCTGAATTAGAGGGTTGGAGGAGGTAATGAATTGTAGCTAATATGTACTCTATTCAAGTCCTCATAGTTACCACAGACAAAGAGGAAGAAGTCATTGCCTGGAGAAGTGAGATACAGAAACTGTGTGGGTGTGGAATCACTCAGAGCAATAAGTCTTCTATTTTTGCAGATGAATAGCAAGGGCAGCAAGGAGAAGCAGACACCAGTAAATTGCCTGTGTCACTGAGGAGTATTTTTGCCTTCCTGTAGATTTTGGAAATGGAATTTAAAAATGAAAAGGAGGAAGAGGAGCCATTGTCCAGACAAGAATTGGCAACTGAGCAATAGTTACTGTTCCTAGTTGTCTTTCCTAGACTGTTGCCATTCCTAGCAAGCACTTTGTAAATGTTTATAGAAGATGCTAAAGACACTGTTGCGTTACCTCTGCATCTCACAAGCAAATTGGTTGAGATGCCATTGCAACTACTTATGACCGTAATGGAGCCTGCACATTATAGTGTAAGTCATAATGATTTTCAAATGGGTCGATCATGTAACTGGCCCAATTTTTTTTTTATTGAAAATTTATAAGGTTTTACAATACAAAAACAAAACAGTTTTCCCCAACCCTCCCCTATCCTCCCCCGACTATCCCAGAGCTGGATATAGGCTTAATTAGAATTTCATCAAAAAATCTTAAGAAAAGTATAAAATATAAATAAATCTAGATACATTACTTAAACAAATTACTAAATAATTAACAACAATATATATGTAAAAAAAGAAAAACATAAATACCAGAAAAGAAGAAAAAAATACGTAAAAAATATGAAAAGAAAATTAACTTTTCAATATAAGTTATAAAACTATAAACAAATCTAAATACATTACTTAAACAAGTTATAAAATAATTAAAGGTAATATATATATATATATATATATAAAGAAAAATAGAAAAGAGGAAAGAAGAAAATAATAATAATAAACAGAAAAAAAGGGAAAAAAGTTTGGCTTTTCAAGAAAATTGGCTTTTCAATATAAATTATTAAAAAGCTAAATAATATTTTTTAATATCCATCTTGTGTTGTATAAAATCTATCCATTTCCTCCATACCACAACATACTTCTCTTGAGATTGATCCTTCAGGAAAGCTGAAATCTTTGCCATTTCCGCCAGATAAGAAACTTTAAAAAGCCACTCTTGCAAAGTAGGCAGAGATTCCTTCCAACATTGTGCTACTAACAACCTTGCAGCTGTGATTAAATTTAACATCAATGTGATATCTTTAGTATCACAATCTGTAACAATACCTAATAAAAACAATTGTGGGGTAAATTTTACCCTCCTTCTAAAAATTCTTTGAATATTCCACCATATCTTAATCCAAAAAGCTTTTATATTTTTACACGTCCACCAAATATGATAATATGTAGCATCCAAACTTCCACATCTCCAACATTTAGGGTGTAAATCAGGATACATACGAGACATTTTTTGTGGATCAAGATGCCATCTATAAAACATTTTATAAAAGTTCTCCCTTAAATTTTGGGCTTGCGTAAATTTAACGTTCCTCACCCAAATAATTTCCCAGGTATCTAATAGTACCGGTAACTGGCCCAATTTTATTATGTTTCTTGCGGCAGTTATATTGTAAACGAGGCAGTTGAAAGTGCAAATGCTATGGTTATTAAGCAAGCCCATTGTTTGCTATGGCCTGGTTTCTCTGAAAACTCGGAAGTGATGATTTTCTGCAAAACTTCCATAAAATGTGGTCATGTGACCACAGGACACTTTGAACCGCCATAAATAAAGTCATGTTGCTTAATGCCTGAAGTGTGGTCACATGGCTGAAGTGATCATTGGAATTTCAGGTCCGGGTCATAAGCAGTGGTGAGATTCAGCCGGTTCGCACCACTTCGGCGGAACCGGTAGCTAATATTTTGTTGCCCGGGCCCAGAATGGACTTCCGGAAGCAGCATCCACACAGAGAACTGGTTGTTCACATATTTCAATCCCACCACTGGTCGTAAGACTCCATTTTCAAATAAGTTGTAACTTTGACGGTTGCTAAAAGCAACCATTCATAAGTTGGGGACTACCTGCAGTGATAGTAAAGTCTTGGGAAGGGGGATGAATCTTCATGGATTGGCAGTTGTATGATAAAGCACTTGAGCCTTGTAAGTTGGTGCAATCAACATATGCCTTGTTGACTGCACCAAGTTAAATTTCTGAATCCAGTTTCATTTCATGGAATTGTATAGGACTCATTGAAGTGCCGTTCGTTTTCTCACTAATGTATTGTGCGATCCTGCTATCGTAGTTAATAAATTGTGTTTTATGGAAATTAATTCACTAATTTATAATTTGCAAACCACAGAAACTTAAAGCAGGATTCCATGTTTTCTTCTTTTAAGAAAGAAAACTACTAGGGTTCTGCAAGAGAGTCTCCATGAGAGATTAAGGGAGAAAAACTAAAATGCAGTCAATTTTCTATCACTAGTGTTCTACCTCTTGATCAGAGATTCTGTTTTTTTTTTAAGTAACAGTTTCATTGAAACTGAATACTTTCTTAAAGCAATTTATGAACCTAGCAGTTACCATGATGGATGATGAGGAAAAGTAATAGTTTATAATGGTAGATCAGTGTTCTTTAAAAAGAAAAAAGATTTCATTGCCATGTGGAGGTAGGATAGATTATTTTCCCAAAGTGATAAGCAGCTTCTTTTAGTTGGTCTATTTTTATTAGTATTATGTATTATATTAAATATTTGTACTTTAAAGTATATATTTAGACAAAGCTGTACTTAGCTAGATGGACTAGGATTTGAACCTAACTTAGTTCACACACTATGCTAAATGAAAATCAAACACATTATGGCTTAGTGCAGTGACAATGAAACTAAGACCTGTCACAGGCGACATGCCAGGTTTCCAGACCCTTTGGAGAAAGCCCTGCCCTCACGCGGCTTCTGGACTCTCCAAAAAGTATTCAAGAACAGGGCATGCATGCTTTCCCACTCTTTTTGGAGGCTGCAAGGCCACACAACAGCATTTTCCAATTGGGGATTATTCATCCCCGATGAATTCACAAAGAATCAGTGTGGACAAGGAAAGCTGTCTTCCTGGGGATGTATAAAGGTGGGGAAAAAAATTGCATTATCTGAAATAAACAATGCCCTAAATATCTATAATCTCTCTTTCTACTTGCCAACACTAAATATAACTTCTACAGTGCAATAAAAAAATGAAAATAAGCATTTTGATTGATATTCTTTATAATATTTTAATAATATACAGGCAGTTCCCTAGTTAAGAACAAATCCTGTTTCAAATTCAGACTTTTAACTTGAATTTGTAAGTAGGAACTCATCTCTGTGAATAGACTACTTATTACTAAAAATGGTGGATGGCATTCTCCTTCCTTGAGCCAACAAACCAACAAAGCCACACAATGAACCACTGAACAAAATCTGTATATTAAAAATGTGCGATTTCGGCAGTTCATTAAAAACACTGCACAGCTTCAGCAGTTCATCGGCTGGATTCCATTTTAGAGTAATTGGCAGACCTGGTTGTCCTTAAGTTTGACAATTGTAACCCTGGGATTGCTTGTAGGTAAATTCCAATATTTATCTCTCAATTATATTTAATGCAAACAGCTAGCAGTTAAAAGATATTTTTTTTCTGTTAGAGAAGAGAATAACAAAGTTATAGATCTGTTGATGTATAGTATGATTTGTGGCTGAAGAATGCTGACTTCATATCTAGCAACAAAATGTGGCTACTTCCAAAAATAGCGCATGGAGCATATGGAGAATTTAAGGCAAGAAAAAGTAATCTACATTTTTTTCTGTTGCTCAGTCAAGATGTGCTAATTGTTGACAATGCTGAAGGAAGAAATAAGGAAGGGAGAACTAGTTCCAATTATTGGTAATGTCTCTTCACTTCAATATAAGAAAATTGTAACTACAACACTTAGCAAATAAATCACAACAGATTAAGAATAAAGTCTTTTTTTCTAATTTCATTTTTTTTCCTTTTTCTTTTGGGAATTTACAATGAAAGCTTCGTTTCCTTTCTGTTTTTCCTCTTTGTATTGGCTAAACCAGTCTCCTTAAAGAAACAAACTCTTAGCTTCAACCTGGGCTCCAGCTGCTCAGGATATTAGCAGCCAAGTTGTTTTGGGAGCTTCTGCCTCTCTTTTATGGTGAAAGATGACTGTTTTCCTCTCCTTCCTCACTTTAAGTGGTGTGAAAGCGTCTGGTTATGCTGCATTGCTCATTTTATGTTGGGCAGTGATAAATGAGCAGCAGGAACATGAACAGAGAATTTGGTTAGAAATGCTGCTCTGTTTGGCAGGTTGGCACTACTCACTGCAGCCAATACCACTGTCAGCCGTGTTATTTACATTGGCTGACCTAGTCTGTGGTTTGTCCAAACCCCCTTTGGTCATACTAGTTAGCCTTTGCAACTAGGCAAGACTGGGAAAGCCATAGGAACATATACGAGTAAATGAGTATCCAAAGATCATATATGTCAGACAACTCAGTGGGTAAATGATTAATTCGTATACCATATTATGACAGCTTACACTCTTAACTGTAAATCAGTTTATTTTATTGAATGATTCATTTTGTATCTATTATTGACTGCTCTTCACATTAAAATCCCTTAGCCTCAGGTTACCAAAATATAAATGAGAATGTGTATGTTTTGTTTAGTGCAGGGGTAGGGAACCTTGGCTCTTTTATGACTTGTGGACTTCAACTGCCAGAATTCCTGAGTCAGCATGGCTGGTTCAGGAATTCTGGTGTTTTGAAGTCCACAAGTCATAAAAGAGCCTAACCCTGGTTTATTGCATTCTGAATGCTTAATAACACTTTTGGTGACTGGGTATTCATTGTTTAAAAAGACTATGCTCTTACATTAACTCTAATGTGGAAACCAGGCCATTGACGTATTCCAGTAAGCTGGAATGTTTTAAAAATCATGGTCTTATATGATGTAATTTAGCTTATTTGTTTGGAGAATCATGCAGTTGGAAGTGATCCTGGCCATTGTTTAACTCCACCCACTATGTAAAGCAGGGGTGTCAAACTGCCAGCCCATGGGCCAGTTGCATGATACGGAGGCCGTGCCCATCCCAGCTCTGGCAATGCAAAAAAAGTCACGATAGGTTCCATCATGTGATGTGGCAAGTTTGACACCCGTGATGTAAAGTGTAATTACTGTCATCAAGCCTTTGATTAAATACCTCTGGCAATGAAGCCCTTGTTCCAATAGAGCCAACCTATTCCATGGTCAATCAGTGTAAAACAAAAATTTCCAAATGCTTGTCTGAAAACTGTTTCACTGAAGTTTCCATCTGTTGGTTCCAGTTCTGTTCTCTGGAAAAACAAGAATTTATTTTATTTTTATTTTTTTACTTTCAATTTATGGCAGAATAGGAATCTTCGTATTGACTGCCTTGATCCCACCAGGTTAATCTCTGTTTAAGAATCAAATGTTTTTTTTTTTTCAGGGGTTGTTATCTTTAATTTTAGCACAAGAGTCTCTAGCCCAGGAACAGTAGCATGATTCATTTTATATTCTTGGGTGTAACAAGATAATCCTTTGAATTAATAACCAACTTGAATGTAGCTGGAGATTTTTACCAGGTTCTTAATTATCTATGATTTTGTTTTCATTTTGCTTAGCCATGATTCTTAATATGTGATAAACCCTGGGATTCTTATCAGTTGATAAGGCTTCTGCATAGTTCTCATGTGGTTATATGTTTATCATGAAAAGTACAATAATCTCTGTTCACGATATTATAGTAAGCCATAACATGGTTTACTGATTTTGGCTTAGTGAATCCCACAATATAGTTCATTGAATAAATTTACAATGCTTTGTGAGCTAGATTATTTTAATGATAATGAATAGAAAAAAATTATTTTCAACTTATTAAAAACTTTATGGCTTCAGTAGGAAAATGTGCTTTGCCTGCTGTTTCATCATGGATTTCAAATTTAACAATTCAAAGTATATATATATACCTTCTGGAAAAAAATACATGTATGAATTATTTCTAATTTATTATAATTCAAGATGTCTTTTGTTTCTTAAATCTGGCAGAAAATTATCTTAAATTTACTCATGCATGAGAAGTTGTGTAGTACATTTATTTCTGTGTGTGTGTGTGTGTGTGTGTATTTATTTATTTATTTATTTATTTATTTTCATGAATGGTATAGTCAGTGTGATATACCGTAGATCAACCATTACAAATTAGTAGGAATATTTTAAAAAGTATCTTTATCAAAATGAGTTACCTTATTTTGAGTCTATGGGAGTATAAACTTATCTGCATTAACAAAAACCAGGCAGTAATGCAAAGTAGAACTAACAATAGGAAGATTTTTAAATTTAGTCTCAGTTTATTTAATAGATTTGAATACCAGTCTTTCTGTCAGTGGAATGAGCCATAGATCACTGGCTTAAGCTAAACCATAATGGTTAGTTTACACACATAACACTAATCAAAACTAAGCTATAGTATGGCTTAATATTATGGTGCCCTGTTTGTACTTGTGCCCCTGTTTGTACATGTCAGGAAAAAAGGTAATTATACAGGTATAGGACCAAGTCCTCTCATTTTTTTTTCTGTAGCCAGAGGTTTGGATAGATTCAGTTCATAAAATTCTTGCATCATTATGTCAGGAAATGTACTAAACAAAGTGGAAATCACAAACATTACTTTGCTATTAGAAATTGGCTTATTTTAGCACCACTTCCTGATGCGAAGATAGTAAGTAAGGGATCTGCTGAACCAAAGCAAAAGTCAGGTTTGTTGCTTCTTGCAAAGTCTGCCATGAAAGAAGAAAATGCTTGTGCTCAAGGCTGAGGTAGCCCCCTCCTGAATGCCCATCAAAAGTGCCTCACCTAAAACTCAGAAAACAGAGGAAGCTTTCTGATTGCTTGCCTGTAGTTTTGAGGGAAAAGATAATACAACAAAAATATTCACAATAGGAAATGTTCCAAATACAGGTGAGTTGTTGTAGTCTATAAAAGTGGGAATTCTGACCCAAGAAGTCAATTTTCACTTCAGCTCTGACTTTTTAAAAGTCTTAGATAAGCTGTTTCTTCTGCTTCCAACTTCTGCCATATGAAGTCAATGACAACAGTTACAAAACTTTTGTTAGGATTACTAATATCTTTAAATATTCCAAAAATGCTGTAACTATTTATATGTTGCTACCAAAATAGCTTATAATAATTTAAAAAATGAAAGCCAGTTTGATGTACTGGTTAAGGCATCTGACTAAAAACCGTGGGACTGTGAGATTTAGTCCTTGGGTACAAAAGCCCAGTGACCTTGGGCCAGTCATTCACTCTCAGCCCTAGGAAGAAGGCAAGGGCCAAACTATTTTCAAAATCTTGCCAAGAAAAATTAAGAGACTAGTCAGGGCAGTGTCTCCAAGAGTCAACAATGACTGGAAAGCATACACAGACACAAACATAGTCACACTTTATGAAATTTTAACGGGACACAGTACATACTGTATATCTCTCTCTCCCTTTCTGTTTCAAATATAAATAATCTAAGGAAGAAAAGTATTGTCGTAAGTGTCTGGAAGAATCTTAAATAATTTGCATATTAAAGCCATTTATGTATTTTCATAGTCACCTTCAGTTCTTTGCCAATTATCTGAGACAGTCCTAAGTTGTAATTTTTTCCCCAATTAATAAGATGTATGATAGCTTAACTGGTTGGTGTTTACCTTTATTATTCAATTAATTCACATTCTTTACACATATCTATGGAACAGTTTCCTGTTTAAAGTGAAATAGGGCGTCTTTGGGTCACTGCTGATAAACTGCTATCGTCTTGGATATTTCAGTAGTGGGAAAAATGTTCTGGCCTTTTTCAGTTCTTACCAAGTCCTGCTTTATTGGTGGCAAAAATAATTTCCTTAACATTTGAATAGCTCCATGTTCGCTAAAGAAACTATTGCATATGTTTGCTCTGCAAGTGAATGTCAGTAGATCTCCCCTTTCTCAAATGATTTTTTTTTATTCTTGTCCTTCTATTAAACAAAAAATCCCAAAACGAATATATAATATTATAAAAGGGGAGGGGGGAGAAAGCTAAAAAAAGAAACAATACAGAGCATATAATCACAATTATAGATGCATATATAAAGTTGTACAGTAAACATTTCAGTGAATAGAAGGCATACTGTAATTTGTTACAATCTTCCAATAACTAATACTTATTGATAAATTATTGTTTTGTAAATTGCTGGTAACATCAATTCTGCAGACACTGAATAGTCGGAGTTACGTATTTATATTTCAAATGCTATTGAATTTCTATTCTGTCTTGTTCTTTTTTTTCCCCTTCTTATTTCACATTATACCCCACCTGCTCTAGAGCTCACAATAGGACCCATGGGGGCTTCCTCTAATTGTTTGGATCTGTACAATAATAACCTTGTGAATTAAGTTGAATTGGAAGAAAGTAACTAAGCTTCTTGTTTCTCAGTCCAGTTTCTGATTGAACATCATTGTTGACTTAGGACTTCACCTTGGCTCTTCCTAATTCTAACACCTTAATTATTACATTAAACTAGCCTATGTACTGTAGCAGAATTGTAACTGATGTGGAAAAAATGGAAGAAATATTGTGAACAGTGGTTTACATCTTGTAGTTCGTGGGCCACATGTTATTCAAGATCTTTATGATGATTCAGGTAAAGTCATAATAGGAATACTTATATACATTAAATTTTAGAAAAAATGACACTGGGCGAAAATCTTGACAAATGGGAAAACTGGGCCAAGCCAACAATATCTAGAGACAGGTGATGATAAAACATAGGCTTGCAACATAATGTGGCTGTTAAAAGAAACAATTGTAGCCTTAAGACATGATATCAGATGAATAATGTCCAGATCAGAGAAATGATAAGTGTACAGGTAGTTCTCAACTTACGACCACAATTGAGTCCAAAATTTCTGTTAAGTGAGACATTTGTTAAGTGAGTTTTGCCCCATTTTACGACCTTTCTTGCCACAGTTGTTAAGTGAATCACTGCAGTTGATAAATTAGTAACCCAGTTGTAAAGTGAATCTGGCTTCCCCATTGACTTTGCTTGTCAGAAGGTCACAAAAAGTGATCACATAACTCTGGGACACTGCAACTGTCATAAATATGAGTCAGTTTCCAAGTGTCTGAATTTTGATCATGTGACCATGGGGATACTGCAACAGTCATGAGTGTGAAAAATGGTCATAAATCACATTTTTCAGTGCTATTGTACCTTTGAATGGTCATTAAATGAACTGTTGTAAATCAAGGACTATCTGTATTCTATTATGTTTGAGTCAGATTACATCTGGAATACAGATAGTCCTCAACTTAAAACCATTCATTTAGCGACTGTTCAAAGTTACATAGCATTGAAAAAATTGATTTATGATTGGTACTGACACAACTGCCACAGTACCTCCATGGTCATGTGACCATAATTCAGGCACTTGGCAACCAGTTCAGATTTATGATGGTTGCAGCATTGTGGAGTCATCTGATCACCCTTGGCAACTTCCTAGGCGGCTTCGGACATGCAAAGTCAGTGGTGGAAGCTGGATTCATTTAATGACTGCATGATTCACTTAAGAACTATAGCAAAAAATGTTCATAAAATTGAGTATGGCTCGCTTAACAACCACCTTGCTTAGCTGTGGAAATTCTGGTCCCAGAATTAACTTGAGGACTACCTGTAAATATAATGCTTCCTGGTGACCACATGAACCAAATCCATGGAATTTGGGGCAGCATTTTCAGAACTGGTTTGCCATTGCCTTCTTCCTAGGCTGAGAGTGAGTGACTGGCCCAAAGTCACCTGTCTGGGTTTGTGCCTAAGGCAGGACTAGAATTCATGGTCAACTAGTTTCTAGCCAGCTGGTGCCTTTAATCATTTCACTAAACTAACTCTCACATCTGGAATACTGAATTGATATAGACAGCAGCAACTGAAATGTATTTAGACTGATAATGATAAGGTTGGTGAAGGTTCTGGACATCAAATTTTGTAACAAAATCTCCTCGGCTCAAAATTATTTCACAGAGTCATTTATAATTTTCTTGGCAGTAATATCAAAGTGTGTTCAGAGCCCCTGTATGAGAGAGAGATGATAGATAGATAGATAGATAGATAGATAGATAGATAGATAGATAGATAGATAGATAGATGGTTTGCTATTGCTGCCTCAATTTATCAGGCTTGTTTAAATCCATGGTATTCTCTTATGACAGTGATGGCGAACCTTTTAGAGACCGAGTGCCCAAAAACTGGCCCCGCCCTCGCTCCACCCCCCTGCCCGCCCCGGCTCTGCCCCCCATCCCCCACCCCGCCTGCCCACAGGACCACTCACCGCCTCCAGGGCCCGCCGCAGATCACCCAGGCAGCCCAGCAGCGCTATGGCGGCCACACCCTCTACCGTGCTGTGCAGCATCAATTGCATAATGGGGTGTGAGGGCAGAGTCTTGTCTATGCTGCCTGGCTGCCATGTCCTTGGCTGCACTGCTCCGTGTGGGCCATGCTCAAGTCTCCTTCAGGGAGGCAGCTGGAGAGGAGGGGGTCGCGGTGGGAGGCAACGCTGGGGCAACGGCACATGTGCCCACAGAGAGGGCTCCGAGTGCCGCCTCTGGCACCCGTGCCATAGGTTCGCCACCACTGTCTTATGATTTCCTATCAAAATATTGAGCAGACCAGACTCTGCTTGTTTTTTTCAGTTGGCAAGATATTGCCCTCAAAGCAAACAAATTATCCAAGGATCTTTAAAAAAAACTTCTACAAAGCCTACATGACAAAAGATTAAGGGGGCACATCTTGCAGGCTTTTGGGCAAGATTTCAGAAGCGGTGTTCTATTGCCTCATTCCTAGGGCTGAGATAGAGTGATGTCATCCAGTCAGCTTCATGCCTAAGGCAGGACTAGAACTCATGGTCTCCTGGTATCTAATCTAATGCCTTAACCACCCACACAAAATTGGTTCCATGGGCATATCACAATTGTCTTCAAATATATTAAAAGATAGAAAAGACTTGTTTTTTAGGGATGCCCTTGAAGACCGCCTGGGAGCTTCTATAGGTCCAGAATGAAACAATGCAAGGAGTGCTGGGCATTTGTCCTTGTAACACTACTGCTTTGCAAGTTGTAGTGTTTGCTAGTTTGTCTCACATTGCTATTCAAAGTGCTGGTCACTACCTATAAAGGCCCTCATGGCATAGTGCCTGGTTGCTTGAGGCCACTATTTTATCTTATTCCAAGAAAATAATCTATAACCAATAGATAAAATCATGGAGAAGCCATTTTGACTTAGACTTAAGGGGAATATCCTTAAAGAACAAGGTGAAGAGTCCTTTTGGGTAGATCAGTGGTTCTCAACCTTTTTAATGCCGCGACCCCAACCGATCATAAATCGAGGACTACCCAACCGATCGTAAGTCGAGGACTACCCAACCGGTCGTAAGTCGAGGACTTTCCCTGTCCGGGAGCGCCGCGCATGCATGGTGCCGCTCCCTGCGCCGGCTGAGGAGTAGCTGGCAAGGGGCAGCGATGGCGCAGGGCGACCACCGGCTGGGCCACCAGCTGGCCCAGCCCAAGGGAGGTAAGGCACCCGCCCGGCCCCACGCACGCCAGCAACCCTCCCTGCACCCGCTGGTCTCCCACCTCCCACCCCTGGCCCTCTTTTACTTACATTTTTAGTAGTTGCTCAGCAGGCAGGGGTGGAAGCTTCCAGACAGCTCGCCTTCGCTGCAGACAACTTGCAGCACCATTTGCAGACTGGGGCTTTTGGCGGGCTCAGCAGGGCAGAGACAGCCTGGACAATTCCTATTGGCTTTTGAAAGCCAATAAAATTAGACTCTGTTCAAGAGAGTCTATTCTATTGGCTTTCAAAAGCCAATAGAATAAAAGGGAGTAGCATAGCTAAGGAAAAGGGAAAAAAAATGGCGGACTGCGTTGTTTGGCGACCCCCGTGAAATGGTCGTTCGACCCCAAATGGGGTCCCGACCCACAGGTTGAGAACCACTGGGGTAGATGGTAATCTGTCAATCTATATTTATTCAGAGGCTTGGCAGATTACATTTCAAGGGTGCTCTTGAGCAGGGGTCTTCAAACTTGGCCCTTTTATGACTTGTGGACTTCAACTCCCAGAATTCCTCAACCAGGCAAGTTTGAAGGCCCCTGTTCTAGAGTCATTCTGCATTGCTAATGGTGAGATTCAGTTTGGTCTAGTTGTTAAAGCACCAGGCTAGAAAATAGGAGATCCTGAATCCTGCCTTTGCCATGAAAGCCTGCTGGGTGACTTTGGGCCAACCACTCTCTTTCAGCCCAACTCACCTCACAGGATTGTTGTTGTGAGGAAATTAGGAGGAGAAAGGTGTGTTGGATTTGTTCTTGGATTTGTTTGCCGCCTTGAGTTATTTTTTAAAAATTATTAATAAAGGTGGGATATAAATAAATAAGTAAAATTTGTGGCTCTTAAGTTGTACAGAGGGATGGCAATAAAAGTGATCATTGTAAATGATGACCTCCTAAACCAGGAGTAGGCAACCTTGGCTCTTTTATGACTCATGGAGTTCAACTCCCAGAATTCCTGAGCCAGCATGGCTCAGCTTGGAAACCTCTCCCTTTCCCCTCAGCATGGCTGGCTCAGGAATTCTGAGTGTTGAAGTCCACAAGTCATAAAAGAGCCAAGGTTGCCTACCCCTGTCCTAAACTGTGAAAAATGTTCATGCTTTAAAGCAGGGGTCCCCAACTCCCAGTTTGTGGACCAGTACCTGGCTGCAGCATGCCAGCAACCAGGCCACACGAACAAGCAAAGTCCCATCCGTGGGATGCAGGTAGCACACAAAACCACATACTCTCCTGTCTGCAGAAAAACCTTTCTCCACAGAACCAGTCCCTGGTGCCCAAAAGTCTGGGGACCTCTGCTTTAAAGAGATACATTCTGTGTCTGGTTGATGAAATGAGTTGCTTCTAAGGTTTAAGAAGTGCTACTTGAAAAGTTGTTCCTCAGTGTTGCATGAGAACTGGTGGGGCTGCGAAATATTTCTTAGTGCTCTGTCTTAAAGAGGAGAGAGATCAAATAGGAAATACTTTTCCCCCTCTCCCTGTTATATTACTAAGAAAAAAAGGTTTAATTAGTGGTTCCAAAAGCCCTGCACTCAACATCTGCTAGTGTTTTTTTACCTACCAAATTACATTTTAATAAGCCAAAAAAGTGGAAACATCCTGTTCCAATGTAATATGCTGCTTAGTAGGTGTCAAAAAGTAGAGACTCCCCTCTCTGCATTTATAACTATTTTCTGTTCCTGTTCAGAACTTCTGTTTCAGTTGATTCAATTTGATATAATCTATAGAATGACTTATATAATATGCTTTTGCCTTGCAAACAAAAGCAGAATTATTCAGTAAAACAAAAGCACCCTGGGATATTTGGTTTGATTTCCAAATTAGTTGGAAATAACTTTAAGCAAACATGAATTTATGATAGATATCACATAGCAGAGCTTCTAGAGATGAATCAATGCTGCTTGTCTTGGTAGTAAGAAGATGCTGGTTTCTTTGCTTAACTACTAGCTCTTCTATGAAGTTTATTTCATTTCAAATGGGTGATATCATTTAGGGATGGACTAGATTCATATCTGTCAAAAGATACTTGTATAACTACAGGTAATCCTCACTTACTGAACAGTAAGGTGACCAACTTTTTTAAAATGAAAAGGAGGACACAAATAAATTGAAGAAAAAAATATCATAAATAAAAAACATTTTATTCATTGCAACAATAATACAGAATACACTATAATATGATAAATGCATAATAAAAACATTTGTAACAATAACATTTTATATTGTAATTATGCTTACATGCCGCACCCCCACCCTCAGCCGCCCCGCCAGCACTGCTGCTCCGCCGTGTAGAGCGGGCCCCGCGGCTCCTAAAGTACCAGCTGCGCTGGCTCCGGCCCCGGGGGGCACCCCGCCATCAACACACCCCACCTGCAGCCACCCTGCCAGCGCCACCACCCGCCCTACACAGCCCCGGGTAGAGCAGGCCCCGCAGCTCCCACAGCACGGGGGGCAGCCGGCCACTGCCGTCCCTCACACCCCCACCCTGCAGCAGCCCCGCCACCCCTGCCTCTTGTGCCCACAGCCATTATTGCCCTAGCAGGGCCGAAGATCAAGAGAAAGTTACCGTGGGGTCGCTGCTCCAGTGTCCTCCAGGTATCTTCGGCACTAACTAGGAGATGGTGTAGTTGGGTAGCAGGGAGGGGTACAAAGTTCCTGCCAATTTGCCTTCGCTACAGATAACTTACATGTGCAAAGTTTGCTGCCGGGTGTTTTGGCGCACTCAGCAGCAATTCCTATTGGCTTTCGAAAGCCAATAGGGGGAGTAGCACAGTTCATGCAAAAGTTGAAAAAAAAACCATCAAAAAAAGATGCCGGAACGCTGTTCTGAGCATTCTATGAGAAAAAAAAAGCCCTGCAGATTAGTCTTCAAATATCGAAAAAGAGGACATGTGGGAGGACACTTTTCGAGGGAGGACAGACTCACAAAAGGAGGACTGTCCTCCCTAAAGGAGGACGGTTGGTCACCTTATGAACAGTCATTCAGCAACTATTCAAAGTTACAGCAATGCTGAAAAAAGGAGACTTATGATCAGTCCTTGAAGTTGTGACCATTGCAGCATCCCCGTTGTGGCATGAGTGTGATTCAGGTGTTTGGCAACCAGCACACATTTACAATTATCACAGCTTCTTGTGATCACCTGATCACCATTTTCAGCCTTCTCAGCTGGTTTCCAATAACCCAGCAGGAAGTAGCCCATTCGGGATCATGGAACTGACATTGTAAATTGGTCTGGTCATGTGACATTTTACTTAATGACTGTGCTACTCACCAATATAGCTGCTGGTCCCAATTGCAATCAGTAAATAAGGACTATCTGTATACGTACTGAAGTAAAGGAATTTTATTTTAACAGGACCAGGACATCACCTTGGAAGAAGTAAACTTTTATACTATGTAAAACTTCCCAGCAGTGCACTTCAGTGCTTCCTATGGTCATTAATGCTTCATGACGGCCAAGTTGTTGATTCTCTCAGAATGCCAGACTTATCAAAAAGTAATTATCTCCAATTTGAAGACGTGAGATATATGTTTGTTTTATCCTTGTAAAAAATAGATATTGGAAAAGGGGAGAGTGATGCACTTGAGTTTTGGTTAAATGCCCCAATTTGCTTTGCTTTGGAGAGAATGTATTGCAGGCTTTTCATACTTCAGGGTCCAGATGTGTTGGGATTACAGCTCCCAGAATTTTCAGTAAAATGGGTTGAAAGGCAGTCTGGGAGTTGAATTCACTACATTTAATTCTCCTTTGGATCAAGCTCTATTACTGGTGACTTCATGAACACATCCAAATAGTTTTCTTGGCAACAGTAAAAAGTGGTTTGCAATTGCCACTTTTGGGGATGCTTTTTCAATTACCCAGCTGAGGCCATAATCTTTCCTATTGGGTCTCCTATCAAAGTTCTAACCAGGTCCAGCTCTGCTTAGCTTCCAGGCCTGGACAAGGTCAGCCAAGTGCTACCATCTGCTGGGACAAGCATAGTTTAGCCTATTTTTTTTTTCTGTCTGAAATTAGTGCTGTCCTTGTGTTTTTCATTTGTTTGGTACTCCAGTTCCTCTTTGAAGATCATTGTCACTAAGTTAAAAGAACACTTCATCTGTTGCCCTAAACCACATCTAGATTTAGGATTTTTAGATGCAATTTTGCTTGAAAGTTGTGGTATTAGCAAAATGTATGCAGTCTGTTTCTGGTTTTAGTTTTGTGGGTTGAGAGGAGAATAAATACTGCATGACTGACTTTCTAACTTGTCTGACTTAAAAGCAGAAGAGTTAAAATAAGATGAAGGATTTATTTCATCCTGAAGCAATAAAGGTCACCAAAGAATGTAGAACTTCACCTTGTGATGGAGAGGTACAACTGGTTGTAACCTGATCATTGGTTGCAAAGGAAGAGGGAGAAAGAGGACTTAATAGACAGGGAAATTAGTTAGAGAGATTACATGTAAATAAAGACTTGGTGACTTCATTGACTTTGTCATGTAGTATTTTTTTGGATAAGGCATGCAGTTGCTTCTTTCCTAGATGTGTTTTAACTTTTCAGTTAGTAGAGATAGCCCTGGAATTTCCTGGTCATCTCTCATCTACTTATTAATCAGATCTGGCCCTACTTAGCTTCCAAGTCAAAATATGATTGACAAAGAACCATGATCTGTAAAGATTGGTCTAATGCTTAGGTGGGCTGAAAGCAGAAGAAAAAACGAAGTCCATTTCCATTTATATTAGATGCCTTTTCAAAAATCAAAAGTAATCACCATGGTGATTTAGTTTTAGATATATTAGGGAGAACTGAGGGCATGTGATATAGGCTGTCTCTCAAAATGGATGCCACAAAATTTATCCCTTCGGAAAACAGCTTCTCTTATAAGCATGGCCAAGCACAAGAGGCCAGAAATGTCTCTGAAGGGATGCCTCATTTTGATAAAATGTTGAAGTGAAACATTCCTTCAAAGTAGGAATGAAGGATGTAGGCACAAAGTAGGCATCTCAAGGATGAAGTGCCTTGGTAGCCTGTTTGTAACTTAAGTGTCAAAGTGATTACTCAGCAAAAAAGCTTGGTTATGGTTTGGCTGATTCTGGCTCTGTGAGATGTTTTGCCTCTTCTTAGCAAACCAACATTTTAAGGTGGACTGGTCACAATCCACACAGGCAGAAAAAAAAAAGTTTACTGTACAAGAAATCTTATTGCAGTTGCTTGCTGCTACTTTCCTTCAGAGACTAGGCTCAATTTCCTTTTGCTCTTTGTGCTAAGTAGGTGGGTTTGTTTCCAACTGCTGCAGCAAGAATGAGGTTGATGAGGCCTAATGTGGGATATTCCAGGGATTTGCTTTCTGCATTCCCGCATCTCACTTATTTTGCTAATTAACATTTAAGATGAGGCAGGGTGCCTCTTAAATGCCAAGGATGTTTGTGTTGAGGACATTATGTTGTGTGTTCCTGAATTAGGAGACCTGGCCAGTCACATAGTTCAAAACACATTTTATCAATCTTCTCAGTGGTGTCAGTGTATGCAAACTAGTTTCTAATATTGGCATGGCATACTGGCCTGTGTTAGTAAAGTCAGAATAGAGCTGGAAGGGATCTTGGAGGTCTTCTAATCCAGCCCCCTGCTCAAGGAAGGGACTCTATACCAGTGGTTCTCAACCTGTGGGTCGGGACCCCATTTGGGGTCGAACGACCATTTCACAGGGGTCGCCAAACAAGGCTGTCCGCCATTTTTTCCCCCTGGCACCCAATGATGAATAAGTGGTTGGGGGTCACCACAACATGGGGAACTGTATTATGGGGTCGCAACATTAGAAAGGTTGAGAACCACTGCTCTATACCATTTCAGACAGGTGGCTGTCCAGTCTTTTCTTAAAAACCTCCACAACTTCTGAAGGCAAGCCATTCAATTGGTTAATTGTTCTCACTGTTAGGAAGTTTCTCCTCAATTCCAGATTGCTTCTCTTCTTGATTAGTTTCCATCCATTGTTTCTCATCTTGCCTTCTGATGCTTTGAAAAATAAGTTGACCCCCTATTCTTTTGGTGGCCCCTTAAATTCTGGAATATTGCTATCAGGTCACCCCTAGTCTTTCTTTTCTCTAAACTGGCTGTACCCAATTATTGCAACCATTCTTCATGTTTTTGTCTCCAGGCCTTTAATCATTTTGCACTTTTTCCAAAGTCTCAAATTACATATATAAGAGTTACATATATTGCTGGGATTAATGTATATGAGTTATTTGAGCTCTTATTAAAAACAAAACAAAAGTGTGTTCCTGTGGTTTTATTAGTGCTTGGAGTGTATTGTCATAGTTTAGCACTTAGTGTCTAAGGACCTGTAAAGCAATTAGATCTTCCTCAAACTGACAAACATGCTGGAGGTGAACAGAGCAGACAATATGGCGTATGGAATAAAATGGCTGAAGGTTTATTGCACTTGGTATTATGTCAGTTTTTAGCTCTTTTGTTATGAATTAAACTTTGCATATGTATGAAGAAAAAACATTTTTGGAGCATTTTTTTATTCTACTCTGGCAAAATAAAAAAAGGCAAAAAGATTATCTAAACATCCTAAAAGGCTCAGCAATATGGCAGTTCTTACCATATAAAAGGTAAAACCTGAAAGGAGAAATGAGAGAGGAGAGCATTAGAGCAGAGGTCCCCAACTTTTTGGGCACCAGGGGACCAGTTCCATGGAGAGAGGTTTTCCATGGACCGGAGGGGGCGTGGTTTCGTGTACTATCTGCATCCTGCAGATGGGGCTTTGCTTCTTCATGTGACCTAGTTTCTGGCATGCTGCGGCCTGGTGCCGGTCCACAGACCAGGGGTTGGGTATCCCTGCATTAGAGCAAGACTTCTGTATTACAATGAAAATTGGAACTTTCATTTCTAGTGGAAGTTCTTCAAAAAGAGAAAGGCAATTTTCTCAAAGATGGCAACTGTCAATTGTATTGCATTTTTTATTGAACCTTGCCTGCAAGAAACTCCATAACTTTTAAGTTTGTAGTTTCTTCCTCTTTTTTCCCAGCTGAGGGTCATCTGCAAGTATGATCAAGGCTTTCCACATAATTTTTTCTTATGCTATATTTTGACAACCCGCCATTACAATAATAAACTTACAAATTATATAACTTCTTTAAAGGTACAGCATCTAGCAGCTAACATTTACATGTTCACAAAAGTATCATAATTCAAGCCAAGTTCATTTTATCGTACAGTTCCTATAAATTGAGAAGTGTATCATAATTTTTTTTTGTTTGCACTTCCCTAATTTTGCTTATTGCTATTGCTCATACTTTTCAGTCAGAATTCTGTCAGATGACCTCTTGAGCACACTTAATCTTCCTGTTGTTTTTGCATTCAGCCTTCTTTCATCTATGTTATGGAATAATAAAGGATTATTCCAATTTTCAGGTATAGGAATACCCTTTAGTTGTATGTTGAACAAGTTGTGCAGACAACTCCATAAACAGGCCGTATCCATACTCTGGCATTTCTCCAGATGCATCTTCTACCTTACCACTGATCAACATTCATACATGTAAGACTTTCTTTTTATCTTTTCACCTTCATCATTTCACCTAGTATCTTTCCATAGTTTACATTAGTATAACTCCACACAGTTTTAGGTTTCAAGTAGTTCTTGACTTACGATCACAATTAGGCCCAAAATTTTCTATTCAGTTGTTAAGAGAATTTTGCCCCATTTTACAATCTTTCTTGCCATACTTGTTAAATCAATCACTGCAGTTGTGAAATGAATCTGGCTTTCCCATTGACTTTGCTTCACAGAAGGTCGCAAAAGGTGATCACGTGAACCTGGGACACTGCCACCGTCATAAATATGAGTCGGTTGCCCAAGCACCTGAATTTTGATCACGTGATCATGGGCATGCTACAATGGTCATATGTGGGAAAACTGGATTTACCATCATAATTGAGCCCAAAATTTCCATTGCTAAGTGAAGCAGTTGTTAAGTGAGTTGGGTCTCATTTTACGACCTTTTTGCCACAGTTTTAAGTGAATCGTGATCATTAAGCGAACCTGGCTTTCCCCATTAGCTTTGCTCGTCAGAAGCTGGGTGAGAAGGTTACAAATAGTTATCACGTAATTTTGGGGCAGTGCATGCTGCTGTCTCATAAACATATGCTAGTTACCGAGCATCTGAATTTTGGTCATGTGACCATGCTTGGAATGGTCGTAAGTATGAAAACTGGTCATAAATTACTTTTTTGAATGCTGTTGTAATTCCAATTGATCACCAAACAAATGGGTGTAAGTTGAGTGCTACCTGCATATTGTTTGAGTGTTTTAAAAAAAGATTCTACATTTGGTATGCTTTTAAATTCTTATTTTCAAAATATCTCTACTAAATACATTTTTGACACAATTGGATTGTGTCAGAAAGTTGCTTCTTTAACAAATCTTTTCCTAGCAGAGTGTAAAACATATTTTTGACATTTCTAAAGCACCTATTGCTAGATTAACCCAAATAATATCTATTTAATGTTATTGGAACCTATGAATACTTCTATAGACTTTCCTTTTAATTGTGTTACTTAGGACATATTTTGAAGTACAAATGTTATTAAAACTGTTTCTTCTTCTAAACAATTTAACAAACAAATGACTAGATTTGCCAGTTCTCAGCAATAAGTAATGTCTTCCTAACTGAATGTCTACTGAACCAACTGGTTATCTACTTGTTCTTTTTATCCTCTGTTCCTCCTTGATAGAAAATCTCAGATGATACCTTATGTTCTGCTAACTGCTTCAAAGTTACAAGCTTAGCCCTGTTAGAGAGGAATATGGTGCATGAATCATATGCAGAACACATATAAAGAGTTCAAATTGCAAAAGTTCTATATTACTTTAGGGTGAAATAGATATATAATGGGTTATTATATGAATAGTATTCAATTACTGTACTCTGTCACATTCATATTTGAATTCAGCATTTTTAAAAACAGATCTGAATATTTAAAAACTCATATTCAAACATTCAGCATTCAATAAAAGGCAAATTTTAGAAACCAGGACAGAAGGATATACCACGTCCAGCGCTGTCCATGGGACTGATGAATGAGCCTAAGCTATAGCATCATTTCATGGAGTTCTAGAATATACATACAGTTTGTGTCAAGTTCCTAATTAGAGGAGGCAAAGGATCTGAGTATATTTCATATTCAGTAAGTTGCATTAGTATTTAAAATTAGTTGCCATTTCAGTCATTTGGAACTTCCCACTAAAATAGTAAAAACTTGTATTTGGTCAGAATGCCTTTATTAAGGCTCAAGAAAAAGAGTAGCACAATTTTAATTACCCCAGACACCTAGGATTATAGAACTAGAGGTTTTAAAACCATGTGTCATTTAATACGTCACAGTGAGTGGGCACGTATAAGCCAAAATTGAATTAACTTCATTGTGGTTTACTATGATCTATCAATCTAATCATTTGGATGGGCTGAGGGAAAAATATTTCTCTTTCAATCAATGGATAAGCTGGGGATTAGGGGATAGCTCGGCATGGTTGAATGGAGGAGAAAATAGACAAGTTTTTGCCTACTGTTCTGCTCAGCGTTGTTCATTTATTTGATTGTGAAGTGGGAATTTTCTGTTCTTGCAGCTCATCCAAGATGAGAAAGGGATGTTAACTCTATTTTACAGCCAGTTGTGGCTTGGTTAGCCTTCCTTTGTTAATGTTCTTGTTGGGATAAAAATAATTTCCAGCAGGCTTTGGTAATTCTTCAGAGTTCTTTCTGAACAAATATTCTAACAATTTCCATGTTCTTATTAATTCTAGTTTTATTATTTGTCTAAGTTAGGCTGGGCACTTCATTGTGACTCTTCCAGTCTATATCTGCTTAACTGAGTGAACTCCTTTTTTTATATGATATTAGCAAATTGTTCTTGCATTTGACTGTCTTTTTCTCTTTGTTTTTTATAGAGTAGCATTGTGATTTTATTTTATACAGAATACTTAATGGATTAAAGTGAAGGAAGAAGGGATATGTACAAGCAAATGCTGAGGGGGAGATGTAGTATGGGCTGAATTGGAGTAATTTTTATATTTGGAACAAGCATTTCTTTCACTTCTGTGTTTCTAATCATTTTTAAACAGGAAAAACAGATTTGTTAGTACATGCCAGTACTGGGAATCTGAATCTAGATGTTCCAGCTTCAAGTACCATTGTGCTGAGAGTTATGGTTAAGTGACACTTACTGAGTCAAAGGTTCTCTCTTTTGCTGGAACAATACAAACCCATTTGTTTATTCATTCACAGGGTGTTATGAGTGTATATTGATGAATATTCTCGGTCATCCAGGTAGGTTGTCTGGAAGTTGAGGCATGGCAACTGGACTTTTTTTTCTTGTTGGTTTGAAAAGTTTTGCTGCTTATCCAAATAGCTTCTTCAGTCTGAGCAAGTTGATTAAGGGAACGTAACCAACTTGCTCAGGTTGAAGGAACTATTTGGATAAGCAGCAAAATGTTTCAAACCAAAAGGAAAAGAAGTTCAGTTGCCATGACTTAAGTTCCAGACAGGGTCGTGTGAGTAATTTAAGATGGGGAATATCTTCTAGGTTTTTGAGATTCTAATTCTCATCTGTTACTCTATTAGTACTAAAATATGTTTCTTTGTTTATTCATTCATTATATTTATGTAGCTTCCCATCTCACAATCAAGTCACTCTTGCTGGAGTACAATGATATTTCTGTGCTAGAATTTGAAAAACTATAGAATAGTAACTAAGGAAAGGATTGCAACTAATGTCTTCCAGTACATATATGGATACACGAAATAATAATATAATGATCATTGTTACTTAAGAATTTTGAACACTGTTAAGTAAGGAGAAATAAAAAACTGTTACCAGAGTTCTGTCCATCAAGCTGCGGTTCATGTAAAATAGCCTGTACTTGGTAACAAAATAGGAAGTTTAAACTTTTTCCTGTGTAAACTGTTTCTGAATTTCCAGCATAGCTCCACTAGTTCACATTTACAGTATCTTTGTTACAACAGAAATAGTCAATAATATTGCACAGTACATTTGAGGCACACAAGATCATGCTTCATCTAATTAACAAAGAAAAATAAATCCAACTTGTGAAATAAAGGTACTTTTTCATGATTGTTTTTCCACTTCTTTTTTCCCTGTGTGGTCGTCCTCATGAAGTGCCTTGCCTTTGCCATTTGGAGAAAACACAGTGTGAGAAAGTGGGTAACTGAATGTACTTGGCGTGATGGCAAGAGCATTTGAGCTGCTGTCATTTAAGCCTTAGCGCCTCTGTTCAGATTTGCCCAAAGGGGAAAACAAAGGAGATCAAAGAAGATTAACAAGAAATCCTCTTAACAATATTTGAGACAAAAAAGATGATACAGTTGGACACAGATCTATCAAATAAAAGCAGGCAAGGTGGTCGTTCTGTGCATTCAGGGATTTTCCCTCTAGCCACAGACCTATTTCATCCTTTTCCTTGCCTCTGTTACTCACAGAAAAATAGGAATAAATACAGTCATTGATCATAGGTAAAGGTTTCTCCTGTTCAGTCGCGTCTGACTCTAGACCTGGCGCTTATCTCCATTTCCTAACTGAGGGAGCCACCATTGTCCAAAGACACTTCCGTTGTTATATAGCCAGCATGACTATTTACCGAGGGGCAGGGAATGCTATTACCCTGCCACCAAAGTGGTATCTATTTATCTACTTGTATTTGCATGTTTTCGAACTGCTAGGTTAGCAGGAGCTGGGACAAGAAATGGGAGCTCATTCTGTCACGCAATGCTCAGGTCTCGAACCGGGACGTCAGCTTTCCAGATGACAAACTCAGTGCCTTTAACCACTGTTCATAGGGTTAATATCAGTTGTGAATTGGTTTTCTCAGCAGGATGGGTCAGACTTCCTGCCCAGCAGACTAAGACTTTGCCATACCTCCCTCTGGGTGTGACTTCCCCAGTTTTGTCTTAGTCTCATGCTCAGTAGGACTCAAAATTCAAGGCTCCTTAGCTAAGCTAGATTTAAATTAAAATTAATTAGAATTAGTTAGATTTAATTGGATTAATTTGGATTTCACTCTTTGAATCCCCAAATTCATTTTACTGACTGAATTTGAGTGAGTGGATAAGGACTCTGTCCTTACATCTTTGCAGCCCCTCGGGGCTCAGAAGTGGGAGGCTGTAGGCTTAGATCGGGTGGGGGCTCCCATCCCATCGGATTGAAGCTCTCCGCAATTCTGACGATCAGCTGGGCAGCGGAGATCAGCATTTCCTCGGAGCGGCCTTCGGTGTGCCTTTCCAGAGAACGTTGAGGCCTTGAGGGAGTTTTTTTGCCTGAAGCCAAACCGGATTGCAGCGGAGGCTGCGCTACGAACTGCAAGTGTTCTGTGAACGGGGGGAATCAGGGATGACTATTTTAACCGTTCATTTGCTGCATCACAATTGAATGTCTTTCAAAGTTTCTAAAATTTTCTTGTAGCTTTTCTGGAGGCTCTGAAGTGCTTGCGGCCACCATTTTGATCACATGGTCATAGAGCGGCCGCCATCTTGAAGGGCCCACGTGGAGGACGCCATTTTTTTGAGGAGGCCTACTCTTATTTTTTACAACATTTGATATTGCCTGAGTGCCTTGGTCTGCGAGTCAGGCCCGTTCTGGGGGGAAAATTATCATACCCACAGCAAGAGTGGTGAAGTGCGTGGGTGCTATCCCAAATTCTTGGGGCTTTGCCTGCCTTTAACTGAATTATGGTGTTAAAACCAAGCCTTTAGGACTTAAGTAAGAAGAGTGAACAGGTATTTTCTCTGACCACCTGTTTCAGATAGTCAGTGGCCTTTAGTCACAGGGCCTAAGCAGGCAGTATTAGAAAACTGTCTGGCTGTTCTTGCCATTGCCAATTGCTCAGAGCGAGGATCGGCTTTCCATCTCTGACTGATTGATCTGCGTGTTTGGGTTCCCCCCATTTCTAGGTATAACTGTCCAGGAGTACCTAGACTGCAATGGCAGACAGTTCCTCGCCCCAGGCAACTCAGACCAGTGTCCTCCCCGCACAAACAAAATGCAGATCAGAGGAATTGGAAGTGGGGGGGGGGAGAAAAAAGCTAAAACCAAACATCTGTCTGTAAGAGAAACTTCCAAAACAGCCGAGTGAGAGGCCTCAAGGAGACACTTAGCACTGGAGAAGGAATTCTCCAAGGCACAAAGGCTCAGGTCCAGTGGGACTGAATTGGTTTCTCCCGTCCCACTGGACATCCTTTCGTTTGAGCCTCAATTTGAATCTTCACAGGATGCCCCTCAGGGGGAAACTGAACAGGTTGGTCCTCCTCGCTCCTCTTCTTCCTCTTCACAACAGACACCTGAGAGCAAGCGTGCCTCAACGGAGGTTGGGGCCAGTTCTAGGCAATAAGGAGAGATGTGGTCTCAGAGCCAATTCCAGGCTTTCATGCATCACGCCTTCAAACAGTTTATGTCATCCACTGGGGGCAGCCAGGGGCAGTCACACTCCCCTCCTCCCACATCCATTCCCCCTTCTCAGGTGGAACATGACACGAGACCTGGTTCTGGTGTTTCAGAGACCTCCTCACAATTAGGTGAGGAGGGATCAATAGAATTAGAAGTAGCAGACACCCCATTGTCTGAGGACGAGAACCCAACACCCGAGCAGGTGACCTCTTCGGATCTCTTTGATCCTTCCATATTTCGTTCTCCTAAAGGCCATCGCCACGGTCAAACTTACCTCGGCCCAGGAGGAGACACCATCTACCTCCACCAACCAGGAGGCCAACCCCCTGTTTGCAGAAAAGGTTAAGGAGGACCTACAGATTCCATGTACATTAGTCTTTAGGACTACGGTGGAAAAGCAGTGGTCATCCTTAGCCACCACTCCTTCCCAGAGTAGTCTGGACAAGAAACTTTACAATGTCGCTGCTTCCTTTGCTTCCCTCTTAGAAGTTCCGACTGTGGACGCTCCCCTGACATCTCTGTTCTCCAATACCGCCATCCCTGGGGACATGGCTGAGTTCTTGAAGGCGGAGGACAAAAAGTTCGAGTTCTCCCTTCGCAGAGCTCACCAGTCTTCGGCTTGGGCCATAAGGGCGGCAACCTCATCCTCCTTCTTTGCATGTTCAGTGATAATGTGGCTTCAGGATCTCCAGGCGCTCATCCCGACGGACCAGGTCAGGGCGCACCAGACACTAGGCAAGATCGTGGCAGCATCTGTGTACACTGCTGATGCATCCCTTCACTCGGCCAGGTGTTCGGCCAGATCTATTGCTGCCACCGTGGCGTCCTGTAGGCTGTTCTGGTTGAAGCAGTGGCGAACTGACTTAAAGTCAAAGTGGCACCTGTCAACCTCCAAGTATAGTGGAAAACACTTATTCGCTGCAGTCGTAGAACCACATGTCATTGAAGGCAAGGACAAGCGTAAAGTAATGGCCCACCCATCCAAAAAAGCAGACAGGCGACCTCAACAAGAATACTGTAGACCGCCATTCCATCCCAGTGGTACCTGGGAATGGAGGCAGCCCTTTCGGGCAGGGCAGTCCTGGGATTGGCCCGGGGGCTCACGATCCTATTCTATCAGACAGGATCGGCAACAGGACCGCCAGAATAGTGGAGCCAGGGGTCAGTCCCAGATCAAACGTCCTTTCAGAGGCTTGGGCAGTCGTCCATACAGGCGGTCCAAGTGATGCCAGGGAGGACTACCCCATTGGAGGTCGACTGGTACTGTTTTATGATGTCTGGGAGGGCACAACTACGGATGCTTGGGTCAGGGAGACCATAAGACAGGGTCTGTCTCTAGAGTTTCAATCTTCTCCCCCAGATCGTTTCATACTGTGCCCGGTTTCAAAGAATACATCAAAAGCGCAACTGGTCACCACAGCCATCGCCCACTTACTAGACATGAGGGCCATAGAATTGGTACCTCAGGATCAGATAGGAGAGGGGTTCTACTCCATCCTGTTCGTAGTTCCCAAAGCCTCAGGAGGATTTGGGGACGATACTAGACCTAAAGGGACTAAATTACTTCCTAACTTACAGGAGGTTCAAGATGCAGACCCTAAAGTCCATCTTAGCAAGCATCAGAAGAGGGGACTTCCTTTCCTCCATCAACCTGACAGAGGCTTACCTCCACATCCCGATCCTTCAGGAGCACCGCAGGTTCCTGCGGTTCTGTTACGTGCACCGGTATTACCAGTATCGGGCTCTCCCCTTCAGTCTCTCTTCGGCCCCGAGGGTATTCACAAAGGTCTTGGCCGTATTGGCGGCTCATCTAAGGATATACTAGTACAATCCAGATCCTTCCAGTCAGCCCAGTCAGACCTGGCAGTCACTATTCAAACACTTCAGGATCACGGTTTCCCCGTGAACTTCAAAAAGAGTCACACAATACCCACAAGACATCTGATCCATCTGGGAGCACTGATAGATTCGAGTCTATGCAAATCTATCTCTCTCAGGAGCGTCAGGTCAGCATTCGAAAGCTGGCCCAGCAGATCCGGAGAGAAAAGAGATACCACTAGTACAACTCTCCCAACTCCTGGGGAAGATGATCTCTTGCATGGGCATCGTTCCGTGGGCCAGGCTTCACTCCAGGAACCTCCAGTGGTTCCTCCTTCCCTTTCAGAGACGCAACATCAGTGCCTCCAACAAGAAAGTCAGGGTTCCCCACCACACACTGTCTTCACTTCTATTGTGACCTCGTCCGCCCTGAACAAGGGCACCCTTTTCAAGGAACCTCCCAGGATCACCCTGACCACAGATGCCAGTCTGTTCGGTTGGGGTGCACATCTTCAGAACCACTTAGCCCAGGATCAGTGGTCCAGGTCAGACCTGGCTCACAACATAAATTGGCTGGAGCTCAGGGCTATTCACCTGGCCCTCCAAAGGTTCTCCTCCCTTGTGTTGGGGAAACGTGTTGATCCTGACAGACAACATTGCGGCCAAGGCTCACGTAAACAAACAGGGACCCACTCTTGGTCACTCATGCAGGAAGCCCTGGCCATAGGGCTTTGGGCAGAGTCCAGTCTGAGCTCTATCAGAGCAGAACACATCTTGAGGGAGGCAAATCAACAGGTAGACTCCCTGAGCAGGGCCACAGTGAACCACTCAGAGTGGAAACTGGACTCAAACCTGTTCAGGGAGATATCGCACAGGTTCGGCCATCCAAGTCTAGATCTCTTCGCCTCCCCGAACAACACACAGCTCCCCAGGTTCTTTTCCAGGTTCCCGACAAGGGGGGTGGAGGGAACGGACGCCGTCCGGAGCAGATGGCCAGAGGGCATACTTTATGCCTTCCCTCCCCTTCCGTTACTACAAGCGACTATACGCAAGCTTCTCCAAGAACAGGCGGAGTTAATCTTAATTGCTCCATACTGGCCAAGACGCCCGTGGTTTGCCGACCTGGTGGACCTGTCGCTCTCACTACCTTGGAGGATCCCCCCGGACCGAGTAGCTCTCAGCCAGGGGAACCTTCAACATCCGGACCCACAGTGGCTTCAACTAGCTGCTTGGCACTTGAGCGGGAGAGTCTGACTACACAATCCTATTCTTCCGGGGTGATCTCAGTGATCCAAGCCTCACAGCGTCCCTCGACCAATAGAATCTACGATGCTACCTGGAGAAACTTCTGTTCCTGATGCAATAGGCAGCGGCTCTCGTCACTTGCTGTCACTATCCCGGATATATTGGATTATTTACTCGAGGGGTTAAATAGAGGGCTGTCACCCAGTACTATTCGCAGGCAGATAGCGGCATTGTCGACGGTCCTCACCTGTGACAACCGTTTCCCTGTCTCAACACTCAGCGGTTAGTGCCTTTCTCAAGGGCGTGGTTAACGCTGGGCCACCTACGGTTCATCGTTATCCATCCTGGGATTTGCCCAAGGTGTTGCAGGCTTTAATTTCTCCTCCATTTGAACCTCTGAACACTTGCTCCCTTCACTTTCTCACCTTGAAGGTAGCCTTTCTAGTGGCCATTATGTCAGCCAGGAGGATTTCAGAATTGGCCGCACTATCGGTCAGAGAGGACCTAGGCGAGTCCTACAGCAGGTAATTACTTCTCAGAGGACACAAGCCTAGACCTCCCTCCCTACAAGGACATGAGCAGCTTTGGTATGTCCCAATCAGTGGATTTTACACCCATTCTGCTGGAGAACGGGGCGTTGTCTTACCTGAACGCCTTTTCTCAGCAGGATGGTGTAGAATCCACACACACCCTGTAAAATAGTCTAGGCATGTATCTTTTATCTTTTATTTGGAGCCTCGCGTCTGGATACTTCGCCTCGACAAAACTGGGGAAGTCACACCCAGAGGGAGATGTGGCAAACTTTGTCTTAGTCCAGTGTTTCCCAAACTTGACAATTTTAAGGCATGTGGACTTCAACTCCCAGAATTCCACAGCCAGCGTTGCTGGCTGTGGAATTCTGGGAGTTGAAGTCCTCATGCCTTAAAATTGTCAAGTTTGGGAAACACTGTCTTAGTCTGCTAGGCAGGAAGACTGAAATTACCCAATCAGTGGATTCTACACCATCCTGCTGAGAAAAGGCGTTCAGGTAAGACAACGCCCCTTTCCTTAATATCCCAGATAGTTTTGCATTCTAACAGCAGCCTATGGATTTTGACTAGTATATCCTAACCTGCATTTTTGATTGCCTATTTTTTTTTGTTATGTTTACCTTTAGGGTGCTTCTTTTTTATCCCTTTTATCCCATTTTTTACATGAAAAAGTGTTTCTATCCATTTCTCTTGCAATGTTTTAAAATCTTAAGTTCTCTAAAACCATTAGAAGACAGTTTGAAAAGTAAGAGGTATTTGAGATCTTTTTTCTTCACTTCAGCAGCCACCATTTCAGTGATGTAATGAGAGAAAGTCCCAGGAACTTATTTTATGCTTAAATGCTCCAAAGTTCATTGTTGAGCCGAGCAGAAACAGTATTGAAGCAAAGAGCTGTATTGAAGTCAGTAGGTTATTCTAGCATAATCCTGGCTATTCAGACTATCCAACGCATTCTAGTGTAGCTACACAACATTTCAACAAAACCTACTGGTTTCTCTTCAATAGAAAAAGGTATTTTCATTTGGCAAGCTTCTTTTCATTGAGTGATGAAATCCATATAGGTTAGTTTTTGAGGTATGAAAGTTGCGGTGTATTGACAAGCCAGAGTTTTGTTCTCTTTCTGTTTGGGCAGTAGCAGTGCTGTTGTACTGTTGTGCTTAGCATGACAGGAAAACAGGCTGTTATAATAATATATGACAGGAGATCAGAATGCATAAGAAGGGAAAAATAAGTGGTCATCAGATAATTTGATGGAAAAATTATATGAGTTAATTAAGGTGCATATCATGTCACTTCATGTATCAAAATAACATAAACATTTATTTTAGCAGTATCTAATATTAAATGGCCTGTGGCTGAATGAAACTTTATTTAGAAATGGAAATTTTTGAAAACTTGTTCTGTCCTGCTTGCAATGTCTGCTAACCCATGGTTAACGGAACACAGTTTCCTGAATTAATCAAATTGCTTGGGGTCATTGAGTTGGTCCAACTCACTGAACCCAAAATTAACAAACTGCACTTTAGTCTGTCACCTGTTTCTGAAAGCAGCCTTAAAGTACACCAGCATTTTTTTTAAACATTCACATTTTTACCTGTCTTTTTAGTTGCTGTATTTATAGCCTGACCTTCCTCAGAAAAGCACAAGACAGCAATTATGAGATTACTTTCAGCAGTGCTTTGGGTTTTGTTTTTTTTTTTTTGAAACAAACATAACTGATGATTCTTGGCACAATTTCTTAATGTCTCTGAAAATCTGATTATTCTCCCAGATTGTGAGACCTTGTCTCTTTTATCTTTGAGATGTATGGTTTTTTCCCCTTCAGTTGTGTATAATCTGTTTTTCTATGCTACTGTTTCCTCATTTTTTTAAAAGGTAAGCAACCCAGAGTCATCTGGAGTCAAGTTGTTTATGAATTGTAAATAAACAAACATGGTGATCTTTTTTTCTCTAATTAAAATTGTAATGTTTCAAGGACTGTTAGATCAGATTCTCAGCATTGTCATCTTTAATTCTATCTATGCTTGCAAATTATTAAATCTTGGGGCAAGAAATCACTTTCAAATGTATCTGGCAATCTGCAATTATATTTGCCTTTTTAAGAGAAGGATCTTCAAAGTTTTTTCCTGATTTATGTGACAGATATAATGTTTTTAGTCATTACAGCAGTCTTAATGTAGAAGGTCTGAGTATTCTAGTTAACAGACTTTCTTGATAGGAATTATCATTAGGTGGGTTTTTTTAGTTTTCTATTTTATTATGCTTGCTGGAGACAAGTATGATCTTTCAATTGTATCTTTGTGTGGTTCCATTTAGCAAATTATAGAAAATGTTCTTCTGTGTGAGTGACTGTCTAGTCTGATGAAAATTGTCAATGGAGCTATTGTCTGTTTTTTAAAAAGATATTGCTATTATTAGAGAGGGCTGGACACTAAATGATTTTAAACACTATCCTGAAAAAAATGTCAGTACTGGTCTCATTTACTGGGCTAATAACACTGCTTTGAATTCAGATATGGAATTTAACTGAGAGGAATGAGAGAGAGCTTCTGTTCTGTCCATTTGGCCTGTCTCTGATAAAACAGATTACTTTAGAGTTTGTAACAGTAATCCTGTTGTCCATAGTTCAATTAATCATCTATTGCTGGCTTCTGTAAAGTACCATTGTAGGGTAAACTTTATGATGCAACCTACTGTAGTTTTTAAAAGGCCATTTGAATAAAATATAACTTGAAATGGCTGATAAGGGGCTATTTAGTCAGTTTGGTTTGCATAGTAAATGGCGAAGAGGCTCAGCTGAGATTGCATCCAGTGAGTAATGTACTACAGTCTGATTGCATTCCGTTTACAAGATGAAAACTGTATAAAACTCTATGGAGTAAGGCAGTATCCACTAGTAATGTTAAATGAACATGTGTAGCCACACTCTTACCCCACTGATATAATTACTTTATACAAATAATGTTACTTGAAGGCTACTGTCTCATAACATATTTCTTAAACAAGGGTTCCTACCTATGTATAATAAGCATGATTTGATGAACAAGTATGTCAGTCTGCTAAGTCTCTCTCTTTTAGGTGTAAATGTCAAGCTAACCCCTCTTTAACAACATTTTGTTCTTTGGAGGGAAAGGCAGACAGTTCTCCCCTTTTATATTATTATACTATGGATAGTACTTTACAATTGTTTCTTTTGCAGTAGGTTAGTGGCTTTCAGAACTTGTTATTGTAAAATTAATTAATTAATATAAAAGATGTATAAAGATCTACTAAGATGCGGCTCCATCCACAGAATTCCAGAGCATTGCAAAGATTCCCTGAACTATTCCATTGCACACTCTTGTTCATAGGTAGTGCATGTCAGACCATTGTGCCCTATGTCCTTCATGAACAGAAAGTGGCTTTTGAACTGTGGCTGTGCAATGTAACAAAAGAGTGATGATTGTATTGCTGGCAAATTATCCATCACCGTTCCTATCTTGCTTAAGAAGTATCTGATAATACTTTGGGAAATATCTGGGTTTTTCAAAGCACAGTCTTCTTTCTTGAAGAACCCTTTAGCTGGGCCATGACTTTGTTTTCATGCTCATGAAGTTGTTGAAGTTGTTCAGATGAGAAATGGCAGTCGTGGAGATGAACCATGCCATAGGCGTAGACGCTACAATGTTCAATATTACCAGAGTAGTGTGTGATGAAGTCTTGGGAAAATGGCACAATGTGAATGGCCAATAAAAGCTACCATATTAGAGGTTCTGTGGGGAAGTATATTTATAAAACATTTACTTCCTTTTCCCCCAAACATCATGGAGGAGGAACCAGAGAATTTCAGTTTGAAAAAATGCAACATTTTGTATTTTCACTTGTACAATCCAAAACAGTAGTCTCGGTGTTTTGAAATAAAAGTACTGTAGCCATGCTGGACAATTTTATCTTCTGCTCTACATAAAAGTAAACCTTCCTTCAATAAAAGTAAAAAGTAAACCTTCCTTCAAGTCAGGCTTGACTCCTAATAACCTCTTGGATATGACCATAATGTTTTCTTAATTGTAATATACAACAGTTTGTCACTGTTTATTTTTAGATCCTGTTTATTTTCTGGGTTGGCAAAGATTGTGCCATGTGCTGATGTAAATTCTCTAAGACAGGGGTCCCCAACCCCCGGTCCGTGGACCGGCACCAGGCTTCGGCATACCAGCAACCGGGCTGCACAGACAAGTGCAACCCCATCCGCTGGATGCAGGCAGCACATGAAACCACACCCCCTTTGGTCCGCGGAAAAGTCTTTCTCCACAGAACTGGTCCCTGGTGCTCAAAAGGTTGGGGACTTCTGCTCTAAGAATCCCTTCTTCTGGGATGATGTTCCCTTTAATCAAAGTATGAACCAGGCCCAACCATGCTTACTTCTGAGCTTAGATAAGGTCAGCCAGATGGTGCTCCGTATTGCCCTCCCCTTCTAAAGTGCTCTTGTCTTTTATGTTCTTCAAAATCTGAACAAGATTTTTAGCCTTGTTAATTTCTTAACTCTGATTTTTTATTTTTAAATTTTAACTTTGTTTTTAATTGTGTTTAGTCATGTTTTTATATTGTTTCTATGATGATATTTCTAAACAACCCAGTCACTTAGGTGAGATGGGCAGTGTAGAAAATAGATAGATAGACTGATTGATTTGATTGATTGATTTAAAACAATGCCTGTTTGGACAAGCACTTTTTATCTGAGTGTATTTTGAACTCCAGGATGGAGACTAGGCCATAAGTAACCTCTAATCCTCCAGAGGTAATTTCTGCTTTATCTTCTTTTTTTGTACCTCTAATTTATGTTTTTTGACAGACAACCTCTGAAAAAAGAATACAAAATTCCATGTATGTTCCAAAGCGAGTGCATCCAAATTTCATTTCAGGACTGCTTATTTCCAAATTATAAGGTAGGCTATACTAGTTAGATGCTGAAGCCTATTATTTCAGTCTCCTGCCAAAATGAGTTCTCAGAACAATAGATACTATACACCTTCCCTTAAATTAATGAATACTTCTCTTTTGGATTCATGGTTTTAACTAGTAGGAGAGATCCTACTCCAGGAGGAATTCTTACCCCTTTTTGGCAAAAACGAATGGAACAGTGGTTCTCAACCTTTCTAATGCCGTGACCCCCAACCACTTATACATCACCGGGTGCCAGGGGTGTGGCCAAAGAAAAGGGAAAAAAATGGCAGACAGCCTTGTTTGGCGACCCCCGTGAAATGGTCGTTCGACCCCAAATGGGGTCCCGACCCACAGGTTGAGAACCACTGGAATGGAAGAAAAAGAAGACCTCGATATGATCGTTGTGCGTCCTTTAGGCTGAAATAATTCTGGTGTTGGCCCTGTATATGTTACTTAGAAAAGAATGTGAAATGGAAAAGGTTGTAAGGTTACAGGTTTATATAATTATAACTAGGACTTGTGGAGCAGAAGGACTGGGTAATGAACTTCACTTCACTTCCCTTCATTCTCCCCTCCTCTCTCCTCTCCCCTCCCGTCCCCTTCCCACTGTTCTGTTATAAGAGGAAAGCAGGTAATAGTTGAAGATTTTCTGTTTCCAATAAACATGCATTTGTTTCAAAGGCATACTCCATCCGTATTACAACGTAGGAAAGAAAATAAATTCAGAGGCCTAGAAACAGGAGACAGCTGCAAAGAATAGACCATGGTGTAACTGGCTACTCTACCACATATTTTCTGAAGCTGATACTGTATTGTAGAGATGATATGTGCTTTAATTTTTAATCAGAAACATTTGTTGGCTGTCCAATGAACTTCTGGTTCCTTTAGCAAAATTCTTACTGGAAGACTCTGTCTAGTCCATACTGTCATTTTATGTTTAGCAAATATTCACAAAACTTTAGTGTTAATAAATAACTAAATGCTAATCTTGGTTGCAGCTTTACTGGCTTTCATTTTTAAAAGGACAAGGAAATGCCTCTCATATTGAGTCTAAGGAATTTTTTGTGATAGGCCAAAAAGGTTTGAAAGATTATTTATCCCTTTCATAAGTTGTGGAAATCTGATTATAATGTATAAAAACAATGATTAACTTTGAACATAATCTTATGTGTAGAAAAAAAAAAGCACCTGACATTATTAACACAATCAGATTATGCAAACAGTGCAACTTTAATTTGGCATCAGCGGAAATAACTTGGTATAAGAAGTTAAGCAAGAAATGTATTTGCTTGGCACTTTAATTTTATTGTGATTTGCCTGTGTAGTACAAGAGAAAGAGAATAGAAAGGCAAATATAATTGTGTCCTGGAACTTAAAATATTTTGTAGGTGTGATTTCTGATGCAAAAGGTCTTAGAAATGTATACGACAGGTCTGATTGAAATAAAAAAAATGGAAGGTGTATCAGCTTATGTAGGTAATTGAGCCAATATTTTTCATTTTTAAGTGATTTTCCATTTCTATGAGTAAAAACTACAGAAGGTGATTATATCCAAAGAGTTAGATAATGAGAAGGAGAAAAGTTATGCAACTTAATATCTGGAAAAAATGTAGAGATGTATTTTATTAAGTTATTCAACACTTGCATAATTAGGAACCTTTTGAGAAGAGCAGTTGCAACAATTCGCCAGATTTGTTTTCAAACTGATTTTTCTTTTAATAACTAGTACTGTGTGCCAGATAAGAACATAGCGGTACAAGATTATTTTCATCTTTTTGTCTGTGTGGAAGATGCCACTTGCTCAGTGCTTCTGAGAACGGCCAGCACCTTTATTGCAGCTGTAACACTATCATTGTTTGTGTGTGTACCTTTGAATCAGTCTTGACTTGTGGTGACTGCCTGGACAAGTACCTGCGGGGTTTTCTTGGCACCATTTTTGGAGGTGGTTTGTCACTGCTTTCTACTTAGGGCTGGGAGAGAGTTACTAGCCCCAAAATGGGATTCTGTTTTGGTCACCACGATGTAAAAAAGATGTTGAGACTCTAGAAAGAGTACAGAGAAGAGCAACAAAGATGATTAGGGGACTGGAGGATAAAGCATATAAGGAACGTTTGCTAGAATTGGGTATGTCTAGTTTAACGAAGAGAAGGACGAGGGGGGACATGACAGCAGTGTTCCAATATCTCAGGGGCTGCCATAAAGAAGAGGGAATCAAGCTATTTTCCAAAGCACCTGAAGGCAGGACAAGAAGCAACGGGTGGAAACTAATCAAGGAGAGAAGCGACCTAGAACTAAGGAGAAACTTCCTGACAGTGAGAACAATTAATCAGTGGAACAGCCTGCCTCCAGAAGCAGTAAATGCTCCATCACTGGAAGTTTTTAAGAAGAGACATTTGTCCGAAATGGTGTAGGGTTTCTTGCCTGAGCAGTGGGTTGGACTAGATGACCTCCAAGGTCCCTTCCAACTTTACTACTACTACTACTACTACTACTACTACTACTACTACTACTATTATTATTATTATTATTATCATCATCATCATCATCATCATCATCATCTTAGTGGTTTGAACTAGTCCATAGTGGATAGGTTTTCTCTTATCATTTTCTTGCCTATTTTGACTTGTATTCTTAATCTGTCTTTTATGGTACTGCTTTTGATAGGATAAACAGATGCAAAGAATCAATTAAGTAGTTCTGCTTTCTCCCTACTATCTGTCATCTCCTTGCCATCTTCTCTCATTAGTGGACCAATTGTTTCCTTGAATTTTTTCTTGTTTTATACATGCTGAAAAAAAACCTTTATTAGTTTTGACATTTGCTACAAGTCTTAGTTCATTCTGAGCCTTAACTTTCCTGGCTTTATCTTTGCAAATTCGGGCTATTTGCTGGTATTCTGCTTTTAGTTAGGTGTCCCTCTTCCTGGTTTTTTACACTTGTCCTTTTTGTGTCTCAGTTTATCAGAGAATTCTTTATTGCAACCATGCTATTATGGTAACCATCAGAGGAGAGATAGCCCACAGAAGGAATGGGAGCAGAGAAAGCATCTTAGAAAGGACTCTGAAAAGTAAAGGGGATGGGAGAGAGGTTTCAGGTTTGCAAGATTCTGTTACTGTAACAATATAGTAATGATAGTATTGGTTTGCTGTCTGAAATATTTTAAGGCTTGACAGCAGGAACAGTGTGAAAAAAAATATGAAAATATGTAGTTCTTGATAACTTCCTCTTTTTCTTCAGTTTTCTGTTGCACTTGCAACTTTTCTTCTGTGTCATTTGTGGAAGCTTCCTCATATCCACCATGTATTCTGAACAAGTAGGAAATAGCATTTTTAACCATTTTATGTAATCATGACCTCTGTTTGGCATTATTTGCAATGGGCAGAACCCTCAAATGTAATGTTGAAGATACTGGAATGTTATCTGTACGTTTGGGAAGCAAAGTCCTGGGTTCGAATCTAGATAGGTCCCCCTAGAACACACAAGGCGAGTCACTTCTAGCAGAGATTATGTTTTGGCAGCAGGGTGTGCAATACAGCAATCAAAAGGTAGGCTGTGTGTGAATTGTTTATAGGTGTGTGAATTGAGGTTTTCTTGCCCTGGGGATATGTAAAGTCTAGAGAGGAAGGTTGTTTCTTGCCCTGAAGGGGCGTGCTAATCTGAGATGTGTAAATCTTCTCTATGTGTGGAATTGTTATGTGGGAGGGGGGTTGGCCTTGAGGATCTGGTGTTGAGGAGCACTACTGCGGTTTAGGAGTTTCCATATCTTTGAGGGGATCTCGCTTCCTGATTGATTCCCAGGTATGGCTGGCTGCACTTTGTCAGTTTCAGCTTAAATAGGGTGAAAAGGCTTTCAGCTGTTTTTATAACTGTGCCTATGGATCAGGGGAGACTTTTGCTTGCAGAATGAATGGAAAGGGGGGAGAGGAGTTGACGTATGGCCTGGCTGGGGGGTTTTACCTTCCAACAGACCTTTAAAAAAGTATTTGGCATATACAGCTGATGATTAATTAGTCAGCTTCTCTTACAGAAATGCTTTCATTCAAATGCATCCATTAACAGCTTTCTTCATGTTTAGCTGCCAAAAAGAGTGGGGAAAATACTATACAGCTTATTATTTAGCCAAGAGATGACTTGTGCTAGGTTACGTGAGAAAGGAGAATAGCCAAGCCATACTTTGGACTAAATTGTTTCTTGGATGACTCATTTCTGTTAACAATTTCAGTTATTTTTAGCCACTGATTCTGTCATAATATTCAGTTCATTACCTGTACTCATTTTTTAAAGGTTGGTTTCCCCCCCCCCCTCGCATTATTTGCTACTTATCACTTCCCGAATTTTTCATTCTTCTGACTTTTCAGTTCATGATGTAGCCAGTTAGTTACATTCATTTATCCTAATGAGCTAGGACATCTACAATTGTATTATTTTTACACACACACACACACAGACACACGCACACAAATGTATTAACTTCTGTTAGCTCTTTATAGAGATATTGTATAATGTCTGTATTAAGTGCCAGGACTGCTTCTGAAAAACAGAAATAAACTTTTCCTATGGTCAGTCAGATCTATACATGCATTATGATGACATGTGTTAAAGTTTTCCATGCTTGCACACAAAAGTTTTATTCTGGAAACACTAATGTCACAATTTTCATGGTACATATTATAAAGGGAGAGGCATGTCAGTTTACAATGGCAAAATCCAGAGGAGTCTAGTAGCAATATTTTCTCCCTAACAAATTTTATAAGAAGGTATAAGCTTCTGTGAGTGCAGTTCACTTCACCAGATGCAAAGCATCATTAGAGCTATGTAGGGTTTAAATTGGGGTGAGGCAAGTGGGAATGGAGGGAAATATAGATTGGTAATGCAGATAAAATGTGAGACACATTGCAAGTACCTTAACAATTAATAATTGTAATGTGTTAAAACTCATTGTTTATGTTGAGATCTTTTGAGATTGCCTGAAACCTTTTGAAGTATATGAAGTCACAACAATCTCTCACTCAGTGGTGTAAAAGTCTCATTCCCCCCCCCCCCCCAAAGGGTCATTTTGAAATCTGCCATTAAGAATCCTGGGAGACTGAAATACTTTATTGTTGTTGTTGTTGTTATTTCCTTGTTTTGAGTCCTGATTTCAGATTTGTGCCCATTAATTTTTTTGTGCAAAGCATATCTGTTTGTCCAAAGGAGTGTTGCTGGCAGATGATGGAATATATCACATTAGAGGTACCTTCATATGCTCTTCCACCAATTTTGTTGGGGCCTATGATGGTGCTAATAATAGTGTAGGGGTAAAGTAAATATCTGGTACCCAAGTTTGTATTATTGTCCTGTTGTTTATTGTTGCTTGTGATGAGCTACTTCAGGTTGGATAGGTGTCTGTTTGCAAGCAGGGGCTTGCTACCAATGCCTGAGAAAATTCAGTGTCATTGTTCAGTATGGGCTATAGTTTACTAACAATGGGTTTGAGCTATTGGTGATCAAAATAATTGTCTCCAGCACTGCAAGTAATAGCTGCAATTTCTGGACTCTTGTCTTGTTTCTGAGTTTTTCCATTAGAGAGTTTCTACAAAACATTATCTCCTCTATAATCTTCCTCTTGCTTTCTATTTTTCCTTGGCATTTACCTGGAGGCTAGAATTGGTATAAGAGCCAGACCAAGTTACAGTAGAAAAGTAGTTGGAGGATGAAGATGACCAAGCTGGTAAAGGATAACGTGATGATAAAGGAATGGCTTAGCTTTTCATGTTTCTTGAGGTTCATGACATTGGTAGTAAATCCTAAATCATATTTTAATATTTAAATAATGTGCAAATGCATATTATGTGTTTAGGCATAATGCCTTCTTTGTAAGTGTGGTATCAGACAGCTTATGCACGCTAGAAAACATTCACCATCAGACAACAATCAACAGAAGATACTTTTTAAAACACAAATCTTTTTCAACTCTTTGGCTCCTTAACAAAACAAAATGACAAAGAGGCTCAGATTCTTAACATCATGCAACATGCTTTCCATTCCAAATGCTTTGTGAAATTATGAGCTGGCTATTTAGAGTTCATGAAAGGGTCAGAACACTTTAATTCTGCCAGAAATGAGATTCATCTTCTCAAAGCTACAATCCGATTTACACTTGGGATTTCTTTTTATTTCCTTACGTTCTCTAAAAGGTTAGTTTGCTAAATCTCTATTAGACAGAATTTTGAAATTCAGTGAATTTACAACTTGCTGGGAATTATGAGTGGTTCTTTTTAACCACATAAACATTCTATACTTCCGTTCCTGTGGAATTATTCCAGCACCACACAAGTTAAAAAAACAGGTTTGCTTAGATATGGTTCCTCTTTATGTAAACATTAGTTTAATGGCAGTTCATTTGAAACAATTTGAAGCTAAACCTTCTCTGCTTTAGTGTTATTTTGATGGATCCTATCAAACTACAATTTCGTTCTTTGACTTTTTAATCTTATTTTTATTTTAGGAATCCCTAGAAATAAGGCCAAACTTTGGTTGGTGTACAGGGTTAATTTTGTAGCCTTGCATGCAGAAGGAGCACAAATATACAGATTGTCGCTCTATTTCTGTGCTTCGCTCCTGAGACTGCCTCAGACTGAAGAAATATATATTGATGTACTGGATTATATATTATGAAAATTAACAGATTTTAACATGCCCAAACATCTTGCCTCCCAATCCTTCTAGATATAAAGAAAAGCATAACTTTCAAAAATGTGATGAAAATAGCTTTTTATATCAGTATTTTATACTTAAGCAGATACATTCAGAGCCACAAATATGAGCCTAAATGATTTAATCATTGATTAGACTATAGGCTTGCTTTTACCCAGAAGGTGACATGCAAGTTATCAGAGTAAATGCTAAGGTTTTTTATATTACCAAATTCAAAATAAGTCCTGATTTGATTGGGGAAAACCTCTAGTAGTTGCTGACACAAATCTGATTCTTCAATACCCTTTTAACAGAAATGCAATTAACTTTTAAAACAATGAAGTAAAATATGTGATTTGGTACTATGAAAACTAGAAGCCCGTAGGCATTAAAATAACTTGGGTTATAAAAGTAAGAAGATAGGGAATATTCATTCGAACACTGTTAAGTGGAAAATTCATGGGACATGATATAAAGACTACCTAGAACTCAAGTACTTAAAAAAATTATTCCCATAGCCAAAATATATGACGTAATTAGTGAGTTGTGTGGTAATGCATGTTATTCCTCTGTGGTTTATGTTCATGATTTTCATTAGAGCTTTATTGGAATAAATGATAACAATCAGTTTTTATAAACTGCTGACTGCCAAGAGTTAACTCCCCACACCATAAACACCTGTCCCTTTAATGTTTGGACCATTGGAAGACCTGGATGGCCAAGTTAGATTTTTCTTCCTATTGATCTGCCCCTATTTATGTGGTTGTTAGGAGACAAAAAATAACTTGATAGTATTATCAATCTAATGTTTTGGCAGTATTATTGCCCTGGGCTAAAAATGTTTTCTAACTGTCTTGTTGGGACATTCAAATCCTTTTTTTTTTTTTTAGGTTTTATGGACATTTAATAGTTGTACACCCTAGCTATTAAATTCCCATAAAACTGGTTGTAGCATAGCAGCTACTTTCCTGATCTCGAAATAAATAATATATTAAAACAAACAGACAGAATTGAAATGTGTCCCAGGATAATATTGCAGGATCCAGTCTAGGTTGGTCACCGCAACCAGAGGTTTAGTTTTCCAAGCTTTTGGGCTTGACACACTCTGCTAAAAAGAAGTTCCCTGAAAATGGGCTCCAGCTTGAGTCTGAAAGCTCAGAAGACAAAACCTCTGGTCCTGTTGACCAACCCAGATTGGATGCTGCAAACAGAATTGGGCCTAGTCAGTACTGTACATGGATGGGAAACCATCAGAATATCTTGGGGTTGTAAACTAGACTGGCAAGCTAAAAACAAAAGCTTTCCCGGAAGATGACCATGGCAAGCCACTTCTATATTTTTCCAAGGAAGCATGGTCATGTCCATACAATCAGCAAACGTTAAGGCTTTGTCTGATAGTTGTTGCCTGATATTGTACTTCACTTTGTTCACTGCTGTAGGCTCTTTAAACAAGAGAGCTGATGTAAAAATTAACTAAATAGTGGCATGTTTTCCACCTCATCCCATGAATAGATCTGGGTCGAATTATTGTAAGGCTAGAAAAGGGTGGTAGATCGTTCGTAAATCATTTTGATGAGGTCCAATGATGTTTAGGTGCACCTTTAACCTCAATGGAGTCCTCTACATGCCCAGATCAACTCTTCTAAAATATACAGAGTTGTGAATTTTTATTTTCCTTTAGTTTCAAAAGTCTGCATACAAGTACCATATTTTCTGGCGTATAAGACGACCCCCGACTTGGGCGCCAATTTCCATGCCTAGAAAGTCATCTTATCCACTGGAAACTACCGTAATTTCCGGCATATAAGACGACTCTGCATATAAGACGACCCCCAACTTCGGCGCCGATTTCCGTGCTTTAGAAAGTCATCTTATACGCCAGAAAATACGGTAGTCCTCGACTTGCAACCATTTGTTTAGGGACTGTTTGAAGTTATAACAGCATAGAGAAAAATGACTTATGACCTGTCCTTGTACTTACGACTGTCACAGCATCCCCCACCGTCACATGTTTAAGATTTGGGTGCTTAGCAACCAGCATGTATTTATGACTGATGAAGCCTCCTGCAGTCATTTGCAACTTTCTCAGCCGGCTTCCATCAAACAAAGGTAATAGAGGGAAGCTGGAATCACTTACTGACTGTGTGATCTACTTAACAACTGCAGTGATTTGCTTAACCATGGCAAAATGTTGTAAAATCAGCAACTCATTTAACAACTGCCTTGCTTAACAATGGAAATTCTAGTCCCTGCTGTGCTCCTAAATCGAAGATTACCAGTGTTTACACAATAGCTACTTCAAGAATTATTGGTTTCTCCCCACATATACACTTTAGACTTTAAAAAATAAAGAAACTTAATATTATTTGTGAAATCACTGAGTCCAGTAATGTAAGTTTCTCATGGTCAGTTAAAACTCTGGATGGATGGAGCTAATTTGACATGAGTGGGTCCCACGAGACATCCAAATATTTGTGTGCTTTTTCTTTTTTTGCTTGATTTGTGGTTTGGTTTTGTTTTTATGGAAAGGGGAAGAACAGACCAGAAATGTATGTAAAGAGAGGAAAGCGAGAGAAAGATACAAACATAGCAAGAGGAAAGATACAAACACACCTCTTGCTCTCAAAATACCTTCTCTCTTTTGCCCTAATGCATTCTGTTTGGTAGCAGCTAATTAAAAATGTAGAGTCCAATTCACAGAATGTTCTTTTCCAATGCAACCATGCAGTAAAGTTTTATTGAAAATGTCAGAATTAGGATGGTTTCTTATTCATTGCTTAAGTATGTTGCCTACACAAGTGCCAAAGAAAGTCAAACACAGCAATATATACATTTATCCTTTCAAAAGTTCCTATCATCAAGAAATCTTTTAGCCAGTCTGACTTGTTTGGGAGCAGCTGCCCATTCTTGAGAGAAGGGAAATAATGAATTGTATTGTTTATAAAGGTGCAGGAATGCTTTTGTTGAGGTAGGCACAGACTCAAATAGCTCCTTAGAAGAGCTTACCAATGGTATCGGTTTTTCTGCACATGAAGGATTGTTGTTTCTGGTTAAACCAGTGGTTCTCAACCTTCCTAATGCTGTGACCCTTTAATACAGTTCCTCATGTTGTGGTGACCCCCAACCATAAAAGTATTTTCGTTGCTACTTCATAACTGTAATTTTGCTACTGTTATGAATCGTAACGTAAATATCTGATATGCAGGATCAGACTCTAGACTCCAGAAGATAGAACCATCCAACAAAAGGAATTCCACAACTACAGCTAGTCCTCAACTTACGACCACGACTGAGCCCAACATTTTTGTCTTCTAAGCAAGGCAGTTAAGTGAGTTGCACCCATTTTACGACCTTTCTTGCTGCAGTTGTTAAGTGAATCACTGCAGTTATTAAGTTAGGAACACAGTTGTTAAATGAATGTGGCTTCCCCATTGACTTTGCTTGTCAAAAGATTGCTAAAAATAATCACATGATCCTGGGACACTGCAACTGTCATAAATACAGGCCAGTTGCCAAGCATCCACATTTTGATCACATGACCAATTGAAGGAAAAGCAGCAAGAGAATGGAAGAAAGGAAAAGGGTTATAAATAAAAAATCAGAACCCCTGTAACATTTTGTGGATGAAGCAAGGGGTTACGTGATTACTTTTTCATGGAAGTTTCCCAAAACAGAAGGATACGACTTTACAGCTGTCCCAGATTCCAGCTATTTCATTCCCTCCTTCCAACATTTTCACCTTCACTGAGCATACTTGATTCTCATCTAAATGTTTTCTGACAAGTCCCTCTCTCAATGCATTTCCTTTTCCTTAACAATTTCTGGCAGTGGAGTATACACTTCCCCAATCGGAGCCTCGCCTTTGGATCCCGACCAGGCGGGAGGCAGAACAAAAGGAAGCCGTTTAAAGGCGGGAGGAGGGAAAATCCTGAGGTTGGCTTGCTTCCGATTCACAACAAAAAAGGCGAAGGGAACCTCGCAATTCGGGCAGGCAGGCTGGCTTGCTGGCTTTCTCGCCCGCGCCAACTCCCTTCTCTTCGCTTGCAGCTGGGCGATTCCGAGTTTAAGCGCAGCTCCTAGCAACCCCGAGGAAAATCCCATGGATTGGAGTGGGGAGACTCAATTAAGGTGCTTGCAACCCTCCCCACGCAAGGGCAGAGACCAATCCCAGTTTTTTTTTAAAAAGCTAAGATTAAAAAAAAATACAACCCAAAAGCGCTATTTAAAAAAGCAATTGCACTGAATGCATCAAGGCGAGCTGGCAGAAAGAAAAGATGATTTTTATCTTTATTTTTATTCACAGACACCAGATTTTTTTTCCCAGATCATAAAATGTCCATTCCTTCCTCCAAAAGGGAGGGAATCAAAATACAAAAGGAACCCACCCCACGGCAAAGCCCTCCGGCATGCTGATTCAACAGCTAAATGGACTCTAGAAGATGGTAGAGGACAGGAAGACCTGGAGGAACATTGTCCATGGGGTCGCGATGGGTCGGACACGACTTCGCAATTAACAACAACAACAAAACCCAATTTCTATAATGATGGTAGACACCTGCTCTGGTTCTTTAGCAGATCCCCCATGTAGTTAGACATAATGATCTGCAGAACCACCTTTTCCTTTGTAAAGCTGTGTACAAGTAGATAATACTGTATGTAGCAGGAAACTAGTTAAACAAAGAAATGTATTTGAAATATGGTGCATTGTTGCTTCATTCTGCTTTACTAGTACCAGTATGTCATATTTTAGGTTTTAAACATATCTTCATTCAAAAATCCAAGCAAGCTTACATAAATTCAATAATAAACATAATAACATTGATCAAAAACACATTATACTAATACATCTAAGGAACATAAAGATAATTCTCAGGTATTAAAATGTTCTATATGCCGGGGTCAGCAATAATATTTTAACCTAATAATGAAAAGAATTCAACACCTTCTCCATTTGTAACTATATATGGATTGAATTTGAGAACTATAGCATCAGAATAAAAAAGACCTTGATTAGCAAGCAAATACAATATGTAATTCTTTCACAGTTGGTACATTCTATTTCTATGCAAATTAGTTTCTTGTGTTAGAAATTTAGTTTAACAGTGGACAAATAAGAGCAGGGCTGGATTAGATCAAAGATGAATCCAGCATTTAATTCCCATGGTGGCTGATGATATCCTAGTGGTAACCCACAAACAAGATGTGGCTATATTAGCATGCTCTTGCTCTCTTGTTTCTTAGCAACTGATATAGATAGTTATGTGAACTCTGATACAAACTAGAACTTTTTGTAGAAAATTCCACTGTTTACAGAGGCTCCTTGTATTTCTTTTGAATCTCTCATCATCCAGCTTGGATAATTCACTGTCCTAATATTTTTTAGGTGGGGGAGCTTTCTTAATATATAATTTTATACACCTCTATTCATCCTTTCATGCTTTATTATTATTACGTTATTTAAAATCCCTCAGATGCTGTACCGTATCCTATGAAGACTATTGCTCCAGATCACTTTGGTTACTTTTATTGTGTACCTTTTCTGTGCTGTAATACTCTATATGCGGTGTAGCAATAACATTTCTTTACAATACTCCCAGGTGGGGTTGCAGCAAAACTCAGTGAAAGTGCAAATAAACAGTGTCTATTACATCAACCTTATCCACATACCAGTTGTTGATACACCTTCAAAGAATGCTACAATTATGTGAGAAATGATTTGTTTAGAGAGAGATTATGTCTGGACATCTTCCTACTGCAAATGAATAATATTATTAATTTAATGCTATTTAATTTAAAAAAAACTTTCAATATGGAAATTTAGGACAGCAAGGAGAAGTCGGAACTAGATTAGAAAAACTTTCTCCTTGTATTCCGAGGCAGACATATGTATGGAGGTTTACTAATAGAGTGGTTTGGAGTGGTTGGCCTGTCACTCTTGTTTCTAGATCATTGTCGGTAAAACATACATTTTGTCTAATATCCACTGATTTTTCTCAAATACCAACTGCTGGGAACTTAGCCACTAAGGGACATAGATTGCTAAACTAACTGAAACATTGCATTGCATCCCTCTCTATTTTGCAAGCTAATAGGATATATAGGAGCTTGGTATGAAACAAGAATAACTTTCTGGAATAATTCATAAGATCTACATTAATAATTGGATTTTTTTTTCCTCTTGGTAGAATCAGCTGTCTATATTATTTTGTTTGCCCTGAAAAAGAGATATGTATTAATCTGTCCTACATTAGAGCTAGTCTAACAAGTAATGTTGCACATTCAGAATTATTAGGAACCCCTACCCCTATTAAAAGAAAGGGGATATGACCCCTTCTGCTATGATTTCTAGGCTCTCTCTGTAGAATGTTGGTTGTAATGCATTGAATCGTAAATTAAGTTTTTATCTGTAAAACTTGGTTCAACACATCCGGAATACATGAGATTGAAGAAAAGGGTAGTCTGAAACTAAGAGGGATAATAAAATTTTACAAGAATGGATAGTCAACACAGTGGGGATGGTGTCTATCAGGCATTATGGACCGATAAGACTTTGGATAGTTTTATCTAGAAAAGGCATTGTTTGCATATGGCAGAGAAGAGATGTGCATGGTTGAGAAGACTTGGGTAGTAATCATTCTAGTTCTGTTTGACTGTCTTGTATCACTGTCAATGTCTTTGAGAAGGGAAAGGTTTGAAAAAAAAAAGATTAAAATTGTTATTGTTATACAAGCTAGATTGGGGTCTCCAACATTGGCAACTTTAAGATTTGTGGACTTCAACTCCCAGAATTCCCCAGCCTATACAAGTCTTACAATTGCCAAGGTTGGAGACCTCTGATCTAGATGGTTATTACGGTAGATCTAAAAATAAGTTAGAAACCTGACTACAGGTAAACCTAGGGCTACAGTGGCAGTTGGGACCGGGATTGCTGTCACCAAGCAATGCTGTAATAAAGTCTGACATCATGTGACTGCATTACTTAGCAACAGCAAACCCAGTCAGTCCCAGTTGCCATTGTAATCCCCTGCATGGGTTGTTAATAGCCATAGGAATAGCACTTAGACTTACATACCTCTTCGTGGTGCTTTTACAGCCCTCTCTAAGCGGTTTACAGAGTCAGTCTATGGCCCCCAACAATCTGGGTCCTCATTTTACTGACCTTGGAAAGATGGAAGGCTGAGTCAACCTTGAACCTGTCAGAATCGAACTGCCGGCACTTGGCAGAATTAGACTGCAATACAGGCAGTCCTCAATTCACAACAGTTCATTTAGTGACCATTCAAAGGTACAACGGCACTGAAAGAAGTGACTGAGGATCATATTTTACAGTTATTACCTCTTCAGCATCCCCATGAGCATGTGATCAAAATTCAGACACTTGGCAACTAACTCATGTTTATGATGATTGCAGTGTCCTGGGGTCACATAATCAACCTTTTGTGACCTTCTGACAAGCCAAGTCAATGATGAAGACAGATTCACTTAACAACCGTTCACTAACTTAACAACTTCAGTGATTCACTTAACAACTGTGGCAAGAAATGTCGTAAAATGGGGCAAAACTCACGTAACAATTGCCTCACTTAGCAACAGAAATGTAGGGCTCGATTGTGATCATAAGTCGAGGACTATCTAACCAGTGTGCCACCGTGGTTCTTAATTAAACAGGAAGAGGCAGGAATCCCAGATATGGAATGAGGTGCCATGGGGGGGGACGGGTGAGGCCAGGATGCACGTGAGTCGGGAGGGTCGGCAGAAGCTGCATGCGAGTGAGGAGTACTGCAGTAGAGCGAAATGGTGGGACCAAATTACTAGGGGGATTTGTGATCCCTGCTGGCATCTCCTCTGACTTGGTTTATGGGAAACTGGCAGGGTGATCATGTGCCTGAGCTCCCTGCGACATAGCACAATCGCAAGCCGGGCACCTGAGCACACAGATCAAGATTATGTGAACGGGGGGAGGGGGGCTGCAATGGCCAAAACTTTGAAAACTGATTGTACTACCATTTTTTTCATCACTCACATAAATCTGAAAAGCTGCTGAACAAATGGATGTAAACCGAGGACTATCTGTAAACCTTTTACCAATAGCAGCCTTACAAATCACTTTTTCTTCACAAGACCTAATGGGAACTAAGAATGGTTAGAACTGTCTTCTCATAACTTGGCACCCTCCTGAAATGATGTGCTACAATCCATTTTTTATTATTAATAAAAATAAAATTTGTACATCGTCTGACTTCTGGCAACCAAGGCAAGGTTAGCTAGGGATGTTAAAAATTCTACTCCAACGTGCTTGGAATATACTGGGTTGAGGGAGGATAAATTATAATGATCTTTAACTTTGTAACCCTAAAAATATTGTCATGTGTTTTTTGTATAAATTGGTTATTTGATGGGTTTTTTTTTTTAATAAAGTAGATGCTTTCAGAAGAAATTCAGGACAAGACCAAAAAAAATTTCTTCTCTGTCTTTCACGGCAGAAACCACAACAATGGAACAAAATGAAATGTAATAAAAAAAACTTATTCCACAACGAAAATGTCTACATTTCTTTCTGTTTTGATGTTCTTTACCAGTCATTAAAGGACAAAACAGAGTGGTGCTTAAAAGTTTGTGAACCTTTTTGAATTTTCAACATTTCCGCATAAATATGATCTAAAAACATGATCTGTTCTCCACACAAGTCATAAAACTAGATAAAAAGAATCCAATTAAATGAAACAAAAACATTATACTTGCTCATTGATTTATTGAGGAAAATGATCCCAAACTACATTTTTGGGTGGGGTAAATGTGTGTGAACCTTTGCTTTCAGTAACTGGTTTTTTCCCCTTGGGCAGTAAATAGCTGCAACTTAAACATTTCCAGTAATTGTGGATCTGTCCTGCACATTGGCTCGGAGAGATGTCTGCCCAATCCTTCTTACCGAACAGTTGCAACTCAGGGGTGTTGGCTGGCTTCCTTTCATGAATTGCCTTCTTTAGGTCCTTCCACATCATGTCTAAAGGGTTAACATCAGGACTTCAACTTGGCCATTTCAAAACATTAACTTTCTTCTGTTTTAACTCTTCTTTGGTTGCTCTGCTTTTGTGTTTGGGGGTTCTTGTCTTGATGCATGATCTGTTTTCTTATGAGCTTCAGTTCATAGGCAGATATCCTGACATTTTCCTGTAGAATTTGCTAGTACAATTCAGAATTCATAACTTCATCAATGATAGCAAGCTTTCTCAGATCAGAGGCAATAAGGCAAGCCAAAACCATAATATATCACCACTGTGTTTCATAGATGGGATATGATTCTTATGTTGGAATGCAGGTTTTGCCTTTTACCAAACATAATGCTTTTCTTTCAAGCCAAAAAGCCCTATTTTGATCTTACCCATTCACTGAACATGCTTCCAGTGGCCTTTTGGCTAATCCACACCGTCTTTCACAAACTGCAGGCTACAATGTTCTTTTTGGACTATAGTGGTTTTCTCCTTGCAACCCTGCTACGTACGCCATTGTTCAGTGTACTCCCAATTATGAACTCATGAACCCTGACATTCTCAATGTAAGAGAGACCTTTAGCTACATAGATGAACTCCCGGAGTTCTTTGAAACCTCCCAGAGGATTACATGTTTTGTTCTTGGCATGATCTCGGTTGGTTGATGATTCCTGGGGAGATAACAATTGTGTTGAATTGCCTCCATTTGTACACAGACTGGACCTATAGCAGTAAGAGAAATAATGCATGCCATAAAAATAATAACTCGGGAAAAGCTCTAGGTCCTGGTGGACTACCTGCATGTACAAATATTTTGACAATAATTTGGCACTGTCCTTACAAACAATAATGGACTCTGTTTTACCAAAAGTAATGGTTCCAGAATCTTGGAAAGCACAAATATTGCTTTAATACACAAAGAAGGTCAAAATCCAACCTTACCCAAAATTTACCATCCAATATCAATATTAAATAATGGCTATAAAAAATAACAGCAATTTTAGCAGAAAGCATGAAAGCTGTTATGAAATATCTTATATATGAAAAGCAATATGGTGTTTTTTACTCAAAAGACAACTGAGAAACAATACGTGTTGACAACAGTAATTGGGACTAGAACTTACAAAATTTAATGAAAGCAATCTCTCGAGAACCCATGCCTTTTGTTAACCAGATCCCATCAGTTGTTAGACAAGGACCTATTCCTGATCGAAGCCATTCTCCTTTGATCCCTACCAGTCCCGAGCCTCTGTATGGTAAGAGATGCCTCCTTACCTCCTCTTGAATTCCCCCACCTGTCTATCTGTCTATCTCTCTCTCTCTCTCACACACACACACACACACACACACACCCAACCTTTGTTATTAGGAGTAACTGTTTACTCCTGTTTAGGTTACTAAATTATAAGAATGAGGCACAGGTGTGCAGGTTTTGAGAAACATCCATATCCCTCTGAGGATTATGTGAAAATATGGTTCATATAGTACTCTTTGCTATATTTAAAATATATTATGGAATGAATTAGTTTGCACATGAGCAAATAAACAGTGATTATTTTTTCTTTTTCCATGACTTGATGTAGCCCACATTTGCTGCTGACTCATAAACCGGCATACCATTTGATGCTGAAATATTGCACATTTTAATCATGGATCTTGCTGTTTAGTTCTGATGCTAGAATGGGTGAGGTTATGGGTCCAGCCTGTACAGCCTCCTTGATCTGCTTCCAAGATGGCTTTGTTAAGGACATGAGCCTGTTGGTGAGAAGATGGAGGCTGAAGCTGGATCAAGATGATCCAAGAGGAAAGGGGTGTTTTCATCCAGAACACTGTCAAAGCCCTCCAATGAAAACATTCCAGGTTCCACAGACAAGGGGTCTTCAGAGGATCAGTGCCCTGCTGGGGTCAAGCTGGTCTGCTACAGGATTGCCCCCTTCCTTCCAGCTGCTTTTCCATGGACGTTTCTGCTCTGGCCACTGGAGAGAAAAAATATTGCATGATGATGATATAAAGCATATGTTTAAACCTGAACACTTTTCAGAAATTCACTAATTTGGTTTTCATATGGTAATCTATGGCTTATTTAATCAATTTTAGCCATGAATAACATACTAAATCAAAATTAAATAACATTATATTTTATTTAAATCTTCAAATCTAGGCCCTGGGTTTCAGAATTCCCATTGAAATAGATTGATTGTATATGTTTATGAAGTTATGCCCGACTTTGTCTGAAACTGTGGCTGAATGGGGGTTCCTTATATATAATAGTATAATTTAATATAATTATATGGTGGACAAAGTATCTGACAGTAGCAAACAAAGTAATAAATTGAGGGATAGACTACACTAGAATATGTGATTCGTTAAAATGCCCAAGGGTCAGATTTTATTGAAGAACTTATGGTTATCAAACGGGTATCCTTAATTAAATGTTTATTTCTCTTTTGTTTGATGAAATGAAACTATACTTATGTCCAGAATGGGAAAATGGGATCTTCACTTGTTTAGCTATTTAACAGTGAAGAATGCGGCATTGGTCAAAGAAATAATCCTACCTAGATTTTGTATTCCAAACACAATGATTTGTAAGTCTGTTGCCTAGAACAAAAAAATATGAGATTCAGAGAAATTCCTGATCAGAATTTGTACGTGAGTAGACATAGTCTAACATTAGGACAGACTTAATAGCTTTTGGCAGTGTTAAACAAGTAAAGTCTTCCTCAAGTTAAGCAAGCGCAACTCCTAGTGACCACATAGACATGTTGTTGTTCATGCCGCTGAAATGCAGAAATGGTTATTGCTTTTCCTGTATGATTTGTTTTTTTTTAACTTCTTAGTCTAGCTTTCAGCTGGGGGATTTCCTGATGTTCTCTCATCAAGCAAGATCCAATGCTGCTTAGATTTTCAAATTTAGCCAAGGTCAACTAGATATAACATCACAGGATTTTTTTTGAAGTTCTGCTTTTTTCTGAAAAATAGAATTTTCAAGATTGAATCAGGGTCAGTCATCGGGATCAGAGATCTCTGGTCCTGGTGATCGACCCAGATTCAATCTTGCAACATTATCCTGGGAGTCATATATTTATTTGCCTTCATTTGTAATAGAATTTTCCTTCATTGGACATTTCTGAGATGTGTCATAGTTTTTTCCCCCACATATTCTAGAGTAATATTAGATTTATGGTTCCTGAACTTTGCTCATTGAGAGCAAATTTTATTATACTTCAATGATAATTTGTATTCCCAGACACATGAAAGTGCTATTTCTCCTATATTTTGGGATACCTGCTAATAGAAATTTGACTTTGTATGTTGGATCAAGGTGGGTTCACTGATTTGAGGGCAAGAACTAAACATGAGAACTGTTTATTATTACGAAACTTATTACTAAACTTATTATTAAACTGCTTATTACGAAACTTCATATGTTTATTGGTTCAGTAGGTGTATCACTTTTTCCGTGGGACAATTAGGACATGTTTTCACTTTGTAAAATGTGCATGGCATATGAATAGGCAGCCAGTAATCCAGGTAGCGTCGTTGGTTGTCATAAGGATTAAAAAAGGTCTTTCAGTGAGATTGTGCCTTGCCACATAAGACTTTATTCCATATGTTTCTGAGCAATGGAAGAGGAACTTCCGACCTAATATAAATCATCATACTCTGATGATTTTTTTTTTTTTTTTTTTTTTGGCAAAGCTTTCGGGAGATTTCCTCTTCTTGCTTCTTTGACATTTTACAGTGTCTTCTCTTCTCTTCCTCTTTCAAATTATCCTGTTGTGCTTCCAGTGGATATTCTTCTCAACTCTAGAGGCATATAGTTACATCCTTACATTTCAACATTTGTAGCTTGAATTTCCATAGATTCTAAATTCTTGAGAAACATTTCTATAAATAAATCCATAGCTATAAAACTACGTACGCTTTGTTTGCTTTCTAAGACAATTAACCCTCCTTTTCTCAAATCTACAAAAATTGCTTTAAAACATGCATGGAGGTTGATGTTCCTCCTTGTAAAATTTGGGAGCTAATGGAGCCTTGTTGCTGACAGCAGATAGTCTCATTTCTTCATGGTTTTTGTTTATATGTCACCAGCTTTAAAAAATACTGAAGTAAGAACTGTTTCACAAAGTAAGCTAAATCGTATTCCATGTCAAATAGAGATAGTCCTCGGCTTGTAACTACAGTTGGGACCAGAATTTCCAGGGCTAAGCAAGGGAGTTTTTCCCAATCTTATGATCTTTTCTGCCATGGTTGTTAAGAGAATCTGCAGTTTTAAGTGAATCGCATGCTTAAGTGAATCCAGCTTCCCCCATTGACTCTGGTTGTCAGAGTCTAGCTGGGAAGGTGGCAGATGATGATCACATGACCCTAGGATGCTGCAATCAACATAAATACATGCCTGTTTCCAAATGTCCAAATTTTGATCACATGACTGTGGGGATGCTGTATTAGTTGTAAATGTAAGGGAGACCGTGGGGATGCTGTATTAGTTGAAGTGTAATCATGAGTTGCTTTTTTTTTTTTTACTGCCATTGAAACTTTGATTAGTCCCTAAACCAGTGATGGCGAACCTTTTAGAGACTGAGTGCCCAAACTGTAACCGAAAACTCACTTATTTATCACCGGGTACCAGGTGGGTATGGCCCACTGGGCGGGCATGGCTGTGGTAGTCATGGCAGACTGGGTGGGTGGGGCCAAGGTAGGCATGGTCACCTCAATGTTGCTCGTGGGGAGGGATGCCTGTGGGGGCCAAGCAGGATTGGGGGAGATCCAGGGGGTCTCTGGTAGATGGGGTAGTGGGCAGAAGGCTTGTCCTGTGGGGTGAGGCGAGGCAGGGGCCATTGTCACAGGGCAAGGTGAGGCAGGGGCCAGGGAGACTGCTGCCTGACACCGTCGGCCCCCGCACACAGAGGCCAGCTACCGCATGGGGGTTGACAGTGTCCATCAGCAGCCATAGCCTGCCGGCCCCTCGACTGGCGCACTCTGGGGCTCCGTAGCCCACTACCAGCAGTTCAGAGAATCCGCCTCTGAGCTGCCCGGCCTGTCGACAGCTGAGGAGGTGATGCAGTGGAAAAGGAGAGCATGCAAGGCCAGGAGGGATGGGACGGGGGGAGGGAAACCAGCCATGCTGGGATGCATCCAGCCACATGGGACCTCGGCAAATTAGCGGGCGGCTGGTTGAAAAGGGACGGTTGCCATATCTGGAGCATGGCGCGCGTGCCCACAGAGAGGGCGTTGAGTGCCACCTCTGGCACGTGTGCCATAGATTCGCCACCACTGCCCTAAACAAATGGTTGTAATTTCAGAGAATCATGAAGCTTCTGAGATAAACTTAAAAAGTTATCTAATTATTAAAACACATTTATTTGTAAAATTTATATCCCATTTTTTAAAAATATTCTCAGAGTCAAAAATAACATATCCTGGAATAAGCTGTTTTAGTTTCTTACACAGTTACGGAGCAGTATTCATCAAGGATGCTTCTTGGATACAATGCTCATTTTTAGGTACAGATATATGGATATGTTAAAAGAGGCAACATTTTCCCTGTTTTTAACTAAGATACTAAGACTAGTATCTGAGAATCAGAAAACAGCATATGATTGACCAGCTAGAAGGATACTCTGTGATTTGTAGCACTGTAGATAAAATTGCAAAATTCTTTTATGGTGAGATGGGGATCTCACTGACATATAACCAGTACTTTTATTTCAGGTTTTACTGGCTTTACTTCATTATTTCAAGCTCCTGATGGTGCACTTTTTTATGTAGTGAAAAAAAATAATAGAACGGTACTTAACGTAAATACAATTTTTAACATGTTCTGTGATACGTTTATAAAACATGCACAAATATCTACTTTATTAATATACATTAACATTTAAATGTCACAAAAAATTAAAATAAAGCATTGCTGTATATAACCTATAACTATATAAACTTTAGCCTACTTAGGATGATTAAGATGATTTTAAAATGTAGGCTTTTCAAACTACAGCATAAATCAGCTGTTTTTAAAATATATCGAAAGATTTAGCCTAAAGATTTTCAAAAAGCGGCAGTTTGGACTAGGAGTTAAAGGTGTGGGTTCTACTCCTGCCTTAGTCATAAAAGCCGGCTAGGCGACTTGGATCAGTCATTCTCTCTCAGCCCAACCTACCTTACTGGGAGGGCAAAGCTATGTTCACTGCCTTCATTATTTGTAAAAATAATAAAGGCAGGAAATAAATAAATCAATAAAATTTTACCTTTCCAAATAAAGATAACCACTGAACCAAATTTATCTGGCTACACTTGGTTTTGCCTCCATAGTCAGGAAGTGCTTACTTCCATATTTCATTTGAAGGCACCTTTGCAAAATGCTTAATTTATCTTAGGTTTAGCAGCTTCTCAATAAGATATACTAGTCTTTCAGGACCAAGCAGTATCATCTGCATCTGATGCTAGGCCTTTGTAAATTAAAATAACCTAAGGTTAGACTAGACTAGAGCAGTGTTTCTCAACCTTGACAATTTTAAGACATGTGGACTTCAACTCCCAGAATTCCACAGCCAGCAATGCTGGCTGTGGAATTCTGGGAGTTGAAGTCCACATGCCTTAAAATTGTCAAGGTTGAGAAACACTGGACTAGAGGGATAGCCATTAGAGGTAGTCCTTGATTTACAACCAAAATTGAGCTCAAAATTTCTGTTGCTAAGCAAGGCAGTTGTGAAGTGAGTTTTACAACCTTTCATGCCGCATTTTTTAAGTGAAACACAGCAGTTGTTAAATTAGTAACACGGTTGTTAAATGAATCTGTCTTCCCGGATAACTTATCAGAAAGTCACAAACGGTGATCGTATGACCCCGGGTCACTGCACCCGTCATAAATACATATCAGTTGCCAAAGCATCCGAATTTTGATCATGTGACCATGGGTATGTGCAACAGTTGTAAATGTGAAAAATGGTCATAAGTCACTTTTTCTAAGTGCTATTATAACTTTGAACAGTCACTAAACAAAAGGTTGTAAGTCGAGAACTATCTTTGCTCTGTTATGCTTTAAAGAGTACATTGCTTCAATAAATGTCCTGAAATGCCTTATGTTGACAGGAGTAAGTATATTTGGTTATGAAGAAAAGAAGAAACAGAGCAAGAATCAAGGGGAATGAATTAGAAGAAATTTGGCTGGTGATTGCTTGAGTTGAAGCTTAGAAATATGTAAATTATTATGTTCTTTCAAAAAGAAGCATTCAAACCTCCTTGTATGAATAAGTTACTAAGTTTAGAAGATATACCATAAACAAAGTGAGTTAATGCATATGCAATTTATATGTTATGCAGTTAAAAGAATTACTATATACAAGAGTTTTTTTGGACAAAATGTTCTTATGTTACAGCTAGGGAAGATAACATATAGCCTATGAAAGCAGATAACTTTTTAAATCACTTTTTAGATGCTTGCCAACAGCAATAAAATACTGTCTTGCATCACTAACTATTATGAGGTTATGGAAAGCTACTGTGGAAAGGAAGATATTAGAGACAAAGGAATTGTCCAGTGAAATATACAATGAGTACAAAGCAGAATATCAGGCAATACTTTGACTACTATAATATCAGATCTATTTTATCTCAGATCCATACCCTTTCTATTGATTTTCCTCCCTCCCATCCCCAATTAATTTACCAGTGCAGCCTAGATAGGTTTGAAACTGTTTCCTTATTAATCCAGTCGCTGGAGGTAGAAGTCATTTTGCAGAGCAGACAGTTGTTCTTAGAGGGAGTCACCTCACCCTCCCACCCACAAGTCAGATGTGATATTGTATTGGAGTCACTGAAGACTTCTAGTAGGAGTAACTGGAAAAGAACACCGTGGCTGTGTCCGTACAACATGGTAAAATGAAATTCAGTGAAAGTTTCTTCATATATCTAATGTGGTGTGCGTAAATAAGCCATATTATGACTTACAATAAGGACTAATTTACACAACATGATGAAGTAAAGGCTGACCTTACAGAACACACAGAATAAAAAATTACACCATCCAGTTTATCCTGGTTTAGTAGGCTATGCAAATCCAGAATTTGCTGCCCCCCACACCACCACATTTCTGTATTGCTTTTTATATACAATACAAAATACAGGTAGCTTCGATTTATGACTGTAATGGAGTCTGCCTGTTTTGGTCACAACTCATGATAATTGTTAAGCGAAGCATTCAAGTGATCATTCGTATAATGACCCCACACATGAACTCCCAATATACTAGTTAAGCAGAGCAAGGATTGGCCCAAGGGTAGGGGAGACCCTGGGAGGCCTAATCAGACCCAAGCTTGCCTACCTCAAGCCTTCCAAAGCCTCCACTACCCCTCGAGACACTCCATGCTCTGTTTTCCATCCCTTGGGATCCTTGCAGGCCTTGGGCCTGCTTCCTTGTCTCTGACTCTCCGCAGGCATTGGACTTGCTTCCCACTTGGCCATGCAGAAGCTCCCCTAAGTGGCTGGGTTTAGAGCTGGCTGAGCCTCACAACTGCAACAGCCTCAAGTGGGCCCATAGCCTCTGCAAGTGACTTTAGGCTCCATTGGGTGGCTGAGTGTTGGGTTGGGAGCAGGCCATAGGCATTTAGGGACCTGGTGAGGTGGTATGGGTGGGGGGGAGATAAGCACCCGGGGGGGTCTGCAGCATCTCTGTGATTGGTTTAATGTTGAATGACAATAGGGGCACTACAGTGGTCATAACTTTGAAACCAGATGTTAAATAGCTTTTGGGGGAGAGAGGTCTATCGTAACTTCAAATTGTCTCTAAGTAACTGGTCATAAGTCAAGGACTATCTGTATTGAAAGTGACTAATTAATTACAAAAAAATGCTGCTAGAGGCATAATTCCTATCCTTTCAAATACAGTGGTGCTTCTCATCATTAATCGATAATCAGTATGTGACTAATGTGATCCTTCGTTTTGGCCAGAAAGAGTAGTGAGTCTTAAGGCAAGTTCTAGCTTTCGTAATAAAATACCAAATGGTGAGTACTGGGACAAAATTTTCTCATCAAAATGTGTTGAGTACCAAATTCAACGAGTTTCAAAGCAGTCAAATACCGAGGTACCACCGTATAATCATTCGTCTTTAAGAGAGCAAAATACTATGTGAAAGTCAGTTTTTTTAAAAACAACAAATGGGAGGAGCTGTACACAAGTTTAAAAAAACCTACATGCAGTTTACACTGACTTTTTCATTTATATAGACAAAGATTGGGCTTAACTTCCTGACATGGGCAAAATTAACTAGCTTCTTAGCCAGTTAGATTATACCAGAAATCTGATGGCTGAGGAGAGCTGCCAAGCATCTTGTTTCTTGATATGTAGAATGTGGAATTCTCCAGCATGGAAAAGAATGGAGAATCCATGAATCCAAATCAATCAAGTTGCCACACCCCTGCTGGACTGGACCTTGCCCCAGTTTCGATTTGGTCTCAGCCCAGGATGGGACCTTGACCACGGACAAACAAACGTCCTTTTCGAGGCAGAGGAGGTTGCCCATTCTGTAGGTCAAGGTGACTTGGGGTGGACCCCTCCCATAGGCGGCAGACTGACTTATTACATTCTCAAATGGGAGAACACTACCATGGACGCTTGGGTGCTCACCACCATCTGGGACAACTTGTCCCTGGAATTCGTGACAACTCCCCCTTGACACTACATCACCTGTCCCCAGTCGCGGAATCCCGTAAAAAAGGGCCTCATGCAGAAAGCCATTCAACATCTCTTAAGCATAGAGGCCATAGAGCGGGTACCATCGGACCAACTGGGGCTGGGGTTTTACTCCATCCTATTCGTAGTACCAAAATCTTCACGGGGATGGAGGGCGAAACTGTACCTCAAGGTTCTAAACTTGCATCTGTCATATCGCAGGTCAAGATGCAGACACTTCAATCCATTTTGGCCAGCGTACGGCAGGGGGACTTCCTGACATCAGTAGACCTTACAGAGGCATACCTTCACATCCCCATTCATCCAAATCACAGAAAATTCCTCAGGTTCAGGTACTCCAACCATCACTTCCAATACAAGGTTCTCCCGTTCGGCCTATCATCGGCCCCCAGGGTTTTCACCAAGGTCCTGGCGGTACTAGCCGCACATCTCAGGTCGGTCCCAATTCGCGTTCAGTGCTACTTGGACAACATCCTCTGCACCGAACACACTGACGGACATGGAGCTAACCATAGGGAAGCTTCAAAATCATGGTTTCTTAATCAATTTTCAAAAGAGCCACTTGTCTATTGCACAGGCGCTATAATAGACACAACCATTTGTCAAGTATTCCTGTCGCAAGAGCGCCAAGTCAGCATCCGTACTCTGGTCATCAAGGTCCGCAGGGAACAACAAGTGACCCTAGCCCTGCTCTCCCAACTGTTGGAGAAACTAATTTCCTGCATTGCCATAATTCCTTGGGCCAGACTTCACACATGACAGCTCCAGTGGTTCTTACTTCCCTACAAAAGGCGGGCAATAAGCTCCTTTCCCCAGAGGGTAAGAGTTCCAGCACAGACGCTCAGATCCCTTCTCTGGTGGTTCTCCCCAGCTTTGTCCAAGGGATCCCTTTTCAGAGAGCCCGTTCGTGTGACCTTGACCACAGACACCAGTCTATTCGGCTCAGGGGCACACCTCCAACTTCAATTTGCCCAGGGCCGGTGGTCCCAGCGAGACCTCAGACAAAACATCAACTGGCTGGAACTCAGGGCTATGGGCCTGGCACTTTGCCACTTCCACAGAACCATCATTTGATGCCATGTGTTGGTCCTGATGGACAATGTGGCAGCAAAGGTCCATGTCAACCGGCAGGGCGGTACTCGATCATGGGCCCTGATGTCCGAGGCCCAGTTACTGGGATCACGGGCGGAGTGGAATCTTCTTTCCCTGAAGGTGGAGGCGAACTGGCAAGCGGATTATCTGAGTCGCTCTATGGTAGATTATTCAGAATGGAGTCTGCATCCATGTCTCTTCAGAGAGATTGCGCAGTGGTTCAGTCAACAGAGTGTCGACCTATTCGCCTGCCCGGTGAACGCTCAGGTCCCACAGTTCTTCTCCCGTTTCCCCTCCCAGGGGTCGGAGGGAATAGACGCTCTCTGCAGCCCTTGGCCTGGGGGACTGCTATATGCCTTCCCACCATTTCACCTGATTCCGGCGGTCATCAGAAAACTATTACAGGAACAAGTGGCCATATTTGTGGCCCCACACTGGCTGAGGCGACCATGGTTCGCAGATCTCATGAGCCTCGCTGTAGCTCCTCTGTGGAGGATTCCTCCAGAGCAGATAATCCTGCTACAGGGGGTCATATGACACCCAGACTCACAGTCGAGGATACTCGACTATCTCTTGGAAGGCGTGGATAAGGGCCTAGCACCCAACACTATTCGTAGGCAGGTGGCGGCTCTCTCCACGATTTTCACCTGTGCCAATTCTGCGCCGTTGTCTCAACACCCGAGGGTTTGATCCTTTATCAAGGGGGTTAAAAAGAGTAAGCCTCCTGTAGTCCATCATTACCCCACTTGGGAGTTACCACAGGTTCTACAGGCTCTTACAGGAACCCCTTTTGAACCCATCAGATCTTGCACTCTGCGACACTTGTCCCTTAAAGTGGCCTTAATAGCAGTGACATCGGCAAGGCGCGTCTCGGAATTAGCAGCTCTTTCTGTGAGGGAAGACCTATGCACCTTTCAACAGGACAGAGTGGTCCTATGGTTGGACTCATTATTCATTCCCAAGGTTAACACCTTATTCCATAGGCCCAGGAGGTTGTATTACCGGAGTTTTGTCCTAACCCATCACATGACTTAGAGAGGCAATGGCATGCTCTAGATGTCTGCAGGGCCCTGCGATATTATATTAAATGGACAGCTGCCTTTCGTAGATCGGAGGCGCTTTTTGTATCTTTCCATCCGGCTTCTAAAGGTCAGAAGGTCTCTTCCTCTACTATTGCCAGGTGGATCAAGGCCTGTATCGCGGAGTCGTATCGGGTACGCTCCCTGCCTGTTCCAAGCCGTCTGACAGCACACTCCACATGCAGTGCCTCTACATCAGCTGCGTGGCACACTCAGGCTTCTATCATTGACATTTGTAGGGCCGTGACATGGTCTTCGCCTTCCCCCTTTATCCGTCATTACAGGCTTGATAAATTTGCCTCTGCAGAGGCCTCCTTCGGCTGGCATGTTTTACAGCAGGTGGTTCAGTCAGCGTCGACACTTGACCAGCCTGTTTCCCACCAGTAGGGTCATATGGGCTTTGGTATGTCCCATTCGTGGATTCTCCATTCTTTTCCATGCTGGAGAAGGGGCGTTGTCTTACTTAATCGCCTTTTCTCAGCATGAAGAATGGAGAATCCACCCTCTCCCCTTTTTGAAATTCACAGTCAGATCAGTGTCAGTAGCTGGGAGCCAACACATCACACAGTTTTTAGCTTTGCCCTTTTCGAAACAAGGTCCAGTCCAGCAGGGGCGTGGCAACTTGATTGATTTGGTCTGATTGGACTAGAGGACTTCTTTAACCCATTCATGGATTCTCCATTCTTCATGCTGAGAAAAGGCGTTCAGGTAAGACAACGCCCCTTTTCTATTTCCTGGCAAGCAATAGAATTTATTTTATTTACACTATTTTATATTCTTCTATTAGTTCCTTTAAAATGAAAAGGCAAGATAAAAATGGTAAAATGAATGAGTAAATTGGTAATTTCAAAATTCAAGCAATGTGTATGAGGGATTTTGGAGTCGGAGATAAGATTTAACTTTGCAATATTTTTGCAATAAATCCAGAAATCAAAAAGTGAATAAATTGCATTGCAGAAAAAGAAAGAAGGCAATGATGATGGTCCTCTTTTAATAAAAGAGAAAGGCAATCTAGAAATGTGTCAATACTAAGTTTCTTAATTTGTTTTCAGTGCATTTATGGTTTTATTGTGACCTCTTCTGGTGTACTATCAGTATTACATGAGATAATTTCCTGTGTGCCTTACGAAATATGAATGATACTACTAATATATTTGAATGTGCATAGGTAGATGGATCATTCGCTTTTAACACATTATCTCACTGCAGCAGGAATGAAATCAAATGTGAAAGTGAATTTTTCAGCAGCAAATATAGATTATGGAAAAGCAGACTAATTTGTGTTGTTAGAGACAATATTCAAATAAATTTAAGAATGTTAAAGCTCCTATATAAGGAACTCTTAGGCTTTCAGTACTCTTGCAGAATCTATAATATTTCTGAGTTAGAATTTCTCAGAAGTATTAAAATTGCAGAAGGCCCAGTTTATGGAGCAGAAATTATGGACTTTTTATATATTTGCAGTACTTGTTTGCTTAAAGCAGACATGTCAAACCCGTGACATCAAGTGATGTCGCGCAACGTATCGGGACGGTTTTGCCATTGCCGGCAATGGGGTAGGCGTGGCTTCCGCATGATGCGTCCGACCCGCAGGCTGGCAGTTTGACACCCTGGCTTAGAGAGCTTACAAACTCACAGTTTCATTGTAAAGCTCTGAATGTCCTTTGCATTCAGGGACTTCGGGCTGGGCTGGGAATTGTAGGTGTCACTATATACAGTTGTGTATACTTAGTGCTTTATCTAACCACTTTATGAAGAAAGAGAAATGGGGAGCTGTCTTCATAATTTAGACCATACTGGGACAGGTTTTGGGTTCAATATAAATTAATTTCTGATTTTAGAATTTATAGCTAATATGTATTCCTATCATTTGATTATCAGATGAAATTATCTTTTATGATACAGGCAGTGCTCATTTACTGACCATTTCTTCAGCTACCATTCAAAGTTACAATGGCATTGAAAAAGGAGACTTACAATTGGCCCTTGAAGTTGCAGCTGTCCTTCACGATGTCTCCATAGTCACATGATTGCAATTTGAGTGCTTGACAACCCACATACGTTTGCAATGGTTGCAGTGTCCCACAACTGCACGATCACCATTTGCAGTGTTCTCAACTGGCTTTTCACAAGCAAAGTCAATGAGAAAGCCAGTAGGAAGTCACAAGTCACAGTCATGTGATATTGCACGTAATGACCCACACTTATTTGTTTATCAACCACAGTTGGAACTGATGTCATAAGTTAGGGCTGTCACATGGCATCACGGTTAATGATCACCCTGCTTAGTAACAGAGTTGCTGGTCTCTATTGCAGTCAGTAAGTGAAGATTATAGATATTGGATGGTTTCAGTTAACAGTATTCAGTAATGTTTACCTATTCAATGGAGTAGAATTAAATTTTATATTTGCGGGTAATAATTTAACTGGATGTCACTCAAAGGGAAACATATTAAATTTGAATCGGGGTCAGTATACTTTTAAACTTGACTATGTATGTTAGAACTATAATATTGTTATAATACCGATACAGAGATATGCAGCTAATACTAGTGTGGTCCATTGTATACAGGATTCAAAATATTCTAACACTATGTATGATTTCTTGTTTTACAGGTAAAAGCCACTGCTGCATGTAAGTACTATGCTGTTATATAGCCCACTTTCTGTATTACACTTGAAGGTTTTCCCAGAATCTACACTGATGTTTCTGTATTTGTATAAATGCTTAAAACCACATACTTCTATAAGAGGTCTAGGAAAGATCATTATATTTAACCTATAATTTGAAATACACTGCTGTTCACCATAACAAGTTTATTGAATGTTGAAAGAGTAACATTATAAACTTCATATACAGAGGTAAATGGGCTTACGTAGCATGCTAAGCTATGATTAAATTTGTTTGTTAAAATAAACTAGTCCTCATCTTACTACTGCAATTGAGCCCAGAATTTATGTTGCTAAGTGAAACATTTGTTAAGCGAGTTTTGCCCCATTTGACGACTTTTCTTGCCACAGTTGTTAAGTGTCTCACTGGAGTTGTTAAATTAGTAACATGGTTGTTAAGCGAATCTGGCTTCCCCATTGACTTTGCTTGTCAGAAGGTCACAAAAGCTGATCACATGACTCCTGGACACTGCAACCGTCATAAATACATGCCAGTTGCCAAGCGTCTGAATTTTGATCAGTGACCCTGGGGATGTTGCAACAGTGCTATGTGTGAAAATGGTTATAAGTGACTTTTTTCAGTGCTGTTATCACTTCAAACGGTCAATGTTATAATGAGCTAAATAAGTGGTTGTAAGTCAAGGACTACCTATACAGTTGATTGGGTTCACACTATATGCTAGGCCCAAGCTAAATAAATCACATTTGTAAATCTAGATGTATTGGCTGGGTACTACCTAAACCAGCCTTTTACTGTCTGATATCCATGGGAATGTAGTATCTGCCATCAGAGGAAGAAATAATCAGGACAATATTGGAATGTGCAGAGATGGACAGATTAATTATGAGGTTGAAAGACAAAGATACAGACTACTATCAAATTTGGAATTTATTTTATTCTTGGTTAGAGAAAAGAATGAAGGATTAGGAATTGAACATGTATTAGCTTAGCAAACTTCAGACAACTTGTTGATTGGAAAAATTAACATATGTTGATAAAAAAAATTAATAAAAAAAGAGAATGTAGCATACCTTGTTCATTATGTGCTTTGTAAACAGACTAGTGAAAAATGCATTAACAGTCTATCAGTACTATATATACCTCCTAATCTTAACAGCATCATCCCTTGTGCAGTTCATGATATCTGGAGCTTGTATAAATTATAAACTGTTTCCCCCACCAATTAATAAACAATAAAAACTGAATGATGTTTCATTAAATTACGAAATTACGAAAATCTGGTTACTTTAAAATATCTTTGTCTCTTTTTTTCTGTGTAGGTGATACCGAATGCAGTCTCTTAAATGATGTAACAGTAACAGAAACAACAATAAGGCTCCAGTTGAACAATAGTTCTGCAAGAATGAGTGCAACATTTCAAAATGGATCAACTGTAGGTGATTCTGGGAACAATTCAATATCTGGGCTTTATCCTGGTCTTCAGTATATCATTCATTTCAATAATACTATTGAAGCTTGCTGCAAATACATTTTTACAAGTAAGTAATGGATTAGAAATTACACAAAACTAGTTTTCAGGATCATTCTGATAGGATTATTATTCTAACATTTTAGAATAAAATGTATAGTAGGTAACTTGAACTCATTCAAATGAACTAATAATTAGCTCATGGTTAAGAGATCACAGCTTCCCCCCCCCCCCAGAACTAGGTGTAGCCAGTGAGAAAATGAGACCTGGATTTAGTTTTGTCAGTATTGCCTGAATATCAGACTTCCTTTGGCTATCTACACAAGAAACTACAAAAAATAAGATTTCCAAAGATACCAAGTGTTTGATAAGTAGATATATTGTCACAAAGTTCATGAAAGAATTGTGAAAGAATTCCCGGAACTAGGTTTTAAGTGCAAGCCTTATTTATAATGTAATCAAAGTTCAGATTTTTCTATCTTTTCCTCCTTCCGACTGTGTGAGAAGTGATTCTCATAATTAACATTTGCCACCGTAAGGTTTTGAATTAGCAGTTATGCCTGGATATGTCATGAAAATTAAGTTGTAGCACACTCAGATAACACAGCAAATCAAAAGCCATCTATTTACACCAGTTGCCTCCCATCTCACAATATCTGTTGATGCAGTCATCCATTAATTGTTTGTTTTCAGGTTGTTGTGTGTTCTAAACAGAGCACAGTTACCACTTCCAAGAATTTTGGTTTGTAAAGTTTTAAGCTGAGAACTTTTGTTCCCTAACCCCAAATAGTTTAGCTCAGAAACCTCTGCTGGCAGAAGGATTTCTCATCCTCCCTCCCTTAATAATTTTTAATACGCTTCTAGAAGAGGCCCCCATCTCTCAGAAACAGTTACACTGGTGATGAGTGGAAGACCTGAAAGACTACCTGAGTGATAGATCAGCAAATATGTGTGGTCACTAATAGTTGACATCCATTTGATGACACATAATCAAACAAACAATATGGAACTGGAGGGTAAGGTGGAAAAACTGTTACACATTGCCAGCTTCCCTGTTTAACCCAGTGGAAATTCCTTGCTAGATCTAAAACTTCTAGTCTGTACTTGTTCAGTCCAACCAATTATAAGTTTTATAGCACTTGTTAGGAAACTCGGGGGGGTGGGAATAGTAAAACTAACTCTTTCAGACTCACACATTCTTCTCTTTTACCTGTTCTTGTCATTGCCTGTTGTATCCTTATTCAATAGGTTTCCCCCCAAAGAAGTGGAAGCCAGCCCTTTTCTTGGTTCTCTCTGTTTTGGCAATTTTCTAAGTGTGAACTTGGAATTAAGTACAAATCTTTTAAAAAGGTTCCTTTTGTGGCTGGAGCAATTACGGTGAATTCCTTCATTTCCTGTTTCTTACACTCTCTGATCACGACTGTCTTGTGGCTTCCTGGTAAGGAGCAACCATAAGGAAAATAGCTTGGGCAATCTCATGTCCTTTCTCTGTCCAGAGAGTGTCAAAGTAGCCAATCTCTTCGTAGGCATTCTGTTTGTGGTCACAAACATCAGCTCCGCTTTCCACAGAACAGTCTTCAGCCCACCATCTTCCCCTGAAGTCCAGAAGCAAACAGACTTTCCATTATTAGAGAAGGGGCAGATGGAAATCTCTCTTCCCATTCAACAGAGAGCAGCTTCAAGATCATTACATTGAATGCACAGGGCAAAAATGTGCAAGAATTTAAATCTTGATATTATAGTAAATAGGGCTTGCATTTGATACATAGTAGTTGCTGGAATTCTTTCATAAAGATTTTATTATCATTTTTACAGTATGCCATGGTAACAGACGCCTCATAGATTAATTGCTTAAATTTTTGCTGCACTACTTAAAACAAATCTTATCTCCAAACAGGTTGTATAGGGATTGTAAATTACATTTTCTTTCTTGTCTTATAAAAATATAATTGCATGCCACAGGATAAGATTTCAGCCTGAAACTTTCAGATGTAGAAATAATTAAGTTTTGCTAATCCTAATATTAGTATTATGACATGTGTTTATTACGTTCTGCTTCTAAAGTCTTTTTTAATAAAAAGTTTTTATTTTCCATTTATTCAACATAATACCATTTACAAAATAAGATGAATTCATAACCATTGGTGCCGCCTGCTCATTCCCCCCAGGCTGCGTCCACCCTCTCTAATACTTCCCTACTTCCCTCCTCTTTCTCTCCTCCCCTCCCACTCTCTTCCCTCCCCTTCTCCTCTTACCATCCTACTTCCTCCCTGCACCTTCCTCCCCTCTCATCCCTCCAAACACAGGAACACAGCATAGGGGAAATGCCCAAGCAGCACCTCTCTCATAAACTACCATATCTATATTATCCTTACCCACCCATTCACCCACCCACCCACCCTCGACCCTCCCCCCCTGCACTTCCCAGAGCAGAGTACAGGGTTATTAATAAAAAAAATATACAATAAAAAAAGAGAAAAAAAGAAAAAAGGAAAGGAAAGAAAAAAAGAAAAAAAATCATACTTAGCCCTTAACTCCCCTTAAATTACATCATCATAAACAAATCTTCTACAACATTTACTATAAAATTTACTCATAAAATAAATGAAACTTTGTAGTCCCATACTTTTTCTGAATATAATCTATCCATCTTTTACATACAATAATATATCTTTCTTCAAATAAGCAGAAATTTTTGCCATTTCTGCAAAATTAGAAACTTTAAATATCCATTCTTCTAAAGTAGGCAACAAATCTTTCTTCCAATATGAGCCTACTAGTAACCTTGCAGCAGTTAATAAATTCGACATTAAAATAGTTTCTTTGTCATTTAAGTCCACAAAAATACCCAATAAGAATAATTGAGGAGTAAACTTTATCTTCCTTTTAAAAATCTTTTGAATGTTCCACCAAATCATAATCCAAAAAGCCTTTGCTTCTAAAGTCTTAATATGGGTGATAAAATGGCCATGTGTTCTTTTAACTTGTAATAATATTAAACGTCCTTTTAATTGCCATACCTTAAAATGGTATCACAGTACTAGAAACAGTGAAAAAGAGAAGAGTTATATACTAACAAATCATAATCTGGGTTGGTAATACTTAATGATATGGTAAGATTTTAATTCTCTCATCAAAGAAAATTGTTTTCTGTTTCTTATACAGAGCCAGGTCCTGTTCACAGTATTCACGCTGAAAATATCACCAACACAACTCTGAACTTAAGTTGGAAAAATGATGATATAAATGCATCCAATTACACTTACCGAATAGATATTGATGGACTGGGTGATTTGCGTAATAAAAGTTCTAATAAATGGAGTGTGCCAATTAGTAACTTACAACCTGGAACGTCATACAGATTTAAAATATATCCACAAGTAGATGGCGGTAAGACTGAAGGAAACCCAAATGAAGCAGTTGTTTACACCAGTAAGTACACTTATTTAAGTGAAGTGATTGTAGTAGTTAGTGCTTTTGGCTATTAAATGAGCTTCAGTAATTATTATATCACTCTCCTTTATCACCATCTAAAACTAAATGCAAACTGGTTTTATAGAGGTAAGTGCGTAAGCATATGATTAATTTCAGAAGTGCTTGGATTCTTTGTTAATATCTCATGCACTACATCAATATACTTTTATTTTATTTACTGATAAAAATATTTCTGTTTTTTCACAGAACCAAATCCAGTTTCTAGTATCCATGCTAACAATCCCAATTCCACATCAATAATTCTGACTTGGAACAATGAAGATGTAAATGCTTCTAGCTATATTTACAAAATATTTAACAAAGGACCTGATTTTCATAATGATGCCTTTTCTAATACTGGAAATATAACATTCAGTAATTTGCAACCTGGAACATTATATAGCTTTGAAATAGCTGCACAAATAAATGGGACCAATACTACAGGAGACACAAAAGAAATAAATCTTCGTACAAGTAAGTACCTTAAATTAACAGATGCAGTTAGCTTGACTCTTACTTGGATGTTTTTATTTTGTTTAACCTTTCCATATGTTAAATCTAGGTTACAATAATAATACTTTCGGTTTCTGGTAAAATAAAGCCACTCTTTTCTTTCTTAAAACAAAAACTCTCCACTTTTTGCATTTTAACTGAAAACTTCAATGTCACAAAAAGTGGATTTATCTTGGAGGAATATCTTGTGCTTCTTACTGTACTTGCACATCAGATCTAATCCTATCATGATAAAGGCAGAATCTTGGGTATTTGGGTTGAGTGAGCTTAGAATTTTCTGTATATTGTAGCACTAGGGTACACTAGTTACGACCACAATTGAGCCCCTTTATGTGGCGAACTGAAACATTTGTTAAGTGAGCCCATTTATGTGGCTAAGTGAAACATTTGTTAAGTGAGTTTGTCCCATTTTATGATTTCTTGCCACAATTGTCAAGTGAATCGTTGCATTTTAAGTTAGTAACACGGTTGTTAAGTGAAACTGGCTTCCCTGTTGACCTTGCTGGTCAGAAGGGACCAAAAGGCGATCACACGGCCCCAGGACATTGCAGCCATCATAAATATGAACCAGTTGCCAAGCGTCTGAATTTTGATCATGTGACTATGGGAATGCTGCAACGGTCGTGTGACAAATGGTCATAAGTCACTTTTTTCAGTGACGTTGTTATTTTGAATGGTCTCTAAATGAACTGTTGTAAGTCGAGGATAACCTGCAGTAGTTATTGGAAAAAATTAAGCTATGCTTCAATTGACACAAAAGTGATGTTCTTATCTTTCTGTTCGATGGAAGGAAACTGAAGTAAAAGTGAAATAAAAGTGAGGCAAATACAACTGGGGGGAGTGGAGGTGGGGAATAAATGGGCAAAGTATTATTCCATGCCTCTTTCAGTTTATTTTACATAACGTTCTTTGAAAATCTAAATAGGATTTTATATCTGTCAGTGTAATTGACAATTTGGCACATACTCCATTCCTAATCCAAGATAATTTGAAACAAATATTTAATTGTTTTTCTTAAACTGAGCCCAATCCAGCTTTTCAGTCATCATCCAAAGCATTAATATTATAATGTTATAATAAACCCCTAATTTGTCAAAATTATTAAGTAGAGACATATTGTATGTTGTGCGAACTAAAAATTTGCATTTTACATGATGATTTCTAACCCTACAGAAAAAATGCTAAATATTTAATCTTGATTATCATTCAGTATGTAAAAGCCTTTTTTCTCTTAAACAGAGCCCAGTCCAGTATATGATATTAAAGCTGAAAACATCACTAATGCATCCCTGGATTTAACATGGAAAAATAATGATACAAATTCATCAAATTACACTTATCGAATATCTATTGATGGACCTGGTCGTTCTGATAATATAACTTCTAATACTACCTATGTATCAATTTCTGACTTGGAACCTGGAACGTCATACAAGTTTGAAATATATGCACAGGTTGATGGTAATCAAATTGAAGGGGATCCAAATGAAATAAATGTTTATACAAGTAAGTGTGTTAAATTAAGACATGTGAGGTATATTTCATTATTACATAAAATATTTATATAAAATATGCAATGAGGTATGATTTCATCTGTCTGCATGTGCACTACATCTGTAAAAATTATACATTTCTGAACAAAAAAGGATACCATGTATAGTATGCTGGAAAACTCTTTCCAGCATACTATACATAGGAAAGTATAAGTACAGATATTCCTCAGTTTACAACAGTTCATTTAGTGATGATTCAGAGTTACAATGGCACTGAAAAAAGTGACTTGTGATGTTTTTCACACTTCCTGCCATTGTAGCATCCCCAGGGTCACATGATCATCATTTAGACACTGGGCAACTCACTCATGTTTATGACGACTGCAGTGTCCCAGAGTCATGTGATCAGTTTTTGCAACCTTCTGACAAGCAAAATCAATGGGGAAGCCAGATTCACTTAACAGCTGTGTTAGTAACTTAACAACTGCAGTGATTCACCTAGCAACTGTGTCAAGAAAGGTCATAAAATGGGGCAAAACTCACTTAACAAATGTTTCACTTAGCAACATAACTTTTGGGCTCAATTGTTGTAATTGACTACCTGTATATTGTGCTACGTCTAAAGGATATTATTTGCATATTACCATAGTGGAGTAAGAAGCAATTTGACAATATTTGCATTCCATCATTTTTCTTGTGAAATATTCTGAGATTTGGTCTATTTGTATTGATTTATTAATTTTACACTATAATTAGGCGACCCAATAAAGAGTTGGTACCAACGTATTATATCAGAGAATAAATAAATTGTTGAGATTTAAACTGAAGGGACAAAGGAGAATAAATTAACACCTCAGTTCTTCCTCCAAATTTGCATTATCTTAAAAGTTAAGAAGATCTGCAAATTTCCAGGAAAAATGTTTGATAAAAAATGCAGGAATAAAAAGCCTGGGGAAATAAAAAGTTCTTTTCTTTGCCCAGCAGATTTAAACAAATATGATTCTCTATTGGTGACATTCCACACCTGGAGATTAACCTAAAGAGAAGAAAAAAAATCTTTGTTGGTCATCTTATTGTGACATCACTTGCAAAAGAGCTTCTAAAAAGTCATAGTCTCTGTAGGGATACAGAATAAGCATTGAGGCATTGAGAATATAGAGATTGGTAAATATGTGGTTGATTTTTCAATGCAAGTTAATTCAACTTTATTGCAAGCTAGTAATTGTTTTATATTTTAGTTGAAAAGTTTGAAGCTATAAAGCTTTTAATATGCATTTTCCCTAATAGGAGGTCATCGTAATATAAATTACTAAAGGGTCATTTGTCTAAATATTTAATACAAAATTATCTTGCTTTCTATATCATCAACTCTTTAAATATAAATTTTACATAATTTAAAGTAAAAATCTAATTTTCTTGGGGTACAGTTTTGAGTAATACATTTTTAACATGGGAAGAGAATGCTTTGTATTTTGCTTAAGTCTTGATGAGAGAAAAATGCATGAAGTAGACATACTTTTATGCTAATTTTCATTTCATTTGTTTTTATTTATTATTTATATCTCACCTTTATTATTTTTATAAATAACTCAAGCTGGCAAACATACCTATTACACCTTCCTATTATTTTCCCCAGAACAATAATCCTGTGAGGTGGGTTGGTTTGTGAGAAGGTCACCCAGCTGGCTTTTGTGTCTAAGGCAGTGGTTCTCAACCTGTGGGTCGGGACCCCATTTGGGGTCGAATGACCATTTCACGGGGGTCGCCAAACAACGCAGTCCGCCATTTTTTCCCCCCTTTTCCTTAGCTGTGCTACTCCCTTTTATTCTATTGGCTTTTGAAAGCCAATAGAATAGACTCTCTTGAATAGAGTCTAATTCTATTGGCTTTCAAAATCCAATAGGAATTGTCCAGGCTGTCTCTGCCCTGCTGAGCCCACCAAAAGTCCTATTCTGCAAACGGTGCTGCACCAGTTGAGTAGTCCTCGACTTACAACCGGTTGAGTAGTCCTCGACTTACGACCGGTTGGGGTTCGCGGCATTAAAAAGGTTGAGAACCACTGGTCTAAGGCAAGACAAGAACTCACAGTCTCCTGGTTTGTAGCCTGGGGACTTAACCACTGAAATGTCTACATTTCACTCCTATAGAAACTTCATCTTTTTTTTCCTCCTCACATTGCTACTGATTACATTCACCTAAACCCTTAACTAGTTTCAATTAAAAGGTGAGTTAAAACTTCTGCAGATATTTTTATGCAATAGCAGTGCACCTATTGAAACCACCATACCATATAGCCTGTGTGCATCTATTATACAATATATTTTCATATTCACTAATCTAAATGTCTTTTTCTCGTTAATAGAGCCCAGTCCAGTATATGATATCAAAGCTGAAAAGATCACTAATACATCCCTGGATTTAACATGGAACAATAATGATACAAATTCATCAAATTACACTTACCGGATATATATTGATGGACCTGGTGGTTTTAATAAAACTTCTAATACTACCCATGTATCAATTTCTGACTTGGAACCTGGAACGTCATACAAATTTGAAATATATGCACAGGTTGATGGCAATCAAACTGAGGGGGATCCAAATGAAATAAATGTTTATACAAGTAAGTGTGTTAAATTAAGACATGTGATGTATATTTCATTATTACATAAAATATTTATATAAAATATGCAATGAGGTATGATTTCATCTGTCTGCATGTGCACTACATCGGTAAAAATTATACATTTCTGATAAAGAGTTAAACAAAAAAGGATACCATATATAGTATGCTGGAAAACTGGAAAACTCTTTCCAGCATACTATACATAGAAAAGTGTAAGTACAGCTATTCCTCGATTTACAACTGTTCATTTAGTGATGATTCAGAATTACAGTGGCACTGAAAAAAGCGATTTGTGATGTTTTTCACACTTCCTGCCATTGTAGCATCCCCATGGTCACATGATCAACATTCAGACACTGGGCAAGTGGTTTATATTTATGACGGTTGCAGTGTCCCAGAGTCACGTGATCAGTTTTTGCAACTTTCTGAACTAGGAGATCTAATGTATATTATTTTTTATGTATTTTATTTTATTGAGAAAATTTATATGTCTGCACAACTCACAGTGACTCTTGGCAGCTTACAGAAATAAACCCTCCCTTCCCCTGACAACAATCAAGCTCCATATCCCCAAGTCCTCTGGCAAAACTATGTGCCTTTTGAATGAGTGTCAAGCTGGAGGCCAATCTTATTTCCACAAGCATGATTTTTCCACATGGAAAGAGAAGGCCGTTCTTGGTCGCACTATATGGACTTCCTTAAGAGAGCAGGTCCGTAACATAGTCTGCCTCCCCACTCTGGTGGATCGGGTAGATGTAATGGGAAAAAATACTCCTTCAAATAACCTGGTATGTAGGCCTTTAAAGCACCTTGAATTAAAACCAGAAGCAAATTGGAAAGCAATGCAGTTCTCAGAAGAGGTGTCCTATGTGCAAATTTAGATGTGCACAAAACCATGTGGGTCACTCTGTTTTGAACCAATTTAAGCTGCTGGATATTTCTCAAAAGGCATTAGCCACATGTAAATAGCACTGTAATAGTCAAGATAGAAGGTAACTAGGGCATGAGTGAGTATGAGCTGGGCTTGTTGATCCAGGAAAGGGATAATTGACACTGGACCAACAGTTGCATGAAGGCCTTTGCACCATGACACTTCCATCTGACCTGCGAGCAGGAGTTGCAAGTCCAGAAGAATTCTCAGATTACTCACTGGGTCCATCTGGGGCAGTGAGCAATTATATAATTATATAATAATTGCAATTATTAGCAATTATATAATAATAATAAAGTTGGAAGGGATCTTCTAGCCCAACCCCTTGCTCAGGCAGGAAACCCTATATCATTTCAGACAAATGGCTGTCCAGTTTCTTCTTAAAAACTTCCAGTGTTGGAGCATTCACCACTTCTGGAGGCAGGTTGTTCCACTGGTTAATTGTTCTAACTGTCAGGAAGTTTCTCCTTAGTTCTAGGTTGTTTCTCTCCTTGATTAGTTTCCATCCATTGCTTCTTATCCTGTCTTCAGGTGCTTTGGAGAATAGCTTGACTCCCTTTTTTTTGTGGCAGCCCCTGAGATGATATTATGATGTTGCAGGAAACCAGGTCATGTGGCTGCCATTTGCAATCCCCTCTGCCGGCGTCCCGCAAGGGAGGTCAATGGGGAAGCTGGCAGAGAAGGCAGCAAATTTCTCTAGTATATAGTCTTTCACTCGCGTGTGGCCTGCATTGGGCTTCCAGGCCTTCCCCTGTTTTCCCCAACTTGCATTTAGCCTGTGCCAGACCTCCCAGCCTCCCCCAACTTGTGCAATTAGGTCTGAACACATCTAGTTGCATGTGTGCTGCTTTGGGGTAAACTTTGCTCCATCTAAGTCAGGGGTAGGCAACCTTGGCTCTTTTATGACGCGTGGACTTCAACTCCCAGAATTCCTGAGCCAGCATGGCTGGCTCAGGAATTCTGGGAGTTGAAGTCCACGCGTCATAAAAGAGCCAAGGTTGCCTACCCCTGATCTAAGTGATATAATTTGCATGTTACAATAATGGAGAAAATAGCAACTTGACATTATTTGCATTCTACCCTTTTTCTTGGGAAACGTTCTCAGATTTGATTTGTTTGTATTGACTGATGAATTTTACACCATAATTAAGCTACCTGCTAAAAAGATTTTAAGGACTAATTATGAAGGAGAATGGGTGTTGCGATGTCTCCATTCATAGTGCTGGAAATTTAATGTACTGCAATTCAGTGGCCAGCCTGCTGCTTTGCTGTTGTGAGTTTTGTAAAATGAGGATTGTATGGACTGGAAGTGACTTGTATTGCGAAGTTTTGAATGTTTTCTGATTTTTATGCAGGGTTTCCCTGAAACTTGAATGTTGCTCCAGAGTAAAATAATCAAGAAAGGCTGTAAGCTAAAAATGTAATTTCCTCTGTTTGCAACTTTCTTTTTTTAAGATATAAAAAGAAAGTGGTTTGCATTTTGCTGAAGACAATGCATGATAATGGATTTATTTTGAGGTTAATATTCATACTGCTGAGAAAGCTGGATGAAAATAGAATGTCCACATTTACTCTATACAAGCTTCATCTTTTCCCCCTCACATCCCTACCAGGCACTGGTTAAGTTCACCCAAACCCTTAACTAGTTTAAATTAAAATTCCTGCAGATATTTATTCAACTTCTATGCATCTATTGAAACCATTAAGAATATCATTCAACCCATGTCTGTCTAGTATGCTTTATACTGAATAATAAAAAGGCCTTTTGTCTCTTAAACAGGACCCAGTCCAGTGTATGATATTGAATTTGAAAATGTCACCACCACAACTCTGGATATAAAGTGGAAAAATAATGATACAAAAGCATCTAATTATACTTATCAAATTTATATCAATGGAACTGACAGTACAACTTCTAATATTCCGTATGTGAAAATTGTTGGCTTGGAACCAGGAATATTATACAAGTTTAAAATATATGCAGAAATTGGTGGTAATAAAGGAGAGCCAACAGATTCAAGTGTTTATACAAGTAAGTGCATTTAAATGATGTGATGGTACAGGTGAATCTCGACTTCTGATTGGTCCTAGAATAATGTATAAACTTGATTTGTAATTTATTCGAAATTAAAGTGGCAAATTCTGCCATTATAGAGCCTAGTGCAAGAGAACATTAGTGGACTAATGCACGGTTTCACTGGTATCCTCAGTTTTTAAAGCTGTACAAAACAATGTGTATCACATTGTCGCATTATGTTTCTAAATCTATTGAACTTGGAAAAAGGTGGCCCTCCATATTGGAATTAAAGAAGCACAAATGCCCAAACAGATAAATGAATAAGAGATAATGCATCTAAAATAGAGCATTTATTTGGAAAACTGTACAAATGTGACTATTTGTATTTTTCAAAAACACTACTACAAATAGTCCTCAACGTATGACCACAACGGAGCCCAAAATTTTTGTTAAGCAAGATATTTTTAAAGTGAGTTTTGTCCCATTTTACAACCTTTCTTGCTACAGTTGTTAAGTGAATCAGTGCAGTTGATAATAACCCAGTTGTTAAGTGAATCTGGCTTCCCCATTGATTGTACTTCTCAGAAGGTCACTAAAGGGGATCACATGACCTTAGGACACAGCCACAGTCATAAATATGAACCAGCTGCCAAGCATTTGAATTTTGATCACATGATCATGGGGATGCTGCAAAGGTCGTAACTGAAAAATGGTCATGTCAGTTTTTTCAGTGCTGTTGTAACTTTGGTCACTAAATGAACTGTTGTAAGTCGAGGACTTGTATTTGTTTTATACATGTATTTTCCAGATATATGCTCTATTTAGAGAAATTAATTATGTTTGGTAAGAATTTTTCTGCTACAATCACTTTCTCTCCCTCATTTCTAGGGCTTATGGCTGTTTCGAATTCTTCTGCGCTGTATCTAACTAGGGCCTTAATTTTAGGCTCTATTCAAATAGCAACATTTTGCCCACAAAACCTTATTTGACCCATTTCTGTAATGTATTTGTAGAAAAACAAAACACCCAAACACATGCAAACATACATTTTACTACATACAGTATATCCTGAAATTTTATTTAAGACAGCCAACAGAAAGTACTAATACTAAAAGCTTAGCAATTTCACGTGTTTTAAATCTTCACATTAGGAATATATTGAAACAATTTTTTTTTCATTTATATGTGTTTTTTTTTCTATTAACAGATTCAACTATGACTGAGAATCTTAGTTTCATTACTGTTTTCACAAGTGATTCTCCTTGTTCACACACACAGATATATATACTTCATATATTATTTGTCTTCGAATATAAGGGAAAAATATTCTGATAGCCCCAAAGAAATGTCCTTTTTGATCTTTTTGTTCATTGCAAATAAATTAAGGCATAATTGGCTGGGATAACAGAGTATTGTGCATAAAATTCCATGCCTCTTTTTCCTGTATATTTATTTTTCTCCTGTGTATTCCTATATATGTTGTTTGAAAACCCAAATAGTTATAGCTATACCTATGTCAGTACTATTTGAGTAGCTGCATTCATCGTCCATTATAATACCAAAATCTTTATTCACTTTAATATCTAAGATAATGCCTTTTTCTCTTAAACAGAGCCCAGTCCAGTTTATGATATTAAAGCTGAAAATATCAATACTACATCCCTGGATTTAAGTTGGAAAACTAATGATACAAATGCATCAAATTACATTTACCTAATACATATTGATGGACATTCTTTTAGCATCTTTTCTAATACTACACATGTGTCAATTACTGACTTGGAACCTGGAAGTTTTTACAAGTTTGTAATATCTGCACAAATCAATGGCAGTAAAACTGAAGGAGACCCAAATGAAAAAAATGTTTATACAAGTAAGTATATTAAATTGTGATTTTTTTTCTGTTTATTTTATAAATGCACAGTATGAGTTAAATAAAGTCTAATGTGATGAAAGTCTAATATTTTACATATGATTAACAATGCTACTTGACATGTTATAACAATTTGGGATTGGAAATTATTTTCTTTTTCTCTCATATGTATCGTCATGTGTAATGTATTTTTATGTAATGAAAGTACAAATCTACCCATTACTCAATCTCTCAGAAAACAGTTTATATCATATAAGTAAATAAAATAATTAAATTAAGTGATATAAGTGTGTTAATATAACGCCCAAAGAGTATTCTTTACATTCCCATTATGTGTTCAAGGACAAGATTTAATGTGATTGACTTTGATATTTGTAGAAAAATTTCAACAGCTAAAGCCTAAAAAATATTTTTTGCTCTACAGTTGAAATCTATTTTTCATTTGTGCTTTCCTGATGAAACCAATCATATTTCTGACTTCCTTTTTCCAGCACAAAAATTAGCTTAGTTTGATGGCGATAATACTTCCCCACAAAGTATTCTACTTATTAAAAAAAACATTTAAACAAAAAACAAATGTTTGTATCAGTCAGGCACAAATAACCCGGAACAGGATTTTAGTTCAAAGTACCTCAAGTTTATTCCATAGCAATAGCACTCAGACTTATATACCACTTCATAGTGCTTTACAACTCTCTCTTAAGTGATTTACAGAGTCTTCATATTTCCCCTAACAACAGAAAAACTGAGTCTCAGCCATCCTTTCTAAGATAAATCTTGTGCATGATTAGTGGCAGTTGTCTCTCCCTCCCCCCCCCCCAAGAAAAGCTGGGGATACAGCTATTCCTAATAAAGAGTTATTTCCAGGGCATTTGGGAAGGAAGTTATCTTAGTTTTTGTTTTCATTCTGTAATATAATATAGAGCAGTGGTTCTCAACCTTTTTAATGCCGTGAACCCCAACCGGTCGTAAGTTGAGGACTACTCAACCAGTCGTAAGTCGAGGACTACTCAACTGGTGCAGCACCGTTTGCAGAATGGGACTTTTGGCGGGCTCAGCAGGGCAGAGACAGTCTGGACAATTCCTATTGGCTTTTGAAAGCCAATAGAATTAGACTCTATTCAAGAGAGTCTATTCTATTGGCTTTCAAAAGCCAATAGAATAAAATGGAGTAGCACAGCTAAGAAAAAGGGGAAAAAATGGCGGACTGAGTTGTTTGGCGACCCCCATGAAATGGTAGTTCAACCCCAAATGGGGTCCTGACCCACAGGTTGAGAACCACTGATATAGAGGTTTTTCGGGTTTCATCACATAATGAATGACTTGAATCCCTACTCCCATCTTGTCACCTCTTGTGGTTTTTCAGTAACTTTCCCTCCAGAATACCAAAATCTCATAATTTTTCTTCAGGCATTATTTTCAGTGTGATTACATGAGATATTATGTGAGAATTCTGACATTTTGAAAGAATCTTGATCTACATTTTAAATTACTTTTAATCAGAGTGGGTCTGATTACCATCTCTGGGGGGTAAGTTAGGCACCTTGTGTTCTAGACCAGTAATGGCGAACCTTTTAGAGACTGAGTGCCCAAACTGCAACCAAAAACCCACTTATACATCGTCAAGTGCCGGATGGGCATGGCAAATTGGGTGGGCGTGGCTGCAGTGGTAACAGCAGACTGGATGGGACTAAAAAAGTTCAATCAATCAATTCCAACTTTGCAAGATCTTATTTTTTTCCCACGAGAAGTTGAAATTGACTGATTGAATCTTTTTTTTGTACACAGCGGCAGAGGCCTAAAGCGAAAAGGTTTTATAAAACCCAGCTGAATGCCTAGGACTGGGGCAACGGTGCGCATGCCCACAGAGAGGGCTTTGAGTGCCGCCTCTGGCACCCGTGCCATGGTTCGCCACCACTGTTCTAGACCATGGGTCCCCAACCTGTGGGCTGCAGCCCATTACTGGTCTATGGCCTATCCACATGAGTCCGCATAAGTAGCTGGCTGACACAGCCCCACTCATGCAAGCGTTGCAGGCATTTGGGGCCCCATTCTCATGAGCGATCAGTACCTCATTTGCATAAGCACTCGTCACCTCATTCGTGTGAGCGCTTAGCACATTACTTGCATGAGTATCACAAGTGCTCTCAGTTTTCATTTGTGCGAGCAATGGGTGCTTGTGCATTCATGCATCTGTCCCTCCCACAAAACCATCCCCTCTTTCCCCCCTCCCCCTGGACTGCCAACATGGAAAGATTGGGGAACTCTGTTCTAGACTACTACTTTAATAATCCATTCCTTTTACCTGCAGATGAAGTGGACTTGCTATAAGTACAGAATGAAAATTTGAATTGGTTATGATTAAGGTATATGGTTTAATGAATAATAAATGAGATGATGATATTGACAACAATGACATCACTGTCCTAGGTGCATTTGTATGTATGTGTGTATTCAAATACTTTTTTTCCTTTACAGAACCTAGTTCAGTCTACGACATCAGAATTGAAGATGTCAGTACAACTGTGGTCAACGTATCATGGAAAAGTCCTGATGCAGCTGCTTCTACATACTCTTATAGGGTACTCATCGATAGAAAATCTGATCAAATATCCCCAACTACTAGCACTGAAATTTCAGAGCTAAATCCTGGTACTGGGTATCAATTCAGCATATATTCCATAGCAGCAGATAACAAGACTGAAGGAATACCCGAGAGCAGAAATCATTGTACAAGTAAGTCTCTAGAGATGTACATGCTAAAGATGTGCAAATTGCTCTTAGCACAGAATAAACATTTTCATATGATTTGTACATGGAGGGAAATCTTTGTGCTGGATACATCTGAAAATTGGTTTGAAGGTTTTATTTGTTTTATTCAGTGTAACAAAAGCCACTCTAGATGGGGAAGAGTTTTAAGAATTTTGGCACAGTAATAAAAAATAGCAATACACCACAAAGTGTAAAAAAAGATGGCAACAGGCATAATAATAACCTATAGTCTCACCTAACCACCCAATCCCTTTTGAAAGACCAACAGGGGGAATAGTATTCTGAGGGCAGGCACAGTAGATGAAAAGAATGGTTTAGTGGAGTGAACAAAAATAGTATTCAGATATGCTGTTATCTTTCAATTAGATGTTACTTTATATCTAGCAATAATTAAGCCCTATTATTTCTTTATTTCCCCATCTGGATTAGTACAGCAACTAAATATTAAGATAGATAATTTTAAGAAATATTGGTGGGTACCACCAAGTCCTACGATTCCTGTTAAATAATTCCTTGGTTACTAAAAAAAGATTTACTCTAAAGATGCACTTTTGTTAGATGTTCCCTTTGCAGAATAGCTTTTCCTGGGGGTTGCATACAAAAGTAGACATTATATTCTATCTATCTTGTACCATTAGGAGTCGCTGTCATTTCCATTATATATGGAGGGGCCCTTATTAGCTCCAATTACTGGCTGGCTAATACATTAAAGTAGCATATTTATACAACAAGCAAAATTGTTACCAAATCATTTTATTTTTCTGGGATGATATCTATAGCAGGGCTTTTCAACCAGTGGTACGGGTACCACCTGTGGTACATTGGCACCTGGCAGGTGGTACGCGACCATCCTACAAAAGTAGTGGGCGAGGGGAATGAGCTGAAGCGGTGGCAGCACCGCACAAGCCTGGGCGAGAGATAGCTGGAGCTGCAGGGCTGTCAGGGCTCAGCAGAAGTGCTAGGATCAGTGCCAGGCTCCAGCTGGAAAGCAGCACTGATCCTAGCACTTCTGCTGAGCCCAGAAGAAGCACTGATCAGCTGGAATGCTGCAGCATCTCCAGGGTCTTGTGATTTACATTCAGATGCTTGGCAACTGATTCATATTTATGATGGTCCCAGGGTCATGTGAAGTGACCAAAACCTGCTGCAACCACCCAGCAAACGGGGGGAATAAAAACCAAACACCCCCCACCCCATCCCTGCTGCCAATCCTCAACACAACAATGAAAACCTTGGACAGGAGGAAGAGCGCAGCTGGGTGGGCAGGCAGGTGTCTTACTCGGCTGTGGCTTGGGGGGCATTTTTTTCAGTACCACTGTAACTTCGAACAGTCACTAAGCGAATTGTTGTAAGTCAAGGACTACCTATACTTTATCCCTTTTTTCTTTCTTTCTTTCTTTTTTTTTTTGGTCATCAAGTTTTTGACACCTTGCTAGTAGACTGGTGGTATTCAGATGTTGCCATATCCTAAAAGTGGTACAATGGGTGAAAAGGTTGAAAAGCCCTGATCTATAGTATATCTCAAAAAATGGTCTGTTGTCCTATACCAGGGGTAGGCAACCTTGGCTCTTTTATGACTCGTGGACTTCAACTCCCAGAATTCCTGGCTGGCTCAGGAATTCTGGGAGTTGAAGTCCACAAGTCATAAAAGAGCCAAGGTCTCCTACCCCCTGTCCTATACCATGCTAAACTCCCAAAAAAAAAAAAATCTAAACAATGATAAAACTAACTGACTATAATTTCATTAAATGTGTTGAGTGAAACCAGCCAATATCTACCCAAGATTGTCTTGAAATCAAAAAACTCAGGACAAATAGAAATCTAAAGATGATGAGATGATAGTAGAAGATTAAAAAACAGATTATAGCAAAAAGGAGCTTGTTTTTTTTTTCAATGAGTCAATCCTTATACTGCATAAATGTAATTCTGAATTTTTTCAAAGTCATAGGGAATGTTTCCTCGAATGTTTTTAAATTTGCGACAATGAGGATGTTGCTAATAATGGAAATCCGTTCAGGTCTCCTCAGAAATAAATGCAGGGGAATCCAAGAGAGCTTACTCCACAGAAATTGTTAAAGAATAGCCTAAATTCATTCACTGAGTACATGAAATGTATTTACTTCAGTATTTTTCTCCTTGTACGATAATAACTCCTGTTTATGTTGATATGGTTTTTCTCTTAATACCCCGTTTGCATTCCTAGGATGAAAACTCTTTAAAAAATAGATAACTAAGGAAGACATTGTGTTTTTCTCTGCTCCATCCTACTGCACTTTTTATTCAGATTTGTCTACTTATTAAATAGTAAATGTAACAACCATAGACGTTCTGTTTTATTGTAGATCCAGCATCAGTGGATAGATTGGACTGCAATCCGGTAGAAAAAAAGGCAGAATTAAGTCTAAACTGGACTACTCCAAAAGGAGATTATAAAGGCTTCAGAATTAAGGTTCTAAACAATAGTTGGAACAAGACTTTGGAGGAACAAAAAAACCAAACCATTGTGAAAAACCTGACTTACTTTACCAGTTATACCATTAAAATTGTCACCCTTTCATGTGAGAAAATGAGTGTTCCTCAGGAAAAAATATGCCGCACAGGTATCACTGGTAAGCATATAACTAAAGCTTGTAGGTACTTGTTGTATGAATAAAGATGATACAGCTATTGGATGTGTGTGTATTTTTACATGAGAAACATACTTACATGAAAACCTCTGTGGTTAGTTGTTTCCATTTTCTTTCTGTCACCCCTCAAATTCTTTATAAATTTCTTAATAAATTACTATAACAGATCTGTCTGAAGATAAATGGTACCTCCATTTCTTTTCATATATTGTATATACAGTTTTTTCCAATATACAGAGGGGGACATTTTCTTATTAATAAGTGATATGTATGTGGCCATCAAGTGTTGACACATAATTAGACAATATGAAATGAGCACCCATCCTTGCCGACGTCTGCCCACCTAGCGGTTTGACAGCATGCAAATACAAGTAGATAAATAGGTACCATTTTGGTGGGAAAGTAACAGGGACATGAAAGGAGCCCCCTTGGGCATCCCCTTGGCAACGGTGATGTCACCAGCTAATCCTTTCAACCTGGAAGCGCCTTGATAGGTTCTTCGAACACAAATGTAATAGTACTTGGAACATGGGGTCATAAAATTTACATGATGTGCTGAGGGCTGCTGCTTTGTGAATGACTCTCTGGGCAGTGGTAGTTTGGCACAGTGGGGTTTTTTTTCTTATTCCTTCCATGTCCTGATAAATTCATAGTTTCTTTCTCTTTTACAGATCCCCCACCTTTGACCAAGTCCCCTACTGTCAAGGCAACCAGCCACAACTCTTTAAATGTTCAGTTCAACAGTTTCAGTTCAAGTCATGGACCTATAACAGCATATGCAGTAATTATTACCACATCAGAAGGTAAAACACGACATCCCTAGGACAACTATTTTTCCCATTGATCTAAACATACTTTGTCTTTACGTCATGAAGATTTACTGTATATACTGTGTGAGGGCTCTTTTATTAAAAAGAAAGAAAACAAAGCAAAGCAAAAGTATGTCAAAGCTAAATTCTAAACCAGCACATAGATCCAGTATGTGCCCCGCTTGTTCTTAAAAACTGTTACGAGAATAGCAGTCACATTGCTTATTGCATGCCTGCAAATTATATTTAGATGTTCTTGGCTGATTTGAAAAGCCAATCAGGTTGGACTTTATTTGATGGAAGACTAGGAATTATCATAGTTGTGAGTTAAACTGGGAAATCAGAAAAGTATGGCAAAAGAAAAAAGGAACAACTTCTATATAATTGCTGAGAGCCGTTAATGTTGGTATAATGGTATAATGGTTCAGGGGCTAGCACAGAAACCAGGAGACTTGGTTGTAGGCCTTCTATAGATATGAAAGCCAGCTGGGTGACTATGGACCTGTCAGTCCCCAGAGTATTGTATCTGTATTTTGGTAGAATAAATGCACTCTAATGCAGTGCGATACATTGTATTAATTCTAGGTGATTATTGTCAAAACAGTACTTTTGTGGGGACTGTTTCACAATAATGTTCCACCTATCATTCATATTAGGGGACAGAAATTTATTTATGTATATATACATAACATGCAGTTTTGTATGGCCATCCATCTCAAACCAGTAACTCTGCTGTGAGTGTTGTAAATACAGCCCTGTATACCATTAATTCTTAATTTAGTGAACGTGAGTATTTAATGTGAGGAAATGCCTTTAATTTCAAGAGGGTTGGCAGTAGTTTGCTATGAAACTAGTTCCCAGTATTTTGTCTCCTTTCCTATAAAATCTCCAGAACAATTCCATTTATTCAATTACAGTAGTTACAGAGTTAAATGTTTCTTCATTTTGGTTTGTAAAGCACTCAACACATGAGTTTGCATTTGTGTGTTGTGCAGAGCTTTGTTTTGAACAAGATATGCATAAAATAAACCTATGCTAAAGTAGTTTTCTAAGTCATGTTGGAATTATATAATTTCTATAAATTGCAGAACATTTTGAAGGCAGAGAGGAGACCAGCCATGTACTTAAACAATTGCTCAGCATATAATTAAGGAGCTACAAAACAATAAGCAGAAACTATTAGAAATGTCCTCCCTTGCAAAATTTGTAGTATTGTCCTCACCAGCGTATCCAAATTGGTTAAGGAGTATGAGTATAGAACATTCCTTTTTTAAAAAAAATAAAGCAAAAGACGAAGTAAGAAGGCTACATCTGTTCCAGTGGTAACTTGGAAAATTAAAAGGCAATATAATCTACTTCAGAAACATTTAATTAATTTTTCCCCTTTTTTTCCAATAAATTCTAGAAACCAAATTAACAAAACACCATTTTATTAATGTACTCTTAAAACTATATATAAACTATTTCCAAAAGTGAATTAAGTTAACAGTTTTTAGAAATTTGCACTGTAACTTTTGTTCAGGAATACAAAATCTTGCATATATAGAAGTGAGATAAATACTGATTACCAGCAGTTAAAATATTAAAAATTCATCTCACTGATTTTTTTTTCCATTTTTAAAAAAGTTATAATAGTATTCTGCTGAAATGCTGGTTATCATTTAACCTTACCTTGCAATGTGTTATTTTTCTAATTAGGTAATGTCTCAAATGAGGCTTTAAAGTACACATATAATGATTTCAGGAATAAAGAAACAAATAGTTACGTTGCATATATCAAAACTGAAGAAAAGCGTTCATTTTCTACCAAAAATCAGGATTATGATGTTGAAATAGGAAGTGAATCTACAACATATGGTTATTTTAATGGAAAATTAGATCCTCTAAATTCATACAGGTAATTTTTTTCATGTTTCATAATGTATCTTTATAATGCATATAAACAAAACATGGTGAATGAGTAATCTACATAACTGAAAACCCTTGACTGTATTTCAGCCTAATAACTATTTTCTTTCTTCCTTACCCTTGATTAGGGCATGTGTTGCTGCTTTCACTAGAATTGCGTTTTTGAATGAGACCTTTGTCAACACAGAGAAGAGTTATGTTTCATTTTCACCTCTTTCACCATTTGTTATCTTACCTCAGAATCCAGGTATTGATCAAATTCTTGTTGCAAAACCAGCTCTACTCTGACCCAACTCTTTGAATCTTCTGATTAAAATCCTTAATTAAAGTTGAAGAAGAAATCAAAATTGTATGTTCATAAATAGGCAATAGCATAAAAGTAGTGTACATAAAAGTAAGCATAACAGGTTAGAAAAATATAAAGTCTTAGGGTGAGCATCATGTAGGCCAGCAGCCCAACCTTTTGGGCACCAGGAACTGATTCCGTGGAGAGAAGTTTTTCCGTGGAGAGGAGGGGGCGTGGTTTCATTCCCTGCCTGCATCCCATGTGTGCGTGGATATGTCTTTGCCCATTTGTGTGACCCACTTTCTGGCGCACTGTGAACCAGTGCTGGTCCATGGCCCGGAGGTTGGGGACCCCTGATGTAGGCCATCCTGGGAATAGCAATACACCCTTGGCGTAGCCATCTCTGAAAAACCATCCATTGTATTTCAGATATCAAGTACATCCAGGGAAAGATTTTTGTTGAAGATTTCAATGTACAAGCAAACCTTTGTAGAAAGAAGCATTTATTTAAAGCCTGGCCCTAATCCTTAGAAGGCCATATTGTAGCCACTGCTTAGTTCAAACCTAACAATAAAGGAAGACATCCTGCAATATAATAATATAATTTTAATGGTCAAACAAATAAACACTCTTATCCTTATATTTGGAACTGTTTTATAAGATGGGTCCCCAATCCCAAGGCCACAGGCCACTAGTGGGCTGCAGCCTGTTCGGAACCAGGCTGTGCAAGTGATGAGCACATATGCACAGCTCCACTTGCGCGAGCAGCAGGCATTCATACATACTCACAGCTCCACTTGCAGGGCATAAATGCACACACCTACCTCTTATATAGAACCATCCTCTCCCCCCCCCATCAGGCCACCAAGCTGGAAAGATTGGGGGCCACTGTTCTAAGACATGCCCATGCAGATGAAGCTGCAGTAGCCTAATTTGAATCTATCTTATCAGTGAATTACTGAAGCCAAGCTTTCTCCATCCAGATAGTTTAACTTGGTGCGTTCTCCCTATTAAAGGAATCTGCATATTTACAGGGGACTTCTTCTATGCTAATGAAGTCTTACATGTACTAGCACAGGGCTTTTCAACCAGTGGTACGGGTACCACCTGTGGTACATTGGCACCTGGCAGGTGGTACACAACCATCCTAGAAAAGTGGTAGTGGGGGAGGGGAATGAGCTGAACCAGTGGCAGCACCGCACAAGCCTGAGCGAGAGATGACTGAAGCTGCAGGGCTGTCAGAGCTCAGCGGAAGCACCAGGATCAGCGCTTCTTTGGGGCTGTCAGGGCTCAGTGGAAGCGCCAGAATCAGCGCCAGGCTCCAGCTGGAGCTCGGCGCTAATCCTGGCACTTCTGCTGAGCCCAGAAGAAGCATCGATCAGCTGGAATGTCGCAGCATCTCCAGGGTCTTGTGATTTACATTCAGATGCTTGGCAACTGATTCATATTTATGATGGTCACAGTGTCCCAGGGTCATGTGAAGTGACCAAAACCTGCTAAAACCACCCAGCAGATGGGGGGAATAAAAAACAAACACCCCCCACCCCACCCCCACTGCCAATCCTCAACAGAAATGCCTCACAACAATGAAAACCTCGGACAGGAGGAAGAGCACCGCAGGCAGGTGTCTTGCTTGGCTGTGTCTTGGGGAGGCACTTTTTCAGTGCTATTGTAACTTCGAACAGTCACTAAGCGAACTGTTGTAAGTCAAGTAACTGTACTTTTATCACTTTTTTCCTTTTTTTTTTTTTTTTTGGTCATCAAGTTTTTGACACCTTGCTAGAGATGCCCTTTTGTGAGATGTCCCCTTTGTAGAACAGCTTTTCCTGGAGGTTGCATACAAAAGTAGATATTATGTTCTATCAGCTGTTGTACGACTAGGAGTTGATGTCATTTCCATTATACGTGGAAGGGCCCTTATTGGCTCTAGATACTGGCTGGCTAACCCATTAAAGTTGCATATTGATACAACAAACAACATGGTTACCAAATTATTCTATTTTCCTGGGATGGTAATATGTCAACATCTATATTATATCTCACAAAATAGTCTGTTGTGCTATACCAGGGGTTCTCAACCTTGGCAACTTTAAGAGGTGTGGACTTCAACTCCCAGAATTCCTCAGCCAGCTTTGCTGGCTGAGGAATTCTGGGAGTTGAAGTCCACACCTCTTAAAGTTGCCAAGGTTGAGAACCCCTGTCCTATACCATTAATGTTGTGTATTAATGAAGGTTTGAAGTACAGCTGATCCAATTCAGTTGGCTGCCTTTATTAAGGACTAAACCGTGGCAATAAAAGCAGAAAAACGTAGCAAAATCAGACAAGTATAAGCGGGTGGATACAATCATTAAAAAGCATAAATTTATATATATATATATATATATATATATATATATATATATATATATATATATATATAGAGAGAGAGAGAGAGAGAGAGAGAGAGAGAGAGAGAGAGAGAGAGAGAGAGAGAGAGAGAGAGAGAGAATGAAGATCTAAAAAGAATGATAAAGAATTAGAAGATATAAAAGAGAGGGTAAAAAGGGGAGATTAGAAGCATTAGATGGGTGTAAGGGAGCATAAAAGTTCATACTAAGACTATATATCTTTTTTTTCCCCTTTCAAGCTGTCATTACAGGAGGTGTTGTTGGAAGCATTCTGGTTCTGTTAGTTATTGTTGCCGTTGTGGGATTTGTCTTCTGGAAAAAGAAAAGGTATAAAAACAACTTCATAATGCAGCTGAATTTTGAGTTCCATGATAAATCACAGGAATCTCTACTGTAGAGTCCATGAAGAGTCTCTGAATGGATTAAGCCTGGAGTTTCCAGCATTCCCAGCTAGATCATAGTTTGTGTGCTTTCCTCTAGAAATCTTCAGCCAAAAGATCCAGTCAGCATAGCTATTCATGGATTATGGGAGTTGTAATTCAAAACATGGACAGCGTGTTTTTTTATTTGTTCTTGCTTTATATCTGATGCTACACAGATCTTTTTCTTGGTGATAAGCTTGTAGTCTGGAATAATGCAGGATTGCTGGTTACTCAGAACTGTCTTGTCACAGAAAAATGAATATAACATCCTTTACTAATTTCTGAAAACACATTTGTTGCCTACAGAAAGCATAATTTATGGTATAATGTAAGTGCATTAACTAGATGAAAAGCTATGTAACTAGTTTGATGTAAATATTAAAGAATAAAAATCCTAATTAACTTGTTTTCAAATCTCCCCTTTTATAGGAAAGGTAGAAATAACGAAGTGCCATTTGCTCAAATTGAGTAAGTTGAATGGTTTTGTTTTTTTCCCTCTACCTAATATTCAGAAATCTGTTTGAACTTTTTTTCTGATGTTGATTTGAAAATGGGTAGGAGAGGGTGGATTTGGGCAACCGCCAAAACATTTACATACATACATACATACATACATACATACATAAATTCCATAGCATTTCTAAAGCTTTACAAACAATTAAGGTGATTAGAATTTTAGTAAACATTTAATCTTTTAAGGAAACCATTCACATAGTGGCTAATTCTGCAAATGGTATCATGTCTAGTTTCATCCTAATAATAACATTAAAGTTGTTTCAAAGGAAGTAACGTATATAAGAAGCAGGAAAAAAAGGAACAAATAATTGGAAATAGCATTAACATAGCATAAACTTGGATAAGGTAAATTTTTAAAGAAATGCATTGCTCTCAAAATTTAACTAGAACCATTCATACCACAACAGTGATTTATTTTAAGGAATTCATTACAATCTTTGCTGAATCCCAAATACTATAAAAATTGTTTTGCTTAATAAATAAAGAAAATAATTATATTTTCCTTTTCCTTTTTCCTTTCCAGACCTAAAAAGTAAGTAAATATTTCCATCCTGAATAAATAGAATTATTGTTTCTAGCTTTCTACCCAAATACTTATACGTTCTGATTTCTGTTTAATTTCCAACCTATATATATACGATTTTTGAGTGAATTTTTTGTTTTACTTTACATGTTAAACACTTCACTTTTCACGTGTTTCTTTGTTTCACTTTGCTTTTGCTTTTGGGAATTTCTAAATTGCTATTGACTCTCATTTATATCTTGATATGCTTCAGCATTTCTCAATGGACACTTGGCTCTTATGCAGAGACATTTTTTGCATAATTAAGGGTTAATTCCCAAAGTCACTTGGTACTTTTTTGTGGTTTGAACAAAACTGTACACTAAACAGTCACTGCTATTTTTATCTTTTACAGATCAAAGTTACTTAAAGTTGAAAATTACGAATCTTATTTTAAGAAACAGAAAGCTGACTCAAACTGTGGGTTTGCCGAAGAGTATGAGGTATGCTTTTTAACCATTCTTATTCGTACAGGAATATTTTCCATGCGTATATGGTCACTTCCATTAAATGAATTCTTGCAATTTGCAAAAGTTATATATTTGAGTGTATTTCAGTAAAGAGCCAAAACTCAATTGTGAAAACAAACTAACAAGCAGAAATAATAATTACCTTTCCTAAAGTACAGCAATGCTAAATATTTAAAAACTGTTTCTGTGTTTTGAGAAGAAAAGTAATAAATTATATCTTTCTCTGTTGTAGGATCTCAGGCCAGTTGGTGCTAATCAGCCTAAATTTGCTGCTGAATTGTCAGAAAACAAAGGAAAAAATAGATACAACAATGTTTTGCCTTGTAAGTTCCCCATTCTACTTCTTTATTTACTCTTACTATTACTGAAAATATTTTAGCTGTAACTTTATAAAATATGATCAGAACTTCCATTTGGGCCAAAGCAGTTCCTGCTAAGTTTTCTGCTTAGTTGTAATAGAAAATGTGACTTTGAATTTGATTTTAAATTCTCCATATTTTCCTTGGCCCTTGACGTAATATATGATATGGATGGTGGAACTGGACTGTCCTGTTTCATTTAAGAATTATGGAGGGACCAGAATTAACCAATAGGGTTACTCTTTCATGTCATGTTGGGACACCTGGAAGAAGATCTCTAAAGCAAATCCTAAATATAGTACAGGTTGGCATTAGAAGCCTAATTTGTAGAATTTTTTTCAATCCTCTTGATTGCAAAAGGATTTAAGTAACTTTTTTTTCTAAAGTATGCCAAGTTAGTATGCTATGTGTTTAGTCTAATGATGTGCCATTCTGTGTGAAGAGAGGCCATCATAATCTTTTATTTTCCACCTCAATTGTTGCATGGACCGTCATCAAATAGGAGCTAAAAGTAGTAATGAAAAGGAACATTCTCTTATGTAACCAATTCCCATTAAATACTGAAAGTGTCTCAATCATTCAAAAAAAATAAATAAAAATAAAGTAGAAAATAGATGTTTAATGCTCAGAAGCTGTCTCTCAGTAATCATGCTTCTCTACTGAGCTGAATCAAATTCGTATGTGTACCAGATAAAAAGCTATACATTGACCATTGTCTCCTAAAAAAATAATTTGAAAATTGCATTTGAAAGTTTCTTTAGCTTCTTTCTTTAATGAAATTAGTGGGATATGATTGTTTGAAGCATAATTAATTTGTTTGAAGTGCTTATTTATTAGCACTTTATTATTTATTCCCTAAGTTTTAATACTTGGCTTGAATAATTAAATTTTACTGATAATGTTACATAGTTTGGTGATGAAACATCTGCAAGAAAACCACCCAGCTCAGACAGTGCCAAGGATCCTGCATAATTAAACTTACTTGTAGCCCTACTTCCTATATTTTTTTTTACTTTGCATATAACCTTTGACAATAAATGCATTTTATTTATTTAATGAATTTGCCTAAATTACATTTAAAAAGCAAGACCTGACTTTTTTTTTTGTCCTTGCAGATGATATTTCTCGTGTTAAACTTTCAATTCCAAATCATTCAACTGATGATTACATTAATGCAAATTATATGCCAGTAAGTCTTCCTGGTGTGTTTAAAACACATTATTTAGAATGGTGAGTTTGTTGAAAAATGATACTGAGACCATATTTTTTATCACAGGGGTATAACTCCAAGAAAGAGTTTATTGCAGCACAAGGCCCTTTGCCTAACACTGTGCAAGATTTCTGGCGCATGATCTGGGAGAAGAAGATTTACACAGTTGTTATGTTGACTAAATGCATTGAACAAGGCCGGGTAAGTTTTTTTAAACTTCTAGGACCAGTTACACAACATCACAGCCACATTTGTCTATATACCATATACATGAGTGGCATTAGAATTTATTTAAAACTATTATTCCCTGCTCCTTACACAAATCAATATAGCCATTTCTAAATAATTAAAGATGCAAGAGTTACTTTGTAGTAGCTATGCAAGGAAAAGTCAACATACAGAGTCTGTCCACGGTAAAACATTCCAAAATGAGTTTAGAGCACAGGTCCTCAACCTTTTGGGCACCAGGGACTGGTTCCGTGGAGAGGTTTTTCCATGGACCGGAGGGTACAGGTTTTTGTGTGCTGCCTGCATCTCACAGATGCTTGTTTGTGAGGCCCGGTTGCTGGTATGCCGCAGCCCGGTACTGGTCCACACACTGGGGTTGGGAACCCCTGGTTTAGAGGAAAAGTAGAAGAATGAGGTCGTGCTTGACAGGGCAAAAATTAAAAGTCAGTCATTAACAGATACATATTTCCATTTGGATTTAATTTACGTTCTTAGAGGTAATGCTGCTGGTAAGGAGAACTTGATCCTATGGCATGCCATGTAGATATACATAGAGCGACAATAATTAGTGTTCTGTGGGAAGAATGACGAAGTTTCTTGTAACTGTTCCCTAACATGATTGGAATCATATTAGTCTTCAAGGTAGAAGAAAAATGAGAGCCAGTTTGGTGTAGTGGTCAAGGCATCAGTCCTTGGGAAGACTGAATTCTGGTCCCAATTTAGGCACAAAGTCAACTAAGTGTCACTTTCTCTCAGTGGATAGGAAGCAATCAAGGACAAACCACTTGTGAAAAATCTTGCCAAGAAAACTGCAGGGACTTATCCAGGCAGTCTCCAAGAATTGGACATAATTGAACATAAGAAAAAAGAAAATGCAAACCTGATTTTCATAGTTTCTTGTTGGCTAAGAATTCTGTAAGAATTGTAGTTACAGAATGTCTGTCCAGTACAATGTTATGGGAAGCTGATTTATTGTAGTATCTTGCAGTTGTGGTATCTCCAGTCCAAGAAAGGATTTGACAATACAATTATTTTAGAGTATAACATATGGGTTATTTATATTTTTAGACAAAATGTGAAGAGTATTGGCCAAACAAACAGTCTAAGAACTATGGGGATATAATGGTGGCCATGACTTCAGAAATTTTCCTACCTGAGTGGACAATAAGAGATTTCTCCATAAAGCAAGTAAGTTATGATCATATATTACATTATTCTCTCTTGATAGAAGGAAATTATCTGGACTTTTGGCAATCGGGGCTAGGACAGAAACTGCATAGATGACTTGTGGCAAAGCATGGAAAGTGGAAGCACAGCCATTCTTGTCTTACTAGGCAGCTTGGCAGTCTTCAGTATTGTGAAGCACAATATCCTTCCAGGCTTCTTAGAAGAGTTGGGAGTGGGTGGGAGGCATTATTTTGTGGTAATTCCACTTCTTTTTGGGCAGAAGGACTGTGGTTGTGGGGTCCTTGCAGGCATCACAGGAGCACATGGATAGGATGTGACTAGGATAGCCTTTGTCCAGCTTCAGGTGGTACCTCCACTGCAACTTGATGTAGAACAAGATCACTTACACACTTGCCCTTTCCAGCTTGATTGCTGCCTTTTACTGTTCATGGGGTTGCCCTTAAAGGTTACTGAGTAGCCAGGGGTCAGTTGTGTTCAATTGTATGCCCTCAAGGGAAAAATGAAACCTGACCCCATGCTAGTGGTGATCAGCAAGTGGTTTTATGTAGATGCTGAATAGAAGTAGCCCTGTAATTCCCCTCCCCCCTTTATCACTTACAATAGAGTAAATATTGTAAAACTGGTCCCGATAGAAAGATTTTTTTCACAGTTGCACCAAGATTGGAGTTGGGCCATTGTTTTAACAATGTGTAGTTTGTTCCTAGAGCTAAATGTAGTATTTTTCTACTTGCTTACCTATTTACTTATTTTAAGTCAATACTTATTGTGCCTTATCTCTAGGAATTTGGGCAGGAACAAGTTGTTTTAAAGCCCTGAAGTTTGGAGCTAGGAAAAAACTTAACAGTTTTTATTAAGACCACATGTGCCATAATGCAGAGATTACTCTTTCCAGATACAAACAATATAGTACTTCTATATAGGTTTCAAAATGGGGAAAATAAGTTATTCCACACCCCAAATTCAGAAGATAAATCGTTTTCTTAAAGATCATAATAAAGCTACATATAATAATATGTTTGCCTGCACCTGAATTGACCACATTTAATTCCAGTTAACCATCTTTTAGCATTGCCATAAAAAATAAAAAAAATGTTGAATATAAAATTTAGATCACGAAATTTATGTGGTTCTTAAATGTAAGGTGACCAACTTTTTTACAATGAAAAGGAGGACACAAATAAATTAAAGAAAAAAATATCGTAAATAAAAGAAACATTTTATTCATTGCAACAATAATACAGACAACTTGCATGTGCAAAGTTTGCCAACCGGGTGTTTTGGCGCGCTCAGCAGCAATTCCTATTGGCTTTCGAAAGCCAATAGTGGGAGTAGCACAGCTCATGCAAAAGTTGAAAAAAAAACCATCAAAAAAAAGGTGCCGGAATGCCGTTCTGAGTGTTCTATGAGGGAAAAAAAAAGCCCTGCAGATTAGTCTTCAAATATCAAAAAGGAGGACATGTAGGAGGACACTTTTCGAGGGAGGACAGAATTTACAAAAGGAGGACTGTCCTCCCTAAAGGAGGATGGTTGGTCACCTTATTATATGACCTCACAAACACAGGGGGAGGGGGTGTTTTTGTTTGTTTGTTTCCCTGCTGTATTTATCTTTACCAGTTTGTCTCTCCTACTACAGCTACCCTTGGATCTAATTTCATTCCTGCTGTTTTTGTTTCCAGCTATGCCAACTTCTGCCAACCTGGTGCCCCCAATTGTGCAAAACACTATTCCTAGAATTCCCAGTGAGCTTTGTTTTCAGCTGGGGGAGGGCACCAGGTTGAGGAAAAACGTACATTTGCCCAGATAGATTTGATCTGTCTCTCTTTTCTTGTCTCCCAATGTGCATTTCCTGGGTTTGCTATCCCAGGACCCAGAGTAAAAAGTAGTCACAATCAACCCCTTTGATAACACATCTGAACAAAGCTTCTTCTTTTCTTAAAAAAAAAAAAACAAGTTGCCAGGAGGCATCTGCAGCAATAATTTCTTTGTGTGTTCTAACTTCTCTTCTGTATTTTGACAAGAGTGATTCACCGGAAAGTCATCCTGTGCGTCAGTTTCACTTCACTGCCTGGCCTGATCATGGGGTTCCAGAAACCACTGACCTCCTCATCAGCTTCAGGCATTTGGTCCACGAATTCATGAAGCAGAAGCCACCATCTTCTCCAACCTTAGTGCATTGCAGGTGCAAATATAATATCTTTACCAATATTGAAATGTGATTCTGTGTAGTTGTGCTTGTGTACAATGAGAGTGGCTGGCTTGCAAGGGATATTCATGGGAACGGCTGCTTTTAAAATAATAAAAATCAGGCAATGAGCTAGGAAGTGAAGGTGGCATTTGCAGGGTGACAATTTGAATTCAACCCACCCACTGTACACTGTACACAAGGTGCACACAATCTTTTGACTTTTTACCTTCTTAAATTGTCTGAACAAGGGAAGCTGTTTTATATTTGAGTGTTGCCTTCTGCATTTTTCTAAAAGGCGGCATGTATTTACTTTTAAATAATTGGGGTGTGTTAGTCAAATAAGAGCAACCAACTGCAGTTTTTGACTTGATGGCATCTAACTAATTGGTTTAAAACAAAGCAAATTTGAACTATGATCAGTTGGCTGGTAAAGAGTCTTGCTGCCACTGGATGATTCCATGGATAGGGATGGACTGGGATGAGAGCTGTATACATATTTCCAAATATGGTAGCATTTGCATCAAGGCATGTATCAAGAAGAGACAACATGTGTGTTGGGGGGGGGCTGCCCTTAGATAAATTGTACAAACTTTGGGATAAAAGAAACTGTCCCTCTTGGTTTAATTTAATGTGTCTATTATTGTGTCACTGAGACATAGAGTGTTGTTGGTTCCCTCAAGTGGCAGAATGTTTTTCAAGTTCATGGACTCCCAAATAAACCAGATGGAAAGTTAAGGTCAGCCCCCCCGCCCGCAGCTTTAAACTATTTTGTATTAAGTCTGTAGGGAAGGAAAGAATCAGGATTCACATCCCACAGCTTGTGCTGTGGGAGGGTACTTAATTTCCTTTTTCATGCGCTGTCTGCTAACTTGCCCATCCCACGATACATTATCTCAGTGATGGCAAACCTTTTAGAGATCAAGTGCCCAAACCACAACCCAAAACCCACTTATTTATCGCAAAGTGCCAGGGCCACATCAGCATTGTGGTGCCCTCAGGGGGGTGGGATGGCCCACTGGGTGGGCGTGGCTGCGGTGGCCACGGCAGACTGAGTGGGCATGGACAGGGTGGGCGTGGCCACCTTGATGTTGCTCATGGGAACACCTGTGGGGCCTGGGCAGGATTGGGGGAGATCCAGGGGGTCTCTGGTGGGTGGGGCGGTGAGCAGGAGGCTCGTCCTGTGGAATGAGGCAGGGGGTAAGGCGGGGGTGCCATTGTTGTGAGGCAAGGCGAGGCAGGGGCGGCTGCTGCCTGACACCATCAGCCCCCACACACACAGGCCAGCAAGCTCATGGTCTACCACCTCTACTCAAGCTTGCTAGCCTGCTGCTTCACCTCCTTTGTGCTGGGTGGGGCTGCCGCTCCGGGCACCAGCAGTGGCCTAATGGACCTGTGCAAGCTGGCGGCGGCAGCAGCAGGTGTGCCCACAGAGAGGGCTCTGAGTGCCGCCTCTGGCACACGTGCCATAGGTTCGCCATCATTGCATTATCTCATTCTGTAGAGTCGACAGTCAAAATATAAAAGCAAACCCGTCATTCAACCTCTAGCCCAATTTTCAAAAAACAACCCAGTCAAACCTAGGGGCAAGGCAGGGTTTTCTTCTTCATCCATTTTGAAACCCAGAAGGCCCTGGAAACCCTCCCGTGAGCACGAGGTGCTTCGTTTTTAAAAGAAGGAAAGCCACTTTAGGGCTAGCTAAAATGTTATACAGGTAGCCCTCGCCTTACAACCACAACTGAGCCCCCAAATTTCCATTGCTAAGCAAGACAGCTGTTAAGTTAATTCTGTCCCATTTTATGACTTTCCATGCCACAGTTGTTAAGTGAATCACTGCACTTATTAAATTAATAACACAGTTGTTAAGCAAATCTGGCTTCCCTGTTCACTTTGCTTGTCGAAAGTCGCAAAAGGTGAGCACGTGACCACAGGACACTGCAACCGTCATAAATATGAACTAACTGCCAAGCATCCTAGTTTTGATCACGTGACCATGGGGGGGGGATGCTGCAATGGTCGTAAGTGTGAAAAACGGTCATAAGTCACTTTTTTCAGTGACGTTGTAACTTTGAACGATTACTAAACAAATTGTTGCAAGTCAAAGACTCCATGCATGTATATAGTGGCTTGGCTATTGCATTTGGTAAACAGATAAAAAAAGTCTGTTTCAAGTCAATGTCAGTTCCTGATGTCTTCACAGATACAGTCATGAAGTTTTCTTAATGATAATGCAGAAATGATTTACCACTGCCACCTTCTAGTATAAGTTTTTTTCTTCCCAATTTCCCAGTCTACCATGGAGCCATAGGATTCGTAACAATCTCCCATCCATGTAATCCAGAGATTCCCCCCCCCCTTAGTCAAGATGGTGATGGTGATGTTTTTGTTTACATATAGTAGATTATATTTATGTACATTGCCCTCTAGTCCCTGGAAAAAACGGCACATAAACAGGGCGGCTGTACAACTGGGGCATTATTTTCCTTCTTTTTTTCCTTATGTAGAAGAGAGGAAATTAGGTTGTGCTGTTTTTAACTTAGATTGTAAATGTAACGCTTGAGAAAGATAGTAAAAGAATGAGATGAAGGTATTCAGCCCTGTGCGTTTTTTTTAAAAAACAGTGCTGGTGTTGGGAGGACAGGAACTTTCATTGCGATTGACCGTTTGATACAACAAATGGAGATGGAGAACACTGTTGATGTGTACGGCACTGTATATGATCTACGAATGCATCGATCTCTAATGGTACAAACAGAGGTATGAGCAGACTGCTATTCTAAGCATGCAAAACAAGAATTGGATATAGAAAGTCCTCAACTTACCACTGTAACAACAGAATTAGGGTTATAAGACATGATGCTTGTTAAGTGGGTCACCACATGACAGCCCCCAATTTTATGAACTTTTTTGGTCATAAAATGCCAGAAATCATGTAGGACACTGCAGATGGCTGTAAATGCAAGCTGGTGGCAAACACCGAACATGCAATCATGCGACTGGGCGTGTGTGCAGCCAATGGAACTTCAGAACTTAAAAAAAAAGGGGCCTGGGCAGAGGACTACCAGTATGTCATTATTATTAGGTCTGTACGGTGCTTTGGATTCAATCTCCAAAGTGCTTCAGAGTATGTAGCATTTTTTGGAGACTGAGTCCAAGGTGTTAACTCAGCCCCTAGTCATGATGGTGGTTTTCTCTTTAAACTGATGATCCATCATCTAAAACCTTTGGTAAACATTGCATTGTTTTTTCTCCCCCTCTTAGGACCAATATGTTTTCCTAAACCACTGTGTTATGGATATTATTAAATCTAAGAAAGAGAAGAAAGCGGATCTCATCTATCAGAACACAAATGCCATGGCAATCTATGAGAACTTCACACCATCATCACCATATATTGGGAGGGCAAATGGCTACCACGTATAACTAGAAAGGAATGACTTGCTTCCCATTTGGGCCCTTTGCAGAGGAGAGAAAGAATATGCACTGCTTTTGTATGACTTTATATACAAAGACTTCAGCACCTGTTTTGAAGATACACGTGTTAAATTGCCAGTGGAAACTGTGGATTCAATATAGTGTTAAAAGAAAAAAAATCTATACTGTATTTTGCAGAGAATTTTTGCATTGAGGGTTGATAAAGCAAAATATTATTGGTGAAATTAATGTTGGCTGAATAATAAGAATGAAAAACACAGACACTTTTAAATTATTTTTTAAACATGTTCATGTTCAGACTTCATAGGATACTGATTCTATTGTTTGTGTTCCAGAAATATTAATGATGTATATTGGTCATGTTAACATTTAAGTTCCACAGTGACTTCTCAAATTCATTTTATTTAAAATGGGAACACATAAACCTTTTATAAATAGGATATTTTATTATGTAATTGTGCCTTTCTATTTTGCTAAAGACAAAATAATCAGAGATCTATATTTTTGTATTGAAATTCTCAGATGATGTCTAACATTTGAATATGATTATTTTCAATTTTTTATCTGGAATAACTATGCTTATTCCTGCCTTCTGGAAGCTGCAGCCATTCATTTATATGATGCTTTATTCTGCAGAAAGTTTATTGCAGAATTCATTTGCTTGTTCTTGTGAGCACAATAACTATCGTATCATATTTTGGCTTTCTTATAGGGGTAAATTAAAATTTATCCAATGTTATTTTCATGAATTGAAAATATTTCCCACTTTTCTAAAAAAATTCGATGAGAGTTACAGGCGTATTCATAGGCTTTCCCTGGCCTTTGAAGATCTGTTCCTCAACGCCATTTTCTTCTTTGACCTCAAGTCTTATGATGCAGGATCCAATCTGGGTCCAGCATCAGGAACCAGAGTTTTGTCTGCTGAGCTTTTGGACTTGTGCTAGAGCCAATCCTCAGGGAACTTTTCTGGCTAGAAAGCTCGACCAACCCAAATTGGATTTGCAACATTATCCTGGGACACGTATATTGGCCTTCATTCATCAGTTTTATGTGTCCGTATTACCTTTTCATTGGTGTGTGTATTCAAGATTTCATCTATTGTCCTAATTTGGATGCTTAGCAATACTTGTAAATATCTGTTCTTGATCATATTTGACAATAGCACAGACAGTGCAGAAGAATATGGTGTCAAGAAGTAACAGTGGTTTGTGAAACAAAAGGAAGTCAAACTCTTACTTTGTGAAAATATGCTAATTTCTAAACAGATATCAAAATAAGGGATGTCCAAGTAGCCATCGATACTTGTGACCTCAGGTTTAACTATAAGGGGTATGCAACTAATAATGCAAAGATGGGGAGGGTGTGTAAGTGGATTGACTTGATTTGATTTGATTTCCTGTCAAATTTAATGATTTTATCAAGTTTTTTCAATTCATAGTTCTGCAGGCTAAAGTTTTTAAATAATATCTCCAGTGATCACTGCTTTACAGGTTGTTCTCTACTTAATGACCACAACTGAACCAGGACTTCTGTTGCTAAGTGATGCAATATTAAGTGGGATGTGCCCGATTTTGTGAGGCTTTGCCTTAGTTGTTAAATGGATCACCATAGTTGTTAAGCAAATCCAGGTTCTATTGATTTTGCTTGGGAAGTTTGTAAATGACAATCGCATAACCCTGGGATGTTGCAGCCATTGTAAATACATATTAGTTGCCAAGTGCCCAAATTTTAGTCATGACCACAGGGACATTGCAATGGTCATAAGTGCAAGGACAGTCGCTTTTTTCAGTGCTCTCATAATTTTGCACGGTCATTAAACAAATGTAGTCTTCCTTCCCCCACAGCCATTGGGCAAAATAGATTTTCTTAACGATCATGGCATTCACTTAACTGCCACAAAACTGCCATAAAATTAGGTCCGATCAGGTGATGACCTGCTTAATGACTGCAACAACTTAGGACTGTAATTTTCAGCTCAATTATGGTCATAAGTCGAGGGCTACCTGTAGTAGTTTTCCATGCAGAAGCAGGAATATCAAAGGTGGAGTTTATGGGACTTGAGACTATCACAACAATGGCTTCCTGCTTGACCATGATAGTTCAAGTGTCTCAGTCATGGCATCTTAGTCGGATCTTCCAAAAGATTTTTAACAGCATTTTTTTTCCTATTTTAAGAAGTACTTTTTCAATAGGCCTAGCACAAGCCCCCTTTTGCCTACTTGACTTAAGTTTAGGAAGCTTCATTCTTTTATCATGGGGGCATAGTCTACATTCTCTTCACCATTACATCACTTACATTCAGTAACAAAATGGCCAATTTTCAGCCTCACTTGCTGAAAGGAGTGGAAGTATAAGCAGGATGTCTCTGGGAGATGGCCCACTTCCATTTCGCCTCCTGACACTCTTGCAAATGATGAAATTTAACCCTTTTGCCATCAGGTTTCATTGGTATGTTTTAGGGGCATTAGGGGAGAATATGAAAAGTTTTCAATTAGAGGGAAAGTATTGTTCACCCCCTCGGATGCTTCTACGCTTCTCAAGGAGGCCAAATTTGAGTTGCATCCTTCCCTTGCTGCCTCTAAGGCAGGGGTAGGCAACCTCGGCTCTTTTATGACTCATGGACTTCAACTCCCAGAATTCCTGAGTCAGCATAGCATAGCTGACTCAGGAATTCTGGGAGTTGAAGTCCATGAGTCATAAAAGAGCCGAGGTTGCCTACCCCTGCTCTAAGGGGAGAAACTACCATTCTTTCGATTTTCATGAAGTTACTTTAAAAAGGCAAAAGATATAAACAGAATTTGATTTCCAGTTGCGCTCAGTGGAGGCATTGAAATTTGCATAATTTAAGTTTCATATTCAGATCTCAAGTCAAACCAAGGACTGGATTTGCCTTTTTCTGAAGCAAAGCCCAAATTAAATCTAACTAGCTATTTTAAAACTTGTTATTGTGTTGCAAACTGAATACTGTAGTAATAAACCCATTTGTGATTTCCCATTAAGTCCAGCTTTATCACACACACCCTCCATACGTTCTCAGGTTTCCAGATACTTATGGAAGCATAGTAATGATTGGTTCGCCACATGCAAAGTAAAACAACATGGGTCATTTTCATGCCCACTTCAGAGTGAATGGTTTATCTTAAAGTTATAAGATTATCACTTGAAAGCTGTCCCTTCAGTTGATCTTGAGGACTGAACCACAAGTGACATTCTGAGGGGAGGAGAGAAGCTCTGTAGCTTTAACTGTGGTTTGCATATGATTGTTGTAATGGCGTGCGGTATTGGCGGGGTAGGTACCCTGCCTGTCCTAGTTGTATTTTTATGTTCTTTTCTGTGATGAAGATTTATTTAAAAGTGCAATATTTGATTTATTGAATGAATGATTGCCTCTATTTGAATAGAGTTTACTCAGGTTCATTATCATTCCTGTTTGTTCTATAGTTTTATGTTCTTGTGCAAATAGTTTTCAAAAACCTGAAGAACTCCTGTAGTAGAATAATCATATTTGCTCTATTTCTTTTGACTAAAAAAAAAATACAATGTTCTACTGAAACTCTCAGCTGCAGATTTTTTTAATGCAGTGAAATACATACACACTTGTGCATATTATATATATGCTCTGGTTTTGTTTTATTATGCTGCTGTAGTTTGTAATGGATACGATTAATGAAAATGAAGGGTTTTGCATTAAATTACTTTTGTTGGTACACTGATCTTAAAATTATGAAGGCATTCTTAATGAAGGACATGGTTTCTGAAAGGGAAGGGGAATCATATATTTCTTTTAGTCAATGCGCTGGCAGCATTAAAAACTGGTATGATATTTGAGTGTATTATATTGCTTTGTTGTATTTTAGTATTGTAGATTTCACTTAGCTTTCTTCAACAGAACCACCACTGCATTAAGCTTGTGAGCAAAACTGCTCACCTTGTTCAAGTTTAAGATTCAGGAATATTCCAGTGTTAATAAAGTTTGGATATAGACTGCTGTATAGAAATGTTTTTCTAGTCTATTCTGCTTCTATAATACCGAAGTTTGTCTTGAGTGGCTTTTTTTTTACTCTGCTCCTTGCGTAAAATAGCACTGGATTTTGGTGTTTTTGTCCAAATGCATGCTACTTGTCTTTTGTTTAATAATTTTAGTCCTTCCGTCTTTCTCATTGTTACAGATACAGTACAATCATTCACCTGTGTGAGGATGTTGAATAGGAAGCAGTCCACCTCTTAATGTAACTTTTCCTTTGCACGTTGGTGAGAGCCCATACAGATTGATTTATAAAGACAAGATTTCTTTTGGGGGAAACAGATGCATAGGAACACAAAGTTTTGCAGAAAATTTAACAGAGAAAAGAAACTGTTCGAGGATAACAAAATGCCAATCACATAATGGTTAAAGCAGCCTTCATGGGATTTGAGTTAATCGTAGTTACCATTTTTAAAAAAAAAACTTTAAAAGGCTTTAGATATAGGCTGCAAAATCTGGGATGACCATTAGAGGGCAGTGAAAAGATACAGAAAATTGTCTTCAGTGCTATCTAGTAGTTGTCTAGGTATTTGCAACCCAGGTCTAGTAGCCACACATACTTCCTTTATGAACACGCCAAAAAACTGAACTATTACTTATTGCCTTAGAGTGATTACCCAGCCATACATAAATAACTACTGGGTCAGAAAGACAAGAATTTATGCCTCTTTTGTACTAAAACAGTGGTTCTCAACCTTTTTAATGCCGCGACCCCCAACCGGTCGTAAGTCGAGGACTAAACCGGTTGTAAGTTGAGGATTAAACAGGTTGTAAGTTGAGGACTAAACCGGTTGTAAGTCGAGGACTTTCCCTGCCCGGGAGTGCCGTGCATGCGTGGTGCCGCTCCCTGCGCTGGCCGAGGCATAGCTGGCAAGCGGCAGAGACGGAGCAGGCCGACCACCGGTTGGGCCACCAGCTGGCCCAGCCAAAGGGAGGTAAGGCACCCACCAGAAAAGGGGGAAAAAATGGCGGACAGCCTTGAGAACCGCTGTACTAAAAGAAATGGTATCTTTTTTTAGGAAAGCAATGGTAGAAAATTATGCCTACAATTTATGCTGATAAACACACTGGCAAAAAACATTTCTTAATAAAATTTGAAAGTCCTGAGGATCAGAAATGAGCAGCGGGCGGAGTAATCTAAACTTGGGTTGTAAAAAAAGCTCTAAAATCAAGATGAGGCAGAAGGAAGAAAGGTCAGCTCTGTTTTTCCTTCTATAACTAGGGTTTGCAATTGTTGTTCAACCTCCACTGAAAACCTTTGAGCCTAGAGGTTGGTGGCAGGATAGAACAGAGGCCTTGAAAATTATATTTCCAAACTTTCAGCTCTTAGACCTCAGAGGAAGAAGGTTAACCAACCTTACTTTGGCATTCTCTCAGCCAGGAAGTCTAAATTACATATATAAATTTAAATAGTTGTAGAAACTAGGAGGTGAATAAAGATATTAGGGGGTTGCAAAGAGAATAATGTTTTTTTCCTAATTTGTCTCCTTAATCATTAATTAATTAATCATTTCCTCTTCGTTCTCAGTGTGTCAGGGTAAGGGTAGCAATTGTATCCGGATTGCAACAAGTGTGTTCTCCGTTGCAACAAGTGATATACAAGTAGCAACAAGTGGCATGGCTGAACCAGGTTTAGGTGGATCAAAAAAATAATGTCCCATTTCACTAACTGCAGATCATTTTCCTAGGCTAACTCGCCATGAGGGAAAATGGCTGGTTCTACAGCTGCCCAGTTTGAAATAGCCAGAAGTATTTATCCCTGTCCTGATAGGGATAAAACAAAATGGAGTAAGACATTAAAGTACTTCTGTCTCAAACAGGCTTGGCCCGATAATGAGACGGGGTGAAATAGTTCACTTTATGCAGCAATAAAGGACATCTAATTGCTAATTTGTTGCTTTCAAGCTGCTTAATGTCTAAGGATCGAAGGGGCATAACCTTTGTAAGAACTCATTCACTCATTCATGCTATTGCCAGGCCAGGAAGGCAGTAGCAGCACTTTTTCTCAGGCACCAAACCTGATTCTCTCCTGCCTCAAGTTTACTGAAACTGTTGGTGTTATAAATCTGCCACAGCCTGAATAGGCATAGTTTTTCACTGGCTCTCTTGTTAAGGACTTCCTTTCGTCTTAGGCTTTGAAACGATCTGGAGCACTTCGGAGTGTACAAACCACCTGCTCTCTTGGCCTTAAAGTTTATGGGAAACACCCGAGTTTCCCAATTCAAAGAAAGAAGATTGCTGGGACTCTCGTTGGCCGTGTCTGACCCAGTACCTGCCAAAGAGAGCTGCCCTGCTGTGCCTACTTCACGGCTGATCTCTTAGGAGGAAGACAACACATCACACAAAAGGCCATCCATCTCCTTTCTTTGAACACTTGCCAATAGTTTAAAACTGGATTTTTTTCCCCCTACCAAAGCCTAATTTTAAAAAGGGAATGTTCTTTGTGCATTAAGTGTTCATGTGTGTTCTGATAACAGTGAAATTTCAGTGCTTTCTCCATTGTACAGTAGTTTGCGGTATATTGTCTTTTATTTTAATGAATTATTTTTAATGATATAAAAAGCAACTCAATAAAATAGTGACACCAAGCTTTGAGATGGCACCTTCCTTGTGTGATTCATTATAATATAAACAGCTTTTCAGGTCAGCTTATTCTATGAGAGCTTAAGATATTTAAATCCCATCCTGAAACATCCATGTTTATAAGCTTGAAATAGAGCATATAGATGAATCACTGCAAGGTATTTTGCTGGGGTTTTCATAAGTTTTGTTCTAAGGGGAAAAGAAAGCAAAATATTGTTTGCTGTGAGAGCTCAGCCCATTGTAGTTTATTCAATAAACCATGAAGTTTTTACATTTAGAGATAGCCTTCACTTACTGATCACAATTGGAACTGGAAACTGTTGCTAAGCAACACATTCATTAAGTGAATCGCCACAGGTTAAGCACAACTTCATATGACCACAACTTGCTACTTACTGCTTTGCTTGTCAGAAACCAGGCAAATGGTGATCATGTGACTGGGATGCTGTCACCATCATAAGTGTGTGCCCATTTTGAGACAGCTGAATCGCTTTCAAATTGCACAGGGACGCCGCCACAGCCTCAAGGTTTGAGGACCTACTTTTTCAGCACTGTTGTAATTTTGAACAGCTGTTGAATAAGGCAGTTGATTAAGTCAGGGCTTTTCAACCAGTGGTACGGGTACCACCTGTGTATATTGGCATCTGGCAGGTGGTACGCAACCATCCTAGAAAAGTAGTGGGGGAGGGGAATTAGCTGAACTAGTGGCAGCATCCCACAAGCCTGAGTGAGAGATGGCTGGAGCTGCAGGGCTGTCAGGGCTCAGTGGAAGCGCCAGGATCAGCGCCAGGCTCCAGCTGGAACTCAGTACTGATCCTGGCGCTTCTGCTGAGCCCTGAAGAAGCACCAATCAGCTGGAATGTTGCAGCATCTCCAGGGTCTTGTGATTTACATTCAAATGCTTGGCAACTGATTCATATTTATGATGGTCACAGTGTCCCAGGGTCATGTGAAGTGACCAAAACCTGCTGCAACCACCCAGCAGATGGGAGAAATAAAAACCAAACACCTCCCTACCCCACCCCCACTGCCAATGCTCAACAGAAATGCTCTCAACAATGAAAACCTCAAACAGGAAGAAGAGTGCCGCCGGGTGGGCAGGCAAGTGTCTTGCTCAGCTATCCCTTGGGGGGCACTTTTTTCAATGCCATTGTAACTTTGAACAGTCACTAAGTGAACTGTTGTAAGAGGACTACCTGTACTTTATCACTTTTGTCTTTTGGGGGGGGTCATCAAGTTTTTGACACCTTGCTAGGCGACTGGTGGTACTCAGATATTGCATATCCTAAAAGTGGTACAATGGGTGGAAAGGTTGAAAAGCCCTGGATTAAGTGAAAGCTACTTCTACAATAAGAGTCAGTTTAAACCTCATAAGTGAGCTTGATTTTGTCTGGGCTTGGACGTAGGAAAGAATGAGCTGCTATCCTTTAATAACAACAGTGTTGAATGCTCCAACGCTGGAAGTTTTTAAGAAGAGACTGGACAACCATTTGAAATAGCAGTGATGGCGAACCCTTTAGAGACCAAGTGCCCCAAAACCGCCCTGGCCTGCCCCCACTCTGCCCCCGCTCTGCCCACCCCGCTCCTGCCCCACCCCATCCTGCCCTTGCCCCGTCCTCCTGCAGGGCCACCCACTGCCTCCACAGTCCGCCGCAGCAGATCACCCAGGTGGCCCTGCAGCACCATGGCCACACCCTTTGCCCGCGCCCTGCAGCATCATCTGTGCACAATGGGGCACAAGGGCGGAGTCTTGTCCCTGCTGCCCAGCTGCCATGTCCTTGGTTGCGTGCTCCATGGGGGCTGCACCCGGGACGACTCTCCTCCAGGGGAGCTGCTGATGAGGAGGGGGCCCCGGGGGGAGGCGGGGCTGGGGCAATGGTGCACATGCCTACAGAGAGGGCTCTGACTGCCGCCTCTGGCTCACGTGCCATAGGTTCACCACCACCATTATAGAGTTTCCTGCCTGAGCAGGAAGACCTCAAAGATTCCTTCCAACTCTATTATTGTTATTGTTAAGCCACTTTTGATTCCTTAAAATGAGAAGGAAGGAAGATCTAGAAGATAGTGGAAGAGGCTATGCCATTCTATTACAGAAGGCCCAGCACCCTATTAATTCCATCACTGAAAGTGATGGATGATGTCAATGTCAGAAGCTAAGCAGGGCCATCGGTCTCTGCTTCTCCGTAGCAGGTCTTAAATTGTGTCAGATTTCTGTGTTGTTTCTTTTGAGCCATCCACTTACACTGTCTTACTACGACAGCAGTTCAATGAGTGAATACCTAACATTGAATTTCATTCAGGTTTTATACGAAGGGCAATTCAAGCACAAGTATCTTTAGGTCCATTTTTACCTATATGGTATTAGTTTTTCAAAGTTAATAAGTTACAGTATTAAAATGCACTAAAATATTTTTCATCACCATAAAAAACAGCACAATTGCAGCCACATGCTTACCAGTATTTGTTACGAAAGCTGTTGTATTGTAAGCAAGGACATCTGCATTTCAGCATTAGATTGAATTTTTGCTATTTTGAAAATACTGCTTATATGTAATTTAGTTTTCACTGTATTCCAAGCAGCTTCCAAATCCTAATTTTTATATCCATTTTCACTCTGCTGAAAGTTTGTTTCTGCCTTCTAATATTTTTCTGTACAGAATTTGTATTTTCTCTTCCTGCAGTTGTTCTGCTTTAATTCTAGGTTATGCTCCATGTCCATTTTTCCCAAAGATCCGCCCTTGACACAACCAAAACCTGGTCTATCTGGTATCCAGAACTTCTCATCCCCTTTATCTTGGTTCTTATTCATTCCTGAGGTTCCAGGCTATCCAGTTAAATGTTTTCTGTACTATTTTATCTGATTCATTTATCCATCCGTGTCACTTAATGGAACATATATTTTGTACCCAAAACTTTTCCCTTATTCCACTATTCTCATTATCTGCTGAAATGTAACATCCAACTATTGTTAATCTGTGTAGCCCTACTTCCATGCATACCCACAATAAAAGAACCAGTTCATACTTTCTGGCATGCCTTCTAGCTCAATAGCTAATCCACTGATTATTAAACCATGCCTTCATTTCCCAGCAGGTATTCCTCAACACCATAAAACCAAAGCCCCAGCCCCAAAACAACACAATCCAGTCAAAGTTTCTACCCACTGGTTCTTACCTTACCCTCAGGTGCTATGTAGAATAAATGCATGCCCTCTGCTTTGTGAGATCCCTTCATATCCCTTTCTCTCCACTGAGTAGCAATTTGTTAGAGAGGGCCCAATACTCAAGTTTACAAGATTCTTTTGAATCTTGAGCCTATTTTCTAAAATGTTATTAATCCACCACAGTGTTATACCATCTGAAAATGATATCCCTGGACTCCTTCTACTTGTTCATCTAAGTTATTTATGAAGATGGTGAAGACCCATCCCGGGGACAGAATTAGAATCATGAAAGAACATTATCTTCTGTTTCAACTCATATTCAACTAAACTCAGTGGGATAATTTTAGTGAATAGTGCCAAGGGTTACAGAAATACTCAAAAGGATGAACAGAACTGTGTTATTCCAGTCTTTCCCACAGAACAGACTATCTGACACAATGTCCAAAATGCTTTTGATGCAAAACTCAGGTTCAAAAGCCAACTGGAATAGATTCTGATAATCTGTGTCTCCCAAAAATTCATAAAGATGATCAGCCACCACTCTCTGAAGGGATGTTTGTGATAGGATATTTGTTCTCCAGTATCTCCATGTCAAGGGATGTCCTCTTTAGGGGACGCTGAATCAATTTTTTTCAAGGTTTAATGAGGCCTTTACTACTTCTTGGAGCTCACCCATCTGTCTTCCTCTTTTAATAATCTAGCACGCTGGCTGAGGAATTCTGGGAGTTGAAGTCCACAAGTCATAAAAGGGCCAAGTTTGAAGACCCCTGGTCTAGACCACGGGTCGGCAACCGACGGCTCTTGGGCTGCATGTGGCTCTTTGTGCCTTCTCCTGCGGCTCCCAGACTCCTCTGCCATTTGAAGAGAGAGACAGAGACGGAGAGAGGCACTTGCACTTCCCTTCTCTCTCTCTCTCTCTCTCTCTCTCTCTCTCTCTCTCTCTCTCTCTCTCTCTCTCTCTCTCTGTGTGTATATGTGTGTGTGTGTAAAAAAGAGAGTGGCCTCACACTATCCTCCAACAAGCTGACAAGCTTATTGGGTGGGGCCCCTGCCTTTGCTGCATCTCCAAGTCGGCAACCTTAAACACTCAAAGAGCTACTTGGGCCCATTTCCCACAGAAAAGAAAACACTGGGAGCCGCAAAACGTGCGCGGGTGCATGCACGTGCGCAAGACGGGGCTTGATTGAAGAGTTTAATTAAAAAGAAATAGAGGTTGCTGTGCATGATGACTTCTCTCTCTCTCCCTCCCTCCCTCCCTCTCTCTCACCCCCTCTCTCTCCCTCTCTCTGATCTTCTGCTCACCTGGCAAGCTGGCTTCCCACTGTTCTCCAACAAGCTGACATACATTCTTATTGGGCTGGCTGTCTCCTGCCCTTGGTCTGCCAGTCCTCGAGAGAAGTGCTGCTTTCTGCTGCTTCCTGTGGAGATGCAGCAAAGGCAGGAGCCTCACTCAATAAGCTTGTCACCTTGTTGGAGGACAGCATGAGGCCACTCTCTTTTTTACACACACACACACACACACACACACACAGAGAGAGAGAGAGAGAGAGAGAGAGAGAGAAGGGAAACGCAAGTGCTCTCTCTCTCTCTCTCTCTCTCTCTCTCTCTCTCTCTCTCTCTCTCTCCCTCCAACTGGGGGAGGAGGCTGGGAGCCGCAGGAGAAGGCTCAAAGAGCCACATGCAGCTCCGCAGCCATGGGATGCCGACCCGTGGTCTAGACCAACAAGATCAAAGAAATGCAACCATCTTATTCTATCTACAATCCTCAGAAACTGAAAATGATCTTCCAGAACATGATCAGTCAATGCACTAGACTTGTCCAGGACAAGACTACCAAACTGCTGAAGATTCTGTATAAACCTGATTTTAACAACTGAATGCCAAGTGGTTACTTGGGGAGAATTTTCATCAAGATAATAAAGTAGGAAGATTTAAAACGTTAACACAATTGTATACAGGGATGCTTGGTTTCAATCCTCTTTTATTTGCACGGTTATGCATGGTTATTTGCACAATAACTTTGAAAAGAAGGAAGGTTGAATTTTGACATCATCCAGTCAGCTTTATTGCTGACAGGGGATTTGAAGCCGGATTTCACTGTGAAAGCTTGACAAACTATATTTTCTCCAAAGCAGAAATGGGGCTCTCCTGATGAACGTTCTTTTTAATCTTTCCTGCTTTTCTTGCACCCTCTTGCACCCCCTCCAATCTATCAGTAAATGCCAATTAAGATAGAACCTTAGCAACTTAAAGACGTGTGGACTTCAACTTTCAGAATTCTCCAGCCAGAATTCTGGGAGTTGAAGTCCACCCTTTCAAGTTGCCAAGGTTGAGAAAAACCGGAACAGAGGAGTGTGTGTTGTGCAGGGGAGAAAAGAAAGAGGCAGAGATTACAGCTGCTTTGTATGAAAGCATATATTAAAGTTGCTTCAACTTTTAAAAATTAAGGGGGAGGTATTTATTTAAGATCATCCCTCTCCTTGCATTTTCCCCCTTTTTCCTTGCCTCTGTTTCAGGACTATTAGAAGAAAATATGTTCTGTCAAGCTACTCATTTGCATGCATAGTTCAGGATTAAGCACATTCTACACGCAGGGGTCCCCAACCTCCGGTCCGTGGATCAGTATCGGGCTGTGGCATGCCAGCAACCGGCCTGCACAAACAAGTAAAGCCCCATCTGTGGAATGCAGGCAGCACACAAAACCATGCTCCCACTGGTCTGCGGAAAAACCTCTCTCCATGTAACCGGTCTCTCATGCCCAAAAGGTTGGGGACCTCTGTTCTACAGCATGATATAAACAGGATCCACATATTGTGCTAGGTCTGTTTAGTCTTGACTTAATGCAGTGACAAACTCCAGTATTCTTTATGAATCTCTCCACAATCTTAGCTTAAGAGATGCTCATGGGGTTGTATTCAAGAAGGGGCACTGAAAAGAGCTGCCATACAAAGCAGCAACTGTGATTATCCATGCTGGGAAATGTTTCCTCAGTGCAATAAAAGCCATGATGATTAGGAACTGTAGTGGTTTAACTGTTGTTATGGACAGAGCATACACTGTTTAGGGTAAGTGGTGGGAAATGGTTTATAAGCTGAATGAAAGAAGAACACAGTCACTCGCTGTCTGCCATTGGAAATCTAAAGGGAGCAGGCAAGAGGAATCACATTCCCTTGGGCATAAAATACGTTTATGATTACAGAACATAACTGTGGAGTGAAAACCCAACTATCTTCTTTGTTTCTGTGTCCATCTAAACTCTTCCAGATCTGACTACTATTTGGGGGTGAATCCATGCCTCCCATTGTCACATTCCCTCTTCCACACCTCCAGAAGCTAAGAGTTTCCTCTAGGCTGGTTAATCACAGACCGCCTTGCATGCAGTTGGCATGCATTGCTCCTTCCTGCACTTTCAGATGCTGGTCTTCCTTATTGGTTGATGCCTGCATCTGCAACCAAGGCATGAGAGAGGAATGGTCTCCTGTGGAGTGGAGGGCAGCTTTAGAAAAATTAATTGGCTGAAGCATCACTTCTTTTCCAGCTCCTTTCCCCAAATGCTGGACTGCTTGAGATGGGAGTGAAAAGCACATTGCTCTGCTGAAGGCTGTGGAAGGACTGCTTGGAGAACGACACCACACTCATGCCTTGCTGCACAGTGAGTAGATTCAAAGGCTCTCACTCTGCATGTTGTTCTGTGTCGATGGATGATTTACTGAAACACTGAATTAAACCTACAGCATCAGCAGACACTGTTTAACTGCGTGGAAATGTTCCCGGTTGTTTCTGAGATTCAGTAATTATTGTAATGGATTGAGTATGAACTACTGCATTGGGCTCTGCCCCTGATTAATTCCTTCCATATACGATCCTTCCTGTGCCAGAGGCTTTTTCTGCAAGAGGTCTATTTTAAAATATTACCTACCAGCCTTAGCCCTTTGCCTATAAAGAAAAATACTTAGATCACCAGAGTTATAAAAAGAAAAGAAGAAAAGAAACCTTTGCTGATTAATGTGGCTTTATTTGGGGTTACTGATTTTGAAGTTGGGAGGGAGTTGTAGGTGGGTGTCATTCAGCTGAGGATTTACAGCAAGGGCTGGTTTTCCAGATGAGTAAAACTAGGACAATGTAAAAGAGGAAGGAGGGAGGGAGGGAGGGAGGGAGGGAGGGAGGGAGGGAGGGAGGGAGAGAGAGAGAGAGAGAGAGAGAGAGAGAGAGAGAGAGAGAGAGAGAGAGATTTCACTTTGACCAACCTGCAAGTGTCCTGGGCTTAAAGAGACACGATGCTGCATTGCACCGAAATTACTCAGCAACAGTTCTCCACACTAGAAGTGATTTCAAAAAGTGCTGCTACCTAAAGAAAGGGGGGGTTATCCTCCTCCAAACCTTCGGGAAAGATGGCAGGGCAGCTTTCTCAGACGGCAGGGACTGGGGAGTGAACGCTGCAGCTGAACCTGAAAGGGCCTCCGACACTTTCAAAGTGCTGTTGAATGTTGCAAGCGAACGCATGCTCGGCTACAACTGGCAGACAGAGATGTCAGGATATGGAGCTTGCTTTTCACTACAAATGAAAATTCCGCTTGACAGATGCAGTATTGAGGAATGGAATGTAGGAGAAGCAGCAGACTTTCCCAAGCAATAGGAAATTGAGGTGGGGAAGGGTGTACCAGCTTCAGCTGTTTCTTGATCACTCTTGACACTGAGATGCATCTGAGTTATCCATCACAGCTTTGTCTTTGCAAGCTACTTGGCAAGGGTTTTATTTTCAGGTGGCTCTCACTGCTGGAACGACCTTTACTGAGTCTGCAATTCCTGATGGCTGTTGACCAACTGATGCCTGCAGCTCTCCCTGGGAGTTGTGCATACCCAGGGAAGAGGTGTCATATTCCTGAGTCCCATTGCCAGACTTTATATTTTCCTTTTTATATTTTCCCAGCAAGACTCAACATAACTACATTGCAAAAAAGGGTACTGTGTATTATGTCCCTTGCCTTGGAGGGCCTGGATAGTCTAGTAATTGCCTGTTGTCATTTTTCTCCATGGCGCTATTTAGTTTGATTTACATAGGCTTGGAGCCAAGCTGTCAAAAACAAGGAAGCAAGAATGACATGGTTTTCAATGGTATGTTTTATGGGGGAAATCCAGAACCTTGGAAACTGTAAGAGGAATTTCCCAGTGAGATAGTTAAGAAGAAGTCTCTTTGAAGTGCTTTTTATCAGATGTCACCCCATCTGGGTAGAATTGCTATCTACAAAATAATTTGTTCAACTGACTTAGGCCTCAGCTTTCTTAGCTCCTGTGGTCTCCACCGAGCAGACATTTTGATCCAAGAGCAAATGCATAGCCAGAAATTCTTCTGTAGCTTCATCCAATTGATGCACCCAGGAAAACATTGCACTACCATTGTAGTCAAGGCATGCAAAGAAGAACTATAAATTAATCTTTGGGTAGGAGAAAGGAAATTGGCCTGTCCAACTCAATCCAACAGAATGGGCATGCTGCAGACCCCATTGGTCAAAGAGTTTTGGCCCACAAGGAGTAAGGAAAGAGCCTTTTCTGCTGTGGCTCTCAGCTCTTTGGAACATCTTGCTACCTGAGGTGAGGTCTGCCCCCACCCTTTTGGTCTTCCGTAAGGATGTTAAAACCTGCTTTGCCAGTGGACCTGGGGTCCTGACAGGGACGCTCTATGTAATAGGTGACTGTTGGATTAATAGGAAAATGCCACCACTGCACTGCCCTTGCTTTTAGTTTTTTTATTTAGTGTTGTTACTATTTGCATTTTTTATTGTAAGCCATCCAGTGTCGCTTTGCAGAGTGAGATCAGTGGCATATAAAGTAAATAAACAAATACATTACTCTAATCAGTGGCATATAAAGCAAATAAACGAATACATTACTCTAATCTGAGGATTCGGATCTCATCCATCTTGTAAACTGTTTTGGAGACTGAAGAAAAATGAATTGTTTCTGCCCTGATCTAAATGTGCTTTACCCGAAATTGTAGGTAAATATTTATTTACATCGGAAATATTTATCTTATTATGAGAAACCACCATCTTTATGAAATAGCCAAAGTCATTGTCTATGACTTTTGGAAACTTCAAAAGTTCACCCATATAGCCACTTATGTGAATCGCTTCCCACGATTGGAGCATTTTATAGAATACCTTCAATTTGATTATCAGGTTGTGTGGACTAGAAAGTGGAGAACATAAGTATGTTCAAGAACAGTAGGGTGTTCAGAATGTTCATTCTGTATCAGCCTAGAAGTGCACTTAGTAACTCTGGACCAATCATTTCTTTTATGCTGGCTTGTAATCACCTCTGTCACTGAAGACCAAGAATGTTTCTTAACGATTTCTGTTGGTATGTAGAATACAGAATACTAGAGTTGGAAGGGATCTTGGAGGTCTTCTAGTCCAGCCCCTGCTCAAGCATTTCAGAAAAGTGGCTGTTCAGTCTCTTCTTAAAAGTCTCCAGTGATGGAGCACCCACAACTTCTGAAGGCAAGCCATTCCACTGGTTAATTGTCCTCACTATTAAGAAATTTCTCCTTAGTTCTAGGTTGCTTCTTTCTTTGATTATTTTCCATCCATTGTTTTTTGTCTTCCCTTCAGGCACTTTGGAAAATAGGTTGACTTTCTCTTCCTTGTGGCAGCCTCTCAAATATTGAAACACTGCTATCATGTCACCCTTAGTCCTTCTTTTCATTAAACTAGATATACCCAATTTCTGCAACTATTCTTTGTTTGTTTTGATCTCCAGGCCTTTAATTATCTAAGTTGCTCTTCTTTGTACTCTAACTAACCATACCTTTTCCAGGCAAGGATAGTCTGGCTACAGCAGATTATGTATTGGTAACCTTTACATTGAGATTATTAAAATATGTTTTATTTGAAGACATATAAAATTATTGATAAATGTAAGAAAGCTATTAAGTAGCTGATGGATAGAATAAGAAGTATACTGATTTAAACAAGAGACAGTATGTATTAAGGGAAAAAAGAGAGGAAATATTGGCTGTAATAGTTGGAGATTTGTGTTAATAATATTTGTATGCAATGGAATTATTGTAACTCAGACACCACGTTGCTTTGCAAAGATATAATTGTAACATTGGAAAATTAATAAAAAGGTTTTTAAAAAATAAAAATAAAATATGTTTTATTTGAGGCTGCCTTGTACTGCAGTTGATCCGGAAGCTTCAGCTGATGTGAAATAGAATGAGTGGACATTTGCACATTAGTCCTCTGTTGAAGTAATGACATTGCCAAGCATCTATTGAACCAGGTTCAATATGTTGCTGTTGAAATGTAAGGACAGCTGACAGGTCAGCTTTGCTGTGACCGGGTCGATGGCTACAAATGACAGGAGAGGGGCTGAAAACTACAGAGTGCTATGTTATGGTTACTGACAATGCCATGGCTCCAGAATTCTCTTTTTCCTGAAATGCATGCAATGGCTCCTGGGGGGGATGCGAAAAAGGTTGAAAGAGCTGTTTCATGTTCAAGACATGCAGTTTCAAAGTTGTTGAAAATGTTCTGAGTCTGAAACATGAACCATTTCTAAATTACCAAAGTACTTCATTTTGATTGCAAAAAAAAAAATGCTTCAAACTGGAAATGCAGAATTCTTGGAATTAGAAATGTTACAGAAACATATTATACAGACCCACAGATATAAAAGTGAAAAGCTTAAACACAAGAATAAGGCTAATAGAAACTAACAGAGGAGAAAAAGAAAAGAGAAAAGGGGAAAAAAGGAATGAAAAAGACTAAAATTGCAAAAAATAATGTAGCAGAAAAAAGAAAAAGGAAAGATGCAAAGTAGTGGCTTCCAATCTTTGCAGCAGTTGCAACTGCAATTATATTGTAATCTCTCTGTTTAATGTTACATTGTGACTTTTTTTCTATAATCTACCCTGTCTAAAACCATCAATCATTATCTTTTTTCTTTTTTATGTAAAAATCCAGTCACCAACCAATAAATGTCGATATTGTCTTTTCTTTCATCAAACAAGTTTGACCACTTCTGTCATGTTCACCAACCATTTCTCTACCATAGCTATTGCCAAATCTTTCCGTCTTTGTGCATACAATAATCTCACTGCAGTTATCATACATAACCTACAGCAGGGATGTCAAACTCAATTTCACTGAGGGCCGCATCAGCATTGCGGTTGCCTGGGGGGGGGCAGGTGGATGTGGCCAAAGGGTGCAGTCTCCTGGGTGGGTGTGGATGGAATGGGGGTGGCCTACTGGGTGGGCATGGCCAGTTCTACATCATTCGCGTCAAGGGTGCCTATAGGGGCCTGGGCAGGAGTGGGACAGAGCTGAGGGTCTCTGGCAGAAGGGGGTGGGACTGGGGAAAGTGCCAAGGCATGGTCCACCGGGGTAAGTGCCAAGATGGCCACCACAAAATTGTACATTGGCTTCCGGCTGGCCTGAGCCAGGGCCAAGGCAGCAGGGGCCGTTCCCTCACTGTTTCCAGGATGGCTTCGTGGGCCACATGAAACCACTTCACTGGCCGCATCCGGCCCCCGGGCCTTGTGTTTGACATGTCTGACCTACAGTAACACATCTACCTAGTGAGTAGTCCCTTCTTCTTGAAACACAGTATATGCGGCTTTGGCTTTCTTTTCTCCTTTTGTTGTTCACTTTTTAAATCAAATTTCGAGTTTTGTATTGACTCAACCCACTGGGTTTGCTTTCATTATTAGTACGTGTAAGGCTCTTCAAGATTTATAATGAGAAGTGTCATATACATATATTAAGCAAATAGTTCAAGTACTCTGACTGATAGTCTATGCCTCCAAGTGACGGGTGACATATTTGTGAACAGGCCCATAATTCCAAACATCTCCTTCCTTACTGAAGGCTGCTGGTGTGATTTCCTTGGACTAGAAAATAGGCAGGAGATATGGCTTGCCCAGTTTTAGTACATTTTTTTTAATTGTATTAAAAAGAGCTCTACAATGTCAGGAGGTTTAACTTTGTGATGCTAGTTAAGCCGTGTTTGAATTCACTCATTACTTCATGGAGGACTTGTTTCCCATGTCCTCCTGCATGAGGAAAATGACTTTCCTACTACATATCTACTCCCATGGCGGAAACTGTGTGTTGACCTGGGTAAACTGGTAAATGCCATGAGATCCTCTGTGCCTTCCCCACCCCTTTGACTATATTTCGTTCAAAGCAAGGTAGATACATAAGCATGGCACCAGTCAGATTAGCACTTCCAATCTAAATGGTAGGACAAGAAGTTTCACACATATATGTGTGTGTGTGTGATGTATATGCCTAATGGTATTTTTCTGAGAGCTGAGTGCAACCAAATTTCATTTTAATGTATACTGATTAGGGTACATTTAAAGCGACAATATTCTATTCTATTCTATTCTATTCTATTCTATTCTATTCTATTCTATTCTATTCTATTCTATTCTATTCTATTCCATTCCACTCCATTCCATCCCATTCCATTCCATTCATATGGTTCTAAAGGCCAGATTAAGCCTATAGGCTGGATGCACCCTATTCCTAAACTAGAAGATGTGGGCCCAGCAGGAAAATAAAAGAAGTTTTCAAGCCTTATAACCTTTTAAAAAAGAAATTGCCAAGTCCTTAGTCGGGATTAAGAACTGTCCAACTACAGTGAAGGTAGTCTTTGACCTATGATCAGTCATCCAATGACTGTTCAGAGTTATGACAATCCCCTCCACACACACACACACACACACAAAAGCTTCCTGCGACCCAGTTCTGAAGTTACAAAGGACCATGACTGTAATTAGCAGGCTCAATTAATTACATAATTGGCAAGTTCAGTTATGCTCATAAGCCCCACCCCGTATGGTCATGTAACTTTATTTTTGACACTTGACAACTGGTTGACATTTACGGCCATTGGCAGCATCCTGTGGCCACATGATTGAGATTTACAACATTTTTTTTCTAAAAACCGGCATTTACTTTCGGTTTTCCGGGGGGGGAAAAAACCCTAGCGAACAATGGGTTCACTTTAAAAAAACTGTGGCATTTGCTTAACAACTGCTGCATTCGTTTAATGACTGCAGCATTCGCTTAACTGCTGCAAAAAAAGGGTTGTGAAATCAAGTCCTGTCACACAATGACCCGCTTTATGACTGTCACAACCTATGTAATTAGTATCGTCAATCAATTACATAATTTCTAGGTTCAATTACATTCAGAAGTTGAGGATTACCTATATTGAACAAGGTGATGAAGATCAGCTTTAGTGATGAAGGATAAAATGAATTCTCTCTTCATACTGGTGCCATTTTCTCCCTCTTCATATTCAGTTCTGATTTTTTTCCCCCTTCCTCTTTTGTTTAGTGAGTCTATAGTCAGCTATTATGCATAATAGTGCACACCACCACTGATATCTTGCAGAACATGGCAGACAAAAGCCTGGCTGTTTCTAGCCAACTAAACCATTTACTCATATTCCCTGTGGCCAGAATACTATGTTGTTGGACAAAGAGCACATGCCAAAGAAATCTATTTGTTTTAGGAAAAAAATACCTCTCTATCTACTGTAATAACTTCAGTTATACTATACAGTGAGCCCTGATAAGCATTACGATGGCTACGCAAATACTTCCAGATGAAAGTTTACTTATGCATCAGCTACATGTATGGAAACTTTCCCATACAGCAGTTTCCTTTTCTAGATTCAGGCCCACAAAACTTTAATGGAAGTCAATGTTTTTCCATCTTTTCTGCTGCACTAAAATAAAAAGACAGTCTGCGTCTAATTTGTTCTAGGCTTATGAAGATGAAGTAAGGTGCATTGGTGCTTACGGTATGTGACTGATAGAAAACATTAGGCTTCAGTTTGGAATTGTCAGCAGGTCACTGTTTTTTTCTGTCTTGACTTAATCATGCCATTAAAATTAGTGAAACAGGACTTTGCCACTTTGTCCACCATTCAAGATCTTCTGTTTTTAAGTGATACAGGACATAATTCTGTGGTAATGTTGGGCCTACTAGGTAGATCAGACCAGAAAATCAATTCTCCAGCAGACTAGAACCGTATCTTATTGAGATAGGCTATAATAACAGAATCTTGCAAGTTTGATTGTGCTTTACGTCCACTCCCTATTATATGTGAAAAAAATAAAGTATTTGCCCAAGTGTCTTCTGAAAGAATGTTTTGGACCACATTGCCTATCTAATATGGTAGTTCTTGTGTATTCCTGGCAAGTTCATCTTCCTGGCTCTCTACAGGAAATATATCATGTCCCACCAAGAAATCACTAAATCCATTGGGAAACTCCCTTATGTCAACAGGAAAGCTTGCTTTTGTGGCCTGCAGTCCATGTGCCTTTGCTTCATTTATGCCCATGTGGCAGCTGCTCTTATTTGCGTAGCTGAATGAGCAAGTTTAGAAAATGACTACAAGTTTCACAAAATGCATTACTCCCCTAACATGGAAGTGTAATTATTTCTAAAGCACAAAGGAAAAATATGGTGACTTATATTTGTACATGTCAAAAAGGACATCTACATGTGACTAAATATCCGTTTTATAAATATTTGGGCAGGATGTCTACCATAACCTTTGTTCCAAGTTGTTGTTCTTTAAGGCTGTTCTTAAAATCTGAAGAACTTTATTATGCATGGCTGCTCTATGTAGTGAGGTACCAGAACTATTGTTTGGACCAATTTGCTTTATAATGAAAGGTTTACAGTTAGTGTAAGGGCTCTGCTTATCCAAGCAGATCTGTGACTTTCCTCTCCTGAAAAGAGGTATTGTTTTGACTAGGTCATTGTGTTCAGTTTTATGATTGCTGTTGTACCCAGGCTCATACCTACGTTACCTATTCTTGCAACATATAAATCTTCTGCATGTACTTCTTGCCAGGGCCAAGGTAAGATCCAAGGTCATACCAACGTCTATGCCCAGGGAAGACATTTTCCTGGGCATAATTTCAACTGGCAGAGAAAAAAAAATCAGAAAGTGATCCATCTCTCTGGATGAAATATTTAGGGATATGACATTTAACCCCCTCTCTCCAAAGGTCCGGCTGTGCTGCCTCATCATGATAGGGGAATAGGGTATGATTAAATGCTAGGAGTGTATGCCAAGGGTTACTTAATCCTAGCTGGGTTACATAATGTGTGAAGGTCATCCTAGCTGCTCTGCTAAAGCAGTATAGGAATATTGCCATATCAGAGGTCTTGAGGAATTGTTGAAATATCTACACAAGCACCAGAAGAAGAATCTGTAAAGACTGTATAATTAAGGTTTGCCAGCAAATCTGTAGAATGACACAGTGGTCAACAGATTGAATGAAGTCAGTCTAAATATCAATACCAAAGAAAGGAGACTCAGTATAAGTGTCCAAATTATCACACAATTTCCTTAATGTTGCATGCTAGGGAAATAATGCTCAGAATCACCAAACTTGGTTTAGAGTTCTATATGGAAAAAGAAATGCACAGTGTTCATTTGGCCTTAGAAAAAGCCGAAGGACAAGTGAGGTTACTGCTGATGTACTTTGGATAATTGAGAAAGCCAAAGAATAGTAAAAAGAAGGTCACTGATTATTGAAAGGCCTTTGATTGTATTAGTCATGTCAAGTTGTGCTTAGAGAAATGGGGATCCATCTCATTGTCCTCATGCAAAACCAGATGTGGATGGCACATGGCAAAACACATTGGTTCCAGTTCAGCAAAAGAATAAGACAAAGCTGTATACTTTTTCTCCATTTATTCAATCTATATGCTGAATATATATTGAGAAAAGTTGGATTGGAAAGAAAAGAAGTATTTTGTAATTCGAAGAAAAAGCATCAATAATCTAGGCTACACTGGTGATACTAGCTGAAAATGCAAATGATCTTCAAACTCTAGAAATGGAAATCAAGAAGTACAGTAAAAATGGAATTAAAATTAAATATTATGAAAACCAAATGAATTAAACAGGTTCTCCAACCATCCTTTGAATGCACAATGAAGATACTGAAATTGTGGATAGGTTCTGCTTTTTAGGATTGATTAACAACAGTAGAGGAACCAATATTCAAGAAATATACTGCAGACTACATTTGGTAAAATAGCAGGGAAGGCCTTGGAAGAGTTATTTAGATGCCAGACAACGATCAAAATCATGCAGAGAATGGTTTTTCCTGTGATGGTCTGTGGAACTGAAAGCTGGACTCTTAAAGAAGCAGGTTAGAAAGAGGGTTGATGTTTTTGAACACTGCTGATGGAGAAGATTCTTGAGTATGCCAAACAATAGATCAAGAAGCAAATTAAGTCAGAGTTTTTACTTGAGGCACGCATGATCAAGTTTAAATTATCATACAGTACTTGAGATACATTATGTAAAGATCTAGCTTTTTGGAGAAGACTCTAATGTTCTGAAAAGGGGAAGAAAAGAAGGGGCTGACCAGCAGCAAGATGGATGGCTATGTTGTACCATTGAAAGACCTGGAAAAATCTACTTAGGTTGCACATTTGCAATGCACTCTTGCAAAGTTTAATCAGATGTTCTGGCAAGTAAGTAGAGTCTAGTTTATCTTTATAATCAACTAAGACAAATGTATTGTGACAATCATCTGTTCAGACGTGCATGTTTTCTGTGGAATATTTAAACTGTACTTGTGTACATCATCTAAAAAAATTCTATAGGCATACCCCCTTAAAGCCTTCTCCAGTTGGATAACTTCCTAATATATAGGGACTATAAATCCTAGAATGGCTGTGCAGCCTAAGTTGCAGTTTCAGAATATCAAGAAGCTGGAAAAGATTGTCTGGAGCTTCAAAACTGACTGGTGGAGCCAAGTAAATATGGCAGCTGTTTCTTCCCTCACTAGATCTTATTTTATCCTGGCAGAAAGGTTGTTTTCTTACACTTGACACCGGTGTTTGGAGTCAAATGAGGTTCAGAGACAAAGACCTGGAGAGTGTGGCTGCCAAGGTCAGTTGCTGCCAATGACCAAAGAGGAAAGTCAATGTAGCTTAAAGTTGTGCATTGCGTATGCTTCCGTGACATCCTGTTGGGGTGTCATGTACTGTCGACTGATACATTTTGGGAAGCCTTGCTAGCAACTATTATGCTTGGCAGCAATTTATCTACAGAGGATCTGTTGGCAGGCTGTGACATTTCTTCTTGCTTATTCTACAGAATGCATTGGTGACATCGCTGTCTTGAGAGTATATATAGCATCACAACAATTTTGGCTTACATGAATTCTGAACTTGGAAGGAACACTATTGTTTCAGAGTAATGGTAATTTTAAATTGACAGATTATAATATATGCGATGTTATATCTGTCTATTTTTTGCTTAATATTCTGGACACGGTTGTGCTCTGGTGATTTGCATTCTTCACAAGTCAAAGGTTTGCCAAATATTTAGCAAGCCTTCCAATTCCACAAGGACACTGTCATTTATTGTGTAATTTACAGCAACTGTTACTAAAATGACTTAAGCAAAACAATTTAGTAAGCAAGAGATTTCCTTGCAACCAAAACCAAGTTATCATGAGTTTCAGAGCAAGAGTACAAAAATAGAGATAGAGAACTTCTTCCTCATATTCTGTTTCTCATCCCCGATTCCTCCATATGTCAATTTTGCTGCTATCATATTCCATAAGACTGAAAATACAATGTCTTGTGACTTTATAAACTTCTTATAAAATTCCAGATTGAAATGGTTGTTATACTTTGAAATAACCACAATAAATTTCACTAATTAAGGGAGATCCAGATTATGTCGATACGAATTAAAGTTATGGATTCATACATTTGAGTTCAAGATGCACAAATTGTCCTTGAAAACTTTGGTTCAACCTTTAAGACCTTCTAATATCTATTATTTTTAATGTGATATAAAGGAAATTCATTAATTAAATTGGAAGCATAACTATAAACTGGATTTAATTTAATTTTAATTTGAATTAAATGTAAATTCCACTAAATTAAATGTCACCTTTGTTCATCTGTCTTTTTGTCCCAGATTTGACTATCTTTTAACATACCCATCCACATGTCATTCAAAGGCCTACGTTGGGCTTTTAGAGCTGGACCACAAGAACCTGGACAGTTACTAGATGGGAGGAATTCCATGAGGAATACTCTATCTCTTTAGGGCTATCTAATGGCCATCTAGATTTTTAGAGATGCAATAGCCTCACAATGTTTCAACTGTAGATATTTTAATAGTTGTAAACATCTGACTTAATGAGACTGAGAAGCCATTTATCTAATAAAATCAATCAATAAAATAAAATCAAGATGGCAGCATGCCAGATGGCAACTGGTGACTAAATAGCGCTGCTGACTGGGGGCTGAACTGCTATCTGCAAGAATGCTTGAGAATCTCAGAGGCTGGTTTCTTCTTTCCTATGCTATGACTTGCATAATGGGGAGTATCTTTATGTATGGGAGACGATTTACTTTTTCATCACCACTGTAACTGTGAACAGATATTAAATGAGGCAGTCATTAAATAAGGACTCTCTTATTTTTTTAAATAAGGCTTTGGATAGAGATGGCCAAAAATATTTTTTCAGAATCTATCAAGTTCAGTTATGTTGTTTTCATGAACCAGAGTAAGCAGTATCATCAGAATTTTGACGTAAATGACCCTGTATTTTCAAAGATTTCATGGGTTATTTCTAACTTTTTCCTGAGTTTTCTTAATGTATATGCATGAACTATGATGCGACGCTTCCAGGCATTCTATCTGAAAAATTAAGTACATCTGTATTTTCTGCAACTGAAAAAAATTGGCTTTCATTCTAGCTATGGTATTTATGGATGAATAAAGATCTTGCCCTTACTTTAATTATGTATATTTTGCATCTGGAAAGACTTGGGTCTGATTTTATCTATGGCATTTATAGAGTGATCCTGATTTTCCTTATTCTTAATTGAATACAAGCTTTTACCATAAGTACAGAAATCTACTGATCTTCTTGAGTGACGGGGTTCCAATTTTCATGGAAGGATATATAGATAGAGATTTTCATGTATAAGCAGTATACTTTTCTTACATGGATACACACAGCACGGAGGTATTTTTAGTGAAACATATTGAGCTATGATAAGATTTGAGATCACTATGTACAGACTGGAGATGCTTAATTCTTCCATACCCCATCAGAGGTATCTGAAGGGGAAGGGGGTTGGGGGTGTTATAAAGTCAAGATGGCAGATATGACCATGTACTTGAAGAGACTTTGATCTTTTACGTTACGTTATGTTTTTTCTATTCATTGAAGCATTACACTACATATTCAATATAAATTTATCCTGAATAGATATCAGATGAAGCTATATGCCCTTGGAATACAGCCAGCAATCCATCTTCATTGCACTTTTAACCATGTGAGTCCACCATGTGATTGTAACTTTTGAATGGTGCTTTGGCGTTTTAGTTTCTGTGGGAAAACCAACAAATCCTCTTTCCCAAGAAATCTAGGTCATGAACATGACATATGTTGTTAAAGATATTATCTTCACACGCAAACACACACACACAGGGACCCACAGAACAGCTGGTTGGCAGTACAGAAACCAACCTAAAAGAAAAATAAAATTTAAAGCAAATATTTTAGGTGCTTGCGTACAAGCTACACATGGCATATGGCAAAAATACGAAAAAAGTCAAAAAGTCTCCTATATACTGTGTCTCCCTGGAAATAAGACCCAACCAGAAAATAAGCCCTAGCATGATTTTTCAGGATGCTCATAATATAAGCCCTACCGCCAAATAAGCCCCAGACGGATGCATTTAGTACCGTATTTCCCCCAAAATAAGACCTAACCGGAAAATAAGCCTAATGCATCTTTTGGAGCAAAATTAATATAAAACCCGGTCTCATTTTGGGGGAAACACAGTATTGGGTGAATGTCCCAACTATAGATGGACCTGAAAGATTGCCCAACATTCATATATGGCTTAACTTATTAGAATTATTGACAACTGCAGCAAAATTCCATTGCAATTGATCACTATGCTTATTTTCGGACAGCTATTGTTCTATTATGTAATTAAATCAATACGATATAAATGCTGGAACTTTCATTACTTTGCAGTTCCTGGCAAGTAATGAAGGTTACAACAAAATACTGTAAAAGGCCTAAAGAATGGCTCACATAATGCTTGTCCAAATCAAATAGCTATTATTGTTTACAATTATGTGAACCCAGGTATTGTAGTTTGTAATCCATGGTTTATGGCAAGGTAAACAACTTTTATTCATGTGTTTGTTAGATATCTATTCCACTTTTCATCTGGGAAATAAAGGTGGCTTAAATTGATAGCTTCTTCATTTTTATACTTGCAACAGCAAGTCCCAGAAGTAGATTGGCTGAATGAATAAATTTACATAGCTGTCGATGGACCTGGATCTTTCTGGCCCAGACTAACACCTTAATTATCAAGTCACACTGGCTCTCACCAAGAATTGCTTTGTATCTCAGCCTTCCAAAGTTTTTGAAATCATTTTTAGCATTTTTTTCATCTTGTAGGAATTTGTTTTATTAAATTTAGAAGTTGCCCAACTCTAGTCTAGATGACTCTTGGTAGCATCATTGTAAGAGTAAAAAATGATAAAACTGAACAAAAATATTGCACACATTTGGAAGGAGCAAACAATACATCAGAGAAAATCAGACGAGGAAAAAGTAGGAGCAACAGACTTCTAAGAGGCAAGTCTGCCCTCAAAGGCTTTCCAATTTCCCTTTCATAGGATAAAATTGGGCTCCTATAGAAGTAGCAAAGTAATTTTGGGAAGCGGGATGGAGAAGAGATATCAGGATAGAAAGAAGAATTTTCCACCCAGAGACCCCACATCTGTAGCCATTTTGCCACCAAAATACTATGATTTTGAGAGCTGGATTTACGTTTCAGCCTTTAAGTGATATTATTTTTCGAGCTATTGAGTTGTACCGATTACATAAAACGTATTTAATAGCATTTAAATTGTCCTAATCTGGGAAGTGATATTCAGAAATAACACTTATTAGAGAAACAAACCATATCAAGAATTTATTTTTATAATAGCTGGCCTAAAATAACAGGTCCAAATAAAGCAGTCCAACTTAAGCAAAAGTTACAGTTAAAATGCCCATTTTTTTTTACAGAATTTCATTTCTTCTCCAAATGTTACCAATCTGAATCCTTAATGAAAAGATTTTACAATAAAGAGGCTACAAATAGGTTTCATGTGTATCAAGAAAAGTCCAAAATTATACATTTCATTATTTCAAGCAGTGTAAGATATGTTTATTCCAGCAATTTTTTGAAGATGTACATTCCAATATACAACCATAATGTCTATTTGAGCTGCAAAGCTATTGATGTAACACAGAACTGAGGTATAAATCAGCAAATTACAGCAAAAAAAATTGACTGCCAGTGTTCCTAAGATAACCACAAATTGTCATGTTCATTGAGGTGCAGTTTCAATTCTTTTCACAGCTATAGAAAAATTGGTGGCCATGATCCAACACATTAATATGTGCATGTGTACACAGAAATACACAAAGACATATTTGTAAATATATTTGAAAAGATGAGTAGGTGATAAGCTGCCCGGGAAAGCCAAGGGAAATCATCAAAACAATTAAAAAATGAAAGTTAGAATATTTCAGACATGTGATGTGACACCCAGAAAAATAAGGTATACTCCATTTAATCCTCCAGGGAAAGATTGAAGGCAAACGAGGTCCAGGCAGAAGAAGAACATCATGGCTTCAAAATCTAAGGGACTGGTTTGGACAAAACTCAGTAGCACTTTTTCGTGCGGCTGCTGATAAAAACAGGATCGCCAACATGATCGCCAATGTCCGATAACGGATATGGTACAAGAAAAAGAAGAAGAAGAAGTACACAGAAACACACAAAGACATGTTTGTAAATATATTTGAAAAGATGCAGTATATCAATAATGTTTGTAAATAAGAGAATGGAAAATAGTAAGAGGACACTATTTTCAGGAAGATGTAGGTATACAGCTGACACTGGGTTTTGTTTGCTTATTTTAAATATTCATATTGGTATTTTATATAGGTTTGCTACCTATACAGGTAAACTTATACAGGTTTAACTGATTAATAAATAAACATTAATTTGAGAAAAAGAAAACAGATTTCTAACAGTAGCAATATGACTCATGAAAAAAATGTAGGGTGGGAATTTGGATTCAAGCCATAATTGTTTAGGATTCGTATTTAGACACTTTGTACATGTTTAAAGAAATCTACTGCTCAAAGACTTCTAGTACATAAGAAGGATTTTTTAAAGGCCTGGCTACTGGAAAGCTACTATTTAGTCTTTATCAGATTATACCACCTACCTCCATCTTCACTGAAATAAAAACAAAGCATTTCGTCTGCACATTTTGTTTTATCCTTATTTTGACTTCAGCCGTTGATATGTAAACTTCTGCTATTAACTCTGGGTTAGCAAGATTGCATTGTTGTTGTCAATCTTGGGTTAGCAAGATTGAACCTGTTTCAGTTTTCCTTCCCAAGAATGCAAGCATTTAATCATTACAAATGGAGTGTGAAATGGAAACATGTGGGAGAGAAAGAAAGATTTGAATTCACATTTTATTCGGAGCATGACCAGGTAAACATGTTCCAGAGCTTTCTGTAACCAGGACCTGGCAGTTCTGACTGTAGGATTGATTATTGATTCCCTGGCTTAAAGGTGGCAAGATATGCCAGCCAAAGATAGGTGCTTGAGTTCAGAGCAATCAAATAGCCATCCAGTTATGGCTCTATGGCCCCTTAGTATATCATGTGTTCTTCTTCTAAACTGCTTTCTTTTGGGAACTAAAAGAGAAATGAAACTGTCATGATGTAGGATTTCCAAGAAACCATGGGCTGGAGGCAGGGGAAAAAGTTATACTTCTAACCCCTTCTTGGCTTGTGCTTACTTCTCCCAGTTCTGATTTCAAAGTCAAATTAGGCAGTGGTGGGATTCAAATATGTGAACAACCGGTTCTCTGTGTGCATGCCGCTTCCAGAAGTCCATTCTGGGCCTGGGCAACAAAAAATTAGCTACCGGTTCTGCTGAAGTGGTGCGAACCGGCTGAATCCCACCACTGAAATTAGGTAAACAAAGATTGTTTCTATCTGAACAAATGTTGGAAAATGGTGAAAAGATGATGCACCTTTAGTATGCAAACTGCTATATTCTAATTTCTGTCTTAATTCTGTCATAGTGCACTCCTAATCTAGCTGTACATTTGTCTTGCCTAGCAACCAGGTGGAATCAAGAAAATTAGTGTAAAAGTTTCTCCCCCCCTTTTTGGCACCCTATCTTCCTTCTGCAATAAGCTTATCCTGATTCTGAACCACTAGAATTCTATATTAGTCTGTTTTAATATTAAAGTGTTGATTTAATTTGTTCATTCTATAATGAGGAATCTAGGAAGTGTTGCCAAGTTTTGTATTAACTGGTTTTTCAGAGATATTCTGCTTAGAAAGAGCTGCTTGACTAAAATGGAGGTCAGTAGAGGCTAAGCAGTTGGGACTTTATTAATTCTGTTTACCACAGGATGGCAAAAGTGTTTACAGAATTTTATACTGGTCATTGTAGTTCCCAAGAGAGCAGCAACCTAATCCTTTTTCTCCTAGGAGCCATGCATTCCAAAAATAACCTAACTGCTATCTTCCAAGAAACTTTATATATTCCACTGTCTTTCTAATGTTACAGATATGGATCTGTACTAATACAAAATCAATGACAACAAAAGAAAGTATGCACCCAGAATTCCCAGCAGAAAAGAAACTAATAAGAATGTAACACCTGAAACCAGGATCTGAGTGAATAGTAGAGTTTGGATGGTAGTGCTGGCATTCCACCACTGGGATACGAATGACTCTTCTTGACAGCCCCAGACTGTATTGCATCTGTAGAAATATTGCATCTGTAGAAATAATTTCAAACTCCATGAACCAGTTAATTTCCTTTTTCGGTGTCCTGCAATTTTGCTCCAGAAGGCTCCATCTCTGCCAGCATGCAACTTAGGTTTCTAAGAAAAGACAGTTAGTAATTATAGCCACAAAGTTATGCCTGCAACTCCTGATGAAGTGAATAAGAATTGCTTTCATAGAGCCAGGGTGGCATAGTGATTAGAATACAGTATTGCAGGCTAACTCTGCCCATAGCCTGGAGTTTGATCCTGATGGGCTCAAGGTTGACTCGGTCTGCCATCTTTCTAAGGTTGATAAAATGAGGATCCAGATTGTTGGAGGCCATATGCTGACATCTGTAAACTGCTCAGAGAGTGCTGCAAAGCACTATGGAGCAGTATAAAGTCTAAGTGCTATTGCTATTTCAGATTGAAAGTGGAGAGATTTGTGAAGTATCCCGGGGGGGTGGGATCCTATGGCTTACTCACTGTATTGTTGTTGAACTACATTTTCCAATAGCCCTTCCCATTGTTTCCGCTAGCTCAGTCTGCTGGGATTGATAATTCAACAACTAGTGACTCACAATTTCTCCATCCCTGATTAATGCAAGCCAATTCTTTGGACAGTTTAGTGAGGTGGTCTCCCATGGAGAATGAAACACACACACAGGTATCTCGGGACGGGAGCCCAGAGCTGACTCTTGCACCCTATTTTATTGTTACTAAGGTTTTTACATCACACAGCGTAAGCAAAAGACGTATATAGGGGTGGTTACAATGTATCAAATAACAGACACTTTCCAGATGCAAGGCTACTGCAGGTGTTCTTATCAGAGTCTGTCCAAATGGTTGATGAATGCATCCTGTGTCTAGAGCGGTCCATTTGTTATCTCTGGGGCCCTTTTGGGAGATGTCCATGGGCAGATGCCCATGGACATATTTGTACAATTAATCCCACAGTTTAGACCTTTGCATATACCGTGTCAGTGGTTTTGTGACAATATTTTATTGATTTTTTTCAAAAGGGTCAGATATTATAAATTTGCAGTTGTAATATAGTCTGCTTTTCTTTCAATTTCTTTTGTGTTTTCCTGCAAAAAAATCAGAGAAAAACGGCATAGCAGAACTTTGAACTAATAGAGCTAGGACCTATCCTCCTGGTATTAATCTAGGCCAGTCCAATATTCATTATTCCCACATAAGATATGTGTGCTCAAAACTAAATGAAAGCAAATCCATGGACAATATGAAATTCAGATTAAAGATTTTATGGACATAGTTTTATATCAAAATTATACGCTGCACATCTCACTATCTGAGTGAGTTTTAATTTACTATTTTTATAATTAGATCATAAAGAGATGACAACATTATGAAAAATAAAGATGTATAGGATGTACTAATTCCAATATGAAAGTACTGCTTTCTGGGAAATAATGCAGCCAAATTGAAATTTTAGCAGCGATAGAAAAAAAGTATTTATTTGATTTTAGTCCATTGCAATCAGCAGGTTATAATGAATATTTTGTAATAAAAAATCCACAGCATCAACTAAAATAGTCCAAAGTTAAAATAACAAAATAACACCAAAATGTAAAACAAGTAGAAATAATAATAATGATAATAAAATAGTTAGATGGTCACATTTGGATTACATTGTCACATTCATCCTTATTGAACAATTCAGGTTTTTAATAATTACCTAAAAACTAGGAAGTTAGGAGCTACTTGAATTTTATGGGAGAAGGTATCAATGTGACAGAATCAGAAAAACAATGTCACCCAAAAACTGCTAATGGGTTCTCTCAAGAACTTCACAATGGGCAGGTCAAAACTGGATACAGGAGACCTCCTGGAGATACCATGCTGTCAAGATCAAAACCAGCATTTTGAATTGTACATAGATGTGAAAGCACTGCCAGAGCATGAACACACAGTACTGTGTTATGTGCTCATGTCACTGTGTATACACAAATAATTAGGCTGCTACATTCTGGACTAATTGAAGCTTTAGGGTAATTTTCAAAAGCAGTTCCATGTAGAGTACATTGAAGAAGTGATAAGGGCATAAATCACTGTGCTAGATACAGTATTCTTGTCCCAGTAAGTGTAACTATTGCATCAGCCAGAGTTGGACAAAGATCACCTGGCTGTGGCTTCTACCTACCTATCTACTGGTAGCAGTATACATAAATCCAGGAGATCCCATGTCAGTCCACTGGAAGACTAGAAGTACACGCTTTACCTCCTTTCCCTCTTTACAGCCCACCTGATCTTGCTTCCCAAGGATTAAGGAATAATTCAGGCATCTTTGCTTATGTAAGAGTTCTTAGGTTTTGCCTTCAGGATCATCTCCCCGATTTTCTACAAGAATCTGATCTTTCAAGGGCAGTGCCACCTCATCAAGAGACACAAGTGGATGCACCAGGAACCTGCAATGGACATTATTGGTGTTAGTAGTACTAATATTATTTGTAGCAATGACTTTATTTGGTCACATGCCAAAACCATTTCTTGTACAAAACACAGCAAAAATAATATCCCTTTCCTTCCTGTATGACTGAGCTGTAAAGCCTGGGTGGGTACAATTGATTATTTGTTACCATTACATTTATTTGCTGCATGTCCCCAACAAGGTGACCCTGGGCCTAGTGTAAAGTTTCTTGTCCTTGAGATTTTCTAAACTGTAATTATCATCAGTTGTGATGCTTCTATTTCTATACAGAAACTGTGACAGGATGGCATGAATATTAATAATGGCAGTGAAGATACTTAAACAGATCCTAGGAGAAAAGGAAAAGTTGCTTTGCATAAGAGTAAAAGGTATAGAACATGTAATAATGTAGGAGAGATCAATTGATGACCTATTTAAAGGATAAACAAAGTTATAATATAGATGAATAATTAACAAATAATGATTAGAAGTATTGCCAGCTGCTCTTATATATTTATAATACTCTCTCTACATCTATATTTGGGCATGAGGCTGTACTGGATTACAAAATAAGGGACAGTTTTCTCAAGGTCAGCATGTATACTACTCAGTTTTACATCTCGCATGACAGTTTTATTTGCAGTAATTCTATGTCTAGAAATCAAAAGTTTTTAATTGGTGTGATAAATCAAAATTACCATGTATATCTGGGGAAAGTGCTTTTTAATTTAAAAAGAAAATGGAAATTAGGCAGAGTAAAATCAAACTGTACTGCCAAATGTAAACAGATCTTACTGGAGGGTAGTATGATACAAAATACTAAGTTTAGTGCCATATGTGAGCCTAGTCTCTAAATGATTCTCAGTGCAAATGAAAAAAGAAAAAAAGAGTGCTACGGAGTCATTCAATATCTTAGCTGAGATTATTCATTCTGTTAACCTGTATTAACAGAATGAATAATCAGAATGTTAACAGAATTTGTAGGCAGGTTATTTTTATACAATGTCAGATTTAGTTTCCAGAACACAGGATATATTGATTTTTCCAGTTTTATAAGATCAGCTGCAATGTTTTGCACATTTGTAAAATTCTATGTGGCTAAGCTTGACAGAACTTATCAAATACTAAGAGAGTACTTAATCTAATGCTACTCTTTTATTTTAATATTAAAATTGTTCTAAGATCTTAGAAAGGGACTGGTTTGTGTAATTCTCAAGAGAGAGCTCTTCTCTTTTGGGATATTGAAGGTTGTTTGTGACTTTTTTCTTTGTTCCTTTAATTACTAGAGAGACCCATGGCAACTTTGCAATTAGGAGACCAATGTAATTGTGCCACTGCCTGTTTTCTGAACTGCAAAATCAGCTACCTAAGATAGGATTTCATTTCACTTGTGCCATCAGAAGAGGCACAACTTCCGACACCTTTTACAGAGTCCACTTCGCTGAATGATGCCTTTAGGCATTTTAGCCAATAGCTTCATCCGAAAGCGTTTAAAGGTTAGAAACACAACATTCATATTTCATTCAAAGCTGAATTACGCATGGGTGCGCTAGAGATGGGAAGCTGTTGTATTCATCACCTGATTTATGGAGTAAATGACTGTTCTTTTCAGTCGTGCAAATGAGAATAAATTATTTTAGTTATCAGAGAGTATCCTTTTATTGTTTAATCAATATACGTTTGATTGCAGAGGTCTCATTGTGTCAGTTACCTTGACACAAATTAAGTATTAAGTTTGATTTAGCGTTACAGGGTCCCATCCATTTATGTAGTTCTAGATGACTTGTTCGCTTTTTCATGTGAGTGTGTTATCTTAGTACAGAGGGGAAATACTCAGCAATAAATTCCATTACTTTATAGGTCTCTTTAATTTCCCATTGATTAGATTTTTGTAGGTAAAATTAAAAACATTCAGGAGTCAATAAAGTAAGAGTAGTTTGTGCAAAAGGCTATCTATATAAGATTAGCATATTGGTATAGAATATAAGATTCTTTTTATACAAATTAGTTTAAACCATATTTTTATATATGAACATTTGTAAATCTGATGGCCAACCTCTTTTTACTGATTATTTCCAGTGCTTGTAATACATTTGAAGCTGAAATGCAATCAGATTTAATTTTTGTTTAAAAAAATTCTTCAGAAAATGTAATTGTTAACCTTACTGCCTGATATCCTTTAGTCTTTTGTCAGGGGAGGGTCCACAGGAAGGAGTAAAAAAACGTCAAGATGGCAGCTGAAAGGTACATAAAATGGTTGAGGCTTTGATGGTGCCACTCTGGATGTCTTCTTGATTTTTTAATCTCCCAGACACCCCCTACTGACTTCTCTTCTTTTATTGGATTAATAACACATTTCACTTTTAGTTGTTTATTTCAAGTACTAGTTATACTGCAAGTACTTTTAGCTGCAGAATGTAGATTAGGCTTTTGGCTGTCAAACAGTACAGAAAAAAATATTTTTATCCCAAGAACTCAGACAAGCATTTTAAGGACATCAGACTCTCCTATAGGGTTAATATATGGATCTAGACTCCTAAATGGTCAGAAAGATAAGGAAGCTGAAATAGAAGGGTTTTAAAAAGTGTACTTTTCAGAAGAAATAAAAGCTTTCATGCAGGAAGGGAGCTTTGTTGCAAATATTTATATTGGGTCCATAAGAAAAATATGTGGCTAATCTCTTCAGATTGTGCAAATAGATTAATGCAGTGGTTCTCAACCTGTGGTCTGCAGACCCCTGGGGGGGCATGGTCTCGTCACAGAGGGTCTTCAAAGGCTTGAAGAAATGTTATGAATTAAGTCTTGGTGGTCTGTGGCCATGGTCCCTGGTCACAAAAGGTATTTAAAGGGGGTCCGTGGTGAAGAAAAGTTTGAGAATCACTGGATTAAGGTTTCCCCATTTGTTAATCATGGATAAATGTACAGTTGGCATTCAATATTTCCAGTTTCTTTCTCATCCTCAAGTTACAATATTCAGTAGTAAAAACAACATATAGCATGGCATTTTCGGTTTTAAGTATGATCTTAAGTTGGTTCTACTGTTATCTCTCCATCTGGGGGAGGATGTGAGAATATCAGAGCTAATCTAGGCAATACTTGTAAATGCATTTCTACTCCATTGCAGAATTATTTCCAGGCAGGATTTTTTCCAAGCAAATTGTTGACTATGAGTGCATCTCTCAAGTAGTGCTCCTAGACTGGATTATTTTTTCAAAATTATATTTAAATTATGTGCAGGGGCCAAGCTATGTAATAGAATAACAAAATTGGAAGGGACCTTGGAGGTCTTCTAGTCCAACCCTGTTCAAGCAGGAAACCCTGTATCATTTCAGACAAATGGTTATCCAATCTCGTCTTAAAAACCTCCAGTGTTGGTGCACCACAACTTTTGGAGGCAAGTTGTTCCACTATTAATTGTTCTAACTATAGCTATACTAGAAATTGATATTCTGATGGCTTACTCAGATACAACTTTCCCCGAGTAGCTTTGTTGCATTAAAAGAAAGTTTTCAAGAAACCACTCTCCTGAGAAGTTACTTTGCTCCCGCATATTTCATGTGATTAAAATAAAAGAAGCCAGTACGTTTTCATCTATAATTGCCAAGAGGGGAGCAGTGCTCACATGTGCCACCGTCCTTGGGATGATGATGCAAGCTGAACTGGATTTTGTGGTTGTTTGGACTTTTGTTGTATAACTTATATTAACCCTATTTTAAAGCAGAGATACAGCAGTATATTTGCCTATTTCAAAACAACCCCAAAATATGCCACATATAACTGTTCAGTGTTGGGAGACCCATTAAGGAAGGATTTGGTGCTTCATGGAATACTGGGGGACTGTGGTGTTATTCATAGTTTCCTAAGATGAATTTACTTGAGCACAAAATCTAACTGATTTTGTATTCCATACTCATCAGATTTCAAAATGCTAACCACTTGATTTTCTTGCTACTTATGTAAGTAGCATATACCTTCTTCTTGCAGACTCCAGGAAGGAAAACTAAAGTTGCAACTTTTAAGCATCATGCAACACATAGGCCCACCTCTGTATTCCAAAATCCTTGTGACGTTGTAAATGCAATTATGGAACAGAAAAAAAAACATAACCAATCTTGAAATTGCAAACTTATCTTGCATTTGCAATGCTTTACTGTAAGAACCTGTTATTTCCAAATAAGCTTTTCTCATGCATGCGCGGGATAGATGTGGTTGATGACAGCTTAGATTGTCCTGTCCCTTTTCCACTTGGAATCGGAGGAAGGAGATTTTTCACTTTTTCCCTTCCATGTGGTTTCCCCACTATTTCGTTCACCTTGTGTTTTTTTTCTTTCTTTCCAGAGAAAAAAAAATCTGAATAACTGCACAATGCCCTTTTCTCCGATAATTTTCGGAATTCTGTTTAGAAGTATCCATAAAAAGAGGCTGAATTCCAAATATTATCGAAGACATAACCTTTCCAATGGCACCTCCCCCCCACACAATTCACCAACACGCGTGGCCTCTCGAAAGACTCTGCAAAGCAACGTTTCAGAGAGACTTCCGCGTGGTTCCTGCCCAGAATTTTCTGTTTCTATATACCACGTCTCCACTCGTTATGTTATTCTTTATCGGGAGCAGCTTTTCGACCTTGTTTATCCGGTAGAGGGTAGCAAGACCTTTATTTGCTCGATTCTGCTCCTATTTTCTATTCTGCGGGCTTTCAAAGCCCTGGAAGCTGACGAGAGAGGCTCTGAGAAAGGGCAGCCCAGCCGAAAGCTCATTTTTGTGCTGGATGTAGGAAACCGCTTTCCCAACAGAAGAAAGGCATCAGAATAAAACCCCTGAATTCGGTGTTCTGTTCCTTAAACATCGAATGATAAACATTTATATTCATTTCGGTTTAAGTCCTGCCTTCTTTCACAGCTACGCGGTCAAACCGTGTAAGCTTTTAAAAGATCCATTCCAGAACATAATGATCCCGCCCGGATTTTATTTACCACCTCTCTCCCTTTCTCTCTCTCTCTCGCTCTCAAACACACACACACATATACACACACACTGGCGCGCGCGGTCTTCCTGACGTGGTTGGATTTAAGTCTTGTGGCATTTCCTGCTCCCGAGACTCCTAGAAACAGCTGCTTTGGTTTTCCACTGACAACGCTGGTCTCCCTCCCACCCACCCCCGCCCCAATCTGTTGCTCTGCTTGTCGGACGTCCCCAGAAGTAGGGCTCCCAGACCAGACGAAAAGCTCCGGACCTTGCGGTTGGCTGGCGGGAGACCGGAGGAAAAAGGAAAAGGAAAAAAAAAGAAAAAAGCCCGGGCGGCTGTTGCTCGTGCTGAGTTGCAGCTACCTCCCCCGCCCGCAGCAGCGCGTGGTAGCGGGGACGGGGGTGGGGTGGGGTTTGAGAGAAAGTGACAATTTGCAGGGTGGGAGTGGGAAGTCCTGAAGCTGCTTCTCTCCGGAGCGGCAGCTTGAGCAGGCAGCTCGGAAGTCGCCAGCCCGCCAAACCGGGCGCCGTCGACCATGAGTGGCGCTACCAGGAGATGCTGCTGGACGAGAAACCTGGGACTATGGTGAGGCGCCTCGGAGCCGAAGGGAGCGGGTATTTCGGTCGCCGGCAGGAATTGGGACGCGGGGGATCCTGGGCTGCCTGTGCCTGCGCGCTGAGTAGGTAAGGAGCGGCGGCAGCAGCAACAACAGCGAGGGCGCATTTTTCTTTCCCTTTTTGTTTGCAGAGCACACAGCTGCTGGGTTGCGTGCGCGTGTTCTTAAGATGTGCCAAATAAAGGATTCCATTTCTTCCTTTATGGGTAAAAAAAAAAAACCACCACAATCTTGCTCCCAGGAAGCTGGTGGGAAAGAAACGTCGAGCTTCGTGAGAAAAGTGCGTAGGACAGTAACAATAGCAACCTTAATTTAAGCTCCAGGGCCTCGGCCGATATTTTAATAGTGATAAGGATTCCGCTTTTTTTTGAAAAAAGCCGTTTCTCCCAGCCACGAAAATATTACACTGTTCCTCATTAGTGAAAATGGAGGAGGGAGAATCGGGAACGTTTCAGTTTGTTTCTGAGATGTGAATTTTTACCTGCCCTGGAATTGGAGCATGGAGGCGGTGTGTGTGGGGGGGTGCGATTCACAAAAACCTCACTGGGTGCAACACAACCCTTGTTAATAAAAAAGAGCAGACCTGCACTTTGCGGCAGCCAACACGTGTTCGGTCTTCAATGCAATAAAACCAGCCCCATAGTACTTTCTGGAAGAAAACAAGGCCATAATTTTAAAATACTTGTTTAAAAAAAATCTATGTGCACACCCATCCTAAATATAATTGCTATCTCTGTCCGAATGTAATGGCTTTGGCTGTTAAAAAGCATATTGATAATGGAAGCAACAGTAAGTTTCCTTAAAGAATAAGAGTTTATAATATATTCAAAGTAGTTGAATTCATCAGGCCTACAGTAAAAAAGCGTTAATAAAAGAATTTCCATTTTGGGGAGTTTTTTGTGTAAAAACATAATTGCATGGTTTGCTTGCCTTTATTTTGTTTTCTACAGTGTGTCCTAACAATTTTAATTTTCTTGTATCAATGACAGTTTATATTAAGAAAGAAATCATTAAGGCTTGCTTATGACTTTTGCACTAAACAGCAAACATGCAATATATGTGCTAGATTTTTTTGATGAAATTAGATGATCTTACACTTTTTCTTTGATTTGAATGCCACAGCACATTAAAAATAAATCTTCCTTATGCACTACAATATACTTGAAAATATATTGTAGAGATCTTGGAATGCAATCCTTGGAAAATAGGGAATATGCGCATTTTAGATCTGAGGGCCAATGTAACTAATACTTTGTACCCAGCCTGGGCTATACCTGAATGGCCTGAGAACATTACTATTTTTAAGCACATTTTGTTACAGTTTAGGTTTTATTAATAGGAAGGATGGTATGTCAGGAGAAGTTAGTTTTTCACCTAGCAACTGAGCAATTAAGATTCCTAATGAAGTGAAAGGTAGATTTAGTCAGACTTAATTGTTCTTGGCAAGCAGAGCTCTTCTGTAGAGCATGACACCAACATTCTGGTGGGTGATCTTCCTTTCAGTCTCTTGTGGTGATGCTGGCTGAGAAGGGCCCAAGGGGATGATGGATGGTCTGTTTAAATGTAAGTTATACTTTCCTCTGATGTCTTGAGATGCTTCTCTAATATAGGCTAACAAAGAAAAATGAATTACAGATGGGTTTTTCTGGTTTTAATGATTATTCCTAGGAAATACTTGATACTTGATAAGATGCTGCTCTTTTCATGAATGGCAGTTTTGAGACCTCCGAAACATTTGTTCTTTGCTTATATTATATTGTCCCAGCATAAGCTCTACATTTCACATGATATGATGTAATGCAGGATCCAATCTGGGTCGGTCACTGCAACCAGAGGTTTAGATTTCCAAGCTTTGCTGTAATATGCTGTAATCTTGTGAGGCTGATCCATTGATGGAGACAAAATCTGAAAACAATTTGCATGATTTTTCTTAGTTGTGCGTTTGAAGCCTCACCTCCACTTACAATAACTGGAAGCACACAGCCACAGAGTGACAAAATGACAAAAGCAGCCTGGTGGCATTGCAAAACAAGACCTGCCTTTTTTCATGTGCATTGTGACATGACATGCACATACAAAGCAGGTGGCCCTTGTACAGTGAATGTATTGCTGCTTTTGTCATTCTGATGAAAGCACCAACATCCTGCAAAAGCTCATTAGTGGATGTTATAGGAGAAGGGACAGTGTCTAAAATCTGACATGCTATTGACTGGCCAGATTTCACAGTTCCCAAAACTATAATCAGTGATTTAATGGTGGTTTATGAATTCATGAACACTATTAGAGGATTTCATAGGAAGCTGAAGGAACTTTGGAGGATAGTCACACTGCTTTGTATTTAATCTGTTTTTTCCTTAATGAAATTATCAAAGCCATTTTGAAGAAGATCAGTTTCTCAGATGGGTTGAAAATTTCCTGGCCTATGGCCCTTTGTCAGAATAATGCCAGGTTATGAAATCACCTACTAAATAGATAAAAGAGTGGGAATTAGGTTCATTGCTTGATTTGTAGAACAAAATAAATGAGTGGATGGCTGAGACTACTGTAATGATTTTCAAATGGAAAAAAGGAGAACACTACTATTGTTGGGTATAGTACCCTAATGATTAAAGTTGGATAATACCTAGAAGATGGTGCATGTGTATGAAAATAGATTTCATTTTATTTTTCATTAGTTTCATACTGTCAACTTTGAAATATAGTAGATGCTTGGATTTGGATTCTTATAGAATAAATCTGAAGGGTAGGATATGAGGAGAGCCAGTTTGGTGTAGTAATTAAAGCATCAGATATCAAAAACTGGAAGGCTGAGAGTTTTACTCCCGCTTTGGCACAAAGCAAGCTGGGTGATTTTGAGCCAGAGACTTTCTCTAAGCCAGTGGTTCTCAACCTGTGGGTCGGGACCCCATTTGGGGTCGAACAACCATTTCACGGGGGTCGCCAGACAAGGCTGTCCGCCATTTTTCCCCCCTTTTCTTTGGCCACGCCCCTGGCACACAGTGATATATAAGTGGTTGGGGGTCACCACAACATGGGGAACTGTATTATAGGGTCGCGGCATTAGAAAGGTTGAGAACCACTGCTCTAAGCCCTAGAAAACAAGCAAGTGCAAATCACTTGCCAAAAATTGTAACCCATGTTGGAGGACTGACATCATCGGGGCCAAATGGGTTGTAGCATTACAATATGGCATCTGGGAATTTAAATCAACTCTGTGATCTAACTTTAATCACTCCGTTAATTCAGTACAATTAAAAGGCATGGTACCTTCAGCAAAGGAAACAGAAAATTGCAGTAACTGACAGGTTCAAGAACTAGAAAGACCAAATTCTACTATTGTGGGAATAGATTCCATAGCCTGCCTTTGAGAACCTGTGTTTCTTGTAGTTGGTGATTTGCTATTAATTTTTAAACATGACCACATTTCTACACATAGAGAATAAAAACTATTTTTCATATTTGGATGTTGCTTATTATTTTGCAAACTCTGTTTTGGCCCGATATATTCCTAACATAACATTTGAAATATTTCTTATGATTATCATGGTACTCTTGGCTTTGGTCTGATAGAAAGCTGAATTTAACTGCTCAGCAGTTAAATAAATGGAAATAAATAATTTTCTATCATTTGAATCTGAGGCTTCTATTCTTGGTAGGTATATCCTCTGAACTTGTTTCTCTCTTTGCCTCTGTTTTTCTTTATTTTGGCCAAAACACTATCTAAAGTAATATAAAATACAAAAACAGTTTAGTTCCTGTCAACATCTGTTTTCTACTGAGGAGTTTGGTGGGTTTTGTTTAAAACCTGGAGGTAGTTTTAAATAACTGCTTTAAAAATGTTGTAATATGTGTTTTTCTTTTTTCATCTCAGAAGACAGTTTCAATGCAGCCTAAAACCACCGCGCTTGGCATAACTTAACTTGAATGTTTGTGGTTTCCCCCACACACATTTCTTCTTCAGACTATGACCAAATACAGTCTCCACCACTTCAACACCAGCCATTTTTGTCTCCATCTGTTTAAAAAAAGATGCTTACAGTTCCTCTGTGAGAGATGGGTGGAGATGATATATATATACACACAAACACACACACTTGTGTGTTTATGTGTGTGTGTGTGTGTGTGTGTTGTTTCTTATTTAAAAGCTTACATGGTTTAATGACCTTTGTGTTAGCTTAATAAAGGCTCTGCCTAATATATCTGGAATGTTGCTCAACAAAACTTTTATGCAATAGCAAATTATAGCAGCATTATTTGTTAAACACTTGTATATCATCACAATCAAAAAGGACTTTCAGTGACTCATATAAAAATACAATTTAAAACATACCCTATATAAAAATCAAAAATATAACAACGCTACAAAAATAGAGAATAAAAGATGGCAACAATGGCTCAAATCAGGGGAAGGCTCCCTATGCAAAGAAAAACCACCATTACCCAGGTTTGGAGAGCAACGCTTTAGGGCAGGGGTGTCAAACTGCCGGCCTGCGGGCCGGTTTCATCATACCAGAGCCGTGCCCACCCCATTGCCGGCGATGGCAAAAAAGCTCCGATACGTTGCACGACGTCACGTGATGTCGTGAGTTTGACATGTCTGCTTTAGGGGCTTGTGGAGAACCAATAAAGAGGGCCAGCCTAATTTCCAAAATTTAGGCTACTCCATAACATTGGTGCTGCAACAAAAGAGCAGTAGTATTTCCTTCTCAGTTTCCCACTGGTATCAAAAGTCACCAAGATATCTATCAACACTAGGAGGTGCACACATTCCCCCATCCATGTCTTAACACGAATCATCCAGGAGAATGACCAAGGCTGTCTCTATCCCAAAATTGGCCCTGGACCTAATTGAAAAAGATCCACATAATCTGTTTCCTTTAAAGGACTGCAGAGTTGATCCACTGCCATCATTCCAGTAACCTTCATTGAATAGGGAAGGTTGGAGGTGGTTGGTAGTTGTTGAACGCTACTGGATCTGAGATGGCATCTTCAGGATGGAGTCCTAGATAGCAGAGAAACATGGTGCCTCAATTGCCTCTAAACACTGTCCATAAGGAATCAAAGCTATAGCAGATTCTAATAACTTAATTGGCAAAATGTTTTGTAAACTAATCACAGCAGCCAGGTGGCAAATCATAAGATGGGTTTTTCTCCTGCAGGGAGTTCGCTATCCTAGACAAAGCCACTTAAGTAAGCATGTTTCGCCTTACTTATCACCATGTTGGATTTATTTCTAGTTGTCTTCTACCTCAGGGGCCTCCCAACCTTTTGGGAACCAGGGACCGGTTCCATGGAAAGAGGTTTTTCTGCGACCAGAGGGGATGTGGTTTCACATTCTGCCTTCATCCAGCTGATGAGGCTTTGTTTGCGTGACCCAGTTTTTGACATGCTGCGGCCTGGTGCTGGCCCACGGACCGGGGTTGGGGACCTCTGTTCTACCTCCACCACTTTAGCGAAGAACAGTATTGTGTCATCTTAGCAAAGTTGAATAAAGCTTAAAACATTAATGCAGAGATGTTCACAGCCAACATGATTATCTTGGCTATCAGTATTAGTCAGAGGTTCTAGGTGATTATACTTTAATTTTCATTTCTCCTTATCTTGTGATGCTTATCTGTTTTAATGTTCAGCACTGAATGGGTCTGCTTAGCATATTTTTTCTTTTCTTAGAGTTAAGGAAAAGAAGTTACCAAAGGTCATCAAGTACAACCCCCTGTACATTGCAGGATTGTCTCCAATTCATGACTATTCAAACTTTTTTTTTTGAAAATCACCAGTGAAAGGGGGGAAAAAAGCATTGTAGTAACCTGCTCCACTGATTTTTACTATCAAAAAGTGCTTTATCAGTAAATTTATTTTGGAGATATAGGATAAGATAGAATCTTCCAGACATAGGATACATAATAGTTAAGTTACGGCTTTTTAGAAGCCTGTAGGTGTGAATAGATATAGTCACTGACAGCATAAGCCAAGATAACTGATGTGAAAATTTGTTATCATTACAAGGGGATGGATGGTATTTGAAATAAACCATCCATTTTGATCTGACCTAAATTTAATTGTGACGCTAGGCAAAGGGATAGTACTACATCAGAATTAACATCATTGATTTGGAAGGACACAGCAAATGAATATCCTCTCTATTCTTGTGGTTAGTCATTACATTTTTTGATTACGTACCATCTCATCAGTTTCAACTAACCACACAGATTTTCTTCATGATGTTCTCTTTTTCAAGACTTTCAGGCATGGATTTATCCACTATTGTAATTGAGTTGGTTGTTGGTTGTCCTCTTCCTCTGTTTTACTATTACATTCCACCACATTATAGATTTTTCCAGGGCGCTAGCTCTTTGCAAAATACTTCCAAAATGTGATAATTTGAGCCCAATTGTGATAATTTGTACCTTGATTGGACTGGTTTGTTCTATGAGCCATTTGTTTGTTTCATTGTCTATTTCTGGACAGGTTAGAAATTTTCTCCAGTACCAAATTTCAAAAGTGTGAACAATCATTCCATTCTTCTTCAAAGTCCAGCTTTTATCATTACCATAGACTATCCCAGGGAGTATCATTATCTGCATTATTTTGATCTTTGCAGTTATAGATATATCACAACGTTTGAATATTTTCTACAAGGCTTTTGTTACTATTATACCATTCTGCAAAATATTTCTCCTAGTTCTTTTACTATTGATAATCCATCTTAAAAAGCAGATACTATCTACTGTATCAATATCTTCACTGTTAATTCTAGGGCTCTCCTTAGTTTGGTTTTCTTTACAGTTAATTCTAGCCTACTGTGCTCTTTGACTTTACAATTGAAATTTGCAGATCATTTGCATTTTCAGCTATTGGAGTAGTGTCATCAGTTATTAAATAGGGTTTAACAAAATTCTTCCATTATTTTAAAAAAAGATTAAAGAGAAGTTAAAAAAAAGGTATCTAGGTTTATTGTACGGCCAGCTGCCAAACAGTATGCATCAAAATTATGCATACCATAATAAGAGACCATCAAAGAAATTAGACAGTCTTGAATGTCATGAAAAATTAGAGACACGGCAAGAAAGTTGTTGGGAATTCTTGGCTAGCCCAGACTGTCTGGTTATGGGAATGCATACATTTCATAGAAGTTTAACCACTATAGTTGTTAACTAAAGGTCTCTGAAATATTCATGCCAAAATGGCAACAGCGTTGCAGATACCTATAATCATGGGTCTTAAAATAGGGTTGCAGATGTTTTATAACATGGACTTCCACACTTTTCCTTGGTAAAAAAAATAGTCACAAAAATTGGTATAGTAATATTTACAAATCCAAATTTGTGCTGAAGTGATAGTAATTGCAAATCTATACTGTGGAATTACAAAGGTGGAAGGGGCTATTTAGGTCAAGTCCAACTCTTGCTAAGTACAAAAATCTAAATTAAAGCATCCACAAACAGACGGTTGTCCAACTTCTTGAATGTATCAGTGAAGAGGAGCAGACCATCTCTCCAGCAAGTTGACTGTTGATGAAAGTAATTACTATTCCTGTTAGGGCTTTTTTCCTCTAACTTTCAGTTCAAAGCTAGTTTATTATAACTTTAATCCATCATTACATGCCGTGCATTTTGGAACAAGAAAGAGCAGTTCTTGATCTTCTGTGCGACATTCTTTTAAGTATTTAAAAAGTCTAATTCTATCTGTTTAGTTCTCTTTTTTCTCATGACTAAACATATACAATTCCTTTAATATATCTCTATTAAGAAGAGGCTAGACAGTCACTTGTCTGAGATGGTATAGGTCTGCCTCCTTGAGCAGGGGGCTGGACTAGAAGACCTCCAAGGTTCCTTCCAGCTTTATTCTATTCTCTTTCTAGGACTTGGGTTTTAATTTTCTGATTAACTCTATTGACCTTGAATCTTTTTTCAGTTTCTCCCAATGCTAAAGTGTGAGTCCCAGAACCAGAAAAATTAAAATTATGGTTTAATTTTTTCTGCCTCAACCCAGTACTGCCTCATATTCATTTTTAATCAACTATTAATTGCAAGTTTTCAGCAGATGGCAGCACTTTGCTGATCATAGTTTGTAAGACATACATGGCCAGACCAGATCAGTAGTTTGATGGAAGACCACCAGATCTGTGGACTAGGCTGGGAAGTCAAAGAACATGGAAAAAGACAGTGGCAAATCTGCATTACAGTATTTCTAAGAAGATTGCATGGTTGGGTCCATGTGGTTACCAATTGTTGGACCACACCTTATCCTTTACCTGCACATTTGGTTTCTGTTTCCTAAGAGAAGCACTTAAATTTGTCTCTGTTTAAATTTAATTCTTTTATTTTCAATCATTTGTCTAACCCAAGGTGTCAAACTGTTGGCCTGCGGGTTGGATGTGTCACGAGGAAACCGTGCCCACCCCATTGCCGGCAATGGGGAAAAAGTTCCAATACATCACGTGACTTCACATGACATCACGAGTTTGACATGTCTGGTCTAACCTGTTAAAATTTTATTTTATTTTTCTCATGTATTAGTATCTTATTTAACATTATGCCATCTACAGACCAGTATCTGCTTTGTTTCCTTACAAAAATCAGTGATAAAGCTGAAAACAAGCATTGAACATTATGGTACCCTCTTCATTATTTCCGCATTTTCACTTTACTGATACAGAGCATCAAATAAAAAGTTAAAATAATTTATTACCTCAAGATGAGTGGTAAGATTGTATGTAGTGATGCAAAGAAGATAAACTTTATTCTGCAGTTTATTTTTGTTGTATATGAACAGTTAACTCAAATTCATCACAACATTTCAACTTCTTTTTTGATAAAAAAAATATTTTCAAGTGAATTGATTTAGTGACATTGAACGAATTGATGGACTGTTCTCTGTATTCTTTTATTGTTTCTCAGTTTAAAAACTATAAGATACCCAGAATCTTATTAATCAGGAAACTCCCAAATTAAATTAAGTTAAAGATGTGTTTTAATTTTCTATACAACAAACTCTTGCTTTAAGTAAAACAAAATTTCTGTGTTCCTCTCTTGCCCCCTTCTAGTTGTGTTGCATAAATACTATGAGATCTTCTGGGTTCCTTTGAAATATTCTTGGAAACATGAATATTTGCACCGGTCTTTATCAGTTATGATCATTTACTTTTGTTCTAGTTTCTTTCAGTGAAAGAAAGAATAAAGATGAATAAAGTACAAGTATTGTTGGAGCTAGTGGTACAGAGGGAGACTGTCATGCCCAGGGGGGCATGAATCATCTTTCTTCGTCTCCCCCACTGACTATAAAATGATTTTGTAGTTATGCGAAAGATGCCTTTTAGTTATTTGCGTCTCTTGGGACTAATAAAAATCCCTCTAATGTTTTATTCATTTACAACCAGGTTATTGCTTCATTGATTACTATAACAAAAGAGGCTTTCACATCCTATGAAAGTCAGGAATGTATAAGTCTTACTGCAATTATAGGAAGGAATGTATAGGTCTTACTGCAATTCCTGCCCTTTGGAATCATCTCTCTGCAGAGATTTTTGTGGCTTCCATCCTTATTGTTCAGGAAACTATTGAAGATCTGGTTGTTCTCCTGTGCCTGTAGGCAGGGTGATTAGGGATCCCCTTTTATTCTTTTTGTTTGCTGTGAGTATTTTGCTCTTCTGGTTAGTTGTATTTTTATGATAGGGAGACAGAAAGGTTTCTGCTTGTAGGTCATCACTCAGAGTCATTTGGCAGATGGGTGGCCTATATATTAAGCAAACAATATTAGATTGATGTCAATGAACTGCTTATTCTTCTGAATGTCATATTGGGACTTTTGATTGTGAGAAATTAAGGAAACATTCAATAGATTTTTGAAGTTACTCAGCGCGAAAGCTTGTTATTTAGAGTAAGTGATGTGGGAGAATTAAATCAACAAGATCTCTTCAACTTTCAAAATGTTTCCCAGATTCCCTGACCTTGAGGTATTGTATGGTTGCTTTTTTTTTAATCACTAGGGAGACCCTTCAGAGAAGCATTTTAACATGCTATCAGATTTTCAGTAAATCACTGAGATGGAAAAAGCTGCTGTGTCAGATGCTAAAGCCTGAAAAGGATGATGTGATAGCACTCTTGGATTTAATACTGGACCAGCAGGTTCATTTTGATAAGCTGTTGGCACAATCATGGCACAGAATACGTTGTTTGCTTATAAAACTAATCCCTTTTTGATCTCTGGCAAGTTGATCTTAAATAAAACCGACACATAATCACTTCTGTTGCACACAATACATGAGAACAGGGAAGGATGTTACTTGTCTTATGCTAATGCTGAAACCTAATACATTTAATATAAAGAGTATCAGTACAGTAAATACTGCTCTATAAAAAGGGCGAACATGGAGGTCAGAACTAAAAGTTTAGCAGAAATGTCTTTTTTGTATATTCGTATCCACTGTTGACCTAGGGAAGTCAGTGAAGTGGCTGCACCAAGGTTGGGAGCGTATGACAGTGTCAGTGCTTCAAGGAATAGTGCTTTGTTCTCACAGGTATGCACATGTATCTCTTGGGTTTTCAATCCAGCCCACGATTAATAAGGGATGCATCCAGACAGACAACCATTCACAGTAACTTCTCTCAAGTATTTGTAGAGCTGCCCTTGATGAATGAATGGTTGATGTATACCTAAAAGGCCTAATGCTACTTACAAAAAGAATTGTGCAGGTAGGAATTCTAACATACCGCAATCATTTTGCAATTACTTTCTACCTGATTCTGCCTGATGGATCTTTGTAGTGCTCCATGGTAGTAGGAATGTTACAAATCAGTAACACTAACAATTTAAAACCTTATTTTTCAAGAGTTCTGGGTTATACAGAAACCTGTCAATGCCGCAGTGTTGCAGTGCAAAAGTTTCTCTTCTGTTTGAAAGGATAGAAGAAGGGGCCAGTGAGAATGTTCTATTATTTTTGCTTGAGCCATTTATTTAATGTCTTCTTGCATATCCAAATAGAAAACCTCTTTCGGATAAAGAAGATATAAGCACTGAAGTCTACCACTAAATAGTGTTTTTTTCCTGAGGCCATGTGGCCTTTAATGATGAAAAAAATGTTTTGATGATATTATGTTTATTGTCACAGGAAACAGTAACATTATTCACTTATAGTCCCAGCCTGTTGATGTAAACATGACATTGCAAAATTACCCCATTTTTCCTTTGTGAGATTGGAAAAGATTGAGAAAACCCCTAAAACGCAAGTCACGCTCTTGTGAACTGAATATGAATGAATGTCATTACATTTTTGTCAGCTGAGAACTATAGAAATGAGTCACTGAGTGACTTTTGCTACAATGAAACTGTAAACCAGAAATATTTTTTTTACTTGGCCCTATTCATTTTGATTTACTTGGCTTTTTCCTCATTTCAACATCAAGTGTGCTGGGATTTTATTTGAGCAACAATTTTCTGAGTTACTAAATAGTGGCATATACTGTACCGGAGGCAGTCTGCCAACTGCAGCCAGTTTGAAAATGCAGTCCAAAACTCATTTCTTCCCAAAAGGATTGAGAGCCAAATTCTAGAATATTTTTCTCAGCCTCCTGAAATAGTAATAGTAGTAAAGTTGGAAGGGACCTTGGAGGTCATCTAGTCCAACCCCCTGCTCGGGCAGGAAACCCTACGCTATTTCGGACAAATGGCTGTCCAGTCTCTTCTTAAAAACTTCCAGTGTTGGAGCATTTACTGCTTCTGGAGGCAAGCTGTTCCACTGATTAATTGTTCTCACTGTCAGGAAGTTTCTCCTTAGTTCTAGTTGCTTCTCTCCTTGATTAGTTTCCAGCTTCTTGTCCTGCCTTCAGGTGCTTTGGAAAATAGCTTGATTCCCTCTTCTTTATGGCAGCCCCTGAGATATTGGAATACTGCATGTCCCCCCTTGTCCTTCTCTTCGTTCTAGACATACCCAATTCTGCAACCGTTCCTTATATGTTTTAGCCTCCAGTCCCCTAATCATCTTTGTTGCTCTTCTCTGTACTCTTTCTAGAGTCTCAACATCTTTTTACAGTGACCAAAACTGGATGCAGTATTCCAAGTGTGGCCTTCAAGGCATTGAAGAGTGGTATTAATACTTCACGTGATCTTGATTCTATCCCTCTGTTAATGCAGCCTAGCACTGTGTTGGCCTTTTTGGCAGCTGCAGCACACTGCTGGCTCATATTTAAGTGATTGTCTACTAGGACTCCGAGGTCCCTCTCACAGTTACTACTATTGAGCATGGTGCCACCTATGCTGTACTTGTGCATTTGGTTTTTCTTGCCTAAATGTAGTGAACATAAAGGTGAACATCTAATTTATCTTTGTACCTGTTAACACAAACATTATTTCATGTACTTGTGACTCAAGCAATTCCAAAACAAAAATGGTTGATTTATGTTGTTCACTTAAATTGATGTGAAAGGTTTGTATTGTCAAAACCTTGTAACAAAAGATTGGTTTTAAAGTGTAAGATTATTGATTTGGAAATTAATAATGATTGCTTACTTTTGGAGAGTGTCCTTGATACTCCTTTAAATCATTTTTGGAGACTTACAACTGACATCATTCTCAATGGGACAGTGAAGCATGAAAGCTATTAAATGATTGGTTCCAATAACCAAAAAAGACACAGAAATATATTTATTTAGATCTTTTCAACCTCAGCTGTGAAAGAGGTATCAAAGAGGGAATAAAAAGAGATGATAAAGAAAGAACTAGCAGTGAGAGTACATGTGAAAGACACACACACAATATTCCCTCTATTTCTGAGGTGTAGGAAAGTGCTATTGAACATATATTCATAATAATACTCTCCACATATTAAAGGAAGCATTAGTAGCTCAAACAGCTCCAGTGAGTGGGAAGAGGTAGAAGAATTTTAGTAGGAAGGAGGAGAGAATGGAGTAACAAGACCAACGAAAAGAAATCCTGGATTCAACCATTCTAATTGTGGTATTTTATTAAGTTCCACTTAAACATTACAGAATATCAAATATCACACAGATAAAATTGTTGTATATTGGACATTAATATAATCGAGTGAGTTCAGAAGTACTTTACAAAAAAGTCTTGCATTCTTCTGTCCATAAGGCTACTAGGCTTGAAATTCTTGGTTTGGATCATATAGAACTGTGACGCTTGCAGTCAGACTTAGGTATTGCATACAAAATGATCCATAGTAACTGTAAATGAGTTTTTTTTAGTTTTAACAACCACTTTAAACTTAATGTAAACTGCTCTCTAAATTCAATTGTAAAATATAAAATTTTTGTAACACAGTTATCAAAGTCTGGAATATCTTAGCTGATTCAACTGTCTCAGCCATGAACTTTCACAGTTTTAATTCTAACTTAACTTCTGTGGACCTCATTCCATAATTAAAAGGTCCATAAGGGAGCATGCCTATCATCCCTGTCACATTTTGATTTTCTGAAAAAATAAATGATTAATTTCCATTACTTCCATTTGAAACACTCCTGATTACTTTTATGGTTCTCTGCAACAGGACACTACTAATTTCATCTAACTGCTTAGCAAACTATGAACGTAAATAAAATAACCCAGCTGTTTTAAAATTATTTTCAAAGCCCCTTTTAGGCTACTTAACTGAAACAGTTCATCTTAAAGAATTCAATAGGTATTTCTTGTTTGGAACTGCTATTGGGGACTGCGGCAGGGGTTAAAATGTTGATAAAATGCTGGTTTTACACTTTCTTGGTGGGGAATAAAGACTTTAGCTATTACTTGTGACATTACATTTATATTATACATTGGGCCTTTAGTGTTGCTGATGATGATATGAATGGTCAAGATCTATTTAAATCAGTGGAATAAGAGAAGATCTGCTAAAAGTTCTCCTATGGCCTAAAAAGGAAACTATCATATACAAAGTTAGCAACTAGTCAGATGACGTGTTCCTGTTCTTTAATTAAAACGGTAGAGCTTCTTTATGAGCAGAACTTCATTATAATTTATCTGAGAGAACACAATAGTTGTCTATGCCACCTGCCCTCCTTGTCAAGATTTTGAATTTCAATTTTTTTATTCCAAGCTCTGCAATTTATTTATACAATCTGTTTTATAGATTGCACATTTATTTGGCGTAATGCTAAGCAACTCCAGAGAGTTATTTACGGAGGCTGGAATGCAGCATAGTTGACTCTTTGCTAGTAGAAACTCATTTCATAGGGAGCTGCTTTTGTCCCTGAAGCCTGTATTATATCTATGAAAACTCTGCAAGAATATATTATATATTAGCAATAAATTCCAGTTATAGCTTTTTGGGGATGAGACCGAAGTAGCTTTGGGTCAGCTGGCTCCAAAGCTCTTTCTATTTGATAACTTGTTGCTGTGCTCTCTTCCAGCTTTATTAAGATGGCTATCTAAATCTCACTGAATCAAAGCAGATTAAGTGATCTTCAGAAAACCTGGGCTTAATGTTTTGCGTATTTGTGCAAAAATGAATTCCATATGGGGTAAGAAGCCACTGGAAAAACCATTAAGATTATTCATCATTATTTGAGCTATTCTCAGATACCCCATTCCCACCTACCTTCCAGGGCACTATAAATGTAAAACATACCCTGATTTGTTCTTGTGTTTCTGAATGTGAAAAAAAAAATACTCTGATTGTGGATTTAAAATTAACATGACATTGACGGCAACCTTAAACAGGTTGCTTAAAGAACATAAAATGTAGCAGGAGACCCAACCGTGATATAGAAGATACAGAACTGTTGTTTATTGTGTGCCTTTGTAGAGGGTTTTTTTTTTTTTTTTTTTTTTTTAGAAAGCCATGCCTGGTTAGCTAATTTGCACACACAATATCTTTTCATTCAGTACTCAGCCAAGTTCTAATAATAGGGATAGCTATCATTGGTTGTATAATGTACAACAGGGTCTATTGCTGCCACTAGTAATTATAAATAGAACTGGTAACACAGTTACATTTTAAGGAGGTTTGATTCATTGTTTATCCCCGGTTAAAGTTGCAATCTTTATCCATGGTTTAACACAAAACAAATACCCTAATTTGCACATCCTACTTCCATATATCCACATAATATAAATGTCTGTACTTATATGTCTATACTTACAGAAATCCTCTTTTGATCCATAAAGATAATTGACTTAACAGAGCCAGTTTGGTGTAGTAGTGAAGAAACCAGGAGGCCGTGAATTTTAGCCCACCCCCCATATAAAAGCAGCTGGGTGACATTCAGCCAATCTCTCTCAGTTGAACTCATCTCACAGGTAGCTATTGTGGGGAAAATAGGAGGCAGATTAGGTACTGTATGTTGGCTGCTTGAGTTATTTATTTGTGTGTGGGTGATAAAAATCTAATAACAGCCTTAATTTGAGCTGGAACTGGCTCCACAACCAGTTTTAGTGCTCTGAGGGGAGATAAAAAGCAAAACATTTGAAAAATGTTACCATCATAGAACCCCCATTAACACTTTTAAGGGTTTTTTGATCACAGAGTGGTTTATCTATAGAGCGCAGCCCAGACGCTACTTTCTCTGTCTTTTAATAAATGATGCTGGAGCTTTCAATTACAGGCTTCCCCAGAATCAGATCAGCTTCACTTACTGGAGCTTATCAGGATTTGAGTCCACAGTGGTAATTCAAGGAATGTGAGGGTAAGTCCGGTTGATGTGCCACCATATAACTCTGATCAAAATAGGGAACTACAAGGAGACCAACAGTATTGGTATCAAGGGAACTGCATTCTTATGTAAAGCTGCTTGACTTCCTTTTGGGTTGATTAACCATGTAAGTAATTAGAAATTTTTGATGTTGATGTTCTTTGGATCTGTTTCTCCCTCCTCACTATTAACTAACCTTGCTCTGCTCTTCAGAGAAGCTAGATGTGCTGGAAGAGAACTGGATATTTGTCAGGGTGTGGACGTGTAAGCATTGCGTGAGAGAGGACTGATTATGGCACAGAGAAAGGAGGACACTTTTATATGGCAACTTGTGACCAGCAAGTTACAGAAACACACGTAGGTAGCTATAGGCCTCAGAAGCAGAAGAATCTATGAATACAAATTAAGCTTGTCCATTGTTTCATAATACATGAATTTGTTTGGTTGTTTTCTAAACTGAAGGAAATCCTACTTGATACTACTGGATTATGGTAACAATCTAAGAAAGTATAAGGATTGAAGGTTTATGTTCTGACTTCATCCTTTGTTTATCTTGGTATAAGAATTATCAGGGAGCCTTCTCAGTAAATTTGAACTTAACCTTCGTTTCATGCAAATGAAAGAAGCTCTGGGCAGATAACCTAGAATTCCTATGAGTATTTGGTGAAAGATAAATGTGTTTTCAAGGTTGATTTATATTTTGAAAAGCCTTTGCATATTTATTCCATCATAAAAATGTAAATGAATGTACATAGTGTGGAATGCCTTTCTCTAATAGAGACATTCTGTGGATTTTTCATTGTGTTAATAGTGTTTCTCAACCTTGGAGGTCTGCATATCTTAAATTTGCCAAGGTTGAGAAACACTGGTGTACATTACAGTTAACAGTTGAGAGAGGAGGAATTAACTTTCTACTTCTAGGTTTATCACCAAACATTTATCCTAGCCTTGATTACTGTCTAGAGCACTGATGGTGAACCTTTTAGAGACCGAGTGCCCAAACTGTAACCCAAAACCCACTTATGTATCGTTGGGTCCGGGTGGGCATGGCCCATTGGGTAGGTGTGGCCATTTGGGTGGGCATGGCCCATTTGGTGGATGTGGCTGCGGTGGTAACAGACTGGGGGGACTAAAAAGTTCAATCAATCCCAACTCGGCGAGATTTTTTTTCCCGCAAGAGGTTGAAATTGATTGATTGATTGAACCTTTTTTTTTCGCACTCGGCGGTGGAGGCCTAAAGCTTAAAGGTTTTATAAAACCCAGCTGAAGGCCTAGGACTAGAGTGATGGCGCGTGTGCCCACAGAGAGGGCTCTGCGTGCCACAGGTTCACCACCATGGGTCTAGAGTACAGGTCGGCAACCTGCGGCTCCGGAGCCGCATGCGGCTCTTTGAGCCTTCCCCTGTGGCTCCCAGCCTCCTCTGCCTTTGCAGAGAGAGACAGAGACAGAGAGAGGCAATTGCGCTTCCCTGTTTCTTTCTCTCTCTCTCTCTCTCTCTCTCTCTCTCTCTCTCTCTCTCTCTCTCTCTCTCTCTCTCTCTGTGTGTGTAAAAGAAAGTGCACTCACAGTGTTCTCCGAGGTGCTGCGTCTCTGCAGGAAGCAAGAAGGGCAGGAGAGAGCTAGCTAGCCCAGCTAGGCTGACTCAGGAATTCTGGGAGTTGAAGTCCATGAGTCATAAAAGAGACGAGGTTGCTTACCTCTGAGCTTGTTGGACAACAACTTGAAGCTTGCCAGGTGAGCAGCAAATAGGAGGGGGGGGAGAAAGAGAGAGAAAGAGAGAGAGAGGGGGGGAGAGAGAGAGGAAAGAGAGAGAGAAAGAAAGAGTGGGGGAAGAGGAGTGGCAGACCAAGGGCAGATAGGGAGGGAGGGAGAGAGACAGAGAGAGAGAGACCCTTTTGACATCTAAAATGAAGATAACACTGCATATATCCTTTTTTTTTTTTACCTATGTATGTATGTAATTTTATTCTCTTAAAGCATTCTCTTGGTGGTCATTGTTTTAATAGTATGGATATTCCCAAGAGTCATATTTTTACTTTTATTTGTAGTGTGTGTGTGTGTGTGTGTGTGTGTGTGTGTGTATGTGTGTGTGTGTGTATACACACACACATACATACACAAACACTCACACACACACACACAGACCTATAATAAAGATAAAAAAGAATATATGCAGTGTTATCTTCATTTTAGATATCAAAAGGGTTTTGCAGCTCCCAGTGTTTTGTTTTTGGTGGGAAACGGGTTCAAGTGGCTCTTTGAGTGTTTTGGGTTGCCTACCCCTGGTCTAGAGTAAGGAGTTTCAGAATTCATATGCTTTGAGGGATCATTGAAAGTTATTATTTGACACCTTTGCTTATACTGTTTCTATTATTGTTGCTTTTAAATTCAAAACATGCATACATACACAGCCACACACATACACATATCAAGGAAAGTAAATTCTGAGTATGGATGGAATACGTCATGCATATATGGCTATTAAAGGTGGGGCCAGAACTTTGAACTGTTCTTCCTACTGAGAAAAATCATCAGAATATTCTGGCTCTGTGTCCAGATTGAGAGTGGAAGATACAGACTGTGGGATATAAGCACATGCAGAGAGAGAGAGGGAGGGAGGGAGGGAGGGAGGGAGGGAGGAAGGAAGGAAGGAGGGAAGGAAGGAAGGAAGGAAGGAAGAAAAAGAAAGAAAGAAAGAAAGGTAATTATAGGGTGGCATGGATGTTGGCAAATTGGAGAATTCCTTTGTACAATAAACACATTGTCAGTCATTCACTTGTAAGTAATTACAAAGTCAATTTTTAGAAACCTAAACTGGAATAAGTATCTGCACACGCGATTAACTTGTGAGCAAATTTGGCTTATTTCAGAGGTGCGTAGGATATGAGACCAATGTTAACTGTGTGGAAATTGTGCTTCAGCCCTTGGAGTCCACTTCAACTAAAGAGATGAAGCTATTGGCCAGAAGGAATGATGTTTGGGAAGGTGAGCTGCAAGAGGGTGGAGCGATGATATAACATGGGTAGGTAGAGCCATGTCATGCATTGAGATCACGACAGGATTTATTGTTGTCTTTCTGGGTTTGGTGGAGAGAGGTTAATTTCTTTTAACTGTGTTCAGCCTCTTTCTGGGTTTGGTGGAGAGAGGTTAATTCCTTTTAACTGTGTTCAGCCTCTTTCTGGGTTTGGTGGAGAGAGGTTAATTTCTTTTAACTGTGTTTAGCCTATTGTGCAGGTATGCATTCTCATCCTGCCTCAGGAGGATGAGAAATTGGAATTCTGTATTTCAGTGGAAAAAAACAAAGGTTTTATAGTTGTGGCTAACAGGTTGTCCGTTTATAACACAGGAATAGAGGCAGAATTTGTCTAAGAAACAGCATGTTAACAAAATCCCATGTAAAATAGGGTGGGACAACACTGCTCTTTCCATTGATACTCAGAGAATGGAGGATTATTTCAATATGTAAGAGTTTTTTTTAAGGCAAGATACTTAACTTACATCTAGTTGGGAAAAAAACATCTTTGGAACTCCCCAGTTAGTTTTTAGCTTCTATAAGCAACTGTACCTGAAGGATTGTAGCCTTCTATAATAGATGTTTTATACTATGTAGTATAATCTCGGGTTAAGTAAAAATTAAATTAAAAAAGATAAATATATATTTAAATATTTCTCCCTAGTTTTGGAAACTTTTGACAAATTAAGAAAGGACAAATCCTTGCTGTAATAACTGATTGGAATTCAAAGACCTGCTTTGAGCAGGCTAGTTGCTTTCTGCACTATTTCTAATTTTGAATGTGATTCTAAAACCTACCTAGATGGAATGCAGTCTTGTCTAGCTGTAGAAAGTTAAATTGGTATGCATCAGGTTTTATGACTTCATGTAGCAATTTGCCTTCTTTAAGGTATTGTGCACAATCTATATCAGTGGTGGCGAACCTATGGCACGGGTGCCAGAGGCGGCACTCAGAGCCCTCTCTGTGGGCACGCGCGCCGTCACCCCAGTCTTAGGCCTTCAGCTGGGTTTTATAAAACCTTTTCGCTTTAGGCCTCCGCCGCTGTGTGCAAAAAAAAAAAAAAAAAGGTTTGGTCAATTAAAAAAGATCTTGCAAAGTTGGAATTGATTTATTGAACTTTTTAGTCCCACCCAGTCTGCTGTTACCACCGTGGCCATGCCCACCCAATGGGCCACACCCACCCAATGGGCTATACCCACCAATGGGCCACACCCACCCGGCACTCGACGATGCATAAGTGGGTTTTGGGTTGCAGTTTGGGCACTCAGTCTCTAAAAGGTTTGCCATCACTGATCTATATATATACATCTCTTCAGTCCTCCAGATTCCAACAGATTTTCCTCTATAAGTATGCAGAAGATTTGGATTCTTTAAAAGGTGCTGAACTGCCTTCATAGTGTTTTAAGCACATTTTATCTATAGATCAAACATTCTTTTAAGCAAAATGATCCTTTATTTACCCCTTATTATGACTCTTGCTTACAAGGAAACTACCCAACATAAAATATATATCACAGTTGTATATTGTCATACAAAAATTACAGGTAATAGTTTACCTATAGGTAACTTCACCCTCATTGTTCCCAGGGTATCCAACTACTCCTCTGAAAAAGTCAGGTCCTCAAAAGTTACCTTAATATTAAGAGGATGCAAATTGTAACTCTGGGGGGGGGGGGAGAGAATTCCCCAGAGAGGAGCTCTTACAGAAATTGGTCACATTTGAGCCCTTCCTTTCTATGAAGAAGTATAGACGTGACTTTGGGAATGAGAAAGAAATGAGTGAACCATCAAGGGGGACTTTCAGAAAAGATTACTCAGTTCTGAGAAAGAGGAGAAATTTCTTTCTAAGGAAGATACTCAAAATAACCCCACCTTGATTTTGTCTGGTATAAAATAGGGCAGAGAAGAACTCTTGACAGGTTGTCAAGATTTCATTATTCTGTCTTATACCAATTACCTGCATTCCTGGATCCTGTTCCTGGACCTTGTCTGTTTCTTATTCTTTTTTTTTTTTTATTGAAAGTTTTATAAATTTTACAAAAAGACAAAAACAATACAAAACAAAAGACAACATATACAAAAAAGAAACTAAACATTACATATATATATATAAAAAAACCCCCCATCCCCCACCCCTCACAAAAACCCTCCCTTCCCCCCCCTGAGCTTCCCAGAGCAGAATATAGGCTTAATTAAAAATTAAGAAATAAAAATAAAAAATTAAATTAAAAAATTTATATTTATATATATATATATATATATATATAAATATCTATATATATATATATATATATAAATAAAACTTATAAAAAAGCTATATGATATTTTTGTATACCCAATCTAAATTGTATAAATTTTATCCATTTGTCCCAAACAGCAAGGAACTTCTCTTGCGTTTGTTGCTTTAAGAAGGCCGAAATCTTTGCCATTTCCGCCAGATAAGCTACTTTAAGAAACCATTCCTGCAATGTAGGCAAAGATTCCTTCTTCCAATATTGTCCTACTAACAGCCTAGCGGCTGTAATCAAATTTAACATCAATACAACCTCCTTTGTATCACAATCTGTAACAATGCCTAACAAAAATAATTGCGGAGTAAATTTTACCCTCCTTCTAAAAATTCTCTGGATATTCCACCATATTTTGATCCAAAATGCTTTTATCTCTCTGCATGACCACCAAATATGATAATAGGAAGCATCCTTATAACCACATCTCCAACATTTGGGTTGCACGTCAGGGTACATAAGAGACATTTTTTGTGGATCAAGGTGCCATCTATAAAACATTTTATAAAAATTCTCCCTAAGGTTCTGTGCTTGTGTAAATTTGACATTTCTCACCCAAATGGTTTCCCAAATGTCCAATGAGACTGGGACACCAAAATTCTGCGCCCATCTAATCATACAATCTTTAATTAATTCCGTTTCTGAGTCCATTTCAACTAATACCCCATAAATTCTCTTGATATGGGTTTGTCTTTGATCCTTGACTTGCTTAATAAGATTTCCATCTTCTCTAAGAAAACCCAATTTACAATCCACCTTCCATTTATCTACTAGTTGCCTATATTGAAACCAAGAATAAATAATATTTTCTTGCGCTAAATCTTCCCGTATTCTTAACTGCCAGTTTTGCCCATCCCATCTAAGTAACTGACTATAAGACACCATGTCCATTTTTACTCCTCTTTTTATTCCTTCTATCGCATGCCAAGGTATAGCCCATAATGGAACTTTAAAATCACTTTTATAATATTTTCTCCAAATCCTAAGTAAAGAAATTCTTAAAATATGAGATTTAAAGACCCAGTCCATTTTTTTATTAAATATTAAATAGGCATGCCACCCATAAAGTAAATCCCATCCCTCTAAATGAAGTATCTCAGGATTTGTCAAATTTACCCAATCACTGATTAGTGTTAAGACCACCGCATCGTAATATAATTTCAAATTTGGTACCTTAAGTCCACCCCTCTCACGGAAGTCTTGCATAATTTTAAACTTAACCCTTGGCTTTTTCCCTGCCCAATAAATTTATTAAGACCCTTCTGCCACTCACTTAAATTAATCTCATTTTTCAAAATCGGTAACATTTGAAACAAAAAAAGAAACTTGGGTAGAATATTCATTTTTATCACTGCAATTCTTCCCATGAGGGATAATTGCAACTTCTCCCAATTCTTCAAGTCCTTCTGTACCCTGACCCACAACCTTTCATAATTATTTTTAAATAATTTTACATTAGAAACAGACAACATCACCCCCAAATATTTTACCTTATTAACAATCTCAAAACCCGTCAAGTTAGCCAAAATCTGCTTCTCCTGACTAGACATATTTTTAGGTAAAATTTTAGTCTTATTTACATTAATCTTGAAACCCGAAACCAAACCATAATGATGAATCAACTGTAATAAGTTTACTGCAGAATAATCAGGTTGCGACAAAGTAACAACCAAGTCATCCGCAAAAGCTCTCAACTTATATTCTTTTTTGTTAACTTCTATTCCTTTAATTTCCTGAGACTCTCGAATTTTGATCAATAATATATCCAGTGTTAAAACAAACAACAATGGCGATAAAGGACACCCCTGTCTAGTACCTTTCTCTATTGTAAAAACCTCTGACAAACCTCCATTAACAATAAGTTGTGCCATTTGTTTTTGATATATTACCGTAAGAGCTTGTAATATCTTTTCGCCAAAATTCATTTCTTCCATTACTCTTAGCATAAAATGCCAATTCAATTGATCAAATGCTTTTTCAGCATCTAAAAATATGAGCCCTGCAGGAACTTGGTTGTTCTTGTCTAAATATTCTAATAGATTAATAATTTGTCTAACATTATTTTTCATATACCTTCCTGTTATAAACCCTGATTGATCTTTATGCACAAGATGATGCGCCACCCTCATAAGCCTATTTACCAAGATTTTTACAAATATCTTATAATCCACATTTAAAAGAGATATAGGCCTATAATTTTTTGGTAAAGTAAGATCTTGATCCTCCTTTGGAATCAATGATATAAAAGCACTACGCCATGAAGGAGGAATCTCTAAACCCTGTAAGATACCATTAAAAAGATCATTTAATGGTTGGATCATCTCCTCCATTAAAGCTTTATAATAAACAGCTGTTAACCCATCCGTACCCGGTGCTTTCCCTAGTTTCAATTGTTGAATTGCTGAGGCAATTTCCTCCTTAGTAATTAAGCCATTAATTTCATGTTTCTGATCCTCAGTCAGTTTAGGAAAACTTGCCTCAGCTAGATATTTATTTATATCTAGCAGTTGCACATTAGTAGATTTGTATAACTTTTGATAATAATCCAAAAAAGATTTTTTAATCAATTCCTTCTGAGAAACTAATTTACCCTTGTAATTTATTTTCTCTATTATTCTCTGTCTCTGTTTCTTTCTTAATTGATAAGCCAACCATCTCCCAGGCTTATTAGCATTACAAAATGTATTTTGTTTCATAAACAATAAATTAGTTGCCGCTTGATCTGCTATCAACATATTAAATTGTGACCTTAGTAACTTTACAGATTCTTTAATACTTTCATCAGAAGGATTTAGAATCAAAGCCCTTTCTTTTGATTTAATTTCATCTTCAAGTTCTCTACGTTTCTGCATCTGCTTCCGCTTATGACAATTATTCATTTTTATCAAAACACCACGCATAAATGCTTTACCTGCATCCCATACCATTGACATTGAAGTCCCCTTATACATGTTCAAAGCAAAATAGTCCTTTAAACACTCCTTTAACTTTTGAACATTCTTCTCTTGTCTGAACAAATTTTCATTAGCTCTCCAGGATCTCCTTTCCTCTTTCTCTTGAGTCAGTTCCATCCAAACTGGGCTATGGTCTGTCAGTGATCTAGGAAAAATCTTTACATTCTTTACTTTATTATACAAATCCGTAGTAATCAAAAAAAAGTCAATTCTTGAAAAAGATTGGTGTCTATCAGAAAAAAAAGTGAAATCTCTCTCCTCTTGATTACATTCCCGCCAATAATCCCTTAATTCCCAGTCTTCCTTCATATCAAAAAAAGCTTTAGGTAACCTTGCTTGTTTAAGAAAAGGAGAGGAACCTTTCTTGTCCCTTTGTATATCTAAGACACCATTCCAATCACCCATTAATACCACTGATCTATAGTCAAGCAATGTTATTTTTTGATGTAACTGCTTATAAAATTGTTCCTGTTGTTGATTTGGAGCATAAAGTCCCACTATAAGTACTTTCTTACCATATATACCAAGTTCAATCATCACATATCTCCCCTGGGGATCTGATTCTACCAGACAAGCTGGTAGGTTTTGTTTAACATATATAACAACTCCCCCTTTCTTCCCAGGAGCAGAAGATATAAAATGAGATCCCAAACGAGCATTGACTAAATATTTCTGATCTTTAAGTAAAATATGAGTTTCCTGTAAGCAAATAACATCATTGGTATGTTGCTTCAAATAATAAAAGATTTTTTTCCGTTTCTGAGGAGAATTCAATCCATTAACATTCCAGGTCAAAAACTTTGCCATCTCCCTTGGCACGCAGCCTGGAGAAGACACCATCAAGATCTGAAAGAGCTGCATGTGTTGCATAACTCTTGGGTCTTGCTCCTCCCACCGGCGATGATGCACTTCCAGAAGAATTCTCTTTAGGCTCTTTTTTACGTTGCTCCTTCTCTTTACGCTTATAAGCTGCACGAGTCATCCTCTGCTCTTTAACCTCCATCTGGCGTTGCCTTTCAGCTTGTATCATCCCAGCGGAAACCAAACCTAATGCCTCAGATTGCTGCTCGACTTCCTTGCCACTCGGAGATTTCTGACCAGATGGAGTTGAGCCTGCACCCAGGACCGAAGTATAAAACTCTCTAGCTTTGTCAACTGTATTCAATCTGTAGCGTGTCCCCGCATGGCTCAAAACAATACCCATCGGAATTTCCCATCTAAATGGCATCAATCTAGCTTTGAGCTCATTGGTTAAAAAAGCGAAGTCTTTCCTGCTTCTTAAAATTTTGGATGGGATTTCCTTTAGAATGATAACATCTTGGGCAGCAATCTGAAATCTTTTGTTGTAAAAGGCTTGTATAATCTCATTCCGCAGGGACTTCTTCGTAAAATAAATCACCACATCTCTAGGCAAATTCTTCTGCTTAGCAATCCAGGAGTTAAGTCTATAAATTTTTTCCACTTCTCTATGTAATTCTCCTTTATCCATATCCAAGGCCACTGCCAGATCAGTAAGGACCACCTCCACCAAATCTTGATTCATATCTTCCTTGAGGCCTCTAATCCTCAGGGCATACTCCATCTGTCTGTACTGAAACATCAAAATATCTTCTTGTGAGGACTCCACCTTCCTTTCCACATCTTGAATTTTATCATCAAAGGAATCAACTTTGTTTTCCACTTCCTCAAGCCTTGCATCGAGCTTAACCACCACAGTAGCCAAGCCTGAAACTGCTGCAAGTATATCTTGTCGTAAATCATTATTATTTTCTTGCAATTTAGTCTTTATCCCCGTTATCTCTTCTTTAAGATCAGATTTAATTTCTGATTTAATCTGTGAGGCAAATTGCTTCATTTCCTCTCTCATTTGAACTACAATCTCTCCCATTATGCCTCTGACCTCTTGTGCTGAAAGTCCAGGCAGAGGGGGGGAGGGTGGTGGCTGAGCCGGTGGTACATGTTTAGATTGTTGTTGTAATTGTGCAGTGGAAGTTATAGGAGAAGAAACAACCTTAGGTATTGAAGCAGGCTGCTGTCTCTTTGAAGCCATTTTAAAAAGCGCAGTTCTCACTTCCCTTTCCCCTCCACACAAAAAGGGAGGAGGAAAGAAAAAGAAAAAGAATTTAAAAAGAGACAAACTATAGTCCTTGAAAATCCAGAGAAAATCCAAAGAATAAAAGATAAAAGAGCAAACAATTCAAAAGAAAAAATTCTAAGCCAAAAGCAAAAGCAAAAGCCAGTCCTTAAAAAGGGAAAGTAAAACAAAAGGGAAAGGAAAAAAAAACTCCGACACTTTCAAAACGCCATCTTAAATCCTTTCACTAATATAACAAAGAAAAGGAGGAAAAATAGTAAAAATCAAATAATAAAAAAAATAAACACCTAAAGTATATAACAAAAATCCTTTAAACTGCTCCGTCCGTTTAAAAATTACTCACCAAAATACTATAAACACGGAGATAGAAGCGGCGGTTTCTTTTGCTTCCTAGGAAGCAAAAACAGCTGGGAGGCGGAGATCAGCAGGAGCTCCGAGGGAACACTCCTTTCACCCCCTCTAGAAATAAATCCAGAGGGGGTTTAGGGGTTCTACCTCTATTCCTGCGTTCTCTGTCCCTTCCCTTTGCCCGGGAAGGGAATTCCGAGCCGCGGGCCAGCTGATGCGCGCTGTGCTCCGCGGCTCTGACACTTCCCCAGCTGGACGGCTAAAAGATAGCCGCCATCGCCGTCGCCTCGTACCGGAAGCTCCGTCTGTTTCTTATTCTTGAAACCTCGCTACAATAAAGGTTCAAATCTCAATCTTTGTTTTTTCTGGTCCTCACAAATATAGATTAGATGCTTGTAGGATGAAATAAGTTCCTCTGTATCCTCAATAAAGTCATCTTTTAGTGTATTTTGGTTTGTAGAGTAGTCAGGTGTAATCTGAAAGTCACTGTTAAAGTTTGAAGAATAATCTCTGGTTCTTAGTTCTGTGGTGATCTCTTTCATTGTAACAAATTCCTCTTTAATTTCCTTTAATTCTTCTTCTGGTATGTTTTGGTTTATAGCATAAACAGATGTGATCTGAAAGTCATTTTGAAAGTTTGGGGTAGCATTGACTCTTCATTCTGTAGTAATCTTTTTCCTTATAGCAGATATTTCTTCAGAAACCTCATAAATCTTTTCCAGTATAAGCTTGCAATTTAAATGAAAGTGGAGTTTCTCCATTTTAAAAGTAATCAAAGAAAGTCTTTTCTTCTTTATTTTTATTTTTATTATTTTTAATAAAGGCTGTAATTAAACAGTGTCCATCCCCTCAGTTTCCACAGCTGCACCAGCTTATCTCTTCCAGGAATATTTTGAAGGTCAGGTTTCTATCCAAAGAATAGTTGCAACATTGACTTTTCACCACTAGATGTCCTCAGTAAATAAAAAACTTTTCCAGACACCATTTTCCCCCCTTTTTTCTCTCTTTTAAAGAGTGGAGAAAGAAGTATTCTTCTAATATTAACTCTTAATAAAATTCAAAAAAGCGTTTTTTTTCTGTATCCCAAAGTGAGTAAAAATAGAGTGTAGTCTTTAAAAAGTTTTTATTCTCAACACCTCTCTTCCCACACATACAGAAGCCGCCCTTTCCAAATGGGGAAATAATTCCAACCCAAGTTTTTTCAGGCAAAAAAAAAAAAAAAACCAAGTAAGGGAAAGAGAGGGCTAAAAGGGTCTCACCCAGATCCTTCGCAGTGGGTCTAATATCGCTTAGTTGTAATTGTGACTTCGGCTGGTGCAGCAGGATAATCGGCCATCTTGCAGGACGATCATTGCTCCGTCGGCCCTAAGGAAATAGCTGGAGCCGTGGGAGAAGCTGCCGTTCTCCCGCAGCCACCAGCAAGCCTCCTTCTCGGTGGTTGCCCCTCCAGGGCAACTTTCGACCCACTGGGGAGTCTACCAACGCAGAAAACCTGGCCGGGCTGGAGACAAGTCCCCAGATGCGACCGGCATCGATGCGTACCGGAACCGGAAGTCTGACCTTGTCTGTTTCTTGAAGGTCTCTTTAAGTAGCTTTTGAGTAGTATCCTGGATTTTATCTACCTCTGTGTGACATAGCATGGAAGGAAAGAGCAAAGTCTTATCATTGAGCTTCCACTGGTTCTTCCATTATCATCCATATTTTGTAGGGGATCACTGTAGAAAAAAGCTGATTCCATGTGTCTAGAATTTATTGTAATCAAGAACCTTGCAGCCTTCTCTCTAGTATTCCTAGATGCAGATGGACTCTGTGCAGAATTACTTTGACCACTAAATACAGATGAGATCCTTCCTTTCACATGATGCCAATATTGTATTCCAAGCCCTTTTAATACAAAGACTTTTTAACTTCAGATAGTCATATCTGGAATTTTCATACTGATTGGAAATAGTCTATTACTTTGCTATTTTCTTCCATCTTTAAGCTACAAACAATGGACAAATGTTGTTAGAATATAACATTAAAATCAACTAGAGACTCTTGTCTAGCTTGAAGACCTTGTCTTCTTGATTTAGCATCTGTGGAGTGAGTCAACAAATTGGGCAACCTGTAGACATTTCAGAAAAAAAATAAACTTAAGATGTGATTTTGCAGCACTACAAACTTCTTTGCCTTATACGTAACTATTAATATATATGGCAAGTTTTTGAAAATGTCAATTCATCAATTTCTTTAGAAAGGACAGGACAAATTGAAAGAGCCTGTCCCTTCAGACAAGATGGCCTTTGTGTTTTAATGAGCAAAAAAGCATTGTGAAAATGTCAAATATTTTATAAATACCAGACCATGGTTGTTGTTTTTTTCTTTGCTTTGTGGATAAAATTCTGTGAAGAGAAACTGCTTTCAAAAACTTTGAACAAACTTTAATAACATTATTCTCTTAACATTCTCTTCTCAGAACTGGTTGAATTTCACAGAGGTCTGAATGAGTGTTTTCTGTCTATTCTGGACTATTTTTTACAAATTCTCACCTTCTGAATGTTTCACCCTAATTGAAAATATGCTGGTCAGCTCTCTCATGGAATTTTGGAACATTCCATAACTGTCAGTCTCACAGATACAATACTATGTTTAGAAATTTTGGATGGAAAACCACATATTTTTATATTACGTGGGTAAGAACTGTCTCCACAAAAGACAGTTGTCTGTCACTTTGAAATGTCAGGCATACTATGGCTAAAATAGGCTTTTTGTCATCTTTTTGATAAATACTGCAAACATTTTTGTTTTTACAGTGTAATGCATTGTGCATGGTGCCACAGAGAATTTGCTAGCCAGAGAACAAAGTGGTTCATGTTGAAGGGATGGATGAAAGCTGATCTTCCTCCTGCTCTGAACAGAGAAAGCTTTAAGAATATTGGAGAAGCTGTGGTACAATCTGGTTTTCACACGGTTTAGAATAGGGGTGTCAAACTCAATTTCATTGAGCGCTGCATCAGCATTGCGGTTGCCCTCAGGGGGCTGGGTGGGTGTGGCCAGGGTGGGTACGGCCTACTGAGTGGGTGTGGATGGAGTGGGTGTGGCGTACTGGGTGGGTGTGGCCAGCTCTACATCGTTTGCATCAAGGGTGCCTGTGGGGGCCTGGGCAGGAGTGGGATAGATCTGAGGGTCTCTGACAGAAGGGGGTGGGACCAGGGCAAGTGCCAAGTCATGGTCCACTGGAAGACCCTCACTGTTCCTCTCAGGCCATGCGGGGTGGGGGCTTATAGAGCTAAGACTGAATGCCTTTCAGCATAGATGGCCACCACAAAATTGTAATTGGCTCCCAGTTGGCCCGGGGGCTGTTCCCTCACTGTTTCCAGGATGGCTTTGTGGGCCACGTGAAACCACTTCGCGGGCCGCATCTGGCCCCCGGGCCCTGTGTTTGACATGTCTGGTTTAGAAGATATTCAAAGGGATCTTGCAGATGGTAGCATTAATCAACTTTGACTGATCTGACATAAAGCTGATCAGAATTGGACTTGATTAGTACTTATATGTAAGGCTATCACAAAATCCATAGAATAGGCTGGAAAAAATGTATTCCACAAAAATGCAATGATAAATTGCTTCCATATTGTTGCTAAGAAAGCAATATGGATGAGCCATGTGATCACCAGAAGCTGAGGGAGGCATTGTTTTTTTATATCACCACCGATGCGTTTGGTAGCCTTCAGTTTGAATTAAATGGATCTATACATTTACCAGAAGAACTGTCATACAGTATGTTAAATGTATTGGATGTTGCAATAATATTTAGTCACTCTCAGAAGAGGGACAGCAGAATTATGTTTTGCATCTATGTGTGAATGGTCCTTCTAGACTTGCCCTCTTCCTATTAAGATACGTGCCCAGGGCATTAATTGTAAAATTAGAATTTAAATATTGTGATAACAAGTGATTTTGTTCTTAGTCTTGTATGAAAAACCAGCCTCTGGTGGGTATAAAAGTAAATGAAGAATTATTTTTTATTAAATATCTGAAAACTCAAGAAAAGGATTCTTATAAACTTGGATACCAAAGAGTTTGATTTATTTATGTCCTCAACATTCCATTTTTAATTTATGTACCATAGATTCTTAGTTGTTAATCATATATTAAGGTTACAAAATGTAAAATGGGTTACTTTGAAATACGTTCTGCTCTTTGTGCCTTAGGTTATCATGCTGAATGGTGTGTGGGTGTGGGTGTGATTTGTGCGATGTAGCAAGTGTCTGCAATAAACACAATTCATTATTTTTAGTATGACCTTTTTTTTACGGAGGTACATAAATTAGGATCTGATGCAGAATATAACATTTGAACAATGAAAAGGGGAAAATATGAGTTGTATCTTAAGCAGGTGATTGGTGTGAGAATGAAGCGAAAATGTTTTATGTTAGCTGAAGCCCTTGTAAGAATTGTATGTCTAGTTGGATGGGATGACTAAATACAATTTAATGTATACTTTAATTGAATACAGTTTGATTATTCTCTGTTTAATACCTCCTTTGTTCTGTCCTATTAAACATTTCAGTTGGGGAAGCAACCTTTCAAAGGCTTGCTATAGTTCCGAGCATGGTGCATCTCCATTTTAAAAGCAAGTTCCTGGAAATGAGGTTAAAAAAAATAATCCAGGTTTCTAAAAACAGCAAGAATAGCTTCTCAAGCATAATCTATTTGTAATTGGGTACCTTGACCCTTGAGGATCAAGGAGCTGTCAGCATAAAACAAAATCAAGAACATTTCATGCTTTACAATTGTCAGAAGCTCTTTATTGTTGTTTGCATTATTGCATTCTTTGTCTTTCTTTTTTGAACCAGTACATATTAAGAATGGTTGGCCGAAAGATGCTCAATTTAATTAGGAATTGGCACAGCAGATCTCAACAAGTATGACCCCTGTCTAAAGAAACATTTTGTATACTTTCCTAATTCATTGTAGTCATAAAATATGAAACTGTTTGGGGAGTGAAACACCTGGGAAATCTTTAATATGAATCCGAGGTCTGAAACTTACATCATCTGCAAAGTCAAATTATGTTGTGCAATGAAATGCATTATTCTGTGGTAAGAAATTGTAAATGACATGGCTCATTTCTCTTTATCTGCTTGCTTTCATTATAAAGGAATTGTGCCTCTCATCAATGCACAGCCATAAGAAAGATTCTAGCCGCTCAGAATGCATCAGATGTTTGGTTCATGTTATATCCAGTACTTTTATCAAGGAAAGCAAGTAGGGTGGGGCCTGTAGATTTGATTACTAAGAGTAATGACAACAAAAATTCTGTTCCTTTATTTCTATAGAAATATAAAAGTTATTATCAATGAAATATTTTAAAAAATAAAAACAAAACCAATGTTTTATAACTAGACAAAATGAATGGAGTAGTGGGAAGATGCAAGACTTTCCTCTTCTACGAAGTGATTACAGATAGTCTTCAACTTATGATCACAGTTGAGCCTAAAATATATGTGGCTAAGTGAGACATTTGTTAAGGAATCACTGCAGTTGTTAATAACACGGTTATTAAGAGAATCTGGCTTCCCCATTGATTTTGTTTGTCAGAAGGTCATAAAAGGGGCTCACATGACCCTGGGACACTGCAACTGTCATAAAGATGAACCAGTTGCCCAGCATCCAAATTTTGATCACATGATCATGGGGATTCTGCAGCAGTCGTAAGTGTGAAAAACAGTCATAAATCACTTTTTTCAGTGCTGTTGTAAGTTTGAACGGTCACTAAATGAACTGTTGTAAGTTGAGGACTACCTGTATTTCTTGCCATACTCTTTCTTCTTACACCTTCCCATTAGTAGAGACAAGATATCTAATATGTTGGAGACTGTACCATAGAAACTTTGCTATCAGGAGTGGGAAGAAACTAATTTAGGATCTTCTGGTACATTTTCATCAGATTAGTAGAAAACTGAAACTGATTGAGCAACTTTAACGGCAGAAACATTCTTTCCGCCTCTTAGGTTGCTGAAAAGGAGTAGTTGTAAGATTAGGAGAGGATTTAAGGAAATAACACCAAACCCCCGGATAAATATCTTGCAAAGTGATTTGAAAGCTCTTCTTTAGTCTTCATTTCTACAAAATGTTATTTACATGATTTCAAGGTTCAGAATGATGAAGTCATGTCATTTAAAACAACAGGTTTTTTTTTCCTTTTCCATTCTGATTTTCACAGCATTATTGTGATTATGATGCAGTTGCAGACTTTTCTACATTTGGTACCCTTTTGATATGTGGGGACTGCAGCTCCAATAATTTCACATTAGAATGAAGATTGGGAACTATGGGAAATGTGGTTCTAATCCATCATGAAGATGGAAAGAACTTAAAAGAAAAAGAGAAAAAGTGTAGTACAGCTGTAGGAAGTACAATCCTGTATGAGAAAATACCAGGAAACAAATTATTTTCCAGACAAAATGAATAAAAAGTATATATATAAATAAAAAATGTTGAAAGTAACTAGAACAGAGTCACAGACATGTATGTGAAGTTACAGTAAGGTAAAATATGAAAAAGGATGCTTGGAATGATGAAGAATGGATGAAAAAAAAATTAAACAAGATAATTTAAAAATTACTGCTGCAAAAGTATATACTTTATAATGTGAATTGTGAGAAAAAAGATATAGTTAAAGAGGGGGAACAGTAGTTATAATTAAAATTTGTCAAAAGAAGGGAAAATATTTTCTAATTGGTCATACGGAAGTGAAAATGAGATAAACAAAAAAGTTGATTACAGCCAGAATGGGATATCTAAAAAGAGTGTGGAGCAAAGTTTCTTGTTGAAAAAAACAGATTTTGAGCACCTGTGTTAGTTACATAACTTCAGTTGCCAGGTGCTCAGGAATGTATCCAGTAACTGATATATTAAAGAGGTCAGCCAAGTAGCGATGGCAGATCACAACCAACATTCTTCCAGGGCTGCTTTGAAATGAGATCTCATTATGTCATTATGTCTATACAGTATTCAAACTAACGAGTACCCAACTGGGTGCCTTCCAAAATTCTGGAGTGTACCTGTTTGTTTGTTTATAAAATGTATTTTATACCACAGGGTAATTCAGGGTGGCCAAACCACATATTCAGATCCAGTTTCATTGGATGGATGGGTGGCCATGTACATTTGATGTTAAACTGTGATCATATCTTATATACCGCCCCCCCCCGGGAGAGTAGTGTGAGGAGATCCTGAAATATATTCCCGAGATTGCATGATGCTGTATTGACATTAGACAGAATAGTTGATCTTCTTACTTACTGTAGGTAGGAATTATTTTGATTTATTGTTTGGATAAAGTTTGCGGGAAACCTACTTCCTGTGTGCCTGTTTCAAAAGCTACAGAATTTAAATTTCAGTTTTTCGAGATCAAATGAATGCGTTGATGGAAGACAAGTTATAGTAGTGTGATTTGTCCCTCTGACCTCAGTTTTGTCTGGAGTTGTCTCATTTTCCGATTCGCCTGTTGCTTATCACATTCTTCTACCTTCCCCCAGTCTTATTCTAACATAATCAAATGAAAAGGCATACATTACACTGCAAAAGATTTGGGCTGGGTTGGCTTTCCTTATTAAACTACACCATATCTCAGTTTTCTTATACATGTATTGCCCTGGACATAGTTATCTGTTGGATGGTTCTTGTGGTTTTTATAGTAACCGTGGAGGTGGGTGGGTAAGTATATGCTTTATTATATTATTTTCAAGCAATTAGCAGAGTTAATTTGGAGCCCTAGAGTTGGTAAAAGAGGAATGGGGAAATGAAATACGATTATCAGAGGAGTTTTGTGCAGTCACAGCTGGGAGTGGCTTGGCAAGGTGAGTGACAGGATAGAAATCAAGCATTGGATATAGGAACAAGGATCAAGTTAAGACTTGCAACTGGCCCCCTGTTTAATTTTCTGAGAAGTAAATTGCTATTGTTCCTATGTTCTGCTAGAGAGGTTAAAACAACATGATGTTCCTGGGGTATATTACTGCACGGGATTGCCTCTTTTCTATGTCCCTTTTCGAGTTGTCTTGTACCATAGCCACCTCTGCTGCTGTTTCTCAGGAGACAGGAGCACAGTCTCATAAGAAAAACACATTTAAAGAAAACAAGGGGCTGTGAGGTATTTCTTGGAGAAAATGAAGTGTGAAACCAGTTTGAAACTTTGGACTTTAAAAAAAAAGGCAGGAAACTGTGTTTGTCAACGCATGTGGCAGTATTCCCTCCTTCCTCCCAAGATTTATTGATGGTGTGTGCTTCTTTATTAGAATTCTTTATTGGCCAAGTGTGGTTGGACACACAAGGAATTTGTCCCCAGTGCATAAACTCTCAGTGTACATACAAGTAATAGTGATAATCATGCTCATAAACAACATGGAATACATTCATCATAAATCGTAAAATACAACACTTCATCATAAATCATAAGATGTAACACTTAGTGTGATAATCATAGAATACTAGCTAAGCAAACAACGTAAATCATACTAGGATACTAAAAAAACAACACAAATTGTAAGATACAAGCAACAAAGTTATATTCATAAGAAGATGATAGGTAGGAAAGATGAGGAGTATTATAGTAATACAGCTTTACTAAGTAACTTGATAGTGTTGCAGGAATTAGTTGTTCAGCAGAGTGACGGCATGGGGGGAAAACTGTCCTTGTGTCTAGTCGTTCTGGTCTGCAATGCCCTATAGCAGTGGTGGCGAACCTTTTAGAGACTGAGTGCCCAAACTGCAACCCAAAACCCACTTATGCATCGCTGGGTGCCGGGTGGCCGTGGCCATCGAGTGGATGTGGCCACCGAGCTGTCGGCTCGTGTGCGCTCGCTCACTGTTCGCTCCAACTTGTGCTCGCTCTCTCGTCTGCAACAAATGCTGCTTCTGCTGAAAGTTGCTCCTTTTACAGCCTCTCGCCTATTCCCAGACTGTGCATGTGCGGAGAGCTGTGCATGCGCGGAGAGGAGGAGGGAACAGCTCGGCCCAGCAATGGCTCATGTGCCACCAGAGACGGCTCTGTGTACCGCTTTTAAAGCACGCGTGCCATAGGGTCGCCTCCATGGCCCTATAGCGTCGTCTTGAGGAAAGAACTTGAAATAGTTTATGTCCAGAATGTGAGAGGTCTGTAGATATTTTCACAGCCCTCTTTCTTGCTCGTGCAGTATACAGGTCCTCAATGGAAGGCAGGCTGGTAGCAATTGTTTTTTCTGCAGTTCTAACTATTTCTTGAAGTCTATGTTTGTTTTGTTTGGTTGCAGATCCAAACCAGACAGTTATAGAGGAGCAAATGACAGACTCAGTAATTCTTTTGTAGAATTGTATCAGCAGCTCCTTGGGCAGTCTGAGCTTTCTGAGTTGGTGCAGGAAGAACATTCTTTGTTATGCTTTTTTAATGACATTTTTGATGTTAGGTGTCCATTTTAAATCTTTAGATATTATAGAATCTAGAAATTTGAAGGTCTCTACTGTTAATACTGTATTGTCTAGTATTGTAAGAGGTACAATAGTAGGATTTCTCTTAAATTTTATTATCATTTCTACAGTTTTGAGTGTGTTCAGTTCAAGATTGTTCCGGTTGCACCACAAGGCTAGTTGTTCAACCTCCCATCTGTATGCAGATTTGTTGTTGTCTCAAATGAGGCCAATCACTGTTGTATCATCTGCAAACTTCAGTACTTTAACAGAGGGATCTTTTGAAATGCAGTCATTGGTATAGAAAGAGAAGAAAAATGGAGAATGCACACAGGACGGGCCCTGTGCTAATTAGGTATGTAATGTGATTTTGCTTAGCTTCACTTGCTGCTTCCATGTCAGAGGATGAGGCAGTGCCCAAACAGGCGCAAACTTCGGGGCTTTTTGACCCTTCTCTTTTCAGGTCTCTACTGTTAAAGGCTGTTACCACTGTTAACCTCACTTCAGTACAGGAGGAGAAACCTTCTACCTCCGCCAGTCAGGAATCTAACCCTTTGTTCGCAGAACAGGTGGTGGAGGATAAACAGATTCCTTGCCCACAGGTTTTCCGTACTACAGTGGAGAAACAGTGGTCATCCCTGGCCACTCTGCCTTCCCCTAATAGTACAGAGAAGAAACTATTCAATGTGTCTTCTTCATTTGCTTCCCTCTTGGAGGTACCTTCAGTTGATACTCCTCTGTTTTCCACATCTGCTATTCCAGGGGATATGGCTGAGGCCCTGAAAGTGGAGGAAAAGAAGTTTGAACTCTCTCTTCGCTGAGCGCACCAGGCTTCAGCATGGGCGATAAAGGCCGCAACTTCATCCTCTTTCTTTGCCAGGGCATCGATCATGTGGCTTCGTGAGCTTCAGACACTTGTTCCACCGGATCAGGTTCGAACACATCAGACACTAGGGAAACTAGTGGCCGCTTCAGAGTACGTGGCAGACGCTTCTCTTCATTCGACCAGGTACTCTGTCAGATCCATTGCAGCTACCGTTGCCTCTCTCGTAGGCTACTCTGGCTGAAACAGTGGAGAACGGATTTAAAATCAAAGTGGCGCTTGTCCATGTCCAAATATAGTGGTACACAGTTGTTCGGGCCAATCCTTGAACCGCATATTATTGAGGGCAAGGATAAACGTAAGATTCTGGCACACCCTCCACACGGTCTGATAGGTGGCCCCAACAGGAGTTCCGTAGGCAGGCTTTCCGTCCCAACGGTTCCTGGGAGTGGAGACAGCCCTTTTGGGCAAGGCAGTCCTGGGATTGGTCAAGAAGCTCACGATCCTTTCCCCCCCCCAGACAGGATTGTCCGCAGGACCGCCAGAACATGGGAGCCAAGGGCCAATTCCAATCTAAACGCCCCTTCCAGGGATCGGGCGGTCGCTCGTATAGGCGGTCCAAGTGATGCCAAGGAGGACTCTCCCATCGGGGGTCGTCTGGCGCTGTTCAGCGACATTTGGGAGATGACCACCACAGACTCTTGGGTAAGGGAAATCGTCAAATACGGTCTCACCCTAGAGTTCTACTTTCATCCTTCAGACCGCTTCATTCAGTGTCCGGTGTCAAGAAACGCAACCAAAGCAAAATTGGTAGCCACGGCCATCTCCCATCTGTTAGACATCAAGGCCATAGAACAGTGGTTCTCAACCTTTCTAATGCCGTGACCCCATAATACAGTTCCCCATGTTGTGGTGACCCCCAAGTGGGTGTGGCCACCAATAAGAGGGAGTAGGACAGCTAGGGAAAAGGGAAAAAAATGGCGGACAGCATGGTTTGGCGACCCCCATGAAATGGTTGTTTGACCCCAAATGGGGTCCCGACCCACAGGTTGAGAACCACTGCCATAGAACCAGTACCACTGGATCAGGAAGGAAAGGGGTTTTACTCCATCCTGTTTGTGGTCCCCAAAGCCTCAGGAGGATGGAGGGCGATACTGGACTTAAAGGGTCTAAATTACTTCTTAACCTACAGGACGTTCAAGATGCAGACCCTAAGGTCCATTCTTGCCAGTATTAGGAAAGGGGATTTCCTCTCATCCATAGATCTAACAGAGGCGTACTTACACATCCCGATACTCCCAGGACACTGCAGGTTCCTCTGGTTTTATTACGCACACCGGCATTACCAATACAGAGCTCTTCCCTTTGGTCTATCTTCAGCTCCAAGGGTTTTCACAAAAATTTTGGCAGTCTTGGCGGCTCACCTCAGGCTGAGGCCGGTGTGTGCAATGCTATCTAGACGACATCCTAGTTCAGTCCAGTTCCTTCCAGTCGGCCCAGTCAGACCTCAAGCTCACGATACATACACTTCAGGCTCACGGGTGGTCAGTGAACTTCAAGAAGAGTCATATTATTCCCACAAAGCGCCTTCTACATCTGGGGGCGATCCTAGATTCGGACCTTTGCAAGGTCTATCTTTCACAAGAACGTTGGGTCAGCATATGAAAACTGGTACATCAGGTTCGGAGGGACAAAGTAGTGCCCCTGGTACAGCTGTCCCAACTCTTGGAAAAGATGGTTTCTTGCATGGGGATTGTTCCATGGGCCAGGCTTCACTCAAGATGCCTTCAATGGTTCCTCCTTCCCTTTCAGAAACAGAACCTCAGTTCCTCCAACAAAAGGGTCAGAGTTCCCCACCACATCTTGGTATCCCTCCTATGGTGGGCTTCATCCGCAATAAACAAGGAGACCATCTTCAAGGAGCCCCTCAGGCTCACCTTGACCACAGATTCCAGTCTGTTCAGTTGGGGTGCCCATATTCAAACTCACCTGGCCCAGGGACAGTGGTCCCAGTTGGAGCTAGCTCACAATATAAATTGGCTCGAACTCAGGGCCATACACTTAGCACTCCAACAGTTTTCCTCCCTAGTGACAGGACAGCATGTCCTGGTCCTGACGGACAACGTGGCAGCCAAAGCTTACGTCAACAAGCAAGGAGGGACCCGGTCCTGGTCGTTCATGCAGGAGGCCTTGGATCTAGGTCTGTGGGCAGAGTCCAACCTGGGGTCCATCAGGGCGGAACACATTTTGGGGGAGGCGAATCGACAAGCAGATTCCCTGAGCAGGGTCACAGTGGACCACTCGGAGTGGTGACTGGACCTGGCATTGTTCAGGGACATCTCAATAAGGTTTGGTCGTCCACATCCGGATCTCTTTGCCTTCCCGTCGAACACTCAACTTCCCAGGTTCTTCTCCAGGTTCCTGACATGGGGAACGGAGGGAATGGACGCCCTCCAGTACCAGTGGCCGGGGGACCTACTGTATACATTCCCCCCTTTCGTTATTACAGGCAATCATCCGCAGACTGATTGAGGAAAGGGTGGAGGTAATCTTGATTGCGCCACATTGGCCAAGGTGTCCGTGGTTTGCCGACCTTGTGGATCTTTCACTCTCGCCACCGTGGAGGATTCCCCCGGATCGAGTGGCTCTCAGTCAAGGGAACCTTCAACATCCAGACCCACAGTGGCTCCAGTTAGCCGCCTGGCACTTGAGCGGGAACGTTTAGCTAGGCAATCCTATTCGTCCAGGGTGATCTCGATGATTCAAGCCTCCATGCGCCCCTCGACTAATAGGATTTATAACACCACATGGAGAAACTTCTGCACGTGGTGCAATAAACAAAATCTCAGGCCACTCTCGGTCACAATTCCCAATATTTTGGATTATCTGTTGGAAGGTATGAACAAGGGTTTATTACCCAGTACCATCCGCAGGCAGGTAGCGGCCCTGTCAACGGTCCTTACCTGTGACAACTTGGTTCCTTTGTTGCAACATCTGGCAGTTAGTGCTTTCCTTAAAGGGGTGGTTAGCACTAGACCGCCCGCGGTACATCGCTATCCATCTTGCAACCTAAGATGTTGCAGGCTCTGATCTCTCCTCCCTTTGAACCTCTCAGTTCTTGTTCTCTTCATTTTCTGTCTTTGCAGTGGCATTCCTGGTAGCCATAACATCAGCTAGAAGAATATCGGAATTGGCCGCACTTTCAGTTAGGAGTGATTTGTGTACCTTCTTCGAGGATAGGGTGGTCCTCAGATTGGGCCCTTCCTTCAATCCAAAGGTCAATACCTTGTTTCACAGGTCCCAAGACCTAGTTCTTCCAATTTTTTGTCTGAATCCTTCTCATAGTCTAGAATGACAGTGGCATAAATTGGACGTACGCAGGGCTCTGTGTCACTATGTCAAGCAAACTTCGGCTTTCTGCAAGTTGGAGGCCTTGTTCGTGTCCTTTCAACCCTTTGCCATGGGTCTTCTTTGACCATTGGTAGGTGGATAAGGGCATGCATTGCTCGGGCCTATCTGTCTCAGTCTCTTCCAGTTCCTGCACACATTACGGCTCACTCCACACACAGCGCTGCTGCATCTGCTGCTTGGTCCATGCAGGCTTCGGTCGAGGAGATTTGTAGGGCAGCGACGTGGTCCTCCCCTTCAGTATTTGTTAGTCATTATAGGATAGATAGGTTTGCAGCGGCAGACGCCGCGTTTGGCAGATGGATTCTACAACAGGTTGTTTCTTCGCAGGGGACACAAGCCTAGATTTCCCCTCCCCCCTGTAGGAACATGAGCAGCTTTGGTATGTCCCATCTGGTGGATTCTATACTCATCATGCTGGAGAAGGGACGTTGTCTTACCTGAATGTCTTTTCTCAGCATGATGATGTAGAATCCACACCCTCCCATAAGGCAGTCTAGGCAGGTGTCCTGATAATTGGAGCCATTGCACCAGACTTCGTCAGAGATGCTTCGCCTCGTCAAAACTGGGAAGACACACCCTGAGGGAGGCGTGGCCAAAATTCTGACCTAGTCTATCTGAGCAGGAAGGCTGAAATAACCCATCTGGTGGATTCTACATCATCATACTGAGAAAAGGCGTTCAGGTAAGACAACGCCCCTTTCTTCTAAAAACCTACATTCAGGTCATCTGCCAGTTATCAATTTCCTTTAGCATGGAGAAGAGGTTTGCTGTAACTGGTGATATTTTTGAGAGTTTTCCACATGTTTGCTGGTTCATTTGTTGAGAACTGATTCCTTTGGTCTCCACTGAAGCTTTATTGTTTTCTACAGAGCATCAAGCATAACTGCATATAATTTAAAGTTGGGGAGATTTTATATAATTTTTAATCAAATTTGTATATTTATTTCCCTTGATAAATCCTGGAAGCTGCCAAGCATCTTTAAATTCCAGAACAGAGATTGAAAATCTTTGCTCAGTTCAGAATGGAACACAGAGTACTCTCTCTTTTTGTAAACAGCCTAGCATTTTAGTGACTCACTTCTATTCCACAATGCCAGTTATCCTTTCAATCTTGTTGTGAGTAACCTAGACACTGTGTAACATTTGAGCTGGATCTATTATCTATTAGCTTTAGTTCTACATTGAAAGAAAAAGTTCCAAGATCTGTCCTGCGACTGATGCTTGAACTCTCCGTGGGGCCTTCTAATATGAAGACTTCTAACAGCTTAAATAGCTGCCATTTAAGGAAGAATGAGGGGGTTCAGTGCCCAGATAAATTACAATTTACAGTAATTTGAGCATAAGTTGTCCATAATGTTTTCTGGCTTATGCTAGTGGTAACCAATGATTCTTAGCCTTGACTCTTGCTGAAACAGACTGTTCAGAAATAAGGCAATTAAACCTCACAATCACTGAGCAATGCAGACCTTTCTAAACCTGGAAACCATGAGTTCTAGTCCTACCTTAGGCACAAAGCCAGTTGGGTGACTTAGGGCCAGTTATTTTCTCTCAGCTCTAGGAAGAGTCACTTCTAAAATAACTTTTGAAAAACCTTGCCAAGAAAACTGCAGGGACTTACCTAGTCATTCTCTGAGAATTAGATGCCCACTTTTATTTTTCTTGTGTGTTTTTTTTATTTTTATTGATGTACACTGCCTAAGGTCACAAATTATGAGTTGGATAGAGTGATGATTCTTTAAGTCAACATGAAATAAATTATGATTGTCATCATCATCAACAAGAAAAACATAATTTGGAGCAAATTTTTATTATGTATTTTAAGCAGATGCATTATTATTTTTGTCCTCAATTATGCAAATAGTTTTATATATATATATATATATATATATATATATATATATATATATATATATATATATAAAAAAAAAATTCAGGAATATTTGCATATGTATTCAGTCTTTCTGAACATAACATGTAAATCAAAAATCACTAAACAATGGCAAAGTTGCAGCTTAAAATAATAGACTTTCTGTTTCTACATTCTCAGTTTTCTCTTCAGTGGCCCATATTGAGCAATAGAAATGCCATATGCATCACTGAGATGTATTTGTGGTAATTAGTTTCATATATGTTTCCTATGCCAGTTTCCAGTAGCAGATAAAAAAATGCCTCCAGATTTAATGAATGGTTGATATTGCAATTGTTACTAGGCTGCATTGAAACTATCTAGTCTCAAAGGAGCTTAAATATAGAAATGAAGAAAGAACAGTGATCTTCCTTGTGCTGTCTAATACCCAGAGTTATATTTTGGAACACATAAACTAAGTGGAAGTAAGATAGATTTTAGGACTGTGTGTTTGTTTTTTAACTGAAATCCTGAAATGCATTCTCTCGGAACTGATGGGGAAAAATTCCTTTTCATTCTACTGTATATCATAGAGTGATTTGCCACAGCAAATTGAGATCTATGTTCTGATCAATCCTCTTTCTCTCCTGCAGATGATTTAATTTCACAATTCTCTTCAAAGCTTGATGAGTTAGTAGTTATTTATTAAACATGTTTGAAGGAGGTATAATTTTTATTAAAGATTTTAATTATACTAGTAAAAGAAATACAAACTAAAGTCAGAAAAAACAAAGAATAAAAAGTGCAAAGAAAGAAAAAAGTAAAATAAGAAAAAATATGTAAGGAAGTAAATTCCAATTTCCATCACAAATAAAAAACAAATTTGATACAAATATCCCTTCTCCCTATAATCAATTCCTTGTCTATATGTAAATTGATAAATATCAGCTATTCAGTTTGAATGTCAGCAAAAAGTCCACAAAGGTTTTTTTATATAAAAAAACCTTTTATGTTAATCTCGATCAAACCAACCAATATTATATTCTGTTTTACATCTAACAGTCTTGACCTTTAATTTATTCAGAAGTTGTCCTATGATGATTTGGTCTCTCTTCAGTTTTTCACCTCCCATCACAGGGGCTTCTTTGAGGCTTTAGCAAACCTTTTGTATATCCAGTAAAATTCATTATCTGGGTGATTGTCTTTTTTTAATTAAAAGTTTTAAAAATTTTATACAATATATATCCCAAATCCCTCCCCCCCCCACTTCCCAGAGCTGATTACAGGGTTACAAATAAACAATCATAATCTAACTAACATTACCTAACTATACAAACAGTCAAATCCATAACATGCTTTAACTCCTTTTCAAAGTAAATATTAACAAATTAAATACAAAAATAATAATATAATGGAATCATAAAACTAAGAGTAATATAAATTCTACCATATTAAACTATTAGTAATAATCTGAAATTTACTCATAAGCTAGATAATACTTTTTAGTCTCATATTTATTCTGAATATAATCTATCCATCTTCTCCAAACTGAAATATATCTTTCTTGTGAGTAGTCCTTCAAATAAGTGGAAATCTTTGCCATTTCTGCTAAATTAGACACCTTGAGTATCCATTCTTCCATAGTAGGCAAAGAATTTTCTTCCAATATTGCCCCACCAATAATCTTGCAGCTGTTATAAGATTCAACATCAAATTAATCTCTTTAACATCAAAATCTACAATAACACCTAACAAAAATAATTGTGGCGTAAACTTTAACTTTCTCTTAAAACATGTGAATCAAAACCCCTCTCATATAAGCTTTGCTAGCATCCCATACCATAGCCATTCAGGTACCCTTATGCATATTCAAAACAAAAAAATCCTTCAAATATTCTCTACATTTCTGCAAAATCCCCTCATATCTAAATAAGTTCTCATTCAACCTCCAAGATCTTCTATTCCCTCCTTCGACAAATAATTCCAACCATACAGGACTATCATCTGACAACGTCCTAGGAAAAATCTTGACATTCTTGACCCTAGAGAAGAGATCAGTAGTAATTTAAAAAAATCAATTCTAAAAAACGATTGATGCCTGTCCGAAAAAAAGTGAAGTCTCTGTCCTCCATGTTCCGTTCTCTCCAAATATCTCTGAGTTCCAGATCACCCTTCAAATCAAAAAAATCTTTAGGTAATTTAGCGTGATTGGAAGATTTAGAAAATCCTTTCTTGTCCTTACTTGCATCTATAACTTCATTCCAATCACCCATCATAATAACAGATTTATAATCCAATTGAGTTAGTTTCTGATGTATCAACTTATAAAACTGTTTTTGTTGTTGATTAGGGGCGTATAATCCAATAATAAGAGATCTCTTACCATATAATAATAGATCAATAATAACATATCTTCCTTGTGGATCAGAATCAATTAATTTCGCCGATAAATCTTTCCTCATGTAAATAACTACACCCCCTTTTTTTTCCGGAGCAGAGGCTATAAAATGTAATCCCAACCGGGAGTTAATCAAATACTTTTGGTCCTTTGAAGTAATGTGAGTCTCTTGCAAACATACAATATCATTCTTATGTTGTTTCAAATAGTGAAATACTTTCTTTTTTTTCTGTGGTGAATTCAGACCATTAACATTCCATGTCAGAAACTTTACTATCTTTAGTGACTTGAAGCCTCTGGAACACTGCTTGGAAATCGGCTGTCGATGATCTCTTTGGTCTTGTCCCTCCCATGGGCTCTGAAGTAATCGAATGTGTTATAGATCCAGCATCCACTTTTTGCTGTTCTTTTTCTTTACGTCTATGAGCTGCACGAGTCATTCTCTGTTCCTTTGGATCATCTTTTGTCTCCAAACCTTGTTGCGTAGATTCAGCCTGCAAATCTCCTACCACTAATGACGTTGCACCTTCAACCAGCTGATCTTCCAGCTTTTCTTCAATTCTCTTAGATTGTGGAGATGGTGGTGAGCCTGCCTTCAGGACAGAAGTATAACAATCTCTTGCTTTTAAAATTGTATTAAGTCTATAACGTATCCCAGCATAGTTCACCACTATTCCAACAGGTAACTCCTATCTAAACTGAACCTGTTGTTTTTTAAGCTCCTCAGACAAAAAAGCAAAATCCTTTCTTTTTCTAAGAATTTTTGGAGGTATTTCTTTTAAAATTATAACATCTTGAGCTGCAATTTGAAATCTCTGCTTATAAAAAGCCTGTATAATTTCATTACAAAGTGATATTCTGGAAAAATAAATAACCACATCTCTTGGTAGATTTCTCTGCCTTGCAATCCATGAGTTAACCCTAAAAATTTTATCTATCTCTCTCAGAATTTCTTCAGGTTCACATCCCAAAATGGGAGCTAAATCTGCTGCTATTTCCTTTCTCAGATTCTCTTGCAAATTCTCCTTCAGACCTCTTATTCGCAAAGCAAATTCCATGTCTCTATATTGTGACATAGTAATTTCCTCCTGTGTTATATCAACCTTATTTTCAACTTTACCAACTCTATCTTCTAATCTTTCAGCATTTTCCACCACATCATCCACACGCTCATCTAGACGCTCTATATGAGCTGTTAACCCTTGGAGTGCAAGCATTATGTCCTCCCTCATCTCCCTATTTTTATCTTCAAAAAGCTCTGCCATCTCTTCTTTAATCTGTTGTGCTGTTTTTCCCAAAGCATCCTGTATATCTTTAAGTGTGAATGCCGGTGGTGGGGGAGAGGGTGGGGGAGACTTAGGCTTAGTTTGCTGTGCAGTCTGAGTTACCAGAGAGGAAATTGAGCCTTTAGGAAGAGCAGAAATTCCGAGACATTTTGAAGCCGTTTTCAAACTATTTAGAACCACTTCTTATAAGTCTTGTATAATCTTATAAAACCAACAATTACAAGAAAAAAGAAAAAGAAGAGAGGGGATAGTAAAAACAATTCTCCCCCAAATAAGAAAAAAAAGCTTGCTTTTTAAATGAGCAACCAAAATCTGTTACATTGTTTAAACTTTGTTGCCAAGTGAAAGTCTTTCTTAACAATGTCCTTTCAGACAAAGAAACAGCATTCCTGCACCATTTTTCTCTTCTTCCTTTTTTAAAAATTAATAGGTGGAGAAGATTCTTTAATTATTTCCTGAGTTAAAGTCCCAAATTCTCACAATTCTGATCCCTCCTGGTCAGCTTCGTCTGCTTTTAATTTTACTCACAGATCTCTCTAAAATGCAGATGTGGAAGCAGCGTCTAGCTTTGTTCCTAAGAACAAAGGCATCCTGAGATGCGGAGAAAACCCCGGACTCTGAGGGAGTTCTCACCCTTCGACCTCCCAAAAAAAGATTTATGGAGGTCCTGGGGAACTCGATCTCTATCCGAGAAAGCTCACCTCCCCCCTTCTCCCGGGGAGAGAGGCTCCAAGCCGCGAAACAGCTGTTCGCCATCTCTGCAGGCTTTAACACATTCTCAGGGCGGACGGCTAAGAAAAAGCCGCCATCGGTGCAGCGATCGCCACCGGAAGACTCATTTGGGTGATTGTCTTGATTTGTCATTTATATTTCCACTTTGATTTTTAAAACTTTAACCAGCTTCTTTTGTATATTCAGTAAAAAGTCCTTATCAGGATAATTCCCCCCCCCCCTTTTTGTTTTCTGCCTGGAACATTTAGTCCCCTCTGGTGTCTAATTTCTGAAATCATAAAATCTCAATTTTCTATTCCAAATTAAAATGAACAATTTGGTTTTCACAAAATGCTACTTATTTTATTTAATTATTTCTAAGTTCCTACAGTAAAAGTCTCCATATTCCAAAGTTTTCTGAATCCTTAATTTATAACTTTCTTAGATCAAAACCTTATTTTGCATTATGCTGTTTGTTTCCAATTCTTAAATTCTAATAGTCAATTTCATTTATTTGTTTGTTTGATTGATTTTTATGCTGCCCCTCTTACCTGTTCAAGAAGGAATGTATACTCACCATATGGCTTTTCAGAGTTGTTGTATTGATCACTTCTAATACTTTCAACACAGTAAATAAGTAATTTCTAAAAATAATTGGAAAGTTACATTAGTGAACTCAGAGTCCTTTAAAATGTTCTGCCATGGCTATGAACAAAAAGGCTGATCTCCTCATCTTCTAGAACCCTGATACATGGGAGATCACTATCCTATGGCCTCCTTGAAAGGAGTAGCTGTCCAAAGCACATGTGGGTGATTTCCCATCCTTTCTTTATCCAGAGAAGTTCTGAAGAATTGGTCTATTTGCTGGTTCTTCGGTCTTTGCTGAGATTGTCATCTCTACTGTCAGAAACCTCTTTAGTTCTCAATGCCTCTACCAGAAGTTAATGGAGATATGAATTGTACTAGCATTCATTGTGATTTGTCCTTAATGAATATTCTTACCATCTTTATTTGGCCATTGCTAATAGTTAGAATAATTATAGATTACTGATTTATTTCAGCCTGTCAGTTAATTCTTCTCTAATTGATTCAAAGCATGAATACAAAAAAGGGTAAAAAGCATAAGAAATTAGATAGATTAGTAATCACCTATGGCTTTGATTCTTCTGGTTTCTATTTGAAGGAGAGAATTCTTTTTTTTTTTTCAGAGCTTTTATACATTAGCAATCAAAATAACATGAGATAATATCTGAAAGAAAAAAGTGGGACATTTATCATATTAGCAAAGATTCAACTATACAGAGACTCCAGCTATGCAATCTGTATAGTTAAAGAAAAATGAAAAATACAATTATACCCTAAATGTTATTGTAGCCCAGAGGTCCCCAACCTTTAGGGCACCAGGGACCGGTTCCATAGAGAGAAATTTTTCCACCTGCATCCCATGGATGGGACTTGTTTGTGCGGATCGGTTGCAGGCATGCCATGGCCCGGTACTGGTCCACGGACTGGGGGTTGGGGACCCCTGCTGTAGCCAGTCTGGCTTTTAGTAATGATGTTGGGAGATGCGATTCAGTAACAACCAAAGAGGCCCAAAGATCTTCAGCCCCTATACAGGAATATTAAGATGAATAAAAAAATGTCTCTTAAATAACTATCAAAGGCAGGCTTATGAGGAAGATATCACTAGCTAGAGTTAATTAATAATTAAGAACGTGTCAAATTATGAAGTAATTTATTTAGAAGACATATTGATGCAAGAAACTATCCTGATTAAAAGAAGGTTAGATACATTTATTAACATAATTATATCACTTTCTGATATTTCATTCATGGCCAGTTAGTTCAGTAAAAGAGCAGTAATTCTATTCCTGTAATGTTGTGGTTTATGTTCTATTTCTTTAGGACCTGCTTTAATTGAATATTAAATGTTTTAATATTCACACATCTGTGTGGCTGGTTGATTGACTTACTTGGGGTTGAAAATTTCTCTAAGACTATTTCCACCAGTACTTTCCTTTTCTCATATAACAGATAATTTTAGATAATTGAGTAAGTAATCTTATGCTGATTGAGTCATACATCATACTAATCCATGCTAAACATGGATGTAGAATAAATTATTAGCTACCGCAACACAACTCTTTAATGCATATGTCATAGTTACCAAATCATTGGATTGCATTTGTAATTGCATTTTCCCTTATCATCTCTGCTGTCATCTAGATCAGTGGTTCCGGGCGATATTGCCCCCCAGGGTGCGATTTCATTTTTCAGGGGGGCGATGGAACGAAAAGGGGCGATATGGGGGTGAAGGAACGAAGAAGGCGATATGGGGGACAATGGAGTGAGAGGTTTTGGGGACACTTTTGAGACTTTTTTGTACAAAAACATCAGATCGCTCGCTATTAGTAGATTGAATTATGTTTTCAAATGTTCCTCCAGCTAGCTTCAGTACAGAACGCCGTACATATGTGAATACGCATCGCTTATCTTCATGCATGTTGCGCAGCAGCCTCTACCCATACAGTGGCACACCTTTGGCCAGAATATGGGAGATACGGGAAAAAAACTGGAAATAAATTATTTGTATCGATATGTCCTGATGACAATTTTAAAGAAAACAAAAAAAGTGTTTGCATAAATTGAAGAAGTATTTCCTATGTTGTGATTGAGAAGTTATGTTGGGGGAGGGGGGCGATGACAACTTCCTCCTTGGCTCAAGGGGGCGATTCGTTCAAAAAGGTTAAGAACCACTGGTCTAGATTTATACATTGTATTAACCCAAAACTAAACCAACCACTTCATAACTTACCACAACGTTGAGCTCAGATACTCTGCCTGAAAGTCTCTACTCCAAATTACATGATCAATGTACTTGGAAAAAAGATGGGCAATGCTACTCTGACTTTTGGTGAGCCCTTTGTTTATTTAAGTGATTGGCATTTTATCTTATTCTGAGACTACTGAAGGCAGCTTAGATGAAGCTCTCCTCTCATTTTATTTCACAACAACCTTCGAGATAGCAATTGGGGCAATGCATTGGAATTGGGGCAATGCATTGGAATTGGGGTAATGCATTGTACTTGGCCTAAAGCGTCCTAATGATAGATTATATCTATCATCTGTACTTAGGCCTTGGGATTTGGTTTAAAAAGTAATGGAAAGGTTATGTACTTTAAGAAAAAATTAAGTGCTAAACTAAATTTGGCAATGCTCTTTTTCACTAGTCAGGATAATGATTAGAATTCTTCAGAAATCATTAAATAGTCTTCAGTGGACTTTGGATCAGTACTGTATTAATATATAAGTTTATGGTATAAGCATAAGTAACTTGACTGAAACTAATTAAAAAGGAACCAAAATTGCAATGAGAGAATGCTAATAAACAGAGTTAATGAAAGAAGCCAAAATCTGGGTAAATAAACTGTACTTCAATGGAATACTAAGTGAATGAAGCAGTAAAACAGCACAGTTTTTATTCAGCTGCTTGGTTCTCATATAAAAATCAGAATGTAATAGAATAACAGAAATGGAAGGGACCTTGGAGGTCTTCTAGTCCAACTCTCTGCTTAGGCAGGAAATCCTATACCATTTCAGACAAATGGTTGTCCAATCTCTTCTTAAAAACTTCCAGTGTTGGAGCATTCACAGCTTCTGGAGCATGTTGTTCCACTGATTAATTGTTCTAATTGTCAGGAAATTTCTCCTTAGTTCTAGGTTGCTTTTCTCCTTGATTAATTTCCATTCATTGCTTCTTGTAATGCCTTCAGGTGTTTTGAAAAATAGGAAGACTCCCCCTCTTCCTTGTGGCAGCCCCTCAAATAATGAAATACTGCGATCATGTCCCCCCTCGTCCTTCTCTTCATTAAACTAGATATACCCAATTCCAGCAACTGTTCTTTACATGTTTTAGCCTCCAGTCCCCTAATCGTCTTTGTTTCTCTTCTCTGTACTTTCTAGAGTCCCAACATCTTTTTTACATCGTGGCAACCAAATGCAGTATTTCAAGTGTGGTCTTATCAAGGCATTATAAAGTGGTATTAACACTTCACGTGATCTTGATTCTGTCGCTCTGTTAGAATCAAGATCACATGAAAAATCACTGAATGTCATCCTTCTGAACTTCTAAAGTAGTGATAACTGAAATATTCTTCCATCCTAGAATCAGTTATCATATTTGGGATTTTTAGAAATCTGGACAACCATCAAATAGCAGCAAAGATGATATAGGAAAATGCAACTCTTTGCTGTTACCTAGTGATGTGTTGGAGTTTTGTAAAGTGGATAGGGTAGATCTCTCCTGGAAATACAAACACATGCAGAAACAATTCCAAAATATATGGAGAGTAAGATATATTGTTAAGTGAAGTTTGTGGTGCTTGGTTTCTCACTTTCTATAATATTAATAAAATGTTCGTTGTCAGGTATAACTCCATTATTTAAAAAAAGAGACCTGCTTTGTAGACAGTGTTTGAGACATAAGAGTTATTAAATTTGAAGTTTCTCCAATTCACAGCTACCTTCAAGGATACAAGCATTATTTTTAACGCTACTGTTGTGATTCTGTGCCAGCCTGTGCTCCCAACAGTTGAGTCTGAGGAATCTGAGGAGGAGGTGGAGGAGGCATTTGAGGGCCATCAGGGGCAGAAGGAGGCTCTGATGAATTACAGGACTCACGGTTTGATGCAGAGCCTGGGGCCTCCAGTCGTGTTCCTGATGAAGCTCAGCTGTGTGAGGAGAATGAGTCAGACTTGGAGGACTCACACCTGATGGACATGCTAATTGATGCACGCACACGTCAATTAGCGAGAGTAAATCAGCATCAGTCAATACGGCAACTCCAGGGTAAAAGGAGAAGGCACTGAGAGGCATTGCCTTGGGACTGCTGTATAAAAAGAGGAAGTGTGGGCGGTGCTGGTTGCTGAAGGCAACCGTTTGCAAAGTACTTCTTTGGATCCTGGTCTGTTCGTCTTGCTTGTAACTACTCTTCTGTTTGCATCATGTTTCCTGTGGACTATTTCCCTCATTTGGATTAAGTTTTGCTGTTTGTGTTTTGGACTATTTGGCAGGCTTGTCACCCATATTAAAAGGGGTTTGTTTTGTTTTAAAGTATCCAGCCTATTTTATCAATGGGTTTGGTTCTTGTGCCTTTAACAAGGACGGCTATAGGCTGGGATAGAACAGTTACATGTATAAAAAAGGAAACTATCAAAATGGAAAAGTTGGATTGAAATGTATATTTTATAATATCTGTTTGATGGAAGTACTTTCTCCAAACAAGGACTTCTACTAGACTGGACTTAAGTTTGTTTGCTTGTTTTTTAATCAAATTTATAATAGCCCTCATCTTATCAGAGGAGACCAAAGGATCAGTAAGAACAATAAATAAAATAAATAAAAACAAAAAATGTACAAAGTAAAAACTTCTTTATCATGAAAATCCAATTCACAGGGGAAGGAGGATAGAAATAGTCACCTCAACAATAGAACCATCTGAACAGATCCTATAATTGTTTTGAAGAAGTGTGGAATTCTGTACCGTTTGGAGGCTGTGATGAAAGTGGAAGTAACTGGGCAACAAAAATGGAAGCCTATGCATTATGCATGCAGTTGCACATGTCACAAGGATTGTTTAATTTAAAAACTGGAGAGTGGGAGTTCTAGTCCCACCTTAGGCATGAAAGCCAGCTTGGTGACTAGGCTAGTCACTCTCAATCTACCTCACAGGATTGTTGTTGGGAAAATAGTAGGTGGTGTTGCCACCTTGAGTTATTCATAAAGGTAATACAAGTTGGGATAAAAAAATTAATACATTTTCAATATTTATATAATACCTTAATACATAAAACACACAAAATGACTTATGGAGAAAAATAGGACGAACCAAAGCATTGTTTTTTTCCCATTATTTTAATCTTCCTCTGTCTTCCTTAAATTCCAAAGTTCCCATAAAGAATCTGATAGTCTCAGTGGAACTGAGTCATGAGTAAAATCCTGTTCCCAGCCTTCTCTTTCTTTTGCATCAAATATAGCAACCCCATATGTCTAGAATACCAGGCCTGTTATTTCAGGAGGAATGATGTCAAAAGAAGTATGCGTGTTGGGCAGATAGGTTTTGCTCTGCAGGTTTTTTTCTTGGGGTTGAACATTTTCTTGGTGAAATAAGGTTAATTGTTTTACTGTATTAATAATTAAAAGTTCTGCTTTAGAAACTGCTATGTCATGTATTTCCAAAATGATTTTATGGTTTGTTAGTTCACATCGTGCTTTTAAGATAAATATTTCAAAACCCCCAATCTGTTCTACAAAGAACTGTGGAATAAGTAAGTTAAAAAGTATCTCCTATAGCAATGGTGGCGAACCTATGGCACATGGTCAGTTGCTAAGAAGTTAAATCAACAGAACAAAGAGAAAAAGAGTGTTTCATAATTATAAGTTACAAGAAAAATGGAATACAGAATGCTTCCAGTCAACTTGAACAATACTAAAACACTATGCTAAGTTGGGTTGCTCTCCAGTTTCTTTTTTTCTGATGTCAAGTAATATAGTAGTCAGAGGATAGAGTGGAACTGGTAGTATGACTTATACAAAACATGACATGTGAGTGATATTTGTGTGTGTGTGTGTGTGTGTGTGTGTGTGTGTGTGTGTTGAACGGAAGATTCTAGGTATGCACCAGACAGATGAACTGAAGAAAGAGCTCTAGGCAAAGCCTATAAACAGTCTGTCAGACTATATTCAAAACAAAGAAAATAGTAGAAAAAAGAAAGAACATTAGGAAGATTGGAATTACTTGATTCTTCTGCCAAGCGAAAAAGTGATAGAGATAAAAGGGTATTGTTGTTTTTCTCATAGCTCTCCTTTGCAAGAATTGCAACAGGACAAAGCAGGTTCAGAACCATGGCTAGTATTACCGGAAGTGGCCAAGGGTACGTTTCAGTACTGTGGAGAGCAGACCGACAGCTGAAATACAAAAGAGTTACCCCAGTACTGACGTGATGGAATTGATAATATATTGTTGGCTTGTCAGCAAAATCTTTCCCAAAATTAGTGCCCTTTTATATCGTCTGGCTTCTTCTGGGTGAGAGTGATGGTTAGTGGAAAAAGGAGCTGATTAGATAATGCTTCTGGAAAAATCTACTTAACTGCAGTAGAATGAAGGCAGCAACATCCCTTAGGAGATTATATAAACATGATACAGGATATGAGGTAGAAGAATCCAATCCAGAAAGATAGAAATTCTTTTGTCTGTCTCAATCATATAAACCTCATTTGTGGAGGTCTTTTGTTCCTGGGACTCAACATTTATTAAATATCCCCCAGATGACTTTAGGCTCACTATGAACATCTTGATTTGTAACGAGCATTCTAAGATTTTCAAGATTGGACTCTTTTTCCTTTCAGTTCTCTGGATTAGCCAATTTAATGGTTCTGTTATGTAAATGTTAATAGCATGGTGGGTATAGCCAGATACACATTATCAGGTAATTGAATTTCTCTCTGGGAATTTCCATATAATTATCAGGGGAAAGTGTGACTTTTCTTTAATTCAGTCAGTGATGGGGACATGCAAAACAATAACTCTAATACTGCTTTTATTCCTGGCAATTCTGCAAACTTCCTGGTTTGGCTGCCTTCCCTGGAACAAAATGAAGACTTTTGAGCCAAAGGCTTTGGGTAAATGCCCAAGTAAAAGTGCCCAGTTCAATAGGACACATAAATAGAGCGCTCTTCTGCTTGTATATACCAAGGAGACATTTCTGAACATGAATATCACATTACTTGTTTCACTAAGTAATCCTAGTACTTTATTGAAAATATATGCATGCATTTTTGTTACATGGTAATAATATAAATAATGCCTTTATATATCTTCGTAGCTACAGTGCTTAATTCAACCAAATGATGTTGCTTAGAATTAAGATACTCTTTTTCCTTGTTTGGTGGAGTGATACGTTTGGCCTGATGTTTACATTCACTATTAGTTCTATAAAGTTATTTCTATTCTCCAAATTTTTAACATGTGGTTCAGAAAGGCCACAATATATGTTACACAAAGATCAGGCTGTATTTTTATCACTGATTGGTTAATTCTGCTAAGTATGCATAACACAAATGGATAACAGAAGAATAAATGCAAGTGAATAGCAAGTAGAGTTGGGCTATAACTTCTTCTGTTAATAAATAAATAGCCAACAATAAGGTGCTAAGGATTAACATTTCCTATCCATTTTTTTTGCTGTGGTGGAGCAGGGATTAGAATGTAATATTGCAGGCTGACTGCCCACAGCCTGGAGTTTGATCCTGACTGGCTGGAGGTTGACTTAGCCTTCTATCCTTCCAAGGTCAGTAAAATGAGAACCCAGATTGTTTGGGGAAATAGGCTGACTCTGTAAACTGCTTAGAGAAGGCTGTAAAGCATGATGGAGTGGTATATAAGTCTATTGCTAGTACTATTAAGGGAATGGGGATTTAAATTCATACCAGCTAATATTTTTTTCTTCAGAAATATGGTTTATATGTATGTGTGTGCATATGTATGTTTAGGGATATATCTACTTTGTTCATCTTATGTGTTGCCCATCTCGCTATCAAGATGGCATCTACTATATAGAGTAGAACAGAAAAAAAAAATTCCATTAATGTGAATCCTTATCTAAAAAGCAATTGTGGACAAATAAAAATCCCTGGTTTTGCACCAATAGAATATCAAATAACCTTTTGCGCCTCTTTCCTTGGCTTCAGAAAATAACTTGGGAGATTGATAACTTTGCAACCTTCAGAAAGATTCATGAAGGAAAATAATATCCTTGATATATTTGAGGTTGAAGTCCTGGTAGTTTTAAAAATAAAGAATTATGTATAAGACCCAATAAATAATATAAATAAATAATAGATGTAAGAGCTTTACGTTTTGCTCAAAAGTAGATGTGTCTTCATGCTAGGAAGTGCCTGTTACCTCCTTAAGACCCGTGGTGGCGCAGTGTTTAGAATGCAGTACTACAGGCTAACTCGCTGCTCACACCAGGAATTTGCTTCTGAGTGGCTCAACGTTGACTCAGCCCTTCCATGAGGGCCCAGATTGTTGGGAACAATACGTTAACATTGTAAACTGCTTAGAGAGGAAGGCTGTAAAGCACTATGAATTAGTTTATAAGTCTAAGTGCCATTGCTATTGCTATGTATATAATGCCATATACATTCTTAGCCCATATAAGATGTAAGATTGGGAGTCTGCATCATGGACTGTTGCTGTGTCATGATTACATTGGAATATAGCCCAGAAATTTGGCTAGTACAAATTAGGGCTCTAAAAATATGGGCTGTAATTAGGCATTATCCCTAGCTAGTTGTACTCTCTCTTCATTTGTTTTGGGACTCCAATCAGCTCTGTTTGCCATACCCAATCAGAACGAGAATAGTAGCACATTTTAAGACTAACATATTTTATTTTGGAATCTGTTAGTTTTAAAGGATATTACCACACAGAAGTGCTGCTGTGAACTCAGAACAAAACAACATGATGCTTCCTGTATTTCAGAAATGCTTAAGCTGAGATTGCTGGAATTGGCTACATTACTGTTGGTTCTGCTGTCTGTCTGTCTGTCCCACTAGAAAAATAGATCTGGATATCTTAGGCCAGGGGTAGGCAACCTTGGCTCTTTTATGACTCATGGACTTCACATCCCAGAATTCCTGGGCCAGCATAGCTGGCCCAGGAATTCTGGGAGTTGAAGTCCATGAGTCATAAAAGAGCCAAGGTTGCCTACCCCTGTCTTAGGCCAAATGGAACAAAAACGTGAGTATCATTTACAACTACCAATCCTTTTGCATTCATTATTCATTCTTTTCTTATTTTTTATAAAGTTGTTCTCAAGCTGTGTCCAGCCTGATTAGTACAGTATCCATGCAGACTTTTCTTTCAACTTATTTAACAAGCAAAGCATCCTCTTTAGCTTTTTCTTCCTTGTAACTGTTGCCTGACATATACTTATCTATTCTGCATTTGCATTTTGAAGAAAGTTTTTTTTTGCTAGGAATACAGATAACTTTTTCAAGACTATCTCCCAAACAAAGAGAATAGATAGATAAACAAGGTATGTTACACATAGAATAGGGAATATATGTTTAGATATATTTTAATAAGAATCAGAAATTGGTGAAAGGAATAGCTTAAAAATGGAACATATGTCATAAGATAATGCATTTGCATTAGTCATAAATTAAAATGAGCGCATAGCAACAGGAGTCAACATAATTAGGTATAGATTTTTCCATTTTATGGGATGTTCATGCATGATCTCTGGCATTTTTGGCCTTGTTGCTGCATGTTGTCAGAAATAATATATTAGATAATACAGTTGGTAAAATGGAATAGAATTATTCCCTTACTATTGACTGATTTTCTTGGTAGCTAAGTAAACAACTGCTTTGTAAATGTTGATCACAACTAAGATAGGACATTGATGTATTAAGCTTATATAAATGTTTCAAATAAATAAATTGTTGGAATATTCATGAGCAGGAAGAGTCATGTGGTAACTCAGCCAATGTGAAGAAAGTGCTACTGAGTCTGTGCAAAAGGTATTGAGTTAGAAGCTGAATTTTCAGTCTCAGGTTTGTCTCTGTATCTCTCTGTAAGAAGTCTTCATTAAGCTATGTTGCTGTAAAGAAGAATGTATGGTATTGTAAATATTTTGATATGAATATAAAAAGGTTATTTGAATCAGCTAAATGCAGTCAAATGTGAGAGCTTCTGATTTATTTTTTCACCAACAGAGAAATTAAAATTCTCTAACAGGTTATGGGCCCAGAGCTTACTAAGGACTGCATTGTAATTTAAAGCTGGAACAAATTGCCTGTGTTTAGAAAGTATAAGAACAAGGCAGAATTAGCAGAATGGCTGCAATGGAATTTAAGGAAAGCTCTGTGCCTCGTTTGGGCCAGAAGAATTACTTTGTGTGGGCTGCTAAAATGGAATGTTTGCTCAAAGCAAAAGAGCTGTAGAAAATCCACTACAAGTGTTTGCAGCTACTGATCAGAAAAGTCATAATCAAGCAGTGGCTTATCTCATCTTGAATTTAGATGATGAACAATTTCTAAATGTTGCAAATTTAAAGACTGCAAAGGAGATTTGGTTGAAGTTGAGAGCTGTGCACATGAATGTTTCTGCATGCAATATAGTGCAATTGTCAAGAAAACATTACAGGGCCTGTTTGCAACCAGGTGAATCTGTGGAACAGCATTTAAATAAAATGCAAAGTTTATTTTTGGACTTAGAACAACATGGAATTAAATTCCCTGAGTCCCAGAAGGTTTTATTGGTGTTGAACAGTTTAGATAAAACCTGGGACACAGTTTCTGTGATATTTGAGTGTAAAGAAGAGCAAGACTTAAATTTTGAGGCTTTAAAGGCATGTTTGCTTAATGAAAGAAAAAAAGCAACATTTTAGGAACAGCCATGAGGAGGTGAAATTCCTGAGGAGGGTGTCCAGACTGCAAGTCTCCGGAGAAGAAACAAGCAGATGGGACCAAGTTGCATCAAAAGAGATTTTGCAAGCAGAGAACTCAGCAAGAAAAGAATTGCTACATTTGTGGAGCCAAACTCACATCTGAAAAGGAACTGTTTGCAGAAGAACAATTTGCAGCGAAGGACATTTGTGCAAGCAAAAAGGACTGATTTGCAAAAGGAACATTTTGGTGTTGCAAACGTTTGCTATAGCAACAACAGAGACAAGTGGCTAATAGATAGTGGGGCAAGTCAAACAATTGTTAATGACTCTGAATTATTTTGCAGGTTTGTTCCAGTAGCACAAGAAGCTGTGACTTTGGCAAATGGCCAGAAAGCAAAAGTCATCGGAACAGGCGATGTAAAAATTCCATATTTGGAATCAAAGTTTACCAATGTGCTTTGTGTACCTGGGAGGGAACATAATTTGTTAAGTGTGTCTAATTTAGACAAATAAGGTTTTGAGATCATTTTTGTAAATGGGAAGTGTCTCATCGAAAGGAATGGGAATATTTGTGCAGAAGGCATAAAGGAAGATAATCAATATGTATTGCAGGGACAAAAGGTTCAATGTTCCCATATATTTAAGAATGTTGCAGAGCACGATTCGTGCGTTCACCTTCTACATAGAAGACTTGGCCATGCAAGCTTTAAAGTTTTGCAGCAAATGCAAGAGTTTGTAGAAGGGCTAAATTTGAAGGGATACAAAACATATTTGGACTGTGCAGTATGCAAAGCATCGAAGTCAAAGGCATTCCCAGTTAATAAATGTAGCACAAGACAAACAAAAAGAGCTCTAGATCTGGTGGGACCTATGCAAGCCAGTTTGGGAGGAGCAAAATATGCACTGGTAATTGTTGATGATGATAGCAGATATTCGTTTTGCTACTTGCTTAGAGATAAGACAGAGGTGCTACAACAATTCAAGCTGTGGGTAAGTTTTGTAAAGAGAAGGTACAGACAACAAGTGTGTCAGTTGCAAACTGACACAAGTGTGTCAGTTGCAAACTGACACAAGTGTGTCAGTTGCAAACTGTCAACTAAATTCCAACAGTTGTTGGGGCAGTTGGGGATAAGACACAGATGTACAAATCCTTACACAGTAGCTGAAAGAAAGAAACAATGAAAGATTCATTATTAGAGGATTCTGGTATGAGCAGGTCATATTGGAGAGAAGCCATATTGACTGCCAATTATATAGTTAACAGGCTGTGGAGTTCCTCCATTAATAATACTCCATATGCCATTCTATATGGGAGAAAGCCATCACTGGCACGTTTGAGAATTTTTGGAAGTACTGCATGGGTACATATTCCGAAAGCAATCAAAAGAAAGGGACAGCAAAAGGGAAGAAAGCTCAGGTTTATGGGCTATGAGCCAGGGTCAAAAGAATTGTAATTTCAAGGTCTGCTAATTTGGCAGAACAAAATTGGGACAGAATTAATGCAAATTCTGGGTATGTCTCACTTAATGACAGTGATCTATTTAATGACAATAACTCATCTAACGGTGGAAAAATAATTATTGAAGATGTCAATGTTCAGGGAGGAGAGGCTGAACAAGAGATGAAGCCAGATAGACTTGAGACACAGGAGCAGTTATTGCCACATAGGTCAGAGCGATGTAACAAAGGAATTCCATCTGACAGGTATTCTGCCAGCAAGGTAAAGGTTTGCAATGTGTGGTATGAGCCAAGAAGTTATAAAGAAGTGTTGGCATTACCAAAAGCTGAACAAGAAAGATGGAAGGAGGCCATGGATAAAGAGATAAAATCCATGGGAGACCATGAAGTATTTAAATCAGTGACTTTGCCACAGGGAACCAAAGCTGTGGGTTGTAAGTGGGTATATAAGAAAAGGGTATTGCCAAATAATGATGTACAGTATAAGGCCAGGTTAGTGGCACAAGGTTTTTCACAATTAAAGAATTTGGGAGAAATAAAAAATTATCTTGGTGTAGAGATACAGAAAAATGAAAAAGGTGGTTATATTCTCAGTCAAAATAGAAAAATTGAGCAGTTATTGGAAAAATATAATATGAAAGATTGCAATACTGCTCCCACACCCATGAGTATGGATTTTTATAATAGTTTAAGTGCGGACAAAGGTGAAACCTGTGATCAAGAGATATATCACTCAGCAATAGGGAATTTGTTATATCTATCACGTGGTCCAGAGCAGACATAGCTTGCACAGTAAGCATTTTGAGTCGTTTTACTGCTGCACCTACAAAGTTACATTGGATGGGTGTAAAAAGGGTTTTCAGATATTTAAAGGGAACTATAAATTTGGGTCTTCAAATACAGATTACTAAGGAATTGAAATTAAAGTGTTATGTCGATTGTGACTATGCAAATGACATAAACACAAGGAAATCAAATTCTGGGATTATAATATTGTTTGAAGGGACTCTGATTGGATGGAAGTCCAGAAAACAAACAACTGTTGCTATTTCAACAGCGGAAGCAGAGTTTATTGCTTTATCTGAATTGTGTTCTGAAGTAACATGGTATGTACAGTTGTTGCAAGATTTAAATATTAATGTAAAAGAATCTGTAAAGGTATTTGAAGACAATACTGCCTGTATAAAAATGGCAACTGGTGACAGAGTGAAGAACAGAAGTAAACATGTAGACATTAAGTATTGTAATGTCAGGGAAGCTGTAAAAGGAAATTGATTAGTTTACATCATTGTTCTTCTGAGGATAATTTGGTAGACATGATGACTAAACCATTGGGTGGTGTTCATTATGGAGAATGTATTAAGTCAATAGGTCTGATGTCTCTTCCTGTCATGAAGGGAGGAGTGTTGGAATATTCATGAGCAGGAAGAGTCATGTGGTAACTCAGTCAGCCAATGTGAAGAAAGTGCTACTGAGTCTGTGCAAAAGGTATTGAGTTAGAAGCTGAATTTTTAGTCTCAGGTTTGTCTCTGTATCTCTCTGTAAGAAGTCTTCATTAAGCTATGTTGCTGTAAAGAAGAGTGTATGGTATTGTAAATATTTTGATATGAATATAAAAAGGTTATTTGAATCAGCTAAATGCAGTCGACTGTGAGAGTTTCTGATTTATTTTTTCACCAACAGAGAAATTAAAATTCTCTAACATAAATAAAAATTGAGGTGTATATATTGTGATTTTTTTAAAATGCCAGTGCCAAGAAGGACAAAGTTCTTACTGAAGAATTGGAACAACTTGCCCATTAGCTTGTGGTCAGAGTTAGGTAGTCTATGGCCTTCCAGATGTTGTTGGACTCAGTATCTTTCATCATTGGCTGTTGTAAATGAGTAGTATTTGTAAGACTAGGGTTCCACAGGCCTACTATGTTCATAATGAATTATGAATTTGGCAATAATTCCTTAACTTTTTTTTTTCTGAAAAGACTCTAATGCTGGGAAAGGTAGAAGGAAAGAGAAGAGGACAACCACCAGCAAGATTACAGTGATGAGTGCACCATTGAGAGAGCTGAAAGAACAGGTTAAGGATAGATCATCAATGGAGTACATCTGTCTACATCAGTGGTTCTCAACCTGTGGGTCAGGACCCCATTTGGGATTGAACAACCATTTCACGGGGGTAGCCAAACAACGCAGTCCGCCATTTTTTCCCCCTCTTCCTTAGCTGTGCTACTCCCTTTTATTCTATTGGCTTTTGAAAGCCAATAGAATAGACTCTCTTGAATAGGGTCTAATTCTGTTGGCTTTCAAAAGCCAGTAGGAATTGTCCAGGCTGTCTCTGCCCTGCTGAGCCCGCCAAAAGTCCCATTCTGCAAACGGTGCTGCACCAGTTGAGTAGTCCTCGGCTTACGACCAGTTGAGTAGTCCTCGACTTAACGACCGGTTGGGGGTCGCGGCATTAAAAAGGTTGAGAACCACTGGTCTACATGGTTGTTAGAGTCCAAAACCACTTGATGGCACATCATTTAAAAAAATAAGCAGACTTAACCTATTCTTGTGATGTGATTATTCTTAGCATAATAGGTTACAATAGTACCTCCTTCTTAGAAACCAGTTTTTATCTGGAAAAAAAGTGTCAAGGGATCCATCATGTCTTTATGAGTCCTCTATGTGAAAAGCAAAGAAAATTATTTTGAACAGCAGAGATTAAGAACTTCCACTGACAGTTATTTTTGAGATCTTTTGTAAAAAGAAGTAGATTGTACAAGCAGGGTCTAACACTAACTGAAATTATGACAGTGTAGATAAAGGTAATAAAGATAAATGTTACCTAAACTAAGATTGTTCATCACTCTCATATTACTGACTGCATGTTACTGTATAAGTAACAGAAATCCTAAGAATTGATATGGAAAATGAGTTGATGAAATGGTAAAAATCTGATGGAAAATAAAAATGAAAGTAGGTATGATCTTAACATGTTCATTTTGTGACTTAACCACAATAACACTATTATTTGAATTACTTATTTTGGTTAGATAGAAAATTAGGGGGTGTTTGATATAATAGCATGCTGGTTGAATGATAGGAGCTTGCTGTTATGAAAAATCAAAATGTAATTCTAATCAATTAAACAAAAATAAAATGCATTTATAAAATGGTTGTTTTGTTGATGCAAAAAGCTTTTATTGGTAAGTAGCTTTGATTGATATTTGTTTTTTAGGAAATATAAAATAAATTACAAAGTAGTGTAATGGATCGATCCTCTCCATTTTCTTTTCATTGGGTTAAAATTCTAACTCAAAGATTCCTTCCCAATTTCTCTTACTTTTATATTTCTACTAACATGCATGCATTTTTGTACATAGGTGCACATAATTTCATTGATGTAATAGTAAAAATAGAACACATTCAAGGAAACACAAAATTTTAAAATGTGATAAATTAAAAAAAAATTAAATCCCCATTCAGCCCATAGGCATTTTGCTGACTCTATAAAATGTCACATAATTACAAGTTGAAATGAAATGGTATGACAGTACTGATAGTTCACATACATATGATTTAGCAAGTAGAGTAATTAAATTGTTTTGTGGGGACTGTAGGAATATGTTTGTGCAGACTTTCACAATCTGCTGCTTTCTGAATAGCCATTGTGGCCATTGACTGGGACTTAAGGAATGGTGGCCTTCAAATGTGTGAAAGTGCTAGTTAGGAAGGCTGCATGAGAATTTGGAAGGATATGGCTTTCCTGTTACTATCTCTTAGCTTTGGATTTTCCAGTTGACCCATTTAAAACATTCTGAACTAATAAATAATAAATGACCATACAAATATAAAGTCATATTTCAGAAAGATCCAGGATGATGGGCAAGTAGTAGATGACTTATAATTATTAGATGCAATACAGTTTATTGTTAGAATAGGCATTTATTATTTTGGTTTCAGTTCACTTTTGACAGTTGATTGAATACCAAGTTTCTTTTTTTTTATATGTACTGTAGTCAGCTTGGTTCTTACGTAATACTCAGACTTCACCCAAATATGTTGTTAAGTTCTGGGCATTACATTTGTAGAATTACAGGTAAACTGGGATAGATGCAAAGAAAAGCAAAGGGAATGAACAGTGGAATCAGAATGAAACTCTAGAGCAAGAAGTTGGTGTTAGAGAAAAAAAATACTTGTGGGTATATATATTCTTCACTACCTTAAGGGATACCACATTGAACAAAATAAGGATCTGTTCTTTTTCATCCCAAAGCTCAGGATACAAAATAAAGATTTTAATTTACATAAAGGCACAGACTGACTAAACAATAAATAAAATGTTACTGTTTAATCATAAAACCAGTTTCCGTGTGAAATGTGCTATACTTCACTCTGTTCAACAAGAGCCATATCCTAGGGGTTGGAGCATTCACAGCTGCTGGGCGCATTAATTTGGGTCCTTGCGCTGAGCAGATGGCTTCCCTCACTTTAGGGCATGGACTGACATTCAGGATTAATATAATAAAGAGCAGGAATATCTAGGTAGCTACTCCCTAAACTCCCTTTGTCTTTTTCATCTGGGAGAGGCAAATTGACCTTTCTGATGTCTTTAAAAACAACAACTTAGCCTTTTTCCATAGAAATTCAGTTACAGTTTCAGGATATCCTTTCTGTGCAGATTAGCTGTGAACATTCTCAGTGAATTTCCACTTTGGCTGGTGTTTAAAAATGTTCAATTAATATTCTGTAGATGCTTCTGTCAGTGAAAACATCCCCTGGCTTTCTGAACTAAAATATATTCACATTACCTCATTTTTAAATTTCAAAATATAATAACACATATGTTCTCTAGTAAAAAGAAAGGGCTTCTGTATAAGTATACAGAAAATGCTTCAACAACATGACTGTCCCACCTTCCTCCTCAAAACAAATAAATTCTTGGTATAGCTTATAAGGCAGGGGGAGATAAGTCCAGTCATATAGTCTATTCCTAGAGTTGGTAGCTTACTTATATATTATTTATTCTGTTGTTTACATGATTGACAAAGCATAAAATGCATTATATTTTATGCATGTCTCTTTCAGTGTCTTAGAGTTTCTGAAAAAAGTTCTCAGTCTGGAGGAAAGCAAGGATTTGAATGGTAGTGTGTTAAATAGCCATCAAGCTTCAAACTTTACCTCACAACTCTTCACACAATTTCAGATATTCACTGTGTATTTCCTGGTGGTTAATGAAAATACCACAGAGTATGCACTCTAAAAATAGAGAAATCCCTCTCCCTCCAAGAAGTGGAACTCATATAAACCCCTGCATGCACCTGCATCTCTCTTCTCTGATACTTTAAGGCAGGGATTCTCAACCTTGGCAACTTTAAGACTTGTGGACTTCAACTCCCAGAATTCCTCAGCCAGCTTTGCTGGCTGAGGAATTCTGGGAGTTGAAGTCCACAAGTCTTAAAGTTGCCAAGGTTGAGAACTCCTGCTTTAAGGGAAGGTGAACTGTATACAGGTAGTCCTTAGCAAACACAGTTGTGACTCGCAATTTGGTTTTAAATGAAATGTCATCAAATGAAATCACAACTGTGCTTATAATGTTACTTCAATTTCCTTTGTTTTATAAACCTATGAAGGTCATAGGGAGGATAGGTTACCAAGTTACTTTTTCATTACTGTTGTGGCTGTGAACAGTTGCTGAAGAAGGCAGTTAATTAAACAAGGACTATCTGTACAACAATCTGATAGGGCTTCACAATTCTTTTTGGCAATCAAGTTGCCAGGAACCAAAATCTCCAGTAAAAAATATCACTAGAAATTGGCAGAGATGGAAAAGTCATGGCTCTCTTCCAAAAATATATTGCTAGACTTCTTCCTCAATTAGGGCAGAATTGAAGTGACATTTGATATATTAAAAAAGAAGGTGGGATGTTTTTCATACACGGTGTTCCTAAGAGCAGTACTTTGTCATCATGTATTGTTCCCAGGGTTTTGCAGCACAAAGTGTGCAGCAGCCAGTTGAATTGGCTTTTGAAAGTGTGAAACAAAATTGAATGAGTTTTAAAAGTCTGAGAACCTGCAGATCATGACCGAAGAAGTTGTAAATTACAGATGCCCAGATTTGGAGGACTGAGAGCTCCATGTGACTTTTGTGAACCTGCATGGCATCAAGAAAAAGTGGAAGACCTCAGGAAAAAATGAGAAAATAGACAGATCCAATGAAACAGCACCTCCATCTTTTAATATTCTATGCTCCTTTTCAACTTGAGTCCTCTGCCCCCTGAAAATCACAATGTTTAATTTTAATAAGATCTTGACAGCACCAAGGAAGGCATTGGGCAGAACTAAATAAAATGCTTGCAGATTAGTACTACAGATAGCAGAATCCTTACAGCTGAATACTATTTCCATAATTTCCAGTTTTCCTTGTATCAAATGCATTGAAAAATCCTTTAAACCAGTGGTTCTCAACCTTTCTAATGCCGCGACCCCATAATATAGTTCCCCATGTTGTGGTGACCCCCAACCACTTATACATCACTGGGTGCCAGGGGCGTGGCCAAAGAAAAGGGGGAAAAAATGGCGGACAGCCTTGTTTAGCGACCCCCGTGAAATGGTCGTTCGACCCCAAATGGGGTCCCGACCCACAGGTTGAGAACCACTGCTTTAAACCAAATTCGTAGACTTTGGTGAAGAGTTAAACTTCTCTTTTCTGGGCTTGTGCATAGTGCCATTTGTAAGGATAAATGGTGTTTATTTTAAAGGATAGACATCTAAAATAGTCCTTTGCCAGGGAAGAGACAAGAGAAGATGATCTGTGCTTCATTTTTAGCAACATTCCAGGGCTACTTAAACACTAATTCATCTTGCATCACAGTGCAAAAGAGCATTTTTCTTGTTCCTGCAGGCTAGCAGAGCCACTTAAGAACTGTAGCAAGAGGAGACAGGCATTAATTATTGCTATGAGGAGTAGAATGGTACAATTCTAAAAGAAACAAAACATGTGTGCCTAGAAAACCAATTTTTGTCTAGCTTACTACTTGGCATCTGTTGGTCAGATGGTGAAAGCTATAGAACAGCCTCAATTCAAGGGACTGCTTCAAAAAAAACAACACAAAAATATCATTGAATGATGGTGGTTACTACACTTGTCACCCTCCTCTCAATGAGATTTAGTTGTGAGCATTGGCTTTAGGTTGGACTTCACTCTGGGGAACATTAAAACTTCTCAGCTGCAAGAAACCAGATTGCATATATAATACTTGGATTCTGTCCTTTCATCTTTACTACTACTTTGAAGCTTCCTGGGATACTGAAACAGTTTTTTCATCAAAGGTTTACTTCAGCATTTTCATTTAGATTGAATGAAGATTTGAGCTTTTGCCGACTAACCAAGCTACAAACTCCTTTTTGAATAAATCTTTCCCAAAACCCAGCTCAGTTTTTTCCCCTGTATCTCCTTGTGCCTCAAATTGTAAACTGCAATTTCTTGGTTTCTGTGATTCCATAGTTTTCAAATAAGAATAAAAGGAGATTTTTTTTAGCTCAAGTAATAGTTTGGGCTTGAAAGTGTTTAGCCAGAAAGACTTCTGAAAATCATATTACAGGCTGTTTCATCTGCTTTACAGAGCCATATATAAGAGCTAAAATAACTTTTATTGTCACTTTTTTCTGTGAACACACTGGCACACATTAAAAAATGAAAAATTTATATCCCAAATAAATAAATTAAAACTAAACATGAAAGTAGAATGCATGGACTTGTACCATAGGGTGGAACTTTAAAATTTCATGTATGTATGAAACAGGCAAAATTCACCTTTTTCTACTCAAAATTACTTGATTTCTGGATGCTTAAAGGAAGATGTTTATAGTACAGGACACAAGATCAGTGAAAATAGCTCTCTGATAGTAAATGGATAAAGTAATTTGCCATCCGTCAGCCATGCAGTATTCTTTGATAAAATTCTGGTGAATTCACACATTGCAGTAAGTCATTTTCTAAGAATCAAGACACATGTATTATCCATGTGGTTTACTTGACAACCCAGGACTTACCTAGGAACTAGGCATAACACAGTTTCTCTGTGCCGCCTCTGTCTTCAGTACTTCTGAACTCCTGCATGAATAACTGTGCCAGTACTAGCATCAATAAATATATAAACTAATCCCCTTAAGAGTCAACTTTGGAATTTCCTTTAGCCTTTTCATAGTTTGAATTTTATCTGTCAAATTCTGTAATGGAAAGAATGCTATAAACGATTAAAATAAATCATATCCTTTTACTAATGCAGGTTGGTGCTCAGTAGCTTGACATTTGGCATTTTTGTCATCCCTTTGCTAGTCCTCCTCCCCTAGTCAACACATCACTGATATAAATTAGCCATTATCCTGATGAAATGCCTTGCAGTCAGGTTTTGCTAGGCCTTTGGATATTATATATTACAGGGATATCAAAGATAAAACGTATGAGCGGGAATATGTTCCTTGGTTATATGTGACATTACAATCCAACGTAATATCATATAATATGATTGCAGCGTGTATATTTGAAAGCTTAATGTAACTTTCCCCCTCCCCTCTTGTATTCCCCTGGTAACAACTCTGTGATTCAATTGCACTAAAAGAGAGTGACTGGTCCAAAATCATCCTCTGAAATTCATGGAGCAGTAGGGACTTGAATATTATCCTTATACCAACCCCTGTGTCTGGTTAAATCAGCCACCTAAGCAGAAAAATATCTGCTTTGAATTCAGATGGACCCCAAATAAATAGTCTTAGTTAAAAGACTATTGAACTAGGAATAGGATGACAGCCCATGGGACGTTAGGTTTATATCGGCCTAAAATTTAGCTACATATTAAGTAGCTAAATGTAGCTACATGTTAAGATTCCTGAAAGCAGAACTCTTTCACCATGACTCACTTATTCAATTGTCTTCTCCCACACTGGTTAATCATAGAGGCAGCCTAGATGCTGTTAGTAATGGCAGAAATTTTAATTTGCAATCAGAATCTATAATACTTTATCAAAATTTAATTGCAGTTTTAAATTGGATCAATATTGTTCTTTTCAAAAGTTGCAAGAATGGTTTGTTCCTTTTTGGACCTTGGGAGATGGAGAAAGTAATGTAAACAATCTTTGTTTCAACTTACCTAATGTTATTCTTATCCACTCCTACATTTTCTCTTAATGTTGCATTATTTTCTTTGTTATATTGGGTGGCATACTGTCAGCCCTGTTAAATGGATCAGACCAGGAAATCAACTCCACAGGAAATCCGAAACTGCTTTTATCGAGATTTTAGTAAATGTATATAATGTATTATATATATAAAATTATGGAGTCAGTGCTGTATCTTTTCCCTGTTCTTATATTCCAGTGAAACAGAACAGCATCTACCTGAATTGCTTCCAGATCTTTTTGTCTGTTTTTTTCTGAACTTAAAACATATTTCAACCCTCTTTGCCTAGATAACATTCCTACATATAGGTAGTCTTAGAGCCATAACCATTTTTTAGAGATCGTTTCAAATTACAAAGGCACTGAAAAAAGTGACTTATGACTATTTTTCATGCTTATGACTCTTGCAGCATCTCCATGGTCACAGTGATCAAAATTCGAATGCTTGGTAACTAGCATGTGTTTATGATGGTTGGCAGTGTCCTGGGGTCATGTGATCACCTGTTGCTACCTTTTGACAAGGAAAATCAATGGGGAAGTCAGATTCATTTAACAACCGTGTTATTAACAACTGCAGTGATTCACTTAACAACGTTGGCAAGACAGGTTGTAAAATGGGGCAAAACTCATTTAACAATTGTTGAACAAATTTTGGGCTCAATTGTGGTCATAGATTGAGGACTACCTGTAATTTCAGGATACCTTCCTTACTTTCTACAAATAGTTTTCAAGGTTAAATTGTTGCCTAGAAGTACCATTGATATCACCAAGTAAGCTAATGGATAATTGAAATTCTCTTTATTTCAGCAGGATTTAGTTATATGAACTTAATTTGAAGTCTACTCATATTAATGAAATACAATGAAGAATATACAATTTTGTGTTCAGTCAAACATAATGTGACATGTCATAAAGTTAAAGTATGTTTTTTATTTTAAAGACCTTTGTGTGTCAAGTCTAGTAGCACCAGTGAGAAGAAGCAGGGCAGGAAGAGGCAAAGAACTTGTTCTAGCTGGATATTTCTAGACAACAGTTTCTGTATGTGTATTATCATCCTGATGGAAAGCATGAATGCATAGTTTTGCCCTTTTTTTCAATAATAAATCTTTGGAGCCAGGTTCTCCCTCCCTACTTGCTCTTATTCGTCTTATTATGAAAATATGTGGGTGTGTATAGTGTGTGTATGTCTGTAGTAAACAGACAAATTGGCTTTCTTAGTTTAGTTGCTATGATTTGAAATGGAATACTGTATAGCAAAGAGCTGTCATTTAGTCTTTATAACATTGGTGTCTCTTTAGAAGACTTAGTGTTTTTATTCCTCAATAAATAAACTTCTTATAAGAGCATCAAGTCAAAACCCTCAACACACACACACACACGGTACAATTTTTAGAACAGCACATTGTGGAAATGTAGTATAGACTCACTCCTAGAAGGCAAAAAACATTGTGAACTACTATCTAGTTAAGTAATATACTAATAAAGTGAAACATTTATTATAAATGTTTGACTTAGGATGTCAGTTCCATCTGCAGTCATTAAGCAAATCATCTGCAGTCATTGAGCACAGTGTCACATGACTTCAACTTGCGAATTCCTGCTGGCTTCCCCATTGTCTTTGTCAGAAGCCAGCTCTGAAGGTCACAAATGGTGATTACATGACTATATGATACTGCAACCATTGTAAATGTTACCAAGTGCCCGAATTGTGATCACATAACCATGAAGTTACTTCGACAGCTGCAACTTTGAGGACTGCTCATAAGTCTCCTTTTTCAGCACCATTGTAACTTCACATAGTCACTGAATGAGCAGTCAGAAAGTGAGAATAATAGGTAACAATCTTGAATGGTCCCTTTTTGCATCACTAAATAGTTGATAGTGATGAGGAAAGATGCAAAAAGGAGAAGAAAATCACTAAAGTCAAAAATGCTAACTGAATTGGAAAGGGTGACAGTGGAATTGTTATGCTGCAAAGGAGATATAGATGCAATGTGAATCGTTGCTTTCCAGTTTAGACTTTTTTCCAATTGTTTCTGTTTAGCCCTTTAAAGCAGTAGTTCCCAACCCCCGGGCTGTCGACTGGTACTGGTTTGTGGCCTGTTAGGAACCGGGCCGCGCAAGCATCAGGCAAGTGAGCAAAGTTTCATATGTGTATGTGCGGGATCTAGGTTGCACACGAAACGCCTGCCCCCCCCAAGTCCGTGGAAAAATTGTCTTCCATGAAACCAGTCCCCTGGTGCCAAAAAGGTGATAAAAATGACGACGACGACGATGATGATGATATTACACTCCACAAACTTTATTTTTAAAGCAGCGGTTCTCAACCTGTGGGTCGGGACCCCATTTTGGGTCGAATGACCATTTCACGGGGGTCGCCAAACAACCCAGTCCGCCATTTTATTTCCCCTTTTCCTTAGCTGTGCTACTCCCTTTTACTCTATTGGCTTTTGAAAGCCAATAGAATAGACTCTCTTGAATAGAGTCTAATTCTATTGGCTTTCAAAAGCCAATAGGAACTGTCCAGGCTGTCTCTGCCCTGGTGAGCCCGCCAAACAGTGCTGCAAATTGTCTGCAGCGAAGGCGAACTGTCTGGAAGTTTCCACCCCTCCCTGCTGAGCAACTACTAAAAATGTAAGTAAAAGAGGGCCAGGGGTGGGAAGTGGGAGGCCGGCGGGTGCAGGGAGGGCTGCTGGTGTGCGTGGGGCCCGGCGGGTGCCTTACCTCCCTTGGTCTGGGCCACCTGGTGGCCCAGCCAGTGGTGGGCCTGCACCGTCTCTGCCGCTTGCCAGCTACGCCTCGGCCGGCGCAGGGGGCGGCACCACGCATGCGCGGCGCTCCCGGGCAAGGAAACTCCTCGACTTACGACCAGTTGGATAGTCCTCAACTTAAGACCGGTTGGGGGTCGCGGCATTAAAAAGGTTGAGAACCACTGTTTTAAAGTGTAATCTTTGATGGATTCATAATAGACTGACTTTTACAAATATCAAGACGGGAATGTTCACATTTGTTAAGCAAAAACCTTTAGTGGCAGTTTTAGAAATCACTTCTCATGCTCTAAGAGTAATAAATCTTTAGGAGAATGACAATCTGTGGGAAGAAATGGTAAAGTAATTAGGGTACTTTTTCCCCACCTACGATAACCAGAAAATCTTGCCTTCACTTTGTCTGCTTGCTTTCTGTCAGTCATGTTCTGGCAACATAAGCCTCTTTTGAGATGCTTGTTGTTATCGTTGTTGTTGCTCCTGTTATTGTGAGGAAGAGAATTAGTAGGGATTAATTGTGCTAGAAAGAAAACATCGTGATCACTCGGGGAGCAACCCGCGTACTTCTTGTTTTAAGAATAAAGTTAAAAAAAAAAATACTCAGTACAATAAATTCCTTTTCTTAAATTGGTTCCACTTTTCTAATAGCAGTAGTTGCTTCAAATCCCTTGAAAGAGAATTTTTTCTCTTTCAGTAAACAAATTCCATCAAAAAATGCTTTTTGCATTTTGCTTCTGTTGTTTGTTTAGAATCTGAAGACTATGGTTCAAATTTAAGTTTAGATGCTGCTGAGCTGGGAAATAGTTTTCTAAGACAGGGACAATGCATCCTTTTTTTTTTTTTTTTTTTGCATTAGGAATTAAAGCTAGACCTTTAATATATTTAATACTTCTGTGCAAATCCATTACTTTTTTTCTTTCTAGCTCTGCTATTTGATTTTATATTCTTTAGAAACAAATACAGGTAGTCTTCAATTTACAACAATTCATTTAGTGACCGTTACAAAAGTGACTTATGACCATTTTTCACATGACCGTTGCAGTATCCCTGTGGTCACATGATCAAAATTCAGATGCTTGGCAATTGACTCATTTATGATGGTTGCAGTGTGCTGGGGTCATGTGACCATCTTTGCAACTTTCTGATAAGCAGTCAGTGGGGAAGCCAGATTCACTTAACAACTGTGTTACTAACTTAACAATTGCAGTGATTCACTTAACAACAATGGCAAGAAAGGTCACAAAATGGAACAGAACTCACTTAACAAATGTTTCATTACTGTTATGTGGGAACCTCTTCTGGACTTTGTGTTTGAGGTGGAAAAAACATGAAATTTTGATTTTGGGATTTACCGATTAGATAGGTTTGTTGTTACCTATCTAATGATTAATTTATACTAGTTGTAAAAATAAAAAGTTGAGGTTTGATGTTGATATTCTGTTTTACTGCAGCAAAGGAAGTTGGAAGTTAATACCTTTTTTCTTTTTTCCCCTTTCCTTCCCCTACTTTTCTACTCCCTTTCCCCTTCCTTATCTTCTCCACTATTTACTTTTGTATTTTCTTTGTATCGTATATTATAAACTAATAAAATTTTGTAATAATGAAGAATTTCAGAATGTCATTTGTGCATTACTCGGCAAAAAAGGAGCAATTGTTGGAGAATTTATTTAGCACAATCTATAAACTATGTCCATTTTATTCCAACCCTGATTAATATATATTGTTCAGTTTTTTCCTCTAGGCACTATTTTACTCTCGATATTTTTTCTGAGTCTTTTATGACTTTTTGTAACTGTCATAGAAATAATAAATATGATAGAGTTACTGTCACAAAATTGAATATCAAAGCTTCTGCAAGAGCCATAGCAGAACAGGAAAACTAAAGGAATACAGCCCCCTTATAGCATCAGGACTAATGAAAGATTAATTTTTAAGAAGAGTTTGAGAATTGCTAAGAAGATAGGCCACCATCTGTAATATTTTGATAAATAATTTGTAGGTATAAAAACAATGATTTTGGGATGAAGGAACAGCATATTTATGAAGCTGCACTTTGTAAAAGAAAAATCCTGAATACTGTATATTCCTACATTTTTCATGCCTGCTCAGTTACATTTACTTTCTATTTTTTTTTTTAAAAAAAAGGTAAAACAGTGGCACTTCTTTCACTAACAATGCTGTATCTTGGCTCGCTTATAAACAATAGCATACTTTATTAATTTTTGCTACAACACTACCATTTCATTTGGACAAAATATTGTTTCTGCCTCAGAAACAAAGAAGTATGTATAACAAAATAGAAAAGCAAATGCATTACCATACAGAAACTTGGAACTTACAGGAGAACAAGTTAATACCAGTTTCCTAATTGAGTATCATTTTGACAGATAATACTAATTGTCTTTTTTTTTATCATAATGACTTAGTTGCCAGGAGATGCAGCTTCTGTATCTAGCCTTATGTTTGAAAAATAATATGCAAATATATACCCTTGTGTAAAAATAATTAATTAAAACTTTTTAATATGTACTAGAGCAGTGGTTCTCAACCTTTCTAATGCCGCGACCCCATAATACAGTTCCCCATGTTGTGGTGACCCCCAACCACTTATATATCACCGGGTGCCAGGGGCCTGGCCAAAGAAAAGGGGGGAAAAATGGCGGACAGCCTTGTTTGGCGACCCCCGTGAAATGGTTGTTCGACCCCAAATGGGGTCCCGACCCACAGGTTGAGAACCACTGTACTAGAGAGACAGAGGTCGCCTGAATTCATTTAAGTTGTACTTTGTATTCACTTATTATTCATGTATTGTCTTCTGTGTGTCATTGCACCATAATTGGGTTCATATAGTGCATTAAGCTATGTTTGCCTAAGCATGTTTTATTAAATAAACTGGATACACACCATGGGTAAAATACAATAGTGGGCTGGGTTCATACCATACACCGAAACAAAATCAAATTATTTTAGGGTTATCATTATGTTTGAACTGAACCTCTAAGTCAACACTTTGAGCTATGGGAATAGTTCAGGATGAGTAATAACACTGGCAATGTCTTTAAATTAATATAGTGAGTATGTAAGTTCAAGCAAATATGTTAATTTGGGAGGAATTGCTGGATTATTATATTCTGGGAGGCTGGAGAGAGCAATGTGACTAAATTGTCTCTCACCCAAATGAATTTCAGTAGCCTCCTTCAGGCAAACATCTTAATTATGCAAGTTGGAATCTCTGTTGCAATGAAGGTACTTCAAGCCCTAACAGGTATTTAGCATTTTGTCAGACTGATACTGTCAAGTGAAGGCAGTGTTGGTTTTGCTGTTATTTGCAGATGTATTCGTGTTTCTTTACATAGTGAATCCATTTGCCCTTTCCCAGAGCCAAAAAGAGATGTGAATAAAACAGAGGGCTCCTAGTTCAGCTAGAAAACATATGCTTTGTTTCAGGCATAATCTGACATTTTTGCAAGAACACTGGACAAGGCCTATATTTAATGCCTTGCTACGGTGAAGGTTTCTATGATTCTCTTTGATTAAGAGTCTTTGAAACAAATAAAAACTTTACTGATACTTACTCATTCCCTATGGCTGAGTATCTTTTTTTTTTAAATAATTTTTTATTTTTTAAACCAACAAAACATAACACACATACACACACAGTGTATACTCCTCCTTTTTTTAACAGCAATTTCTTCTAATCTTTTATTATTTACATTTCCCCCCTTATTCTTCTTTAGATATATTTGTCCTTGTTGTCCCGTTGTTTCTTATTTGCATTTTTCTTCTTCATACTATACTTCATACTAAGAATAATACATATTATTATTACTATACATTATTATATACACATTTTCCACTTTTAACCTTTCCACATTTATTCTTCTCTATTATTTCTAGTCTCCAACCAGTCATACCACTTATTCCATATTAGATAGTACTCTGTGTCTTCCTTTTCTTTTATCTCTTTTGTTAATTTGTCTATCTCAGCACATTCCAGGATTTTTCTTATCACTTCTTCCTCTGATGGTATATTCTCATTTTTCCAGAACTGTGCGTATGCTATTCTTGCTGCTGTTGTTATATGTAGAATTAAGAACCATATTTTTTTACTATATTTTCTGTTTAAAATACCCAGCAAAAAGATCTCTGGTTTCCAGTCTACGGGTTGGTCTATTATTTCTTCGATCCATCTTCTTATTTTAGTCCAGTATTTTTTCGCAACTGGGCATGTCCACCATAAATGATAATATGTTCCATGTACTTTTTTACATTTCCAACATGTTGGCGAATTGTTCTGGAACATCTTGGCAAGCTTTGCTGGTGGAAGGTGCCATCTGTAAAACATCTTCAACTGCTTTTCCTTGAATGCCGCTGACATAGTCAATTTTATGTTTATTTCCCATATTTTTTCCCATTTCTCCAATTCTATATTATATCCAATTTTTTTTGCCCATCTAATCATTGTGTCTTTGACGACCTCGTCTTCCATTTTATATCTCAATAGGTATTTATATAAATTGCTAATTAATTTTATTTCTGTTCCATGTATAATTTTATCCAATTCTTGAGGCTCTTTTTGTATTTCCTATAATTTTTTGTCCTGTATATTTAGATTGAATTTTTGTAAATGTCCACCAGTCAATCTCTCTGCCAATATCTTGTTCCAATTCTTGTTTTGTTTTCAGATTTCCCTGTTCGTTTATTAATTCCTTGTATTTAATTATCTCATTTATATCCAGTAGGTTTGGGTGTGTCAGAGCTTCTGTTGGGGATAACCACACTGGAATTCTTATATAATGTTTTTGTTTTATTTTTTTCCCAAGTCTGTAGCAATGCATTCCTAACTATGTGTCTTTGAAAGTATCTGTGTATTTTATATTTTTCGTCCCATAGGAATGCATGCCACCCTGCTTGCAAGTCATGTCCTTCTATTGTTAAAACTCTAGTATTTTTCAATTCCATCCAATCTTTTAGCCAAGTTAGGCTCGATGCTTGGTAGTATGTTTCCCACTCTGGTAACACCAGTCCCCCTTTATCTTTCATATCTTGCAAAAGTTTTGATTTAATCCTGGGTTTTTTCCTTTGCCATATAAATTTAGTGACCAATTTATTTAATTCTTGAAAGAATGTTTTCCCTAATTTTATTGGAATAACTTGGAACAGAAATAATATTTTTGGCAATATATTCATTTTGACTGTAGCTGTCCTCCCTAAAAATGAAATTTGTAGATTTTCCCAATTTTCTAAATCTTTTTTTATCTGGTGTAATATTTTATCATAATTGTCCTCCTTAATCAAGAAACACTTCGCTGTAAGCCAGATCCCTAAATATTTTATTTTCTTGGTTATATTTACCTTTGTTTTATCTTCCAGTTCACTTTCCTGTGCCTTTGTAAGATTTTTGGTTATTAATTTGGATTTATTCTTATTACCGGTAACCTTACGTCCGGCTACCTCACCGAATTCATCTACTTTTTGAATCAATTTAAAGCCGGTTTCTAATGGATCTTCCAAAATGAATACCAAATCATCAGTGAAGGCTTGGACCTTATACAGTATTCTTCCTTCTTAATTTTTAAACCTTTATTTCTTGGTCCTCTCTGATTTTTGTCAGGAGTATTTCTAATGATAAAATAAATAGAAGAGGAGAAAGTGGGCATCCTTGTCTTACTCCTTTGGTTATATCAATTTTTTTCTGTCATTTCATAATTTATAATTACCCTAGCTATTTGTTTAGTATGTATTTTCTCAACCATCTTTCCAAATTTTGTCTCAAAATCCATATAGTGCAATTGTGTTATAATAAAGTTCCAATTCAGATTATCAAATGCCTTCTGGGCATCAAGAAAAACCAGTGTAGCTTGTCTTTCAGAATGAACTTCATAAAATTCTAAAGTGTTCATTATTATCCTCATATTACTTTTTATCTGTCATCCTGGTAGAAATCCATTTTGTTCTAGGTGGATGTAGTTATTCAAATTTTTTTTAATCCTTTCTGCTATTATTGTTGTAAATGTCTTATAATCAGTAAAGAAATCGGCCTATAATTTTGAATTTGTTGCAGGTCTGAGTCTTTCTTAGGGATGAGGGTGATGATTGCTTCAGTCCAAGTTGTCGGTATCTTTGCCTCCTCCAGCACCTCATTGTAAATCTCCAACATTATCCATTGTAGTGACTCTTGTGTATTTTTATAAAATTCAACCGGAATTCCATCTGGGCCTGGTGATATATTGTTTTTTTTCCAGTGCTGTTTCTAGTTCTATTGCGGTTATTGGTCTATTCAACATTTCTTTTTGTTCTATGGCTGAGTATCTTGATCGTCTTTGAAACAGATAAAATTTTTACTGATGCTTACTCATTCCCTATGGCTAAGTATTTTGATCATGAAGATACTTTACTTCATCGCCCAGTAGTCCCAACCATCGTTACAAGTGATGAGGAATGCTGGTAATATAGTAGGATCACATATTGCCCATCACTAACTAACTAACTAACTAACTACACATACACAGAGACACATGTTACTAATAAAAAATCAGAAACCAATAAACATTTTAAACCATGAATTGTTGTACATAACACTGAACTATCATGGCTTTCAGACTACAATGGCTGAGTCTGGGTAAATCAAACCTAAACAAATCACGTTATGGCTTAGTGATAGGTGTGAATACAACCAGTAGTAGACCATATTAGGTGATTAATTTAGTGGAATTCTCTTACAATTTTTTTTTTTTTTGAGTGAAGGATCCTTGTTAAGAACAGTAGGAAAAAAAACCCCATGTATTCCCATCCATCCCTAATAACAGGGAATACTACCTTTGGTTCATCTGTGAAACTAGAACCTTACTATTAAGTACTGCAAAATATTAATAAGTTGACTCTAGTGAGTGTTACTATGCACGAGGAGTAGCCACATTTATGTCTGATTAGGTAATGAATAATTATTCAGTGGAAATCATATAATTAGAACAAATAACTTTGTAACACAACTGGAAGAACAAGTTGGGAGAACATGATTGCAAGAAACAGATCCTAGAACCATTTAAATTACTGTATTACAAAAAGGATGAAAGAAAGCCAAGCAACAAGTATTTATTTTCTTTCTTTCTTTTTAATGTACTGCTTCTTTAACACTCTTATTTTTGAAAGAGGGCCTAGAGCAGTGGTTCTCAACCTTTTTAATGCCGTGACCCCCCCCCAACCGGTCGTAAGTCGAGGACTACTCAACTGGTGCAGCACCGTTTGCAGAATGGGACTTTTGGCGGGCTCAGCAGGGCAGAGACAGCCTGGACAATTCCTATTGGCTTTTGAAAGCCAATAGAAGTAGATTCTATTCAAGAGAGTCTATTCTATTGGCTTTCAAAAGCCAATAGAATAAAAGAGAGTAGCACAGCTAAGAAAAAGGGGGAAAAAAATGGTGGACTGCGTTGTTTGGCGACCCCCGTGAAATGGTCGTTCGACCCCAAATGGGGTCCCGACCCACAGGTTGAGAACCACTGGCCTAGAGCATCTCTGCTGTGTGGCAATAATCTTGAAAGCCAGGGGGAGGGAGGGAGGAAGGAAACGAAACCTAAACATGTAAGGCTGATGTAAGGGTTTTATTGGGGAGTCTGGCTTACTCTTTATGGTTTCTATATTATTCATCCAGTTCCTGAAGGTGAAAAGTTTACACATGATGTTTAGATTAGTTATTCTCTTGGTACCAAAAGGCAAACTAAGAGATAGGCATTCAAAGACTTGCAAAAATAATATTTACAGAGTAAAGTGGTTCTAGCTATATGTTGACAAGTTGATCTTATTTAATTAGGGTTTACATATAACGTTGGTATCACTTGATTTTCAAGTTGCCTAACAGCATTTTTTTTATATAGCCAAGTTCATGGACACTCTGTACATGACAAGGTCATGGCTAAGTGGTGCATTTTCACTTGGAAAATCTTTGAAAAGCATTTTTTGTGTGTGTGTTAATCAGGCTGCCTTCTATGATTTTAGTCAGTCTTTCTCTCCTCAATTGCCCACAGTATTAAAAAAAATGCACCCTTTGTTCTGCTTTCATCCCTTCCTGCATTGTGCTTTCCATATAGCACTTTCAAATCCCAACTGTGTGCAAGCAGTACTTCTTTATTTATGATCCCTAATCTTAAAAATCCCATATAGTGATTGCAGTCTTGCTAACAGGGTGGTCAGGTATAAATATAAATGATGGAAATAAGCATTTTTGTTTGCTATAAGGGAAGGAAATTAACTTTGACTGCATTCTTTTTTCAGTTAGAGTAGCAATTTGTCTTTTAGCTTCATAATTCTTTCCCCTACCCCAAAGGGATGAATATTATTACAAGTATTTTCAAAAATAAAAATAAACTCAGTGTGCCTATTAATCTGGGTTTGCAAACCTTGTCAGAGTTTATAGGAATTGAAGACTCACATAGTTGGGGAGGCTTTGTGCATTACAGGTAGTCCTTGATTTATACCAGAGGTCTTCAAACTTGGTTCTTTTATGACTTATGGACTTCAGTTCCCAGAATTCCTCAGCCAGGCATCTCCTTCCATTGAATCCCTCACTGAAAAAAACAAGAAATAGAGGGAAAGGGGAGGGAAGGGTCAGTTTGGTCTAGCATCAAACTAGAACCTGGGAGACTGTGAGTTCTAGTTCTTCCTTAAGCACAAAGTCAGCTAGGTAACTATGGGCCAGTCACTTTGTCACAACCCTAGTGAGGAGGGAATGGCAAACCACTTCTGAAAGTTTATTTGCAGAGACTTGTCCAGGCCATCTTTGAGGCCTGTCCAGGCCTGTTGAATCAATTGAACAGAAGAAAAAAAGGGGAGGGAGGGTTCTGATTTACCCACATATGTATGTTGTCTCCTTCCATTGAACATCTCACCCAAATAAGAGTAGGTTCCCCAAAGGATTCAGAACACTCTCATCTCTGATTACTGAAAGGTAAACTTGTCATTTTAAAGAAAATGATAGGATTTAGGATGTTTGGCTTGTATGTAGCCATGTACATATTAGTAATGCTTCATACTAGTAATGCTACTAAATACTAATACATACTACTAAATCATGATGAATAGAAACTTCTGCATTTGCCCATCCTTCCATTCTTTTGTCACAAACACACAAAGTAGAGAGTGAAAGCTTCTGCTTTCATGTTACAGAACCAACACATTTAATATCCAATAAACTGGGATTAATTTTAAGTATTTTTGGCAAGGGAAGACATAACATTTTCTTTTATTAATTGTGGCACAAATATCTGCAATAGGTAGGACCTCATGCATGTGGATAAGGCCGTGTCCAGGATTGCTGGATAGCCATCTTCTTTGTTTTTCCATTTTGCATTCAGCTTTTAGGATGATACGTCACTGGCAATTTTCATGATGCCAGCTTTAGAACAGGTGGGATGCTGGAAAATCCTATTACTGATTCTTAGCATTGCAGTCTAGAGATTTTACGCAGAAATGTGAGTTTTCCACCTTGCTAACTGCCATTACAGTTTCATTCATTGAATCATTATTATTATTATGCTTTGGTGCATAGTCAGCCTGATGTTTAGTGAGGATTTGGCAATTTTAGCCATCTGTCTAGTCCTTTCCACCAGCCTGGGTTAACAGATGTTGTTTGACAGTGTTAAAGATATCGTCACAGGATGAAAACTGTTCCAAATAAAGCTGCCCTTTGCAATTGACTGGTGGTGATTTTATTCAGTGCTGATGGTGTTCAAGTGGTGCTTCAGCTGTTTTGGGATTGCATCCAAGGTGCCTAATATTATTGGAACCATCTTTGCTTTCTTTTGCCATGGTTATTCTGCTTCGATTTGCAGGTGTTAGGATTTTGTTATCTTCTACAGTTCTTCTTCTTCTATTCTGCTGTCCCCATGTCCTGGCACCTCATCCAAACATTGTCTTTCTTACCGACAGTGGTCAAATCTGGAGTGTTATGTGGCAGGTCCTTCTCTGTTTAAATTCTTAAGTCTTCTAGAGCACTTTAGCTTCTTCGTTTTCTGTTACTTTGTCTGTTTTGTGGTATCCTCAGTTCTTACTTTCAGGCAAATGGTATTTCTTGCAGATATTCCAATGCAACATTGTTCTTATTATTATTTTTATTATTGTACACAACAATGAGATATCATAGCTACCAGTTTTATATAGCATGACATTATCTCAAGAAAGGAGGAAGATGAGGTTTTCATTCTATCATTTTGTTTTTATATCACATACTTAACACTCCTGCCTCCTATTTTCACTCCAACAGCAACTCTGTGAAATGACTTGGTCTAAGAGAGAATGACTGGCCCAAAGTCACACAGTCAGCTCTCAAGCCTAAGGGAGGCCTCAAACTCACAGTATCCTAGTCTCTAGGCCTCTACCTTCACCACTACACCAAGCTTGCTAAATAGATCCCTTCCAAGAGAAGGTCAAGATCTCCTTGATAAATATTGGGTGTTACAACAAATGCAGAGAACACATGAAACCAGCAGTAGTCAGCATATGCAATCATCCTTATTCATGTTGCAAACGTTCAATATATTCCCATCTGATAAACTAGCAAAATACAAAATGGAGAAGTGAATTTGTTTATGAAATCTTATCCATCCATTAACCTGCTTTTTGTATGCTCTGAAAGAATAAAAGAATACAATTGATCCATTTATCTATTTTAACTAAATAGCTTTATCATGAATAGGGTAGTGGTGATGGTGGAAATACATTTCATGAGTTTGCTAGAGTAAACTGTAGCTTTTTAGTGCATTTTAAAAACTATTTTGTGCCTTGGTGTACTAAACCATGTAAATGGGTTAAGTCAGGTAAACTATGATAAAAGCCACCCTTGTGTTACCCTGCTATGCAAACACATCTATAATTCCTGCAGTTGATCTGAATGGAAGCATGGGTGTTAAATATAGTTTGAGATTGGCTCTCTAGAGCAGAGCACTTACTAGAGAGGTGAAAACTGAAATGGTAGCTGTCTAGGTCAGTTTTTGCAGAATAGAATGGGGTCTTTGGTGATCTCTGAGCTTGGTTGTTTTCTTGCAAATGTTTCACTATTCAAACCAGTTTGGGTAATGAAACATCTGTAAAAAAAAATCAAGGTCAGAAAGCATCAAAGACCCTGGGCTACAAATATTCTCCTTTATTGGCAGAATAGTGTTGTTTTGTTAGGCAGTTGCTGAGAACACTTGCAATAAGAGTTTGCAGCCCAATCAAATTCAGCATTGAACTGTACAGCCACATGACTTCTCAGTTTTGATAAACATAATGCTGTTTTTCTGATTTTACTGAAGATTTATTTGAAATTGCAGCAAAGCTGGTGTTTTCTTTTCAGTGATGCATTTATATTAAGATTACCAGATCCAAGTTGCAGAAATCTAGGCAGCCGCTGGGTGGCAGAAGAGCAGGAGAATTTTCTGTTTTTCTCTGTAAATGGTTCCAAGTTTGAGGCTCAGTGGTTTCGCCATTTTTAGGAACTCTTGCCTCATCCTGCCTCCCACATCTCAGGCTTCAGTTACCTGACCTATCATCTTCAAACTGCTTTGGGGAAGTGGAAACTGTGGCAGTGTAAATGCCTGGCAAGTTGTATCAACTTTAAAGCAAGATCCAAAGCTAAAATCAAATGACTCAATTTCTTTTTACCCCAAACTGTGGGAACAGAACTGGTCACCTATTCAAACACTTGAAGCCTGCACCCAAATATCTCGGTGATGAGGGCATTTTCTGGGTCTAGAAATGGATTCTTAAGAACTATTTAGAAACATTCTGTTTCACAAGTAGACATTAATTCACCTTCTGCCCGTGAATTCAGTATTGTCAGCCAGATTTAGAACTGTGTGTATTCTACCATCATATCATGTCCTGATAGCTTGAAAGTGTACACTATGAAATGAAATATTATTGCTGCTTATTATAGAAGAAACTAAGTATATTAATAATATTGCAGAAAGCAGCTGTTACTTTGAGAAATGCTTGAAGTCTGCATGCAAACCATGTTTTATTAAATAAAATTTAAGATGCTAAAGTGAAATACATTAGCTGTTGAAAGAAAGTGGTATGAATTGTTTTAACCAGGAAATCCTATTTGTGTTACAAAAGCAAGCCCCATTTAATTTGAGGAGTTGTATCACCAAATAATGGGGAATGAAATTGAACTGTCGTAGCCTTGTTAACTCAGTAGGACTTCTATTTTTATAGAATTAGGTTTTTAACCTGGATACATTAGGGGGTATGTTATTCTACCATTTGCTTAACTATTGTTCATCAAATAAGCTGCAATTGATTGGGTCTTTTCAACTCTCAGAACCATAAAACATAATTTTCAAACTAAAACAGTTCACACATTAAACAAGTCAAAATCAAATGAATGGCATTATATCACAATGTAATTTGTGAAACTAGCCATTAACTAATCAAGGGGAATATTATTTCTGAAGAACCTTAGTTGTGTTCAGCATTAAGTTATAATGAAATTAGCTTAGGTTGAGGTTGTATGCCAGTATAGTTGCTTGTTCCTTCTTATTCCCTATGCTGAATATAGTTTTGAATATATTCTTGTATGCTTTGTATTTTATTCTTTTTTTTATTTTCTATCTTGTCTGACTGTGTCTAAACCAGTCTAGTTACAGATTGCAATTGAATGCTGTAATAATAAAAACAATCCTAAACTTTTTGCCTAAACTTTAAATCTGGAGTATGAGGAGGAGCTTGAAGAGTGAGACTAATGTCTAAATCAGGGGTCTTCAAACTCAGCCCTTTTATGATTTATGGCCTTCAACTCCCAGAATTCCTCAGCCAGTGTGTCTGGCTGAGGAATTCTGGGAGGTGAAGTCCACAAATTGTAAAAGGGCCATGTTTGAAGACTCCTGGTCTAAATCCTCTTTGTTTTCCTAGTATGACATTTTGATTACAAGACAAGCTGAATTCTTTCCTCACTAGACAATCAGAGGCTGAACAACAAGCTCATTTTAATTAAGGGAGCCTTCATCTTTATATAATTAATGGGATATATTGATATTTTGTGAGATGAGCACTATGAAGAATAGGTGCTTTCAGATCCTAGCTTTTCCATGCCCCAAATAAAAGGGCAGCAAAATGGGGTGGTGTTGCCTCCTGGAATCTGGACTTTGCACATGAGGGAACTTTTGACTTATAAATAGGATAAAACTCATTTAACAAATTTCTCACCTAGCAACGTACATTTTGGGCTCAAATGTGATCTTAAGTTGAGGACTATCTGTATTGCATGCACAATGACGGAAGAATAGTGATATTCCCATAGTGGAGGAATGGATTGTGAAAATATCAGAATTTGCAAAAATAGTGAAATGGACCTGTTGGTCAGAAAATAGTGGTTTTTTTTAAGACTGAAAACATTATATAGCAACAGCACCTAGACTTGTATACTGCTTCACAGTGCTTTACAGCCCTCTCTAAGTAGTTTACAGAATCAGCCTATTGCCCCAACAATCTGGGCCCTCATTTTACTGACCTCAGAAGGATGGAAGGCTGAGTCAACATTCAGCCGGTGAGACTCGAACTGCCGAGCTGCCGGCAGTCAGCAGAAGTAGCTTGCAGTACTGCATTCTAACCACTGTGCATTGTATACTCTATACGGGCTTTTTGCTGAAAGAAGAAAAAAATGAACTGATGATTTGATGATTAAGAAAGATGCAGATTAAAGGAGGAGGTGAGGGAGTTAGCAAAATATTTAAGAGGGAGGAAGAGCAATAAGATTATAGTTATCTGTTAAGAAGGTAGAATGTCATTTATATATTTATTAACGTAGTTTTCTTTTTCTTTTTTTGCACTTTTTTCTTTTCATCTGTTTTTTTTATAATATGAAAATTCTTAATAAAGATTAATAAAATAAAGATTAACATTATTCACCTAGAACTTAAAGTAGCCTCTTATCGTTCTGTCCTTTAGGAAGAGCCTGAAGACATAGTGTTTGAGATATAATAGTATATACAATTCTATGTTTGCTATATATTTAGTCTTGTTGTTGTTTTTAATTGTTGTGATCTGTTCAGTGACATATGTGAGATGGGAGGCTATACATATAAAATAGAATAAATAAAAGATGAGAGAGCAGTAGCTTAATACAGGAAGTTTGAGCTTTGGTGTCCCTTGGCCCAGTGGTGGGATTCAGTCGGTTCGCACCACTTTGGCAGAACCAGTAGCTAATTTTTTGTTGCCCAGGCCTAGAATGGACTTCCAGAAGTGGCATCCACACAGAGAACCGGTTGTTTGCATATTTGAATCCCACCACTGCCTTGGCCCATCTCACATTCTAGAACCTAAGAGAAACCGTTGGAACATCAAGGAAGAGAAGAAAATTATTATTCAATTGACATTACCACCCAGTCGATCCTTCAGTAATTGTTCCTACCTTTTCTGTATGATTTCTGCATTTTATCACATGAGAGCAGCATGGTTGATGCACATGGGAAGCAGCAAACACATTGCTCCCAAACAGCTATGATAAAATAAGGAGCATATGGAAGGATAATCTGTTACTTCTAAAACGGAAAGTTGGCTTAGCTCAGCAATGTCATTTTTATAAATCCCATGATAAAAAAATAAGATCTGAAATGTCTGGAACACATTAGGTTTATTGTCAGTTTTTTGGAACAGCTTAGCAAAAGGCGGTTTGAATTATCTGCTGTTTCCTGCCTTGCACTTTTTAAGAGAATCTCTGTTGTATACACAATAATAAAAGAGTGTGAGACGTTTGGTTGCTCTTTTGTATTTCTGTTGCTAAAACCATGAGTACTGATATTGATAGAGCTCCACCTTTAAAGATTAATTAATTTTATGAAACACTATTATTTAGTGTTTACTTTAAAGCACACGTTAATTATTCTGATTTGTATTTTGAAGATAAAACTATTTTTTTTAAGAAATTCAATTTTATCTCTAGCATAATTTAGCAATATGTGTTCCTTTGCAAAAAAAATGCATCTGTAAGAAGAGTATTATTATATAATTCATGATTTTTAACCATTCCCAACATCCTACTCATCCAGTATTATTACATTTGTGTATTGCTGGCTATCTGCTATATTGTTAATGATACACTGTAGCAAAAATTGTAAGAAGAAAAGTGTATTTCCCAGATTTTCTTGCTTTGTTTCTTTGTATTAAGACAGGCAAACTAACATAAGCAATCTTTAATTTATAGTCTTATAAATTAGATATTAACTAATAATTATTTGATTAACTGGTACTGATTAAACCTAGTTGGACTGGCCTTCCAAGGTTTTTAAGATGGTTTTACTCAGTTCTCCCTCAATAGCAGCAGTAGAAACACCCACACCCACGCACACAGAGAAAAATTAAAATATTAAAAGGAAAAAAGTAAACAGAATATGATTATGGCATGATACAGTCTCCTTCAATTTAGAGGCCACCCATATGGGGTTACAATGCACAGTCATTGCCTAGGAATTTTGGAATCATAGGTTAACACGTTGCATAAAGCCAACGTTGAGCCAGTTGCATCACGTTTTAACACGATATGGACATCTAGGCATTAGGCTTTATGTGATAAGCAAAGCAAAGCAATGCATTATGCTTGTGTTTTTAACTAAATGTCAATCAGATTTTATTCTTGAGATATTTTGTTATTGTTTTTGTTATTCAGTCTCTTGATTGTTGTGTCTGACTCTTCATGGACCACAGCAAGCCAGGTTTTTCTGTCCTCCCTGTCTCTGGGAGTCTGTTCAAATTCGAGTTCATTGGGTCGATGACTCTATGGACCATGGACCGGTACTGGGCCGTGGCATGCCAGCAACCGGTCCACACAAACAAGCAAAGCCCCATCTGTGGGATGCAGGCAACACACACCATGCACTCTCCGGTCCGTGGAAAAACCTATGTTCACGGAACTGGTCCCTGGTGCCCAAAAGGTTGGGGACCTCTGCTCTATGTAACCATCTCATCTTCTCTGCCTTCCCCTTCTCCTTTTGCCTTCAGTCTTTCCCAACATCAGGGTCTTTTCCATTGAATCCTCTCTTATTTGATGGCCAAAATATTTGAGCTTGATACATTTAGTGGACACCAAATAAGAAATAGCTGATTATTTTAGAAAAGAATGGATGGCCTATAACCTAATCAGGCCAGTCTTTTTTTCCTGATGGATGGATAATTTTTTGCTGAGCTGAGCTGAAATCTTTAGGAAAAATCTGTGATTTAAAGCTTAAAGAACCATTTTTTGTGGTTGTAAAATCTAGGCATTGGCTTCTAGGTTGGACAATACAGTCAAGAACTATATAAGAAGCAGAAATGGAAGGTAGGAAAAGCATCCTGACTGCTCCTGATGTGGGTAGCAGGCATGGATCAAATAGTGTACTTTAAATTAAGCCTGCCTGACCAAAACTAATTTTAGACTGCATTTGGTTGAATAGTTGAAATGTAATACTGAGCGTATTAAAATAAATAAAAATATTAAACTCCATCATTGGCATATTTGTCATATTAAGTTAACTCGTTCATTTCTGTATTTAAAAAAGTCAGTGTTTTAATTTAAGAATGGATTGATTTAAGCAAGCAAAAAATAAACAACAACATTAGGCTACATATGATTATTTTTATCTTTTAATTTCAGAAAACCCCTACAGCACATGCCATGAAGGAAGAAAATTTTTTTCGGCGAAGGTTCTCACTCTGTCCTGCTGCATCTACTCCTCAGAAAATTGATCCTCACAAGCTGACCCGGAACTTGTTTTTTGGGGCTGATAATGAGATCTATCCCATTGGCCCAGGTGCGTACGTTCCAGTAATATTTTAAAATGTGCTACACAATGGAGATGGAGAAATGGGAAATTAAGACCTTTGAGCAGTTATTGTAACTTGCAGTAGTAGATCTGGAAGAATTTCCAACTCCTGATGATTTGATGGCACCAATAAAACACTTTTATCTTTTTCTTTCCTAACCTTCCCAAAAAATATTAGAGACAAAAAAAAAGACTAGTTTTGTATTTGAAAGGATTTGTGCGTAAGCTCCAGCTTCTTCTTCTTCTTCTTTTTTTTTAATTAAAAGTTTTACAATTTTACAATAAAATCCCTCTCCCATTCCCTCCCAACCCTCCCCCCCCAAAAAAAACCCTCCCCCCCTCTTCCCAGAACTGAATACAGGGTTAACAAAAACTAAAAATACAAAACATTTAAACTTAAGTAAACCTAAAACAAAAATTACATTAAAAAATCCAATATATATATATATATATAATAAAAAATATATATATATATATATATATATATATAATAAAAAAATACTTATTCCATTAAACTTTAAACTTTAAACAAAAATTATTCAAAAGCTAAATAATATCTTTTAATATCATACTTATACTGTATAAAATTTAAAGCTCCAGCTTCTGATATGGACAAAATAGTCCTGACCATGTTTTCAGGAACTTAGTGCTGTGTTTTTTGATCTATCTTCTTGAGCCACAGCTTTTATACCTATTTGGGGAACTTTGGAATGCAAGTGAGAAACTCAGTAGATCTGAGAAACCTAACTTTTGCATATCCTATTGATTATTATTAAGAATAGTGTTGGTATACACTCTTGCAAAATCTTCTAAGCTCTTAATTCAGGCTTGGACATCCTCTGACTGTCCAGATATGTTTAGATTGGGCTCCTGTCATCCTTGATCCATTAAATTATACTGGGCAGGTTTATAGGAAGAGAAGTTTGTTTGTGTATTTGTTTAGAACATTTATATATCTACCAAACTCAGACAATTAGATTTTCGAACTGCATAGAAGAAATAGTAAAGCAAAAATATAGGGAAAAATAACATACCATTAAAATCACCTAAAATAGTAACCAGAGTTATACTATAAAACAATTGGGGTTTCTGCTTATCCTGACCTAAAGCACCTGGGGAAATTAATATGTGTTCTTTAAAAATAATGGTTAAATTTGAGTCCTTATTTAAAAGAAAGGGAAGACTTGGAAGAAAGAAATGGAAAAGGTATGGAAGAAAAAGCAGGGCATTAGACCTAAGAAAAAGGGGACATCTAATCTTGTTCTTCTGAGCTATCATTAAAAATTGGAATTTACAAGAAGCTGAATAAGGCAAGGAAAGAAAGTAGAGGTTTTTTGCTTCAGAAATTAATTTAAAATGAACTACATGTATAGCCAGAAAACTATATTAGAATTTGGATTTTTTTTTATTTGTGTGATGCTAGTTTATTTATTTATTTTATTTATTTATGAGACTTATATACCGCTTTAAGTGCAAGCACTCTCTAAGCGGTGTACACCAGTAAGCAATGTATATATATATTTACATTGCCCCCAACAATCTGGGTCCTCATTTTACCTACCTCGGAAGGATGGAAGGCTGAGTCAACCTTGAGCCTTGAACCGCTGACCTGCTGAACACAGTCAGCTAAAATGGCCTGCAGTACTGCACTCTAACTGCTGCGCCACCTCAGCTTATTGTCTCCTGATTTTTATTTCTCTGTATAAAAGTGGCAACTGTACACTCATGAAGTCATAATTTCTCTGTAGAATTTTATAATCTGGTGTAACTAGTTGGATTGTACTCAAATTTCCTAAAAGTTATTTCCATTTGTAGCAGGCTGTCCCTCCCACCATGTTGTGGTCTCCTTATAGTATTCATTTTGCATTATCTTGTAGATTTTATGTTTAGTTGTTGTCTTTGGTTGAGACACAAACTCAATATTTATGTATAATAGAAAAATATATTTTAATATCTAAATGTAATATTCATTACAGTTTACCTTTTATTTCTTTTTTAAGTTAAAGTTGGATTTTGTTTATTCTCTTATGAAATTAATCTCCGAAGGGGAGAAAATAAGCTGAAATCTCTTTAACAGATGCCACCAAGAAACATGGTCAAGAGACTGCATTGTAAAGATTATTTTCTTTTTCTGTTTTTAGCTTTTACTCACTAGAGAGACAATATGTATTGTCAGACCATTATCTCTCTGAAACATTGGGTTTAACCAAAAGATGTTAAGCAGTATTTCTCTGGAAGATAAATAATAACAGTGAGAACTACCAAGTTACTAACTTAAAGCAGAAGGGAAGGCAGGTTGAAAAGATCAAGCTGGGAAAGGAGTTTGAGATTTCCAAGCCCAGTCATTCTAAGAAGAAATTAAATTTATATGCTACCAGACTCCCAGCTACTCTGAGCAGTTTACAATTGCTACAAACATTCAAAAACAAAGAATAATACAAAGACAGCATGCTACAGATTTCCCTAAATTGGTGTCCTCTATACGTGTTGGACATCACCTTTTATAATAGCTTCCTACCCAATATGAACAAAGCTTATAGTGGTGAGAGAATTCCAGAAATCAAAATCCAATATATTTGGAAGAAATATGGTTGAAGAAAATACCCACTTCCTTTTCTGTAGTATACAACCCTACGGTGTAGTTATTGTTGTGTACTACATCTGCTTTTGATTTCTTTAAAAACACAGTATGTATTTCAGCAGTTCTTAAAGCTTTGTTTAATGTTTTGTTTCAGGAAAAGACATGGAAGGAAATACTTTGCCCATACTGAAGGATGAGATTCCTCAGACACCAAACTCTACTAATAAGGTAATGATGATTACAGATAATTCTTGCTCCTATTAAACTTGGATTAAGTTGACCAGTCAATGGATAAAATGTCTGGTGCTGTACAGTGAATTTCCTGTGTTTGTAGCTAAATTCTTGTTGCATTATACTAGAGACAAGTGAAAGATTCACTAATTTATGCCATTTTTGGATATGATTATCTACTCTGACATTCAAGGGTAGCTGATCATTATCCAAAGCACATCATAGGTAGTTCTTGACTTAGAACAGACGCTTAGCAACTGTTTGAAGTTACGATTGACATCCTCAGGGCTATTTACGACTTGAATTCAAAATTCTGACACACACCCACACACCATGCAGTAACATGATTGCATTTTGGGCTCTTGGCAACCATCGGAAAGAGATTGTTCCAATTGAGGGGTCAAGTGGGGAATTAGTCTGGAATCTGAATGCCATTGAATTTTATCTAGTCTTTTCCGGGCAAACTGCCGCTTGAAGTAGGCAATAGAACAATAAAGTAGCTAGTTTAAACTCTTCACATGTGGGTCTAGTTGTTCCTGGCTAATATGGCCCATATTTAAAGTTGTTTGCAGCATCCTGTGGTCATGTGACCATAATTTATAATGTTGTTTTTTTTGCTGGAAATCTGCATTTGCTTCCAATTTTGGGCAAAAATTGCCCATTATGGATAATGGCTTCACTCAATAATTGAGGCATTTGCTTAATGACTGCTGGAAAAAAATGTCATAAAATCTGGTGTGGCTATGTGGTGATTCATTTAATGACCTGCAAGAATTATGACTGTAATTCCAGGCTCAATTATAGTCATATGTCAAGGACTACCTGTACAAATGTGGGGGCAATCCCCTTTCCCAGCTCTAAAGGTTTGTCATAACCTCCACAGTAGGGAAAAATGTTTGCAATGCTGAGCAAATATAAAAACCACCACCAGGTGATCATTTTAATTTGAAATATTTGATTTAGTTTGACCCTGGTTGTTAGAATTGCCCAGACAATCGTGGAAGAGGTACTAAGCCTATGCAGATATTCATTGTGGTGAACCAGTTTGGATGAGCTTTATGCATCAAATCATGCATCAAACACACAGAGAATTGAAACAGGACCGTTTGTACACATTATGCACTTGCAGTTTAATGGGCAAAATCAGTCCAATTTAAATTTTAAATCCTGTTCAGAAATTCATTCTGAATTAAATTTGACTTGCACACCTGAAGCAGCTAGAGAGAACATCTCTCTCCATATTCATGTGCTTCCTTGACTTCAAATCATTATTCCATGTTCTGATTTGGAGGTTTCTTTAACCGTATCATAAATGTTTGTGTGTTCAAATGCTACACTATAAACGGCTTTGTTGCTGGTTACAATTCAGTGTTTGGCGTTCAGCACCAATTTCCTGATTATTATTGTTATGAGGGAACAATCTTATAGCCGCTTAACTCCCCACACCTAGCTGCAGTGTTTTGCCATTATTTCCTGGATGGATCTTTGTTTAAAGGGCAAATTGATTGTGGCTATTATTGATGTATAAGCTAGAAACCAGCTCACCCTGGTAATGGTTGTGTTTGCACTAGTTACACACACAATGGAAACAGCATGTGTTGTTTGTATGTGTAATATTTCCACTAAATCATGCTCTGATCTCTGAGGATGTTGCTCTGCTTTTTTAAATACCACAATAAAATCTCTGCTCCATCCCTAAAGAAGGTTAAACAAGCTTTAATTTTGCATAATGGAAATGATCTGCATGGGGGTCACATAGTCTCCATTCCCCAAAAGCCTTGAATTCAGCTCCTCCTCTGAACCTCTCCAAGTTGAAACTAAATTGTAATTTTCAGATAAAAGAAGGGAAAATAAGTTTGGGAGAAAACAGAAAGTAAAAAAAATGGAGAATATGAGAGATGTGATTTATGTTAAAATTAAATGTAAATAAATTTAATCAAATACAATTTTTGTCATATTCTTTGTCATGGTCCTATTTATTTGGGGAGAAAACAATCCCAGGATATTTGGGTCAAGCTTAGTGGTGCCCTCAGCCTGAATGATTTTTTGCCTCTTATTCACTTTTCCAATAGGCATTTTAACCTTCATTTTTCCACTTTTTAGAATACATAGATTTAGGTGCTCATGTTGTACATGTGGATTCCTGATAATGACCTCCTTAGCCTCTTCAGTCTGCATTAGAGAGCTTAGCTCCTTCTCTTATAGCAGGGGTGTCAAACTGCCGGCCCCACGGGCTGGTTTCATCATACCGGAGCCACGCCCACCCCATTGCCGGCAATGACGAAAAAGCTTCGATACGTCGCACGACATCATGTGACGTTGCGAGTTTGACATGCCTATCCTATAGCTTTCATAGAAGCTTCATCTGCAGAAACCAGCAGGCGGCATTCTGTAGCATTGCATTATTAAAATCTCTGTCTGTTGTTTTCTGCATATCAAGCAACTACTAAAGCCATAGTGCGAACCTAAGAGCTTCCTCTACTTTAGACACACAGAGGCCAAAACTTTGATCCAGACTAAAATTAACACAGCCCCTGTTTGGTAGATTCCTGTTTCTTTTCTCCATTCAGCCAGGAAATTAAGCAGCAGTTTGCTTTCTTTTCTGTAAGCATACATTTTAACTAAAGGTGAAAATGAGAGAGAGAGAGAGAAAAAAAGAAACAACTCTACCATTCTTCTGTCACTTGGGCCAAAAAGCAAACAAGGCAGAGAGCTCTTCCAACCTGAATATCTCAAATAAATAACCCCCAAAGAGATAGCCAGCATTTTATTTCATTTTTGTTTTACTTATATCCTACCTTTATTATTTTTATAAATAACTCAAGGTGGAGATTGTACCTAATATTTGATTGCTCTGCTTCTGAACCTTAAAAAGAAAAGTCCAGCCTCACCACAACAGGCAGCCTCACCATCCAGTATGAAATGACAATCAGAGGCAAAGAACAGGAGAAATGATCCTGCTCACAGCATAAACCAACCAATTGGAAAAGAGACATTTCTGTGAGAGGCAGTGAAGCGCATCCAGTGGGCTGGATGCCTCTGTGACAGCAGAGGTGGAAAAGCACTATTTCTGACCAGAAGGCAGAAGAATTGGAAGTTGCTTGCCTTTCTGGCAGGCTAGCTGGGCTGAGAATTATGTCATTCAGTCATGTTCTTCTGAAACAAATAGATGGCTTATCTCCATGCTAGGGCAAAGTATGGATCAACCCAAACTTCCTGTATATCCAATTAAGAGCCGAGGTGGCGCAGCAGTTAGAATGCAGTACTGCAGGCCACTTTAGCTGACTGTGTTCAGCAGGTCAGCGGTTCAAATCTCACCGGCTCAAGGTTGACTCAGCCTTCCATCCTTCCAAGGTAGGTAAAATGAGGACCCAGATTGTTGGGGGTAATGTAAATATATATATACATTGCTTACTGGTGTAAGTGCTTGCACTTAAAGCGGTATATAAGTCTCATAAATAAATAAATAAATAAATAAATAAATTTCCATTATGGGAATCAAAGGCTGAAGCAAATGGTTATAGCATGTTGTTATCTCACTAAAAAAAATGGTAAATGCTTATATCTTTTCTGAAAACTGATGCCTGACAAACTCCTGAGGAACTTTTTTTTTTTTTTTTTTGTAGAGGTGAGAATTCATATAAGTCCTGGGTGATTGGTTAGCTGGTTGGTTGGTTGATTGATGGATTGATTGATTATGACTGCAAGTTGTAGTGATGTAATGCTAACTTGGTAAATCTGCAATCCACGTTCCATTAGGTTGATATTTCCATGATAGAACAAGGATTAATAACAATAATTGACTGTGCCATTGAAGTATCTACTCCCTGTTGGCCCTAGTAAAACTTGCCATGCCTAACAATTGAATGGAAGGTGCGGTTCTGCCCTGGAACAATTGGAGCATGGCCAGCAGATTGCTGACTTCCAAGATAATTCCATTCAATCTAAAATGTCTTCATGGGAGGCCTTCTGCTGGCATCAGATAGGAAACTTCTTTTGTACAGGAACACCTTCAGCCTGCCTCAGCAATGGGTTGGCAACAAGATTGAGGTACGGCATATTATTGAGAAACTGTTAAGTAGAGCATCTTCATGCACTGTAGGGAAAAAACCGGTTAATTATCAGTGGTGAATTGGCCCTGGTCTATTTTGAAATGCACTGGAGGAACAAAAAACCCTTTGCCTTCACAACCAGCATTTTCACTTGAGCTGCCAAGTGAATGGTCTGTCTGTAGCCTAAAAATGAAGAGTCAGAATATATTGATTACTATTGCTGTTCACCTTTTTTTCCAACATTGTTGGAGAGGAGAGCAGAGATAGACAAACTGGAGCAAAATGACCTTGCAGTTGTGCCTTTTCCTTGAGTAAACTGTGAGAATAGAATGCAAATAACAAAAACTGCAACACAGCATGAATATTGATATTTGTTTATATTTATGAGTTAACAGTGTCTGTCTGTGCACTGTATCGGCCCTAATATCTGCTATCAAGCCAAGTCAGATGTTGTTGGCAACTGTTTCTGTTAATAGAGAATCTAAGCAAGTATGATTTTAAGAACAAAATGCTTATCATCTCTCCCTGAGTCCTGTTTTTTAGAATTCAAACATTATAGGAACATTTATAGTTATCAAAGCATGATTATCTTTGTTATTTTTGTGCTGCACAAATAATGCGGGTATAAATCTTTGGCCTGGATTTTCTTTCCATCGAATTGCTACTATCTAAAACTAAATGTTTTTATTGCCTTGTTTTTATCTCCATTTATTTCTAAAGACCACTCTCAAATATAATGTCAACCCATGATGTATCCACAATAGCTTTAAGCAGGCCAGGTCACTTGCGGATTTCAGAGACATTATTAGAAAATAAAAATAGTAGATAGCTATAGTCAAATGCTTTGTTTGGAAATGTGCTCTCTTCTCCCCCCTATCCTTCCACCACATCAAAGTAAAATGAGATACTATTGAGAAGGGATGTTAAATAGGTTTATTATAACCTTAAGATGGCATTATTCTTCAAAATACAGGTAGTCCTGACTTACAACAGTTCATTTAATGAATGTTCAAAGTTATGACGTTGAAAAAAGTGAATTATGACCATTTTTCACAGTTACGACCTTTATAGCGACCCCATGATCATGTGATCAAAATTCAGATGCTTGGCAACTGGTGTCCCAAGGTCATTTGATGATCTTTTGCAATCTTTTGACGAGCAAAATCAATGGGGAAGCCAGATTCATTTAACTGTGTTACTAACTTATTAACTGCAGTGATTCACATAACAATTGTGGCAAGAAAGGTCGTAAAATGGGACAAAATTCACTTAACAAATGTCTCACTTAACAACAGAAATTTCGGGCTCAATTGTGGTTATAAGTCAAGGGCTACCAATAATATTTTGGATATCTATTGGAGCCCTGAGAGCAATTGTCCAAAAAAAATTAGATGTCTGCCCTACTATATTGGAGATAATTAACTATTAAGGCATACTAATGCACATATTTTGGTTACATTTTGTGGTCTTTCTGTATTGTTTGGTTGAATATTCTTCATAGTGTGGGTCAGGTTTTAGTAATAAGACCTAAAAATGTTAATGTGTTGTTAACAAATTGGAATCGATTTATAAAAAGTGTGGCTACGTAACTCCTTGACCATTGCAAAACAGATTGTCATGTGTTCTAGGAAAAAAACTTGTGTTCCTGATACCAAAGATAGACTTGATGAAAATATGTATAGTCTCAATCAATGCAACAGAAAGAGTGGACAGTATGCGGTCACACTTTTTTCCTTAAAAACTGAATTGTAATAATTTGTATGGATGTACAGCATGTGTGTGTGTGTCCAAATTGTATATCTTTAGATTTTTTTTCCTTACATTTTTTTAAAAATCTGTTTTTTGTTGTACTAGTGCTCCCTCCTCCCCACATAGTGGAAGGATGGGGGAACACATTTCCATGGTGAGATAATCCTTGACTTACAACTGTAATTGAGCCTGGCAATTATAGTCATAAGTCATAACAGTCGTAAATATGGTCACATGACCTTAGGAAGTGGCGTTATAATTTCAGAACCAGGTCATTAGTAGCTTTTGGGGGCTCTGTTATAACTTTGACCAGTCACTAGGTGACCGTTTATAAGTTGATGTATTAAATCCTCAGTAATCATCATCATCATCACCGCATTGAGGGAGAGGGTGGTGGTTGTGACAGGGAATAAATTTACCAATTTAACATCTGGTAAATGAGGTTCTTGTGACACCCATATCCATCTATAGTGAATATTTTCTATATAGGAAGCTCTTTACCATGGTAGCCATTTCAGAGTGCCCACATTCTCTCAGTGTTTCAATATTACAGATGTTCCTACCAACCCATTTAGTTCATCATCATAAAAAAAATCTAAAATGATTTCATATTTATCTAATTCCTGTCTTTTCTTTTTTCTTCTTTTCATAGACTGAGCACAAATTTTGCAATGGGTCTGATAAGGAGTGTGTATCTCCTACTGGAAGAAATAATAAGAAGGAAACATTAAAGGTAGATGGAAGAAGATTAAGCTGCATCCTTTGTTCCACATTGATTGGCAGATGATAGACAGACAGACAGACAGACAGACCACTCTTAAGTTTCCATAGGCATAGGCAAACAGTCCTACTACATACATCATGCTGAAAACAGTATGCAAAACAGCCTTGTCAACTAAGATCTCCTAATCTCTAAAATAACCTTGCATTTATTATTCTCAAAGTCCTTCAAATTTTCATAATTGTGATTTGTTTATTTATTTGATTCTAATCTGGATTCTGCCTATTTTAGGCCTTGCTATATATCTCCAAAATGAGTTAAAATAGTTTTGCATAGCAGATTGCCTTGTTCACTAGATTAATGAATCCAGTCTTTACAGGATCTTAAGAAGATGATTTTTCTATCCATATTATCTGGAGATATCAGGAATTGAACTTAAGATATCTTATATTACTCTTTAGAAAGTATTAAGCTGTAACTTCTAGCATTCCTAATCTTTGGCCCCACTGCTAGGTTATTGGACTTGTAGTTTAACAATACCAGGAAGGCCAGTATTTCCTGTCGCCACCAAGCCATAGTCCCGTAATATTTCAATGTTTTTGCAGCCATGTGCACACACTACTGTATGTGGCTCTTCAGAATTCTTTCAGAATATCAGTATGAGAGCAGGAGTTTTGGTTACTAAAACTATTTGCATAATATATGCAATAAAGATATTTGCAGGGGGGTCATGAACCTTGTTCGATAGTGAGTATGTACATATTTTTATGCATGCCATGATTACTGCAATAAGCTGGTCGTTCTAGAGCAGTGGTTCTCAACCTTTTTAATGCCGCGCCCCCAACCGGTCATAAGTCAAGGACTAAACAACCGGTCGTAAGTCGAGGACTATCCAACCAGTCATAAGTCGAGGACTTTCTCTGCCCGGGAGCGCCGCGCATGCATGGTGCCGCTCCCTGTGCCAGCTGAGACGTAGCTGGCAAGCGGCAGAGACAGAGCAGGCCGACCACCGGCTGGGCCACCAGTTGGCCCAGACCAAGGGAGGTAAGGCACCTGCCGGGCCCTTTACGCGCCAGCAACCCTCCCTGTGCCGGCTGGCCTCCCACCTCCCACCCCTGGTCCTCTTTTACTTACATTTTTAGTAGTTGCTAAGCAGGGAGGGGTGGAAACTTCCAGACAGCTCACCTTCGCTGCAGACAACTTGTAGCACCGTTTGCAGAATGGGACTTTTGGCGGGCTCAGCAGGGCAGAGACAGCCTGGACAATTCCTATTGGCTTTTGAAAGCCAATAGAATTAGACTCTATTCAAGAGAGTCTATTCTATTGGCTTTCAAAAGCCAATAGAATAAAAGGGAGTAGCACAGCTAAGGAAAAGGGGGAAAAAATGGCGGACTGCGTTGTTTGGCAACCCCCGTGAAATGGTCGTTCGACCCCAAATGGGGTCCCGACCCACAGGTTGAGAACTGCTGCTCTAGAGATTTGAAAACCATTTATCTTGACTAATGAATAATATTTATATAATGCAACTTCCAGATTTCTGGTAGATTCTTCAATTTTAAGGCATTTATTTTCAAAATTATTTCTTAGTAATGAAAATTTATCACACTCTTCTCCTGAAGACACAGGGTAACATATGTACCTCTATTTACTTTTCCCCAAATCCTATGAGGATTTGTTAGTTGTATGAATGAGTAACAGGTTAGTTCTTGATTGAAGTAGCTATAGAACTGTTATGAGTCGAGTACCAAAATAAAAATATTTTACAGACAAAGGGAAGGGGGGAATACCTGATGGAACCCAATTGCTGTTGTAGTTAATGCTGCGAAATTTTTTCCAGCAAATTGTTTCTGGAGGCAGAGGAATGCCACTTAAACGGGGAACATACCCTATCTTCTTTTCTTTGTTTTTTCTCTCTTTTTGCCAGTAATAGAAAGAGGGGAAAAAATGTGTTCCTGACTGATACTTTATCTCTGTGATATAATAGGTTCAGAAAAAAAACTACAGGCAAGAGAAGAAAAAAGCCACCAAACAACTCTTCAGTGCTTTGAAAGATCCCCGTGTGGTCATTATGGCAGATTGGTTGAAGGTAATTTGATGCAAAATGTCGTTTTAAGAATATGTATGTAAGGAGTCTGAACAGTTTTTAGAATTGTGCATTATAATTCATTCACTGCTTTCTACCCAGAATTTATTTACTGCTATAAAATAGCCCTCTTGGGAAACAAGCAATTTATTTGAAGTCATAGCCAAGGTAGAGATTGTGTCTTTGTAGCAAAACAGGAGATGAAGCACAGTTTAAAAGAAGGAAGAATATTATCAGTGGGACTGGTAGCATCCTTGATTTGTTTAGCAAATGCTTTTGTATGGCTTATAGCTATTATTCCCATCTTTTGCTTAAAAAAACCACACAATTTTATTGTTTGATTATTTGTTTGGTTGTGCCTATATGCCACTCCAATCATTAGTCAACTCTGAGCAGTTTACAGTGCTAACGTACATACACAACTTAAATAGCAAAAATAGCCAACAGTAATATTTACATGAGAGCCAATTTGGTATATATAATTAGGCACCAAGTTAGAAACTTGGAGACTGAATTCTAGCCCCATCCTAGGCACAAAGCCAGCTGAGTGACTTTGGGCCAGCCCCTGTCTCTCAGCCCTAGGAAGCCAGCAGTGGCAAATCACTGCTGAAAAAGCTTGCCAAGAAAATTGCATGGACTTGTCCAGGCAGTCCCCAGGAGCCAAGAATAACTCAAAGGCACTAATATACAGATTCATTTAGGCCAGCAGTGAGAGACTGTAGGAATTCACACTTCTTGTTTAAATGTGACTGTGATTTGGGGTTGAGGAGAAAGACTGGAAGGGAAAGGGAAAAGGAAAAATTTCTTCATTAGCTTTTTAAGAGATAACCTGTCCAATTTCTTCTCAGAGAGTTTTAAATGGAAGCTTGGTTTAAACCTCAAAACATTTAATGTAGTTGAGCTAAATAAGACACTTGGAATAACTGAATTTAGAATGAAAGTCTTCTTCTGCACCATTAAAAAAACTCTTTTATTGGTTTAGAGCAGTGGTTCTTAACCTTTTTGAACGAATCACCCCCTTGAGCCAATGAGGAAGTTGTCATCGCCCCCTCCCCCAACATAACCTCACAATCACAACACAGGAAATAATTCTTCAATTTAGGCAAACACTTTTTTGTTTTCTTTAAAATTGTCATCAGGACATATCGATGCAAATAATTTATTTCCAGTCTTTTTCCCATATCTCCCATATTCTGGCCAACTGCACACCGCTGTATGGGTAGAGGCTGCGCAACGCACATGAAGATAAGCGATGCGTATTCACATATGTACGGCGTTCTGTACTGAAGCTAGCTGGAGGAACATTTGAAAACACAATTCAATCCACTAATAGTGAGCGATCTGATGTTTTTGTACAACAGATATAAAGCGATTCATTGTACGAAAAAGTCTCAAAAGTGTCCCCAAAACTTCTCGCTCCATTGCCCCCTTTTCATTCCTTCACCCCCGTGTCGCCCCTTTTCGTTCCATTGTCCCCCTGAAAAATGAAATCGCCCCCTGGGGGGGCAATATCGCCCAGGTTAAGAACCACTGGTTTAGAGTATTTCTCCGTATTCTTGTTCTCCAGATACGTGGCACTCTGAAGAGCTGGACTAAACTGTGGTGTGTACTGAAACCTGGAGTGCTCCTAATCTATAAAACTCCAAAGACTGGACAGTGGGTGGGCACCATTTTGCTTCATTCTTGTGAGCTCATTGAGAGACCCTCCAAAAAAGATGGCTTCTGTTTCAAACTTTTCCATCCTTTGGACCAGTCCATTTGGGCTGTGAAGGTAAGAAGAACGCTCATCTGAACAGATTATATCAGGCTTCCTTGCAGGAAACTAGAAGGGCTCCACCAACATGCACAAAAACTACTGAGGGCTATTGAGGTTTCAATCATCTTTGGGTGTAGCAACCAGCTTGTTTAATGATCCAATCCTGCGAGGCGTAGTATATGTATGCCCCACTAATAATAAAATAAGATAAATTTATTGTCACTTTTTTTCCGTGAGCACACTGACACACGTTAAAAAATGAAATAAGCTGAAATGTTGAAAGTCCACTCAAGCTAAAAGCACTATCCGGGAGGGAATCCTTTAACCAGGTTTCCATTGCAACGATGACACAGCAGTTTCTCTTAACAGTTTGTTATTAACTCTAGGTTCACGTAATCCATTTGTGACTTGGTTGTGAGTTTCCATCATTTGTCTATTATATATATTGTAATTCAGTATCCTATATATTGCAAATTGCGTTATTGAGAATTTGGCAGCTAGCTAAATTTTTAAAGAAATAGCTTGGGGTTTTAAATTTGGGGGAGGGGGGAGAAAAGCTGAATACATTCACAATTTGAACAAAATTGCGTCTCTAAATATATTTCTTGCCAGACCTTATTTAGTTTAATCAAAGACTATTTTTTTTCTTTTTTTTTCAACGGTGAGACTTTCAGTGACATTTACTAGGTAGAATATTATGCTCTTACAGTTATTTTATTACGATATGGCCGAAAGATGTGCAAAGGCCCTTCATTGCATGCTTCTCCTTTCAGCAGTTTGCAACCTCCCAGATTTGACTTAAATCCAAGGAAATAAATCATGTGTTAACTTCTCACATTAGGTGTTTACAATTGTAAAAGTGTAAACATCCAGCTCCAGGGTGATAGAACAGTGTGTACCAGAAAACAATAAGGCCAGCAGTAGTTATCTCCAACAACAAAGACAAAAAATATCAGTGGACTATCGTAGAATTTCTTAGAAAAACTAAAACCTGTTTCACACTGGAAAACTTTGGGAATCTTTCAAAGCAGATTTCAGCTCAGCACTACTCCTTTTAGAGAATTCTAAGCCAGTTTGAAAACAGTTCTGGACCTCTGGGATACCACAGTAGACAAATTATGTCTGCCTCAGGTGTAATATATTTGAAAGCATGGTAAATGTGGTATTTTTTCCATTGTGATTCTGTGGATCCATTTGCCTACAGTATTTACAGGGCTCTTGCTTCATCAAACCTTCTGGCTGCGGGGACCAAGGATTGGTCCTGGCTATATCTGATATTAAATTAATTGTAAAGAGTATAAAATAATGGATTTCTCTGGCTGAGACATATAGAAGATGGGTCATAAAAAGAACACTTGTTGGGTAGGGGTGAATATGATCTCTTTTAGTGTTGGAACCAAAAACTAGAGAAATATAACGTGAAAGAAACTAATGTATCAAGTAACTTAGCAGCTAGTGTATAAAAAGCTGATTACTTTAATAAGGGAGTTGTGTACTGTCAAATACGAAGTAGTGGAATGGTCCCTGCCCCCACATAAAAAAGAAATCTCTCTTGTCCATCTATATGATATTGTGGAGCTTGGAAAACTGAGCTGATTAAGGTTTGATTGGGCTTCTGCTTCAGAGGAAATGATGAGACTTCTGGATTTCCTGCCTCTAAAACCAGAACACTGTTCACCTTGATTGCCCACTTAATCTCTGCCCCTTCACAATCACAGGAATTCTGTCACAAAAGAAAATACAATTAGGAAATAAGGAAAATGGGGGTCAGGGTTCTGTTGATCAGCTGGATAGCCCTTCCTCTTCTCCCTTCCTTGTCCATTGAAATCACAGGAGACAGCCATGAGGGCACTCGTAGTGGCCCAAAAGTTCAATAGAAGCTACAAGGGATGTTACGACTGGCTGTGGAAAAGTATCTTGTGACTGGAGTTGGGAGTTTCACAAGTTCCTTGTAGAATACGAAGACAGGGCAGGTAGCATTGGGTGACTTCACACTAATTTATAATAGATTTTAGTTGATGATCAGATCCAGATATTGTGATTTGTAGATGCAGCTAATGTCAAAGTGTATTCCCAGTCAGTTACGACATGTGGAATAAACCATGATTAAGCAAATTATGATTAATGTAGTATGTAGATATAGGCCAACCCAGTCTATATCTGAAATGTAGAGAAAAACAATGGATATTTGTCAGCAGAAAACCAACAATGGAAGTTCTGTATGGAACTAAATGTTTCACTACAATAGTACCATTTATATGAATGTAGTCAGGTTTTATACAGTAAAATTCCACGCTAAGCAGTCCAGTAGCAGCTTTCTGCAGACTCTGGAAACATTCCCAGCCCCTTGTGATTCTCTGAAACAGTTTCTTCAGCAGAAATGCCACATTGGATTTCACCCTTAATCCATAACTTGAGCATTCTAGATAGTCTTTTTTTAAAATCAGACTTTAACATGACATTTTTTCCCCGATTCAGTCAGTCTTCTCTAATAGAAAGCTGTCTTTGTTACAATGATACCTTTGACATTATGCAGGCCCTACTGCACAATAAAAAGACTATTGCCCCAATGGCCTGTGCGGCTTCTATTTATATATAGGCAAGAAATGAAATACTCTAGGATGCAAGTAAATATGATTTGTGTCCAGAGTGTGATTAATGAGAGAGGCCTTGCCAGCTCTGGGGAGGTGTGGAAATTAATATGTGCCTTAGTCTTCCAGAGGAGTGTCCCTGAAGCACACACTCTTGCATGGGGCACATTGATAAAAGTAATAACTCAGCAGGCTGGCAGCAGAGACCCTCTGAGGAGGATTTTCACTTTAAATTAATGTGGCGCTGCTCATTCAGGCTCCAGAGATTTTCTGTGAACAGAAGATCTTTGGCTTCATAGCACTGTGCAGTTTTTCTCACTAGAGATCTGTCAGAGTGGAATAGCAACCCTCCAGATGAAATTCTTCTGACTGACCCCCCCCTCCTGCCCCTCCCCAAAATAGTACCTTTCATGTCAAAGCCGTTAGAAAATGAACTTCATCGGTAAATTTTAACTCTTAGATTAAAATGAAAATCATACTGTTACTGTTTATGTAGGAGTATTAAATTCTATAATGCCACTGTTCTCAAACGATTCCTGTATTTTTTTGTTTGAAATTACTGAGTACAACCTCAGATAGGGAGAAGGAGAACTACACATGTTTTGAATTGCTGTATAGATTGAGACTCCTTAAGTGTCCTTATGAGCTATTGGTTAGTATTTGGATGATCACTGACAATGATGGAACATTAACTTTATAAGGATCTTGGTAATGCCACTCCCTGCATTTGTGTATCGGTAGTCCTCACTTAATAACAATAAATGAAACTGGCAACTCTGTCAGTAAGTGATGCAGTCATTAAGTGAAACATCATATAACTACTCCACTTAGTGATGGCATTCGCAGTTGCTTTTGCTGATTGAATCCCATGTGGTCATCAGGCGAGGACCTACCTGGATCCAAGTCAGTTTTGGAAAAAGCTTCATCTCAACTCTTTTTATCTACTTCTTTTTCCTTCATCACTGCCTTCTTTTTATATATAAATATTTTATTAATTTTCTAGTTTTACAGTAATAAGTACTTAATAAACAATGTGTTGTCCTGGGTCTATTAGTAATTCAGTGGTACATATTAACTTCTTCAATCTAGGCTCAATGTTACATCATCCAATGCTTCCTCTCTTCTTCTGGTAGTACATATTTTTCCACATTAGGCAACTACAATTCTTATTGTTGTCAATACATATACAATTGAATATCAACATCTTTGTTACATTTTCCTAATAATATCAATAATGTCAGTTTAAAATACCTTTTCTAACCAAAATATATCTTAATTGCATATGCACTTAATATCCATTTGTTCAATTAATATCCTGTTTTTTCCGCTTTTTTTTTAAATTTTAATTTTCCATCAGTGTTCAAAATGTCTCTATCACTTATAATTTCTCATAATAAGTTATATTTGGGTAACCAAAAGCTTCCCTTATTCAAACCCTTTTAGCATTTTCATATTTCCCTTCTCATACCAAAATATAATATTCTAGTTACAAATCCTATTTCTATTTCTAACAATTATCGATTCTCAGCCATGTTCAAACATCTGATTAATAGTATAATATCAAAACCTCTATTTTCTTCAGTCTTAACTAGCTTTCTTCCTTTGCAACTAACTCAATGCATTTGAATCATCAAGTAAATCTTCCTCTATTTTTGTGTATATTGTTTGGAATAAGAAAGACAATCACTGCCTTTTTGACTGCTGGTGTACCTGCTGATGGGTACCCGCTGCCCCTGCAACCCAGCCCCGCCCACTGCTGTTACTGTGCCACCATACCATGCACTAGTGTTGTACTAGCCGGGGCCTACTTTTATCCCGGGGCCTTTTCTCAGACACCAGCTGGGGCTTCTCTTGTGTGTTCCGCCCAGGATCTCCATTTGCAGAAGAAGGATGTGACTGGCATATAAAAGAAGGCCCCCGATTATGCTGGCATGAAAGAAGGCTGTGGCTGGTACTGTAGTGGCGTAAAGCGTGGTGGGCACAGCAGTGGTGGTGGATACGGCCAGTGGCAGCTGGCAATAGCAGGAAGGCCAGTGGCCAAAAGGCAGTCATAAATGTGGATATGCGCAATTTTGTTCACATAACCGCAGTGGTGCTGCAATGGTTGGAACTTTAAGGACTAGTCTTAAGTCCCTTTTTTGAGCACTATTGTAACATTGACTGGTCACTGAATGAATGGATGTTAAGCAAAGACTAATTTGAGGAAGAAGCTCTTAACATTACTCCAGTGTCTCCCTTCATTTTTGTTATCCTCAATAAGCTGTTGCTAATTATATCATTTCAGTGATTGAACAAATCATTTTTAAACTCATTTGGTTCGTTTTGGAAGGATATATTGCTTGAATTTGCTTTTTGTTTTCAGAAATGTTCTATTTTTAAAGGAAGCTGGAAGGGCCAACCTAGTCACAAATTCCTATTTGTTATTCCTGTGTTTATCCCATTCATGTAAAGAGCGAGGGATGCTGGGAAGGGCACTCTTGTTTTTCAAATCAAAAGGGATGTGTAAGAGAGAGGAACTGAACATAGAATTTACCTGCTTTCCATAGGAATCCAGAAACTAAGCTACACTATTAGGGAGTTAGTCTTCTACTTAAAGGTTTCCAGTGGGAAAGAGCTCACCCAAGGTGTTCCTCAAGCTCAGCAACTTGTAAGATACATGGACTTCAATTCCCAAGTTTCCCAGCCATGCATGCATTCTGGGAGCTGAAGTCTGCACATCTGGTCTAAATGATGGTTTGCAGCAGTTGGTTAGAGCTGGGCTTGGAGAAAGGTACATAAGGAGCTGAAGCAGGTTCAGAAGATTCAGTTCCTGCCTTGGGTTCTTTTAGATTAGGCATCCCCTGCTCTTCTATATAGTATCTGAATGATGTGGTTTCCCCCATTCAGCTTTAATCCTTCTGATTCAAAGCATAGGCTTTGCCCTATAGTTTATAAATTATCCACATGAACAAAATTATATGATAGGGGTTTTATATTCTCTTTCCTGCAGATCCAGTCAACTATTATTGACATTTTACTCTTGTTTTTCTTTAAGGAAAATGTTATATTTTGATATGAATTGATTGATGAAATGATTTATTTGCCATATATAGACACCTTTGCAAAACAAGGCAGGGCAGCATACAATTAAAAACAGACCCACCACATCTAAAAACCAGATTGCCATGAAATGCATTAAAATATTTTGACCTGTCATGCAAGTTTGAAACAGAGGCTAAATTGAAGAGATAATGACTGAACTTGTAAATTGCACTATCAAAATATTGAGTAAGCCACAGTTTTTAGAGTTCCACATCCTAAACTATGAATTGTAGTTTGCTAACCACATTGGCAAAGTTTACATAAGCAAAACACATTGTATACATATAATTTGTGAGTTATATAAAGCTGTGTTTGATCCAGGCCTTATTAGTCCAAATCTAAGAGTTTGTTGTTTGCCATACGCTATAAAACCCAACTGGGCTCCAAGATCACCTCAGATGGGGACTGCAGCCAAGAAATTAAAAGACGCTTGCTCCTGGGGAGGAAAGCTATGGCAAATCTAGACAGCATACTAAAAAGCAGAGACATCACCCTGCCAACAAAAGTGCGTATAGTCCAGGCCATGGTTTTTCCAGTTGCAATGTATGGCTGTGAAAGTTGGACCATAAGAAAGGCTGAGCGCCAAAGAATTGAGGCCTTTGAACTATGGTGCTGGAGAAGAATCCTGCGAGTCCCTTGGACTGCAAGGCATTCAAACCGGTCAGTCCTAGAAGAGATCAACCCCAACTGCTCTTTAGAAGGCCAGATCCTGAAGTTGAAACTCAAATACTTTGGCCACCTAATGAGAAGGAAGGACTCACTGGAGAAGGGCCTGATGCTGGGAAAGATTGAGAGCAATAGAAGAAGGGGACGACAGAGAATGAGATGGCTGTATGGACTCACTGAAGCAGTAGGTGTGAACTTAAATGGACTCCAGAAGATGGTAGAGGACAGGAAGACCTGGAGGAGCATTGTCCATGGGGTCGCAATGGGTCGGACACGACTTCACAATTAACAACAACAACAACAATAAAACCCAATCAAATGAAGATCTTGATTTTGCAGTTTGTGGATGGAAGGGTGAGGCACCAAATATGGTAATACAGGAAACAATTGATGGGGAAATGATCAGAATTGCTGAAGCTGTATATTTTCCGACCTACTTTTTAATGACATTTCTGGCAGAGAATGGTTGCATTATGTATTTGCCCTCCCCAGCAAAGGTCAGGCAGGTGTGGGCGTGTGTGTGTACTGTCTTTCACTGGATGGTTTTGTGAAAGAAAGTAAAGCTATCTCTATGGTAACATAAGAGATAATTTGAACAAGAGTTGCAAAGTTCATCCCTCAACAGTATAATGGCTTGTAATGCTACTGCTGACATTAATAAGATCTGACAGCTTGCCTTGTGATTTTCCTCTTTCCCTAGTTATAACGTAGGAGCTGAGCGTAGGAAACATTCAGTGCTCTCTTGATATGATTTTTTTTAAAGGAATGTGGCAGGGGAAGAAGGATGCTGACATTTTAACAATTAGATAAATAAGGGCTTGAAGGCAATAGTTAGAATGAATTTATCTGTTAAATGCATGAACAATCAAGTACAATAAGCTATTGTAGATTCTAACCTATTCAGCTGCTTGAAGAACCTAGGTATAAGTCTTACTAAACTCAGTGGAATTTGCTTGGAGTTAAAAATGAGTAATCTGAACTGTTCATGATGTTATAGAGAACAATCCTTTCATTCGTTATCTTTGATGGTGGCTGGTGATGATTGAAGTCATTTGGAGTCTAAAACATCTGGAGAAGACTAGATTACCTGTCCCGTCATATCCCAGTTCCTCCATGAAATTGCTAGCAGCATTCCAGCTGTAGTAGTTGGGTAAGGATTTGGCTAGTGTACTGTATGTGAGTTCTTTTTTACTATTGTAGAGTACAGGAATGTCAAGCCCAGTGCAGGTAGCCAAGATCATTGAAGGGGAGTCAAGAACAGATTCTAGTAAGGATAATTTGGGGTAAATACAGAATTTGGGAAACTGTAAGAGGAATTTCCCACCTTGCTTTATAGTCAGTTAATTAAGGGAGAAGCTTGGTGAGTGAATTTGAACACTTTTCCCCAGATTTTTTAGCACCTGGACTAAGTTGCCAGCCATTGGCTGACTCATCCTCTGTCTCTTGATTGTTGATGTCTACTCTCCCTTCTATTCCTTTCTCGGCTTCTCCACAATCTCTCACCAGGACAAATGCCAAATAGCACGATTTATGAAATTAAGAAAATTTGCCTTGAAGGATAGTTAAAAGGCAAGTAGTAAGATGGAATATTGGCTTCCCCAAGTTAGAATTTGCTGCAAGGAATCCTGTACGTAGACAGATAGCAGAATTGCATTTCTGTCATGTGCCATAAATACATGAGTGAATGAGAGAGTACAGCATTGTTTCCTGAAGGCAGAAGCTAGAGAGAGAAATTCCAAATAAATTAGTGTTACATTAAAAAGAGAGTGAGCTGATTATTTTAAACTCAGATACAAGATTATGCATAACAGCAAGGAGTCTTTTTAGATAAGATCTATAGATTATCATCCTGCATTAAACCAGGGATGGTCCAGATGATGAATGATAGTTCGCATGGTCTTTTACCATTGGTCATATTGGTTGTCTGTCATGAATTCAGCCATCTTTGGAAAGCCACCTATATTAATCCTTGTTTTAAACAAAATACTAATAATCTTTGGGATTAAAACATAGATCTGCTGCATTCATATATCACAATAAACCTTAGTGTAATTAAAGATGTGGGAGTCCATGAACTCTTGTGCAATTCAGTGACTTTGAGTGACACTCTATCAGCCCAACCCACTTCACATTGTTTTAGGGAAAATGAGGAAGACAACATATTTATGCTGCCTTGAATCATAGGAAATAGAGATGAGATATAAATCTGTCTGGTTTAAATTTATTGCAGTTGTCTCTAAAATACCTGTTTTATAAGACAAGAATTTATCTAATTTTGAAATGAAGCCTGATGCTTATCCGGCTTTTCTTCTTAGCCACTGGATGAACAAAAAATTTTCAAACCATGTTAATGGGATTGTGTGGGAATCTGAATGTTGCCATAATGAAACATTGACTGTATGTTTACTGCTTGGTGGGCTTTCCCCTTTGGAGTGAATGATAGGCATGCTTTTCTATTATATGGTTTTCAATTCTATTGGGTCTCTCATCAGCAAGAGGAAAAAGAAGGGAATAAACAAACTTCTGAGGAAGAGAAGAGAAAAAATTATGGATGGCTGAATTTATAGGGCTGTAAAGGTGTATAAATTGGGGGGGAAGGTGTATAAATTGGGCATGCACACACACAGCTACGTAAATTGAGGGGGAAGTCACCTTCAAAATAAAATCAATGCAGTTGTATTATATATATGGCATACACTTACTTACATTTGATTAATAATTTCCAATTGACCTCAAGTGGGCTGGACAGGGACAACCAAAGGGATGGATGTGGTTGAGAGGCTGCCCAGGTCTGATCTAGGCCAGGATAACTGATCTGCTGGGGTGCATCTTTCTCCTGTGCTCCAATGAACAATGGTTGAATAGACTCATCTGAACCTCTTAGATTCTTTGGGGCTTAGAATAATTCTGCCGTACCAGATTTCTGTTTATAATACAATCTTGTATTTAATTTATCACAAGAAACATAAAGAACATTTGGATGTATTTGGAACAATTTGAAACATATTTTTATGGACAGTTAGGCTTATCACTTGAAACCATTCATTAAAATCTCTATTGTTGTAGTGAAACAGAACAAAAGAAGGTGGATTTTAAAACTGGCATATTCCGTAGTTTCAAAATAGGAAACTACATTCCAGCGCCAGTATTAGCATGGATTTAAGATCACCTCCAGCCTAACTATATTTTCACATTGTGTATCCTGTAAAGCTGATTTCAATTAATCTATCCATGAAGTGGCAGAAGAATGAGGAAAGTCTGGATCCTAAAGGGTTACCATGATAACTACTCAATGTCCTTCTACATTATGTATTAACTAAAAATAACCAGTGCAGCAGTTTTTATGAGTTCAAGTTATGATCAGATAAAAACATCCAAGGATCCTTCAAACTACTGCAAAGTTAATGGTTATACACAATCCTTTCTAGTCTTCAGAATCAGAGCTCTTATGTTGAGTATTCTTCAGAAACTCTTGATAATTTTCAAATAATCAAGGGGAAATACTGCAAAAATAATTGGACGTGTTTCTTCGTTGCACAGTTTTTCTGACCTCATGTGGTTCTCGTTATCTTCAACTGAATACTTTCATTGTTCAGTAGGTGTTTGCTTACATTATGTACATTAATTAAAAGTGTACTTTTAAAGAACCCTGATATATTGTAGGTGAAAAATGGGTCTAATGACACGAGAGGTTTAAGAATTGTTCCCTGCTGTTGGACAGTTGATTGCCTGCATGCCGATCCATCTTGAAAAATCATCAGTATAAAAGATAGAAAATATTACAATGAGTGATGTATACACAAAGTTGCTGAGAACCCAAGTCTCCTACCTGCCTCTTTCTTGCATGTTTATTTATGCACACTTGTTTTTATTGCATCCCATCCTTGAACCCTGAATTGCCAGGCAAAATGCCACATTCATTCAGTTATTCGGAAAGCTTTTTGACAGAATGACCTAAAATGTTCATATAAGTATGTGAACATCCTTGAAAGGATGAAAGGCATGTATCCTAAATTTAGATACAAGTAGTCCTTAGTTAACAACAGTAATTGTGACTGGAATTTTCATTACTAAACAATGTAGTCATAAAGTGTAACATGGAAGGCATAGAAGTTCCAATATAGGTAGTCCCTGACTTATGACCACACCTGGAAGTGGAATTTTGGTCACTAAGTGACAACGTCAGTAAATGAGTCATGTGACTGGACCCAATTTTTTTACAACCATTTTAAGATGGTTATATTAACAAATCACATGGTCATTAAGTGAATCACATTATTGTTAAGTGAATCCAGCTCCCCCAATTGACTTTACATGTTGGAAGCTGGCTAGGAAAGTCACAAATTATGATTACATGCAACCAGAGTATTCCTGAGCCAGTTGCCAAGCCCAGATTACGATCATGTGACTACAGGGATAATGCTACAGTCATAACTTTGGGAATAGGTTGTAAGCCTTTTTTTTATAAAACTTTTATTAATTTTTAAGAATTATAGTTTTTAGTGCTTAGTAAACATGTTGTCTGGGTTCAAATATTTAACATTAGCTTCTTCAATATAAATCTGTTCAATACTACACAATCCAGTATTTTTTCCCCGATCCTCCTTTTTTCTCCATATTTTTTCCATTTTCACCTCAATATACAGTTACAATTTTTGGTACTGTTAATGTATACAGAGTTAAATATAAACATCTTCATCATATTTTACTAATATCATACAAATAACAATCATATCAATTCATAAATCAATAATGTCAATTCATTAATCAATATCCTGTTTTTCCTGCTCTTATTAAGATTTGATTTCCCATCAGTATTTGAAATATCTTTATCAGTTATGATTTTCTCAATATTAATTACATTTATATAGCTAAAAGTTTTATTCATATCAATCCTTCTCTTATCTTCATATTTCCCATATCAAAAAAAAGAGAAAAAAATGCTATCTTAGTTCTAAATCTTATCTTTCATTATAAAAGTCTAATTATATCTAAGGGTCATCCATTCTTTTAATCATATTCAAACAAGTATTTAAACATATAATGTCCCCTCTAAAAGGTCAAATCTTCTGTTTTTTTAAATCTGACTCTCGCTTTCTTTCTTTGCCAAGTAGCTTCCAAGCCAGGGCAATTAGATTGCTCAGGAAGTTTCTTTCTATTTTCATAAAAATTGCTTGGCATGAGGAGGACAATTTAGGTAGGGTATTTTTGGGGGAAATTCCACCCATTTATATTTCTTAAACAACTCTCAGTTCCTTTCTCTCTCTATTTCTCTTTTCATTCCCTGTCTCCCAAGTTGTGACATTTCCTCTAACAGCTCTGTATTTCATTTTTTTAAATCTTCCTCCTTGCCATCAGATATATTTTGCAGACCTAGGAGGTAAAAGGTCTTTTGCATTTTCATTGTTATAGCTAAGTCTTGCAGTATTTATTTGTATATAGTTGTTTATATTTCCCTTCTTTTATCTCTTCCATCTCTAAATCCATTTCCTCTGTTTCATCTTCTGATTATTTGTTCATACTTCATAGTCGTTATCTGGGAACTTTCTAGTTATAGATTTAATTTGGAGATTTGCTCATTTATATTGTCTAAATTGTTCTTAGTCTCATTATGATTTCTTTTTATGCCTTCTTTGCATTCAACAATTGTTTGGTGAATTAGTTGTAGCATAGAATATATTTCTTTCTGAAAGGTGTTTGTTTTTTCTTGAGGCATCGTTCCTGGATATCCTCTAGTACAGTGGTTCTCAACCTTTTTAATGCCGTGACCCCCCAACCGGTCGTAAGTCGAGGACTACTCAACCGGTCGTAAGTTGAGGACTACTCAACTGGTGCAGCACCGTTTACAGAATGGGACTTTTGGCGGGCTCAGCAGGGCAGAGACAGTTTGGACAATTCCTATTGGCTTTGGAAAGCCAATAGAATTAGACTCTATTCAAGAGAGTCTATTCTATTGGCTTTCAAAAGCCAATAGAATAAAAGGGAGTAGCACAGCTAAGGAAAAGGGGGGGAAAATGGTGGACTGCATTGTTTGGCGACCCCCGTGAAATGGTTGTTCGACCCCAAATGGGGTCCCGACCCACAGGTTGAGAACCACTGCTCTAGTATCACCAGTTTCAGTGAGAGTAGATCAAAGTTTCCTCTAGTTTTCTGGTCTTTATGCGTTATCCTTTATAATCCAATAGATTCCAAAGTATAAGTTCAGTCCTGAAAGCAATATTTTATAGTGATCCTTTGTTTCATGTATCCAAAAATTGACAATCATGCAAGGTTGTAATCCACAGTGTTTGAAATGATTCAAAATGTTCAACCTCTCTGAAAACAGCTCAAAAGTGTCTCCCAGCCAGGCGTAGTCCAAGATCAAATTTTTCTCTCCCACTAGCTCTTGAAGTTAAAAGTCCAAGCTCAGTAGGTACTTGTAATCCAAGAAGGTCAGGATGATAAGTATGCCAAAATATTTTTCTTCATTGCCAGCTGCTCTCCCGAGCTAGGAATCAACCAAGCAGCTAGGATTATAGTGTTATACACAAATCCACCACTAGATGTCATTCAAAGTCCATTTTCCACTCTTAAAACAAAGGGTTGCTTTCTTATATTTCTCCTCAGTGTTTTTTTTCCCAAAGAGAAAATCTTAACAGTTATCTCAGTTCTCAAATTTATCAAAATTGTAGCTTTATGTTACTTCCATTTTAGTATTGTATGTTTCTGTCCCTCATAAAATTAAAATGCTGCTTCCATTTACATTCAGAAGTTTTTAGCTTCTTGGGAGACTTTCCCAGGAAATTCAGTTGTAAAGTAGTAAAGAAAGGATCAATATTCTCATCCAGTTCCAAACATGCTGTTTACAAAATGTTAATTGGTGCTTTTTCTTCTTCAATTGTCAGCAGCTAATGGCCGGCCACAGGAATGTACGGTCTTTCCCCTGCTGGTTTGGAGGGCTTTCCTTGGATTGAACGAAAAGACTGCTGTCTCTCTGTAATCAACAAGGCACTCCTCCTTTTTTATCGCCTCTGCAGGGCGATTTTAGGCCCTTTTTAGGGCCCCCAGCAGGGTGAAATTGGCCGCAGAAGGCAGAGCCCTGCCTTCCTGCGTCCTGTCTCACTGCGACGCAAACCAGAAGTCATGTAAATCATTTTTCTGATAGCCTTTATAACTTTGAACCATCATTAAATGAACTATTATAAGTGAAAAAGTACTTGTACTTTCAGTTGCTATTATTAAGCAAATTACTGCAGGTTGTTAAATGTAGATGTGTGGTTACAATTTATGATTTCTTTGACTTTGGTTGCCAGAAACTGTGAAGGTCACAAATGGCAATCATGTGTCTAGGGCAGAGCTCCCCCACCTTTTGGCTTTGCAGACTGGCTGGGGTGTGGGAAAGAGGGATGGTTCCACATGAACACGTACATGCCACTCGTGCAAATGGAGTACACACAGTCCCCCGCCCTTCATGTAAGTGGGGATACATGAGGTGAGCCGTGGCCTGTGAGTTGGGGACCTGGTCTGGGGCATTCTTCAATGTTGTAATCAGAAGTCAGGTGCTAGGACATCCAGATCACAATCACGTGAAATGTATGTTCACGCAAGGTATGTGACTTGCACTGAAGAGGCTTTATGAATATCTGCTGCTATAGGTTTGTATGTGTTGCAAAAGGGAATGGGCATTTACATTTAAAACTATTTTTATCTTTGTATAGAGACATGAGCAGCTGGTTCCATATACTATTATATAAAAATAGTTAAATTTGGATATATTGCAGTGATACGAGTATATGCAAAGCAAGGATCTAATCCTACTGTACTGATTGATCATTTCCCAATAAGATCTTAGTCACTGCTCCATTTTAAATATAATAGGCATGTCTGACAATATACTAATTATCAATTTTAAAAAATAGCAACCATTTTTCCCAGATGTTGGAATTGGTCTGTTTCAGTTATTTTAAACTTGTTGTCCCAGCTAACAGACAAAAGATGATTGTATAATTTTCACTTGCTTGAAACTGAAAAACAAAAACATTGCAAATGCCAACTAAAGAACATAACATTGAAATACAGTTTTCATGATAAAGAAAGTTTCTTTTCATTTCACAAATTGTTCCAGGGTCCAAAGGGAGAAAATGTAGGATCAATCACTCAGCCTCTTCCAAGCAGCTACTTGATCTTCAGGGCAGCTTCTGAATCAGATGGTGAGTTTTATTCTTTCTTTGTTGCCTGGCATAATTTATCACCTTCCCACAACCCATGAAAGATTTTCAGTTACATCAAAATCTCCAAGATATGCAAGCAGTTGTAATTTTGAAAGATGAATAAAATTAATAACCTTCTTGTAAGTAGATTACACTGGGATGCAAAGGACTTCTAGGTTGCAACAGACACAAGCTTTGTGTTGTCTAAGTTGGAAGATGGGTGAATGCAGCTGAAGTGCATTTTACATGTACATCTAAAACAGGAAAAAGAACCAGCCACATTCTGTTACCATTTCCCACCCTTCATTCCACTTCACTGGCTGCCCATCATAGAGAACAGAAAATGTTAATATTTGCTGTGCCATAAATATCAGATTTTATGATTCCTTATTACAAAGGGAGATTTTGTTAACCCACAATTTACTATCATTGTGCATCATATGCAAACCGTAATTCTTTTCTTTGCCAGTATAAGTTCTTTCATAAGTTCTTTTCAGTGAGAGCATGGATCTATTCAAGTGTTTTTCCCTATATTGTGACATTTATTTTGATTTATGCGATACGCTTTTAGCTAGTCAGTGTTAAAGTGACACTAATACCCTGCAATATATATTTTTCCTCTGCCTTTTTTACAATTGTTATTCAGAGAGATCATGGTTTCATTGTACTGCTAAACAGCAAGGTGTTTCAAAATGCAAAGGAATGGAAGTTCAAGTATATGAACTAATTGTTTTGTTTTTAAATTTGATTATTGTGTATAACCACAAACATTTAAAAAGGCTGAATTTGGAGGAGACAGCCAGTGAATGATAAGATGGCCACAAACAACTTCTACGTCTTGTACAATTAACAAATATTTATTTAGTAAATAAATATCTATTTTATTTTAGATTCGTGTTCATGCATTAAATACAGTGGTTTTTTTTCAATTTATTTAGTTTCAGCATGAACTGTGTTTTAGAAAAATATTGTCCTTGCTCTGATTCACGTGAAGGAGGTAATAGTAATAGTAGTAAAGTTGGAAGGGACCTTGGAGGTCATCTAGTCCAACCCCCTGCTCGGGCAGGAAACCCTACACCATTTCGGACAAATGGCTGTCCAGTCTCTTCTTAAAAACTTCCAGTGTTGGAGCATTTACTGCTTCTGGAGGCAAGCTGTTCCACTGATTAATTGTTCTCACTGTCAGTAAGTTTCTCCTTAGTTCTAGGTTGCTTCTCTCCTTGATTAGTTTCCACCCGTTGCTTCTTGTCCTGCCTTCAGGTGCTTTGGAAAATAGCTTAATTCCCTCTTCTTTATGGCAGCCCCTGAGATATGGAATACTGCTATCATGTCCCCCCTTGTCCTTCTCTTCGTTAAACTAGACATACCCAATTCTAGCAACCGTTCCTTATATGTTTTAGCCTCCAGTCCCCTAATCATCTTTGTTGCTCTTCTCTGTACTCTTTCTAGAGTCTCAACATCTTTTTTACATCGTGGTGACCAAAACTGGATGCAGTATTCCAAGTGTGGCCTTACCAAGGCATTGAAGAGTGGTATTAATACTTCACGTGATCTTGATTCTATCCCTCTGTTAATGCAGCCTAGCACTGTGTTGGCCTTTTTGGCAGCTGCAGCACACTGCTGGCTCATATTTAAGTGATTGTCTACTAGGACTCCGAGGTCCCTCTCACAGTTACTACTATTGAGCATGGTGCCACCTATGCTGTACTTGTGCATTTGGTTTTTCTTGCCTAAATGTAGAACCTTGCTTTTTTCACCATTGAATTTCATTTTGTTAGTTAGTGCCCAGTGTTCAAGTCTGTCCAGATCCTTCTGTATCTTAAGCCTGTCTTCTGGAGTGTTGGCTATTCCTGCCAGCTTGGTGTCGTCTGCAAATTTGATGAGTTCCCCATCTATCCCTTCATCCAAATCGTTGATGAAGATGTTGAAGAGTACTGGGCCCAGAACAGAGCCCTGGGGCACCCCACTACACACTTCCCTCCATATAGATGCAGTTCCATTGAGGACCACTCGCTGAGTACGGCCGGTCAGCCAGCTACGGATCCATCTGGTGGTGGTTCTGTCTACCCCACATTTTTCTATCTTGTCAAGTAGTAGGTTGTGATCTACTTTATCAAATGCCTTACTGAAGTCCAAGTAAATTATGTCCACAGCATTCCTCTGATCCACTAATTTTGTCACTTGGTCAAAGAATGCAATAAGATTTGTCTGGCATGATCTATTTTTGACAAACCCATGTTGGCTTTTAGTAATGACTTTGTTTGCCTCTAGGTGTTCGTTGTAGAACCTGCTTTGGTCCACAACCTTTTTTGTTGCATTTTTTAAATAGTTTACATTATGAGATCCATCAAAATATATTACTATATTCTGTTTGAATTGTTTGACATATGAAATATTACTTGTAAGTAAACTTTTAATTGTTCTTGCTGAAATATAATTCCATATTCAGTTATCGGTCTAATAAGCACATTTACAAGTGTATTTTTCTGTAAACTGAAAACCATAAATGTGGAATGGTAACATTTTTGCAAAGAGACTATTATAATTCAAAGACATTTGGTACATTTTTCATCAATGCCTTGAATCAAGCAGTGTTTCTTCTGTGATCATCCATTTAATCTCTAGTGTTTATAACTTTCTAAGCCAGTGGTTTTTTTTAATAATGAAGAGATCTTCATTTCCTATAACATTTCATAGTTCAGGAAAAAAAAACACCAAAATGCTCTCCTTCCAATTGTCAGTTGTCTTTTAGATCACTCAACAAATTTTATCTTATTGGCTTTTAATTTTATAATCAGAATGCCAACTAAACCATATATGTATTGACCTAAAATCAGATTTTTATTTTGTTACATATGATAGGTTGGGCTATGTTTCTGTTGTCTGTTAACAGCATAGCTCCCTGCATGCTGATACCAAAATGTCTTATTGAACTAAATGGGAAGTCCTCCCAAATCACAGAATATTGGCATTCCTCAAGTTATGACTGCTCCTTCAAAGTTACAATGGCCTCTTGTAAAGCACTTCCAACCTTTCTAAAATGTCAAGTTGCCACTCCCCACCTGATTTGAGTGATTGGTAACCTGTTCCCACTTACAGCTGGTTGCCAAGTGCCCCATAATTATATGATTGCCATTTGCAATCTTCTTTGCCAGCTTCTCCATAAAGTCAATAGGGAAGCTGGCAGGGAAGGTTGCGAGCTGTTGCTCTGGCTGAAAAAGCTGCCTGCTCAGGGGAGCTGAACTCCTTTGGCAGAGTGGAAAAAATGGAGTTCAGATCCTGAAGATCTGAGCTCCATTCCTGCCCCCCAGTAAAGGTGTTCCTTTCTGCGTGGGGAGGGGAATTGAAATCCTCCCACTGGGTGCAGGAACATAGCTTAAATCCTGATGATTTGAGTTCTGAAAATCCAAGTAGGATTTTTCAGCTCTTGAGTGGAGAGGCAGCAGAGAAGGTAACAAGAGCGGGGTGCCTCAGGCAGGGAGGCAGAGGTCATAGGAAGCCTAGTGCAGGCTATGTGTGAATGTCTTCCTGTCAGGGCTGAAAATCCTGCTTGGATTTTCAGCTCCTGAGTGGAGCCTCCTAGAGTCTCCTCCATCCTCCAAAGATGTCCCTGCACTCTTTATCTGGAACTCCATGCAATCACTTAATGAAAACAGTTGCGTGGAGCTGTCACGACGTGATATCTTGCTTAACAACTGCTTCGCACATTGACCAAGACTCTGGTCCCATTTATGATAGTTAAGTGAGAACTACCTGTATGTAAGAAATGTACTCAATATTTTAGCTTTCAAGAATCTATCTATTCCTAAAACACAGATTCCTGTAATCTTTAACTGGGCAAAATGGTGCATCCTAGGGCAAAATCTTTTGAACCAAGGTACCTTAAATGAGCTAAATTACAAACTGTGTCCAAAATCCTGGGACCCAAGATTCCCATGGAATTGAAATTTGGAAAATTTTATAAAACCTTTTATGACAAACATGATCATACAGCAATTTGTGACATAGTACAAAATGTCATAAAATGTTTCCTGTGCTGATGTTTGACTGTGCTATACAGTTCAACACAGACTGTTTTCAAGGCAGATACATCTCTGAATTTATCCCAACTTTTCCAGTGAGAGCAGCATTCCTTTTTGAAAGCACTGAGCATGCCTTCTTGAAAGCACTGAGGAATTTACCGGTAGTAAGGAAATATCTCTGAAATGAGGACCCAAAGGGGCACAAATTGCTTAATAATTCACTAGGAAACTGGGCCCTCAGGGTAGATGTGGAGTGAAGTAGGCAGGATTATCTGTTCCTTCTATTTTTGACAGATTATTTTTCTTCCTTGATATAATTTCTATTTCTCCAACCAGAGACTCTTTTATAAGGCGTAAGTCAAGATCAGCTGGCTTACTCTGATTCCATCCTTAGTTATATAAATCAGTTTCCAAACTCTTCTAAATAGGGACACTGAGCTCCCATCCTTTGGAAATACTGAACTCCTAGAGCAGCGGATCTCAACCTGTGGGTCGTGACCCCTTTTGGGGTCGAATGACCGTTTCACAGGGGTCGCCTAAGACCATCAGAAAACACATATTTCCGATGATCTTAGGAACCGAGACACTGCTCCACATCCGTCTCCGTATGGCCTCCTCCGCCATTTACAGAGAGAGAGAGAGACAGAAAGGCACTTTCGCTTCCTTTCTCTCTCTCTGGCTCCTGATTGGTCCTGTGCCCGGGTGCCCCACCCCCTGGGAGAAGCGCGGCCAGGGCCTCGTGGGCTTGGAGCTGCCCAGGGAAGCCCCGGGATCCCTGCTGGGAGCGGCCCGCTGGAGGCTCCACTGAGCAGGCCAGCCCTCCTGCAAGGTGCAGCCCAAGGGAGACCAGCCCCTGCGATCCCCAGCCATCCCGACCATTGGCCCCTCTGGCCAGGAAAGCGTGCTGGAGTCCAGGCTGCTGGGAAGGAAGAAGGAGATTTTTTGAGCAAGGAAGAGTAAGCTTCTCCATCGAGCATTGCTACATTGTTTTTGTGATTAATCACTATGCTTTAATTATGTTCACTTCGTAACAATGAAAATACACCCTGCATATCAGATATTTACATTAATATTCATAACAGTAGCAAAATTACAGTTATGAAATAGCAACGAAAATAATTTTATGGTTGGGGGTCACCACAACATGAGGAACTGTATTAAGGAGTCGCGGCATTAGAAAGATTGAGAACCACTGTCCTAGAGGATTTTCTAAGACCTCGATTAATTAGAGATGGAAAATGCCTTTTTAGTATAGCAAAAATGAATACAGAATGCTTGTAGACAAACAGGGTTTTCAAACTTTTTCTTTTTTCTTTTTTTAATTACTACGCTAAATCTGTGAGGAAAACTACCAAATACTTTTCTACTGGTACTTTGAATTCTGTTTTGTTTCTCTTCCCAAGATAGCTACAAGGCATAATTAATTTTGGAAGGATAGCAGTGCATAGAATGACAAGGTATTTCAAATATTGCACCCAAGTCTGCCCATGAAAAAGAAATGAAAACCAACCGGTCCCTCAGGCTTTTAGGGTAATTGAATAGCTGCAGTGGTTGCCTATCAAATTAAATCTTAAAGGCCCTTATCTCTTTCTGGATCATTTAACAGCCCTTCTGTTTTATCTTGAATTACAAAATCAAGGTACTTCATAATTCTTGGTAACTGCCAGAGGAAACTAGATGCAGGTTTTTTTCCCCCTAAGGACTTTCATCCTAATGCCACTGTGGGAAAAAAGTGAAATAATTAGTCATATAATTCTTTTTTGACTAAGATAGATTGGGTCAACCTGTCTTACTGCCAGTAGCCTAAAGGCTTCATCTTCACTTGTTAGGAGTTGGGTATAATAAACCTTACAAAATAAAAAAGCAGCTGTTTTTATTTATGTCCCTATTTAGACCTCTGTGTCCTTGAAACTTCCCCTTCATAATAGAAACTGATTTTTTCTATGAAGTGGCAGATTGAGTGATATACAATTGTTTTTATATTTCTGTCTTGTCTTTCCTTCAGTCTAACAACGCACTTGCCAAAGGTTTGCTCCCTTTCTCTAAGCCATCAGCTCTCTTTATTTCGTGAGCATATCTCATATGGCTTCTTGTTACTGCATAGATAATCGCACTCTGATAGGTATAAGTAGTATTACTCAATTCCATTTCTCAATAGATGACACAGCATGGAACTGCAATCCAACAATATATAAAAGACATTGCCCATTCAGATCTGAGATATGTTAAATGGGTAAAAGATAGTACGTTAAGACCAACATATAGCACAATCCTATCCATTTTGTTCCAAATTGATTCTCAGTAGAAATTGCTCTCAAGAAAGTAATCATGGACATATGCTTGCAGTCTTAAGTTTGTTTTTATGGTTCAGCAAAGTTTTGGATCCTTGAGTCTCTTAAATCACCATGAAAAATGTATTGGAGAAATTTGTGGATCTGAAGCTGTATTGTCTTCAGCCATTAAATTCTATACAAGATTTTCTACATTCATTGCTTTGTGAACTATTACTATTTGTTACTTATGTTGCTGATGCCATTACCATGCCTTATTCTGAAAAATATAGGGTACCTGGCACATGTGTGCCATGACATGTGTCTGCATGCACACATACATACATATTTTTCTCTGTCTGTCTGTCTATCTGTCTGTCTCTCTCTCTCTCTCTCTCTGTGTGTGTGTGTGTGTGTGTGTGTGTTTGTTCAGGTTCTGCTTTTGTTCTATACCATGTCCAGAAAAAGTAAATTATGCAATCCATCCTATAGAGATATGGGTAATGAGTGATTCTGAGAGGTTGCTGAATTATAAATTTCAGCATGTGCAACTAGTGTGGCCCATCATGACTAATGCTGAAAGTTGTACCTCAGCATGCTCTGGAGACCATTGTCAGATAACAGGCACATCAGCATATCCTCAGCTTATCTCCACTGGAGTAAGACAGCAACAATCCATTTCCATGCTGTTATCAAGAAAACTACAGAGACATGTTCATGAAGTCACCAGGAGATATACTGGATATTAACTAGGCTTTAGTTATACAATTGTTTTTATGTTGGGTGTGCTAGAAGGACCCAGTAAATCATCAGCAGCAGCAGCATCTCCTGTTTCTGGAGGATTTTGCTTAATAGCAAATATAAGAAAATGGTATTTTGATAAATGGATAATTATCAATTTATGAAAAAAACGATAAGGCAGAAATAGACCTCAATAGAACAGTATATTTCTGAAAGATCCAGAAATTCTGTTCAATATTCAGAGAAAAATTAGAGCTGTTAGTGCACAATTGTTGTTTTTGAACAAATAGAAATTGCTTGGCTTCAGACAGCTTTGCAGGAACCATAACAAATATTCTCTTTTTTCAGCTGTAGTTTACAATTAAAACTTGTTCTGTAAGCTTGTTCTTCTTTATTTTTAAGAAACCATAGATAATACTTGTGTATTCTCAACTGTGTCATTATTTAACATTACATTTTACATTTTACCAGATTAACAGAGGCCAACATTGCATATTTGTTTTCATCCATTTGTACTGTTGTGAGGCAAAAAGGCATGATAGATTTATATTGTACAGATATTTAGAAAAAACATGGATACCACAAATAGTTACTCTTACTATTATAAATAAACGAATTTTGCCGAACATTCTCAAAGGCCAACTATTCAATCAGCCTATTTTAAGTATTAATATATGTACAATATTTCAAAATATACACAAATTTGTACACATAAAATAAGCAGGATACAATTCTTCAATAAGGATAGTGAAAACAGTGTCCTATTGAAACACGAACTCACCTTATTCAATTGAGGAAATCTCATTTCTAAAATTAAAATATTGATACCTTTAATAATAGCTCCAAATACTGAGCAATGATTTTCCTACGGAGAAGTTTCATGGTATTTAAAAGCCAGCAAAGTTTAGTGAACACTGGAATATTGTCAGTGTAACTTTATGCCAGAATAATAATCATGAACAGGTTGAAAGGTACTATTGTTTTTGGCCAATTGGTAAAATGTAAAATGTAATGTTAAATAATGACACAGTTGAGAATACACAAGTATTATAATCAAATCAATAAATAATCCTAAAATACTACAGATAATTATTGTTATGCTAGAGATAGAGCTCCATCTATAGGAGACAAGATGGTACTGCTGCATATAAGCTACGTACCTTTTCTCAATTCAACCTTACTTTGAATCAGAGCTGGAACACCAAGATATGGAGACAGAAAGAACATTCCTATTAGGAGAGTTTGAGCAATCCTTCTCCCAATTTGCCCCAGAGGCCTGGAAGGCCTTCAAATAAAGAGTTATTTGTGGCAAGACTGGACAAGTAGCAGCAGAAGGACAAGTAGCAGCAGAAGGACAAGATAGGCTGCTTTGTCTTGTCTTGAGAGACTTGAACTTAAATGTTCCTTCCTATTCTGTCCTCCATGCTGCTTAATTCTCATGAGGTTGAGATTGATCATTAATTATCTGAGCTTCTGCTTTTTCCATTTTATTTTTTTTTTCCAGTTTCGGCCTTATTTATGTCACTGAGCCAGGTAGTTGGCAATCTGTGTAGCTTTTTTTATCCAGCAGCTGGATTGAATACTTTTTCCTGTCTTTCTTACTAAGAAATTATGACCGGGAACTAGGTAATTTTCATTTTTATTGGGTTTTTTTTATTCTATCTGCACCTTCCAAGGTGCATGTACTTCTAAAGCACGGGTGTCAAACTCGTCACGTCACATGACATGTTGCGACATATTGCAACTTTTCTTTTTGCATTGCTGGAGCTGGGGTGGGTGCGGCCTCCGCATGATGCAACCGGCCCACAGGCCGACAGTTTGACACCCCTGGTCTAAAGTATTAAATATATCATGAAACCAGAGCTGTGGTAAGAATCCATTCTCAGGAGAGAGTGTTAAAAAATTTTTAGAATGCACCATCAACATTAAGTTTGATGGATATCTCCTATATAATTTGAGTACTAATTCTGGGTTTTTCCACATATGCAAAATGTGCCACTTTAAAAATAGAAATAGTCAAGTTTAAATGCCAACTTTATACTCATATGTATATATCCCAGAAATTTTTCAATTTTGTTACATTTCTTTTTTAAAAAACTGATTTGTTCTTCTGGAGGTAAATTTAGAATTTCTTAATCTTTCTGCGAGACTTGGCTCGCAGTGTGCTTCGTGTCATTATCTTTATTCTACTTTTGCCATTAATTGCAAGATATTTTTAGACTTCTTTTATGACTCAAAACAAGTTGAGGAATTTTGATGGAGACTAAACAAAGCCTGGTGGCAGTACTTTTACTTACAGAACTGATATCATAGCTTTTTCTCTGTGCCCGTATGCTTTTTTTTTTTAACTCTTGGTTTTGGTATGGTTTAGCTTAATTTTTTAATGATATGAATTGAATATTTCCTCTTGGTGTTCACTGGTGGAGACTTATGTTGAACCTCCATTTTTACTCTTTGTTGATAGAGTGTTATTCATCACATTTTCTTTAAAGCAGAGGTCCTCAGCCTTTTGGACACCAGGGATCAGTTCCATGGAGAGAGGTTTTTCTGTGGACTGGAAGTTGTGTGATTTTGTGTGCTGCCTGGATCTCGTGCATGGGGCTTTGCTTGTTTGTGCGGACCAGTTACTGGCATGCTGCGGCCCAGTACTGGTTCACGGACTGGGGGTTGGGGACCCCTGCTTTAAAGGAAAAAAAAATAGGCTAAATTTTCATTGGTTCAGTGTTGCCAGTGTAAAATTGGAAACATCTTTGTATTGTCTAGTTTGACTGCTTTGCTTCTGTTTTATAGGTCGATGCTGGTTGGATGCCCTGGAATTGGCCTTGCGCTGCTCCAGCCTCTTTAGGCTAAGTGCTTCTAAGCAAGCGAAAGATGGAGATCTGAATTGCTCTAATGATTCTTCACACACTGGTCTGTATAGCTTGCTTCACACAGCTACAGTCTCAGATCAGGAATTTTTCCAGTAAGAATGAGCTTCTTTCAACTATATATATTCTGAATTTGGAAATGCCTCCTACATGGAAGGGTTTTTTTTCCCATTGGTCCACTGTTATCTCTTGTCTGATTGGTCAAACTATAGTAGAGTGCTTTTTTTCCTTGTGAAAAAGAAAAATGAAAGAATGAATAGGATAAACTTGGGACAGCGAAGTCAGCTGCATAGCTGCTTCTCCATATTATAAATTTCCAGAATTTTCTTTTGGGAAATTTTCAGCAAGTTGCACCAAAATGTTATTCATGTATATTCAACACTGACTCTGCTAGCAAAGAATGCATATATTTGTAACCTTAAGTGGAATCCACTTAATTTCTTCCACTAATAAAATTGCTTTGGTACTAGGACTTGAATGAAACATAATGGTCATCTAAAACAATATGCTTTCTTACATTTTTGGTATTATATTTTCTGTAATAATGTTTGAACATACCATCCACCTGCTGCTTTGGAATCAATTTCGGATTGTGTATTTATCCACCATTTCCTATGTCTGCATTGCTGATGCTAGCAAGAATTGGTAAAGGCCATGTTTAGATCAGGAAATTAATTGATGTTGAGACTCTAGAAAGAGTATAGAGAAGAGCAACGAAAATGATCAGGGGCCTGGAGGCTAAAATATATAAGGAACGATTGCTGGAATTGGGTATGTCTAGTCTAATGAATAGAAGGATGAGGGGTGACATGATAGCAGTGTTCCAATATCTCAGGCTGCCACAAAGAAGAGGGAGTCAAGCTATTCTCCAAAGCGCCTGAAGGCAAGATAAGAAGCAACAGGTAGAAACTAACCAAAGAGAGAAGCAACCTAGAACTAAGGAGAAACTTCCTGACAGTTAGAACAATTAACTAGTGGAACAACCTGCCTCCAGAAGCGGTGAATGCTCCAAAACTGAAAGTTTTTAAGAAGAAACTGGACAGCCATTTGTCTGAAATGGTATAGGGTTTCCTGCCTGAGCAGGTGGTTGGACTAGATGACATCCCAGATCCCTTCCAACATCATCATCATTATTATTATTAATTTGGCCACATGGAAAACTGGGATTGTTGTGGAGGGCCAAACTAATAGGGCTGCTGCTGCTACTAATGCTGCCCGCACCCAGACCATTGCTACAGGATGCACAAAAACAGCTGGATGTGGCCTGCTAGCTGTAGAATGCCCAGATCTCATTTAGATGACTATAAAAACAGTTCAGGAATAAATCAGGAAAGGCTAAGGCTATCAATCTAAAACCAAAGTGGCTTTCTTCTGAATCTTGCAAATGACAGTAGGTAATTTCTTTGGCTTTTGTCTCCTTTTTCTGGGTTCACTGAAGTAACTTGCCTGGCCACTTTGAACGCTGACCTTGCCAAGTCTTTGGTCTGGTCTAGCTATGTATCTGCAGCATTCAAATAAACCTTCACAACATAATCCAGAAAGTGTATGTTCAGATAGCTGATCTTCCAGAACATCTAACCATCCTAGATGTATCACTTAAGGTATCATGCTGGGATAAATCCTCCTGTTAAATAACGTCTCCTTAGGAAAGTAAGCTAATTAAGTTGACATGATCTCATTATTAAGTCATTTAATTACACTTAATGCTTTTTCAGATTATTTATACTAGTCTTGAAGGGAAGAGTAGCAGACATTATGATTTAAAGAATTGTTCATCGTTGTGTCATTTTGCTTCTCAGTGTTTATTGCGCTACTGTGCTGGCTGATTACATTCTTTCAGTTAAGACTGTTTTGAGTGAGAAATGGATATTAATGCACCCCTTCTATGCTTGTTATTATTGCACCCATATAGCATCCAGTCCAAATGGTTTGGATATTTCCCTAATAATGAAAGTTTCCTATTAATGAAGAATCCTACTGGCAGCTAATAAAGGGATTCTTTCCAGTGTTTTGATTTCATAGTTTGGATTAAGCCTTACTACATCTATTTTATTATTCTAAATTACCTTATTTCATAATGTAGCATAGGGTGCTACATCATTTTCCACTTCTATTATATTGTTGCCCATATTAACAAATATTAACTACACACTTTCTTAGGAGAATTCATCTGTTTTCCTTTAGTGAAGTTGTTGGTTCTTAACACCTCTCTAACCATTAAGCAGTCACCAGCTCCATATTTCAAAGCAGGTGGAAGTTCTAAAATAAGGATGTGTGGTCAATAGATTGCCATGGAGACAATCTTCTGAAATAGGGGTGTGCCTGTATACTCTGTGTTGTGTTCATATTCTGAGAGATGTTTCCTTCAAATTCTAGCAACTTATTGTATAGCAGTAATAAATAAGGAGGATCTGGATAAAGATTTTATTATTTCTATGTAATTCTATTCCAAATACAGCAATTTTTCTTTATTGTGAGATGTAAAGAAGATTTCTATGAGCCTAAAGAATCAGTCATCAGTCATCTATTGGAAATGAAAGAAATGTAAATATATCACGTTCAAGGAAATGGCAAGCACTTTTCCTTCTAATGATTAATAGCTTAAGAACTAGAAGTACTCAGTTCCGCTCTTAATATTGGTTAATAGTCCTAGAGACAACTAAAGTAGGATTGGATTTCAGAAGTTGTTCTGCCAGCTTATGAAAGCAGACCTGAAATACGTCCTTTGTATCTATGTAGATTTGCTACTCAGCATAGCATGCAGATTTACTATGGATTTTTGTATAACTCACGTGGGAATCAACTCCATCTAGAGCAAGAGTTCCCAGCCGGGGGTGTGAGACGATATTCCAGGGGGTATGAAAAACTTGGGTTTTCAAAATTATACTGTATATGCATAATTCGTTCTCGTTATTTCAAGCTTTTGCAAGGGGTGCGAGAATATATCAGAAGCATTCTAGGGGAGCAGGGTGTAGAAAAGGTTGGGAGCCACTGATCTAAAGGATGAGAACCTCAGGTGTTACCGTCTTACATCTCAGGAAAAGCTGAGAAGCGATGGTTTGGCATATTAACTTAAATGAAATACATACTATATGTCAGGGGTGTCAAACTGCCGGCCCGTGGGCCGGTTTCATCATATCGGAGCCGCGCCCACCCCATTGCTGGCAACAGCGAAAAAGCTCTGATACATTGCGCAATGTGACATGATGTCTGCTATATGTGATTAAGAAGATCAAGCTTACCATATCCTGCATGATGGAATGAGCATTCCTTCTCTATGATTTTCTCTCTGTTTCCTTATTTTGCATAGTATCATCATGAAAAATATGTTCTCTAAAAAAGTGAAAAGTGTAAGATTTTTAAAAAAATCTTGATTGCATGTCTAGAAAGCAGTAAATCAGTCTATGATCTTGACCGACATGCCCATAAATATTCCACTTTTCCTTAAGCTGTGTAGTTTATATAGTCTTGACACAGAAATAATCTTACTAAACTTGATTTTTAATATTGAAATACATTGCTTTTTTAAAAAAAAACAAAGAATAGATTCTAAACTGCTTCTAGTCAAAGTTTTCATGTGCATATATGTTTGTTGTTATTCATGATATTTTATGTTGGGTAAGTAGGAAGAGTCCAGATATGACGTTTTCCACCATTATTTCTTTTTCTGACCAGAGAAAATCCATTAAGAAGATGCAATAACTTTTGGCTGGAAAATGTTAGGAGTGCACCTGTATAAATATGCAAAGCCATTGTCCACTGTAATTCTTTTCTGAGATGTGTCAAAAGTAAAGGCCAACTCAGCTAATATAAATAGATGTAGGTCCATTGAACTACAGTAAATCTATAGCTTGACTTAAAGTCAGAAATACTATATTTAATCAGTGTGTGACTTCATAGCAAAGCTTTTCAGACTCTGAAAGCAGTTTTACCAATTGTATGTTTTCAAGAGTGATTAATCTTTCTCCTTTTTTCATTTCTGGCTTTGGCATAGCAAACAGTGGAGTTAAATAAAGGAGTAACCAGCATTCACAATTTTCTGTTCTCTTTATACTTGGATATTGGTATGGAATGGTCAGATCAAGCTTGAACCCATAGAGCTGGGCTAGTCCAGCAAAGTGGTGGGGGTGATGACAGTGAGGAAAAGGAGGGTCAGATATGGACGGTTGCTAAAAGAAAACTTCACATTTAGCTTAACATTCACAAATGGTCCTTGTTCTGTTTTGTGTGGGGTTTTTGGGTGCCTTGTTTATTTCCATGTGCCACCATTTATTAAATTTCACTTATGGCCCAGATTCTCAAATGAGAATGGCTTTGGCCCCTGGTCTTTTGAGTAGATCACTTATGTATGATGGTTGCAGGATCTTAGGCTCAAGTGATTGCCATTTGTGATGTTCCCAGCCAACTTCCAACAAGCAAAGTCAATGGGAGAAGCCAGATTTGCCTAACAACTGTGGTGATTCACTTTACAACCACAATAAAAAAAATCATAAAATTGGGCATAACTCACATAACATCCATCTTGCTTAGTGATGAAAGTTCCGGTTCTGGTTTTGGTTAAGGACTAATGTCCAGGAGGGGTGCGATGGGGGAACGACATTATGGTATTAACCAAAACAATAAGGTACCCTTAGCCAGATTTTTCTCATATTTGTTGTAATGCTCAGCCCCACTTCTTGACTGAGTAAACCTTCTACCTTCAGAGGGTCTAAATGTTTTGAACCTAAAACAGTATTTACCATCTATTTATTTCAGCCTTAATGATTCCGCTCTGGAGAACCACCACTTGGAGAATGATGCTTTTTCGGACAAATCTGAACGTGACAACCTAGAAGAGTCTGAAAGTGAAGTGCATGAGAATAGTCGGAAGACAAATGAGAGTGAGAGCGATCAATCTGAAATCCATGGGGAGTTGTCTCAGGAAAAGAAAGGGACGACCTACCTGGAACAGAACTATGAAGAATTTGGAGAGGTAATTACTCAATCTATCTACTCACATTGTTGGCCTTGTGTTTGCCATTAATGCATTCTCTTGCAACAGAAAATTGTTCTATGTTACAGGTAATCCTAAATTAGTGACCACTCATTCAGCTATCATTCAAAGTTAGTGACCGTGCTCTATGAGTGGTGGTTATGACCATTTCTCAAAGTTCTGGCCATCCCAGCACCCTGCAGCCACATGATCACGTTCTGGGCACTTGGTAAACGGCTTGTACTTGCGATAGTTGCAGCATCCGACGGTTTTGTGATTCTGATTTCCAACCTTCCCTGCTGATTTCAAACAATCAAAGATGATGGGGAAGCAGGCAGGGTAGGTTGCCAGTTGTTCAGATAAGTCTCCCCCACCAGTGTACCCTCACTCAGCACAACTTCACTCACACCATGCCTCGTCGGCATTCTGCACACGAATGCTCAACCAAGGAGCAGAAGAGCAGATACCACTCCTTCTCCAAATAGCACAATTTAAACACTGGCTTGGAGAGAGAATGGGACTCCACTTGGGGAAGAAAGGGGATATATAACTTGGAGAACAGCACAAGGCAGTGAAGGTCTGCACGAAGCATAGACTAATTTAAAAATTAATATCAATTTATTTCCCCAGACACTGGAGAAAAAGAGTAGCTACAGGTAGTCCTTGACTTACAACTACAGTTGAGCCCAAAATTTCTGTTGCTAAGCTAGACATTTGTCAAGTGAGTTTTGCCCCATTTTATGATCTTTCTTGCTACAGTTGTTAAGTGAATCACTGCAGTTGCTAAGTTAGTAATATGGTTGTTAAGTGAATCCAGCTTCCTCATTGACTGCTTGTCAGAGGATTGCAAAAGGTGATCACACGATCCTGGGACACTGCAACTGTCATAAATGCATGCCAGTTGCCAAGCATCCAAATTTTGATCAAATGACCATGGAGATATTGCAATGGTAATAAGTCACTTTTTTCAGTATGTATGTATGTATGTATGTATGTATGTATGTATGTATGTATGTATGTATGTGTATATATATATATATTCCTTTGTTCTACAAGTTTAAACTTCTGGTATTTTAATTAGATAGTTGACTTCCTTATCACTCATTTACTAATTACCCAAGATGGTAACAATTCAGTTAAATTGGTGGAATAGTGACATATTAGAGTAGGAAAAATAGGCACATATTTATCTTAAAGTCTTCTTTTGTACATAAAGGACTTGATTTTACACTCCATTTAGAGCTATATGTATTTTTGTATGGAATACCCAAGATGTATACCTCAATAAAAATGCAAATGTAGCTGCTATAAGTGCTGGCAGATCAGTTTGCATCATAGCTTATAGCAATGTTACAGGCATCTATGTCTGAAATTTCCATTATCCTTGGTGGATCAAGATGGATGGTAAATAATAAAAATAGTAAAAATCAATAAGAGAAAGAAGGGTTTCATTGCTCACTGCAGACATGTTTCCTTTTATCAAACTGAGTTCTGCTGTTTGGCGCTTGGCACAGTGCTAAATAACTGCAAGTGAACTTGCTCAGGGAGCAGCATTTTGCAGATCTATATTGGCGTGAGAGATGTGGAAGATTGTTCCAGTCAGGCTGGCTCTTTCTTTGCACGAAGTTGTATGATTCCTAGAAGCAGGCTTGGATCCAAAACTTCACCTTCTTTTGCAAAGAAAAGTAGAAGAAGAGCCTTCTTCTTCTACAACCTGAACCCTTTAGATAAACTGGATTTCAGATCCCATAATCTGTAGCCCAGCAACGGTCTAGCAGTTCTTAAGAACATCTGGCTGAAGTCCAACTCTACAGAAGGCACCAGGTTAGAGAAGACTGGGACACGTGTCTTGGAAGTTTTCCATAGCAAGTGCTTTGCCTGTGACCACCCTGTGGTCACAGCTAAGGTTATAGCACTTTTATGTGAATAAAACAAATTGCTCAGTTACAATTTCTAGCAAATCTTCTTGCTCTAAAAATTCACTTTTATTATGAATGTTGGACTCTGTCCTCAGTAATGTGTGTTTCTGTTGAGTTTTATGGCTGGTGTTAAAAAAAAGCATCATAAATGAGGGATACTTGGATTTACATAACATTGTAAATCAGACATGTCAAACTCACGACGTCACATGACGTTGTGCAACGTATCAAAGCTTTTTCACCATTGCCGGCAATGGGGGGGGGCGTGATTTCCAGATGACGCATCTGGCCCATGGGCCGGCAGTTTGACACCCCTGTTCTAGATTATAGATCAATGTGGTGAACCTATGGCACGGGTGCCAGAGGTGGCACTCAGAGCTCTCTCTGTGGGCACGCGTGCCGTCGCCCCAGTCCTAGGCCTTCAGCTGGGTTTTATAAAACCTTTTCACTTTAGGCCTCTCCCGCCATGTGCAAAAAAAAAAAAAAAAAGAGTTCAATCAGTCAATTTTAACTTCTCGCAGAAAAAAAAAGATCTTGCAAAGTTGGAATTGATTGACTGAAATTTTAGTGCCACCCAGTCTGCCGTTACCACCACAGCCATGCCCACCACCACAGCCATGCCCACCCGGCACTCGACGATGCATAAGTGGGTTTTGGGTTACAGTTTGGGCACTCAGTCTCTAAAAGGTTCGCCATCACTGTTATAGATAGTTCCCAACTTAAGGTCAGTCACTTAACAATTGTTCATAGTTATGATGGACTTCAAAAAAAACCTACTTAGAACTCATCCTTGAAGTTTCGACTGCTGCTCCCCCCCCCTGCTGGCATCACATGATTGCATTTTGGGGCACTTGGCAACCAACTCCCATTTACAACTGGTTGCAACATTCCATGGTTATGTGACCACAATTTGCAATGTTTTTGGTCAATTTGTGGCAGAAAACATCAACAAAGTGCCCACTGGATCTTCTGGATGCACTTAATTATCATGTGGTTCGCTTAACAACTATATATTTCACTTGACTGTGATGATTCATTAAAAACAGTCATAAAATTAAGTTTGATCACGTGCCTCAATCTCCACAACTTATGACCAGACTTCTGGGTGCATTGTGTTCATAAGTCGAGGACTACCACTATATGTTCAGCCACTCAGAATCAATTCTGGATTCTTGTGAGGAAGATTTGATCTATGCATGGAAATGTTAGCAGAATGTTCAAGAAATCACATAAACAAAGGATAACATTATATTATGAACTGATGTCTAATACAGGAAGCATCTTTCAAGGATGCCAACTCTTCCACTTTGAGAGATTCTTATTCAGTAGTGATATGAGAGCAGGGGGAGAACATATTTGACTATGATGCCAATTGTCCCTTTTAATTTCTTGCTTTCCCTTTAATAAAGCTTCAATCTTACCTAAAGATTTTCCTCATCAGACAGGTGAATGCTCTCAAACCGAAACTGTGTCTGAGGAAAATAAGAGTTTGATGTGGATTCTTCTGAAGCAGCTACGGCCAGGCATGGATTTGTCCCGTGTGGTTTTACCCACTTTTATCCTAGAGCCACGCTCTTTCCTCAACAAGCTTTCAGATTATTACTACCATGCTGATCTACTTTCCCAGTAAGTAGCAACCGCAACTTTATAGCTGGAAAGTGCATCTCTGTGAAATGATGTGCAAGAATACCCACATGGCTAGAATTCCTAAAGGAAATAAACGCTGACTGGAAGGACAGATACTGAAGCTGAAACTCACATAGTTTGGTCACCAAATGAGAAGAGAGGACTCATTGGAAAAGACTCTGATGTTGGGAAAGATTGAAGGCAAAAGGAGAGAAGGAGGAACGCAAAGGAGATGAGATGGTTAGATAGTGTCATCAGTGCAATGAACATGGATTTGGGCAGGTTCCTGGATAGAGTGGAGCAGATGGGAGCCTAGCATGCTGTGGTCCATGAGGGTCGCAAAGCGGTGGACATGACTTAGCGACTGAACAAGAAATGGCTAAAACTGGGGTATTTGTATATTTAAGGGGTGTCTCTGTTAACATAGGAAGTAAACCATGCCAACTATGAGTCCCAGTGATATTTAGACAGAAGTGGTTTATGAGAACAATGGGAAATGCAATGAGAAAAGGGGGGAAATACCCTCAATGCTGTTGATTGATAAATCAGCACTTAATTACATGTCCATTGCTGGAGTGAATATATTCAGATCTATGACACATTAAATAAAAACAGCATGGAGAAATATGAAGTCTGAAATATTTTGGGAACAGTGACTCTTTTCTGCAGTAAAACGTAAGATCAACAATTTGTATTCTATTTCTTCTTTAAAGAGGAAAAGGGTTAACATTAACAAGTAAATAACAATTCAGTCTTATAAATACGGTCTCAAATACTGCTATGTTATCAGCAGTTAAAAATACAATAAACCTATCAAAGATTTCTATTTTAAGACCAAAATGCCAAGTTCATTAATAAATAGAAAATGCATGTATAATAAATAAAATAATGAAAATAATAGATGTAACCCATATTTTAGCTCCAAATATGTATTTATCGCAAACCCTCACAGCCAACTTCCTTCTCAACCAACTTAGCAACCTTTTCATATAGTGATATCATGAAATCGCTGAAAAGTTGAAAGAATATTTTTTTTAAAAAATAAAGTGATAATAACATCTCCTGAGATTTCCATGAGCTTATTTTTGAAATAGTTCAAAATCTCATACGAAAATGCTAAAATCTTTGGCAATCTGGCAAGCTCTTCATCAAATAATAAAAATACTCAGTTTTATTATTTAATGTTATTAACATGACTATTGTATGGAATATAAAGAATTAGCTTATGCACAAATCCTGGAATAAATTTTCTTGTATAAAATGAAGCATTATCTAAAATAATAATTTAATGTGCAACATAAGTGGACAGGCTTATAAGGAACAGAGTGAGCATTCATGTTCTCTGTTTCTAGATATATATATATATGATTAGAAATAAAAACAAAAATGCGACTCTTGGGAGTATTCATATTGTCAAAATAATGATCACCAAGAGAATATCTATCAAAAATAGAATTTAATCCACCAAGCTTTTGTCAAATACATTTGACATCGTCAAGGTTAAAAGGCATACGCCGGGGGAAGTCTTATATACAGTTGTTTAATGCCTGTTTCCGGCTCCTGGAGCGTGTCATCGGCCCCAGCTGATCGAGTTGAGTCCCAAGCACACATACCCCCATCATGAGAAGGGGAGGAGAAAAGATCCTGACCCCCAGCCTGACCAACTCTGAAACAGCTAACGGAGTAACGTATGACAGAATGCAAATTAGCAATGGAAAGAGGATAGGTGCTGATGGGGGGCGTGTGCTTGGGACTCAACTCGATCAGCTGGGGCCGATGACACACTCCAGGAGCCGGAAACAGGCATTAAACAACTGTATATAAGACTTCCCCCGGCGTTTGCCTTTTATATATATATGGTTATTTTAAGAGGCAAATGAATAAAGTATCTCAATATTCCTGTTATCAAATCTCTTACAAATGTCAGTGACAATACTTATAAATGTTCTTTTTTGTAGAATTCAAAAATAATTCTGCAAAAAAGAAAAATGGATATTAAGGATAAGTTCCAGAATACAGGCATAAGTGGGCATATGGTTTGATCCACAGTCTTTCTTATCTAATTATGGAACTAATCTAATCTCAGATATTCAGAAGTATCCAGACATTTAAACATTTACTGTCTAAGAACTCCTCTGTGATTTCTGTAGTTGTGCATTGAAAATGTGATCAGTCTCATCTCTTAACTTGTCAGTGTGAATATTTGAAAGAGGCAGCTGAACTTGGCCATATTTTGCTCTTTTCACTTTTTGTTTTATTTTGTTCTATTGCTTTGCATACAATCTTGCTTCATCATCATTTTTATTTTATTTATTAAATTTATATGCCATCCATCTCATAATCAACCAACCCTATAAATTTAACCAATGAAAAAAATAAAAATAATACTTTTTGCGCCAATAAAGCCTGCAGCTCAAATCATACACATGAAGAAATAACTGAAATGGTCATTTTAATTCTTCCTGCAGAGCTGCTCTTGAAGAAGATCCATACTGTCGAATCAAGCAAATCTTGAGATGGTATCTATCAGGCTTTTATAAAAAGCCAAAGGTATGACAGTATGTTACAACGTTCCTTTCTTTATATTGGATCAAAAGAATTGTGAACTGTATTAAAGATTTAAAATCTTCAAGAATGTTATTAGAGATTGGCCATGGAATTTTCCAGACACCATCACCATCATTTTAAAGGAAGTCCTTAAACACCACTTCTTTACTTAAGAATTCCCCTGAATAAGTTTTATTTCCCTATCCAATTTACATCTGGAATTCAGCTGGATTTAAACATCTTAGAGTTATATTTTTTTAAAAAATATGTCTACTTAATACATGAGCTCTCTGGGGATGGGTTTCTGTCTATAAAAATGACATTGGAATATTTAATCATCCTAAGTAAAACTAGAAAGATATAATAAATGTGTGAAGTGGCCTTGAATGTACATGATGCTCTCAGGTTGCATCTGATCTCATAGATCTAAATCCATTTTGACCATAAGCAACAAGTCCTGTATTAGAATAAATGACCTTAGATGGTAAGGTGAAAGGGTAGCTCAGAATTGGAGCACATGCTTTTTATATAGAAGATAAATAATTATCTGTGTTTTATCCTTAGGTGAATGTGGAAAATATGTGTCTAAAATCTTTGAGAGAGCTGCTACTTAGCAGGAAACAACTTACCTTCCTAGAAGGAAGATCTGCATTACTATCTGTATTAAAAAGATGTGTTTCCAAGGGGATTAGACTGCAGAACCTGTGTAGATCTACAGTTAAATTGTCCAGTAATACCCAAGACCAGTGACACCCAATTCTTATCTCCACTCAGTATTTGATCCTCATGCTCTCTCTCAGACCAACTTTTACCTCATGAGGTTTTGTTGTGAAGATGTAGGAATGTATGAATAATTTTCATTCCCATCAGTTGCACGTTCAGAAACCCATTTTGGAACATTGGGAAAATAAACTGTGGGTCTATAATATTATTAAATTCCTGTCTTCCAGGGAATAAAAAAGCCATACAATCCCATTTTGGGAGAGACTTTTCGTTGCTGTTGGTTTCATCCACAGACAAACAGTCACACATTTTACATAGCAGAACAGGTAAATCTGAGACTTCCTTTTATACCAACACTATGGGTGTTTAGCTATATAGCAAAACTTTGTACATGCTTTTTTATTTTGTTGCCTTCCATTGCAGGTTTCCCATCATCCTCCAGTATCAGCCTTTCATGTCAGTAATAGGAAGGATGGGTTTTGTATTACTGGCAGCATTCTAGCCAAATCAAAATTTTATGGTAAGGCATCAGATCAGACAGATAGTGGTCTAGTACAGTGGTTCTTAACCTGGGCGATATTGCCCCCCAGGGGGCGATTTCATTTTTTAGGGGGGCAATGGAACGAAAAGGGGCGACACGGGGGCGAAGGAACGAAAAGGGGGCGATATGGGGGTGATGGAGCGAAAAGTTTTGGGGACGCTTTTGAGACATTTTCGTACAATGAATCGCTTTATAGCTGTCGTACAAAAACATCAGATCGCTCACTATTAGTGGATTGAATTGTGTTTTCAAATGTTCCTCCAGCTAGCTTCAGTACAGAACGCCGTACATATGTGAATACGCATCGCTTATCTTCATGCGCGTTGCGCAGCCTCTACCCATACAGTGGTGCACCGTTGGCCAGAATATGGGAGATATGGGAAAAAGACTGGAAATAAATTATTTGCATCAATATGTCCTGATGACAGTTTTAAAGAAAACAAAAAAGTGTTTGCATAAATTGAAGAATTATTTCCTATGTTATGATTGAGAGGTTATGTTGGGGGAGGGGGACGATGACAACTTCCTCGTTGGCTCAAGGGGGCGATTCATTCAAAAAGGTTAAGAACCACTGGTCTAGTAGTTCATGCATATTGGTAAACCACCATGTGGTTTGCTTGATTTTGATGTAGTGTGATATATAACACGCCTCTTAGGGCAACTAGGTCATTTCAACTTGTTCAACAAATCATAATTGAAAAGAAATCCTGGCTAGCATTAAACATGAATGCAGCTGGAGAATTATGATAGGCACAACTCTGATTTGCCCCTTTTCCACTTTTTTCCAAAGCCAAAGTCAACTTTGATGCCAGTGTATGTAGCAATAAAGCACATTGCTAAATTTTAATATGTAGAGGTTCTTTTGTATGCATGGACATATTGCAATTTGTTCTTAGAGGGGGAAAAAATATTGAGAGTCACTTCTCACACATCCCTTAAAAGAAAATAAAAAAAAAATGGGGTGTATTGTATCTGCTTAAAAACATGTCCATCAAGGATGCTTTTCAGAAAGTTTTTTTTTCTGAATATAGATAGTTTTATCTTTTGTTTCCCTTGTCCAATTTTAAGAAGGATGGTCATGCCATTTGTATTCATCTGTTTCTACAGGTAATTCGCTTTCAGCATTATTGGACGGCCAAGCTAAACTCACATTTCTAAGTTCTGGGGAAGAGTATGTCATTACAATGCCATACGCACACTGTAAAGGTGGGACATTGCTGGGATTCTGGAGTGGGGGGGAGGGCGTGGGAATTGTATGTGCTGTGTCCTTTCATGTCTTGGATTTCATTTTCTTCCTTAAAAAGATCCCTGTTTAAGGTTTTCTAGCTATAGTATATAGGAAATTAGGATGAGGTAGGAGTCTGGGGTTTTTGTTTTTTTTTTAAACTATAAAATACAAAGCCTTGGCGCCCACCAGCTATGCTTTATTGCAAAAATGGTAAAAAGAAATCTGAATTCTTTGGAATAATGTGATGCACTCATCAAGACTGTGCAAAAGAAAATAGCTTCTGTGCCTTAATATTTCTGTAGAATGGAAATTACATCTATTGAAATGTCTTCTACAAAATTATTTTAAAAAGCACAGTAGTTTGGGGATTTACACTCTATACGTGTACAAATGCAGTGCAATTGAGCTTGTACAAATTGGGAAATTTAACATCAAGTTGTAAATATGCTATTTCCAAAGAATTGGTTACAGTGTACCATTTAAGATACCCAAAGTTTGTCTACAACAATGCCGTGGTGCCATCAGAAAATACATATTGAGCCATGGAGGCAGCAAGAATTGAATTTGCACTGAACATTTCTTGCTCTGTGATATCAAGAAAAAACCCTCCCAAACAGAAACGAGTGTAACATTATATATATATATATATATATATATATTTTATTAAATCAGGGTTTTTACATTTTCCTTTGGTGTAAGTCATAATGAATGACCAGGGCTGCCTTTATAGGTTGATACATGTAGTCTCTGCATAATTGATACTCTGTTAACAGATTTTTTTTTATTATTATTATTATTTTGCTGTTTCTAGGAATTCTGTATGGTACTATGACAATGGAACTTGGAGGAAAAGTTACTATTGATTGTGAAAAAAGCAATCATCGGGCAGAACTGGAATTCAAATTAAAGGTACTAGACATTCTGTTCTATTTTCAGCTTGTCTCCAACATTCCAGTTCCAATTTTATCTCCTCTGAATTTCGTAGGGCTAGTTTTAAAAAATCATCCCAAGGCTTTCTCAATAATAATGTTGATTTGTTTTATATTTAGAGTTTTATTGTTTTATTGTAATTTTAGCCCTAGCAGGGATGTTTTGATTTTTATGCCTTTTTATAGCCTACTAATAATTACTATGTCCCCCAAGAGTCTCTTTGACTATCAGTAATGGTCCTTAAACTCATTCTAGAATATGAATGTGCACTCACACAAGAGTTTTCCATGGTTGGTGCACATTTGATATGCTCCAAACAGTATGCAGCTAAAATTTGACTGGTCCTTGACATGCATACTAAAATAATCAAATTAGTACTTTATGTCAGTAGCTAAAATGTTCATCTGTTTTGATCTATGTTTTGGTATGTATCAGGAACAATATAGACATAGTTTTCACTGGAATTCTAGAGAATTTATATGTTAGTTACCCATCTAGATTCATTTGTAGTCTCGGGCAAGTTCACATTCTTTCTGGACTGAAATCATTTTTTCTTCCCTTTGCATTTCTTAGCCATTTTTTGGTGGCAGCACAAGCATTAATCAAATTTCAGGGAAAATTAAATCAGGAGAAGAAGTGCTGGCAAGTCTTGATGGACACTGGGTAAGAAATCATAATATTCTTTAATGACAGTTTAAAAATGGATGCAAGAATTGAAAAGCTGCCATTGGAATGCTGTGTCCCATGAGGCTTCCAAGAAGAGAATTCAATTTAAAAGAAAAACAGGTGGAATAAAACTGCATCAAGCAGCTGTATTTGCCGAGGTGTAGATCTAGCTGTGCCCGTTGTCTCTGTTAGCCCGAATTCTGAAATCTTAACTTTGGTTTCAATGTAACAAATGAACATCAACCAACATCACAGTCAGAATCAGTTGTAGTAATTCACACGCTTCTTGGACGGTCAGCTTGAACAGTTCAGCTTCCCAAGAATAGTGTTAACTTCAGAGTGTTGGTGTGATGCATCCTAAATTGGAGGGCTTTGCCTGGAGTTAACAGACTACCGTATTTTCCGGTGTATAAGACAACTTTCTAAAGCATGCAAATCGGCTCCGAAGTCAGGGGTCATCTTATACGCCAAGTCGTCTAATATGCCGGAAAATACGGTATATATATTCTCTGAAATGGTGATGCCCTTACCGTTTGCCAACTCACGAATTGTACACATCCTGACCTTTCGCCTGAGAGAAGAAACAAGTCTTTGTGGAAGGCCAGCAGTGTTTATTTTTGAGAGAGTGACCGTTCTAAAGGGCAGAGAAGACATGCTTCCTAGGTCCTGCAAAGTTATACTTTTAATTGATAAAACCTAGAGCATGCTCCTTCTGCCTGTCTGATGCAGTGCATAGAGAAAATCAGAGAATGGCATTCCAAACGTTGAGGCCCATGCTGTGAAGGTCTTATTGTTAATAGGCTTCAAATTGCACCTAGAAACCTATTGGGAGCCAATCCCACTTATGAAGCAAAGGTGTAATTGGAGCATCCCAAGGTATGCCTATAATAGTTTGAGCTTCTGGATTCTGGACCAATTGTGCTTTTGGATGGGTTACTGGGACTCCATTGCTAAGCAATGCAGTGATGTGTGACCTCACACTTTATGACCACATTGGTTAGCAAAGAGTTCCCAGCCCCAATTGCAGTCATAATTCAAGAACTACCATCTTGATTCTTTTGTCATGAATAACCCAGATATATGACACCAAGTATCTGAGATTTGACAAAATAATATAAGATAGGTCCTTGTCCCAAAAACGTTATCATTTATAATGATAATGGCTGTCCAATCTCTTCTTAAAGACTTCCAGTGTTGAAGCAGTCACAGCTTCTGGAGGCAGGTTAATCAGTGGAACAACCTGCCTCCAGAAGCGGTGAATGCTCCAACACCGGACGTTTTTAAGAAGAGACTAGACAGCCATTTGTCTGAAATGGTATAGGGTTTCCTGCCTGAGCAGGGGGTTGGACTAGATGACCTCCAAGGTCCCTTTCAACTCTGTTGTTGTTGTTGTTGTTATTATTATTATTATTATTATTATTATTATTATTCAATGGAAGAAATAATTATGTAGGAGAAAATAAGGGAAAGAATTCTCTGTTAATAGAGAAGAATGGAATTCTTTCACTTAGTTCTTAATCCTGTCTCAAGATATCTCCTGCTTGTTTGAAACTAACACTGAATTGTTTTTGTTTTTTTTCAGGATGGTGAAGTATATATAAATGATCTGAAAAATGGCAGTACAGATATTTTTTGGAACCCGACCAGTGAAGTCCGAAAGCAAAGACTGAAACGTCACATTGTCTTGTTTGAAGAGCAGACAGAATTTGAATCTGAGAGGTAAGGTGGGCAGACTGATGTCAGAGAATGACAGGAAAGAATATGACTTATCTTGGATTGCATTTTGGGCAACCTAGTTTTATAAAAGTTGATTTATGTCTAATTATATTAGATTATTAATTGGTATTTTGAACATGATTCGAAGAAATTAAACTTGTGGTGGTTTCTCCATTTCTGGTGCAATGGAAATGTTTCGAATGAAGTCTTGGCCACATACAGATACAGATTTCCTCCTTTTTTATTGGATTAATATGTAGTACTGTAATCCTTCTGCTAGATTTATTACAAATGGAATTATTCCTTCATTTATCAATAGGTTATGTTTATTACTTATTAATTGTATAAGGTTGCCCAAGTTTATAGTGATTCTGGACAGCACATAATAAAATCAACCCTAAAATACTACTTAAAAACCCAAACACCTGGAGGAAAAAAATATTCAAAACAAATAAAACATACAAAGCCTACCTATCCTTCTAACCCAAGGCCTAGGCCAGGGGTAGGCAACCTTGGCTCTTTTATGACTCGTGGATTTCAACTCCCAGAATTCCACGAATCATAAAAGAGCCAAGGTTGCCTACCCCTGGCCTAGGTGAAGGGCCAAGATTTCAGAGCTCTTTTAAATGGGGTCAAGGTGAAGGCCAATGTTTCTAGGGGAAGATTGTATACCAAGAGGCAGATGCTATGACAAAGAAGCTATACCTCCTGAGTCCCATCTGCAATATGTCAATTCTGCCTTGATTATACAGGCTGATCAGAAACTATAGAAGACAGATGATCCTTTAGATCAGACATGTCAAACTCGCGACAATCACACGATGTTTTGGAGCTTTTTCCCCGTTGCTGGCAATGGGGTGGGCGCGGTTTTCTCATGAAGTATCCAGCACGTAGGCCGGCAGTTTGACATCTCTGCTTTAGAAAATAATTTTCAGCACCATAGAAATACTTATATAATTTATGGGTGTTAGCCAACAGTTGAATTGCACCTAGAAACCAACTGGCAACACATATAATTGCCCATGCCACCACGTTCTGGGTCACGTTCAGTTTCAAAGTGGTTTTCAAGGGCAGACACACATGTGCTTTGCACAAGATGACCAAAGCATGAGTGAGTGTTTGAAGGACCAAAGATGGTTACAGCTAAGGGATCTTTATAATCTGCAGCTGAGCTGAAACTGTAGGGACTGGTTGTAAATACCATCCATTCAGTCCTCTTATACTTTTGAATGGTTGCAGAATGATTAGTTGTTGACTGAGGATATGCATCCTCTGGTATCCCAGAAGGATCAATAACATTACTTAACCAAGTTTCCAGATCTCTTTCGTTTCCACTGAATTGTATGGCTATGCTAACCTTCTGATTAACTTAATGGTTTTTTTTAGACTCTGGCAGCATGTAACCAGTGCAATTGGCAAAGGAGACCAGCACAAGGCAACTGAAGAAAAGTTTGTGTTGGAAGAGGAACAGAGACACGCAACACGAGAACGGAAGGAGAACGGAACAGAGTGGAAGCCCTTGCTCTTCTGGCACAATGCTACCACAAACGAATGGCACTACAAATATGAAGAGTGAGTGACTTGTAATTGAGCTTTTCAAATTATGTTCCATGTTCATAATCGCCTTCAAGAATTTGATGGACTTTTGTGAGAGTCTTGAGCCAATAACAGAAAAAGTTCATTTGAATCCAGTCAGTTGTCAAGCACTAGAGCTTTATCTCTTGATCAAAGGGCCTTTTTTGTTGCTGTTGTTAATTAATAAGGTTCCACAGCTGAAAAGGATTGAAAAGCATGTTAGAGCATGTGGTGTGGTGATTAAAAAGTTTCCTGTCCAGGTATACTTTATATATTTATCTAAGCCATTGCCCCTCCCTCATTCTAGGGCATGCTATGAATAGTGAGGAAAGGCAAAAAATGTGGAATCCTCATTACACTATAACCCCCAACTATAACAGTTAAATCACTATAAAATACATAGCCATTAATCTTGAGTAGTCCTATCCTACTTGTGAACTTGCTTAGGATTTTGCTGATTTTCTTAAATATCTTTCTTTTTCTCCTTGTTCTTTCCTTTATGTGTTGATATTTTTGATTGAGATATTTGTGTCTCACTTTGGGAAACTGCTTCTTAATTTTTCGTAGATTGTTACGTCATCCCATTGACTCTCCAGTTGTCTTTAGCTTGAATCTATTCCTTGAATGTAACTTGCATTCAGATTAAATCTTCTCTTTGAAGCATATTCTCTAAATTTAGTAACACCAATAATTTATGGTTTATTCCACAGTCTGTTCCTTGAAGTATCCTGGATAACTTGATGGCACTTTGCCATCTTCATTTCCTAATGATGTAATCAATTTAATTCCAGTATTGTTTATCTAACAGTATTAAGTGGTGGAGTCTGCATTTATATTGTGTGAAGCTGGAGTTGGCAAAGAAATGAGAAATTCTCTTTTTAAAACTAAGTTAACCCATCTCTTGCATGATTATGTTTACCCAATCCAATTTTTTGTATATTTGAAATTTGTACTATTTCTTCAATTTTTACATTCCAATGAGCCATTAGTAGTATTTTGTTCTTTTTAGATACTGCATTTATCATCTCTTGCAATATACCTTATAATTAATTTATCAGTGTCTTTTACCATTTCCTCTGTTGTAGGTGCCTAATTTATATAACAATGATATGACTGGATTGCCACAAATTTGAATTAATATTATGCTGTTGCTTATTGAGTTACAGTTAATCATGTTTTTAATGATGGCTTTTTTGAGCAACATTGCTACTCATTTCTTTATATGGTCTCATGCCGTAAAGATCACTCATCTAGTTTAAAGTGACCTTTTCTGATCCCCCAAGTTCAGTAATGAGTATGTGTATTCTTCTTCTTCTTGTGCCATATCCGTTATAGGATGTTGTCAATCATGTTGGTGATCCTGTTTTTATCAGCAGCCGCACAAAAAAGTGCTGTTGAGTTTTATCCAAACCAATCCCTTAGATTTTGAAGCCATGATGTTCTTCTTCTGCCTGGATCTCGTTTGCCTTCAATCTTTCCCTGGAGGATTAAATGGAGTATGCTGTATTTTTCTGGGTGTCGCATCACATGTCCGAAATATTCTAATTTTCGTTTTTTAATTGTTTTGATGATTTCCCTTGGCTTTCCCAGGCAGTTTATCACCTCCTCATTTCTGATCTTGAGTATGCGTATTACTACTTGTAAATCTGATGGATTTTTACAGTGTAAGCTTTTTTGTTAAAGTTTAAGGCCTTGGGATCCTTTGAATGATATTGCCCAGTATGAGAAGGACGGCATACTTCAAACCATGCAAAGGCACTTATCTAGCAGATTGTCAACTCACAAGAACATGTGCATCAGTAACCAAGTTGCACGACACAAGGTAATTAGTAATTAGCTCTGCTGGCAGTGTGCATTTTCCACAACGTTTAGAAAATTAGAGTACTTTTCTCCAGTCTGGTTCCAGACTGGGTGAAAAGCCAAATCAGATTGTGATTCCACAATCAATTCCCCATGGGTCCATTCCGAAGCAAGTATGGAATAATGTGGAATACTGTGGAATAACATAATCTCAACATAAATGCAAGAAGAATGACAGTTAGACAATATAATAATACGTAGTAAGTGATTGATATGTAGGATTTTACATGGCTTATTGGAAATGTTTTCCAGTAAATGTTTTCTCCTCACCACACCTTCGAAGCTTCACCAGAATAATTTGGGAAAAGATGCATGAGTACAAAACTCGAAACACAGAGAAAATTTAAAGGGAAAATATTTCATGGTCTGCAAATGTTGATACCTTAGAAGACAAAAATGGAAGAAGGAAAAATGAAATTGGGTATGCTGGAGAAATGCAGGGAAGGTTAGCTATAATCCTCTTTAAAATATTGGACATTTAATCAGGCTGTGCTGTAATTGTTGTTGCAAGCTTCCACTGCCCAGGTGTAGATTTGTAGTGTTATAATATAGCAAATCTCAACAGTCCATCAAGAAAACTTTTATTTCAGATGATAATTTGATAAGCAATTTCCATTAGCAGAGAGTCTGCACTAATTCTTAAGCTTCTAAATTGTCTACTGTGGCTTGTATCTTATGAGCTGGTTGGTATTTCTTTACATTCAGAATCGACATCGCAAAGCCAGCGATCAACCCTCCAACAATAGCCAGAACACTGAAAGTAGCTGTTCAACGCCAGAGTCTGTGCAGGAACTCTCAGATGATGAAGGCAAGTACTGTATTTTGCAGCCTGTAACATTGCCTGTATATCCCCCTGTCCTAGCTAAGACCTGTTGGTGTGTCACAATAGTTCATCAGCCTTCCTCAGGCTAGTGACTTCAAGATGCTGTTATGGGGCAATGAAAATTATAGCGTATCTGAAAGGCACTAGTTTAAGGAAAGCTCAGCTATTTTATCTAGGACATAGTGCTCACGGAATAATATGAAATAGCCCAAGTTTTTCAAAAGTTAGCAATAAATTGGCTAGATTAAAGAAAAAACATTATCCTTGGTTTCAAGTGTCAGAGGCCAAAGTAGATTTTTGAAAAGTCCTTTTAATGGTTTACATCACCTTCCCAACCTACTCCCTTCCAGATACATTTGACTTCAATTGCTATAGTTTTCAGCCAATCTGATCTTTTATTTGTTGAAGTCTCAGTATATCTGGAAGGCACCAGCTTGAGGAAAGCACTTTTAGTATACCGTATATGCCGACGTATTAGGCGACCCGGCGTATAAGAGGACCCCCGTCTTTATCGCGGGGTCGCCTTCCTAGAACGTCATCTTATACGCCGGAAACTACCAGTATTTCTGGCGTATAAGACAACCCGGCGTATAAGATGACCCCCGTCTTTGGCGCCGAATTTAGCATTTCCAGAAGTCGTCTTATACGCCGGCATATACGGTACTATGTTGATTTGTGGTCTCTAGAATAAATACCATAAATTAGGCAAGCTAACATTTTAATGAGATAGCAATGTTTGTAGTATGACCTCCTAGTATATTTCAACTTTTTAGAAGACTTTAAACCCCAGTGCTTTCCCCTTACTAAGATTCAAACCATACACTTCATTGTATTTGTTTTTGTGAAGTAATTCATATGCTACAGTTAGCTCAGGTTTTTTAATATACAGGAGCTCCCTGCAAGGCTCTAGGATCGGGGAGAAGTCAATGTGATAAAATGTTAACTGCCACTGTTTCTTCTACATAATTTCCATTTTTCTGTCAATGGAAATAATGTCAAAAAACCCAGTGGTGGGTAACATCACGTTGAGTTATCCCACTGCAAGATGGCCACGGCGAGTTGTCCCATTCTGATCCGCAAAAGGTGTATCTGGCTCTTTCCTTTGAATAGATCTGTAATCAATGTATCAACGGGGGGGCTGGTTAAAAATGATGACATGTACACATAACGTGACTCACACACATCAACTATCATGACAATAACTGCATAATTACATCATTTGAGCAATGGCATACAGGTATCATTTCGACATGTCATGGCTTGTTAGGGACACTGCTGTCTGAAGACCTAGAACAGGGGTGTCAAACTCGCAACGTCACATGACGTGTTGCAACGTATTGCAACTTTTTCCCCATTGCCGGCAATGGGATGGGCGCGGTTTTGGTGTGACGCACACCCTGACTTAGAATAATATCAGTGTACAGTGAATTTAAAATTAGTTTTGTGGTCCATTCCAGTTTTATATTGCCTTTCATTATGTATAAGCAAATCCTCTTCAGAGAAGGAAAGAATTTTTAAAAAAAAAATAGGAAAAATGTGGTATCGGATTCCTTTCTTTTTTCCAAATTGCATTGTGAAATCCTATCACTTAATTCATCATTTCACACAGGCCTTGGAAGCCCATGTGCTCAATGTGGGAAGGAAACCAGCCACTTGAAGGAAATTCACACTGCTGTCTTAGGACTCCAGAGAGCCCAGCAGGACATACATAAGTATGATATTTCATTAGGAATGCAATGATTTGTATGTAAAAAAAAAAATTCTCATTCACTTGCAGAATGGCTGCCAAAGTAGATTTAGCCAAGGACAAAACATTTTACCTTGAGTATTTTGGACAGTTTTAAGCAAAACCCTGGCAACAGCTACCCACCATGGTCTATCTATGGATTTTTTAAAAATAATTCAAGTGAAAAAAAAAAACCTGTGAGGCAGAGAGCCTGGCAGATATCAAAAGAAATGTTCACAGCAGGTGCTCCATTATGTGCCTGAGGAATGAAAATAGTTGGCACAGAATCCTAAACTGTGGTTTATAATTCACACTGGCAAGGGTTCATACATCCTATGAACCATAAGCGAGGCATAGGTTGACTGAGCATGTTATATGAACCCAGTCAAACGGAAGCAGCACGCTTTTAGAAGTACTTTGGGGACGGGGCAACCTATTCAACTTTGCTGCAAAGATTAGAGTTAATGAATAGAGCAACCATTGAAAGTGTGACATTATTTTAGGTCCTTTTTCTAAAAAGAGAGAAAAAGAAGTGTGTGCCCAGGCTTTAATTCTGCGTGGATGCTTTGCTTGTTGTGTAGGATCTGTATCTGTTGGTGACCATCGGTGACTTGAATAATAATGGCTTGATTTTTTTTTCTTCCAGAAACCTCACTGCGCTGAGCAAGGAATCTCTCTACAGGAGGGGCTCATCCCAAAATCTTGTGGACTCTCGCTATTGGTTTCTTCTCTGCATCTTTCTAACCTGTCAGCTCTTCATTAATTATGTCTTCAAATAAAACACTGCACTGGGCAGCAATAAAAGTGAGGAGCTGCAGAAAAGGGGAGACTTAATTGCAAGGGGCCCTTTGAGGCACCAAGCACTTTAATAAACAGCCAGGAGTGGAAAGAAGAGAGAGAAAGCCAGGTTAGGCAGGGAACCTGCATAGTTTTGTTCTTACGATCAGTGTCATTGCCTTTTTCCATGTACATTCACAAGGACCTCTTTACCTGTATGGGCCTTAATGCTAAAGCCAAATGTAGCTTTAATTGTGCAATTTTGTTTTCTACGTCTTGTCATTTTTCTGACGCAGTTAAAACGTTACCAGCCAGTATTGGTACACCCTTTGAAGCATTGTATGCATCTACTTCTTTTGTAAAATGGTTCCCACTGACTTGTTTTATATCTCTTCTCTTGTTGAGGAAGAACATTTTAGCATTCATTAAAATGTCTTCTGGAATCAGTTAATTTGCATACATTAAGCAACTATGTGAAAATTCAGCCAACGGATATAGACAGCACAGTTCCTTGGGTCTTCTGGTGTGTGCTGTCGCATCTAGAGTCCCTATGAACAGCACATCACATTCCATAAATAATGTGTAATTTCTTATAGCCTGCCACTTTTAGGAAATTGGAGGCCTTCAGGGTGCAATTAGCTGATGCCCTAAATTATGTCAGTGAGCCAAATAGGCCTGCTTATGTATCAGTTTTGTTTTTTTAATTTGGGTTGCAAAAATCCAGATGTTTGCTGGAAAGCAGCCAAGATAGAGAAAACCCCTATTCATCTGAATTTTGCAACCTACATAAGATAGCCGTGACACACACACACACACACACACACACACACGATTGAGACATAATAAGCATTATAGAAAAGAATGCCTCTGAACTGTGTCATTATTTTGAGATGAGCATGTAAGCACTGTGTCCTATAGGTAATTTTGTATGTCACAAAACCCCTAAGGTACTGGGATTCACCAGGATTCCCTTTTGCCACCAAGCGACCTTTTATTTATTGAAGCACACAAGACAGATACGCAAGCAGTTGCAAATCACTGCTTCTGCATATTTCTAAATTGATTACTTGCAGTCAATTTGTTCGGCTTCCCTGTATTTTCTATCAAGGATGATTGCTGGTACAGTGTTATATAATATCCTAATATCCTATGTAGGGCTGATTGACTGATTGAAGGCATCTTTAAATCTTGTGTGCACTTAGGTACATTTATAGTAAGGGTTTGCCTCTGCATCCTCCAAATCTGTTGATAGTCTTCCTATTTTTACACCATTTTTAAAAGATTTGCAATATTTTATGTAGAAATGCAGCCAGTACTAAGCTTTTCTTTTCTGGCCTGAAGTAATTCCAAGTGGTAAGTACTGCTATATATATATAGCAGTATATATATTATATATATCTGTATATATATGTATGTATGTATGTATGTATACAGCCTTAAACTATTTAGTGGTGTTGCCAGTCTGGGCTAACTTTCAATGTAAATGTTTCCAGATTTTTAACTATGTTCTTTGTGTGATGCTCCCATGTTAGGGGACAATTTGCTTGACACATTGAAATAAATTACATAATTTTCATTATAATTTTTTTACGGCTGAATCATTGTACATTGGATGTGTCTTTATGTTCTACTCAGCACTTTATCTGAGACACTTTAAAATCAAATGGAAAATACTGGGCCCATCACACGGATGCTGTCTGCTAGAATTCAGCAATGAATGCAGCTCCTCATTCTGAATAGTTTTATTTTCTAGCAGCCATGTTACCATATACAAAGAGTGCTTCCAGGTAAAACAAGAAACCTACCATTAATTTTAAAGGCTGTGTGACTTCTGGATGCTTTATTCCAAGTAATAGGAATTAGGGGCCACATGCTGGCCAAACTCTCCACTGCAGACAGATACTTTGCATTCCATTCTATAAGAATGACACCCAGTTTGGTAGCACTGCATGATGCAACTGCACCCTGTAGGCTGCAGTATATGAAATCACTAATCCGCTGAACTAACTCATAGTCTGCTGAATTATGATTTTGTGAATGAACCACAAAGGCAAGATTCATTGAATACTGTACAGATAAATCCTCAGTTTACAACCACAGTTGGGACCAGAATTTCCATTATTTTCTGATCCTTTTGCTATGGTTGTTAAGCAAATCACTGCAATTGTTAAGTGAATCTCCTGGACATTAAGGAAATATGGCGTACTCCATTGACTTTCCTTGACAGAAGCCAGCTGGGAAGATCACAAATGGGAATCACATGATCCCAGAACGTTGCAACCATTGTAAAGACATGCTGGTCGCCAAGTCACTTGTCTGAAATGGTATAGGTTATCCTGCTCGAGCAGGGGGCTGGACTAGAAGACCTCCAAGGTCCCTTCCAGATTCCTATTCTATGCTATTCCTGAATTTTCATCACATGAGGGTAGTGATGGTAATAAGTGTGAGGACTAAATCACTTTTTTCAGTGTCATTGTAACTTTGGCGCTAAATCAATGGTTGTAAGTTGAGGATTATCTGTTAAACCAAATAAGCCCCTTCAGAAATTGGTAGAGTGTTTGAAATGGTCAATTTCTCTATTGAGAGCTTCAAATAGAATGTGATGATCTAGATTAAAACTTATCTTCATTGAAGATATTGGTTGAGATTTTTTGTTCAGATCTAAGTTAATTTTAAAAAATAAATGCTGGCGATAAGTGTCAGATCCAAGCTTGCTTCCCTCTTCCAATATTGTATCAAGAGTTATACAAAGAATCCTTTCACACCTCTTCCTTTCCTTCCCAACATCTCTTTGGAATTCTTTTTTGATGTTACAGAACATTTGAGGGAGACTTGAGTGGATGAATTGCCAAGATAGTGAGAAACAAACAACAACTCTTGTGTTGTATCTTATAAGTTTGTTACGTTCATTCTACTTACCAACTACTGGTTGAAGCCATCCATTGGCACAGCTTAAGTATCATCGATATGATGATGATACTCAGTGGTACATCCTCACCTCATGATGATGTAACAGTGCTTTCCCAGTTCTTAGAGGCAGTGCTTAACCCTAACAAGACTGAGTGGTTGTGGGTTTTACAGCCCCATAGTTAACCTTGAATTACACTGCCCCACTCAGAGATGGTGCCCAATCTGGCAGTTCTCTTGGATTCCTGCCCCTATCTGAGGAGTTGGTAGCAGCCATGACCAGGAGAGGTTTGCACAAATATATCTTGCGAGCCATTTCCACCAATTGGTGGATCCTGCTCACAGTCACCATAGGTTAGTTGTTTTCCCATCAAACTATTGTAACATACTCTACATGGTGCTGGCCTTGAAGAGCATTGGGAAATTTAAGCAGGACCAGAATGCTACAGCATGTAATGCGCTGGTGACACTGCTGTTAGTCAGCTGCACTAGCTCCCAGTAGGTTACCAGAATAAAATTCATGGTGCTGTTGTCACTTGGGAAAAAAATAGTGATGGGATTGCCTCTCTCCAGTGTTTTCTGCCCTCTTTACCAGATTGGGCAGAATGGGAATACAGTTGATACAACAGATGTGAGATACAAAAGGCTAGCACAACCCAGCCCACTGAATCGCACCTTGCACCCTTAATTCCTTGTTATAAAAGGAATTCATTTCATCATCATCAATCATCGCACAGCCAGATGTTCAGACTGGGTTTGGCATTTTTGTCTACCTATCGAGTCCTTACCAAGGACCTGGGATAGGCAGATCTGGATGTCTGATGGTGTTGCAGATACCATCACAGGATGGAAGCTGTTCCCAGTAAGGCCACCTTTTGCAATTGACTGATGGTGAATTTATCAATGCCGATGATGTTCAAGTGCTCCAGTTGTTTCGGGATTGCACCCAAGGGACCTATTACTATTGCTACTACTGTTGCTTGCCTTTGCCACAGTCATTCTATTTCTATTTGTAGGTCTTTGTATTTTGTTATCTTCTCCAGTTCTGTTCTGCTGTCTCCAGACATTGCCATGTCCACTGACTAACCAAACTTTTTTGTCTTTTTTTATCGACAATTGTTAAGTCTGGAGTGCTATGTGGCAGGTGCCTGTCTGTTTGAATTCTGAAGCCCCAGAGCAATTTAACTTTTTCATTTTCTATGACTTTCTCTATTTTATGATCCCACCAGTTCTTGCTTGCAGGCAAATGGTATTTCTTGCATATCTTCCAATGCACCATTGTTGCTACTTTGTCATGCCATTGCTTGTAGTCAGTCTGCGCAATGTTCTTGCAGCAGCTTACCAGGTGGTCCACTGTTTCTTCAGCTTCTTTGCATAGGCAGTTGTCTTCTCAATTCTGGCTTTGTATGTATTTCTCATTAAGGCTTGGTCTTGTGCAGCTAGAATTAGTCCTTTGGTCTCTTTCTTCAACTTTCCTGCTCTTAGCCAATTGCCAGGTCTGCTTCCCCAGCTATTGTTTTTAATCTACTGGCCATGTAGTACTTTGTCTTCCCATGCCTCCATTCTGTTCTTCATTTGGTCTTTCTTGTAGGCCAGTTTGATCTCTCCAGTAATAAGGAAGCCTTCCTGATATACTAACTTCAGTGCATCTACATCATTGTCCTCCTTCATATTCTTCCAAAGCCATTTTTTCTTCTTCAACCATCTGATGTACTTGCAACATTCCATGCCCATCTATTTGCCTTGGTAGGTAGACTCTGCCAATGTTACTACGTGGATGAAGGGCATGATTCATTGTATTATTATTGTTGTTGTTGCTATTATTTTTATTATTATTATTATTAATTTCCTAGTCAGATCTGAGGATAAGCTTTTATCTGCCCCTGAAGGTTATGAAAACGGCCTTTCCAACCACCACGGAGTTTATTCCAAAGCCCTCCCAGATCGAATCAGTGCCCCTGTGTAAGCCGACGAGAGGTCATTCCCTTTCCCTATCTTTACACTCGCACCCACTCAACTACCCAGAATCGCAAGGCATTTAAAGACCAAGAAAAGCGATATAAACGTGGACGATCCGGCTCTATGCCACCGGAGGGCGCTGCAAGAGCCGGAGCTGCCACAAACTAAAAGCGATCACCCGAACTGAAGGCGAGCATGCTCGCTGATCCTCGCAGATCCAGCTGCTTGGCTTAACCCGGAAGGAGACGCGCTTTTCGGCAGTTCTCCAGCGGCTACTCTCCCGGTGAGTCGGCTAGCTTGAACCGGAGATGGCTACGTTTTTGGGGGAGGTGGTCACACCCCAGTCCCGCGCTGGCCTGGATGACGAAGAAGAGCTTGCAGAAGAGCGCGAAGAGACGCAGGAGGATCGTGAGATTCGGCTGGCGCTGGAGAAGAAAAGGTCGCGAGCAGGAGAAATCCGTGAACGAGAAAAGATTTGGGGAGGAGGGAGGGGGAGACCCTTCGCTTCTGAGCACGTTCAGAATGTGGCATTTCGTCTTTAAAAGTTGGCGCGGAGAAAAGGGGTGCTGCTCCCCCAAAACGTTCACTGTAGCTGAAAGGGGTGCACAGCGCACTTGGATCTGGAATCATTGTTAGTTGATGTATACCAGTGTTTCTTAAAGTGGGCCCTCCCAACCAAAACCCTTTCAAGGGTCCTCGAGACCAAAATTATTTGCCGGCCTACGTTGGGAAATGAAGTATTTAAATAATACAATAATTAATACGCTAAAATTCCGTCAAATGGTCATGGAAAGCAGTAGCATCAGCGAATGCGTTGGTTTTAATTTTTAATACGGTGCATATCGAATATAACCCATACAAACGATAGTTCTTTTGGGGTCCCCCATAAATTTTAAAAATGGGACCTGAGCACTGCTTCAGTCTGTTAACTTGCTGGATGGAGATTGCACCATGTGATAAATCAGGAGTTGGACAAACGGAGCTTGTGCAATATGCTAAGCTTCAAAAAAACAGGCAGCATTATTATTCACCAAGCTTAGTATAGGATGTGAATGTAGCAATAATAATTTGTAGTGCAAATTTGGCTGAAGTGCCTCTCAAACAAATTAAGTTTCTAGTATATTTGATTGGTACAATAAATATGAGTTATAAACTTCATAATATAACATATAGTGAGCAATGAAATAGCTTTTAGCGCTATACTTACATTAGTCCTCTTTGGGGCAAAGAAAAACCCATCTTTCCTGGATATCCTTAGTGTCTGGCCTGATTTAATTAAGATGGGACTGAACCTGAGCTTGATTCTTCTATGCATCCCCATTAACTCTGGAAGGGCACTTGTGATCATTAGATGTGTGAGAGAAATGTCAGCATTGCTTTGTGGTAGTGGTTGTTTTTTTAAAGATCCTCTTATTTCAATACTAAAAATTAAGCACAAAAAATCTCCTCTAGACATTTGCCCTCTCTAACAGAAGTAAAATCTGCTTTATTAGGTGGAGTGATTTGCAGTAGAGATTTTCCTTTTCTCTTGTTTCTGTTTCCCTTCCTGTCAGGTTTTCTGTAGCTGTTTTTCAAACTTAGTTACTACTATAATAACCACATTGGGTAGCAGAAAAGACACAAAAACCTCTCAGCCGAAACCCTAACAAACCAAAAAAACCCTGGGGCTTCATAGAACTGCATGTAGGCTGTGTTTTCATTAAACACTTATTTCTTTATTGTAGTTTATTTTTAATCCAGCTTTCTTTTCTTTTACAACATACTGAACTATTAACTGTACATTCTAGATTCATGCAACACATTAAGCTTACCTGTAGTTACCGAGTCTACATTCATTGTCTCATGTGAATGCAGCCGTGTTGTTTTTCAGTGGTTAGTTACTTTTGATTTCCTTGGGGAAATGGTGCAGGAATCATTTCTTGGGAAAGCAGCCTAAAAGCTGCTCACTGTATCAATGAGTGGAGAGTGAAAGCATTTTTAGTCAGTGGTACTGTTATGGAAGCTTAGAGGTTTTCTTTGTATTCATTGTGATTGTGTGATGTACCATTTGCTACCATTAGAAGATGTTTCATTACCGGATTAGATAACATCTTCAGTGCTATAGAAATGTCTGCAAGGAAACAACTAAACTCAGAGAGCAGCAAAGATTCCACACAACAAAATTGCTTTTCTCTGATGTAACTCAAGTTTTTTTTCTGTAGCCTTTTGTTCAGGTCTTTTTAATCCTGTTCTTTTTCTGATACTTAGAGATGTTTGTATCACCTGGAATACCTCAGACATATCGGCAGAAGAAAAGTTTCCTTGTTCAAAGTTTATCTTGGGTGTTGGAGGCAATGCAGTAGGTGAGAAGCAGAAGATTCTTTCTTTCAGCACTGAAGTAGCTTGTGGAAGTCTTCTTGGTTCATTTCTATCAACCGAAATAATTTGTGGATCATGGTCTCTGTGTAAATTGAAATGCAGTGCTTAGTCTTGCTAATAATGATTCTGAATAATAGATTCAGAACAGTCTAGTGATTCATCTAATAAATCTCATTTGGTCCACAGCATTCTTGTCTTCATTTATTTTGAATTCTGGAAGCTGGGAGCTGGTTGGCTCTGCCCAGTTATGGAATGAGTGGTGCAGAACATCAAAAGTAACCAATCTTCTTCCAAAAGATTCATACTGTTGTTTTTATCGGTCAGTTTCAGATCCCACAGTAAGTACTGTAGTATCTCTTACCATTTGGAGGCAGAGAAGTTCAATCAAAACTTTCAAAATTATTTTTAAAAAGTTAAATTAAAGCAAGTCAAACTCAATTCCTGGTGATTTCTCAACATGACTGTAGATTTTTTTGACAACAGTCTGGAAGGGGGTTGCTATTGTTGTTGTTGTTGTTATTATTATTATTATTATTATTATTATTATTATTATTATTATTATTATTACACAGACTGGCCTTCAGCCCTGGGTTTCCATTATAGTCACCCCTTCAAATACTACAAGATTTGACCCTACTGAGCTTTCAGACTGAAAGCTGCTTTCAGACTGCTAAGACTTCAAACTAATAGTCGTTCTTCACTTTTAGCTTCTGCACCACACAAATGCTTATGTACAATTAGCTTAGTTGTTCCTGGATACTTCTGTCTTTTCATTTTTAAAAACAAAGCAGGATAGTTTAAAATGAGAACACCACTAACTAAATATTAATGCACTCCTATACATTTATATTAATGGCAGCTTGTGGGTTGAGTCTTTTTAGATACTGCCCACTTAAGCAGGAATTTCTAACTGAGAATTCTTTAGGTGAATATAAGTAGTTGTCTCCACACTAACTTCAGGTGCCATCCTCTATATGCAGTGCTGTTTGGTACTTCTAGCCTCTTCCAATTATCTCATGTGCCAGTGAAGAAGAATCATGCAGTAACAATTAAGGATGTGCCAGTTGGAATATTTGTCCAAATTCAGTACAGGTAGTCCTCAGCTTACAGCCATTCACTGAAAAAAGAGACTTCTGACCATTTTTGGTCATGTGATCAAAATTTGGATGCTTGGCAACTGGCATGTATTTATGACGGTTGCAGTGTCCTGGGGTCGTGTGATCATCTTTTGCAACTTTTTGACAAGCAAAGTCAAACAACTGTTAGTAACCTAACTACTGCAGTGATTCTTTTTTTTTTTTTGTAATATATTTTATTGATATTTTTTAAAACATAAATCACTTAATAATTGGTGAACAGTGTGTTGTCTGGGTTACATTTGTAAAACAATCATTAACAATAGATTTCTATAATCCATAATCCACATAATGGTTTTAGTTGATTTCCTCTTTTCCCAAAGCATCCTCTTTTATAAACATTGAGTTGATACAATTCTTATTGTTTTGATAGATAACAATTAAATATATAATTTTCCCCAATATTCCTAAAAATAATAATCACATCAATATAATATTTCTTTTCTATCCAATCATTCTGGTTGCCTTATCATAGATCCTGTTACGGTCCTTATTTTAGTTTATTTCTCCCACCAAATTCTAGGTATTCTTACTTGTTAAGATTTTCTCAAAAATTAATTAAAAATTTAATTCGAAACCATCTCACACTTTTACATTTGTTAAGGAATAGATAAAACAATGAAAAGAAAAAAAAGAAAGAAGAACAAGAGTAAAGAAACATAAAAAATAACATACTACTTAAAATATATATCCCTCCTAAGCTAATATATATTTATTTCCTATTTTTTTTATTTTTAACCCTAATTAAAAATATCTTTAATCTTTAAACATTCCATTTAATACATCTAGTCATCCAGTCCTTTTAACTCTTATTCAAAACATTTTTAATCCGTTATAATTTTCTTAAATTCAGTCACATTTAAGTATCTAAAACATTCCCTTCATCTAGATCATTTCAACTTTTTTATATTACTCATATCAAGAAAGAGAACAAAAAAGGGAAAAAAACATACTATATTATTTAGGGAATTCGTCCCTCTTAGAATGATATATATATTCCAAAACTTTTCTATTACTTTAACCATATTCAAACAAATGTTTCTTTTTTAAGTATTCTCTCTGGTAAGTCCCATCATCTATTTTAGTCTTTTTCCTTTGCTCAGTATCTTTCTTAATGTATTTTGCTGACCCAAAAAGTTTTTCCGTATGTTCGTAAATGTTGCTGTAAGTATAAAAAGTAAATCAGATGAAGTGCCTCGTACGGGGCTTCTGCCTTTCCATGTTTGTTGAAAATCTTTTTCTTTCTCTCCGCTTCTCTTATCATTTCCTTTCTCTCCAATGTTCCTGACACCTCTACAGTCCATTTTATCCAATCTGTTTTCTTGTTCTCAGGTTTATTTTGTAGTCTTAAGGGATAAGTTGTTTTTTCCAATTCTTGTACATTTTTTTCCCACTAGGATTAAATCAGGTTTCCTTGTTTTGTTAAGTTCAATCTTTAAATTTCTATTCTCAGTTCTATATCCATTTGTCTGTTTTATCTGCTTCTCTGTTGTTGCTTTCTGGGATTTTTTTTGTTGTAGAGTTAACTTAGAAATAGATTGATTTATATTTTCAAAGTTATTTTGATTTCTTTGTAGTTTAAAGTCGTTGTTTGGATTAGTTGCAGTATACTATATATCTCCTCCTGTGAAGTATTTGTTTTCTTGATATGTTCTTTCTACATGTCTCTGCTCCATGATGGACAAGAATTTGAGTTTTTCTCTTCCTTTCTTTTCTCTGCAAATAGAGTCCCAATTAAATAGATATTTGTAATCCAAATAGTTCAAAAAAAGATTTTTTTTCCTGAAATTTATAGTTCTTTGTCCACAGCCCAGATATTGTCTTTTTTTTTGTCACAGCTGTTCTTTGTTGTTAAAACTTTGAAGGTCACAAACACAGATTAGCTTTTCCCAGGTTTTGCAGTGATTCACTTAACGGTGGCAAGAAAGATTATAAAATGGGACAAAACTCACAACTGTCTTGCTTAGCTGTGGAAATGTTGGGCTCAACTGTGGTCATAAGTTAAGGACTACCTGTATAATGTTCAACGGAAATACATATATATTCACTTAGAAGTTAGGTTCTTCTATAGTGCATGAAATTTACTTCTAAGGAAATACCCAGAAGATTGCAGCTTGTGGTGATCCAGAGGGTGAGGTGAGGGTTGATTGGTTGCATTAGGCTTTCATGTCTCTTTCACTAAAATTAATGTATTTCTCATCCTTTTCAGATTTTACTGTGCCAATGCAATTGTCACGTGGCTGAAGACCAACAGTTTCAGTGGGTTGAAAAGGTAAAAGGGGAGAAATGGGACAGTCAAGGCCAGGGTCAAATCACCAGGCCCCTTCCCTTTCTGTAGGCATGTTTGATTATGTTTTGGATAGCGCAGGTTGTGAATCTGAGGCTGCATTTATCTAGGAGTGGCTTCATTTAATCTTACCTAAAAGAAAAGAGGCATTATTTGGGGGTTGTATAGTGATTCAGATTTGAAAACAAAAAGATCCTTTGGAGTGCACATGTACTGTATTTTCAGAAAGCACGTGTCTGCAGCTGCCTCTCTTCCTGACATTGCAAGGCTGCACGGCTATCCAGGGATCCTGGGAATAGTCATGTTTGGTTTAAATTAGAGTTGCGGAAAGGTATTACCTGCGCAATTGTGTGTGCTGAATAGCTCCTTTTTTTACCTTAGAATCTGATCCACACACAGCCCTGCTTCGTCATATTAAAAATCAGATTGAAATCAGCAGGGGAAGGGGCAGGGGCAGAATCATTAGCAGCCCCCAGTATCTTTGGCTTCCAAGAATGGATGTGACCTAGTTCATCTCTTGGATTCAGGAATGTTGGTGAGCCGTGGTGGCACAGTGGTTAAAGTGCAGTATTGCAAGCTAACTCTGCCCACTTTCAGTAGTTCGATCATGACCTGTTCAAGGTTGACTCAGCCTTCCATTCAGTAAAATGAGGACTCAGATTGTTGGGGGCAATATGCTGACTCTGTAAATTGCTATAAATCGCTTATATGAAGCAGTATATAAGTCTAATTGCTATTGCTATTTTATCTTCCTTTTAGATTTTTGGATGCCTACAGAAGATTGATTTGCAAGTATTGGTTCTTTCAGCATGTCCTGTAACAGATTATAAAACCACTGAATCCACTCTAACTCTCCCTTCACCTTTCCTGAAAGCACTGAAAACAAGAGAGTTTAAAGACAAAGTTTGTTGCTCCCTTCTAGAACAGCCAAATATTGTACGGGATCTCCCGGCAGCAGGTATTTCACACAATATTTATGCACATTATATGTACATTTTAGTAGTATTTGATGGCTAATGGTAATAACATCAAATCCTATCATATTTTAGCATGTATTTCCTATGCTAACAGAATTTCTAGCATTTTTTTTCAAGAAATGCAAATTGTAAATCAATGTATTATAACTTAATCTAGTAAGTCTTATTGAATTACTGGACTTTTAATTCCGATAGGTATTCATTTATTTACTTTTACTTACAAGACTACCCGTGACCCCCCCTTGGGTCATTGTTTCAAAGATATTTGCTTATCAGATTCCTCAGTGCCTTCAACAATGGCAGATGAAGCTTCCATTCTCTATCATTTCTCCATCCGAGTGAAAAGTGTTTTTGTGCACCTATGGGGTGCTTGGGACAGCTCTACCCCCTCCCCTACCTGCCTTGCCTTGTGGTGGCAGCACCCAGTTTCATGCCGTAAGCAGCCGCAGAAGTGGGCTGGCGGCCACATGGGCTCCTGCTGAACTGGACTGTTGGTGCCAGCAAGGTGAGGCAGGTGTCAGGGAAAAGAATACGACATCCCCCGAAAATAAGACCTACTGCCTCTTTTGGATGCAAAAAACTATAAGACTGAGTCTTGTTTTCGGGGAAACATGCTAGCACACACATATCAGGAGCTGACCACTGGAAATGTTTTGACATTTTGTATTATGTCATAAAATGCTTTATGATAATTTTATGTCATAAAATTTACGAAATTTCAATTCCATGGGACTTATGGATCCTAGATTTTGGGTGCATTCTGTAAATTAACTCTTTTGAGGTACCTTGGTCAAAAAGTAGTGATTTAGCTCACTAAAATTGTGTGAGTTAACCAGCTTCATCCCTAGCTTAAAAGTTATAATGGGTGAGATCTAGTATATTTGAACAACAGAACATGATCGTTTCTTTGGTCTTCAAACATACGTTACAAATCAGGTATTAGTGTTGCAAGTTAAAAGTTACAATTTGTGTATCAACATAATCATTGAGTTGGGTTTCCTTTGTAGAGTAAAATGGAAGATACTGCTACAGTCTAATTGGTAGTTCGCTGTTATCCCAAGAATGTATTAATTATTTTGCTCTCTTTTCCATTTAGTTCTCAGTTACTGTCAGGTGTGGCAAATCCCTGCAATATTTTATCAATGTTACACTGATATACTCCAACTGGACTTAGTAACTATTGAAACCTTCAAACCTGTCTTATCATCCAAAATTCTAAAAAGTTTAGTGGAGGTAAGATTTAATTATTACACTGAATAGCAAGGAGATGGGTGAATTATTGTGTTCTGGCCAGAGTTGCCTTTGGTGAGATGGGCAGCTATATAAAATTGATTAATAAATAACACCAAGTCCTTTCAGTTACACTTTCATTTACATGAATTTAAACAGGTACATGCTGGTAAATTTCAAAACATTTGCATTCTTCAATCCAGTGGTAGACCTACTTATTTAAAAAAAGAGAGAAAGGGTAAGGCTACAGAAGCCAGAATTCTGCTAGAGTAGAGGTCCCCAACTCCTGGTCTGTGGCCTATTAGGAACCGGTCCACAAAAGCAGCGGGCAAGTGCGTGAAGCTCCATTTGTGCACGCCTGGGATTAGATTGCACATGCGAAACCATCCCTTCCCTCCCTCCCTTGCCGCTGCTAGTCTGTGGAGCTGGAAAGGTTGGGGACCACCGTGTTAGAGGATTGAGACTGAGTAAAAAGATCAGAGATCAGACTGAAGTGAGTGGTCCTGTGAGAAAATGGCAGAATCAGTTGGAGCCGTAAGATTTCCAGCCTGAAGAATGTCGTTCTTGGCCACTTTCTCAGTGCATCTCAGAACATCCTCCACTGCCTGCAACCAGCATCCTGAGGCGGGTTGTGGGGGGAAACACCCATTGCAGAGCACTAAGTCATCCTCGGGTTTTTTCAGCTGTGGAAGCATAATGGATTACAGGCAGAAATGGTTAGTGACCCATCCTTTCACTGGGCAGCTTGCCCCAGGCCCAACATGGTTAGTTGTTCTGAGGTTGACTAAGATCAGTTAAGAGGCTGCTATTTGCTGTTACAATAATTAAGGGTATTATAGTTAACTGAATGCTGTTAGATTAAATTTCACTTTATTAAATCAACATGTAAGTTTAGATTCTCTGGAGATGCTAATAGCAAGTGAATAAGGTTGCTAACCCTCAAATAAATAGCAATGAAAAAAAGAGAATTCTATTTCCTGCTTGTGCCAAATAGCCTTCTCCCTATATCCATGGGAGCACTAACATGTTCACACAAGTGCCCAGGGATGTTATTTTTGCCTTTTTGCCAACTTTGGAAATAATTTTTAAAAACACTTTGTGGGAGAACTCTGTGACTTTTGGAGAGGTTGGACTAGTAATAAGCATACCCTGGCTGCACTTGTGCCTATCCTTATTTGACAGAAATGCAGTTCAGTTTGTTACATCTGCGTAGATCAGTGTTTTTCAATCTCTAAAATGTGTGGCATTCAACTCCAAAAATCCCCGTTGGCAAGTTTGAAAAACTGGACTACATATAAAAGAATGCCCAATTAAAATGTTGATGTTTATAGTAGATTTAAGAGTGCTCAGTTGTCTGTTCAGTTATTTTGTTTTCCTTTTCTGTTGTTCCCATTATTCAGTAAATTATAAAAGCATGAAACAAGAACAACTGATTAGCAAATTGTAGAGTTTTGTGTGTTGCATTTCACAAATGCTTCACTTGCACATGGCTTATTTTGTAGGTAGGTGTATAATTTCCCCCAACAATTGTATTGTGAAACCCCTTCAAAGGTTGCTCTAATTTTATTTTTATTTTGTTTTTCCCAGGATATTTCAAGAAGCACAGAAATATTGACAAAATTGGTGACACCCAATGACATTCATAACATCTACACTTAAAAATGACTTGTGAGCCTTCAAAATTTGATTAAGCTTCTGCATTTGTAAACTGCAGCTACTTTGGAACACACTTCTGCATAAGTGGGACATGCACTATTTTTTGTACCACATACTGGTCATTTGGGGGAGGGTTAGACTGATTTAAAAAATTAAAACATGACCTTTTTATTTTGTACAAGACAAGTGGAAGAATATATTTGCTGTTAAGAATATTTTATGCATTTTGTTTCCAACCCACAAGTTGCAACACTATTACCACAAGGCATATTAATGCAACAAAAGACAAAGATTTGAGTAAAAAAAGCAAAAGAGGCAGAATGGTTTCTTAAAATCAGTGTTAACTACTTAAGCATAGTGAGAGAAAAAATACAGGAGAAACAGCACGAATATGAGAAAGCAGAGAGCTGGTGTTGGATGATTGTGTCAGAAAAATGTTGAGAAAGTTTGAGGTCCAACAGATCTAAAGAGTGACTAGTTGAAGAAGGTGGTTCAGCTTAGTTTTAAGACTATTCTTCCTCTCAGCTCTACATGCATTGACATTATAGCTTTGTTTGAACGCATATTAATGGAATATATTTCCCTTCAGTCAAATATCCAAGGTGGCATACTACAGCATTTAAAATTTACAAGTGCAAACTACACATCTTGGGTGCAGTAGTTGTCTTGGAAACAACAATTGTATTTCAGAACAAAAATTAAAAAAATAAATAGGGCCTGTCATATAGGACAATGGTTCTTGAAATAGTCTTATTCAAATTTTTCAGGCCTCTGGAAGCAATAATTTGGACTGAAACTGGACACATATCTACAGATCAGCATGAGGCATCATCAACCTAGACAGCCACATTTTAAACGGATGGCAGTCACTTTGTACCCTTACCCACTAGAAAGAGAACTGAATTCACCTTCATCTCAATATAATTAGAAGAGTAGAATGGATAGAATTTGGAAAAATGTCAGGACAGAAGAGGTAACATAAATACATTTATTGTCCACTTTTCCATGACTGAAAGTATATGTAGAAATACTGAAACATTTAAATAAAGCAACCATCACAATGCTAAAAGATGCATCGAGCAAATACTGGATTTTAGTCTTTCAGAATGACAGTCGAGGGAAGGTACCTCTTTTAGAAAGCCCTTCCCTTGCCTGTTTGCGTGACACTAGCAACCAGATTCTAAGTAATATATTGTGTGAATCCAGAAAAATACATTAATTAGATAGCCAGGCAAAAAGTGGGTACAGATGCTGCACTTACAGTGCCACAATGCTCAGATAGGGCAATCCATACTAACAATGGCATTTGAAGCCTCCGAATTTCCCAGAAGACATCGCCTCCATCCTATCTGAATGTGTTCAGGTATGATCAGATATAGTAACCAGCTATAGAGCTATAGATTTAAAACAGCTGGCTGTTCGTGAATACTTAAAATTAATGCCTTATATCAGGGGTCCCCAACCTGTGGGCTGTGGCCCACTATGCGGCTGCTTGGCCACATGAAGGGACGGCCAGTGCACGCGCACATGTGCATACACTCACCCCCACACACACTAGCACCGCCCCGAGCATCCTGCCGGCACTAGTGCCACCCCACCTTCGAGCATCCCACTGGTGCTAGCGCTGCCCCGCTCCCGAGTGTCCCACCAGCACTAGCGCTGCCCTGCCCAAGTGTCCCACCGGCACTAGTGCCATTTGCCACCCCATTTGCAGCACTCACCCCCATGCAGCCATTTGTGTGTGTGCATGTGTTCATGTGTGGCCATTTGCATGCGCTTGTGCGGCCCATTTGTGTGCACATACACAGGGCTCATTTTTGCGTGCACACACACACACAGGCTATTTGTGCACGCACATGTAGCGGTGCCTGCCTCCCTTTCTGGGCAGCCAAATCAAAAAGATTGGAGACCTCTGCCTTATATGGTGCTGCAGTCAATAGTGTTAATCTTTTCTACAATACTCTTACGTTTTTGTCCATGTTCCTGCTAGCCACACTCAGCAGAAATCCTGGAAACTTCCCTTCTATTATCATACTTTATCTGAGAAAGGGGGTTATGATTGAGAAGGTGAACATCATCCAAAATGAACAGGATGAGCCCTGAATGGCAGACCATGTTGGACAGTGGACTCTTCAAGTAAGAGTCCTGTTTACATTCAGGTGGAGAAGAGTGAAGTAATCATTTGGCTGTGTTTGCGCAGTGTGATTATTCAAGTTCACTGTGGTTTGATATTAACTATGGTTCATAAGTCAACCATAAACAGTTGATCCACTCTGTCTGGACTTATATCTAAATCCTGCTACACTAAAATACGATAAGACTAGACTAGTTTATGGTTCAGTGCATTGTATGAGCTCAGTTTTGGCACAATTCACTAAACCATAAACCATAGATAATGGACCTGTGTATGAGCCAAATCTGGAAAAATTATGAAATCCTGTATTGTGTGAACTGGGCTGCTATACTAAGCTACACTATGATCCATTTCTTTAGCATGTTGCATAAACCTAATTAACCTTGGTGGCTTACATTGTATGAACAGAGTTAAGTTTGTACAACATGCTAGACTAAAATGTGAATGGTTAGTTTATGTTTCCATATTTTAGTGTAGTTTAGTCAACCCGGATTAAAACAATCATAGTTAGCAAGTTGCCCAAACTCAAGTCACTAGGAAGTGCTGTGTGTATTCAGAAAATGAGGAAGGTGTGGAGAATTTTGTCCTGCAAACATAACCAAATGTTTCAACTTCCTGCTCCAGCAGTTTTACAGATGTGAGTTGATCCACAATTCCTGGGAGCTGGTGTTCTTTGAAGCTTATTCTCCACCAGCTTAGTTCAAACCGGCCTCATTTTTTTCTTGCCCTTAGACTGAGCCTAAAAGAGTCCATTTGGTGTAATGCTTAAGGCACCAGGCTAGAAACCAAGAAAACATGAGTTCTAGTCCTGCCTTAGACACAAAGCCAGCTGGATGACCTTGAACCAGTCACTCTCTTTCAGCCCTAAGAAACAGGCAATGGCAAACCACTTCTGAAATCTTGCCAAGAAAACTGTAGGGACTTGTCCAGACCTATCAGCAATCAACAATGATTTGAAGACCCGGGAACACACACAAAATCCTAAGTCTAAAGGTAATGGGCCAAGAGAAATTAGATTAGTCGTTGGAACAGAAAGGGGCAAAGTGGGGGAACTAAATAAGAAGAGTCACCAGGGAGGAGCAGCAACGGCAGCACCTGGATGATGGTGGTGATGCTGTGCCACCAAATCCGGATCGAGTTTTAGGGGCCAATCTTATCTGAAAGTCAAAAGTTCGCAGATTTAGGCTCAGTAGATACAGAATCCTGGGATCGTAAGGCTGTTAAACTGGACGGCCGAAGAAAAAAAGCGGGCAGTGAAAAACCGTTTCCGCCTTTCTTGAAGAAAAGGAGTTCAGCTCCAGTAACTTTCCGCAAAGCAATCAATGGCACGTGTTAAATCTGAAGGCAGGCGTCTGGAGGAGAGCGTCTTTCTGATTCCTTTAGTGGGCGGAGTCAAAAGTTTTATCCCCAACACAACTACAACTCACCCCCCAAAAAACAACAAAAAAAGCCCTCCTCTTTTGCTCGGTGCCCCCGCGGAAGCTGCGGATGTAGCCGGGCTGCGCGCGCTTGCTGTTGGAGAAGACTCGGTTAACAACTTCGGAGCTTTCTGCGACTTTTCACGAACGGGAATTCCCGGTGACGCCTTGTAGGCGCCGAAGGGGTGGAGAGTTAAGAAGCTAACCCGTCACAAGACTTCATCCCGCCGGGTTAAAGAAGAGCAGGGCCGTGATCGCGGCGCCCATTGAAATGGCGGTGGCGACGTGCTTGGCCGTCTTGGCGTTGCTGTCGAAGGTAAGCCGAGGAACAAAATAAGGCGGGAAAAGGCTCCGGGCTGCTTGAGCTCGGCCGTCGGGGAGCGAAGAGGAGGAGGAGGAGGAGGATTCCTAAGGAACGGGGGTGGCGCGGTGTGCGAGCTTCATTGATTCCACCGCGCGATCCTTGGGCTTGAAGCAGCGCCCGGCTCTCATGCCGCGGAGTGGCGGAAGGGAAGGGAGAAGCCCGTCCGAGGAAAGTCCGCCAAAAGTTTGGCTCGTCTCTTCCCAATGGAAGTTGGAGTCCTGCACTTCCCCTCCCCCCCTCCATCCTGAAGATCACCAGGGTGGAGAAGGGCTGCCAGGGAAAAAAAGAGAGGCTTCTCTCTCTACTGGATTGCGACCCTTTTGGACATCGGGGTGTCAACTTTGCGGGCTTTTGGCTTTTTTTTTTTTTTTGCGCTGTCGTGTTCGAAAAGAAATCCAAAGAGTTGTGACGGACGGCCGACCCCGGATTTTGCCACTTCCGTAATTTTTTTATTTTTTTTTTTTTGCTACTTATATAGGTAACTGTTTAGCTGCCGATAACATTGTTGTCACTGCGCAGACCTCAAGATGGGCGAGATTCAGACAGCTAAATAAAAAAATTAAGAGTGAGCTCAGACTCGAGGGGCATGACTAAGCCCCGTTTCTGGTTGCAACAGGTTTTGCAGGTTTTGGTGCTCCTTTTTGATGGGAGCGGTGGGGTGAAGCCAATGCTACCCTTTTCCGGTTTCCGTTCTGTCCCTCCAAGCCATTTTTTTTTAAATACCGTAGCTCATATGTGCACTGACAAGACTTACTGTTATTCATGACTTGTGAGGTAAAAAGACATCCTGGGTTTAAGACATTTCAGTCCATTCCGCAGATTATTTTACTCCAAAGAGATGCTCCCTAGTGATATGTTCTGGTTTATTTAATAAACCCCAATTGGGTGAGTTTATGCCATACACTAAGCCAGGGGTCTTCAAACTTGGCCCTTTTATGATTTGTGGACTTCAACTCCCAGAATTCCTTAGCCAAGTTTGAAGACACCTGCACTAAGCAAACCACTGTATGATGGACAGCATAACTCCTGCATTTTCATTTAGATGTGTCTATTCCACTCTTAATAAAAGTTTCATTAAAAATAAGATGGAATGTGCTGCCCCTCTAATCTAGCACTTTAGTTTCCCCAACCTGGTGCCCTGCAAGTGTTTTAGAACTATAGTTTGTTGTCAGAGCATAGCTAAAGCACATCGGTAAACTGGCATTGTGCATGGGCTAGGATGGAGAGTGAAGGAACTCTCCGTAGAAGTAATAAGGAAGTACATTTGTGAGGTGATTCACATTTCTTGTAAATCAGTGTGTATAGCTAGACAATGCTTTTCACAAAATTAAATGCAGTACTCAAAAAGTTTAGACAAAAGTATGAGTTCTTTTCAGGGTTTTGGATTTTAACCATTTTTGAACTTTTTGCTGAAAATAGAAATTATTTTTTTTTATATGTGAGTTCGATTATTAGAAAAGTTGAAATATGGTAAGAAGGGAACCATGGATCCTGAGGAGATAAAACATAAATACCTTTATACCTGCTGTAAAGAAGTTTGGAAGTTACTCCTTTAGATCTCCCCCCCCCTTTTTTTTTCTTCTTTTCTGTCCCTGTTCTTTCATTCTTATTTATCACTTTGCTTTTTCCTTTAAATTTGTATTCTTTTTATTCCCTAAAAAAATTCAATAAAAATTAGAAAGGATTTGGGATTTTAAAAAAGAGCAAGGAAGAACACTTTGATTTTAAAGAACAATCTATATTGAGTGCAAGTTTAAAGAAGAATGCAGTGGACCTGATTGGATTAGGCTCAATCCTGATAAGATTTCAGGTTTTGCTCTGGACTAAGGGAGAATGCATAAATGCTATTCTCCTACAAAACAAAATGCAATAATTACTTAGAATATTGCAGTTCTTTGATAGGAAAAAAGCACAAACGAGTTTTATATCAGCAGTGCTGAAATCTTTGTTTTTTGCACTAGATAAAAACTGCCATTTGCATTTCTATGGTTGAAAGACTATTTTGAAAAGATTCCCATCTTCTCATGCTAGAAAATTAATCTTCCAATTTGAGGGCCATGCTTCTAAAAAGCAAACTATTGTACACTCTCATATGGGAAAAAGGAAACTAAATTCTGAAAACATTATGCAGATTAAAAGTTTACAAAATTGTGAACAACTTTCATTTTCCACTGAGCTCCTCATCAAGTTTGGATTTTAGCACTTTTAAACACAGCTGAGTTTAAATAGCATGTATGTGTTTCTTCTACTAGTTTCAGAGTTCAAAGACCAGTTTGAATGTTTACTTAATAGTGCTCACAATTTTACCAAGTACAAATATAGTTCTATATTTTATATTTTCTTAATTCTGTGAGCTAATTCAAGATGTCAGAGGCTTATTCTGCAAAGGTTTTTTTAAGAGGAGAGTGTAACAGATCATGATCAGGAGAGGGAAAACGTCTGTATATGCGTGAAATGTAAAAGTTCTATATTGAAGATCAATGTGAAGCATTTATACGTTGCACTACTACTCCATTACAGCTATTAATTCATTGATAATTACCAATCCTTGTAATATACATATTACAAATTATTATATACACAACATGTGAAATCAAAGCTACTGGTTCCTTAACTAGTGTTGGCTTTCATTCACATTCACTTCTTCCCATAGAATGTAGAGAATGTAATGTATTGGCGTGGTATATGTGCAGATCCAAGCAGTGTGGCCTTTTGTAAATGACAGATAGAAATATTTTCAATAAGCAGATTTTCTAAGTGCCATTCAAGGCTTTTGGGCATGGCACTGTCAATAATCGCTGGGACCACCACTGACAGTTTACGCCATAATCCTTCAATTTTGATTTTTGGACCTATATACTTGTGATGTTCCCCAATTTTTTGTCATCTCTTCTACTATCTCCTGGTATTGCCACATCAATTCTCCACACTTCCTTCTTTTTAACCACAATTAAATCTGGTGTGTTTTGTCCCAAGTATTTATCAGTTTGCATTAAGTCGTACAGTTAGCCAGATGTTTAGACTGGGTCTGGCATTTTTATCCATCTTTTGAGTCCTTCCCAAGGCCCAGGATAGGCAGATATTGTTGTTACCATACAGTAAATTCTGGTGGCATGCAGAATCCAAGATCAATAAAAACAGTAAAAAACATACAATATATAGATAGCCCCGGCTAAGAATAACAAAATAAAATAAAATAAAATTAAAAATCAGCAGCTCCATAAAACCATTTTTGTCTGGATCTTTGATTCAGCCTGTATCATGTTAAATTCCTGTGAGATATATATGAACTAAATAATATAAATACCTAACTTTTTTCCCAAAAGAAAAAAAAAACCCATAGAATTAAGGTAGCATTATAGGCCATTCACATTAATTGTTAGCTAAAATTTGCATTTCACAATATAGTGATTTTTGCCTTATGAACAAAACCAGTGTAATTGAATGCTTGTTTAATATTTGCACAGTTTTCCAAATATGAAAACCATTGCTTATTTGGTATGGGTTTCATGGCTAAGAGATGGATCCTGTGCCATCCCTCATTTGAAGAGAGCTCAGAGACTTGGAAGAAGAGTCATAGAATTTAGGGAGCTAGAATTGTAGTAGTGATGTTATCTGGGAAAGAAGGGCTGTAAAATTTGCTGTTGGTTTTATAAGAGTTCATTAACTTGCCTGCTTGCACAATCTGAGAAAAGGCCTATAGATGGAGATGGCAGAGACAGAAGCATTGGGGGAGAGCACAAGAGCAGCGGTTCTCAACCTGTGGGTCGAGACCCCATTTGGGGTCGAACGACCATTTCACGGGGGTCGCCAAACAACGCAGTCCGCCATTTTTTTTCCCCTTTTCCTTAGCTGTGCTACTCCCTTTTATTCTATTGGCTTTTGAAAGCCAATAGAATAGACTCTCTTGAATAGAGTCTAATTCTATTGGCTTTCAAAAACCAATAGGAATTGTCCAGGCTGTCTCTGCCCTGCTGAGCCCACCAAAAGTTCCATTCTGCAAATGGTGCTGCACCAGTTGAGTAGTCCTCGACTTACGACCGGTTGGGGGTCGCGGCATTAAAAAGTTGAGAACCACTGCACAAGAGGGAAATGCACCTATACACATATAAGCACAGTGAACATTTTTCTATGTTTGAAAAAGCTGAGATTGAAAAATCAGACTCACTGGCTATATTTGCTTATCATGATAGGCTAATTCAACTAATTTAGTTAATTCATAAAGAATTTTTTTTATTTATTAAATATATACAAAGGATCCATAAACCTTATATGACAAAACAATAAAATGAAATAGACAACACTTGAAATATGAAACCGGCTCGCCCTGGGACAATTTACCACGGTCAACTTGCTACAGGACAACAGTTACACTAGTATCGAAGAAATATTAGTGGAATAGAATCATTGCAGAAAAGGATAAAAAAGAAAGGACAAAATGAAACATGAATGACAAAAATTAAAATTATTTTAAATAATTAAATTGTTGAATTGTCCTGTGGCAAGTTGTCCTGTGGCAGGTTGTCCCATTCTACTCCCAGGAGGGTTTTCCTGCTATTCTTCAGTTTTAAGTTCTTAGATCCTTCTCAGTGAGAGGAGTGGCATAAAAATGCAATAAATAAATAAAAAAATCTAGGAGTTGAAGTCCACATGCCTTAAAATTGTCAAGGTTGAGAAACACTGCTTTATTCACTGGATTTGAACTGCCAGCCCTATTTTACTTGATGCTGTGATTCATTCCAGTTTCCATCTGTTGCCATATACGTAGATTTAAAGTTAGGTATTGTACTTTAAAAGTTATCCAGATGATTTCCTGTGTAAGCAATTTGAGATTTTCAACTTTATATTGTTTAACTAGACAAACCATGACCTGTTGGTTCATCCTTTCAGATACACTTCCTTACCTAAACAGAGAAACAGAATGACTATGTGCCGGCAAAAAAGCAGTGGGAGGACGAGCAACTTCCGACTTCCTGCCAGCTTCCCCACTGACTTGTGGGAAACTGGCAGAGAATATTTGAAGTTATAATCATGTGAGCGAGATGCTGCTGCAGTGGCTACAATTTTGCAAATACAACTAGTGTGAAGATCCTTGAAATTTCAATTACTCAGAAGTAAAGACTCCCAGATTTTATACACATCTCTTTAAGTTAGCAGATTTGAGGTACCTTGATTCAAAACGCTTTGCACAATGATGCACCGTTTGGGCTAATTGAAGGTTACAAACAGACAAAAAGATAGGAGAATTTTAGTAGTATATAGATACATAATTCCCCAGATCTTGGCTGAATCATCATTGGTTGAATATTTGAATTGGGATAACCTCTTTATTAGGTACCAATCAAAATGCCAGAGATACTCAAGCAAGATTTTAAGTTTTCCAGCAATACTCATCAGACAAAATGCTGTAAAAAGTAGGAGATCGAAAGAGAGAAGAAAGTCCAAATATTAGGTTAGGTTAGCTTTTTCAAATATTAGGTTAGGTTAGCTTTTTTTTTTCAATCATTAGGATCAGTTTCAAGATGAATATTGTTCACTTGGTGTTTTATCCAGTATTCGTGTCAGGTTACTCTAGTGTTCAGAGACAAAAATAACTGTCACATGAGTTTTATATCCAAATATATATCCAAATATATATATCCAAATATATATCCAAATTTCTTTTTCTGACAAAGAATTAAATAATTAAATTGGGAGACTAAGATGGCCATTTCGAGCTCATTCTGCTCTCTTCAGTTAGCCACACCCGTTATGGGATTCGAACCTGGGCAGTTTACATACTAGGCAGTGATTTAACCACCAAGCCACAGGCTCTCCTCCCTCTTTGCCAGCTGAATCAAGGGAGTATATGCAGGAAGTTTTTCAGACAGATGTCTAATTGATTACACCTTGACATTTCTTAACTGCTATACTGCAGTTTTAAAACTGTAGTAACTGCAGTAAAACTGCAGTTACTACAGTCTTATAGCTCTTACTTACATCCACACAAAGAAAGAAAGAATCACTGAAGGCTGTAAGTGAAGCAAGGATTAGTTGGCTTGGACCTGTTACAAGGTCCATGCGTAGAGTTTAGGCGTGGCTATGCTTATAAGCAGGTTTCCTCACTAGCTGGCTTGTATTCTGACAATGGTGGCAGGTGCTAGCCATCGAAAGCTAGGTGGATGTAAGTCAGAGCTAAAAGAAAGAATCACTGAAGGCTGTAAGTGAAGTAAGGATTAGTTGGCTTGGACCTGTTACAAGGTCCATGCGTAGAGTTTAGGTGTGGCTATGCTTATAAGCAGGTTTCCTCACTAGCTGGCTTGTATCCTGACGATGATGGCAGATGTTAGCCATCGAAAGCTTGATTTTATTTATTAAAACCTTGGTGTTTTATTTCCTGGTGATCGCTTCCTTTTTTACTGAAATGTATGTACCCAGGAATCGCTATTCTTCAATTTTTAATGTAATTTTTAATATATATATATGTATATGTGTATGTGTGTGTGTGTGTGTGTGTATATATATATATATATATATATATATATATATATATATATATATATATATATATATATATATATATATATATTTCTGAGGTTTTCGCGGGTATTTGTATGTAGGTCTTTGGTTGTTTGGGTTTTCTCCCGCGTAAAATTGGAAGTGTCTTGGCGACGTTTCGACGAAGTCCCATTCGTCATCTTCAGGCTGGTGTTTTCAGCTTTGTGCTTCGAGCTGAAAACACCAGCCTGAAGATGACGAATGGGACTTCGTCGAAACGTCGCCAAGACACTTCCAATTTTACACGGGAGAAAACCCGAACAACCAAAGACCTACATACAAACACCCGCGAAAACCTCCTCATCGAGTAATATAGCCATTATGGTTTTTATACTTATTTTGAAGCTTTAGAAGAGTTTTGATTTGTGAGGTGGCTTTTGTAGTTCCTCTTGTTTCATCTCGAAGCCATGAAAAACTCCAAAAGCTGCTTGAATTGCAGACTTTCTACTCTTTCTTCACTGTTATAAGATCTCATAGGCAGCATTCCTTAAAAATTAGATGGTAGGAAGCATTGGTGGAAGATGGTAGTGTGCACTCCTTGTGCATGTGTGTGAGCTTCCCAAAAGCATCTAGTTGACCAATGTGGGGCAAAGAATTGTAGAGAGTGAGGAAGAAGACCTTAACAGAGATAGGTCAGCTCCATTACCAAAGTGAAGGAAATTGTATTGTATTTTATTCTGAGCTTGCAACAATTTATAAATGGACAAATTACTCATATTATACCCATAGCATATTATACTCATTCCATGAGAAGGTGTATATACCGTAATCCCCTCCCCCCTCCCCCCGCCCTGCACATGTTCTGAAGTGCAAAGATCACTATTTTCTTTTGATGGTAGAATTTGAATTTAGTTTATCTTGACAGGTTTGCAGAACAATGGTTTCACTGTGAGCGTGCATCTCTGATTAAGACAAAATAATATTTCTGGAAAAGCTCAATAATAGGAACATCTCCCTTTCCAAACCCTCTAGGTTGAATCTCCATCACTGCGAAACTCCTGTGATCCTAAAGAATTCCCATATTCTGGGATTTGTTGCAAACTTTGTCCGGCCGGTAAGTTGTCATAATATGAGGTTAATATGATTTTATATTCCACTGAAAGGAATTGGTGCTGTCTTTTTTGAAAGAACACACAAGCTACTATAAAACAATTAGTGTCGATAGGAAACGTCTTTGAATCCCGTTATCGCTAAGAAAATCTTTCTCATTTTAGGCCATTCTGTACAGGTAGTCCTCGACTCACAGCCATAATTGAGCCCAAAATTTCTGTTGTTAAATGAGACATTTGTTAATTGAGTTTTGCCCCCATTTTATGACTATTCTTGCCTCAGTTGTTAAGTGCATCATTGCATTTGATAAGATAATAACACGGTTGTTAAGTGAATCTGGCTTCCCCCATTGACTTTGCTTGTCAGAAGGTCACAAAAGGTGATCACATGACCCCGGGGCACTGCAACCGTCATAAATAAGAGTCAGTTGCCAAGCATCTGAATTTTGATCATGTGATCATGAGGATGCTGTAACAGTCATGAGTGTGAAAAATGATTGTAAGTCACTTTTTTTCAGTGCCGTTGTAACTTTGAACATTCACTAAATGTACTCTTGTAAGTCGAGGACTACCTGTATTTGTTCCTGTGCAGTGTCCAATATTGCCAACCAGCTATGAATTCTGAAAATGGTAGTTCCACTTTGTAGGACCTATGACATATTAAAGAAAGAGGTTCCCCCGAAAAGAACATTCTGGATGGGTATTACATGGATATATTAATGTTTTCTTTGCAATAATGTGGAAATTGTTTGCCATTACCACTTTCTGAAGTGTTCTTTGACTTTCAAGCCTAGCATTTAGACATGTGAAGCTATGGCGTATTCTCATTCAAGTTCTAACATGATCCTGTTTAGCTGCTGCTACTTCTTTTTTTGTTTTAAAGATTGTTCAAGATCACTCAGTGCTGTCACCTGATCCTTTAAAAAATGAAAACGGGTAATCATTTTAAGAAACAAATAAAGAATAGGGGGAGATGGGCATCTTTGTATTCTGGTCTGAAGCCTGGAATTAATTCTGGAATCAATTAAGTTAATTCTGGAATTAAAGGCAAACTGAAGGAAAATTGTATCAAACAATAGAGGGTGTAAGTTTCATTTACATCCCTTCTACAATTGATTTTATTTTTAAATTAGGTAATCTAGTGCTTGTGAACTTAATGAAAATATACATAGCCTGTCCTGTCCATTTTTATTTGCTTTTGACAAGTTGCTTGAGATATGATAACTATGAAATTTGAATGGAATTTTCTTCTCTTAACATTGTCCCTATGCCATGTCTCAACCATTATCTTGCTACTTACAGCATCTTTTTTCCTGTTGTGTACATCTGAAACTGGTTGTGCTTCCTCAATAAAATAACAATTTGCCCATTTGCCAGAAATAGTTCCTATGACAAAACTTGATACATTTTAAAAGTAATAGAAGGTACCGGAAGTCACATAGACTTCTGCATATATATTTTTTTCAACTACTTCATTTTATACCGCATTTTTTCCAAAGAAGAGGCCCTATCTTCCCACCCCTTAGCCTTTTAAATTCACAGCCATTTTGTAAGGCAGTTTCCTGCATCTATCAATGTTTCACAGCCTAAATTCTCAAAGAGGCTTCACGGATGTTCCACCAAATCATTTTAGGCAGTTTAATCACTATAGAACAGGGGTCTATAGTGCTCCACGGCCTGTTGGGAACTGGGCCGTGCAAGCAGCAGTTGAATATGTGGAGCTTTATTTGTGCAGGTGTGGAATCTAGGTTGTGTGTCTATCCCCCCTCTCTGCCCCCGATTTGTGTAGTCAGAAAGTTTGGGGGCTGCTGCTATAGAATACTGGCTTAAAAAAATCCTGGTACTCATCTAAAACCTAAATCTAAAATCTAAATCTTCTTTTTAGAATAATAGGTAACGTTATTAAATATTTTATCAATAAAGCTCTTTTGATATGTTCTGCATCTAGTTTAAATAAAGTTCTGGCTTTATCTTGGAAAACTGTTTTTAGGTTGCTTGGTATTTTGTTAGTAGCAATGCCAGCTTTGCAAAAGAGACAAAACCAGTTGATTGGAATCGGCAAATAACCATTTGTTACAAAAGAAGCAGTTGTATTCCAATTTGCCAAAACTTCCTTGCTGACTAACAAGATGGTTTATTCTTGCTTCTTCTGAATGATTTTGTAAGCTTGACTGTGCAACAGCATCTAGCAATAGTACATGGCCAAAGCTTAGTATTGGAACCTGGTCACCCATTGCTTTTATAGGGCATGGATCATAGTTATCATTGTGCTTCCAGTAAGACTCTGTGTTGTCCTTTAGTGAAGGCATCAAGATACAATTTGCTGCTGATCAATTGTATGGTTGAATTCCAATGTGTGTCAGGGGCCAGAATCAGCAAAGGCATAGCAGTTAAAGATTTCTTAAAACACAAATCTAGTGAGATATTGATGACCCTGGGTAAAAATGCATTCATCTCATACATCTCATGCAAGACTAATAAAATGGATTTTATTCATTTATTTTTAATACTTATTTATCAAACTTAATTTGGGGTGCACATTTTTACTATTTAGGGGTATTACCCTCATGCCCTGCCTCCTCTGCCAACAGTGTCAATATAATTGTTGTAAGAACCTTTGTGGATATCCTGATTCAGGCAAAACATTATTTGGGGGATGAAAAATCATTTGCTGTGTTCAGTTGTGATCATCCCTTATACCAGGGGTCTTCAAACTTGGCCTTTGTATGATTTGTGGACTTCAACTCCCAGAATTCCTCAGCCAGCATGTCTGGCTGAGGAATTCTGGGAGTTGAAGTCCACAAGTCATACAAGGGCCAAGTTATAGGAAACAGAGAGAAATCTGTATTTTATATGCTTTTCTACTTCCGGTAATATTGTTGGGTGATTTTGACCACAAATGTGAATGGTTTTGTTGGCTCTGCTTGGCTGCTTAATTACACAAAATTTAAAAAGCAGAACAGATGTAATTTATCAATTGGTAATTAATCCGTATTAGTTCAAATATTAATCTCATGGTTCCATTGTGAAAATTCTTCATTAGTTGGCAGTCATGTAACATGTGGTTGGAAAACAATTGGTGGTATAACTACATATATTTGAATACTAACTTTCATTTGCTATCCCATATCATAGGTACCCATGTTGAAGAATACTGCAGTTCTCCACATACACAGGGAATATGTAAACACTGCACAGATGGAGAAAACTATACTGAATATGACAATGGTCTACTTAAGTGTTTACCGTGTGAAGAATGCAAACCTGGTACAGTACACTTTGGACATTGTTCCTGAATTGTGTACTTTTCAGCATCAGATTTTAATGTTCTGCTACAATCTTATAGTGCATTACATGTCATAGAATTTTGCTAGCCTTTTACCACAATCACCTCCTCATGTCTAACTTTGTTTAAACTGAATAAGGTTTAGGTTGGGTACTTTTTTGGTCCAAAGTCACCTGATCTCAGCAATAAACTTTATTTTTCATAGGCTTCTATCTCCCAACCCTTTCTTCCTTGCCTGGTGGGGCAGTTGTATAGAGTCAGCTTGCTTTTAAGGAAGGTTTGAATTCATCTATTTGCACAGGGCTTCTGAAACTAAGCCATAATTAAGCCAATCACCCAGAGAGGTAGCCAGTTGCCTTTACCTGGATATATTCAAGCAGAGGTTAGATATTAATTTGGATTCCTGCACTGATTGGGTGACCTAAATGACCTCTTCCATTTCCGATTCTAGGCTGAGGACTGTGTTTAGGAACCTGAGAGCTTAGTTGCCCGCTGTCTCAAACTTCATTTTCCCCTGCCCCAAAGTACTCCTGCAACCCATTCATCTACCCCTTAAGAATCTTTGTCCTTTTCTATTTTGTTTCATTTTTAATATTTCCTGTAGAGCAGTGTGTAAACATTGTCCATGTTGGTAAGTTAGGAAATTCTGTTTCAGGTTACAGAATAATAACACCTTGCACCAGGAAGAAGAACACTGAATGTCAGTGCAATGATGGCTATTTCTGTCCTCAAGGCTGTGAGGAATGTATGAAATGCAAGAAGCGGTATGTACATTAGTATACTTATGGTGCAGTTCCCTTTTATGATAGAGTACATTGCACATGTATAAATACTTGCAATAGATTGATTGCATTTAAGCTAAGGTGATATTTATATGCCATTATATTCATTTGTTCATTTTGCTGGGCTCATAATTGAAGCCAACTCAGTTCCCATCTTTGTAACTCAGATTTAAAAGAACAGCATAAACAATATAAAAAATAATCCAACAGTTGATGAAAAATAATATGTAAAAATTATGTTTATAGTTTTTTTTAAAGCCAAGTTAAAATCCAATATCGTTTTAATGATACAATAAAGCAAGTATTGGTATATAATCTTTTCTGGGCAAAAACCATTGCATTTGAGCAGTATGCCAAGAATTCCAGAATGAAATGTTGGTTTAATTGATTTATACCATCGGATTACTCCCCATGTTTAATTTCTGTTTCAGCTACATTAAAAAAAAACTTCAGTTGCTGCATCTGTAAGAGCTCTAAAAGTTGTACCTATGGCTACTGCTGTTTTAGAAGTTCAAATTGTACATTTTATTCATAAATGTACAATGTGTGCTATTTCCTAAAGCTTTTGTATGGCTCAGCCTATTAATTTGTACTTTTGGGTGCGTGTGTTAGATAGATAGATAGATAACCTTTATTGTCATTTTTTACTATGGGCACAATGACACACATTAAAAATGAAAATTGGTTGCTCGCTCTCAAAGTGTACACATACATAACACACATTTAAACATACTATATACAACATATGTATAGACCTACACCCTTACATATAAATAACATATAAAATTGGCCCTAGCGATGTCAGAACTGGATAATATGGCAGGAATGGCGTATTTAAAAACTATTCACTTTCGCATATGCAGTCCTGACACATTCCACAAAATCTGCTTTTGCTGCGGATTTAACAATAGTTGGGGACTCTTGATCTAATGCAGCAGTCTGAGAATGTAGCCTTTAGATGTGCAAGGACAACAGTCCAGAGAATTCCTACTTACCAAGGCCCAACATTTTGGAATTCATACTACCAGCATAGCAGGGTCGTACTCTTTTGTGATGAATTTCCTACATTCTGTTTCACTTCTCCTTGTTGTTGTTTTTGTTTTGTTTTTGTTAACATTGTACTTTCCTGCCTTGCTTAATCAACACACCAAACTGCAGGCAGTCTACAGCTTTTGGTCACAAGTCTCTGCAAGTGTATTTTGAAGGGACAAATAGAAGTTCAGAAGACAGAAAAAATAAGGATTACACTTATATGTTATGGAAAATTAATAAAGATTCACAAGATTGTCCCCTTCATTTCTAGATCTCATATATTTTCTGTTGGATATTTATACAAATATATTTTATAAATCTAAATCAGGTGATCCCTAGATTGCAAATAAAAGGAGTTTTTTTTTTCAGAACATAGATCTGTTCAGTTCTGATTCTGGCTCCTTTGGAAAACTGTAGTATTGGTCTATTATTTGGGGCGGAGGGAGACTTCTGAGTGTTACAAAGAGTCACAACAAAACTAAAGAGCAGGTTTCAACATTTATATAGAGCAGGCAATTTTTGAGCTGCAGGAAGCCCCTCTGAAAATATGTGGCTGAAATTTTGTTTAAATTGCCAAATTTGGGTAGCGCTTAACAAGAGTACCCTCCTCAAGTCCTAAAAATAGACTGAACATTTAATTTGGGGCCCACAATTGATGGAGGTGGGGGTACTTTGTCATTCAGAGTCTTTCTTTTCGTATTTCTACCCTTAAAAATAGACCACAAAAATTTGGGCCTACATTTTGTATGAAGTTACTAGATTTCTCGAAGATATTGGCACTGAATTGCTCCATATCTCAAACATTGCCATTCCTGATTTGTATAAAATATTGTAATTGTAGATAGGAGAAATAATATTTCTGTAACTAGATCAGCATGACTTTAGTAGTGTTCCCCTTTTCATCATTCCATTTGTAGTATTTTTGCCATTGGAGGCAGTTTGGGGGGGAGGGAGGCATTTGTTAAATGAACATTCCTAATTTTTACCAATGTCCCATTCTCAGTTGGGTAAGGTTTGCTGGAGAGGCTTCTTGAATTATTTTTTGGAAAAGTCCACTAAATCTGTTATTCTTCCTCATCAAACTCCAGCAGTCAGTCCTACTGTGATTTACAATGGGCATAATTAGGATACCATTTTATCCTAAAATAAGAAAGTTAAGCTTTTGTTTAAAAAAAAGAAGATTTGAACTGTATCAATTTCTATAAACTTCGTCATATTTCAGCCCCTCAGTTCTCAAGATTGCCTGCAAAATTTATCCCATTTTGCTAAACAAAACTGAACTGTATAAGTATTTATATTTTTACATGCTAGATTGTAGAAGAACAAACACCTTGATGCACTCTTACTCCAGAGCTGATTGAGACTTTTCAAAAGCCCCAGGCAGCTTTGTTATTTTTCATTCAGAAAATAGATATGCCTTCTTTAATAAACAATCTACCTTTTTTTAAAAAACAACAACTAATTTCTAGGTGTCCTGAAGGACAGGTGATTGTGGAACCCTGCAATGCTACAACAGACATGAAATGCGGACTACCACATGCAGGTTAATATCATAACTTCAAATGATCGTAGACCAAACTGTCGTAAGTCGAGGACTACCTGTATTTTTATTTAATGATAGTTTAGCATTGTATTATAACTCAAAACAATGGGGAAGCTGCAGAAACCAGCTTCAAGTGATTTTGTTTTGCAGTTGTCCATGCTGAAGGAGGGGCAGTTCACACAGGACAGGAGAAATGTGAGGTCCTCACCTAACCGGTGTGCAGTCCTAGCCTAACCATTGCAGCCTGGACAGATGTCATTAAACGGAAGGGTCAATATTTCACTGAAGGACTTCTTTACTAATGAAAATTCCAGCCCCAATTAGGGTCATAACCCAAAGACTACCTGTAGTTTATTTTGAAAAAAAAAAAAAACACCAGGCTGAGAGGCTTCTTAATCTGGTACATGAAAAGAGTATAATTAGAATATTTTTCTTTCCCAGAATTAGTACATTAGTATTGTTTTGCCTGTTTGGAGTAAGGAAAGTGATTTCTTTTTGGAGTTAAACTCCAATCAGTCTTAATATGATCAACAGCAAAAGATTATGGGAATTGGAGTCAAATCATTTGGAGGGCAACAGATTATCTCCTGTATGGATGTGGGAATGTGTATGGACAGGCATGTATTCTCTTCCTTTGCCTTGAAACAAAAGTCTTGGGAGAAGTGACAGAGACTTGTAGCTTGTGTCTTTGCCAGTTTCCTCCACTCCAGAAATGAAAGCCATTTTTATTATCGGAGGATAATTTATTAGTTTCTCTAAAGCACTGGCTAATTTTGTTCCCTAAAGCAGTTGCCTGGGTTTGCTCATTACGCTAAATTACGATTTGCCAAATTATGTTTCACTGAATAAACAAGAATGTATTGGGTGCATGCAACTGCTTAGCCATAAACAGTCTTCAAAATGTAATGGCAGGGTTCATACAGGTGTATCATGAACTGTAAATCTAACCTCCATTTTTGACATGTTGTAAATGCATATGCATAAGAGTCTCATTATCTAAATTTGTTTAAAGACTTCCTGTTCTGTCTTTTAGGAGCTTCAGATTCCTCATTTACATGGATGTACATCGTTATTGGTGTTTTATTTGGAATTGTGCTCTTCGTTGGGACTTTATATATATGGAGAAAATGCAAGCCTCTAAGGAAGAAAGGTAATTTCCTGATGATTCGCTAAATATGAAGTAACTTGCTATCTAATATTAAATGAACCAAAGTACAGAAAAGTTGGGAGACCCAAAGCAGGAAACAGTGTGTGCTATTTTGTGAGTTGGATTTGCGTGTTATGTTTAGTTGTAGATTGCTTAACTAAGGTTAGTTGAATAAGTATCAATTGGCTGGATGTTCAGATTGCACTAAAATATAAATCATAGCATGTAAGACATAATAAGCGGATTCACACAACCTACTAAGCCAATTGGAGAAATGCTTAATTGTTTCAAAGCTTAATTACTAGGATAAATATATTGACATGAAGTAAACCTTTCTTTTAAAGTATCCTCACCCATGGGACAAAGCTCGCTTATTTCCTCTTACCCATTAGCCTAGTTTGTGCCAACCCATGGTTCGTTGCGTAAGGTTGCAATCTTGTCCAAAGTTTCTGCAGAATGCAGGATCAGAAATTTCAAAGGAAGGAGTACAATAATGAATAGCTAGCTATATATTTAAATAGAAGACTGGTGTTATTAACAAAACAGCTGTAATGAAAGGAATCTTCAGGTTATCAAATCAGCTTTAAATAAGTGATCCCTTATTTAGCAATGGAATCTTGCAATTTTTCCCCGTACAAAGATCTGATACAGATATTGCTCTCTTACTGATGGTAATTGGTACCAGGAATTCCATCGCTAAGCAACACAGTCGTAAGACACAACATCATGGGCCCACTCAACTTATGAGAGCCGAGGTGGCGCAGCAGTTAGAGTGCAGTACTGCAGGCCACTTTAGCTGACTGTGTTCAGCAGGTCAGCGGTTCAAATCTCACCGGCTCAAGGTTGACTCAGCCTTCCATCCTTCCGGGTAGGTAAAATGAGGACCCAGATTGTTGGGGGCAATGTAAATATATATATATATACATTGCTTACTGGTGTACACCGCTTAGAGAGTGCTTGCACTTAAAGCGGTATATAAGTCTCATAAATAAATAAATAAATGAGAGTAGTCTTAGTGACCTTTATTAGGTGAATCTCATCAGGCTGCAGTATTCAGTAGTCATGTGATCACCATTAGTGACATCCTGCCAGCTTCCCCATTGACTTTGTAAAAACTGGCCATGAAGGTCACAAATGGCAATCACATAATTGGAAGAATGCTGTGACATCTGCAACTATGAGGACTGGTCATACATTCTCCTTGTTCAGGACCATTGTAACCAAATAGCTCCTGAATGACTGAATGTTAATTGAGGATTGCCTGTATGCTAATGTATATATTTTTTTTCTATAGCCTCCCTAGAAAAAGAAGAATCCACAGACCATTTGGTAAGCAATCCTGTACTTAATTTTTTTTTTTAAGGGAATATAACTAGTGTTCTTAGTTTGCTTCTGTCCAGTCAAAATGATGAGGAGTTCACAAGAAGCAACATAGCCAGCTTTCTTCTCAGTTTTTAGTTCTGTAAAACTGATAGTCTGAATAGCTACTGAGAAGTCGTGAAGAAATTTATTTTCATTTATAACAATCCATGCCAATTAATGATGTACTTGAGAAAAACAGCCTTGTTTTTCATCTTCACTGCAAGCGGCATCTTCAGCAAGTGTGCTTCTAACATCACATGGACCTCTAGCTTTCTTTGTGCCACACCAGTGTTTTCTCCTTTCAAACTAATTTTTAATGCCACATGGAGATAACCAGAACATTAGCAATCAAATGCTGCTGCTGTCACAACACCAATTCTACAGTCACTACATTGGCTAACCAATTAGATTCCAAGCCCAAAACAAAGTGCTGGTTTGCCATTGATAAAATCCTATGTGGCTTAGCTCCATATTATCTTGGGATCCATCTGCTCCAAGTGAAATCTGCCTCGCCTGTGCATTTGGGCAGGAAGCAGTTGCTTAGGACCCCTCCACTGCAAAGAGTGAAGATTGAAGGATGTGTAGGCCAGCGTTCTCTGTGGCTGTCCCTCTGTTTTGGAACATCATAACCCAGGGAAGCACTCATGCTTTCCTCACTGATTTTCTGCAGTCATCAAAATGGCCCTGTTTTTATTAGGTCTGTGGTGATTCTTAGATGTTCGGTTGATGTTCAGGTTAGAGCAACTGTCTATTTTTACTGTAATTGCATTATTTAATTATTAATTAATCAAACTTATGTGGCCGTTTCATCTCATAAAATGCAACTCTGGGTGGGATGCAACAATCCGATAAAACAATAGTTACCTAAAACCATTATTTAAAAAAAAACTTTAAAAACAAAACTGAATAAGAAAAGAAAAATACAGATAGTCCTTGAGTTATGAATGTAACAGAGCCTGTCCATTCCATTCGTAACTCAAACAATCCTGGGAGTGAACAAGATCACTCCCTGCTTTCGCCCATGCGTTCGCTAATTGAATGCCTGGGCGAATGCACGGTTTGTTAAGTGCACATGAGGTATCCCAGGGTGGGGAAGGCCATGGAGGGCCTAGCGATGGAGCAGACCCCCAAGGCCTCTCTGACCCACTAAGATCATGCTTCCCCCTCCCTTCCTGCCATGCTGGACTCACCTTCAAAAATCCTCTCTGCTGTGGTTTCTTTTCCTTTGAGGGAGATTAGAGTTGGCTTAATGCTTTTCGCGCTGACAATGGAAGCTCCTGGGTGCTGTAATACCGTGCAAGTTGAAAAGAGATCATGGCCCCTGGAAGCTTCCATTCTGGTGGGGGAAGTTTTTGCTTTGTTTGCTTGCCTATGGGTCAAAGCGTGGAATCGGAGTTGGCCGGGCGCAGGAACCAATGCCATCCACGGCCCAGGCACGCTGCTCGCTCACATGTGCCTGCCTTAGTTTGAGGGTAGGAATGAAGCCTTCAACTGAGCCGGGAGCCATTGTGGGGCAAGTCTCCTTGCACCTGTGTCTAAGCTGCTGGTGGCGGCAGGGGCGGCCACCTGAGCAGCCACGATCTCCTCTCCCCAGCCAGCCATTCAGCCTGCCCAACCTACTCCTTGCCTGACCAGCCGGTAGCCTAAATCCTGACCACTCTTCTCCTTGTTGTCTTCTTAACTCAAGCGGTGACAACAGCTTGAGTTTCTCCACTCCGTCTGAAAGGAAGAAACCAGAGGCACAGCAGGATTGCTCAAGAAGACGTGGGTACACTGCTTGCTCGCGTACACCAACCTTATTGAGAGCAATCCTGTTCTGTGCCTCTGCTTTCTTCCACTCAGAGGGAGTGGAGAAATCCAAGCCACTGCTGCTGAAACACTTTATCCGAACGGAGACCTGACAGAGATGGGAAGCTCCATGTGACTACCAATGGGATGCTTCAGAAACAGAGGAATGCTCCATTCCTGAAGCGCCTCATTGGCAGTCACACGGAACTTTCCATCTCTGTCAGGTCTCCATTCGGATAAAAAGTGTTTCATCGCCTATGGGACTATTCAAAATACAGTGATTCGCTGCGTTTCCAAGTGTCCCTAGGTCTGTGGTGGCAAACCTATGGCACACATACCACAGGTGGCACGCAGAGCTCTCTCTGTGGGCACGCGCACCGTTGCCCCAGTCCTAGGCCTTCAGCTGGGTTTTATAAAACCTTTTCACTTTAAGCCTCTGCCGCCATGTTAAAAAAAAAAAGGTTCAATCAAGCAATCAGTTGCAACTTCTCGTGGGGAAAAAAAAAGATCTCGCAAAGTTAGAATTGATTGATTGAACTTTTTAGTCCCATCCAGTCTGCCGTTACCACCGCAGCCACGCCCAGCCAATGGGCCATGCCCACCCAGCACCCGACAATACATAAGTGGGTTTGGGGTTGCAGTTTGGGCATTCGGTCTCTAAAAGGTTCGCCATCATTGCCCTATGTGCTCAAACACCTTTTATCTGAACGGAGACGGGCAGTTCCTCTGTGAGCAAATGCAACACTTGAAAACACAGTGAATTGCTGCATTTCCAAGGGTTCCATAGATGCTCAAACACCTTTTATTCAAACAGAGACCTTGAGGAGACGGGGATCTTTGTCTGTGAGCAAATGGGGTGGTTGAAAACCCAGCGAATGCAGCAGTATCTTTATTTTTCAGATACCTGGTAACGAGAATGTAAACTCTGCAACTGAAGCTCCTGCTGCTTCTGAGGACAGACTGTCTGAAGCTGCTGAGAGAGAGAATTTAGAGATGGGCAATAGAGAACAAGACTCTGTCCTTCCAGATAGGCCATCTGTTTCATCGTTACGTGAGGTTGCTTGTTCGAATGGGCAGTCCAGTGGAAGAAATGATGTGGGTATATTTCAGTAGAAAATTGCTAGATAATTAATAATTGCTACTGTTCTGTAAGTTCTTCTGTAGCAGAACAGTTTGAAATAGTATGTGTTCATTTACAGTGCGACCTTTTATTATATTATATTATATTAAGCCTGTGTGAGGCAACTCTGTTCTGTTTTGAGAAAACATTATGTGCCACAGAAACAACTTTGAGTTCTCCTCAAAGTGGTTTGTGCTGCTTCATGGTCTCTTCTGACAGATGGCCTGAAGAAGCTTCTCTGTATAAGCAGCACATGTGGACAAGCCTCTTTTGGCTACTGAAAGTGCTGGATGAAGCCTTGGAAATGAGGCAAAGTAGCAGCGTTACTTCTAATTTTAGTAGCCAGCAGAGAAGTGTGGCTTTTTAAAGCAGATTAAAAAATGATGGTTCACACTGATATTCACTGAAGGAAAGCAACCCCTTGAAGTTTTGTACAGCCATAAAAACATACGAGACAGGTTAGAGAACGATCATTATAACGGTTCATCTAAAAATACCAGATGAAACTTGCAGTACTTTAAAATAGCAGCAGAGGGCGCAATACAGTAATGTATAATAAAAGCACCTGCTTAAATAATAGGATTCTAACAATAGATGTTGGAAGGATTTAGATGCTTTTGTCTTGCAAAGGCAAAGCCATTTGCCACACTACGAATTTGCTTTGTTTCCATGGCTGGAGATAACTAGATACAGGGAAACATTAAGCAGTAAAAACACTAATTCTTTTTGCTTTTATCTGCTATGCTGACTGGATTTCACAAAGGAAATCCAAACCCATGTGCCAGTATCAGAACTAAGATCACTTTTGACAGGTCCTGAGCAATTTTATGGGAAGAAATATTTCCTGAGGCATTCTGGCCTCAAAATGGCCACCAAATGTTTTGCCTCCAGCAATCCTCAAAGTCCATTTCTATGTTTCTCTTTAGAAGAACTGTGATATTAGTAACAACATTTGCATTCTTCATACTTTGGACCTGTAATTTTTCCCCTTCATTGCCGCTCTGTGCTTTAACCCAAGCCTTTGCCTCCACAATTGTGCTTGTCCATTGTTATTCTATGTAGTCAAAATGAAAATGGACTTAGAGATGCCATAAGAAACATGGTTTTGAGATTCATAGTTAGAATGTAAGAAAACACTTCTGACCTTGATACCCGCCTCTTTATTATCTGCTTTTTTGCCATCCTATCCCTTAAAGTGAACTTTATAAAGTAACTGCAGCCTTTAAAGATAAAAAAAAACCCCTCCCAAATATGATTTCATTGAGGACAGGAAAGTTTTGTGGAGTTATTCTTATTGTGCATCCAAGTGTTTCTAGCAAATATTGGTATATTCCTTTTAGAAGCAAAGTATCAAAACAGCTTAAAGCGTAAAAACTTACGGCTCTGCCCAAAAATTCCTGGTAGAATGTTCTTTTATAGTTATTATTTTAAAACTATTCTTTTCTGATGCATTGCCCTGGCCCCAGCATTTTCTGCAGTTTCCATTAAGGATTCCTTCAGAATTCTCCAGCAGAATGCTAATTAATTTCACACCATCTTTTATTTCACAAGGAAAAAATACCAACATTTTAGATGAACATTCTTGCTTCACCCTCTTTGCCTCTATGGTTACCTGGAAAGACGCACTTATTTTCATGACATGGGATTTGCATATTATTTTGGATTAGCTTCATAAAGAAACATATTGCACAAACTTTGTTACTGGGTTCCAGAGAGATAATCATCATTAAAATTTCTATTAAGTAAAAAGGGTGAAGAGCCTTCTTAAAAGTTAACAGGTTTATCTATAGTAGTTTCCCACTTACAGATCTGGTCAACAACTTACACTAAACTATAATGTGGTTTTCATACAGGCTTTTACGGCCATTGTCAATGTAGTGGTGATGAGCTTCCAGGCTAACAGGCAGCATATCAATATCCTGACATTTTGCCAGCAACCATGTCTGGCATTTTCAGAGGCAAAATAATCTGCTGTGAAGTGTACTTCTTGTTACAGGCAGCTGAGCAGGAACTGAACGAGCTCACTTTACATCTGAAGATGCCAGTCGCGGTTGCTGGCAAAATTTCGGGATATCAGATAATTAGATCACAGCCTATTAGTCTGGAAGTTCATCACTATGATGTGATTTGTTTGCTTTCGACATAGCATGTAATACATGATTTGTACTTTTTCCTCTCTTTTTTTAAATGGGGTATAATTTTTGTCCAAAAACAGATTGGAATCATCTTATGTTGAATCATATTCTTTGTGAGAGGTTTAAGTAGAATCTGAGAAACAGAAAGGTTGCTTAAAATTTGTCAAGTGCACTTTGGAATCCATTGAATAAATTTCACTATTTCACTATTACTCTCACTCTCTGTTTAATCTATTAAAAAAAACAAAACAATTTGCTGTGTTGAGTCAACTTGTATGCTTTTTTAAAATACTTTGCATTACAACAGAGAAGTAGATCATCCTTCGTAAAATCTTTTTCAGGTACGGAGATCTAACAAACCTGCAGTAAGGATTAAAGATTCTCCCGTGAAAAGTGAGTAGTTCAAATAATTGTTTTATAGGTTATCATCCAATAAATCATATCGAACATTTGTAACCCAAGTGCAAAAAAAATGTTAAGAATTCATATTTAAATTACATTTTCAATTGCTGATAAATTAATCTCCTAAATTAAATAAATAGCAAAAGAAAGAGGCCTCTTGAGCAAGTATGTAAGTCATGCATTCATTGGATTTCATGTTAAGAGTGACGTAATGATTCCCTTTCTGACTGCAAGGGGATACTTAAATGTCTCTGTCTTGAAATATTCTTGAAGTATTAATTCCATTAGTTCAATTCTTAGTTCTCATAAGTCACGGGTCCCCAACCCGCGGATCACGGCCCACTATTGGGCTGTGAGTGTTCGCAACAAGGCTGCAGAAATGGTGGGTGAGTGCATGGTGCCATTTGCAGAAGTGGCGGATGCACATGCTTGTCACTTGCACAAATGGAGCTGTACGTGCTTGCTGGCAGCTCATGCAGAATCACACACCCCCTCCACTCTTCCAGAAAGCCAGAAAGGTTGGGGAATTAGGCCATATGTAGAACTCTGCTCATAGGATGTTCTCATCGTTGCATTTTTTTTTCTTTCTCCTATACGTCCCCTTGAAAAGCTCTTTTAGAAGACTGGTGGATCTTCCAGAATAGTGGAGATTGTTGTTGGGAGCTAAATGAGGAAGCTGAAATTTGTATTCAGTTTATCTCTTTTTAGAAAACAGATCCTGTTGATGATGATGATGATGATGATGTGGAAATTAACATAAGGGTTGAATGCTGAGTATTCTACACGTAGAAGGAATGAAAGGCAAGGACGCTGGAGTCATTACTTCTTTTTTTCGGTCTGAGATAGAACACCAGCCTCGAATAACTTGTGCATCCTGCCTTGTGTATGTGGAGATGAAACAGTACACTCACATAGTAGTGCATTCTCTGATTTTTGCTGTGTTGTGGAATGTTATATGGATCTGTATGTGCTATAGCTGCTGCTCTTGTGTGATAATCTCAGCCAAATTTATGGTTGCACATTCCTAACTATAATAGAGTTATTTTATAGCATCTATTGATTGCAAATTATAATTGCAATTTACAGTGAAAATTCATCTTAATAATCGTATATAGTTTATTTTGATAAAGCTATTGATCTGAAATATATAATTCCAAATAACTCAGTGTGAAAAATATTTGGTGCTGGAACATCACTTTAAGATCTGGAGGAAAAATTGTTCTGTTAATTCTGTAAGTAAGGGGCTGCCACAAAGAAGAGGGAGTCAAGCTATTCTCCAAAGCGCCTGAAGGCAGGACAAGAAGCAACGGATGGAAACTAATCAAGGGGAGAAGCAATGTAGAACTAACGAGAAATTTCCTGACAGTTAGAACAATTAACCAATGGAACAACCTGCCTCCAGAAGCAGTGAATGCTCCAACACTGGAAGTTTTTAAGAAGAGACTGGATAGCCATTTGTCCGAAATGGTGTAGGGTTTCCTGCCTGAGCAAGGGGTTGGATTTGATGACCTCCAAGGTCCCTTCCAACCTCATCATTACTATTACTACTACTACTACTACTACTACTATTATTATTATTATTATTATTATTATTATTATTATTATTATTATTATTATTATTATTATCGATCATCGCACAGTCAGCCAGATGTTCAGACTGGATTTGGAATTTTGTCTACCTATCGAGTCCTTACCCAGGACCTGGGATAGGCAGATGTGGATGTTTGATGGTATTACAGATATCGTCGCAGGATGGAAGCAGTTCCTAATAAGGCCGCCTTTTGCAATTGACTAATAGCAAATTTGTCAATGCCAATGGTGTTAAAGTGGTGCTCCAGTTGTTTTGGGATTGCACCCAAGGAGCCTATGACTATTGGTACTACCCTTGCTTGCTTTTGCCACAGTCTTTCTATTTCTATTTGTAGGTCTTTGTATTTTGTTATCTTCTCCAGTTCTTTCTCGTCTATTCTGCTGTCTCCAGGCACTGCCACGTCCACTATCCAGACTTTTTTGTCTTTCTTATCGACAATTGCTAAGTCTGGGGTGTTATGTTGCAGTGCTTATCTGTTTGAATTCTGAAGTCCCAGAGCAGTTTAATTTTATCATTTTCTATGACTTTCTCTATTTTATAATCCCACCAGTTTTTGCTTACAGGCAAATGATATTTTTTGCAGATCTTCCAATGCACCATTGTTGCTACTTTGTCATGCCGCTGCTTGTAGTCAGTCTGTGCAATCTTCTTGCAACAGCTTACTAGGTGGTCCACTGTTTCTTTGCATAGGCAACACTTACTGTTTGTTGCTGTCTTCTCAATTTTGACTTTGTATGCATTTGTCCTTAAGGCTAGGTCTTGTGCAGCCAGAATTAGTCCCTCGGTCTCTTTCTTCAATTTTCCTGCTCTTAGCCATTGCCAGGTTTTGTTATTATCTGCTTTCCCAGCTATTTTTTTAATGTATTGGCCATGTAGTGCTTTGTCTTCCCATGCCTCTATTCTGTTCTTCATTTGGTCTTTCTTGTAGGCCAGTTTGGTGTCTTCATAGTCAGTAAGCCTTCCTGATATACTAATTTCAGTGCATCTTCATCATTGCTTTTCAGATATTCTTCCAAAGACAGTTTTTCTTCTTCAACCATCTTGATGTACTTGTAGCATTCCACGCCCACCTATTTGCCTTGGTAGATAAAGTCTGTCAATGTCACTGCGTGGATGAAGGGCATGATTCATTGTCATTATTTTTCTGTCTTCCTATCCATTGCTTTTAGTTCTGCTTGAGTCCAGTCCACTATTCCAGCTGTGTACCTAATGACTGGGATTGCCCAGGTGTTGATTGCCTTTATGGTATTTCCTCCATTGAGTTTGGACTTTAAGATCTTCTTCACTCTCTTGATATATTCACTTCTAATCTTTTTCTTGACTTCAGTGTGCTTGATGTTGTCAGCTTGAAGGATACCCAAGTATTTGTAGTACTCTTCCTCATCCAGACTCTTAATGTTATTTTTGTGGGGCATCTTGATTCCTTCAGTTTTCACTATTTTTCCTTGTTTGATAGTAAGTGTGGCACATTTGTCCAAGCCAAACTCCATACAATATCTTGGCTATATATACGGACAGTGTTGAGCAGCGATTCTATTTCAGATGATGTTTTTCCATACAGCTTCAGATCATCCATGTAAAGGAGGTGGGATAGTCTGGCAGATGTTTTTGATGTTTGATAGCCATGTTCTGAGTTATTCAGTATTGTTGACAGAGGAAACAGTGCAATAACAAATAGTAATGGTGATAATGAATCTCCTTGAAATATTCCTCTCTTGATATTAACCTCTCCCAGTCTCTCACCATTGATCTGCAACTGTGTCTTCCATTGTGCCATCGATCTTTATTATTATTATTATTATTATTATTATTATTATTATGGCTTTGAATAGCCCTTTCTTTGTCTTCTCTCTGGGTAGGAAAGATAATTTTATTCTAACAAGTTATTATTCCACTAGTGCCTCTTTAAAAATTATTTTGCTGTTTGTTATTATAGGCAAATAATTATCTTAATTGTTGTAACCTATTTTAAATGGCTTGAATTGGGGGAGGTTGGCCCATACTTTTTTTTAAAAAAAGAGAGGAAAGAATGCACCCTTTTGAAAATTAAAAGTTCAGCCAATGCAGCAGAAAGCCATGAAAAGAAAAATGTGAAGTTTGTCCTGAAGGTCAGTAAACTTAAATTGCAGCATAAGTTATATAAGTATGTGAACCATGTAGTTCATTTTTTAAATCTAACACATATTTTTATTGCATTGCAGCATTGGAAGATACTTATTTTCAAATAAAGGACATGTTGGGATCAAATTACTGGAAACAACTTATGAGGAAATGTGGCTTATTAGACAATGACATACAGAACATTATCCATGATAATGCTCAAAATGTTGATGAGCAGCATTATCAGCTGTTAAAAACTTTGCGAGACAGGAATGGAGTTGTTGCTGCTTTTCAGAAAATATTTGCAGGCCTGGAAGAAATGAACCTTAATGGTATTTATGAAAATCTATTAAATGAACTAAAAAGCAAAGATTTAGTAATAATGGAGGCTGAAGCCTAAAGTTTTCCTTTATTTTTGACTACACAAAAACTGGACAGAGAATAGTCTGGCTTTTTATGCATCAATTTATTTTAGTGCATGTTGCCTTGGCTGAGGATGTCTAAACTGACAACACAGTTGTTAAAAGAAATATGGATCCCACTTGGGAAATGAAATGCTGCATCTCTCTGCGGGTAAATTTTGCAATATACAAAATTTACAATGAATAATGCAACAACTTGGTCAGTGTTTGGAAATTGTATGGTTCTGTACTGTCCTCTATAAAAATGCTATTGTGACCAAAATTCAGTGTAATTTATATTACGTGAATTGCTAACATATAGCAGGCTGAAAATGGACATAATAGTTTTCTACGGAGTTAGAATCATGTGACTTGTTGGACAAGGAGAATTTGAGTATGTAAGACTTCCATCCGAAAATATAACCCAGTGGAATCTGGCTGGAACTTTGTATTTGCTTCCATATCATGAAATGATTGATGGATTGTAATACTTCCTTTGTGATCTTATATACAAAGAGATACTGAATGTGTGCAATGTCTCTGACTTTTTTATCTTTTGTACATATTTTCTAATAAAAAAAATAAGTTCTGATTCCTTTATTATGTATGTAAATGGGAAACTGAGCCAGGGAATGAAATGAAAATGGAGCAGAGCAAGGAATAATTTTGAATAGTTTGGATAGCACTTGTACATTTCCAAGAATTCCACATAGTTTGGCTAGGAATACATATGTGAAGCTAGGGTTTGTTGAATAAACTAGTGATCTGCATAGTCACCATCATTGGCTTCCTACCTTATGCTAGTGCGAAAACAAACCAGATTATTGCTTAGTGTAAAGCTTGTCACCTATTAAATTTATTACTAGGACACAATTTCATTATTCTACACTGAGCACCAAACATTTTTTAAGAGTTTTTATAATTACTCTTAATTTTGGAAGAAAATTATACCAGTTACAAAAAAAAGCACCATAGGAAAAGTTTTAGAATATTATGCCATATATGGGATATTTGGGATTGTATCATTACACTTAACAGATGTTCTGCTATCAGAATAAATTATGATGTCGTCTAATACTCTATATACGCTTGAAAACTATCCTGAATGCTAGGGAGGAAACCCCCTGAATCTCAGAACTGAGAGGTGATAGAAAAAAATCAACCTTGCACTGAAGACAGGTCTTGACTTACAACAGTTCATTTAATGACCATTTGAAGACACAATGGCACTGAAAAAAGTGATTTATGGCTTTTTCATTCACAGCATCCCCTTGGTCACGTGATGAGAATTTAGACGCTTGGCAACTGACTCATATTTATGACGGCTGCAGTGACCTGGAGTCATGTGATCCCCTTTTGGGACCTGTCAATTAGCAAAATCAATAGGGAAGCCAGATTCACTTAGCAACCTTGTTATTATTAACTTAACGATTGCAATGATTCACTTAACAACTGGCAAGAAAGGTTGTAAAATGGGGAAAATTCATTTAACAATGGGCTTGCTTAGAAACAGAATTCTTGGGCTCAATTGTGGCTGTAAATCAAGGACTACTTATATAAGAAATATGCTTACTTAAAGCTACCTACTGGACCTCTGAATGTAAGAATTTAAATTATTAACTGCTCTTAGAGCTAACTTGTTCTGATTTATTATTTTGGAACACAATGAAAACAATGGATATTTTTCTCACTTTGAAAAAATAATTTAAGGAGGCATCATAGCATAGTTCACAAACAAAGTAACTAATGTTCTATAAGAAAAAAGATTCAGTCTCTTAGATAATATCTCCATTAGAAGTAATTAGCGGCAAATGTCATCTGTATTGTAATAAGATTGATAACCGTTGTGTTTGAGTCCATTGAAGAGCCACAGGTGAGTTTTAGGAAAAATTGCGTGACTGGAAATAAACAGTTTGGGACATTATTTCTTTACATGGTGACCGCTGCGAGGATTGTATATCTTAAACGTTGGAAGGAAAGAGGGATGCTGCCTGTCGAAGAGTGGATTTTAAAATTGACTGAATTAGCAGAGATGGCAAAATGAACTGCTCTGATTAGAGACAATAGATAAGTTTATGAGAAACCTGCTTGTGGATTTTCTAACTGTTAAATAGAAACGATAATCAAGCAGCGAATCAGCGAACAAAGTCATTACCAAAAGCCAACATGGATTTGTCAAAAACAGATCATGCCAGACAAATCTTATTGCATTCTTTGACCATGTGACAAAATTAGTGGACCAGAGGAATGATTGGATATAATTTACTTGGACTTCAGTAAGGCATTTGATAAAGTAGACCACAACCTACTGCTGGATAAGATAGAAAAATGTGGGTTAGACAGCATCACCATCAGATTCGTAGCTGGCTGACCGGCCATACTCAGCATGTGGTCCTCAATGGAACTGCATCTACATGGAGGGAAGTGTGTAGTGGGGTGCCACAGGGCTCTGTACTGGGCCCAATGCTCTTCAACATCTTCATCAACGATTTGGATGAGGGATAGATGGGGAACTCATCAAATTTGCAGATGACACCAAGCTGGCAGGAATAGCCAACACTCCAGAAGATAGGCTTAAGATACAGACTTGAACATTGGGCGCTATTTAACAAAATGAAATTCAATGGTGAAAAAACTAAGGTTCTATATTTAGGCAAGAAAAACTAAATGCACAGGTATAGTATAGGACAGGTGGTATCTTCCTCAATAGTAGCAACTGTGAATACAAAGGTGAATGACCAATATTAAAAAAGAAATATATTGAGATGTTTGATCATATAGATCATAAACGGGATGGAAAAAGTTGAGATTGGATGGGGATGATGAAAACCTGAAAAAAGCTGAGAAGGCAGTAAGGACAGTTTCTAAGGATAGGACAAATACAATAAATGGTGCTGCAATAGATTAGTCTTAACATTCTTTCACTTACCTCACACCTTCAATTTTTCTGGCTTAATATTTCTCGCTCTTTTCTTACTCAGCCTAACAAAATGAAAGTGTGGTACACAGTAGTATGGATTTCAAAAGGCAGGAGAAAAAACAACATGGAGTTCATGGAGTTCCAAGTTTAGCAAAACCAGTGTGATAAAACTGATTACAGCCTTAAATGGGTTTGATTCTACCAGGAAACATGGAAACAAACTAACCAGCCACGTTCTAGACTAGTGTGTTATGTAAACATACCTTATGGTTCAGTGCATCATACAAGCCTATAATACTAGGTTAATTAATGTTTTTTAGAAATGTTTATGCCACCAATTTTATTCTGGGTCACAATTATATTAAGAAGGGATAAATGTGTTGAGCAAACAGAATTAATATTTTGTAGGTTTCAAATTATATCTTAATAACAAACCTGTGGGCTAGATAAGCAGAGGTGCTATTTTAACCTTTGCTGTGGTTGAGAAGGTTCCTATAAAAGTAGCCGAATCCCAACAATTCCCTTTACAGTCAGAACAACATGCCAGGTAAGCTTAAACTTGTAATAAATTGCAAATGTAAAAATTATGTGGAAGAAAATTTAAAGCATTACACAGAAAAGCATAAAATAATAAACGAATTATTTGTGTCTAAAAGCAGGTTTCTTCTCCCATGTTTTGGGCTACAGTACTTGTGCCCCCAGTTGGTGTACGCATGTATTACTGATGAGATTTGCTATCTATTTATTCTGTAAATTGTTATTTTTATATTGCTTGTATTGTGAGATGCCAAGAGACAGAACAAAGTTGAATAATGGTTCAGTCAAATAATAGTAAATACTGATAAAAATAAATCCAGGCTGTCTTTATTTATAAAACTATGCTAAATTAAGATACATGATCATAAAAACTTATTTAAGAAAAGGAAAATCTATTGATTGGAAAACAGCTTTATCTTTGGGAGGAAAACCTGCAGACTTGATTTGCTCAGATACAAAGCATCTGAACTAATTTTAATAATATTATAAATCACCATTAGCCAATTGCAAAAGGCAGCTTTACCCCAAACAGTTTATATTCTGTAATGATACTTTTATTATCAACAGCATCAAACAACATCTGCCTATCCCTGGTCCTTGGGAAGCATTGGATAGGTGGATAAAAATATCAAATCCTCTAAGCATATGGCTGACTGTGACCAACTGTAATAATGAAAGCAAGGTAATACCAGTGGCAATAGGCGCTATTGATGCAGTTCCAAAACATCCGGTTCTCCACTTGACAAAATCACCATCAGTTACTAAAGGCAGCCTTGCCTGTAATATTATTAAACATCTGCTTATCCCAGTCTTTTGGAAGGACTTGGATGAGAAAAAAACATCTGGCTGACCTAATCATAACAACTAAAGTTTAAAAACTAAATGAAGAGCACAAAGAAGTATCAGTGGAGTTTGAATACTCTCCAAAATACAAAGCAAACGTCTTTTAAAATCTAGGTTGCTCTAACTCTAAAGGAATAGTAGAATACTAAACAATTAGCCAATAAAAGGAATAGATGAACGAGATCCTGTAAAATCGAACAAATCAAGCCAATTTGCGCCTATAATGCTGGATCGGTTTCTTTCAGCTTATGTCCTCGAAAATCTCCTGGCTCGCAACAAGTGTCACATATGCCTACTTGGTGCCGATGCACGGGTGTTTTGTTGTTGTTGTTGTGCCCCTCTGCACATATTATTGATATTGCACAGTACTTGGTCCTGCCTTTTCAAGACTGCATTGACCGCACATTGCCAGGTTACCCTGCGCCCACCAGAAGTGACGATCGGAGGTGGAGCTATGCTTCCGGAAACGCTCTTGGTTGCATCAGCTTGTCAGGCAGAGCTGCGTCTGACAAGAGACGAAGGTGGGAGAATGGCAGCAGCCGGTAAGCTCCAGCGTTTGGGTTCCCCTTTCTAATAAAACAGGGCTGGGAATAAAGAAATGTCCGTGAATTCCATTGCCAGGTCATATAGAAAGGCCTTTATGGCGTTGTGATGCCATAAAGATTAAAGCCTGGCTGAGAGCGCTGCTTGATCGCCCGGCTCAGGTGGTTTGGCGCTATAGTTTGTGATACCGCATCGTTAGAAGAATATGGTCTGCTGGTAGTATATGCTGGGATCGGACAGCGAGTAGGGATTACGTCTGTTGAATTCAGAGACGAAACTTAATCGATAGGCTCTGCGTTATTCTAACTCAGATGTCTTAAAGGTCGCTTTTTCTTTCATGTGCCTCCCCCTCCTCCCAAAAGTGAATGTATAAGGTTGAAGGAAGTAGTGGATTGCCATTGCAGAACAGCAATTGTACTGCCGCTGGTTTTAAGCAAGATTTTTTTTTTTCCGGGATCTCTTTTGTTTTCATTTTCTTCGCTGAGAAGTCGGAGTAAACGCATAAAAATCCTCCCGCTGAGTAAATCGAAAGTCAACAGCCGACGAGATTGCCTTTGGGAACCCTAAAAGCCGGGCATATAGGCATTATTTTATCGCTGGCGCCTCAAAAAAAACCCCAAACCTTATCCATTTACAGTTGTTGATATCTTTAAAGAGTGATGGAAATCTTCTACAAGGTGAAGCCAAGCCATAGCTATTCATAGCTGTAAAACGTGTAAGTTTTACAAATCCAGGGAGCAGTCATGTTCTGTGGTTATACAGTCCAAATTTTAATCTTATTTCCTAGGGTTTTGATAGGAGTATTTGGGGTTTTTAAAAATGAAGATCAAACTTGTATATATTATTCTAAATGTATTTTCATGTCACAGCTGACCTGGGTGATGAATGTATTCAGTGCTTTTTTTCTAAAAAAAAAAAAAAAAGGTGCCAGAACTCACACACGTCACTCACACACGTCATACAACCCACCTTGCCTACCTTACAAGGTTCCATCCAAAAAAAGGTGCCGGAAAACACTGTGTCCTAAATTTAAAAAAAAAATCTCAGGAGATGATTTTTGTTCCATCCTAGCTGGAAAAAGTTTTAATTTTAAGAGTAGGTCACAAGCTCAGCTTGACATGTTACAAACTGGAGCTTGCTCAATTGATTATGCAAATACTTAAGATTATGAAATTGCTTCAGTATACTTTTCTAACGTAGACATTTATTAAACAGATATAGATTATGTTTAACGTTACACTGACATGTATGTTTGTTGGTTAGGTGTAGCTATTTGACTATTGAGATTATGCTCCGAACAGAGTTTACAATATTCTTAGAACCAACAATTGTACCATTCAGATCCAACAGTGATAAAGAACTACCATACACCTTCTTACAAATGGTGACAGCAATATTGTACATCATAGGTTTTACATGCAATTGATGAGAAATGTCTTCTGACTAAACAATTGCCAAAGAATAAAATAATGAGGATTTTAACAGATACAAACAAAAATCAACCAGTTGAAAGCCTGAAATTTTAAGTAAAGTTACTTAAAACCAGGACTTTTTTCTGTATAAATATACTGTCTTCGGACTGATTCCTAAGGATCTGACATACACATGAAACTCTATTTACAGGGGTTTTGTTTAAATAATTACTGTTTTCCCTTTGCATTTCTACTTGAAATCAAATAAACATACAGTTAATGCCCTTAAATTTAAATCTAATCATTTCTTTATAAACATATAATTAAGCCTTAGAAAAAATGTGTAGGGCATTAATTAAAAATGAAAGGGGTTATCAGTTTGCATTCTATGAGATACATGTAAGTGAAGTATTAGGTAGCAAATTGAGAATTGTAAGTATTGTTGATATCCTAGATCACAGACGTCAAACTTGCTGTGTCACATGACATGTCGCAACGTATCGTGACATTTTCTGCATTACCAGAGCTGGGGTGGGCATGGCCTCCATATAATGCAACCGGCCCATGGGCCGGCAATTTGACATCCCTGTCCTGGATCATTTATATTTCGAGCAGTTGGCTGACTTCTCTCTTTAGTTAGAAATGCACCCTTTTTGCATGACTTCATTTAGAATTATCCCTTGTTCTGGAAACAGCAATGCCTCTATTTTGTGCATGATAGTGTTTACCAGAGTTGAACTGGTTGTACACTGGAATACATATAAAATTAGATTTAAATAATCCACAAAGACAGCTATGAAAGTCTCTGATGTGCCAAATATTATACAGATGTTTCTGGCCGTACATAGATCCCATTCCTAATATCAAGGGATCATGTTGAATACTTTTGCTTTATTAATAATTCAGTTAATCACATAAGGATCCATTTGTGAACCCCTTCATATGTGCATGAAAGAGGTCAGCAAGTTTGGGTAAAAGCAAAAAGGTAAAGCATTTCACACTAAAATGTCTGTGGTTCTGTTGGGAAACTACCAGCTGGGCAGGTCAAGTGAGGAAGTAGCCTTTAGTCCTTGCCCAACTAAGTCCTTTGGTTCCTTAGCTGCTTGTCTCCAAGAGAAGACAAGCAGACTGGACATATTCTTGTGATATAAGTAAAATGTAATAAAATAGCTGACTTTAACCATTTACAAGTAGATCTGGTTGTTTCTACCTTGACAGGTTGTTCTTATTTGTAATACCTAGCAGGGATATGAAAATAAAGGCTGTGCAAATCATCTGGAATGGTACTTTTGAACATATTATTAAGACCTAAGGGAAATATGTAGAACATTAATTTTAAAAGAACTATTATTTTTCCTCAGTTTGGTGAAGGAAGAATGACTGTTGCATACGTAGAAAATGCTTCTGTTGTGACTGCATGTAAATGAAATGGCAGCCGCTCCATCTTGTTTGCCAAGTCACCTCAAAGAACAATGCTGCAACTGAAGCACCTTCTGGAATAATCTGCCCAGCCCTAAAAATAATCCTTTCACTATTGGGGCAAAAGAGCTTAATGTACTTATTGGGGACATAGTGTATTGTAGCATTGCAACACAATTCTACGACATAACCTCATTAGAGTACCTAAAAAAGCTATGTGAACATTAGGAACGAGTGGAGAACCTCATTGTTTGGAAGATATAACGTAGATATCATAGAAGATATAACCTATACTTTAGTGCAGAAAACACAACATCTTTAAAGCTGCAAGTAGATCTGGATCTCTTTGCTGGGTGAAATCCATTTCCATTTTAAATTGATTTTCTAGATCAGTGGTTCTCAACCTGTGGATCGGGACCCCATTTGGGGTCGAACGACCATTTCACGGGGGTCGCTAAACAACGCAGTCCGCCATTTTTCCCCCCTTTTCCTTAGCTATGCTACTCCCTTTTATTCTATCGGCTTTTGAAAGCCAATAGAATAGACTCTCTTGAATAGAGTCTAATTCTATTGGCTTTCAAAAGCCAATAGGAATTGTCCAGGCTGTCGAATTGTCCAGGCTGTCTCTGCCCTGCTGAGCCCGCCAAAAGTCCCATTCTGCAAACGGCACTGCACCAGTTGAGTAGTCCTCGACTTACGACCGGTTGAGTAGTCCTCGGCTTACAACCGGTTGGGGGTCGCGGCATTAAAAAGGTTGAGAACCACTGTTCTAGATACTGTATGTTTCAGTCAGGTTTTAGCCAGGATTTAATATTGATAGTTTTGGTTGCATTTGTAGATGACCTGTGGCAGACCTATGATGGAATGGTGCATCCATCCTTGTGCTCCTTGATCTCTTAGCAGCTTTTAATACCATTAGTTATGGTATCCATGGCTTGAGGAATGGGGGCACTGATCTATGGTAGTTCTCTTCCTTCTTTCTAGTTCCAGGAAGTCTTGGTTGGCAGGGGGATCATTTCTTTGTCCCATCCTTTGTGGCATACGACAGGGTTTTACTTCCCACCTTTTCAAATCTACCTGACAACAAAGGTCATATGGGTTTGAACGGGGAGAAACCATCTCTGGCTCAATCCTACTAAGTCTTATTGTTTGCACTTTCCCAATCAAAAGGGGTGCAGGCTCTGGGAGTCTTCCTGGACTCATAGGCCCTGGTCATGGAGCAGGTGGCAGCTGAGGCTAAGAAGGCCCTTTATCTAGTGTGCCAGTTATGCCCTTTTGTAGACTGGGAGGCCCTCCAGACATTCATGCCCTGCTCATCTCATGGCTTGCTTACTGCATGCTATATAGAGCTGTCCTTGAAGACTACTCAGAAGTTTCAAATGGTGCAGAATACAGTGTGGGCAGTGATGGGTATGCCTTCCTATGCCCATATAACACCTCTGCTTCATGAGCTGCACTGCTTGCCTGTTTGCTTGGGTGCAATTCAAAGTGTTGGTTGCCACCTATAAAGCCCTTCATGGCCTAGGCTAGGGCTTGGTTACTTGAGTGACCTCTTATCTCCCATAGTATCTGTCTGGCCAATTCAGTCTGTCAAAGTTGATGCACTCTGGGTTCCTTCAATTATCAAACAATGCCATCTAGCAGGATGCCAGAAGCACACTTTTTCTGTAGCGGCGCCTTCCCTTTAGAGTGAGGTTCTCCCTCCCCAAGTTCTGGATGGCCCCCATTGTGCTGGGATTTCAAAGGGCTTGGAAGACCTGGCTCTTTGCCAGGCCTTTCGTGAGAGTGAGTGAAGCCCGCTTTGGATTGTGTGGGTTTGTTTTTTCTCCTTTTTTGGAGGGGTTTTGTCCTCTTCCTTTATTGTTGTGTTTATGTCTCTTACTGGGTTTTTGTTTTCTTGTTTGTAATGTTTTTACTTCTGAGGCGCCCAGTGTCATTGGGAATTAGGCGGCATATAAATTAAATATCTAGTCTGACCTCTCATTTTGGGGGGCCAATTTCATTGAAGAATGATAACCATATTATATAAATCCAGTAGAGGGGGATTTTATAACAATCTCTTGTCTCTTTTGCCGTCAATCACTAAGGTTAAATTGATAATGCTTTCAACAAATCTTATGCTGTAAATGAGGGACTAGATGCAAAGGGAAGGGATTTGTTTAATTTTAATACTTGTGTAGAAATTATTCCTTTACTGTTTATATTTTATTGATTTTATTATAATTTCTTTGTTGCTTGTTGTGAACCATTTAGACTCATTATTTATTTATTTTGGAGAGCGGGGAGAAAAGTTGAACTGATGCACCTTTCGTAGGTTAATTACTAATATAGCCCTGGGGGAGATAGAGCCAAACAAATCTGGAGGGCAATTAGGATATTCCTGTAGACAGAAAGAAAAAAGATAACAAATTGCCAGTCCCATCACAGTAGCTGGTGAATTCTACCATAGGTCTGAAAAGACTAATTTGTTTCTTGTCTTTACACACACTTTGTTCTTCTCTTTTTTTCTTTTGCGGTACTCAACATGCATCTGCTAATCATTTGCCTTTAGAGATGCATTTGAGAAAGAATACAGGCAATTCAGCATGCATGCATTGCACCACCTGGAAACCAATTCTAGTGTGGCTTTGCTGAGTTGATTAGGTAATGAGGACAAATGCAGAACTGCCAGCATGCAAGCCTTAGGTCTTTTGAATTAATAGGTGTTAGCCAACATGTTGAGGATGGAAATGTGGTGGAGCAATAGCAATTTAGTTTTATATATTTGTGAGGTAGGAAAAGGAATTTGTGTTTAGACATAAATCTGAAATTGTTCTATAACAGGTTTGTGTTAGCACAACTGCACTCCCCCCTTAAATAAACTTCAAATATTTGTACTTGTAATCTTGCCCGGCTTTAATTAAATTAATTTGAAGAAGTATGATAACAGGATGAACAGGTATCATCCAGAAGACTTTTGGTTAAGAAGATGAACATTATCTAACATCTGCCCTATGGGTCACCTAATTACTCTGCAAAATCCTTTTTTGAAACCACCCACTCTATTTAATTATAGATATAATCTAGTTTTTCTATTTAATTATAGATATAATCTAGTTTTTCTAGATCTTGCACTGCAGTTATTCTGTGCTACTGAATGATCTTAGTGATTCACAGTATTTTAAAGCCCCATTTGTCTGTACATACAGTAGGAGGGCTAAAATTCCATAGAAGTATGTGCAGTCCTTGGGTTTTTGATGACAGCTGGAATCAACTTTCCATCACTAAGCATTGCAGTCATAAGGCATGATGTCACATGCCTACATTGCTTAGTAATGACAATCCCAGCAGTTCCCATTCTTGAACCAAGTGAGGATGCTGTGAAGTGTTATGCAAGGACCTCACGTAACAGTGATAAATGTGCTGCTCCACTCCCCACACACAAACACATGTATGGCAAGAGTTCTACAGGCGTTTATTCAACTCCCCTCCCCCAGAAAGTACCCCTGTTGCACAGATTTCAAGGTCAGAACAGCAAGAGTCCCTGGGTAACCGAGTCCAACGGGTATACACAAAGTCCAGGAAAGCAGTCCAGGAGTCAAACAAGCCAAGATACAAGGCACAGAACTAGGCACTTTGCTCCAGCAACACTCAAGTCCTCAGGGTGGGGTTAAGTAGGCAATGCTGGTGCAGCCCTTCATGAGAGGCGAGGTTGCCTCCTCATGAGTAGACTAGCTGACCGTCATTGTACCTGTCTCCTCTCTGCTCTACATGTCCTTGGATCAGGAGGAGATGTGTACTCTACCTCCTCCTCATTGTTAATGGGTGGCAGCTGCTCCTGCTCCTTGCCTGGAGCCTCCTGGCACTCATCCAGTTGACCCAGCTCAGGCTGTTTCATCGGCTAGCATTCTCTGAGCCCCAATACTGACCAATACCCAGCTCCATACATTCCTCTGCAGACTCAAACTCACCCCCCTCCTCTGAACTTGCATCTGGAGAGGGGTCTGGAAGTGGATCCATGACAATAAGGAAAGAGGCACTAAAACTGCATCCTTGGGCACGCAGTCTGATGGGCGAGAGCTGTAAGCAGACAGGTGGGTGCTGTGGCAGTGCTGTGGAGTATAAGATCCCCATGTCATCTGGGGGCTCTTCGGGAGAAAAAGCAGTGAGAGCGGAAATGAATTGTGATCTTGCTGGCTTCCCCATTGACTGTGCTTGTTGGAAGCCAGCAGGGAAAGTTACAAATCGTAATAGTATAACTGTAGGATGCTGCAACCATCATAAACTGGTTTCCAAGTGCCCAAATTGTGATCACATGACTGCAGGGACAACGTGATTGCCACAACTTCGAAGACCAGTTGTAAGTCTCATTTTGTGCTGTTGTAATATTGAACAGTCCCTAAACAAGTACTCGTAACCTGAGGAATACGTCTATGTAACCTCTCTAAAGACATTTGAAAATTTAATTATTCCAGGTCGAAAATCAATCTTTGAGCACATTTGACTGAGAACTAAAGGATTGGAAGTAAATGTGAGTGAAAATAAATGGAATATTTAGTAAATAATTAGCTCTGAGCAAGAAATATGAAACAGTATGTCCCTTTAGTTGTTTAATATGAATATATGTGATATTTGTGTATAGAGTGATGCTGCTGCTTCGGCTGTGAGTGTAAATGACTTGAAGCAAGTATTACATAGATTGTATTAAAAATGAGGAGCATGGGTCTGAAAATAAATCCATTAAAGCAGGGCTTTTCAACCTTTTCACTCATTGTACCACTTTTAGGATATGGCAATATCCGAGTACCACCATTTGCTTAGCAAGGTGTCAAAAACTTGATGACCCCCCCCCCAAAGAAAAGAAAAGAAAAGAAAAAATGTGATAAAGTACAGGTAGTCCTCGACTTACAACAGTTCGCTTAGTGACTGTTCGAAGTTACAATGGCACTGAAAAAAGTGCCCCCAAGGCACAGCCGAGTAAGACATCTGCCTGCCTGCTCTCATTCCCCTCCCCCACTACCACTTTTCTAAGATGGTCGCGACCACCTGCGAGGTACCAATGTACCACAGGTGGTACCCGTACACTGGTTGAAAAGCCCTGCATTAAAGAACTGTATTTGACAGGAAAAATGAAATAAAACATTGCAAATTACACATAAAGTAGTGAAAACTTAAAGCAAGTAGCTGATTCTATATACTTTGGTAGAACATTTACTGGAAAAGGGAAAATTGATGGAAAAATTTAAGACATATATAGGCTGGTAGACAGTGGATAGTATGTCTATTTAGAAGAATGAATGTTTGTCAAAAGCAAAAATGGCACACTTATATGGAAATGAGAATTGGATATGTTAAAACATAAATATAAGATGGAAGCCGTGGGGAAGGAGTATGTGTGCAACTAGAAAAGAGGAACAAGAAGAAAAGGCTGCTAAGTGACTGTAAACTGAATTTAGAACTGAGCGGCAAGTATGCTGAAGTGGTTTGATCATATAAAGAGATTGACTGAGGAACACTTCGCAGAACAAGTATATGAAGGAAGATTGGCAGTCAAGAGATCAAAAATGTGATTGGATGGTGAGATTCAGAAAAAGGTGAAAAGTTCGAAGAACAAAAGGCAATGTGTGATGTGGAAGATGGGTATCATGGAAACAAGGATGGTTTGCAAAAATAGAAAGGTATGAATAAGTATGTGAATAGTATTAAATTTAGCTAATTTTCCTTAAACAACCCCCCCCCCGCAAATCCTCGATTTCCCAGGTATACTATTTCTTACTCATTTTCCGTGCTTTGCATAATGTTGCTTATTCTAAAGAAGTTTTGCATGATATTAGGTATTTATGGCCAATATTTTAAAAAAAGTAAAATTTCTTCAGATGTTTCAGTTTTCTTTCAAGTCTTCAGACGTCTAGTACTGTGAGTCCAATTAGGAATTAAATCCATAATTTCCCCCTAACCCCATTTATATAGAAGATGTATCTTTATTTTGTATATCTTTTCTTTGAAACACATCTTCATGATTATCCACACACACATAATTCAATTGATGCATACTGTACTAGAAATCTGAAGTTACTAGCTTGTTTATCACACAGACTGCTTCCTGAGAGGAGAGATTAACTTAATTTCATCTAGTTTTCCTTCTTGGTTGCCTGAAAGTGACCCACTTCTTCAAATAATTAGCTTAAAGAGCAGTGGTGGGACAGTGGTTAGAATGCAGTACTGCAGGCTAACTCTGCATTCCCACTGCCAGGAATTTGATCCTGACTGCTCAAAATTGACTCAGCCTTCCACCTTTCCAAGGTGGTAAAATGAGGGCCTGTGTCAAACTGCTGGCCTGCAGGCCGGTTGTAGCATGCGGAGGCCACGCCCACCCCAGCTCCAGCAATGCGAAAAAAGTCACGATACCTCCGATACATCATGTGATGCAGCGAGTTTGATCCCCGTGGCCTAGATCATTGGGGACAACATGCTGACTCTGTAAACCATTTAGAGAGGGCTGTAAAGCACTATGAAGTGGTATATAAGTCTAAGTCAGTGGTTCTCAACCTATGGGTCGCGACCCCATTTGGGGTCGATCGACCATTTTACGGGGGTCGCGAAACAACGCGATCCGCCATTTCCCCCCCAGGGGGTGCCGCCGCGCATGCGCACCATGCATGGGGCGCCGCCGCGCATGCACGCTGCGCATGGGGGTGCCACCGTGCATGCGCGCCACGCATGGGGTGGTACCGCGCACATGTGCCGCACATGGTGGCACCGCCACGTGTGCGCACCGTGCGTGGGGTTGTGCCACCGCGCATGCATGCCGCACATGGGGCGGCGGTGCGCATGTGCGCCATACACAGGGGTGCCACCATGCATGTGCACCACGCATGGGGGCACCACCGCGCATGCGCACCACGCATGCGCGGCGCGTCCGTGTGACGGGGTCACCATCACACGAAGATTGAGAATCGCTGGTCTAAGTGCTATTGCTATTAATAGTTACTTCCAATGCTAAAGATTTCCGGCCCTTTTTCCTGTTTCCTGCTTCTTTTTGTCTTCTTGCTTTTCATTTTTGCATCATTTCTCCAGGTGAATTAGCCACTGTGGGTATGCTGCAAAATTCATGCAGAGTGATGCTTTATTTCTGGATACTTTCAAGCAGTGAGATCTGACCGCTTGCTGTTTGCCTCTGTCTTTGCAGCTTCTGACTACACTGATATTCTGAGCATTAGTGAAGAGGAACACAGGCTGAAGGCTCTGAATGAGTATCTCAGCACCCGTAGTTATATCCAGGGCTTCACATTTTCACATGCAGATGTGGAAGTTTTCAGGCAGTTTTCGGGCCCACCTGTGGACCAGCATTTCCATGTTGTTCGTTGGTTCAGGCACATAGAAGCAATCTATGATGGCAGCTTTGAAAAACATATCTCCTGTAAACTCCAGACAAGTAAGTAACCATAGTGAGTTAATGTCTTATTATTAGCTTATCACTTTGCTTAAAGCATCTGTCAAAAATTATTTGGTCACTTTGATTTATATGAGGTCTTGCATTTAGTAGCTGCAACTTGCAGTTTAGAAGCAGCTGCAACATGGTAACTACCAGAAAAGTGTAGGAATGTGCATGCATCTTTTTATATGTATACACACACATATATAAACACATATATGCATATTCCTACACATTTGGGCCTTGGCAAATTTAAAAGTGTGGACTTCAACTCCCAGAATTCCACAGCCAGGTATTTTTAGCTTCAGAATTGTGGGAGGTGAAGTCCACATATCTTAAAGGTGCCAAGGCTTGAAAAATACTGATATATATATATATATATATATATATATATATATATATATATATATATATATATATATATATATATATATATATATATATCTATCTGTCTTTGGGAGTTTCCAAGGCTGTCCCTTGGTCTCCTACTGCAGTTATTTATTTTCCCTCAGAGCCGATGAGCTCCAACCACAACTGCTTCCTATATATACCATGTTTCCCTGAAAATAAGACCCAGTCTTATATTCTTTCATCCTCCAAAAAAGGCACTAGGTCTTATTTTTGGGGTAGGGCTTATTATTTTCACATACAGGATGCAGAGAGTGTGGGGGATGATGGGAGTGGGAGCGCTGCTACCCCCGGCTCCGCACTCTTCGTCCCATCATGTGCTTGCCTGCAGTCCTACTGTTGGGACATTTTGCGGCTGCGCCAGGTGCCATGTGGTCGCCGAGTAGCTGCCCATGCTACGTCTGGCCTCACGGGGGCTTTGTCTGGCCTCATTGAGCACTAGTTTGCACACCTACTTGGTGCTGTAGGCACTGGGCTACAGGCTGAGCCCGGCGCTCCTTGGGCGCTGCAGTTCTCATCTCGGCTGCACGAGGTGGACATGGGGTGGTCCCTGGCCGCTTTTGGCCACTATCTCTCCTGCGGCTGCTCTGCCACCAGCTGCTGCTGCCGCCTCGCCTTCTGCCTGGCCCAGCCCATCTGGCTGGTGCCGCCACCATGAGGTGAGGAGAGGAAGGTGGCAGAGGGGTGGAGCTGTTTCCCTCCGCCTACCAGACCCTGCCAGACACCTGCCAAAGCCATGCAGGGTAAAGACCAAAAGCAGCCAGGGGCAGCCCCACGCCTGCCTTGAGCAGCTGGTATGAGACCCCGAAGAGAGTGGAGCTGCCCCTGGCTCCTGCCACTGTGGATCTGGGTAGATTGCCGCAGCCCCCGCCCAGATGCCCTCACCTCTCCCAAGCATTTTTTCACCAATCTACCTTTCAGCTGCATCGTGTTTCTCCATCCGTTTTTTAGCCACCACGTGTTTGTGGGACTAAAAAAAAAAAAATTCAGATCTTCCAACTTCTTGCAAAAAAAAAGATATTGCAAAATCAGAAGGACTGATTGAACTCACACTAGCACACTAGCCCTACTCAGAGTAGCACCGCTGCACGGGCACTAGTAGCCCCATTTCTGCATGCACGGGGACGCTAGCATCACCACCAGCATCACGCAGTTGCCAGTGGCCTGTTTGCACATGTGCGCCAGCACCTGTGCTGTGGACCCGTGCAGCCCGTTTGCGCATGCATGTGGGCGTCAGTGCATGCAGCTCACTTGCGCATGAGCGCACACGCTAGTACCACCATCATGCGCACATCCATTTGTGCATGCACACGTGCCTGTTTGCGCAGGAATGCACATGCACATATCCCTGCTGCTCCCTTTGGGGCCACCAAGTCAGAAAAGTTGGGGAACGCTGTCTTAAAGAGCCAAGTGCCAATTGCTTGGGGAGAAGGTTAGGCGGAGGTGAAGAAATCTTCCTTCCCCCCATAGGGACTCCTGATGCGAGCTGCAGGCCTCCGTCTGGCTGATGATCTGATCGTAGCTAGGGCTTATTTTTGGGGTAGGGATTATATTAGCCCCTCCTTCAAAAAATCAAGCTAGGACTTACTTTTGGGGTATGTCTTGTTTTTGGGGAAACACGGTAATACATTTTTCTAAAAATTGGATTGTGTAATCATGCCAGATTTTATCAAGGTCTGCAACTATACAATATTAATGCTTTATTTGTTAAAAAAAAGTAGTGAGATGTGTTAAGTGATGTATCATGTAATGTCATTGTAGAACTCAATAATTTTTCTTTTTTACCGACTTTTGTTACAAATACAAATCTTAAAATGCAATGTGGGCCCCAGTATGTCCCCTGACTTTAGCTTTCACATTTAGGGTCTTGCCTGATCAAAATTCCTGTTATAGATGCTGCTAAGGTTGTTCCAGAGTAACATAATCCAAAATAGATTCTTAGGGCTCCTCGCATTGTTCTCAGAGCTTCTGTGTACAAGAAAGGAAAGAGTTTGTCATAATCTCTGATTGTGTCAGAAGTATTTCCCAGGATAGATGTGTGAGAATGTTGTTAGATGTCTGTAATTAATGTTCCTGTTTTTCTCAAGAAGCTGCAGGCCAAAGCCTAGTTATAATTGCATTATAATATACTTACTCAAGCAAATGTTCCATGTTTGAATTTAAAAAATGTCCAGTTTTAGAATGCAAGCCAAGGGGCAAGCTGGCATGACTATAAAACATAGATATTTTTGCTGATGATGTTGATCAAGAATTTGTATTTCATCAATGAGTACGTCCTTGATGCAGGCATCCTGAAACATTTTCAGTGCTGTGATTTTTTTTTTTTTTCTTTATCCAGTCTGGAGTATCTGAATGTTAGAGCATGTACTTTGCACACTGAGGAGTAATGCTAGAGACAACTTAAGCTTGTAACCATGGAGGGCCATGGTCATTACCAGCATATTGTGCGACATGGATCGGTGATCTTGTTAACATTTAGGGTGTGTAAATCACCCAAATCCAGAGTCAATTTGATTAGAATTAATGATGTGTTAAGGGCCATTAAACTTTCACATTGATTCAGAGTTAGTAGTTTCAATTCAATATATCGACTTCAGTATTGCCACAAATCTTTACAAACTAAAGCTTCGCACAGCCCTGTTAAAAATAAAGCACTTTGTTAAGAGTGAAAATTTGTGTGAGGAAAAAAAATTGTATTTTTTAATTTGAAGTCATTAAAAAGTGACTGTAGGGAAAACACGAGTGAACCTGCAGTTTGATTTCTAACGAATTAAACATGTATCTGCTGTTTTGCAGCTTAACTAACGTTCAAAATTCCTTTAAAAAAAAGTGTAAGGTAGTAGAAACAAATAGTCAAGATAGAAGAATAATTATTTGAGAAGTAATCGAATAGTTTTATACGAGGCTTCCTTGGATAACAAAGATACTTTAAAAAGTAATATAATTTGAAAGCTCCACCGCGCATTTATAAATTCATAGATTTTCCAAATTACAATGCTGCATAATTCAGTGTAACAATAATATCAGAAAATCCTGAAAGGAACATAAATCTCTGCTTTCCGGTAAAGTGATGGAGGCTTTGCACATCTTTCAGAGGTGCTTGTGTGAATTAAGTTCCTCTGTCCCAGTGAATAGAAAATCCCTTTTGGGTGGGGCAGCTCTCTAGAGGCAAGTGATGTCATGCTGTATCTGCAGCAAATGAATAGATTGTGGGTTGGGAAATGCTTGCATAAAGAATATATAGGGAACAGGTCGAACATAGGAGAATGTGTTTTTTTTTTTAAGACATAGAGAGAAATTCTTATAAATAGAATGAAATAGGAAGTCTATTACAAAATCAGTTCAGATGTTCCCTAATTAAATTTTTGGAGACAGAAAAAACTTTATTGTAATCTCATGAACATCACCAGCAAATAATGTTTTGTACTGTAATGTAGCTTCCTATACGATTGCTTATAGTGAGAGGTGTGGAAGGGGGAAATCTGACACATGGAAAAGAAAAGCAGAAACAAACAGGTATTCACCAAGCCCATCTGTGTCTCTGTCTGGGTCAGAATGTGCAAGAGATTGAGAGATTGAGAGATGAGATCAGCGGATAACAATTTTTTGCTGTAATGAGATCAAAGAGATTCAGGAGAACATATTGAGGAAGCATCTATCTCTAGATAGGATAGAGTTTGTATTTCCTATTGGTCTGTTTCTGTTTCATAACTGAGGATCACCTGCCATTTTGTGACTCATAAAGGTGGGGTACAGATTCATTTTTTTCATATTTTTCTGTTGAAGTAATCTCCTTTAGATCACTCAAGGACTTATCAACATTTGCCTTCCTTTTCTGTTACTCTGTTTGCTGAAGTTGATGAGGATATGTTTTATCCCGTTTTTCCCCTAAATACTTTTCAGTCGTTTCTCAGCTGTTAAAATTGCAAGTAGAAAACTAAGATCAATCAAGCCATTTATTCTGAATGGGAATGTAGGAGTTGTTTATTTAATATAAATAACACAGAAAGTATTGCTTATATCCAGTGCTTTTTTTCTATATATATATAAAAAAAAAGTGCCGGAACTCACACACGTCATACAACCTGCCTTGCCTACCCTACAAGGTTCCATCCAAAAAAGGTGCCGGAACTCCGTTCTGGGCGTTCTATGAGGAAAAAAAGCCCTGCTTATATCTACTATCAGTCTTAAAATATGTTTCACCTATTTGTGGATTCAGTGCAGGAATTTATACTGGTATTGTTTTATTTTAGTTTTTGGACAGTAGCATTATGACCAGTATTTACCTGTTTTCACTCTTGTGTTCAGCTTTTTAAGTGGGTCTCTGGTACTGATTACTGTATTCAAACATGATTTAAATCTAAATGAGGTTTGAATACATCAATACAATATAATATAATTATATGAGGGAGATTCAATTTCATGTTCAGCTTCGTCCTCAAAAACTGGATAACTTTGGTGAGGTGAAAAGGTTGGTAGAGACAGTACCATGTTTACTGCCTTATGCTCTTGCAGGAAAGATGGGATATAGTACTTTTTATTTTATTCATTTCATTTTTGTCTTTAATTTTAAAGAAAAATTGTGCATAAATTGTAAAAAAAAATGTATATAAATTACAATTGTTCCTAACATGTAGAATAATATCACTTTTCTAATTTCTTAGTATAATTGTTTTATGCAGGCACCACCCTGCTCAATAAAACATAATCCCTGATAAACATTTAATTCCCAAAGCTTTAGTACTAATTCAACATTTCATTAGCATCTTTAATATTTAAAGATTTTCCCATAAATCTGCTAGCATCCAAACATACGAAATGATCACATGACCCTGTCATATAGGTTAAAAGTCCCTAAACTTTTGGCACCAGGGACAAGTTCTGTGGAGAGAAGTTTTTCTGCGGACCAGAGAGCGTGTGGTTTTGTGTGCTGCCTGCATCCCACGGATGGGGCTTTGCTTGTTGCTGGTTGCTGGCATGCTGGTACTAGTCCACAATTGAGGACCCCTGATATAGGTTTGTTAGCTCTCAATTTTTTTATATCTCCAGCATAGAAGATCTGATGTCCACCCTTTCAAATACATTCTTTGGGGAGCCCAATAAATGAACATGTATGCTTTTTTTATGAATCAACCTTAATAGGTCCGACGGACAGAGACGAATAAAGCAGAACTTGAAAATTCCTCAAAGAATATGTTTATTAGTTACAAAGTATTGATACGGTCAAAAGTGAAACCAAGTCTGAATACACAACTAACAATTACCCAGTTACAAAGTATAATGTCCCACCCACAAAACTATGCAAGCAACTACATTCCCCAATATTTTCATTTGGCGGGCTTTTTTATGCAATGCCCAATCCGTGGTCGCGGGAGATGACCTTGGTTCCCACAGAACAGAAGATTATTTTGACTAATGAAGCACCTGGGCAACCCCCCCTCCCTCTGTTCTATGTGGCAACCTAGAATGAGAAGAAAAAATGACTGCAGCCACGCTCATTGTAGAGTTGACAGTTAGTTTTGTAGGTATTTTAATATTTTTAAGACCAGGAATCCATTGATGGGGCTTTATCGTAAACTGGGTCTCTATTCAAACCTTTTATTGTGGCATTTTTTTCAGCATTCCTTTTGAAATGTCTTATGACAGAATAAGAGTTCCTTGCATGTTTTCTTATAATACCATAGCCTGATGACACTGTTGCTTGATCTGTCATGAAATTTTAAATCCCTTTGCAGGTAAAAACAAACGTACTCAGCCTCACTGGGAGCCACCACAAGGAACAGCTCAACCCAAACTCTGCCTATACAACAGTCTCACTCGTAATAAGGTGAACGTGTTTTCTTTCTTTCATCTCTGGATAACATATTCCTCACGTCATTTTAGATGCAGTAGTTTTCTATGCTTGGAAATCATTGTTGAAGCAGCAATACCCCAAATTTGCTGTGGAATCAATAGTGTTACTTTGATTCAAAGTTGTTATTTTCAAGCTGAATAAATTCAGCAATTTTCATTCATTGCCACATGTGCTATTTCATTGCAGGATGTGTTTCAACCCCAAAGTGGCAACAGAGTCAAATGGTATTGCTGCGGCCCAACAGTATATGATGCTTCCCATATGGGGCATGCAAGGTAAAATAGAGGGTTTTTTTTTGTTACATCTGAACAAATATGTTGTGTATAACATTGTTCATTTTATAAGCCTTACTTTCAATCTGCCCTATTTCCTTATGTGTTGATTAATAAACACAAGAAAAAATCAGTCACTTTTCTTTGCACATTTCCTAACATGGGTTTGTCAAAAACAGATCATGCCAGACAAATCTTATTATATTCCTTGACCAGTGACAAAATTAGTGGACCAGAGGAATGCTGTGGATATAATTTATTTGGACTTCAGTAAGGCATTTGACAAACTAGACCACAACCTACTACTTGATAAGATAGAAAAATGCGGATTAGACAGCATCACCACCAGATGGATCCGTAGCTGGCTGACTGGCCGTACTCAGCGTGTGGTCCTCAATGGAACCGCATCTACATGGAGGGAAGTGTGTATGGGGTGTCCCAGGGCTCTGTTCTGGGCCCAGTGCTCTTCAACATCTTCATCAACGATTTGGATGAGGGGATAGATGGGGAACTCATCAAATTTACAGACGACACCAAGCTGGCAGGAATAGCCAACACTCCAGAAAGCAGGCTTAGGATACAGGAGGATCTGGACAGACTTGAACACTGGGCGCTATCTAACAAAATGAAATTCAATGGTGAAAAAAGTAAGATTCTACATTTAGGCAAGAAAAACGAAATGTACAGATATAGTATAGGGGGTACCTTGCTCAATAGTAGTAACTGTGAGAGGGATCTCGGAGTCCTAGTGGACAGTCATTTAAATATGAGCCAGCAGTGTGCTGCAGCTGCCAAAAAAGCCAACACAGTGCTAGGCTGCATTAACAGGGATAGAATCAAGATCACATGAAGTATTAATACCACTTTACAATGCCTTGGTAAGGCCACACTTGGAATACTGCATCCAGTTTTGGTCACCAAGATGTAAAAAAGATGTTGAGACTCTACAGAAAAGAGCAACAAAGATGATTAGGAGACTGGAGGCTAAAGCATATAAGGAACTGTTGCTGGAATTGGGTATGTCTAGTTTAACGAAGAGAAGGACGAAGGGGGACATGATAGCAATGTTCCAATATCTCAGGGGCTGCCACAAAGAAGAGGGAGTCAAGCTATTTTCCAAAGCGCCTGAAGGCAGGACAAGAAGCAACGGGTGGAAACTAACCAAAGAGAGAAGCAATCTAGAATTAAGGAGAAACTTCCTGACAGTTAGAACAATTAACCAGTGGAATAACCTGCCTCCAGAAGCGGTGAATGCGCCAACATTGGAAGTTTTTAAGAAGAAACTGGACAGCCATTTGTCAGAAATGGTATAGGGTTTCCTGTCTGAGCAGAGGATTGGACTTGATGATCTCCAAGATCCCTTCCAACTTTATTATATTATTATTATTATTATTATTATTATTATTATTATTATTATTATTATTATATGATTATTGCAAGGAAGCTATTTTATATATTATTCTCATTAAGACATACATTTCTGTATACTTGCTTGGAAACAGCACATATACAAAATAAACTTATTTTTTTAAATATTTTAGATCATATATTTCATTTGATATCCTGAGAAGAGTTTTAAAAGACTACTTCAAATATGATGTCTTCTATTGTCTGAATGTTACAGATATAGATGATAAGGTAAATGAAAATATCTTAATTCAGTTAATTTCTGAGATTTCTAGCTAAAGTTAATCTGATGGTTAATTGCATTTTAACAATATCTCTCACTAGTTGAAAGCTTATTCCTATGATAGACAGCACCATGAATACATACAGTAACTTTGAAGAGCTAATATAAACAGAAGCTTTCTGTGTGATCATCAGAAGATGACAGCGGGCGTGGCATAAGATGGAAAGATCAGGAAAATATGTATGTTCAACTGTGGTGGTTACGTCTTCATGTATAAGCTTGCTTCCTTGGCATACTTCATTTTTTGTTCTAGATCATAAAAAGAGCGAGGCAAAACTACCTCTTTGAGCAATACATGGAGCAGAGGCCATCAGCAACACAGCTGCTTGAAGATGTTAAACTAGCTTCTATGGTAAGCTCACAATCTGTCTCCACTCCCTTCTTCCCCTTGTGCAAGAAAGAATGGGACAATGGGTGAGTGAGAATCTTCATCCAAAGAGTGTATTCCTAGGAGCTGTAGCTGGAATTAGTTGGACCAATGATTAGCTGAGAAGAGCTTAGTGTGAGTTATAAAGCAATGTAGGGTTTGACCAAAGCAGTGACCTGGGTTTGGGCTTGTTCAATGTAGGGTTTGACCAAAGCAGTAACCTGGGTTTGGGCTTGTTGTGGAAGCTAAATAAAGGAGCAGCTTGAAGTGACTGGCATTTGTCTGCCAGAATGACAGGCCAGCTAATTTTGCTGAAAACAAGGAAACTAAGTGATTTAGGATTAGGTAATCAGCTGCATTGGAATTATGTTTGCTCGTCTCAAACTGAAACTTTCTCCTAGCTAGTGTCAAATCTTTTTTAAAAACATTCAAAATGCTTTATTTTCTTGGTTGAAAATCAGTCCAATAGACTGTCATTAGTTCTTATAGTGGGGGGAGTTAATGCACTTATTTAAAAGAGAAATAATAACTTACCATAAAATTAAACTTATTTTGTGTGCTTTGCTTTGAAAAGACTTGTAGGCATTTATCCATTGTAGAGATTGACCATTTAGCTGTCAATTGAAGAAAAAAACAAGATGGGGAAAACAGAATCAGCCTTTTGTGTTCCATCTGGTATCCTAACAGGATAAAGTGGTTGATTTCCATTCTGCCTTGAAAGGACTAGCGTCAGTGACTGAGGATAAAGCCCAGAAGTCAAACTACAGTGTCATGGGAAAGCAATGAGAGAATCTCACAAGAGGGAATCTCTTAAAATACCTAGTCAGATAGTTATTTATTCCATTTTATTCCTTCTTTTCCTTTCACGCCCTCTAATTCTTGGAAAATTTCATCCTCTTTGCTGTCGCTGATCCTTCAGAGCCTGCAAGATACTTATGACTGACGTTGAGAAGTGCCAAGACCTTGCTGTTCAGTGCTTCCATCATCACCTTCTCTCCTTGCTGACATGCCTTATTAAGAGTTGCAGAGTGTTTGGATTAGAAGGGGAAACCCTGGACAGTTGCATAGCTAGCACCTAAGTCAAACTTGGCCCTCTTATGACTTGTGGACTTCAACTCCCAGAAGTCCTCAGCCAGCGTGCCTGGCTGAGGAATTTTGGGAGTTCACAAGTCATAAAAGGGCCAGGTTTGGAGACCGCTGACATAAGTCCTTCAATCATGTGTTTTTCCCATGATCACATAACATCAACCATGATCCTGCCAAAAGATGTGCCTGTTTTAAGTAGCAACTGACACATGCTACAGAGCATCCTCATAGACTCATTACCACTTGAAATCTAAATCACTGCATAGCCCTATTCCTTATAGTCAGATCCTAATATGTTCTTACCTCTCAATGCTCCCAAGCCAGTCTGAAAATACCTCTTGTCCAAGGTTTGATTTCAGCTCCTCTTTTGCTTTCCTTGAGCTGCCATCCTCTCCTCTGCTGCCAATCAAATGTAAATCCCTGCATTTGTTGGCCTTCAGCTTCTCCCTTAACAATTGCCATAAGCATTGCAAAATCATTTTTGAAAGGGGGTTTCGAAATTCAGTAAATGAAATGGATATATGCAAATATTCATAATTTGTATACTTTATTTGGAAGATCCACTTCTATAGTGTGATTGCTTAATGAAGAACTTTGGAGAACTCAGAAACTTGACAGGCATACTCTTCTATAACATGTTACTGGGTCCTTTCATAGGAATGACCCAGTTAACTATTATATATATATATATATATATATATATATATATATATATATATATATATATATGTGTGTGTGTGTGTGTGTGTGTGTGTGTGTGTGTGTGTGTGTGTGTGTGTGTGTGTGTGTGTATATGTATGTATATATGTATATATATGTATATGCATATATATATGTATATATATATATATGTATACGTATATGTATACGTATATGTATATATATATGTATATGTATATATGTGTGTATGTATGTGTGTGTGTGTGTGTGTGTGTGTGTATATATATATATATATATATATATATATATATATATATATATATTCATTCCTACATTGGTCAGCCTAGCTATGATTCCTTCTGTCATATAATGTTAATGAGAAATTCCATTTTTTTTCTAAAATTCAAATGATGTTCTTACTTAAAGAATGATTGCCTGCATAATAGTTTTATTTTTAGAATTTTATTCCCATTATTAAGGGCTAGGGTATGGGAGATATATAGTTATATAGAGGAGAGAGGTTGAATGCTGCACAAGAACAGTGAGAGAGGCCACAACCAAAAGGGAGTAGGATCTGTTTTCTCCACTGCACACATCCATACATGTCCTTGTTTGCAGGTACACACACACACACACACACACACACACACACAATGTAAGGAGGCTTTTAATAGCTACTTTTAAATCTCTTTTTTACATACTGATGATTGTGCTGTGATAGAAGAATCCAGCTGTTTTTGTTTAATCTTTCTATCCATGTTTCTTAATTCAGCTGTTTTCAGCAAAGCTGGAAGAAACCTCGGATCCTGATAAGAAACAGATGCTAGAAAGGATGCAAAATTCAGTGAGAGCTGCTTTGGAACCACTAGAGAATGACCTGCAAAAGAAGCTCTCTGAGGGAGAGGTCAATAAACATACTGAGGTTAGTACATTTTTCTGAAACAGGTTGCAAGTCATTTCAGTCATTGCCTTCTGATACATTACCACACACACGCATTCTCAATCACTCACTCATTCATTTCAAGGTACCAGTGAAGTGGTCTTTCCCATGAAGCTTGAAGAGCATTTGAGCACGGGCCTCTGGCGAATTTTTAAGAATTGTGGAAATTGTGCATTAGAATAAACAGCCTGTGTTAAATAGAATTTATTTTTCAGATTTTGTTGCAAGAAGCAAAAGATACACTGTCTGAGTGGCTGGACACTAAGTTGGGTAGCCAAGTGACTGACAACTCTATATTTTCAAAACTTCCCAAATTTTGGGAAGAAGAATATCATAAAGATATGGCAGCTCTCAATGTAAGTAGACATGATTATTCATCAAAACTTCAAAAGACACTCCAGAATAGTATTGCTCATCCTTTATTGTTTCAAATGTCCTCTTCTTTTCAAGACTAGAAAGGAAATGTGTCATATGTGCAGTTAAAAACTTCAAACCACAAGTTAGGAAACTATTTCAAATAGATCTTGAATTAGAATTTTATTAAAATGATAACCAAAGAATGAATTAGTGAACACCTACAGGCAAAACCAAGTCATTATTAAAAGCCAACACGGGTTTGTCAAAAACAGATCATGCCAGACAAATCTTATTGCATTCTTTGACCAAGTGACAAAATTAGTGGACCAGAGGAATGCTGTGGATATAATTTACTTGGACTTCAGTAAGGCATTTGACAGAGCAGATCACAACCTACTACTTGATAAGATAGAAAAATGCAGGTTAGACAGCATCACCACCAGATGGATCCGTAGCTGGCTGACCAGCCGTACTCAGCATGTGGTCCTCAATGGAACCACATCTACATGGAGGGAAGTGTGTAGTGGGGTGCCCCAGGGCTCTGTTCTGGGCCCAGTGCTCTTCAACATCTTCATCAACGATTTGGACGAAGGGATAGATGGGGAAATAATCAAATTTGCAGACAACACCAAGCTGGCAGGAATAGCCAACACTCCAGAAGACAGGCTTAGGATACAGGAGGATCTGGACAGACTTGAACACTGGGCACTATCTAACAATGAAATTCAGTGGTGAAAAAAGTAAGGTTCTACATTTAGGCAGGAAAAACCAAATGTACAGGTATAGTATAGGGGGTACCTTGCTCAATAGTAGTAACTGTGAGAGGGATCTCAGAGTCCTAGTGGACAATCATTTAAATATGAGCCAGCAGTGTGCCGCAGCTGCCAAAAAAGCCAAGGCAGTGCTAGGCTGCATTAACAGAGGGATAGAATCAAGATCACGTGAAGTAATACCACTCTACAATGCCTTGGTAAGGCCACACTTGGAATATTGCATCCAGTTTTGGTCACCACGATGTAAAAAAGATGTTGAGACTCTAGAAAGAGTACAGAGAAGAGCAACAAAGATGATTAGGGGACTGGATGTTAAAACATGTAAGGAAAGGTTGATGGAATTGGGTATGTCTAGTTTAATGAAGAGAAGGACAAGGGGGGACATGATAGCACTGTTCCAATATCTCAGGGGTTGCCACAAAGAAGAGCTATTTTTCAAAGCACCTGAAGGCTGGACAAGAAGCAACGGGTAGAAACTAACCAAAGAGAGAAGCAACCTAGAACTAAGGAGAAACTTCCTGACATTTAGAAAATTAACCAGTGGAACAACCTGCCTTCAGAAGCAGTGAATGCTCCAATACTGGAAGTTTTTAAGAAGAAACTGGACAGCCATTTGTCTGAAATGGTATAGGGTTACCTGCCTGAGCAGGGGGTTTGACTTGATGACCTCCAAGGTCCCTTCCACCTTTATTATTATTATCAATCATCGCACAGTCAGCCAGATGTTCAGACTGGATTTGGCATTTTGTCTACCTATCGAGTCCTTACCCAGGACCTGGGATAGGCAGAAGTAGATGTTTGATGGTATTATAGGTATCGTCGCAGGATGGAAGCAGTTCCTAATAAGGCCGCTTTTTGCAATTGACTAATAGCAAATTTGTCAATGCCAATGGTGTTCAAGTGGTGCTCCAGTTGTTTTGGGATTGCACCCAAGGAGCCTATGACTATTGGTACTACCCTTGCTTGCTTTTGCCACAGTCTTTCTATTTCTATTTGTAGGTCTTTGTATTTTGTTATCTTCTCCAGTTCTTTCTCTTCTATTCTGCTGTCTCCAGGCACTGCCACGTCCACTATCCAGACTTTTTTGTCTTTCTTATCGACAATTGTTAAGTCTGGGGTGTTATGTTGCAGGTGCTTGTCTGTTTGAATTCTGAAGTCCCAGAGCAGTTTAATTTTATCATTTTCTATGACTTTCTCTATTTATGATCCCACCAGTTTTTGCTTACAGGCAAATGATATTTTTTGCAGATCTTCCAATGCACCATTGTTGCTACTTTGTCATGCCGCTGCTTGTAGTCAGTCTGTGCAATCTTCTTGCAACAGCTTACCAGGTGGTCCACTGTTTCTTCAGCTTCTTTGCATAGGCGGCACTTACTGTCTGTTGCTGTCTTCTCAATTTTGACTTTGTATGCATTTGTCCTTAAGGCTTGGTCTTGTGCAGCCAGAATTAGTCCCTCGGTCTCTTTCTTCAATTTTCCTGCTCTTAGCCATTGCCAGGTTTTATTATTATCTGCTTTCCCAGCTATTTTTTTCATGTATTGGCCATGTAGTGCTTTGTCTTCCCATGCCTCTATTCTGTTCTTCATTTGGTCTTTCTTGTAGGCCAGTTTGGTCTCTCCAGTAGTTAGTAAGCCTTCCTGATATACTAATTTCAGTGCATCTTCATCATTGTTCTTCAGATATTCTTCCAAAGCCATTTTTTCTTCTTCAACCATCTGATGTACTTGTAGCATTCCACGCCCACCTATTTGCCTTGGTAGATAAAGTCTATCAATGTCACTGCGTGGATGAAGGGCATGATTCATTGTCATTATTTTTCTGGTCTGCCTATCCATTGCTTTTAGTTCTGCTTGAGTCCAGTCCACTATTCCAGCTGTGTACCTAATGACTGGGATTGCCCAGGTGTTGATTGCCTTTATGGTATTTCCTCCATTGAGTTTGGATTTTAAGATCTTCTTCACTCTCTTGATGTATTCACCTCTAATCTTTTTCTTGACTTCAGTGTGCTTGATGTTGTCAGCTTGAAGGATACCCAAGTATTTGTAGTACTCTTCCTCATCCAGACTCTTAATGTTATTTTCGTGGGGCATCTTGATTCCTTCAGTTTTCACTATTTTTCCTTGTTTGATAGTAAGTGTGGCACATTTGTCCAAGCCAAACTCCATTACAATATCTTGGCTATATATACGGACAGTGTTGAGCAGCGATTCTATTTCAGATGATGTTTTTCCATACAGCTTCAGATCATCCATGTAAAGGAGATGGGATAGTCTAGCAGATGTTTTTGATGTTTGATAACCATGTCCTGAGTTATTCAGTATTGTTGACAGAGGAAACAGTGCAATAACAAATAGTAATGGTGATAATGAATCTCCTTGAAATATTCCTCTCTTGATATTAACCTCTCCCAGCCTCTCACCATTGATCTGCAACTGTGTCTTCCATTGTGCCATCGATCTTTGCACAAATTTTCTGATGTTTCTACTGACTCCTGTTATTTCTAGGCACTTTATTATCCAATCATGTGGCAGAGAGTCAAATGCCTTTTTGTAGTCAATCCATGCCACATTCAGGTTGGTCTTCCTTCTCTTGCAGTTTTCCAAGATCATTTTGTCTATTAGGAGTTGATCTTTTGTTCCTCTGCTATTGGGGCGGTTTCCTTTCTGCTCAGGTGGAAAGAGATTGTTTTCAACTAGATGCTGTTGTACTGCATCAGCTACCACACCAGTTAGTAATTTGAAAGTTGTTGGTAAGCAGGTAATTGGCCTGTAGTTACCTGGTGTTGCCCCTTTTGCTGGATTTTTCATTATTAGGTAGGTTTTCCCAGTTGTTAGCCACTTTTCAATTTCTCCTCCTTGTAGTATATTGTTGAATTGCTTGGCAATGAGTGGGTGTATAACAGTTAGATGTTTCAACCAAAACCCATGCAGTTCATCTTCACCTGGTGCTGACCAATTTTTGATTTTCTTTGCTCTTTTTTCTACCATTTTTGTTGTTATTACTAGTTCTTTCATTTCAACTTCTGTTTTATTTGCATCCACCTCTTTTAACCAAGCCGCATCCTTGTTGTATTTCTTTGGGTTATCCCATATCTGCTTCCAGAACTGCACTGTTTCTTCCTTGTCAGGTACTGACTGATTCCTTGCAGTTTCTCCATTGATGGATTGGTAGAAACGTTTCTGATTGGATTGAAATTGGAGGTTCTGCCTATAGTTTGCAATTCGAGCTTCATATCTACTGATTTTCCTGGCTATAGCTGTTATTTGTTGCTTTATTATTTCCAGTGCTTCCTTGATCTTCCTTGTTTCTAAGTGGTATTTCTTGATTAGGTATTCTTTGGTCTTCTTGTTCTTCAGCTTCTTTTCTTTCATCTGTTCTAGCTTGCTTGCATGTGATCTTAACTTGCTGATCTTATTTTCTAGTCTAACCTTCCATTTTTCTGGTGCACTGTTTGTTTGTTTTTCTTTTTGTTGATTTTACATCCCAGGTATTCTGTTATAACTGCAGCTGTGCTGTACATTAATTGGTTTGTTTCTTGCAGTGAATTGGTGCTTATACTTGCTATTGCAGTATTTGCATCTTTTAATGCTTGTGCTAGCTGTTTCTTTGGAACAAGCTTCAATGCAGGCAGCCTTATTCTGTTGTTTTTGTGCTGTTCTAGATGCTCAGTTATTCTTTGTTTCAATTCTTTTATTTCTTTAGTTAGAGGGTTTTGTTCTTCCTGAGGAAGAGGTGCCTGGTTTCCAAATGAGAACAGTTGTATATCTCTACTGGATTCTTTCACTGCCAACTCCCCCTGGTTTGCCTCTACATTCTGAATTACTTCTTGTAAGGCTTTGATTTCTTTGCCCTGGGTAAACCTTTGCAGTTCGTCCAATTCTGTTTCTGTAAATACTTTATTTCGTGTTATAAATCGGCGTTGATCTGCTAGTCTCTGTTCTGTTATTTCTGATTCTGGATGTTGTTCTTTCCAGAATTGGTGCATTCGTTTTAGATATCCTCGCCTTGTTGGACTTGATCTGTAGTAACAGATCATTATTTCTTTGTTTTCCATCACTGTGTACCTGCGACGGGTAAACACCTTTTCTTCCAGTAGTTCTGCAGCTGCTAGCCCTGGTTGCTCAGCCAACAGTCCTGAGTCCTGTAACCCATTTTTCACCAGATATCCAGGAACTCCAATATCTAGTGCGGACCTTGTTAACCCGGGCGACGTCCGAGCCGGTATGGCATTCTGAAATTTGCGTCTCACCATATTTTTTATGGGAGAGACACTCTTTATTATTATTATTATTATCGATCATCGCATAGTCAGCCAGATGTTCAGACTAGATTTGGCATTTTGTCTACCTATCGAGTCCTTACCCAGGACCTGGGATAGGCAGATGTGGATGTTTGATGGTATTACAGATATCGTCGCAGGATGGAAGCAGTTCCTAGTAAGGCCGCCTTTTGCAATTGACTAATAGCGAATTTGTCAATGCCAATGGTGTTCAAGTGGTGCTCCAGTTGTTTTGGGATTGCACCCAAGGAGCCTATGACTATTGGTACTACCCTTGCTTGCTTTTGCCACAGTCTTTCTATTTCTATTTGTAGGTCTTTGTATTTTGTTATCTTCTCCAGTTCTTTCTCGTCTATTCTGCTATCTCCAGGCACTGCCACGTCCACTATCCAGACTTTTTTGTCTTTCTTATCGACAATTGTTAAGTCTGGGGTGTTATGTTGCAGGTGCTTGTCTGTTTGAATTCTGAAGTCCCAGAGCAGTTTAATTTTATCATTTTCTATGACTTTCTCTATTTTATGATCCCACCAGTTTTTGCTTACAGGCAAATGATATTTTTTGCAGATCTTCCAATGCACCATTGTTGCTACTTTGTCATGCCAGTGCTTGTAATCAATTTGTGCAATCTTCTTGCAACAGCTTACCAAGTGGTCCACTGTTTCTTCAGCTTCTTTGCATAGGCGGCACTTACTGTCTGTTGCTGTCTTCTCAGTTTTGACTTTGTATGCATTTGTCCTTAAGGCTTGGTCTTGTGCAGCCAGAATTAGTCCCTCGGTCTCTTTCTTCAATTTTCCTGCTCTTAGCCATTGCCAGGTTTTATTATTATCTGCTTTCCCAGCTATTTTTTTCATGTATTGGCCATGTAGTGCTTTGTCTTCCCATGCCTCTATTCTGTTCTTCATTTGGTCTTTCTTGTAGGCCAGTTTGGTCTCTCCAGTAGTCAGTAAGCCTTCCTGATATACTAATTTCAGTGCATCTTCATCATTGTTCTTCAGATATTCTTCCAAAGCCATTTTTTCTTCTTCAACCATCTGATGTACTTGTAGCATTCCACGCCCACCTATTTGCCTTGGTAGATAAAGTCTGTCAATGTCACTGCGTGGATGAAGGGCATGATTCATTGTCATTATTTTTATTATTATTATTATTATTATTATTATTATTATTATTATTATTATTAGATCTTCAGGCAGAATTCTCAGAAAGTCTACTATATTCCATTTGTTCCCATCTAGAAAATCAGAATTATAATTAGATCCACATAAAGAATTATTCATCAACAGTTAGAGCAATGTTAGTTTCTATCCTTGAAGGATATTTTTCAGATTTAGCTTTTGGAAGCTAGATGTTTCTAGATTTCACTAAGCAGAATAATTGCCCAAGCACATTAGGTATGGGGGGATCAGTTCCTATTTGTCTTTAGTTTGGGTTTAATTAAGATTTTCCTACCAAGTTTTATTATTATTATGCTACTATATAATTTTAATTATAAAGCAGAATATATTTTGAGATTCTGGTATGGTAGAAAAAAGAAAAGGTTTGGTTTTTTCCAGGTATTACCTCCAGATGTCTTAACTCGTGTTAGTGAATATGTACCAGAAATTGTGGACTTTGTTCAGAAGATTGTAGATAATGGATATGGGTGAGTATAACTTGACATTTTTTCACTGTTCTCTATAATATACAGAAAGTGGTGAGAGTAATAGTTTGAGTATCTAACAAGCAATTCAGTGGCTTTCTTATAAAGGAATATTTGCAATATCCTTTTTATCTAAGAGAGTCTACCTTTTCGTTACATTACATAACAAAGAATTACAATAATTTTTGGGGGGCTATTTTACAAGTGCTCATAAATTAATTCTTATTCATTTTTCCCAGCCGGGTACTTCCAAATGAGTTGTCTATGGAGATTCTCAATCATCCAGGTCATGGTTGTCCCACAGGTGCTGTTCAAAATGCAACTGGACTTTATTGAGTTTTTTCCTTGAAAAACATTTTCCTTCTCATCCAGGAAGCTTCTTCAGTTCTGACTGAATGGTGGGAAATGGAAGGATTTATATTCTTTGCAGTCATCTGGTTGTTAGCACTCTGAAGGTTGGTGGTTAACTCTCTGAGAGTCATTGAAGCCACTTCGAGGTTTATCTGTACCCCCAGGGTCACCCAGAGCAGAGTACAAATGGGTGTGGAACTTTCTTGGGACTGTTGAAAGGACTGAGGCCATTCAGCAGCCCCAAGAAGGTTCCACACCCATTTGCACTCTGATTCTTCTTGGGTGAGAAGCAAAAAGTTTTTCAAGGAAAAAATAAAAACCAGGAACGTCCAGCTGTATTTTGAAAAGCACCTTTGGGACTTCCAGATGAGCCGAGCTACAATTCCAAACATCAACCACACAGCATAGCCTAGCATTCTTGAATTCTATATAAAAATCAGCCATGCAAAAGCGTTGAAGAATATTATTTACATTAAATAGTGTCAACATTCCTATCTATTGAAACTGTCGTTTTGCCTTCTAGTTATGTGTCCAATGGATCTGTTTATTTTGATACGCTAAAATTTGACGCATCTGAGAAACACACCTATGCAAAACTGGTCCCTGAAGCCGTGGGAGATCAAAAAGCATTACAGGCGGGTGAAGGTAATTTAATTTCCATAAACGAATCTTTCTGAAAATATTTGGAGAAAACTATGAAGTTACTGATTCTTGTAATTCCTCCTTCTGCTTCTCCTAGGTGACCTGAGTATCTCAGTGGATCGTTTAAATGAAAAGCGATCGCCAAATGATTTTGCTTTGTGGAAGTCCTCCAAACCAGGGGAGCCTTCATGGGATTCTCCTTGGGGCAAAGTAAGGATAGCTGAGATTGAGCCATCATTTGCGCGATCAGAAGACACAGCTTACTCCCTTGGGGGAGGGTAAAGCTTTTTAAAAAAATTTCTACAATGCCATTTCTGTAACCGGGCAAAGCAGGGAAACTTACCATGTGCCCCTTCTTGTGTGTGATTTTCACTTATGTAGCAGACTCCTTGAGTTCAGAACATCTTATTGCATACGACACCCAGAGTCACTTGAAACAGTGAGATGGGTGGCATTTAATGAAATAAATGACATATTATGCATACGCATTTTAATCCATGTATAGTGGTATGTTGGTACTCAACTGCTTTGAAACTCATCGAATTTGGTACTCAGTGCATTTTAACACACAATTTTTGTCCTGGTAGTCATGGTTTGTTTAGCACTCATCGCACAAGCTAGAACTTTTCGATGTCAACAGCCTTGTGATTCACTACATTATTCCTTATGGGAAAAAGTTGTTTGGTACTCATCATTTTTGGTATTCCTCGCTCAACCCAGAACCAATTAACGATGAGTACCGTGTTACTGCGGTGTACTGAATAAATTTGTAACAACTACATCCATTATTAATTTTATAAATTCAGGAAACACAGGTACTCCTCGACTAACAGCCACAACTGAGCCTAAAATTTATGTTGCTAAGTGAGACAGTTGTTAAGTGAATTTTCCCTCATTTTACAACTTTCTTGCCATAGTTGTTAAGTGAATCGCTGCAGCTGTTAATTTAGTAACAATCTGGCTTCCCCATTGACTTTGCTTGTCAGAAGGTTGCAAAAGGTGATCACATGACCCTATGACACTGCAACAGTCATAAATATGAACCAGTTGCCAAGCATCCAAATTTTGATCACAGGAGCATGGGGATGCTGCAACGGTTTTAAGTGTGAAAAATGGTCTTGTCGCTTTTTTCAATGATGTAACTTTGAACGGCCACTAAATGAATTGTTGTAAGTCAAGGACTTGTATAAGGTACTAGCTCATAAAGCACTTAACCTTTTGTTTTTTCAGCTGTGGTGTTTACCAATCAGTACAGATCAGATTCTTAGATTAAAATTGTCTAATATTGCTGTGAGATAATGGCCCTAGAAAGATACAATTTGGAGTATTTTTTTCCTCTGTGATCCAATAATTTTATAGATGAGGTTTGCTTACTTTTTTTAAACAGCCTTCCCATCTAAACTGGTTATAACGAACCTATTCTTGTTATCTTTGGCCTCACAGCTCTCTTAGCAGATTTTTTCAGTTTTTACAGTTTTAGGTAATTATATAGTCACTTCATCCTAATGTTTTTCTAAGCCATCAGCTGATTGGAGGCTTTAGAAATATTTATCTACTAATGTCTTTAATTCCTAAGCAAAAGACAAATATATCCTTCAGTTTGAAGAACACCACCTTAAACAAGTTATGAGCCCATCGTCATTCTGTACTTCTCCAGAATTCACTAACTGAGCTAAAGCTCAGTTAATGAAAAGCTACTTAATGAATTTAGTGCATGTTAATCTTTAGTATTAAATCATCTAGGATATTAATCTACATCAGGCATGTCAAACTCGTGACATCATGTGACGTTGTGCAACATATCGGGCCAGTTTTGCCATTGCCGGCAATGGGGTGGGCTTCCACGTGACGCGTCCGGCCCACGGGCCGGCAGTTTGACACCCCTGCTCTACATGATTAATAAGTTATCACCCTGTGTTAATAGGGACGTCCAGGATGGCATATTGAATGTTCTGCAATGGCTGGATCCATTCTAGGAGAATCTATGGACATTCATGGAGGAGGTTTTGATCTTCGTTTCCCCCACCATGACAATGAGTTGGCACAATCTGAGGTAAGTGGTGTGAGGCACTAAACCAGAAGTGCTTGACCATTTCCCCGCCTAAAATCTTGTATATTCCTGTAAAAAAAGAAAAGCTGAGCCCCACCAAGACGGGAACAAAAATATTTTTTCCAAAAAGAACATTTATATGTATAGAGAACATTTATATGTCATAATGGTCAGAAAATGGATCAGTCATATCACCAACCCTATTTTATGACCTTTTGGGCAGCAGTCATTAAAAGAACCCACATTCATTAAGCAAACACCACAGTTGTTAAACAAACCAATGTTTTGCTGTGGACACAATTTTTCTGAAATGGAAGCAAACATGATCATTTGGCCACGAGTTACTGCAAATGGTCATAAATGCGGCTCTGTTGTCAATTGCCCAAAGTTCATCATGTGACAGTGGAGAGGGCCCAATTGTCAGAAAAGTGAATCTAGGTTTTAAGTCCCCTTTTTTGGATCAATTGTAACTCAATGGTTGCTAAGTGCTGGTTGGATTTTTACTGTTTCTTATGTTTTTATTGTTAATATCAGCTACCTAGAATCATGGTACATAAGGTGGGCATCAATAATTTTTCTAAATAATTGTTACTAACTAATCCTCAGATTGACCATAAAAATGTTCTTCTATTACTTCCTATCTAATTATAGATATCTTCATTTTTTATTCTGTTTACAACGTAAATCACACTTTTTTTTTAATGTTGCTGCAATCTAATGGGGGTTCATATTATACTATAACTCTTTGGTCTCATTGATTTTTGTAGGCATACTTTGACAATGATCACTGGGTGCGCTATTTTCTACACACTGGGCATTTGACAATTGCTGGCTGTAAAATGTCCAAATCTTTGAAAAACTTTATTACAATAAAAGATGCATTAAAACAGCATACAGGTAAGATCTATCAATTTAAAAAAAATTCATTTTTGATGGGTACAATGGCGCTAGCTGTTGCTTAGCTTATCTCCATCGTCTTTGGCTAAAAACTATCTAATTGGCATTTAAGATTATTTATTTTATTCTGTAATTAGTACTTTGGGGTTTGTTTTTTTTTTTTTTAGAGTAGCTATGTATTGATAGCCTAAACGGCCTATGCCAGCTATGAGTCCCTACTATGCAGCTTTTTTCCATTTGTTTCTTTAAAACTCTCAACAGCGCGGCAGTTAAGGCTGGCTTTTCTTATGCATTCTTGGAAGGATACTCTAGACTATTCAAAGAACACCATGGAGTCTGCTATCCAGTATGAGAAATTCATAAGCGTAAGTTATTTTCCTTTCTTCTCATTGTTCTGTTGTGCAGATGTTGGGACATATTCCTGAAAAATGCCAGGTGTTCTTTGTTCCTTTCTTCATATGCAAGATTGTGGCACAAAATAATAAGGTAGGCTTACACACCTTGATCTACCAAACCAAAATCAGGCCACTAGCCATATGTGGTAATCATTCATGGGTTCATTGGTTTCGTTGTCTGACAAAAACAACAAAAAGGAGATAGGAAGGTTGGGGGTCAGAATTTCAGAGGCCATTATGCAGGTCGTATATCACAAATGGAGTGGGCCCAGTTCACAAGATAGCATGTACATCTACAGGTAATCCTTGCATAACAACTATTTGTTCAGTGACCATTCAAACTATGATGGTGCTGAACAAGGGGGGCTTATGACAGGTCCTTGTGGTTGCAGCCAAGTGTAACACCCTTACAATCACGTGATTGTCATCTGGGTGCTGGGCAACCGGCTTGCAATCACCACTTGCACTGTCTTACAGCCACATAATCACATTTGCAATCTTCACTAGCACCTTCCGACAAGTAAAGGCAGTGGGGAAGCTGACAGGAAATTGCAAATAGCGACTTGATGTCACACTTAACGACAGCAACCAGAAGTGCTGGAACGGCCATTGCAAAATGGCACGGTTGCATGATATTGTGCTTTGCAACCGCATTGCTTAGCAATGGAAATTCTGGCCCCAATTGCTATTGTTAACCAAGGACTACCTGTACTACCAATCATGATTATGAAAATAAAAATGACATCACATGTCATCATTTGCCCTAATCTCGCCCTCATGCCAGTGTTGTGAGTAATATGTAATGATAGCAATACATTGTAGGAACAACGAGGACTGGTTAATTATTGGAAGAAGCCAAGAAGAAGCCTATCAGCTTCCTTTTCCCTGGTATAGAGTTGCTGGTTGCCACTTAACTTGCCGGGTTAAGCCAAGTGATAATATCCTCCAAGATTAATCTGTATTATAGTGGAGAGGGGTTTCCTTAAAAGGCTAATTAGAAATAAAAAAACTTGCAAAGGCCCGTTTTCTTAGTTTATTGTTTGCACTCTTTAAATCAATATACAAAGCAAGATGAAGGTAGGGAAAGCGGTAAAACTCTTTCAGATCATCCACCTTTTTTGGCAGGGCCTTAACTTTGATTGACTCAGTAATCTTTTCTCTTAACGTGTTCCACCATACTTTGCAAAAACATTTTTAAGACCACACAGACACAGAGCAGGTGATGAAATTTCACTTTTCTTGCTGAGTTAGTCCTGTTTTAGACTGAAAATGAGTATTGGAATAACTATCTGAACAGTATACTTTGCAACAGATTGTGGGCTCTTTCCTTTCCCTTTTTAGGAGTTTTTTTTAAATGTAAAGGATATCCTTCGGGCTCCTGCTAATGTGACAAGCCAGTATGAAAAATGGGAAAGCCAGGAAATTGTACTGAATAAAAGGTGAGCTAACCATTTTTCTTTCTCTCTTTATGAATAGATATCCGTATATCTGTGTCAATGCCTGTTTTTCAAACTGGCATTTCCATTTAGAGCAGGCAGGGCGCGTTCCTTAAAGACTTCCTTCTTGAACCTCAATTACGTGTTAATTCACATACCAATCAGGCCATTCATAGCACCAATCCCATGCCTTCTTAGTTAATTTCACCTTGCTGTTTAGTGCTTGGCATAGAAACCTACATGCCAGGCTCTGTTGCAGTCAGTTTTTCTACTTAAGCGTGCTAACATTTTATTGTTTTATTATTTCCTAGAATGTAAAACAAAATGCTACCATAAAATCCATAAGTAGGAAAAAGAACTAATGTCCCCTTCGTAAGCTTTTCAAGAGAGCTGTGTTTCCTGATAAAGAAAACTTCAGATTTAAACACTTCTCCTGGCCCATTCTTTCCTTGATTTGATAAAAATTAAAAGAAACCAGGGAAGGCCATCCAAAGAAGTGGGAGAAGACCGTAGACCTCACATATGCAACCAACTGGCCACAGCCATCCAGTTCATTTCTTCAGACTGCAATTTTCAACACTTTATAGTTGCTGTGGTCATCATGGTCCACCAAGGTCCGGTGGCTGAGAGCTGCACAGAGCCCCAGGAAGCATTACAAAGAGAAGAGCGGTGTGGCAGCAGTGGCAGCAGAGTAGTTCATCTTGGCTGACTCTTAGTATGAGCAGAGCCTGATTGGCTGGGCTGTGCACTTGGTGCCCCAGAGGCCCTTCATACCAAGAGATCCATTGCCCACCTTGAAGTTCTGGGCCAAAACTGCTTCTAAGGTTGTGTCAGGCTTTCTGGACACAAGCGGTGGATAGGCACAGCTTCACTTGGGAGGAAGGGCCAGGATGCAGCGGTGAAGGCTGTCCAAGGAAAGGTATGGTGAGGCAGATCTGGCTACTCTGCCATGAGGGTCTCTCTGCCAGGCAAGGAATAAGAGAAATAAGCAAGATCTTTCCGCTGCTAGACACAGAGGGAGAAGAAAAGAGAACAGGGAAAAGATAAAAAAAAAGAAAGAAATATCTCTGCTAAGTAAGGAGGGAGAAAAGAAAGGGGGGGAAGCAAGATTTGAGCAGTGCTAATTTAAGTTTCCTAACTTTTGTCTTTCCAGACATGATCCTAAAATAGTACTTATCAATCCAGTAATAAAACCAAATATTATTCAGGTTAATAAAAAAGGCTAGCAGCTAGGTGGGCAGAGAAACAGTGGTTCAGCAGCAGCTGTGTTTTGCATAAGTCCTGGATTTTTAATTTAATAAATTAACAATATTTATCATTTTTTTATATTTTTGTATCTATGCCACTATAAACTTTCAGTATGACAAGCCTCAGGTGAGCAAACTAAGCCTCGTGCAGCCTTTGAATCAGTTTGAGTTTGAGACCCTGACCTAGATCAGCAGCGTCCAAATTCAGGTAGAAAATCCACTCTTTTACATGCCTCGCTTTTCTTTCAGCTGGGCAAAAATTAGCCTAGCTATCATCTGGGTACTATCAGTACTCAGGGACCCACAGCAGACTTCCTTTTTTCCTTCTTTCAGACTGAATTCTTTTGCAGTAACTAGTTGTTTTAGGGTCTGCTGCAAAAGCAAAAACAGTGGCTTTTCCCCACATAAGCATGGTGGAAATTACAACCGTTGGCCATTTGCAGCACTCTCAGCATTCTGCTGAAGGCACAAAATCAGTGCTAAACGTAATTCAGATTCTGAAACCCCAAACTGAATTTGACAGCAGTTTTCGCTATGCACAGTTTTATGTAACTATTTCATAGCTGGGGGGTTTTTTAGCCCCTGAAGAGGAAAGTACATTGAAGTCCCACATCGAATTCCTGGAACTCGGTTCCACTCTTGGCTGGCTCCCAGGCTGCACTTTTTTAAATATTCGGTCACAAAGATATCAAACTTGTTTTAGCCTCCCAGAGTTGGACATTCTTAAGAGGCATTCATTCTTTATCAGATAAACTATCTGAAGTAGGATTGCACAGTACAAATTGAAACATTCTTGTTCAGAAACCTTCATTGTGTTTGGATATAATAACCCTGGTTTACCATGATAGAAACAATCACAGTCTTGCTCTCCAGATTTGTAAACTTCTCCCTTCTTTTCCCATAATCTGATAAGACAGAAGGCTTCTATTCCTGTTTTTGATTAAACCAACTGCTGTTATCATCCATACCTGGAAAACTGTGACTAATCTTACATGGAGACTAGCCAGTTTCAAAACCGTATCTAAAGCTGGCTGACTTTTACCTACTAGAATTAAGATCTATCTCCAGTGTACAATTCAGACAATATTCTAGCGTGTCAGAACAAATCATGCGTTAGTGTTATACCTAAATTAATTATTAGGTAGTCAGGCTGCCTTTCAGAAGTTTTTTGTAATTTGGCTTATGCGTCAAAATGCATACAGTTTATGACAGTAGTTCAGAGTGGACTTGCCATCACTAAGCTATACAGTCATAAAGTGCAATGTCATGTGACTGTGCTGCTTATCATTGGTAGTTCCAGCAGTCCTGGTTGCTGTCTTTAGGCAAGGACCATGCAGGTCATTAAGTGAGGATCTCATGTAATTGCGGCTTCCAACCTCCTATCTGCTTCTCCCTTGACTTGGCTTGTGGAAGCCAGCAGGGAACATCAGAAATTGGAATCGTGACCATGGATCACTGCAACATCACAATTAGCGCCTAGATTGTGAACCAGCGGGGGAAGAGGGACACCGCATCAGCTGAAACTCAAGGATTGGTCACAACTACCACTTATTGAGCACCACCATGAGTTTGAACAGTTGCTGAACACATGGTTGTTAAAAGAGGACCAACTGTACCCATTGGTAGAGTAGTTACATGCACTGTTGTAATGTGTCATCTCAGTGCTTTATTTTTAATAGGCTTTTTTCATTTTTTCCATTCTGGGCCCTCATTGTAATTTCCCTGTTCTGCCCACAGTTAATACCTTAAGATTCTTCATAAATCTATTTGTGCAGAGTTGCCTCTCCTCCCCCAAACAATTCCTTGCAGAAACCAAAGTAGATATATACTCACTATTTCAGTTACAAGGGTATTGACTGACATTTCTAGCTGCTGCTAAATGGTTTTTATCCTTCCACACAAACATAAGTAGAGATCTAAATAAAGCAAAAGTGCTATTTTGCATAAATCTTTAGTCATGTTTTGGTTTTTACAATAGTCTAGCAAAATTCTAAAAGTAATATTCTGATAAAACCATTACAAATAAAAATTATTATTGTAAGGCATGGTAACTATATTATAGTGTATTTCCATATAATAACGGTTGCTTTAATTATAGCTGGGAAATATCTTTTTTTTTTCCTCCTGAGAAACTTAGTAAAACAACACAAGCTCTGTCTTACTATTCATGGAATCCACAGTTCTAGGTGCTGCCTTCAAGGGCTTCTCATTCTATGGAACTGGAATGCCATATGCCACACCCACCAGGAACATATAGGAAAGCAAAGTGCATGATTCTAGTCCAAAAAGTTTCTCCTTTACAATATTGTAGTTTTCAAGGGAAGAAGCAGAGTTTGAGGGGAGGTCTGGTTGTGCCTTAAAATTATCCTTTCACCCCAAAGGAAAAAAAGTCTGAAGAGGCTGTTTCAATGATGTTCCAGAGTCACTAGTTGTTCACCGCTGCATTATATCAATTTGGCTTGCTCAGTAGCTTAAAGAAATGTTGTACTTCAGTCTGAATCTTTCAAGCTGGCTGTAGAACAGCTGCAAATGTTTTGCCTAATGTAATCTAAGATCTAAACATAGTTGGGTATTTGTGATAAGGTTCTCAGTGTCAGCCCTCTGGACTCTCCCGCCCCCCTCTTTTTTTAATACCTTCAAGTCAGTGTTGACTCCTGGCAACTGCCTAAACTACTCTCTGCAGGGTTTTTGGCAAGATTTTATGAAAATGGTTTGCCGTTGCCTTCTTGCAAGGGCTGAGAATGACTGGCCCAAGATCTCCCAGCTGCTTTGTTTCTCCTGGTTTCTGGCATGATGCCTTAAGTACTGCCCCAGATCGACTATCTTTGACTAACGAGCAAATACTGAGAACCACAAAGTATTGCTGGGGAAGAAAAAAGCCTATCTAATCAGGCTTCTGGTTTTTTCATTAACCAAGTAGATATCTAGGAAGATCTCATGCTAAAGCAGGGCATGGGTGTAATAACTTCCTCCATGTTATTTCATAAAAGTAATATTCAATGCTATCTTTGATCCTAATGGCAAAATATAGATATATAATTTATTCTTCCTTTAAGTAATCTAGGTTGATAATAATTAGCATAATATAAGGAAGCTAGTCCCACACTTAGATATGCATTTGAATAAATACTTTTGTGTTTGTTCAATGGATTTCCCATCATTTATTTGTATTGGATTATTCTAAGTACTAGGTATGAGAAAATAAGATAATTTCCTTTCTGGACTTCCGGTTTTGCGTCGTAGCAATGCAGCCAAGGGATTGTGGGGCTCCACACCCATCTGGTTTTGTCCTGCCAGGGACCCTAAATGAGTCTAAAGTCGCCCCAGAGAGGCGATGAAGGAGATCCCCCCGGTCGATCAGGGAAAGTTTGATCTGCGGTCCGTTTGATCTGCGGGAAGCCCTCCAAACCGACAGGAGAAAAACTAGCTAACTGCACTCCGGTGACTAGCTCAAGCTACTGGCATCCAAAGTCCAAAAGCACCAACTAAGAACAACTGTGAACAATATGTTTGAACTGGGTGAGAATATTGATCTTCTCTTCTCTATTTTGAAACTGATTTCCTGGAAAAGATCCCGAAGAAGCAAAATATCCTCCAGAAGTGAGAAGGAAGGGGATTATAACCTCACCCTTCCATAGACGGAAGCGGCAATTTAATTTTCATGGGGGACAGAAATACACTGAAATGGATTAATGTAAAGCTATAATCTGGATAAAATTATGGGAATTGTTAAGATTTTCCATTTGAAAGAATATTGATGAAAATACAAGAAAATAATCTTTTCGTTTTAAAAGTTGGAAAATAAATAGTTACTGACATCTAGTGGTGGATCAGAGTATAGAACTACAGCTGCTTTGACTCAGAAATTGGCAAGATGCCCAGAAAAAGAGAACAACTTGTTCCTTTGATCCTCAATGACTCTTAGCTAAAGAGAGAACAGCTGGGAATAGAGGAAAGAAAATACACTGGGCTATCTATTGCAGAATGAGAAATATAATTGTTATAAAAACTGCTGACCTTCTTGGATTATAAACACTTACTGAGCTGTGATATTTAAGATTGAAAATCGTTTGCAGAGAAAGAAAAACCTTGACTTTTTGGCTATTCTTCTAGGGGAGAAATTACTGGATTGTTTTTAAGTGGTTGAATATTTTGGACTGCAACTTGGCTGGTTGATAATTGTAGGATCCCTGAGCAGAAGAACCATTATAAAATATGGCTGTTTGTGATGGATTGACAACTGGAAACGCATTGGATTATAAAGACTATACATAAAGATAAGAATTATATAAGACTTTGGTGTTTGGAACTTAAGATTGGTTGGTTTGATGAAAATGAAGGTTGCATATTCAACCAAAAGTGGCAAGAAACCACATTCAATATTCTTTTCTAAAATCCCCAGTCTGGAATATCAGAGATCTGCAGGAATAATACTTCAAGACAAGACAAACATCTTCCAGGAGGAAATGCATGCTATGTTGCAATTAATTCAAATGACAATTGTTTCAAATCATGATGAGATTAAAAATAATTTTGATATAAATGAGCACATCCTTGACTTAAACTCCCAATTAAAAAAACTCTCAGAAAATGATGACAAAGAATGAACAAGTAAATCAGACAATAGAACAAAAACCAGAGGAAAGTGATCCAAAGATATCGGCTATAAACAAAGAGAATCACAAGCTTAATAAAAACAAAGAAAAACATGCAAAATTCTGCAATATTAGAAATGGAAAAGACATTCTATTTTTCAGGACTTCAAAACAAATCTGAGGATAAGAAAGAAGAACTGATAAAATGCATTATAGAGTTGTCAGGAGAATCACTAGAGTTTGGGAGACAAAAAATGAAAAGAGAAATTGAGGGAGAAGGAAAGTAGAAGCTTCTTAATGAATATAAATAGGCAAAACTCCCTCTCAAAAGCGCTTCACTCCATTTGTCTTTTCCATTCTTAACAACACTCATAAAAATACAGGAAGAATCCCCTGGCAAGCTGAACACATTGATTCAGAAAGCTACTTGGCAAAAGAAGAAGGCGAGAGCCAGACCCAAGAGAGATGGTTTGATCTACCAGACCAAGTACTACATGACTAAACACTTGTTTGAATATGGTTAAAAGAATAGTTAAATTTTGGATATGAATGGGTTCTATAGTAAGAAAAATGTGACTTATAAGTAGTATAGTATTTTCTTATGATATAGGAAATGTAAAAATATTGGGATGATTTAAATGAATGAAATGTTTTGGATATTTAAATGTAATCAATTCTGAGAAAATTATAACTGACAAGAAATTCTTTGAATACTGAGGGGAAATTAAGCTTAAATAAGAATTCTGGAAACAGGACCTATAGTGATTTATATAAGATGATTTTTTGCAAATGCAACTGTAACATAAACTGATTAGAAAAAACGCTACATACTAATGTTATTGTTATTCACATAAATACTAGAAAAATGTTTAAATTCAATTTTGTATGTATTAAAAGCACTAAGAACTATATTTGCTCAAGGTTGGTAAAAGGAGAACACTATTGGAAGAAGAGAAGTTAGTATGTTGATTATGAAATCATAGAAATTATTATTGATTGTTGTTAAATATATGAACCCAGACAACACATTGTTTACCAAGTACTAAAGATTGCTATTCCAAAAAGTTAATAAAGTATATTTTTTAAAAAGATAATTTTCTTTCTGTAAATTATCTCCACCCATACATAATTCTACATGCCTCTATTTCATACCATCACTTTTTTTTTCTAAACTACTCAAATATTTTTACATTTCCACATAGGGGAGTTGCTTAGCTTCTTGATAATATCAGTTTCTCTTTTCTGCATTCTCCAGATTTATATTGTCCCTTTTGAGATTCTGAAATCAAAATAGTCACAATATTTTAAAAAGATGATTGCACAATACATTTTAATAAGACATAACAGTATTGCCAGTTTTATTTATCTTTTTTTCACAACTGCTTCAGACTAAGTTGATTTTATTGACCTATCCATCACAGATCCAGGATCTCTTTCTTGATTAGAGCCGACTGATGCACAGAGCAAATTACATTTTTTATCATATTATGTAACATTCAGTATTTGCCAATTTAATACATATTCATCCAGTTGGGAGAAATTCTTTTAGACTAAGCTTCCAGTTAATTTTTCTCCAATTAGTACCAAAATCTTTTCATTCAAATGATTTAAGCGTGATGTAAAGATTTTTGTCTTAATTTCTTTTCTTGCCTAGTTTTTATGACAAGAAAGAAGCGGTACATGAAGCATTATGTGATAACATTGATACGCGTACAGTCTTGGAAGAGCTGCGATCATTGATCAGTCAATGTAATTCCTATATTGCTGCAAAGAAGTCTGCCCGACAGATGCCAAATAGAATGTTGCTAGAAAATATAAGCATTTATATTACCCACATATTCAAGGTATGGGATTTTGAATAAAGCTTTCAAATTTGGCCATGTATTGTTTGTTAAGGATGCATGTTAGTGGTTAGCTTTTTTATGAGTTGGATTAGAACTTGGAGATTTGTTGTGGTTTAGAATACAATTAAATAAGAATGTTGGGGTTTGAATGACTTTTTCTAGAAATTAATATATGCCTTAAGGTTCATTAGTACTGCCTACTTACTTATTAACTTATTTTTTTTCCTTCCTTCCTTCCCAAATGTTTATGATGCTGTAACCAAAAACTGACTCAGAGCAGTCTATACTTTATTAATTTAGTAATAAGGTTAAATACATAAGTAATTAATGTATTAATCTTGACAATCATCAGGCAATACTATTTCAGGAGTAATTAAAATTTGCATTATGCCCCAAAGTGCTGTAGAACAGCCTTCTTCCCCTAGCAGGAACGTCTTGGAGAATAGTTGATATCTATCTACTACAGGAATTTATATTATTGTTCCGCTGTATGTGTGGAATATGAAACCATGCATGGTAACTCAAATTGCATCCACGTTATTTTTGATTGAAATTTCTAACACTTAAAAACAACCTGCTAGTAAGTGTGAATCTATATATTCAGGTCTGTATACATTTCCTTTGCATAGGTCTTTGGTACAATAGAAAGTGAGGAGGGAATTGGTTTCCCAGTTGGAAGAAATGGTCATGCATTAAATGTAAGTGGAAAGCATATTTTACTGATTTTATAACTATTCATGGTTTTTAAAGATTGGATTAGACATTGAAGCAAGCTTTCAACAAACATAGCGGTGGTGGTAGTAAGAATAGGAGTAATAGTGTTTTTTTATCCTGCGTTTTGTATATATAGGATAGAAAGTTCTTCCTGCCGTTTAATGGGAAATAGGAACCAATGGGCACTGAATTTTTAAAAGGAAGGTATACGAAAGACATAATTGCTAGAACAGAATGTACACACACATATTATTCTTTGAAATAGCATGCTTTTATTATATAACCTTGGGTAATATAATAGAAAACAAATCAGATATAATGGTAGAGATGTGAAGATCACCATATTTTGTTCTAGGTTAAGATTGGCAGAAAATGTTTTCTAACTTGTTTAGGAAGATGATGTATTCTATTTAAAAGATTGAGCACTTTGTTAAAGCCACAGTGCTTTTACTAGTTACACTTCATTCAACATTTTAGGTAGTAACTAAGCAACCCATGACCCATTGGGTCGTTGTGTCAGGGATGTTTCCTTACCAGATTCTTCAATGCTTTCAACAATGGCAGAGTTTCTAACATACTACCTTAATTGGAAAAGTTGCAATACTTTGAGAGATTTCTGCCTTGAAATAGTCCATGTTGAACTATATAGCACAGTCAAACATTAGGACAGAAAATATTGTATAACATTTTATATTGTGTCCTAAAATGTTTTATAAAATTTGCTAAATTTCAGTTCCATGGAAATCATGAATCCTGGATTTTAGGTGCATTCTGTAAGCCCATTTGTAGTATCTTGGTTCACAAATTGTTGCCCTATAATGCGCCATTTTGCCCAGTTAAAGCTTATACTCAAACAAATCTGAGAGTTTTAACAGTATATAGGGAAATAATTTGATCACAGTATATGAATTAACCCTAAAAAAGACAGTTCTGTGCAAAAAATGGCACTAGATCTAGCAACAGAAAGGAATCTGATTGTACAAATTGAAATTCCTGGGTATGTGCTACAATAAGACCAGCGTAAACCAACGTAGCCCTGATATAATCATCATAGAAAAAATTAGTGAATATCAAAATGGTATTTGTCAATTCATGGCAGTACGACTATCTTTTGTTCATCAATGTAACCTCTGACTGATACTGATATTGTGAATAGTGAGGGTCATGAGAAAGCCACTTTTGTTCATGTAAGTGCCTTATTCAAATAAACAATTTTATTCCAAGTACTTATATGAGAGACCTGCATCAGTTCAGCCTGAATATGGCAATGTTCTGACATCAGAAAGAGATATCCAGCTTTCTGCATTTCCATCAATCACAGGATATCAGATGTTATCAACAAATAAGACCCATTGCTTGAAATGAGGAAGGGTGGGCACGGTGGATTTCTTCTTTTGGACCATGCCCTGTCACGTATATTTTGTCTTTTCCAAAACAAAGAATGTAATATTTAAAAGGTATCCAGTTTTCTGTCTTGCCTGAGTGTCTTGCATTATATTGTCTATCTGCTCAATAGGTAGTCCTTGACCTACAACCATTCATTTAGTGACCATTGAACTTACAATGGCACTGAAAAAGGTGACTTGTGACTGTTTTTCAAAATTATGACCATTGCAGCATTCCTATGGTCATGTGATCAAAATTCAGATGCTTGGCAGCTGGCTCGTATTTACGAGAGTTGCAGTGGCCCGGGATCTTGTGATCGCCTTTTGCTCCCTTCTGACAAAGTCAATGAGGAAACCAGATTCAGTTAACAAACAGTCTTGTTACTAACTTAACAGTGATTCACTTAACTGTGGCAAAAAAAAAGTCATAACTGTCCTGCTTAGCAACAGAAATTTTGGTCTCAATTGTGGTCATTAAGTCAAGGACCACCTGTATAAAACTCAGGTATGATAAGAGCTCCTTTGTTTCATTCATTCACCTCATGTACATAATGGTTTTAGAAATCCACCTAGTTTGGAAGAAGATGGGTAAAAGTAGTTTAGGAAGGAAATGATATTTAAAGTGCCTTTTTTTTTTATGCTGCAGCTTGAATCTACGGTAATGCCATATCTTCATGTTTTATCTGAGTTCAGAGAAGGGGTAAGGCAAATTGCCAGGGAAAAAAAAGGTGAGATTTTTCTGGTTATAAATAGACATCTATGCAAATTGTGTGCCACTGTTACAAAAGGGAATCCTTGGTTTTCACATACAACTAATACTTCAGTCCCTTGTGCATAAGGTGCAAATAGACAGGAGCCCCTTTCAGTCACAAGGTGAGCATGTTTGGAAGTGACACTCTGCATTTACATTCAGGCTTACTTATTTCGGTTTGCTATTAGAACTAACTCTCCATTTTTATTGCACTGTGGTGTGTTTACTGGTGCCTGCAATTTTATTATTTTAAAGCACACTTATAAAAGAAAGAACGGAAGTGTACTGTGTTTTCTCACTTCCTGGCTGTAGTTGTTTGGGTTGCCCAGATTCTATTGCCTGCTGTACAAAAGCATATTTTTATGGCTGAAACACAATATCAAGTCAAAGAATCTTAATTAATTAACATGCCATTACATGACATAATATGGCTCCTTTCTTCCCTTGCTTCTAGGCATTGTAGAGCTCAATAATTTACATGTGGAAATCTCATTTTGAGATCATTAGTGTTATAACAAAGGACTCATTCGTACGCTGCTGACCTCTTTTGTTTTTAGATCAGAAGAGTTTTAACTAGGATATTAAAATGATATGTAAATAAAATATTTTTATTTATTGAACAAAAACAGCAGAAACTGGGAACTTTGAGAGTATAGTGGTTGTTCTTAACAAAGACTTTATTTGATTTTTTAATCTTTAGTTAATAATTGAAGTGAAAAAAATGCCCCAAATAAATTATAATATCAGGACATTGAGAAGCATTTGAAGAAAAACCAACTCTTGTTGCAAAATATCAATGTGATATAGTTTGGAGATAAGGAACTTAAATTCACCTATTAGCTCCTATACCCTTTGCTTCTATGGACAAAAGCAGATGTGATTATGCATTTCTTAAAAAGCACATAATGTTTTATTGTGGTTTATTTGGTGCAATTTTAAACATATTTACTAGTTAAGAATTCCCTGGAAGTTGAAAGAATTTAAGTGGTAGGAAATCTATTTAAGATTGCAATTTTAGTCAATTTCACTGTAATAATGGAAATTTATTTATGCAGGGAGCTAAGTTGTATAATTGTATGGATGTTCCCAAATTCAGTCTTCAATTCTGGCTGTCAAAATGCAGGCTTTAGTATGATTTTTTGGCTCAGATATGAAAAAATTGCTGCCAATGAGAAAATACTGCACAGAGCTATAAAAACTAATATATATTATAATGAGGCATCTCCTGGAAAGTTTCAGTCATTCCAATTCTCAGGTTGTGTAGTATACATTGTTTCCTCAAATGCTTATTCCTTTAAAACAAAAAGAGAAAAATTTAGCAAAATTATATCATGAAGAAAACCCACTGAAACGTTAAGAAAATGCTTTCACCTTGTCCAGCTGACCAGAAAATATATTTTTTTTACTTAAATTTCAATATTTTCATTGTTCTTATAGTGTGTGAAGTTCTGAAGCTTTGCGATTCACTTCGAGATGATATCCTTCCAGAGCATGGAGTTCGGTTTGAAGATCATGAAGGTAAAGAAGTGCCTGAGCTCTGTCTTGGCTTCTCTTTTCAGTCGCTAATATGAAACACTACAGTAGCAATCTAGCTTGATTCCAATTTGTATGGATGGTGGACTGGATAAACCGTAGTAATGACATATGTAAAAGCATTTAAAAGATCTTTTTTTTTTTAATTTTCCCCTAGGACTTCCAACTGTGGTCAAGTTGGTAGACAGAGACACCTTGCTAAAAGAAAGAGAAGAAAAGGAAAAGGTTCTACATTTTATTCTTCAAATTATTATTTTTATACATTTAATTTAGAACAATCCATCACAGAAAAGTAGGAACAGAAAAGTAGTCATGTATCTCTGTACTTGTTTATGAGTACAAATTTTACTAGGGATGTGGGGGCTAATCCACACATACTATTTGCTAGAGCAAGAAATGCTCCTTAATCTATATATGACATCATGATCATTCCATCCCCATTTTATTCCTTGTGTGTTGCTACTCTGAGTTTATCTACTCGTAACTGATTGTCCCCTTCTTTTTCCTTCAACCATTCCCATTTTTCTCATGTTCATGCTTCTTCCAGTTCATGTTCCCCTGTAATTCAATCTTTGCCACTTCAAATTTACTTTTCCTTCACGACGAGACATCCCATATCTAGCTGTGACATAACCCCATTGGTACTCCAAAAGATCCTCAACATTTCCTCTGCCGCATATTGTTATCTTACTTGAGGGACCTACTCATTTACCACTGCCTCCTCCCATGTGGTATGAAATGATGCTTTTGCTGTTGTCCTTAAAATGATCAATCACCTCCAGCATCTTCCTATTATCATCATTGCTACCCTAGTATAGATGTTTTTTGCTCCAGCAGGTAGACTGTTCTTCATGAATATATACCCTGCTGTGATGATGCAGAATAATCAGACTTGAAGAATGGGGAATATATGCATACAGTGCAGTGATTTTAATATTGTTTTTAAAATAATAATCATTCTTTATTATGATTTCACTTAGATTGAAGAAGAGAAAAAGAAGAAAAAACAAGAAGCAGCTAAGAAAAAACAAGAACAAGAGGTAAATAACCTATATCATGAACTGAATGGTAGGCAGTGATATCACAGTCACTACAGACTTTGAAGATAATTTTGCCTTCACTGTCCAAGTCATTCTACAGTGTAAAGACTTTTATGCTTTTGCATAGCATGCTTGTGATATTAACGTGAATATCTATTTCAATCTGAAGTTTTTGAAGTGTTGATCAAAGTTTATTTTTAGCTGAAGGTTGGGTATGTTTATTACAATGTGAGCAACAAAAAATGTTGTGGCAATGGTGCAGGTGATTCTCAACTTACCCCCACAATTAGGACCAGAACTTCCATCGCTAAGTGATGCAGATGTTAGTGAAGCACATCTAATTTTATGACCTCTTTTGCTGGAGTCATTAAAAGAATCACCACAATTGTTAAACAAATCACATAGTTGTTAAGTAAATCTAGTTTCCCCACTGATTTTGCTTGTTGGAAGATTATGAGAAGGGTGCAAATGGCAATGAGGTGGCCTCAGGACATTGCAAGTGTCATAAATATTGAACATGTGACCACAGGACACTATAATGGTCATAAATGCAAGGACTTGTCATAAGTTACTTTTTTCAATACCATTGTAACCTTGAATGATCCTTAAATGAATTGTTATAATTCAAAGACTAACTGTAATTCTTATTATGTTATTTATTCCTGAATTGTGATATCTACTTTATGTTACAGGCAGCAAAACTTGCGAAAATGAAAATGCCACCTGGAGAGATGTTTAAATCTGAGCATGACAAATATTCCAAATTTGACGAAAATGTAAGAATACTGTGACTTTAAACACACACACACACACACACACACACACACACACATGATTCAGGAATGAGGGAAAAAACTACCAGTATAAATAATCATGATTACTTCAAATGTTTGAAGTGCTTAACAAATGTAATCAGTTATAATCCTTATAATGCAGAACTTTGTAAGATAACAGCACTAATATTATTCACCATGTCTCATGGAAGAGACCAAAAGAGGCTGGTTCAAGGCCATTCCAATCATCATTTCATTCATATAAGTATTTGAAACTGAATCTCTTCATTCATTTATATTGAATTAATATTTTTAGGGGCTTCCAACCCATGACGTAGAAGGCAAAGAACTCAGCAAAGGGCAGATGAAGAAATTAAAGAAAATGTATGAAGCACAAGAAAAACTGTACAAGGAATTTCTTCAAATGAATCAAAATGGAGTTGCAAACTGAAAATAAAATTTGTACAATACTTTTCCTAAAGAAATGCAAGAGTTGGGTAACATCAGTGGAAGTAATAAGTTATTTCTGCACGTGCCATACTGTGCTGACATATATAATCTAGTTGAAGATATCAATAAAACTTTTGTTACAATAATAAAATCCATGTAATGTTTATGCAACAGGATTAAGAACTAAGAACCAACAAAAACCTAATTTAGTTTTAATCTGAAAATTCACTTATTTCTAAACTAATTTGTGAATTAGTACACACTCAGATGGAGAAAAAGTCTACAAAAAGATTTATTTTTAGGAAAACATGCACAAAATATGTTTGCTAGAAAAAGATAACTGCATTATATTAGAAAACATACTGAAAAACATTACGTTATTGAAAGTACTTTTAAAAAAGTGCAGGACATTTCAGGTAGGTTTGTTTTGTAAAGGAAAACTGATAAATCTGTTATTAATTTAAATCAAAATTAGAAAAATGAGAAACTGAGTCAACGTATAAACAATTTCATCTTTCACTAGAATGAAATAATTATTTTTCTAATGAATGACATGACCAGTTGAGCAGTACTTTTGTTTAGTGCAAAATCTAATTTCACATGTATTTTTTCAGAAATAGGTGCCAGTTTATTTTCTGTAACTCCAAGACTAACAATTTGCACACTTTTTTTGCAGATTAACAGATTAATAAAATAGGACATTAAGTAGAAAGTAAGTGCTAAAGTAGAGCAAGTTGCAAGGAATTGAAACATTATTGCAAAAATTGTTCTTTAAATATAGACTCAGAAGCATAGATCCATTTTTTTTCTGTAAATATTGCATTTGTATATAATTTTCAGATTGTTGTTATAATCTATGACCAACCCAGAATACATTCCCACCCAACTCTACCAAATGTTAAGGTTGTTTTGTCCTATTGAAATTACTTAGTAACTCAATAAAATGTCATAGGCACTCTGATTTTTACAAACTAAAGTCAACATTTCAACAAAATCTACATTTATTCTTGAAAACTTCCATCTGGTTTGCTGCCTGCCCATTTGGACTCTTCTAATACCATATTAAATTAGGGTAATTTAAATAACTTGCAATAATAACATATGTGCAGAAAATGGCATTTTTATCTTGTGCGCCAATTGCACGCTTTCTTGGATAGGTAGGCCTTGTTCACAGTCACTCATGTCTTAGTCACTTCCCATTTGGATTATTGGAATGTGCTTTATATGGGGCTGCCCTTGAAGATCTCTCGGAAGCTACAAATCATCCAGAACACATCAGATAAGGTAGCCACACTTCAGGTTTCTTCCCTGAAATCTATTGGGTCCCTCTTGGAACCCTGGAAGCATTCCTTTTCCATGGCTGCCTATACCTTATGGAACGCTATCCCCCCCCCCCCCGTGATTCACCAGGCTTCCACACAAGTCTTTCAGAAGGCCATCCAGACCTGGCTTTTTACCCTGGTGTTGAGTACAATGAAACTAGAGTTGGATATGAAGCATTCCGAGAGGATGGTTGACATACCAATTTTGTTTTGATTTTATGGTTTCAGATGTTATAGTTCTTGGTTTTGTTGTGTTTTAAAATGGGTGGCTATGCAAATCTTTTAACTAAGAAAAATAGATAATAACTCAGCTGATTGCTGTGTTTAACACACCATAACTAATCTACGAACTTAGTCTTTGTGGTATGCTGTAAAAGGGCCTAATATTTCTTCAGAGGATGATATACTGTTTCTGGGGAAAACCAACGTACAATATAATGAAAAGCAAAAGAACAAACTGGGGTCCTCAATGGAACTGCATCTACATCAAGAGAAGTGTGTACTGGGGTGCTCCAGGGCTCTGTTCTGGGCCCAGTGCTCTTCAACATCTTCATCAAAGATTTGGATGAGGGGATATATGGGGAACTCATCAAATTTGCAAACGACACCAAGCTGGAAGGAATAGCCAGAAGATAGGCATAAGATACAGAAGAATCTTGACAGACTTGAACATTGGGCTCTATAACAAACTGAGATTCAATGGTAAAAAACTAAGGTTCTACATTTAGGCAAGAAAAACCAAATGCACAGATACAGTATAGATGGTACTTTGCTGAATAGTAGTAACGAAAGGGATGGGAAAGGGATCTCGGAGTCCTAGTGGACAATCACTTAAATATGAGCCAGCAGTGTGCTGCAACTGCCAAAAAAAGCCAACATGCTAGGCTGCATTAACAGAGGGATAGAATCAAGATCACGTGAAGTGTGAATATCACTTTACAATGCCTTGGTAAAGCCACATTTGGAATACTGCATCCAGTTTTGGTCACCACAATGTAAAAAAGAGGTTGAGACTCTAGAAAGAGTACAGAGAAGAGCAACAAAGATGACTGGAGGCTAAAACATACAAGGAACGGTTGCTGGAATTGGGTATGTCTAGTCTAATGAAGAGAAGGACAAGGGGCGACATGATAGCAGTGTTCCAATATCTCAGGAGTTGCCACAAGGAGGAGGGAGTCAAGCTATTCTCCAAAGCACCTGAAGGCAAGACAAGAAGCAATGGATGGAAACCTAGAACTAAGAAGAAATTTCCTGACAGAACAATTAATCAGTGGAACAACATGTATCCAGAAGTTGTGAATGCTCCAACACTGGAAGTTTTTAAGAACAGACTGGACAGCCATTTGTCTGAAATGGTATAGACTAGAAGACCTCCAACATCCAAATTATTATTATTATTTCATTAGACATGAACCTCAGACAACTGGACATTCAAATTGACTGGCACTGATGGTTGACACGGGTTGCTACCAGCATCCTAGGTATCCACCAGGTACCTCCTTAAAATGTAAGATGTTCCGAGTAGCGCAGTTTTTTGTAGCATTGCTGGAGTTATTGCAGGAAGCTGCAGTTTGTTGAAATATTTTGCAAAGTTTTTGGACATGGTTCCCAGTGCCCCGATGACAATGGGTATTATTATTATTATTATTATTATTATTATTATTATTATTATTATTATTATTATTATTAACCAAAGGAAACTAAATATCTCCAAATGTATAAATTTCACCTCTAATCAAAGACCTGGAAATGGAGCATATTGCACAGACATGTCTTGCAGCAGATTATTTTAGACATCTCTCCTCCTTCAGCAATTTTAAAATCTGTTCTCAGGAACCAATAAGCTTCCCAAATAGATATCACAATAGATCCACAATAGATGTATTATGTCATTACATATTGCAAAATTTTGATACAGAATCTAATTATGAAATGTAAAATGCTTAAAGTTGATTTGACTATAATGTAAAAAGTCACCCAAACTAGCTTACAATAACCTACAATTTCTGTACATATGAAAATAATTGCATGTATTAAAAGAACAGTAGTTCAGTAGGTACATGTGTTCAGCTTTGCTCAGTAGGTTCAGCTCTACTGCTTGTTCCTAAATAACTAACAACCAGGTGCTTTCTGCTGACATTTATGTTCTGCACTGCAAGCCTCTGAATATGCCAACCTCAGTTCACCTTTCCCCTCTAGGGACTCATAAATGCCAACTCCTTTATTTAATGGGGTGATGTTTATTGTTTGTCTGAGATGTATGAAAACCTACATTGTCAACTTCAGAGATGATCAGACAAAATAATGTGTATATTAGTAACTATGGCTGTTTTTAAAAACAATGTAGATATTTTTATTTATTTTCCTTAACACAGATATTCCACAAGGCTGAGTCTCTTGGCAGCTTCTAACATATTGCAATGTGAATGAAGTATCACATTATTTTTTGGCGGCAAAGGCTGACACCTTTGCCGCCAAAAAAATAATATGATACTTCATTCACATTATATCATCTCTAATCCTTAGCCTTTGCCCTTCAAAACATACTAGAAAGAAAAAACCTAAATATAAATGAAAATTCATTAATACTCTCAGCAAAAAAAAAAAAAAACCCAACCTACAATACTCAATATTATCTTATCTGAGTTGCAGTAAACTTGCTGTTGGCATGAATGAATAGGATAAGCTATATAATTCTGAAATTCTTGTCTTTCGGGTGGAGAGAAATAACTCCATATTGATTCAGAAATAAGTCGAGTGTCAAACCTGCAATGAACCTGACTGAAATCATCTTGTTCATTTTCGGTTGCCACGAGATTGAGGGGGGAAGAGGTATGGGAAGTTCTATGCTAGCCTAAACAATTCTTTGTCCGGTGGGAACCAAGGTCATTTCTGTTTCCTCAGCCCGGGAGTTGAGTCTAATGTCAGAAAGCCCACCAAACTATTCTATTGGGAAATGTAGTTGATTGCATAGATTTGGGGTGGGAATTTTAACTTTGTAATACTGTTGCTTTTTGAGGGAATTTTAGTCTTGGTTTCACTTTTGATCATGCCGATACTTTGTATCCAATAAACATGTTCTTAGAGTAAAACTCAAACCTCAGAGTTCTGCTTTATTTGGTCTCATCTATCAGAACCATGGCATTGAGATTTAAAGCTTAATATGTTGTCTTATTTTTAAAATACCATTGATCTTGAGACCATTGATGCAGTAAGTTTAAAAAATGCAGCCAGGTAGAATATACCAAGCCACTGTCATTCCAGACCATGATCAGATCTGTTTTGAAATGACAATAGCTTGGTTTTCAGTGATAACTCTGACATACACTACATTCAAGTGGACCATTATTCACATTGTGCCTTCTTTTCATGGCTGGTCTTACACAATATTTTGAACCTAAAATAATACTGGATAGATTTGCAGAACTAAGCTAAACTGCATTGGCTAGTTGGTCATTCAATGTATGATGAATATATATACATATACATACATACATACATACATATACTGGCTATATATATATACTGGCTATATATATATATATATATATATATATATATATATATATATATATATATATATATATATATATATATATATCGCCAGTATTTCAGGTTCCTAAATCCAAAAACAGTGCAAGAAACACATTCCTGGGCTTCTGGCTCTTTCAAATAGACTTGCAAATTACATTATCAGTTTAGCAGCCTAGAATATCTAATGGCAAAACCCTAGCTGGATTTTTTTAATGTCAAAATGCCCATAGGATATTGTCTGGCTGAATTCTCCCCACATACAGTAATCTATAATATCAGGAGAAACCTTCAACCATGCTGTCTCTGTCTAAGCATATTACTGATTCTTCTTTCTATATGAATTGGCCTTGCCAAACAACATTGTAGTCTGTTTTAAATTGACCAGTACTTTCTGTTCAATGAAAATAGTACCATTTATTGTGTCCAATTTAGGCTTGATGGTTTATATATGTCTACATAAAATTAATCGGCCATCAGAGTACTATGTTCACAAGCATGCCTTTAGTATGAGGCAATGTAAAGTGTTGCTGTTAAAATTTTGAAACATGATGTTCTGAAAAATAATTGATGCAGAATCTAAGAAACTCTTTAATGGAAAGTCTGGAGCAAAAAAAGGAGAAAGTATTCCATTTGATTCAGTATTTGATTTGTCTACTTGGCTGAATCAGGAGGAAATAATCTTTGCTGAGATCCCTATAAACCAGATATAGCCTTGGGATATAGTAGCATATAAATCTGTGTCATAAATAACTAAATCCCATTCTTGAATAAATACATCTATGATTCAAATCATTGATGTTTTGACAACTTAGTCATTGATATTAGGCTTTCCCATGACAATGAAAGGCATCAGTATCTTTTTTATAGAAATTATCTTCATAAATGGAATTGCCTGTATCTATTAAAATTGGAAGATCTCCTGGGTATATTGTCTACTTTGAAATGCAGTTAGATGCTACATCTAAGGCAACCATTTTTAATTATTAGTATTTGTCTAATTTAATTTAGTTTATGGGACTGAATTAATGTTTTTTATTTTTTTTAAATACAGTGTTTTTGTGAAATTGTTTCTGCTTTGAGTCTCTTGGAAACTTCTTGTAAGGGAAAAGGGGCCTACAGTTCAATAAATTAATACATAAATCTTTCTACAGGTGTAAACAACTTCCATGTACCAGTTAACTTAGCCAGTTCCCCATGTTTTGATAGCATAGGCAAGTAATCTACCATTAATGTCAAACTTGTTTGCGGAATCTAAATCCTCTGTGCAGCAGCCGTATAAATGGAGGAAAGGAAGCAGATCCTTTATAGAGAATGGAGCTAGTTGAGAATTAACATGTGAAGACAGGAAGGTATTATTAAAATGAAAGGGGGAAAGCTCTGAATAGTGAACTAAATTTATCCACTATTCAATAACACTTTGGAAGTGTGCATTTTTTGTGCATTTGGGATCACTTTGGAATTTTGTTTTGAATACAAAATTGGATTTCCCTCCAATATGCCTTTCTCATGTCTCTTTAGGATAGGCTTCCTAAACCTTCTGCTTGCAACATATATGGACATGAGTATAACCTTTATTCTCCAGTCAGCACCTGCTTTGTGACATCAGCAGCTATAGTAATATTCATTTCTGACTATGTCACAGAGCTGCTTGCATTATGAAGAAGTAAGCCAACACATCTCAAGCAGTTAGGAAAGGATACATGATTGCCCTGTTTCATGAATACAAAACAAGAATGCATGTGGACCATACAGGTGAGCAAAAACAATATGGAGAATATTTTACTTTTAAAAATATAAATATGTTCTTCCTAAACTCTGGTTTGTAGGCTGGTAAAACAGGGATTGAACAAATTAAACACTAGGGATAGGTTCTGCATTGTTGAGGGCGTTTTGTTTTTTACTTCAGGCAAATTATATGTTTATAGAGAGGAACCCATGGAGGCATAATAGAGATTGGTTTTCTCTTATTTTTCCACAGCATGCACAAAAATGCAGCACTAACTGCTATGTAAACTAGGGAGTTCTAGTCATCATGTTTAGCCTTCTTTGTCCAACTTTCTATTCTATGGCAGAGAAGAGCAAGACATTTCTTTCTTTCTGATGAAAACATAAGATACCTCAGGAGTGATACGCCACTGCCTCCCTCCTAGGGCTGAGAAAGAATGACTAGCCCAAGGTCACCCAGCTGCTGACTTTGTGCTATAGCAGGACTAAAACTCATGGCCTCGGGTTTCTAGTCTGATTACCTTACTACATCAAACTGACTCTCCCAAGAATGATTACCTCAGAGTTAATGCATGCAGAATTGTGGTTTAGCCATTATTATATGGGAAAGAATGCCATTCTTTTCATAAACAAAACTAGGGCAACGATACCATGTCAGAAATCTATTGCCTAAAGTGACAGCTTCAGCTTCATTTATAGTAAAATTGCTTATAAGAATTCCCACATATCTCCCTTCATCAGGGGAAAAAGAATACAGCAATTCCTTTTTGTCATCTGTTCACGCAAACGCTGGCCGCTCAGACCTGTTAACAGAATTACTTTTCCGTGCTGGAACTGACACAGTATATTTTATCATCTGTGATGTTTCTATAAAATAGCCTTTCCTAGCTTGGTACCTTCCTTATAATCACCACCATCTTCAGCCAAGCCGTCTAAATCTGGAGAGCACCAGACTGGTGACTTTGCTATTATTTCGTTTGGCAGCGTTCTGAAGGGAAAGGCAGCTAAATCCTAGCATATAATCAGGTTTCTTCTTCCCCAAAACGCGTTTCCACCGTGTCCTTTGGAAGAGACGGGGAGCAGTCGTCTCTCTCGCATCTATCTATTTTAACACTCCTGTAGTGGTTAAGATGCCGCTAGGATGTTTCTGGCTAACTTTCAGATGCAGATGCTCATCACAAATAAAAGCCCCAAAACAAAAACAAAAAATATCGGCTGAGCTTCAGAGTGGCATCACCTCGTTCTCCCAAAGACCGGCTCGCCAACTGGTGCTTTTAAAAGACGCTGTACCTTTAACTAGCTACCGCGCAGGCTGCGCGCGGTTCCCTCTCCCACCTGGAGCGACCGCTGCGCGAGCCCAGTCACCACTAGCTCTCCGGTTCTTCCTCATTGGCCTCCCTCCCATTTTCCCGACGCAGCAATTGGCTAACCCGCTGTCCGCCGGAAAGTCAACATGTCCCGCGTGTGGAGCGGCGACCGCTGCTAACCTTGCGCCAATCGAGGTGGCTTTTACTGCGCAGGGAGGGGAGCCTCGTCGTTGGCCAATAGGAGGCGGTCTTGTTCGGGGCGGCGCAGCCCTGAGAGAGTCTGTGAGGGGATCCGCCTGGCTGCTGCTGTTTCGGGCGTGAGGAGACGTGGAGGCCGGACCAGGTGAGAGAGAGAGGGAGAGGGAGACTGCAGGAAGAAGAGTTGGGGCAGGACCGTGGTGGCGCCGGCCTTTTTCTTTTTTCTTTTGCTTTCGCGGCAGGTAGTCAGGCTGGCCGGCTGGAAGAGGAGAAGGAAGACGATAACGACGACGACGACTAGTGGGGTGGGGAGGCCGGTTGCTCATTTCCCCCCCCCTCCCCGCCACTCCCGTGCGTGTACCAGGCCCGGCTAGTGGGAGAAGTAAGTGGTGGAGCGGGTGAGGCAGTCCACTCCTAGTTCGGGCACCATTTTAAGGAGCGGCCGTGAGGTCCATTCTGGATCGGAGAAGGCGAGAAGTCTTGACTCTCGCCCAGGTTGCCACATGCGGGTGGGAGGAGAGAGGCTTGGTTTCCACTTCTCGGGGCGGTCCCTTTCCTTTGGTCTTCGCTTCCTGCTCTACCGCTTCTCGGCCATGTGTTTGGTGCTTTCTTGCTTCGCTGGGTAGGCCACCTGGTTTAAATATTGTGGTCGAAGAGTTATGCTGAGAAATACAAGCGCGGGAATTTCCTTTACATTAATAATGCCTTCTACCTGTGATGAACGTTTTTTCCCCCTTGACAGAGGCCCTTTAATATTTAACCTGAGAAGATTTTCCTCCTGGTTTTTTTTTCTTTTTCCTTTATCTTGAAAACATATCCTCGCGTGGTTTCCTGTGGATTTATAGCTCTGAGCTCCCTAACGGAAGCCATAATTTTCTACGGTAATTTATAGCATGACGATGTGAGTCTCCGGTAAAAGCTGCACATTTTGTAAGCTCAGCTAATTTGTTCCCACTTGCCTCAAGTTTTGAAAGAAACCAGTGAATAAAAAAATGTAAGAAGTTCACTCAAGATAATAAAATGGCATAAAAGTAATTAGCTGAAACTAATTTTGGTCTGTGGAAAAAAAATCTTAAAATTGAATGTGTAATGTAAAAATCATATTCAATGTATTGAATGCCCTACATACTGAAATTCTCTAGTGCAGAAATAGCTAATTTATAACTTTTATAAAACATGGCTTTTGGAAACAATTTCAGCATTGATACTACTTTATTTTATTAGACATGTTGAGTTACATTCCTAGGAACACCAACTTCCTGTTAATACTTATGTCTGTTTTGTGATATGCTTGCAGTGCTGCACAGGTAGTCCATGTTTAGTTATTATAATTAGGTGGTGGTGAACCTATGGCACAGGTGGCAGAGGCGGCACTCAGAGCCCTCTCTATGGGCACTCGTGCCGTCATCCAGTCCTAGGTCTTCAGCTGGGTTTTATAAAACCTTTTCTCTTTAGGCCTCCGCTGCCGTGTACAAAAAAAAAGGTTCAATCAATCAGTCAATTTCAACTTCTTGCGGGGAAAAAAAAATCTTGCAAAGTTGGAATTGATTGATCGAACTTTTTAGTCCCATCCAGTCTGCCATTACCGCTGCAGCCACGCCCACCCAATGGGCCACGCCCACCCGGCATCCGACGATGCATAAGTGGGTTTTGGGTTGCAGTTTGGGCACTCGGTCTCTAAAAGGTTCGCCATCACTGTTATAATTGAACCAGCAACAAAGATTTAAGCCAAGCCTTCACTAAGAGAAACCACCATTATGCTTATGATTTTTCTTCAGCTTTCCTTTACTTTATAGATTTGCGAAGGTCATAAATGCAAGGATTGGCCATAAAATTATTTTTGAACAGTAACTGAACAAGAACTCCTGTATAACTTTTCTCTGCCTTGTTTTTGGAAGTGTAGCGATGTAAATTTAATGTGCACCTGATCATATCTATTTTATTCAGAATGAAAGCTCCATAGAATTTTAAGGGAACATAGGTACTCCTTGACTTACAACCGTTCACTTAGTGACAATTCAAAGTTACAATGGCACTGAAAAAAGTGACTTATAATTTTTTCACACATACAATGATTGCAGCCTCCCCATGGTCACCTGATCAAAATTCAGATGCTTGGCAGTTGACTCATATTTATGACAATTGCAGTGTCCCAGGGTCATGTCATTGCCTTTTGCAAAATTCTGACAGTCAATGGAGAAACCTGATTCACTTAACAGCTATGTTACTAATTTAATAACTGCAGTAATTAGCTTAACAACTGTGGCAAGATAAGCCATAAAATGAGGCAAAACTCCCTTAACAAATGTTTTACTTAGCAATAGAAATTTTGGGCTTAGTTGTGGTTATAAGTCAGGGACTATCTGTATATGCATAGTGCATAATTGAATTATGGAATACTGTACCACAAGATGTGATGGCTCGGGGAAAAAATATTGCAAATAGGACTCTTTTTCTTGAAAACACATTACCTCCCAGCTAGCATGCATCCAATACTAATGTCAGGAAAACAGTGATAAGAGAAGGATATAACCTGCTTGTGGGCATCTCAGAAACTTCTAGTTGGACACTATAAGCATTAAGCCAAAATAATGGCATAAAATAGACTTTGCAGTATACAAATCCTGATGTTTAGGTGTAGTTATAACAAATATTTCATTGTACTGCCACACTTCCAGAATATAGACAGTTGCTAGCTGAAATATCGAATACAAACTCAAATAGATGGTATAAACGCATATGAGCACAGGGGAACTACCGGAGAACTGGAAAAGAGCTTGTGTAGTTCCCATCTACAAAAAAGGAAAAAAATGGACCCAGGAAATCACAGACCTATCAGCCTGAACTCAATACCTGGGAAGATCCTGGAAAAGATAATCAAACAATGAATCACCGAACACCTAGAGGCAAACAAGTCATTACTAAAAGCCAACATGGGTTTGTCAAAAATAGATCATGCCAGACAAATCTTATTGCATTCTTTGACCAAGTGACAAAATTAGTGGATCAGAGGAATGCTGTGGACATAATTTACTTGGACTTCAGTAAGGCATTTGATAACGTAGATCACAACCTACTACTTGACAAGATAGAAAAATATGGGGTAGACAGCATCACCACCAGATGGATCCGTAGCTGGCTGACTGGCCGTACTCAGCGTGTGGTCCTCAATGGAACCGCATCTACATGGAGGGAAGTGTATAGTGGGTTGCCCCAGGGCTCTGTTCTGGGCCCAGTGCTCTTCAACATCTATATCAACAATTTGGATGAGGGGATAGATGGGGAACTCATCAAATTTGCAGACGACACCAAGCTGGCAGGAATAGCCAACACACCAGAAGACAGGCTTAAGATACAGACGGATCTGGACAGACTTGAACAATGGGCACTATCTAACAAAATGAAATTCAGTGGTGAAAAAAGCAAGGTTCTACATTTAGGCAAGAAAAACCAAATGCACAGGTATAGTGTAGGGGGTACCTTGCTCAATAGCAGTAACTGTAAGAGGGACTTTGGAGTCCTAGTGGACAATCACCTAAATATGAGCCAGCAGTGTGCTGCAGCTGCCAAAAAGGCCAACACAGTGCTAGGTAGGCTACATTAACAGAGGGATAGAATCAAGATCACGTGAAGTGTTAATACCACTTTACAATGCCTTGGTAAGGCCACACTTGGAATACTGCATCCAGTTTTGGTCACCGCGATGCAAAAAAGATGCTGAGACTCTAAAAAGAGTACAGAGAAGAGTAACAAAGATGATTAGGGGACTGGAGGCTAGAGCATATAAGGGACGGCTGCTGGAATTAGGTATGTCTAGTTTAGTGAAGAGAAGGACAAGGGGGGGGGGACATGATAGCAGTGTTCCAATATCTCAGGGGCTGCCACAAAGAAGAGGGAGTCAAGCTATTTTCCAAAGCGCCTGAAAGCAGGACAAGAAGCAACGGGTGGAAACTAAGCAAGGAGAGAAGCAACCTAGAAGGAAGGAGAAACTTCCTGACAGTTAGAACAATTAACCAGTGGAACAACCTGCCTCCAGAAGCAGTGAATACTCCAACACTGGAAGTTTTCAAGAAGAGACTGGACAGCCATTTGTCTGAAATGGTATAGGGTTTCCTGCCTAAGCAGGGGGTTGGACTAGATGACCTCCAAGGTCCCTTCCAACTTTACTATTATGATAATCCATGAAAGCATATACAATAGTGAAATAAGTTTTTATGGTACCATAACATTCTAGATAAAGTTTGCTGTATTTAAAATTATTTTAAACTTAATGGGACTTTCTTCATAGTAAACTTGAAGAGTATTGTGCTTTTGTAACAAGAGGGGGAGAAATATTACTTATATAGACTATACAGTAGTGTCAGTCACCTTTGGAATGGTATCTGCCAGTACAATATTGTAGGTTCCTACTCTAAAGCTGCTTAGGAGTCTTAAGGAGTCCTTGGTGGAGAAGGTTTTAATGTCAGGCAAACAGATCAAATGGAAGCGTAATGTTTCAGTAGACAAAAGGCTGAAAAAATGTCATATGTTTCCTATCATCTGCTCTCTGAGATAAAATATCTAGTTTTGAGGGTAGCACTTTGGCAATAGTTGAATGGTTTGTTATTTTAAAATTGGTTACATGACCATTGAAAGACTTAATTCAAGTAATCCCTCTGGCTTAAAATCCCAATCCTGAAGCCTAAAAGTAATTGTGAACTGGAAGAATTTTGTAATGGATGGCTAATGGAGTTCAATACTGTAAAGAATTATAGTACTTATGTACAAGAAATAAAACCTGGCTCTTTGCAAAGACTGGTGTACCTTTAGTGAAAAAAGATTTGAGATTCTTAGTTTATAATTACTGATAGAATGTTAGAAAGATTTCTGAATGTTAAAAGATTAGTGTTAAATATTAATATAATTATTTACATTTCATACTTAATCGCTCATATTCATCAGAAGGGCTCTAGGTGGTAATAATTGAATATGAATAGTATTTCATAATACTTCATAATTTTAGATTTAAACATTTCATAATATTAACATTGTATTTTAGTAGCTTTCACTAAAGTTCTGTTTGGAGTAAGATTGCTTTAGTTTTTATTTTAATTAAGATATAATTCTGAGCTACATTTTGTAATCCAATACTGATTACACTTTCAGACATGGACTTACTTTTTAATATTTATGGCCAATAGTATATTTTTGCATCCAGTCTTGGGTTCTCTCTGTTCTAAATAATTTATATTTGTATTTATTTAATTAAAATTAAAATAATTTAATTAATATTTAATTAAAAATAGATGTTCAGTTTTGCACTGTAATTGCCTTTGATCAGATACATTAAAATAGGGAATATAAAAAATATTGTATAATGTAGATTGGTTGGTTTGTCTTAGAGTAAAGTACAATAATAATAATAATAATAGGTATATCTCCTTTTGTACATAAGCATGTTCCTTAAAATTATTTCTGCGTAGATTCACAATACTAAAAAAGTTAAATCTTCAAGCTGAACTCAACTGTTGATAACTTCAATATAGAAACTAATTAGCTCTGACTTTTTCCAGGATTTTTTTGGGGGGGAGAGCTTCCTAATATAGTTTACTATCCTGGTATTTCTTGGGGGAGATCTTATCTAAATATTGGTCCAGCCTTACATCATGTCAATCTACCATCTAGTTGGGTTATAATATTAATGTTGGCCTTGGAGAGCTAGGTTTTTCAAGTTCTCTTGAGTTTTGATACAGGGTCATAGTTTGACCCTGGCATATTCTTCCTATTCAATGGAAATTCTTTGTATGAAAGTGAGAGGCCTAGGTGATTTTTGTTATTCCTCTTGTGCCTTCTGAAGTGGCATTATACATGTTTGAGCTCTGAAAATTTGGCTAACTACTAGGCTACATGCTTGGAAAAATTGGTGAAAATAATTTCTGATTGACATTCTCTGCTACTGAAAATGATAGATTGCATTGATAATCCTTTTTTATTTTACATAGACATTTTACGTATTGTATACGTTAAACTATATGCATTGTGTTACAGGTGGATAAAAGATCTTACAGATGGCAGAAAACAGGTAAGCTCTTGAACATCTGTTTCAAAAACTCATGTATAAGGAAATTGTTTTCTTATGGAAAATATGTTTGAAAATGTAATGAAATATGATAAAATATGGACTGTAGAAAGTATTTTTAATGTAGTTCAGTATTGCTTTTACAGCTTCCGTCTACTTCTGAATCTTTTTAGTGGTATCATTTTTTCACTTAGATTATTCTGCTCTTGTATTGGGGACATGTGCTGAATCATTTGTTTAATTGTAGTATGCATTAGAATAATACTGTCTCATACTTAATACATGACTTTAACCATACTTGCCAAGAAGATGGGCCACAACTATTTTTAGATCATTTACTGCTGTCTTGTTACCTTCCAATCGTTGAGTGGTGTTTAATTTCTTTTAATAGGAGAATTGCAGAAAATGTTGATTTTTGATATCATACGCTAAACATTTCAAGGATAAAATCCATTGTAGCAAATCAGTTTCTGAGGATCTAAAGCAGTGGTTCTCAACCTTTCTAATACCGTGACCCCATAATACAATTCCCCATGTTGTGGTGACCCCCAAGTGGGTGTGGCCATCAACAAGAGGGAGTAGGACAGCTAGGGAAAAGGGAAAAAAATGGCGGACAGCGTGGTTTGGCGACCCCCGTGAAATGGTCATTCGACCCCAAATGGGGTCCCGACCCACAGGTTGAGAACCACTGATCTAAAGCATCATCTGCTCTCAGTTGATACGATAAAGTCCCTGAGTTCAATTAACTTTCTCTTTTCATAACTACTGGCTGTTAGCAATAAGGATCCTTTATTAGCTATTATTGCTGGCTATATCTATTTGAGAGAAATTTTCATCTTGACTTATTTAAAACTCCTTCCTAATAAAAGAAACAAAATAAATTGTGGGTGTTCAGTTTCAGGATCACTGAGAAGCAATAGGTTAGCTTATTTTACTTTTGCCTTGGGACTAACTTGACACTGAAATAGCCTTGATTATACTGACCAGCGTATTGGGATTATTTCTAGAGATGAGTAGTATTTACAGTATTACTACGTATCTTTCAAGGATTGAGGGGGAGATTTCAGTTCAACATTTGTTATTGCCTTCAAAAAACGGTTTCATATTTTCTTATCTTGGGACATTTTATCTGAGAATTTGAAACGAAGCTAAGCTTCTTATTTGGGTCACTAGAGGCTAAGGAAGTGCTAATCCAAGGTATAAATTCAGTATTAGTCTGAAGAACTAATGAACTGAAGCTTAATTGAGACAAGATGAGAGTTCTGTTAGACTCAATCTTGAAAATGATTTTCAACAAGTTCAGATCCAATGATACATTTCTTAAAGGAAAACTTGAAATTTAGATTCCTAATTGCATCCATATTTTTGTTTGTATCCCACCTTTATTATTTTTACAAATAATTCAAGGCAATGAACATATATCCAACACATCTTCCTCCTATTTTCCCCACAACAAGGACTCTGTGAGGAGGGTTGGCATCAGAAGTGAGTGACAGTCCCAAAGTTACCCAGTTAGCTTTCATGACTTAAGATGGGACTTGAACTCAGGGTCTGTAGCTTTCTAGCCTGTTGCCTTAACCATTAATCAAGTAATCATTGGTGTGGCAGGTTTCTCTTGGTGAAAGATAGTCATGTTTATAATAGTTTTTCAGCTTTTGTTATATGTGATATTACCTAAAGTCCAATAGTGATGTTTTTTATAATATCCTTGTTTTGGTTCTGCCTTGCCAATATGAAAAGAGTTTAATACTACAGTACTGTGTTTCTTTGAGCCCAGTTCAAATACCTTAATCTTTGAAAATTATGATTGCTTGGTAGTGAAGTATTTAAAGAAATGCTTTCTGTCATACCAGCTTGGCTTTACTGTAAGTTTATTTGCTGTTGTTTATCTTCGGCTTCTAGCCCAACAGAGTTGAAAATTATAACACCGAGAAAAAAGAATGTCCTTTCCTTGGGAGGGTGACTGCCAATAATTACTTTATTTTAGCAGCCTATTTTTTTAACTGAAGCATTTTGAAAAATTATTTTCTAAAGTGTTTTAAAATCTGTTTTCTAAATAATGCTTTTATTTTATAGTTTTGTGAATATATTTGGGCATTCAAACTTCTAATCACTGATAGAAAGCAAATCCTGTTGCTGTGTAGAAAATTGCCAGAGCATATCAAGTAGTCATAAGGTGTTTATTTGTTTACATTTTCTAGCAGTGGTCTGTTTACTCTTTGTTCATTGGGTTTGTACCAGCTGTTAAGCTACTTAATTTAAATATTTGCCTACTTTTAAAATTAGAAATAATGATATATTATCAGTGGAAGCTTATTTTGTTAAGAAACTTTAAAAATGTGAATTTTTGGTTTAATCTCTGCACTGTGTTCCCAATTCTAATGTTCTTTCTGTGCTTATTATTGGCACATAAAAATTAAATGTTTGGCATAGTCTGTTAGTGTCTCAGGGAAATCAACCATATATATGATTTTTTTTACAGTTTAAAGTTTAACAACTTTGTTCTTGTCTCAAATATTTTTTACAGTAGGGCAGAAGATGCTGCCTCAGATTCTGTGGAAAGTGCTAAAGGCACAGGTGATAAAAAAGGTAAATGGCTCAGACTTATTTCAGATGATGGAAAGAAAGGGACTAACTAATTGGTTACCAGAGGTTATATTAATCTTCAGTTCTGATGCAGGGAGGAATTATGTAATTGATTCGTGCCTATACTATTTTTCTGTATTTGGCTCATTCTCATATTCATCTGCAGTGGGTTATATCCTGTTTTCAGAGAGGTGATATGAAGAGATTTTTGGAAGAAAAAGGCTGGAGACAAAATATCCGTATATTTTGTTGCTTCTTAGGAGAAAATCTTTGTTATTTAAATTTTAAAAAATCAATATTTGTGAAATTTTACATCTGCAAAAGATACAGTTATGGTTTAAAAGCACAGAACAAAGCTATAAGAAAGTATTCAGAAGAAAGTACAAGAGAATAATTAGATCTCCAGGTTTTCTTAAAAGCAGGATTTATTTATTTGTGTTCCAATATTATGTTGACTTTGGCCTTAAAAATTCATTAAAGGTTTATAATTTAGGCAATGTACTGCTTTTACAGAAAAGTTAACAGACCAAGTAATGCAGAACCCACAAGTCTTGGCAGCTTTACAAGATCGACTTGATAATGCACCTCACACTCCTTCCAGCTATATTGAAACGTAAGTGAAAAACTTATCTGATCTGAAAAAGAGGTCCAGATGGTTAGTGATTCTCTTAATATAGCAAGGAAAACCTAAGACTAAGGAAAGCAGATTCTCCAGTTTTTAAGTAATGTGACCAGATATATGCACACTATTCTTAATGTATTTTTAGGTTACAGTTGCATGTATTCTAACTTTGATCTTCCTTATTGCTGCAATTTTTTCCTTTTTTCTGACATTAATTGTGATAAACATTACTATTGGGTATATTGAATACTGAAATACTCTTTTTTGCAAATTAGCTGAAATTCTGAAATGTATCCCTACTCTTTTATAGTAAAACTGTTTTAACATTGGAAGAGACAAGTCACATATATTAATTTTCTATGAAACAGCTGTAAAGTATTTGGGGTTGAATATATTTGTTTTCCTTTGGCCCTGTTTTTTTCCCAAAGAAGCACAACTGAGAAATTTTGAACAATGCCTTGTATTTTTAAGAGCCAGAAGGGATACTTATGTTTACAAAATGACACAAATGTCTAGAGAAATGTTGGATTTTTATTTCAACTTCTGTGTCGGTATATATTTTCACATTTAGCCACGAAATTTATATTTCCTTTAGGTATTTCTATAGTAATAACTATGAATTTTAAATGTAAAGCAGATTATGTTGAATAAAAATATTTGATGCTATTGTTCAATGAACTGTTTTTATTACCAGCTTACCAAAACCAGTAAAAAGAAGAATTGATGCCTTGAAACAGCTTCAGGTGAAATGTGCACATATAGAAGCTAAATTTTATGAAGAAGTTCATGATTTAGAGAGAAAATATGCAGCTCTTTATCAACCCCTTTTTGATAAGGTAATTGGTCAGTTGAACTGTTAAATTTGCTTTTAATCCTTTAAATTAAAAATATGGGTGAGGGAAAAGACACTGCTAGACAAATTGTTGCCCTTCCAAATTTTAATTACGTGTTCAAGAGCATGTCCCTTTTATATAATTCAAGGCTGTATCTTCTGAGATATCTATGTTTGATTGGTTGCCATGCATTAAGATCATTGACATTCTCTTACCATATTATGATAAGTCATGAATCTTCTGGGCCTTGTGAATTAGAGCATTATTCAACTAATGCATAATAATAGTCCCCAGTTCTTTGTCTTTTTTTAAAAAAAAATGCAACTCAATTTTAGCTTTAGATTGGTTAATGAAGTTATAAATAAAAAGGTAACCAGTAATACCAGTATTCAAATAGTGTTCCCTTCTTAATACTATTTTGTGGTACTTCATTTTGTTCAAAGTACTGCTTGTTTTGTTTAAAATAAATTGGGACTGTAGAGGTGTAGTACAATATTCTATCTGTGTTAAATAGTTGCTCTTTTTACTAATTCATAGAAATATGCAAGAAGTTTTGTGAAATATTTTAGTATGATCGTTTTTGAATTTGGAATGGACTTTTTGCAGCCTCACTTCCAACTTTGCTCCAACATTGGAACAGGCAATCTGATCTTTCCAGAATTGGTATAACTGCTATTGAATCTTATTGCTTCCAAGAATGATAGAATGCAGGTAGTCTTCATCTTAAAAAACAGTCATTTAGTAACAGTTCAAATTTACAGCGGCATTGAAAAAAACTGATGTATGACTGGTTCCTACACTTACAGCCACTGCAGTATCCTTATAGTCACATCAAAATTCATGCTCTTGGACACCAGCATGTATTTGTGATTGTTGCATTTTCAAGGGTTATGGAATCACTATCTGCAACCTTCTCGGTGGCTTCCAACAAATAAAGTGAATGGGAAAACTGGATTCACTTAAGTAAGTGAATAGCTTAATAACCATAGTAAAAAAAGGTCATAAAAGCAGCTGTGACTCTCTTCATGGTTGCATCATTTAGGAACAGAAGTTCAAGTCCCAGTTGGGGTCATAAGTCGAGGACTACCTGTAGCCTGTTTAAGGTTGGATCAATTCTGATGAGATTATAGCAATGAGATCAGTATGTTTCAATGTTTTCATACCTGTACTAACTCATTAAAAATGTAGTTGAGAGATCACTGTTTTCAGATTTCTGCAGTATTCTTAGATACTCTGTTGGATAATGTATCTATAATTTGTGTATCTTGTGCAGAGAAGGGACTTCATCATTGGTAATGCTGAACCTACCGAAGCAGAGGCAGAATGGCACAGTGAAAATGAAGATGAAGAGAAACTAGCTGTAAGTGGCAATTAATAAACTTTAAAATGTTTTGAGGTAGTCACAATAACTTTTCTACTGAACAATCAAATTAATTTGTGCTGCAAGGCATATTAGGAACTTGTGTCGGATTTCATGGTCGTGTTTTTTGAGGGATTTCCCTTTCTGTAATTTCAGAATTGCCAACTCTTGTTCAAGAGGTTTGTTAACAAATGTTTTAAATTTAATTTTATTATTCCAATATAGTACCATTTGCACTGTTCGTAACCTGTTGTGACAGCCTTTTCTGCTAATGGGTTCCATTCCAGTGCTAAAATAAAACCTGATATGAGAATAAACAGGCTATATTGCCTGCTTGTAATCTCTGTTGCGGGTTACATCAAATCGTTTCATCTTGTTAACTGTGCTTTGTTGTACAAATCATAGTAATTGTTATGTAATATTTGACTACAGTTTTCAAATCAGCACGGCTAAGTTCACCCATCACATTCAATCATTATCTTATGGCTTAATGCATGATACCTGAATACATTCCATGTGTTGGTGAAAAGGAAGAGAATTGTTTGTTTGGTTGTAGCATTTACATGACTGTCTAATTCCAAGTTATGCAGCTTTGGATGGTGCATAGTAAACAAAATAATAAAGTAACCAACTTTAAGTAACCAGCATCTAAAAATAACTTTTTTTTGCAATCAATTATCTACTGATTCAGAATACTGCCAATTCCTTTCTTCTCTCAATGTTGGTTTCTGTTCCTGTCCAAATATTTATGCTGCTACTCATTTCAAGCAATTTTGTAAATATCTCATTGATTAGTATTTCCCATGTTCCATCAGTTTTCTCTCCTTTCTCCACCTTTTCATATTTATATTTATTTAGAAATATAAATCCATTATGGGCAAATATTCAAATTTAAATCAACGGTATAAAATGGTTTTTGCCATGCAATATGCCTCAGAAAAATGGATGAAATATAATAGTAAAGCAGCAATAGAGTTTTCCTGATTACCTACTGCAAGTCTGAAAAGACATGGTTGCCAGTGATAGAAAATGCTGGATTAACTGAGTAAATGAAGGGGGAAGTATGGCTGTTGTCCTGGTAAATTGTTTGTTTCTTAGACCAGTAGCAATATTATCTTTAATGCAAGACTTTTTGACGTTTTTTCCTCCTTTGCTCCATAATTCCTTTTCTCCTTTGCTTTATCCAGATGTCTAAATGGTTAGTTGCAATAAAATAGGTGTCCAAAATGACCCAGATTTTTTTTAACTGTTCAGTTACATTATGCTCATCATATATGGTGACTCCCAGTCACTCTGCCTCTTCTAGTTAGAAGGCAAGACTTGTGGCTTTTTTTTCTTTTTGAGGGATACTCTGTTCCCACCTTCGAATATAGCTTAGAGGGTGATGAACCATGCAAAACTGTGAAGATAGGCAATGCTAAAGGTCTTAAGTGCAGGATTGGAGAAACATAATCATAATGACTGGTACGGTGATCCCAGATATGTATATGAACTAGAGGAACAGTGGGAAGAACTTGACCAAGCATAGCTCTTGAGTCTAAAGCCAAATTCAAGTAATATGTGCTTTTCAGCAACAATAGCCTAGTTTAACTTTTTCTATCAGTTGTTTGTAGGAAAGTTCCTGGGCTTCTGACTTTTAGGAAGAACAGCCCAGTAGCTAGTAGAGTTTGTAATCTCTTTGCCTGTAGCAAAATTGCAGAGATGTGTAGGTCAAGATTTAGACAGCATCAGTGGTAGTAGCTCACCCTGGAGACACCTTCCTTTCTAACTATGAAGCTTGATCCTTTTTACTTGTGTGAGCTCCAAAACATAAGTAGTCTTACCTGCTCCTTACACCAGCATGATGTTGGGAAACTAGAGGAACACCTAAAAGGGCTTCTGTCAGAAGATGGGAACCCTAAAAAAAACTTGATACCAGTCCATGAAAGTTTTACGATGTCTCATTCCCATTTTTTTTCATCTGCTTTGAAAAATTCCAGAATCCATTCTCAGGAAAGAGGGCAAAAGATAAAAAAGAAGGGGCCTAATAAACATGGAAGGGCAAAACACAAGGCAGGGAAAACCATCCCAGAGAGAACTTCCATTCAACCTCCCAGTGTTCCACAGTGCTAAGCAAGAAGATGAAACTCATGCTCCAGCCAAATAGACAGGGACAGTGACCACAGGATACTCCTTAAAGACACCCAACTTGGGGCTGGGGAGGGTATGCTGATAGATCATGGACAAGAACAGATTTCAGAGAAGCTGGGAGAGATCATATCCAAACACCAAAGCCTATTTAATATTACAGAGCTAACATTTTTCTGTCAGATTCATTGTTTGTGTCCAGAGTGGCACCACATGATAATTCTGAGTACTGTTCTTAATAAACCCTTCCTTCTGTTTAAGTGTGATATGGAAGGTGAGACAGCTTTTAGAAATAAGGGAATGAACAGAGCTACCTTTCCTGTATACTTTCAAATCTGCTGAATGCACTAATCTTATAAACCAACAAACATGAAATTTCCTAAGTGTGATATTAGAGAAAACTATGTTTTATTATTCATTTGTTAAGTCTATTTGCTTCTTATTAAATGTGAAGGATTAAATAAGCTATTTTTCTTTTCTAATAAATTTAAAATATTTTGGAAGCTCTTCCATAAAATTTTCACACTCATATAAATGCCTTTCTGTATCTTCTAGGGAGACCTGAAAAACAAAGTAGTAATAGAAGAAAAAGAAGCAGGAGCAACCGAAGAGACAAATCCTAAAGGAATCCCAGATTTTTGGTTCACAATATTTAGAAATGTAGATATGCTGAGTGAATTAGTGCAGGTAACAAATTCAGTGGCTACTTTGATTAGGGTGTACATGATGTATTATTAAATGGATGTTGTCTGGAAATTGCAACCCTAAGCATCTTTCTTGGGTTCATTTGTTTGGAAATGTCATTTGTTGGCTGCCGAAATTCAAGTGGGCATGGAGCTTGAGATCTTTTTCTTCCTGCCTCTGTGGACAGCGGAAGGTGAGGAAAGAGATTTTGAGCTCTGTGCTTGCTTGCATTTCAGCAGCTGAGATGCATGGAGCTTGGGGTCCTTCTCTGTCTGCCTCTGCAGAGAGTTCTGCGGAGTCAAAGAGAGAAGGAGTTCAAGCTCTGTTCCTGCTTGGATTTTGGCTTGCAGACATGGATCAGCAAGGAACTCTTTCAGCCAACCCTCAGAGATGAGAGGGTGTCATCTTGGCAAGTGGTGGCGGTTTGCAACCTTGTCTGCTGACTTCTCCGTTGACTTTCTAGAGCAGTGGTTCTCAACCTGTGGGTCGAGACCCCATTTGGGGTCGAACGACCATTTCACGGGGGTTGCCAAACAACGTAGTCCGCCATTTTTCCCCCCCTTTTCCTTAGCTGTGCTACTCCCTTTTATTCTATTGGCTTTTGAAAGCCAATAGAATAGACTCTCTTGAATAGAGTCTAATTCTATTGGCTTTCAAAAGCCAATAGGAATTGTCCAGGCTGTCTCTGCCCTGCTGAGCCCGCCAAAAGTCCCATTCTGCAAACGGTGCTGCACCAGTTGAGTAGTCCTCGACTTACAACTGGTTGGGGGTCACGGCATTAAAAAGGTTGAGAACCACTGTTCTAGAGAGACCAGCAGAGAAGATTGCAAGACTACATGACACTTGGTAGCTGTTACATATGAACAGGTTGCCAGGCACACAGATGGTAATCGTCACCAGGGAGTATGTGTGCATTGCCAGGCACACAGATCATGATCATGTGACCAGGGGACGTGTGCAGTGTTTTGTGATAGCTGGGAATGCTTTACAGGGCATAACACACCCTTTTCAAGGGCACTGTAACTTTGAATAGTCATTAAGCAATCAGTCATTAAGCAAGGACTTCCTGTGAAATTTTGTGTCTTGTATGCTGAGCCTTCCTATTGTATTTTTCCTAAGAATAGCAAGTACCTCCATTTCATTCAGCTTTTAATGGAGAATGGGAATGCTGCTCAATTTTGAAAACACTTCAACGTTTTCCTCAGTATTCAAAGAACTCTTGAAATTTATTTGCATTTGGCAAGGATTTTACAGTGATCATTCACTTTTATAAACTTAGGAAAAAGAAAATAAAATGTTCAGTACTGTACTTCTATATATTAACAATTACAATTGTATGAAATTACAAAATTGTAAAACTTTGAGTAAATCTCCTGGCAAATATTTTTATGGAAAAGTATTTCCAAATATAGTGTTGCAGCCTTTCCCTCTTAGAAGCAAGAAATACAATTATGGTTCTATGTTCCAGGGACTGGTTTCGTGGAAGACAATTTTTCCACAGATTGGAGGGGAGCAATGGTTTCCGTTTCATTCACTTGCCTGCTGCTCACCTCCAGCTAGTTTTGCTGACAGTACAGCTAAAAAGTTCTGTTTGTGACATTCACCTAGTAGTTTTGTGTAGAATGTTTTATTTCAAATATTTCATCATCAAACAGACAGTTTTGAGCATTTTGGAAGTGCTCTGAACCAGAAACAGCTTTCATTTTCAGAACACTTCCAAAGGATTTAGCAATTGAAATATTTAGAATGTAGAACAGCTTAGGCCAAAATATTTTGTAAATGCCTATTTAGTATGTAACTATCAAATTTTTCAGCCTTTTGCATTTTATTTAGAAAGTATTTAAGAGTTAAGGAAAAATTAAAACTGAACATTTGCACAGATGTAGTTTGTTATTTTATTGAAATGTAACTCGTTTATTTCATTTTGATAATAGATTTTCCATTCATGTTTAGGAATATGATGAACCTATTCTAAAACACCTGCAAGACATTAAAGTGAAATTTTCTGAGCCAAGCCAGCCTATGGTTAGTATTGATTAACTTTAAATATTAATATAAATTGGCAGTTAATGATTTTATATGGAAGCTTTCAGGTTTTTTTATATTAGGTTTTCTCAGCCATATTTTCAAAGATCCTGCTGTATTGGAACAATTCTTAAGTAGTAGTATAGTGCCACAATACACCACCCACTGCTATTATTATTTGATGAAGAGCATCTTAAAACCCCACAACCTAACATTTGAAATTCTTTTACCTGGATCCTCATAAACAGACATTCCCCATGTTATTTGTTCTGATAACTAAGTACCTCCACAATGATGTAGACCTATTAAATATTCTGTATACAATATCTATGCTGAAATAAATATTCTGTAATTAAAAAATCTTGTTTTGGAATAAGAAAATTATTGTGTAGTCATGCTATGATTTTATAACAAATCTGCCGGCATTTTTCATTACAAACAAATTAGAATTAGTACAGATATTAAATAATTAAAAACATCAGGTTTTTTTATTGAAATATGGTTAAGGTCTTTTTTATAAATGTAGTCTTTAGAGGTAGAAACAGTTGATAGTTGGGTGGTTCATTATTGATTGCTTCGAAGAATAACCTGCCCATGTTTGCATTGTAATTCAATATTACCTGTTTCGTGAATGTTTGGCATTAATCTTTCTGGTGATGTTTTATTTATTTATTCTATCTACTCTTTTTATTTATTCTATATATGTCTCCCCCCGCCCCACGTGACTATCCCAAAAATCTCAGGGTCAAACAAAAACAGAATTTCATTAAAACAAACAAACCAACCAAAAAATAAAACTGCATCAAGACTCAACTGAAACACAGCATCACTAGACACATACAATCGTGCCAGAGTCCTGACCCCAATGCCTGGAGGAAGAGCCAGATCTTCATAGCCTTGCAAAAGTCCAACAGAGTTAGGGAACTGAGCATATTTCAATAGGGAGTCTATTTCCTAAGACAGGTACCATGACAAAGAAGGCATGTTTCTGTGAATCCATCAGATGGTACTAGTGTAACTAGTGGTAGCATGCCCATTTTGCCAGGTCTGCTAAGACAGACATACCACCAGGAAGAGATGATCCCATATGCAACCAGGTACCATGCCATCTAGCACTTTAAAGATCACAGTCAGAAGCCTCCTGGGAGGCAATGCACCTTGCACAGCAATGATGTTGCATGGACATACTGACATGTGTCCAAAACTGCCTATGCCACTATGTTCTGGATCAGTGGTTCTCAACCTTTTTAATGCCGCGACCCCCAACCGGTCGTAAGTCGAGGACTACCCAACCGGTCATAAGTCGAGGACTTTCCCTGCCCGGGAGCGCCGCACATGCGTGGTGCCGCCCCCTGCGCCGGCTGAGGCGTAGCTGGCAAGCGGCAGAGACCGCACAGGCCGACCATCGGCTGGGCCGCCAACTGGCCCAGCCCAAGGAGGTAAGGCACCCGCTGGGCCCCACGCGTGCCAGCAACCCTCCCTGCACCCGCCGGCCTCCCACCTCCCACCCCTGGCCCTCTTTTATTTACATTTTTAGTAGTTGCTCAGCAGGGAGGGGTGGAAACTTCCAGACAGCTCGCCTTCGCTGCAGACAACTTGCAGCACCGTTTGCAGAATGGGACTTTTGGCGGGCTCAGCAGGGCAGAGACAGCCTGGACAATTCCTATTGGCTTTTGAAAGGCAATAGAATTAGACTCTATTCAAGAGAGTCTATTCTACTGGCTTTCAAAAGCCAATAGAATAAAAGGGAGTAGCACAGCTAAGGAAAAGGGGGAAAAATGGCGGACTGAGTTGTTTGGCGACCCCCACAGGTTGAGAACCACTGTTCTGGATCAACAAAAGCTTCCAAATGCTTGAAGGACAGCCTCGTACGGAGTGCATTTCAGTAGTCAAATGGAAGGTAATAAAGGCATGAGTGACCATGAGCAGTGCCTCTCAGTCCAAGAATGGATGTAACTGGTGCACAGGATGCATTTGTGTGAAGGCTGCCTCCTGCCTCTCAAGCAGGAGTTATGGGCGGTAATTTCTTAAGAGAATGAAGCACCAATTTCTTCAAGGCAGGCCAAATTATATATGTTAGGGTGAAATCTCTAATACATCACTTTGATCTCACTAATTATGAGTAAGCTTCAGAGTTCTCCAGAACTCCTAAATAGGTGGCTAAGCAAGGGAAAAATAAAGTGAAAGCAGGGAACAGGCTCTTCAGTCCTAAGAAGAAAATAACGTCTTGCACTAGCACTGTAGTTTACATTTATAACATTTTTTCAGTTACAATTACTAGATAATAAATTAACAGGAATTTGTAAACTTTGAAGTAGGAATGTTTCAGAAAGTTAGGTAGCAAGGTGAAATTTCTCAAAAATATTAAACCTTTTTCCAGGCTTATACACATACTTTAGGATTTGCTATCTGTTGTATCTGCAGTATGTGCATGCAGAGCCACTTCATTTTTATTATAGCTACACAAAGGACTGAATTAACACATCAAGAGATACACATAGGAACATGTTCTAAAAGTTCCATGTGAATTGTAGTGCTTTAGCAGTTCAGAAATTTAAACAGAATCTGTTTAAAGGGTTTGCACACCCCTTATAAAATTTTCATATCTTTGTATTTCTCGACTTATGTGAACCATGTCATTTTGGAATGACTTGATAATCTGTTCCTATTTATCTATCATGCTGCCGATTGTAAATTGAACTCACAGTTGATTGTTTTTCTTTACTGTCTGCCAGAAAATTGTGATCTTTGATGAACTTTTTTTAATGTTTTTAATGAACTTTTTTTAGTCTTTTACATTAGAGTTTCACTTCGAGCCCAATGACTACTTTACTAATTCAATTCTGACAAAAACCTACAAGATGAAATCAGAACCAGATAAGACAGATCCATTTTCATTCGAGGGTCCTGAAATTGTTGATTGTGAGGGGTAAGGAAATGTTTTAAAGAATTTTTTTTTTAGATTTTAATCAGATTGTATCGTAATGTGGTCACAATGTAAAATAGGTTAAATTATTCTGCCAGATAGAAGGAGTGGTAGAAAAGGAAATGATAATAGTTATTACTAATAAGATTGGGTATGCAAACATTTTAGAATGAATTTACATCAATCAGTTCTAATAGATTAGCCTTTAAGACATAGAAACAGAATTGAAAAGGAATATTTCTGATTTTCAGTCTTGCTTGTTCAGCACAGGGTCCAGACTTTAAATCCAGTGAAGAGTACTATTATATTCCCACCTCATTCCCCTATCATTTCTTCTCGTTGTTAAAAATGCCGAACTCTTTCAATGTCTCTTCATAGGATTTCTGGTCCCCCTGATCAGGATTTGTTGTTTTTCTCTGGATTTTTTTTCTTTAAATGCTTCTCAGAATACATTGTCTAAAACTGGACAGTATTTAGGGTAACAGATTAAAATGAAATAGTTTATTTCTGTGATTTGGCAATCACAGAATTGCGGCTAAAATATAATTTTATTTATGCAGCTAAAATATATTTGTATTTATATACTGCACAAATATATAACCAACCAATTGCAAGAACTATCTTTGGCAACTAAATTATGCTGTTGGCATGCATTCTTAAGAGCTTTTTCACAGGTGCCATACCATAACAAGTCTTCTCCATCCTGTGCCTGTGTATTTGATTTTTGTTTCCAAAGCAAAAAATTGCATTTATTGTTGTTTCTTTCATACTATTTCTCTAGCCTATCAAGATCATTTTGAATATTATTTATATCTTCTAGGTTTTTAGGTGTCTTATCCAATTTTGTGTCATCTGCAAAATTGATAAGTGTTCCCTTCACCTGTTCATCCAAGTCAGTAATACAAATAGTGAAGAATATAGAACCGTTGACTGATCCTTATGGCACCCCACTCAGTATGTCTCTCCAATTTGAGAAAATCATTGGTAAATACTCCATAACTTTGGAGCCAGTTACTTATCTACTTATTTGTCATGCTCACACTTAATCAGTATGTCATAGGATACTTTGAGATTGTCAAAAGTCAAGCTGTGTCTTTAGAATTCCACAACCTATTGAGTTATCGCATCAAAAAAGTATTATGAAATTAGTCTGATAATATTTGTTCTTAACACTTTCATGCTGACTTCTAGTAATTATCACATCATTTTCAAGATGCTTACCTACCAATCTTATTATAACCTGCCCTAAGATCTCCCTGGTATTGAGATCAGACTAACAAAATTGATAGTCCCCTGGTTCTTCCACTCTAATAATGAGGCATTTTTTTTAATTTGTCAGGATTTCTCAGAGATGATATGTAACGTTTAATATCAGATCATCAGTTAGTTCTTTCAACAGCAGTTCACTTGGTCATGGGTGTTTTAAGATAAATAGATATTTTCCAAATATGTTTTTATCAATAGCAAGTTTCAATCCTGTCCCTTCATCCTACTCTTTACAATCTCTTGATAGAAAACATATTTTTTTTTGCAGAAGATGAGTCAAAATAGGAGTTAAGTAGTTCTGTCTTTGTTATCTGTTAACATTTTGTGATCTTTATTGATCAGCTGATGCACTGATTCTTTTTTTTATTATTTTGAACATATCTGAAGTAGCTGGTTTTCATTGTTCTTAGGCATTCTTTATTAACCCTAGCTCATACTTTGCTTTTTGTGCAGTTGCATTGGCTGCTTTTGTCCTCATTTTTCCCCCCTCATTCCAGTCATCTATTCCCTGATGAACCTTTTGAATAAATTGTATCCTTAACTACTGAATACTAGTCATGGAAGTCATCCCACCAGGTTTCTCTTATATCCATTAGATATATTTGCCTTCCTATATTAAGCATTCAGAGTCCTCTTACTTACTTCTTATACTGTGAATAATAGTGGTTATACATTATTATACACAGTGGTCATTAACTTTATGAACAAATCCCTCTGTTATTTGAGCAATTTAATAGGCTTCATTAAAGCAAGATTCTTATTTTCCCTGTATGTTAGACAAGCCTTTATTTGAGTTCACGGTTCAAAGATTTTGTTTCCAGCTCCTACAAGTTTCACTTTAAAGCTCTCCTGATCAAATTCACTGCCTTTAGCTGAAGATGGTTTTATCAGTCTTTCTGTGGTACAGCCCATCTTGGGTCAGCAGCCTGGCATTTCCTTTTCCAATATTTTTCCATGGACTACAAGGAAAGAACATCACTAAGCGCCCCCCCTCCCAGTATTGAATTTGTTTCTTAAACATTTGAAGTCTTATTGTAGTTGTTCTTTGCAGTGTAATTTGTCCCATGTTTATTCGTTAGCAGTGATAATTATCAGTGAACTTGGTCAGCTTTGGAAATTTTTGTCTTTGTGATTCTTGCTCCTGGCAGACAGCATATTTAACAATCAAAAGGATTGAACTGGAACATCACTTTACTTTGGGTCCTTACAACAGCAACAGGACTCTTCTTTTTCTTTCCTTCTATAGAGTTGAAACTGTATCCTCTTTGCCTTTAAGGGGTTCATCATCATATCTCTTGTTCTCTAACTCTTGCTTCCTCTAAAAATGTGAAAGCTATTTCTCACCCTCAGTGGGGTAGTATATGTTTACATCATTTGGGTCTGTTTGTCAGTTTGTTCATTGGGATTGTTCCACCTTGCCTACCTTGTAAAAGGATTCTTCCTCTGTCAGTTCTTATGATAGTGTCTCCTTTCTTTTGTCTTGATAATTGCACTTTCTTACGTGCAGAATTACTCCCTGCTTAATAAGACTACTGAAGTATTAATATAATGCTGTTTTAATTATTGTGATTCAAACAAGCAGGATCTAAAAAGTGATAAAGATATATTTAAAGTTATCAGCATTGTGCTGTAGTGTACTTTTAGGCAAACAATTGCATCTGCTTAGAAAAAGTATTCCTTGCTTAATAACAGTAATTGTGACTAGAATTTCCACTATTAGGTGATGTAGTCATAAAGCATGATGTCACATGACCACATCACTTAGTGATGGCAATCCCTGTAGTCCCTGTTGCTGTAATTAAGCAAGGATAGCAGTTATTAAGGGAGGACCTGCTCGCAACTTCCTGCTGGCTTCCAACAAGCCTAGTCAATAAAGAAGCTGGCAAGAAGTTGTAAGCCCTGGGCAGCTCACAGGCAGACCAGTGGATAGGTCAGTGACTTCTGTGGCTTGAGTGCAGCCAGCCAGCAGTTAGCTGCTCCCAACAACAGGTGGGCACAGCACAAACACAGCCAGGTGATGGTGGTTGCTCCCAAATGAGGGAGACCATTGGGGTGGCTGCTGTGGCACAAGTGTGTCCAGGTAGAAAGCAGCTGCTTCTGGGTGTGTGGGTGGAGCAAGTGTAGCTGGGCAAGGGGTGGGGTGGCTGCTATTGAATGTGGGTGGGTGTTGCAGACATGTAATCTAGGAGGTATGCGTAATCTGACTATAGCTGGGGTTCTCAGGAGAAAGCGTGATGAGATTGACTTACAAGAGTTACCCCATGGCCTTGCTGGCTTCCCATTCACTTTGCTTGTGTGGGAAGCTTGACAGGAAGGCTGTCAATGGCAATCACACAACAAAGCAGTATGGAGTAGTATGGAGAGAGCTCTTTACTACAAGCAAAGTTTCCAAAATTGTTAAAAATTCAAATGTACTTAGGGGTTTTAGCTCAGTGGTAGGATCATGTTTTGGTGAAAAAAATATCTTGAGTTTGATCTCTGGCATTTCCACACAGAACTGGAAAATTTCCTGTCTGAAATTCAAAAGTTTTCTAGTATTTTAAGCAGTAATTTGATTATTTCAAATATCTTTGTATTACAAGCATTACTGCCTATGCAACATTCTGAAGTTTCTTTGCTGCCTCCTTATTCCATTTTCAGAATTTATCAGTTAAAATGCCATATTCATATTGTCATTTTGTTTTCAATATTGTGGTTTAAACATATAGAAATCTGAAATTTTCTTAATGTCTCTTTCTGTATTATATTGTTCCTTTCACATTCTTTCATAAGTAGTTGGAGATAGCTCTAATACTGTTATAGTGCAAGAGAAGGCTGCTATTGTCATCATTACTAGTACTAGCCTGAGCGATAAATCTATTTCCTAAATGTCACTGATATATAATTTTAATTTATCTCCAGATGCACTATTGATTGGAAGAAAGGAAAAAATGTTACAGTAAAAACAATAAAGAAGAAACAGAAACACAAGGGTCGAGGCACTGTCAGAACAATTACTAAACAAGTACCTAATGACTCATTTTTTAATTTCTTCAGTCCAATTAAAGGTAACATTGATTCAATTTATTCTGCCCTTATTTTATAATATTGAACTTTTTGAGATTTGAGTAGATTTTGTAAAGATTTTAGCATAGAGAGTCAAAACAAGTTAGAACTAGCAAAATGTTTAATAGTTGCAGAAATAAGTCTCCAGCTCAGAATAGGTACTTAATTTGGACCTTGATGTAGTTAACCTGAATAAGGTATTTGCAATGTTTTGTGGAGCACATAAAATCACTTTAAGGAAGGGAGGTTGGAGGGGGAGTTATCCTTTTGAAAAAAAATATATGGTGCTTTAAAAGGCTTAGAGCAGGGAATGGCTGCAAACCATGAACTGAACCTAAGCATGATTAGCTTTAAAATGCAGAAGAGAAACACTGAAGCTCTTAACAGGCGGTTTATAAGCAGCCTAGTCTCAGTGATGGCGAACCTTTTAGAGGCCAAGTGCCCAACCCACCCCCCCGCTCTGCCTCCCACCCTGTCTGCTCCCCACCCCCTGCCCCGCCCACCTGCAGGGACACGCACCGCCTCCATGGCCCGCAGCAGATCACCATGACAGCCCTGCAGCACCGTGGCAGCTACGCCCTCTGCCCATACCCCGCAGCATCATCTGCTCTCTATGGGGTGTGAGGGCGGAGTCATGTCCCTGCTGCCTGCCTATGTCCTTGGCTGTGCTGCTCCGTGTAGGCCTCACCCGAGGGCAATTCTCCAGGGAGGCTGCTGGGGGGGCCACAGGGAGGCGGGGCTGGGGCGACGGCACGTGTGCCCACAGAGAGGACTCCGAGTGCCGCCTCTGGCACGCGTGCCACAGGTTCGCCACCACCGGCCTAGTCACTGATAGTGGATGACCATATAAATATTCTAAATAATAATAAAAAAACAGGAATCGCTCTCCTCTAATCCTAACACTTTAGCGTACATAATCTGGTGGAAAATTAAAATATATTCTATTCAGTTTTAAATTTGAGTCTAAATTTCTGTCCCATTATTCTTATTTTACTTGCAACATTTTTGGTATTGAAAGGTCACTAAGCTGCTTTATGTATTCTTTCTTTATTCTGAAATTCGCTTGAATGCTTAGGAATAGCACTGGCATATTGAGAAGCTGTTGCCTTATTTTTAAGTAGAACATTTTGCTTCCAAACTGATAGGTAGTCCATCACCCATGTTCACTATTAGCAGTGAATCATGATGCTGTAACAGTAAAATACCACAGTAAGTTTTGTTAATTGTAAAATGATATTTACAGGAGTATGAAAGGTGATAATGAATCAAATTTGTAAGATCCAAATTTGGGGAGATTCTTAGAAGCAAGAAGTTTAAAGAATGGAATGAAGTATATGAAGCATTGTATAGCATGGTTAAAGCAAAAATGATTTAAAGGATTTGTGGAGTATTGAAAACCTCAATGAATGCTGTTAATTTAAGCCAGGTTTGGCTGTCCTGGTTTATGCCTTTAATTTCTTTGACCTTTACTTTTATGAACTTTGTATAATGTTGCTTATTCAGAACAGTGAATAGAGAGAATATTAAGAAGTAAAATAACATGCATGTGTATAGAAGGTTGTATAGTAGATCTTTCTCTTAGCATAGCTAATCAGAAGGGTTTCCTTTTATCAATACACATTCAGCTTTGTAGCTATCTTTTTTAAAAAGATGCCCCCTTTCTCTCAGTTGCCTCTTTCCAGCCAAGCATATAACCCTGAGTAGGTTGCAAGGAAAAAGCTAACTATACACCAGAATACATACTTCCTTTTCTTGATAAGCCATAATGTTCAAAAGAAGACTTTTTTTAATCTGTCAGGTATTTTTGCACTAAGAGGTGACAGAAGTTAAATATCATTAAGTTATTAGGGATATTTCTGCTGGTTATCACACATAATCCATAAGATAGTGTTGTGCAATATCTTAGATGTATTTCATGCACATACCATGAATCATAACTTTGAGCTACATATTAATTCTGGTGTATATCATTTTCTTCCAACAACCTAAAAATTGAAGAATTAGGATTAACAACATAATAGTTCCTACTTGTTAGATTCTAGTTTTTCTACATGATGTCTTTTCTTAGTTGCAATGCAAAATTGTTATTTAATCTATGGATCATGGCTCTGAACTAGGAAAAGACACAACAAAACTTGGAAAAACAGTTTGAATATTTGTTATCACAGATTTTTCTGGACAGGAGAGCTGTATTTTATTAACCAAGAAAGCCAAACTAAAGTTACCACAATGTTGTGAATTTCTTCTTATCATTCTTATCATAGTGAATCAAATAAGAGAAAGAAGATTCCATAATACCATCCCTATAGGGGTATAGATAATGTTGAATAAATGCTTTAAGATGTGATTTAATATTAGTGATATAATTATATCAAAGCATTGGTATTGCATTTTAACAATGCTATTTATTATTAGATGTCCTTTGAATCTCTTCTACATGGAAATAAGTTTAACACAAATCTCTTTTTTTAATTATGTAAATATTAGTGTCATACAAACTTATCCATTCAGCTAAAACTACTTCCATGTTGAATTAGACATTTTTGCAGTTTTCTTTTGCACAGTTTTTCTGACTCCAGTGTTTTGTGCTTAAACTGCTGGTTTAGGAAACAAAAGGAGAGAGTTTACATTGGATTCCTATTTGTCCCTTCACAAAGGCACTATACTAGAACATACTTTGGATCTTTTTTTAAATCTGTCTATTCATATAAATACTATCCTTGTTAGCATTTGAAACACAAAAATTGCTTTATAATCAATTTACAATACATTTGTGTGTTTTTTTCCTGTAGTTTCAGGAGATGGAGAATCACTGGTAAGTTTCATTTCATTTTTTAAAATAATGAGTTCAGCTTTACAACTTCACATTTGATTGTTCATATCAAATATTTCATTAACAATATTGCATAAAGTCTGATCAATTCAGTGATAGCTTTCTGTTTATTTCTTTTTCTTCTTTTCTCTGGTGTTTGGTCTCTAAGCATTGTATAATCTCTACTTGATCTCCAAAGCTGGTCAATAATTGTTCACAATATTGGCCACAATATTGAGGTTTACGGCTTTGACTAGTTTATAAAAAGAGCTGTTTCTAATAAAATGTTGATATTACTTGATACATTATTGAAAATTGAAGGTTTGGGGAATAGACAAGCTTTTTTATAAATCAGAGTTCTCTTTTTTAGCAGTTGCAAATTAGTAGAAATGCATCTCTATAATCTACAAAATATATCAATTTCAGTTCTATTACTCATTTTAAATGATTTCTTGATGATAAGATAGACGTAGTTATACAGACTCATAATTTCTTCTTTTAATTTTGCAGGATGAAGATTCAGAATGTACTTTAGCCATAGATTTTGAAGTTGGACACTTCTTCCGTGAAAGAATAGTGCCCCGTGCTGTCCTCTATTTCACTGGAGAAGCTATAGAGGATGATGATAATGTATGTGTCTTCCAATTGCTTCAGGTTTATTTGTTTATGTATTTATTTCTGCATAGAGGCATTGTATTTGCTTTTAATAATAATAAATTTTGTTGGATTAGAAAAGAAAATTCAAAGCTTTAAAGTCAAGACTTTAATTAATACATTAATTCTTAGTTCAAAGTTGGTAATTTCCCCACTATACGTGAGTCCTGCATCTTGTAAGTAAACTAGATGGGCAATACTCTCCTCAAAAATTTCCCAGTAAGAATTGTATAGTGAGGCATGAATGGTGAAACATCATTTGGAAACAAAATTTGAGGTTTGAATATACTCTGCTTTTTTATTACTTATACTACATGAAATAGAGCTGGCTATTATTCTATTATTCATAGAATAAGAAAAAAATATGGTGTGGTATTTTATTTCATGTCTTTCCTATTATATTAGACTTATGAAAGAACAAAGTCCATGCTATAAATAGATTAATTCATGCATTTGGCGAAATGCATTTTATTACTACTACATATGATCATTCAACAAAACCTGGGGTGAACAAAAACAAGGACCTATACACATAAGAACTTGGGTCAGTGTGTACTTCACCCATTGGACCCTAATATATAAACAGGACTAGATCATTTCCAGTAATTGCAATAATATTTAAATAGTACTTAAGTTTTCAATGTCCACTATAATAGTAATCCTAGTAACAGTTCTACCAGTAGGTGATATTACCATAATAGATGTGTGTAGAAATGCTGAGTCTGAAAAGATAGTGGCTTATATAGTGCTATTCACTGAACGTACCACTGTGGGGTGATACGGGACTAAGAACGTACTAGGTAGTCTTTTATTCAGTGCGTTATCTTACTTAAAATATTATAGACAGTTTTGCTGTTAGTTGTCAGCTTTAAAAAACAATAAATGAAAAAAGATAAATTATGCAAAATACAGAATAACAATCTTCTCAAGCAGGAATGTTTATTAAGATCTTTAATATTATATTTAAATACAGTAAAGTAAAAAGTAGGGATTAATTTGAGTTGGACTCAGCCCAGGTCCTGGCTACTTAACCCATCTGGTTTTCTCGGTAATAATAGATACATGATTTTTGCTATTATCTTCTTCTTCCATGTTTTTTTTTCAGCTTATCTGTCTGGTATACAAGCCTGATAATTCTTGATGGTCTCTTAAATACTAATTATGTCCAGGCTTGCTTAGCTTTTTGAGATAGTCAAGGTCAACGATATACTTCCATCTAGATTGGCATTGCAATCTAAGACAACTGGTTGATTGAACATTTACCAAAATCTCATAGAAATTCCTCAAGTCACGATGAACATTGAAATAAAAAAGTATTCACATTTATTGAAAGTACTTTCCTATATTTAGGATAAGTGATCTATTCATCTTTCTCTTCTCTGATATAATTATTGGAATGTAGAAAGATACATTTAATTATTCAGTAATCTGTTTATGCAGGTATTAGTCTGTTACATTTTAAACTGTCAGAGGTTTATAGGTAGATTTGGAAAAAATATGGTTTAAATATATAAATGCTACATGTAATGAGTATAAAGTAATATCTAAATGAGTTTCTGTCTTCCCTCCCTACTCTACTCCATCCTTAATTAGTTTGAAGAAGGAGAGGAAGGAGAAGAAGAGGTGAGTATATTCTAATTTAATATTTTTTCTTGAGTGGAATACATAATAAATATTGTAGACTGAATAATCAAGGAGATAGACTCATTTTAGAACAGGGATTAGCAATCTGAGGTCTTAACATTAACCTTAATTTTTGTGTTTTGTATGTGTATATATATTGACTAAGATGTAATACCTCAGTATCAAAGTCAGCAATAACAAATAGGCTATTGTGTGTATGTTTAAAAGATAGTATACTTCAAAGGGCAGCTAGAGGACTTACAGAGCTAGACTTCTTGAAAATCAGCACATTTTTTATTTTACAATTACATTAAAAAGAAGGTAAGTGCAATTCTGAGAATTTTACTCCCAAACGTTAGGAAGACAGAAAGTAGGCTGAAGTCAGAAGAATTCTGTTTATTAATTCTCAATTACAAATAGTTCAATGGTAAATATTCTGTAGATCTGGTCGTCTGCTTCTCAAAAGACAGAAGCCATATGACCTGATTCTCATTCCCTCCTCCTGCAGAGTGTTTCTTAGTTGCTTATTAATTCCTTCACTTATATAGAGCAGAGATAGGTCTTTTTTCTATTTCCTATTCTCCCCCCTTTTTTTCATTTTTTAAACAATTATTGAAAAAGGAACCATCCTACTTTTCCCCCTTCTGCTTGTTGTTTCTTCTTTCTTCTGTTTTCTGAGACTTCCAGTATAGGGTGTGATGGATGTTTATCAGCAGCCATATGATTTTGGAGGCCAAGTGTAGTGAGTTTATTTGTAAGTAAGCTGCTGTAGCTTCTTCAGTGACAAGAGAAGTTTCTGCAATATTTATCCCTCTGTCAAACTTTGATGCAACAGAATTTCAAAAGACAAGACTTGCTGACTTTATCTCTGCAACTGAAGGAACAATCCATTCAGTAAAAGCATTTTTATTTGTAGACAAGTTACTGATCATTTTGAAAGTCTTATTGGAATTATTAATAACAATAATTGAGAAATTGAAAAAGTCCATGGTCGGTCAGGAGAAAAGAAGGAGAAAAATACCTGAAATGTGTTCATTCTTAGAAAGGTGCTGATATTTCTAGCTACTTTTAAAAATAATGAAATACTCAAAAAAAAAAAAATCTTCTAATTTTTCTTCTTGTCAGAATAGCTAGAGGAAATGTTAAATAGTCTATATCAGTGTTTCCCAAACTTGACAATTTTAAGGCATGAGGACTTCAACTCCCAGAATTCCACAGCCAATCCACATGCCTTAAAATTGTCAAGTTTGGGAAACACTGGTCTATATCATCAGTTTCAGTATAAAGATCAACTTGTGTTTATCACATCTTCTCAAAACATTTCACAGCATTTACCAGTTTTGTTAGTTGAAACCCCTCTTTGCTCTCAAATATTTTCAAACGTTACAAAAATCTTTAGCAATAAATTGCCTCAGGGTAACAAGCTTGCTTGACAAACTTTGTAAACAGAAGAATCCACCTAAATGATGCCATTAACTTATCATAAAGACTATATTCCTTTCTCTGAAAAGACAGGAAAATCCAATAGATCAGACATGTCAAACACAAGGCCTGGGGGCCGGATGCGGCCCGCGAAGTGGTTTCATGTGGCCCGCAAAGCCATCCTGGAAACAGTGAGGGAACAGCCCCCGCTGCCTTGGCCCAGGCCCAGGCCAGCCAGGAGCCATTGTACAATTTTGTGGTGGCCATCTATGCTAAAACGCATTCAGTCTTAGCTCCACAAGGCCTTCTAGAAACAGTGAGGAACCAGCCCCTGCCGTGTCGGCCTCACCCCCTGGATGCATGCTGGGGAGGTGTCACCCTTTGAGAGGAATGAAGAAATGGACGATGCCTTGGCACTTGCCCTGGTCCCACCCCTTTCTGCCAGAGACCCTCAGATCTGTCCCACTCCTGCCAAGTCCCCCACAGGCACCCTTGACGCGAACAATGTAGAGCTGGCCATGCCCACCCAGTAGGCCAATCCACTCCACCCACGCCGACCCAGTAGGCCGCATCCACCCTGGCCACACCCATCCGGCCCCCCGAGGGCAACCGCAATGCTGATGCGGCCCTCAGTGAAATTGAGTTTGACACCCCTGCAATAGATAATAGATGCATTTAATATTACAAAGAAGTGGACTCATGTTTCTGGCCTTTGTGATTAATAAGAGTCAGCAATAAAAAAAATTGATGAAACAATGTGCACAATGATGTCAAAAAAAGCATAATGATCCTAGTCCTTTCCTTTTAACTCTAGGAATTAGAAGGAGAAGAAGAAGGAGAAGAGGAGGAAGATGCAGAAAGTGAACCTAAGGTTAGCTCTGTTTAAGTACTTACATTAAGCCAAAATTATAAATTGCATCACATACCACATCAGTTCTACTAATTCTCAAGTTAATAATTTACTAACTTTAAAAAATGGCCCAATTTTCTTTGTTCATTATTTATTTGAATGAATACATTCTCACTTTTTCCTTGTTAGCGCTAAGCTAATACTAATTCGTTTCATTTTCTTTAACCTAACATAGATTAATAGTTCTATAACATGGCATACATTATAAATAGCACATTCTGTTTATCTTGTATACATATATTTATATAAACTTAGAAGTATATTTTAGCATACACCTGCTTATTTAAAAGGTTTGCATATTTGAAATATATTTGTCCATTTTATGCTCATTTGTTTTTGTGTTTCTTTTCTTTTTCTTTCTAAAATACCAAAATTTACTTTATTCATTTCATTTTTCCTACATGCCTAAGAGAAGGAATTCTTAAGTTTGCACATTACACTTGATAAATTCCACAGATACATTTACAGCAGGGGTGTCAAACTGCCGGCCCGCAGGCCAGATGTGTCATGCCGAAACCGCACCCACCCCATTGCCAGCAATGGAAAAAAAGTCGCGATACATCGCGACACGTCATGTGACATTGCGAGTTTGACACCCCTGATTTACAGGGAGATTTATAGTGGTCTAATAGTTATGTGGTATTCCTATGTGATCTTTTTCTCTTGAATGAAAATTTTAGTCATGTAGGTAGGATGAAATAATTCATGAAATGCTTCTCCTCTCCTCCCTTTTCATTCCCTGTCCCAGACTTATTTTTAAAATTACAGCATGGAAAGAATCCTTCTTGTCATCAGTTCTCAAACTAGTTTTACTTACACTGATAGCTGGTTATCTGCAATACATTGACCAGAGATCTATATTAAAATAAAAGTAATATACACAAATGTTTACACGTGAAAATTGGATTTGAATTTTGAACATTGTACATGTTGACTTGAACATATAACCTGTACACTTGGCACAATTGTACACATGGCTTAAATATAATGTTTCTTATGGTTATTATATAACTATTACAGTAATAACGTGATAGTTACTGAATTGAAAATGAAATGCATTGCAGGCAAGTGTTAACTTCTTTGGCTACAAAAAAATGGAAAATATGCTTATTATTTCTGTGAATGATTGTATGTGACAAATTGTTTCTTGTGCCTTCTGGAATACTAGTTACTGCTTTTTACTTTTGTTTATTTGGGTCCATTTCACCTTTCTTTTATGCTGACAGTTCGTTTCAATTTTTCCCCATTTAGGTGTAATTTAACTCTGTTTATCATTCATTCATTCATTTATAGGTAAGGTTGAATTCCATTAATACATAACTTCCAAGGCTTCCCTTTTTTTTTTGTAACCCATGCAAATTTCATTCATTTAAGTACCTAATTTATTTCATTCACCTATTCTATAGAAAAAAATGGTACTTTATCAAGATAGTGTATAATTAAGTCTACAAGAACTTGGTTAATGTTGAGAAAAATACATAAAATAGACGTGACTCTTAAATTGTAGATAATGACAATTTTGAGGGGAAGTTGATAATTATTTAGTTATGTGTTCTCAAATGTCCAGATACAATCTAAAAAGAAATGTTCCAGCCTAACTACTTAGTATTCAAATAATATTCAGTTACTGCTTTCCTTACTCTTACACCAGATATTCCCTATTTATCCTCAGTAAAGGGTACATCCCAGTGGCTAAACGATGTTACTTTTTAGGGGTTTTTTTTGTTCCCAAAGTTGCCTTAATATGGATTATTGGACTATAGAGCTAATTTTATAGATAGCCTTTCTGTATTCACTTTTTTTGGGGGGGGATATTTTGAATAAATGTCTTCCTTCTGAGAAGCTACTACACATGATTGATCAATGTTCTATGACCTGCATAGGAAACATTTCTAATAGTAGAAATGACAGGTTTGTGTACACTCAACGCTAAGGATATATAAGAGAAAATAGGAATTACAGTAATCCTTCTCTGAATAAAATATTCAATCATTTGGAAAACAGCATTGCATATTACAGGCAGTCCTCGATATACAACCACAATTGAGCCCAAAATTTCAGTTACTAAGTGAGCTTTGCTTCATTTTACAATCTTGCCACAGCTGTTAAGTGAATCACTGCAGTTGTTAAGTTGGTAACGTGGTTGTAAAGTGAACCTGGTTTTCCCATTAACTTTGCTTGTCAGAAGGTAGAAAAAGATGATTACGTGACCCTGGAGCACTGCAATCATCATAAATGTATGCCGGTTACCAAACATTTGAATTTTGATCACATGATCATGGGGATGCTGCAATGGTTGTAAATATGAAAAATGGTCATAAGTCACTTTTTCAGTGCTATTGTAACATTGAATGGTCACTAAATCAATGGTTGTAAGTCGAGGATCACCTGTACTTGCCCTTTTCATTATCCTTTTTTAAAAATGCTCCAGTGTTTCATAATAAGTATGTTGTATTACATATGTGTAATCTTCATCTTTAATATTAACAGAAAAATTACACAAACTTACTGTATTCTGTGCTGTCAAAATGATTTGATTTAGATTTGCTACTGTTCAAATATATTTGTGAATGGAATACAAAACAGGAACGTGCTTAAAGCAGTCATCAAAGTTAAAATAATTGTTTTCATTAGAAATTCACGTGATGTGAATTGCGCTTTTAACAGTTAATCATCAAATGAATTTTTGGAAAGTATCACAAATTGTAGGGAGTTGTTTTCTTGCTTTTGGAATTTTTCTTCCATTCTTCCTTGCAGAATTCTCCTTGCTTGGAAATTTTTTTAAATTACTTTACATATTTATATATTTGAGATCTTCATGCAGAGATACCAAAGTTTAAACTGTGAAGTCTACTCTAAAATCTTTATCTTTGTTTCCTATAAGTGTTCTTGATTATTTTGAAGGTATATTTTAAACTGCTGTCTTTTGAAATAGCTAGCATGTTCTTCGTATGCTTTATCATTTTTCCACAAATGTATATTGTGTGGTTATGGCTGAACAGTTCAATTTTTATTTCAGAATATTTCAGTGTGTTTGTGTATGTGTGTTTGTTTGCTGGCGCATACATGCGTGCACAGATTAGACAATGATGGTGAGATCAGAAGAAAGGTTACTTTCTGCCAGTTTTCCCTTGCAGATTATTGTTACAAAAGCAGTGCTGAACTGTGGACCTGTGAACAATTACTCTACTATCAGCTAAACTTTTCAGAAGGCCATTTGCAGTGATCTCTGGGTTTTGTTTTGCAGATTTGACCAGCTTTTTGGCAGTTCTGATGTATTATTTTTCTGGGGTTTCCATAATTTACCTTTATTTCAACAGTTTCATTAACTTCTATTTCTTAACAATATTCCTCATAGCTGAAAATGCTAGTACAGGTAATCCTCAACTTATGACTACCCATTGAATAACAGTAGCAGTGTCATGATAGCTTTGGAATGGGTGCTTTACAGCCATTATAAAATATTGCACTGCCCCATCATATGACTTCTTTTTAGGCTCTTGGTAATCTGTTTACATTTATGACTGGTTGGTCTATGATCATGTGATCACCATTTGAAATCTTCTTTGCTAGCTTCCCCAGGAAGTCAGTAGGGAAGCTGGCAGGAAAGTTTGCAAGCAGAGAGGACATTGGATTTAAGATCCATTCCCCCAATGCATGGAGGGATTTCCTCTTCCTTCCATATGGGGGGGGATCCTCCCACACGCTGGAAGAATGGATCTCAAATCGGGTAAAAACACCGATTCTTGTGATCGTTTCCCAGCATTCTTGCGATTATTTTTCCCAGTGGGATGGGGAGAGGACACCACTGTGCCCTCTCCCCAATGTTCCACTTAATGACCCACATGGTTGCTTAATAACCATAACTGGGAAGGCCAGGATTGTGGTTGTTAAGTAAAGTGGTCATGTAGCATCTCACTCAATGACCAAGATTCCAGGTCCAATTGTGGTCGTAAGTTGAGGACTATCTGTATGAAACATATCCTCTGTTTTGTTAATGTGAATTACTTGCATTTTTGTATGTTTACACAACCACCAAAGGAGCCTATGGTTGTTGTAATTAGAACAATAATTAGTACTTGGGAGGACAGAAGAGTCAAATTATTTGTTCATCTGTGGAGTTGTATTGACCTAGCTAATTGTAGTTCTGATCACTTATTTTGGCCTTATTAACAATTCAAACTTTTTTAAAAGAGCATTGAATCAGCTGTTGAAGGGTTCCAAATTTCTGTACCTGATATATTCTGTTTTTAGTTTGGACCTTAAATACATTTACATGAATATGAATGCATTCAGATTTGCAGAAAGACACTTGTGTTTAGTACTGTACAATATATCAATATATTGCTGTACAGTATATCTGTTCACTTAAGGATTCATTGAAATGTTCAATTTTACCTTTTTGAGAGGGACATGCCTTCAAGTCAGTCTCAATTCATGCTGATTTCCTTCTTCCTGGGGCTGATAGTGAGTGAGTGGCCCAAGGTCATCTAGCTTGTTTCATGTTTGTTCTCCCAGTTTCTAGTCTAGTGCTGGCTCTCTTAATTTGAGTTAGAGATGCCTAAATGTTTGCACACAACTGTTTATCTATGATAACTATTAAACCTCTTCATTATCCATTCAGGAGTGTGTAAGAAAGGCTTTACATGGATTGTTCGTATTTTATTAAAAACATCTTGGGTTTTCCCTTAGAAGAATGGTTTTTTTTTTTTAAAAAAGACCAATTTAAAAAATAAGCAATTGTATAATTACCAAAAATTCTTGTGATTGTCTTTAATAAACTATGCAGAACAGGGATACCTGTATTCATGCACAATTTGGATAGCCTATAAAGAATCCTTTTATTTCAATTTATCCTTTATTGCAGACATAATGGATATTACTCTCCCTTTTTTCTTCCTTCAGTATTTTCTGCAGTCCTTGCTCCTTACAATATACTCTTATGTGATCCTATGGCATTTTACTTTTTCTTAAAATTGGAATTATGTTTTTATTTCTTTATTTTGAGAGATGTTCCGGTAATGTCTTGGTAGAATTTGAAACTTTCTTTGAGACAAGTATCTTAGAATATAGTCCTTCATCAGGATGTTGTTAACATTCAGTCTATCTCTATGCATCTTTTAGATATTTTGAAAAATGCTAGAATGTAGGTATCAAGAAAGACTTCTCTCTGAACAATGACCTGAAAGTGTGATATTGTTGGTCTGGGCCAAGCAGTACTGAATGACATTCATCCATTTATTTATTCCAAATCTCAGGGAGGAATGATACAAAAATGTAAAAACACAGATTGTTATACCAGTTACTGGAAAGAATAGGTGAGCCCCTAGCCAATGTATGAAATAGGACGATATACCTTTATTGTAATCCATTATTTTTGTAATGGCTAAAATATAGGCAAAATCAATATGCAGTACTTCAGATTTGAAGGCAAAACAGACATGATGAAAAGTTGCAGAAGAATTTGCAATTCATTCTTAAGCACCTTTTAACCTTTAGATCCAAAGCACTGCACAGCTTTAATAACTGGTTGTCTTGCCTTTAGGATAAAGAATATCTCCATCTTTCAAAGCACAATATCTTGAATATTACTTTTCAGATTACCATTTTCATATCTTAATTCTGATATTGGTTATGAATACAAAATTAAATTTAATGTTGAATTAAATTCAGTACTATATAGAAGTATCTTTTGCTTAAATCTCTTTTTTCTTTTCTTTTTTAACAGAAAGATGCCAGTCAACCTGCTGAATGCAAACAACAATAAGGAAATACCACTTCAGAGTGATATTTGAACAGCCTGTAACAATATTTGGATACCTGGCCTGCAGTTCAGGAAATTCCATTACTGCAGCACAAACCTATTAACAATGCTTAAACTAAATTGTTTTCAAATGCATGATTTTCACTAACTCTTTTCTTATTTTTGCTTAACTTGTACAGTGGCAACTTAATGCATTTGAGAAATATGAGGTTTAATTAAAGCACACTCTACAGTTTTTGGTACAATTTAGCTCAACTGTCTCTGTAGGCTTTTCCATTAAATTAAAAAAAATAATTTGCCTTTTTGAAAAACTTACCCTCAATGCAAGGTAAGTTTTTATGAAAATACTATGGAATAGGAATATTTAGACTATATTAAATTAATAAAATACAGTAAAAACAAATAAAGCAATATGCCTTCTGGTAGATCTTTTCCCTTTAAAATAAATCTCCTATAACCATTCAGACAGACTAGTGCTACAGAGTACCTTAAAACATTGTCATTTCCAGTAATTTAAAACTGAAAATAACATTTCCCTTATCTTTGAAGAAAGGAGTGGTTGAGAGATATTTAGTTGTTCACCTTATTTATTCATTTTTGTAAGTACTTTGGTGAACTAGTACTTTTAATAGTTTTAAAATACTTGAAGAAAATCCTGCTTATAAACTATGGGTACTTGTATGTGGAAAACTCATACTTTACTCAAGAAAATGATTGCTTCTCAGACATTTCAAAACAACAACCCTGATGTGGGCTCCCTAGGTTGAAAAGGTTGCAGCACTTAAATATATATCCCTGGTTTGCTTGGCACTGTTCAGACATTCTTAGATCCAAAGGCTTAACCCTGGACATAAGCTGCAATTTTACAAGCTTGTTCTCCACTGTTGGGTGCAACTTCCCTTTTAATCTTCCTTCAACCTTAAGAACAGACCAGAGTTTGATGAACCGGCATGCTGACGGTTTAGCCATCAAGTGCAAATTACAGCATTGGAATTCAGAGAACATAGCAAAGTATGACTTCCACTAAACAAAAAATAAAGTGAAACTATACACCAACATGGAAAATAATGTTCTGGATAAATTAGAAGATGATCCAATTTTAGGCCTGTGACAGTTATATAATTGGAAAAATATAAATACATCCTGGGTGCATAGTTCTGATGTTTATCTGCAATATCAAGTCACTCCGTTCTGCATTTCCATGTTTTTTTAAAGCTCCAGAATCCTTCCGAAGAATATTCAGAATACGGTTCACTTTTCTTAAGCATACAATGCCAGCTTATGGCAACACTTCATTATCAATTGTATGTATGCTGTTACCAGGCATGTAGAGAGTGCTCCAGCCTTATCTTATACATTTGTAACTTAATACAGTGTTTTCAATTTGTACAGAATAGTTAGAATATTCTATTAAAGTTGTGAAACATGAAGCGTATTGTCCTGATAGTTTCTCTAACAATATATGACATTTTCTTGTCACATTCATCAGTGTGTGACAATTAGAAAGAACAACTAGTCACATGGATCCCTACTGAGATTCCAATTGTAAACTTCCCTGTATGTATGTAACTTATTTTGGTTGTGGGACACAGTTGAGTATTGAGTTTTAAGGCAGTATTTCTCAGCCTTGGCAATTTTAAGATGTGTGAGTTTTACTCTAGGAGTTAAAATCCACAAATCTTAAAAGTTGTCAGGATTAAGAAACACTGCTGTAGGGAATTTGATTTGAAAAAAGAATGGTAGAATTCAACAGAAATCATTCAAAGTTTAGTCAGTCAACAAGCCAAAACCACCTTTACAAATGTAAGTAAACATGCAGGAAGAAAATAATCCAGCTAGCATTTGCATTTTGATGAGAAACAGAGTAAATTCTTTACAGGTTCTGTATCTTGTCAATAGAATGATTGAGTTTCTTCTTTCTCATTCTTGTATAAATAACAGCAAATAAAATACTGCTTTTTAGTTTCTTTTTCTCAGTAAACCTGTAAATAGAAAACTTGATATTAACAACAATGTAGTAAATGACTTCCAGAATACTCAAAGGTAGAGATGAAAATGCAAATGTACAACTTTGGCCTGGCTTTAATTATCTCATAATTCAGTGGTTTACATACTGCTTGGCTGCTAATTTACATTGTTCACTGATGACAAATTTCTTATTTTCAGGTTGAAGTGTTTGTGGCTGGATTATACGGTTTTTCCCACACACACAGTTGTATACAATTTTCTGTGGTTTGTGAAGGTTAAACTTGGTATTTTTGCCACGAGTGAATTGGGCTCTATCTTAGTGTAACAATGAAAATTGTCTCTAAGTACCGTGGGAATGTAGTTTGGCTCCTCAGTCTGAATATCTCTGTTAAGTTAAATAGCACTTGGAAACTCCTTTTTCATTGGTTACTGGCTACATTCTCTTTTCAAGTTTATTTGCCATATAAATTACCTGCAACAGCAGGAGAGACTGTTATCCTCATGTCTTCGCAAAGGGATTTAGTGCATGATGTTGAATAGAACCCTTTATAAGAGCTGATGGCGGAATAATACAGAAAAAGTATCAAAATATAAAATATTGGGGGGGGGAAACAGGTAATAAATACCTAAAATGATAGATTTAGATTAATAATCTCATATTTTGCCAGACAAGTTATTTTAGTACAATTTATAACATACCCAAATAGCAGCCTACAAAGATTTGAATAAACAAGTTTATTTAAATTATAGGAAAACTCCCAGTTGAACCAAATATAGTACTGAGCTTGAAAAGTTAAATCTTAAGAATTCCACGTATCTGTTTATTGGGAAATCCTCCATATAACTTGATAAGTAACTTATGTGGCTACAAATATTGTATATTTTGAGTTGATTCCCATTATATTAATAGACATAGCAGAAAGTGACTAGAAGGTTCTGTCATCAATTCACTTAGGACAAACTCTAAGCCTAGTAAGTTGATATGTACATAATAAAAATGTAGCTTATTTTTTTGCTTATTTGTTCACTCATCCCAAAGAGTAGTTTGCCAACCATAATAAACTATGTATTTCACATGCTTACAGGAGCCCCATGGACACAATATCTTTCCACTCCCAATATTCAGAATTGAAAAGCAGCCCATTTAAGGTGTTTTTTTTTTAAAAAAAAAAAAAAACTTTCTTGGGAAAGTCAAGATGAAATCATTCTAAATACAGGTGTGGGGGCTTAATTTCATGTGCTTTGTTTTAGCAAACTTGTTGAAGTTTCAAAGCAGTGATCAGGAATCCAAAATCTTAAGAGGCTGAGCGGTATTTTCTACTGTTGGTTTGTTTATCTCAAAACTGGTTGAAAGTAATACAAGTTGAATTCCCTATAAAGTCAAGTTGGGGTAAGATCCTTTTATTAAGAAATTGAAGCTTTGATAATGGTTATTGTATTTAAACATGCTAAAATCATAAATGTCTGTATAGATAGCATTGAAAACAAAAAATTGGCAAAATTAGAGAAGTTATAAAATAGCCAAGCAAGGAGAACAACACTGTCGTCCTTCATCACTATACAGGATGGCAATGGGCTCTCCAGCTGAATGCTGCTGGGTTTGTGTTCAAAAGCATATAACTGATATGCTTTTCTTCCTGTAATTAAGCCCAAGCTTTTCAAAAAAATGTTCCTTTTGATTCTGGCAGTGAAACAGGAAGAGTCATCATGCTATTCTCAGTTACACTTGGAAATAGCAATTCTTCAGATAATGCCAAACAGATATTCATTCATACATACATCCATCAGTGGAGAACGTATTGTGCTTAGTCTGGTCTAACAGGAAAGAAAATTTTGTTCTAATTGTTTTGATTGATCTTCTGCAAAATAATGCAAGATTCCTTCCAACAGTTTCCTAGAGAACAGTGAACTTTCCAATGCACACTGGTAGATCAGGTTTGCTCTATACTTTAATGATTATCTTGAACGTTTTAATATTGAATATTCTATCGTAGCATGGATATGGAACTTGTAGCTTTCTAGAGTTGATGAATTACTTCTGATCGCTCCAGTCAATGTTGAGCAATTCTAGGAACAGTGATTCAAGAATATCTTAAAGCCAAGGTTGTGTTTCCCTGGGTGACCTATGTGGTAATTACCTAACTCAGCTACTATTTAGGAGTGCATCAGTATCTAAAGCAATGTTTCTCAACCTTGACAATTTTAAGGCATGTGGACTTCAACTCTCAGAATTCCACAGCCAGTATTGCTGGCTGTGGAATTCTGGGAGTTGAAGTCCACATGCCTTAAAATTGTCAAGATTGAGAAACACTGATCTAAAGTTTGCCAGGAAAAGTGCTAATATTAGTTTTATGAAGGACTAATTGAGAAGCTGATATCTCTGAGGGGAGGTAGGTATAGAAACAAGACATCAGTAATCTAAAAAACAGTAGCATGAGTTATTTATGCAGTCTCCCCCAATCAGATGTATTGATGTACAAAATAATAATAACAATAACAACAACAATAATAATAGAATTGGAAGGGACCTTGGAGGTCTTCTAGTCCAACCTCCTCGACTAGTGTTAGAGCACTCACAGCTTCTGGAGGCAGGTTGTTCCACAATTCCCAACCACTAGAATAGTTCAGCTGTCTACTCTAACAGTTCTGGAACCTGCCAAATAAGGGGAAAGCTGTACTATATTACTCTGGAAGTATAATATGGCACACCATGGACTGGATAGCAGGGGAAGAACTGATCCAGACAACATAAAATTACTTTGCCCAAGGCATTTTAACTGGAAAAATGTATTTTGGAAATGGAAACTTTCGTAAGTCTGATGAGAACTGCAACCGCTTACTAATGGAAAATGCACGGTATGGTGTTTCTCAAAATTATTTTCTAGTTTCTTGCAAAATGAAAGATAAATAACGTATTTATACACAGTCCAGTGTTTTGACTGGATTTTTTTTTTTTTTTACCTCGGGTTTTCCTGCAATTCTCCATAGATCAGGTCCATATGAGACAGAATGCAAGGATTACTTGGTAGAACTTTGCTAATCCGCCAACAGATAAGAGAGTGAAATTTTAAAGATTCGGCCTTTCTTTTCCCAAACAACACTAATCATGAAAATTTCATTTTTGGAAGTAAAGTAGACAGACTTAGGATAGTGAATTATAGCTGATATAACAAGCTAATAACAGACCTTCTCCAAGATGGTCTCTCCCCAGTGTAGTTTTCAGATTTTCCAGTGGCATCCCTGTTGTAATCAAGAACATCCACTTTGTTGCTGGTCATTCTTTCCACTTTTTTACTCCGTTATAAATTTCTCAAAAGAGAATTGGTTCTTCACGTAATATGTCCAGGATATATTTTGAGATTAGTCATTTCTGCCTCAAGTGAAAATTCTAGATTGATTTGAATTTTAATCCATTTGTTTTGTTTTCTTGGCTTTCCATGACATTCTTGGGTGCCTTCTCCAACCCCAAAGTTCATCAACATTCTTTCTGTCCTTCAAAATCTTTTCTTTCATAGCATGTTGTAGGGAAAATTATTTCTGAATTTGTAGCTAAGGGCACATGTAGCATCCAAATACCGTTTTTAAAGACTTAATTTGCTATCCTGCTGGGTGCAAGCCTAGTATATTTCTTGACTGCTAGTTCTTTCACTTTTGTCAGTACTAAAAAGTAGAAGCCATGGGAAAATTATAAGAAATCAGATTTTTCCTCTTAACTTTACTCTTCATACTGTCTCAATCACTCTCTAGCTGGGTGATTTGCAAAACCACCTCTGATCCACCAGCAATTTACAACCCATCTGGAAACAGAATGCCCTCAAAATAAAATCACAATACCAGACCCCTCACAATAAACCCACACTTAGAAAGGCATCTATAGATCTGAGGGGGATCTTCCCTCCTGGACTTCACATCCTCAGGACAATATCCAGATATACACATCTAACACAGCACACAATCAAAGCCCAAGGCAGAAATACCTCAATCTACCTATTAGCCTCAAAGGCCTTTGTCATTATAAAACCCTACTTGTTTATCCCTAACAAACTTTGTAAACCTCTGTGTTTCGGGGATGAATAAATCATTTCCTTTCCATGCAGCATGTCTGGATTTCATACCTGTGCAACTCTGGCTCAAATTGGGACCCAAGTTATTCTAACAAAGCTATCTAACACTTCGGTATCTTTATTGTAATTTCTAAGGCTGGTTGCTATACATGTTATTCATTTGCTCTTCATTATGTTTAATTCCATTTTCCGCTATACTATTTGACTCTCATTACCAGAGTTCAAAGATTATTTGCATGTGCAGCTGTTAGAGTGCTCTAAGCACAGCACAGATTATTGAAAATTACTTCCATCAACTTAAAACCACATTTGTCTTCTTGCAATCCAGCTTCTCTCAATATATATATTCAGCATATAGGTTAAAAGTTCATGAAATCTTGGTAGGCTATAAATAGCTTCATGCCAAATAATATTTCTACAGCATCAGAGAGTGGAGAAAGGATGAGAGAATTGTGTCCTTGAGAAAAGCAACCACATTCTTTTGGGTGTGTTTAAAAAGGCCCTTTATTCAGTTGCTGCAAAGAGGAGGAAGCAGGAGAAGGAGCAGGAAATGCTTTAGGGTCAATTTTACATGTTGGAGCATCTTGACAAATAATGTCTTCTTGAAGCTTCTTGGGCTATAGCTCAGGAGAGATTCAGGCCTGCCAGCAATGGCTCTGCCAGCATGAAGTGATTTATGTAGGTTCTCACAAGAAGACTTCCAAATGATCAGATTACTTCCCCTTTCCTCTAACCATTGTCCTGTTTATACAATAATGTCTTTTTACTGGCTTGTAAAGTGATCTATAATCCCATACCTGTTCTTCAAGAAATAAAAGGGGCAGGGAAGCACTAGAAACTTGAAACAAAGCTAATTATCTCTCTCCATCTTGTTTCCACCAAATACCTTACAATATTGTCTGACCTTGTTTCAGCTCCATTGATTCCTTACTGCACCAATGATATTTGAAAGATGTTTCGAAGTTTACCCTTAATCATGGTCTGACCAAATCCTGTACTCTGGGACTAGTCAGAGTTTCATTTCTTTAAAAATGGATTTTCCTCTGATTTGCTCAGAAGAAAAAAACAGCATTTTGGTCCCTGAGGGGGGGGGGGGTTAAAGAAAAATCCATTGCTGGATAATACCGTTCTTAAACTCCATCAGAGTACCCAAAGAGTCCCCAATTTTTTATTTGGGAATTGTATTTAGATTTCTCTCTTATTTGTGGTCCTTGTTGAGGAAAAAAAAATGTGTTTTGTGGTAATACATTTCCATATGTGAAAATAAAATAGCTCTAATATTATTTAGAAACAATTTGAGAAAGACAGGAGAATTCTGAAGCTGGGTAGGGAGTAGGTGCTTTAACAATCTTTCTGTAGTAGCCCAAACTTTACACGCTTCCTATCTAATGTGACTGTCTACTTCAGCAGACAGAAAGTGTTATCTGCCTATGAACTGAACCTTGGGATGAAAGATGCCATGAAGATACATGTGTGCAATTTATAGAGGAATATAGGCAGTGGAAAAACATTAAGACCAACCCTTCTCCTCACATCTGCACACTGCTAATAGTAAATCTCCACCAAAGTTGCTTTTCTATAATGAAGTGTGTTTATGTGTGTGTCTGTGTGCACACACAAATGAATCCATGCTAATGCTGTAGAGTTAGACCTAAATGAAAAGCAGGTAAATATGTGATGAAATCTCTCTCCGGAAACTCCCATCCAAAGCTAGATAATTTCATTGCTGGTAAAAAAAACATAAAGGATGTGGTGTAATTTTAACTTTACTTCTGTCTGGGTTTTCAGTTTAAAAGAGGCATGTTCCTTCCAGGACACACTCTTCACAGCTCTTTTGCTCTGTGTTCCTCAGGGAATGTAGTAATTATCCATTTGCTCTCTGATGTCTATAATAAATGGACACAGCTGTGGTGAAACTGACAAGGCATTTTGTTAGTTTCACTACAGGGGAGGGCAGAGAGAGAGATGATGAAAAAAATGAGGTTGGGATGGGCTAGAAGCATGAATCATGAGTTATATCTGAGTCAAATTACAGGACAGTCTGGGTCACCATCCAGGGATTCTGGATGAACAGTGGCTTCTCCTGTGGTTGCTGAAGGAAGTGTATTTAACATGGAAAAAATAAATGGTAAATGATGGCATGTAGATTCAAAGAATTTTAAATGTCTGAGTGATGCTTAAGAAGAATGCTGTGTTCCAAAATTGCAACAAAGCATACATAGATGAACTGAGAAAGTATAACCTACCTAAGGATCTCATAGCTGTCAAGGCAATGAATAATAATTCTGAATATAAACTAGTAAAGTATTGGTGTATAACACACCAAATTTAGCTGTGATAAAAAAGAAACTAGGTAACTGATGTGGCAATATCAGGGAGGACAGAATGGAAGACAATTGGAGAACATCCTAAAGGTCTTAAAATCAAAGCTGAAAGATGATGGCATACACTGGCCATGGTGGTGCCAGACCAGAAGGCCTTGGATGACACTTCAAAAAATTGCCCATTGGCAACATTTCCATCTGTCAATGACAAAAGACACTCTACTTGGATCTGCACATATTGCATACTATACCAACACAATATAACATCATAGGTATCTGCTCAGGGTCTTTAGAATTCAAACAGCCAAGCACCTGTCACATAACCTGCCCCAGAAGTAACTATTGTCAATAATGGCCCCCCAAAAAAAGTCTGGTTAGTGCATATTGCAGTACCTGGAGACAGCAGAACAGAAGAGAAAGAACTGGAAAAAAACCAGATACAAAGACCTGCAAATAGAAGTAAAATAACTGGCAAAAGAAAGCAAAGATAGTACCTATAGTAATAGGTGCCTTGGATGCAATCCCCAAACATCTGGAGCACTACTAGAACATCATCCATACTGACAAAATTGTCATCAGTCAATGGCAAAAGGCAGCTTTTACTTGGAATAGCTTACGTCCTGTAATAATCCCTTTAACATCATTAGACAATAACACCTGTGTCACAGATTATTTTTAAACTATACCCAGTTCAAACTCAAAAGATCCACAAAAGCATTGGATCGTAGACCTGGATTTTCTATAAGGGAGATATTTTATTTTTAAAATGCTGTACATCTAAGACAGCGGTCCCCAACCTTTTGGGCACCAGGGGCCAGTTCCATGGAGAGAGGTTTTTCCACATACTGGAGGATGCATGATTTTGTGTGCTGCCTGCATCCTGCGGGTGAGGCTTTACTTGTTTGTGTGGACCGGTTGCTGGCGTGCTGCAGCCTGGTACTGGTCCACGGACCGGGAGTTGGGGACCCCTGATCTAAGATACAAAAGTGAAATATACAGATGTGTGAGTTGCTTCAGTGTCTATCATCTTACACTATATCCTATTTCTCTTACTATTGGTATTGCACAATGTTCACTATGCTATGCTATTACTTGTGCTTCTATGCTATATTATTTCTACTACCAGCATACTATTATCATAGCTACTATGCTACCATTACAAGTATACAACAGTATTTTTATGGACCCTGGTCTGTTTTTAAATCCTCCCACCTCTCTAGGATTTTCTTCTTTTGCTGTTTTCTCCTTTATTAATGGACAGCAGATAACAAATTGATACGTTTGCAACATTGGGCTGGGCTTCTTTTTCTTCTGGATCCTTCCACCTCTGTGAAGAAAACTTTTTTTATTTGGCTGCTTAAGCAGCTGCGCTGCTTTAAAAATACATCTCCACCCCACCTGTTTCAAGGTTGAGCTTTTTATAAGCAATTTTGCCATGCTGATGCTGGGGAGAAGGCTTAAATAAGAAGGAGAACAATTTTCTCTGCAGCCTGCTCTTCCAGGTCCTCAATAGGTGGATAAAAATGCCAAATCCAGACTAAATATCTGATTCTGCAAGTTACCATAATCATTTATTAAATATATATGTCACTGACACCCAGTGAATAATATCTAAGATTAACAGGACTATAATTAAACAAAGATGCCTAAAAGGAACCAGATGATCCACACTCCTCACCAGACTAATTATAGAACTCTCAAGGGGCTCTACTCTGTTGTGTTTCTCAAGGCCTCTTTCAGTTTCAAGAACCTGTGCAGTAGATTTAGCAAACTTTGAGTAGTTTAGCCTCCAACCCTATGACATTCTTCTTAGAAATGAGAGCCATTTTAAACCGACGTGCAAAAGATGATACCATTTGATATTAGATGAACTCTATGTAAATGTACAAGATAACTTCCATGTCACAGTTTTAGTTTGGGGAAATGAAAGACTTTTTAAAAAACACCTGCTAGTGGGATGACTCTATCTGATATGATTCAAAGTTTTCACAATCAGATTGGCATCCAATACAGTAGTATCAGCCAAATCTCTATAGTGACATTTAGAAATTTTATAGCCCTTGGCTGCAAAGAGAAAAAACAAAATCCACAGTTTATGCTGGCTTAATAAATGTATTATTGAGCTTACCTGGACTTGGTTTCTTACCTAAGCAGAATTTAGGACCAGGCTGCAAGAAGACATGTGGAATAAAGCTGAATAGATTCCAAATGTATTGAAAAAAATATGAAAAGAAATTGAAGAGGCACACACAATGTAGTCTTTATGTAATTGGCCCAGTGATATTTCACTGCCATGCGAGAGAATTACTGAAGCACTCTGTCATGCAGGAGTTTCAGCTATCTGAGGAGATTCAGTATCTACCATAGCAGTGTGCAATGGTGCTTGCATTCCCTTTTAATTATGGAGAAGGTGTACATGTTTCTTTCAATCTGTGCTGGTTCCTGAAAGACCTCATTATGACTGTCCCAAGGTCTTTCTTCTTTAACAAAGAATATTTACTGAAATCTTTCCTTGTCTATACAGGCTATAGTCAAACCATTGCAATGATGTCCTAGTGTGCACATTTGTGTGGATGTAATTTTTATTAAATGAATTTTAACAAGATAAAAATACTAATTTTAGAGAAGAAATAAAGGAAAACAATGAACAGATAAAGAAAAAAAGATTATAAAGAGCTGCCTTCTAACATTAACAGTGGTTATAAATGAATTTATATTTTACCCTCTTTTTCTTAAGGTTACATCATAATTTCCTTCTTTCCAATCACACTTTTTCTAATCACAAGTTCATTTTTTTCTTTCTTCAGCAAAAAGTCCATAGGGGGTTTCCAATCATTAATAAATGTGGTTATTGTTCTTTTGCTATAATCAAACATGTCAATGTGGCATTATCTGTTAATTCTACATCTTTACCAACCATTCCTCCATTGTGGATGTTTTATTTTTGTGCATATAATAGCCTTGCAGCAGTTATCATGTACAACTGGGTTTTTTTTTTTTTAAAAAAAAGCATGGGGCCCAAAGGTTGCAAAGGCCCTCTTTACTCAAGAGTAGTACCACTCTTGATAATTTTAGTATCATAAAGAGATAGAAGCCATCTCAGCTGTAGGCCTCCAGCTATGGAAAAACTCCCCCCCCCCCAAGATACCAGCATAGCAAGTTTTATTCATTCAAATTTTACCCAGGTATTTTACTCTGATTTTTGTGCGCTTACTCTGTGGTTTTATCATGGTGGTGTGATTTTCCTGTTTTAATTACTTTATCCTTACCTCATCTGTACAATATGTTGATAACTGAAAGGTTGAGTATTTTAAAGCTGTGATAATAAATATTAAACAAGCATCAAAAGACAGTCTTTGCTTGAACCTGTAATTCTACAATGCTAAATAAAGAAGCAACCTTGCAGGAAGTCCTGTGCTGGTATGTTTTGATTCCTAGGTGTTCACAGCTTCGTCCAAATGATGCTTTAGGTCTAACCTTGGCAGAATGAGGTTGGATTCAATTAAGCTGATGCAATTTCTTTTCTCTCTCTCTCTCTCTCTTTTTTTTTTTTTTTTTGTCTTTCTGAGGATGAGCATCTTCTACTCCTCCAAATGTGGCTGAATTAAAATTCCCCTCATTCTCCCATAAATCAGGATTCATTATCACGAAAGCTGCAACATTGCCTAGTTTTGCTGCATTGGGTTCTACTGCGCTACTTATTGTTTTTGGAAGAAGCCTTGAGACAGGCAAGCCACACCAGTCTCCAAACAAATCATTAAAAGCTATAATCAAAACAGCAAGATGTTCTAGATTAGGTTTGACTGAGCTATGCTGATGCTCAACAATTGACTTTATGGGACTAGAAAAAGATACCATAGTTGAACCAAAGGGTTATGTGATGTGCAGTGTGCTGTGCAGTTAAGACGTTGGATCATGAGCAGGTTCTAGTTGACTGTAATCCATGGAAGGTCACTGGGTGATTTTAGGCCAGTCATTCTCTCTAGGCCTAACCTATCTCGGTACTGTTATGGGAAAAAAAGTGGAACAGGGAGGGCTATTGTGCACTACTTTAAACTCCTGAAGCAATTTTTTTTTTTAAATGAAGCACATTGATAAATGTTCCAGTACTCTAAACAGATTAGCAGTTCAGGAAGTAGCAGTACAATATTTGACTAAACACTTTAATCTTGAAAGCTAAGCGGGACCGGATTTGCCAAACAATTGGATAGGAGACTGCCAGGGAATATTAAGGCTTATGCTGGATTAGAAGTCAAAAGACTTCCTGGAAGACAGTAAAGCCAAATGGATCCATAATGTTGCCAAGAAAGATACCTTGGTGCACTCATCATGCTTTTACCTTTACCTTGAACAGACAGGTAAAATTGACCTGATATTAACCAATCACCTTAACTCCAGGTTTCTACTCATCGGAATCAATTGTAATCTGTTAACATTTTCATCAAGGAACTCTCTTCTAATTCATTAAAACATTCTGTGTTTTGGAGCTTTTAAGAATAATACTCATGGGAAAGTACTATGTTATCTTTCTTGCCTCCTTCGCCAGGAACATTCTGACGAAGATATTATTTCTGTGAAATAGTCAAAATGTTAAACTAGCCAGGCTATGGGGTTGCGGACAGAGTCTCTTAGGTCTGCAGTTCCAAAACAGAGATGGGAAAGAAAGGCAATTGTGATTGTATGTGGAACTTATCAAAGCTTCCTCTCAAATGGACTTGGATCAAGAAACCTGACTCCCTTCTTTGGGGGGAGAGAAAGGCTGGCCTGGAGGCCTTTGGGAAGGTTTTCTTGAACTCTTGTTTAATTGTACACCACAGTAGTTCATCAGGATTGTTGATGCTAGCCAGACCCCCTTCTAGCGGTACTTCAGAAGATTGAGTGATGGCACTGAGGAAATTATACTGCAGAGCAATATGCTGACTGGGTGTTGCTAATTAGAGATAATTTTAATTCACTGTCTTCTCCAAGTGAATTAGTGCACGACAATGAGAAAGCTTTCACTGCTGTTCGAAATTATTACTTTTTTTTAAAAGAAAACAATGTGTGCATCACATCATATGCCAACATTGTGGGGGTCTGAGGATGCTTTCATAAGAAACTAACACCAATAGAATTATGTAGTCTAGTAAAGAGGTTCTTAGATTATGGGAAGACTTTTAAAAGACATTACTCAGTTGTTTCATAGATTAGCACTGGAAGTTATATTTCCCCTCCTTTATTCAAATTCAGATATCAGCCGAAAGGTAAAGGTTGGGGTTTGGGTATTTGGTTTCTTCCAACTGACAATTGTATTTGCTCCTGTCTGCTGGTTCCTCAAAATTTCAGAGGCTGTTATAGTAGAAATGGATATTGTCCTGCTAAAGAAAACTTCCTCTTCTTATTCTTTGGGTGACAAAGTATTAGTTACTAGAGAACTGTTGCGTTTAAGCTGCTTTTGCAAGAACTTGTAAGAAAAAGACCCACCTCTACTCCAGTCTTTTAATCTATCTTGTTTCATCTTATATCTCCATTTTGTGATGTCATTATTTAACCAAGCATTCCTGAACTTTGTGTAGTCCAGATACACTAAAATGCACCCCCTATCATTGTTGGCCTGCATGCATATATGTGCAAAAGGAGAGTCCCGTCTAATGAGTGTACAATGGATGTAACAAAGGACATTCTGCAGGTTCCATGTTCGATATATTTTTAAATGACATATGAAAGATTGAATTTGGGGGCATAAACTTGGGACAAACACCTTAATAATTAGTGCAGGATAAGAGGACCATACTGTGTATCTGTGCAAATAAAAAGGATCTGGGGTGCCTTGATGAATCACAAGTGAACATCAGTAACAATGAGATGCAACTGCAAAAAAAAGTAAACTGACTCATAGACTGCACTAACTGAAATAAGACATCAAGATCAAGAGTGGTGGGACAAGAAACAAAAGCTTTAAATGTCAATGAAGTAAAATTCAGTTGGACATCAGGAAAAAAAGCTTTGCCAACTGTTTAACAATGGATGAATAAAACATTCAACAATGCTCAACAAGAGAAACCAATTGCCTTAGGAAGTATTGGGCTCCCTTTTGTTAGAGATGTTCCAAATAGCTTCTTCTGGGAAAACTCTCCTAGTGGGTTCCTGTGCTAGGCAAGGGATTCAACTATAGAATCTCCCACATCCATTCCAACCTTTACAATCTAGAATTCTAAGAAACAAGAACATAATCCAAAAACATCTAGTTGGAAATAGGTTCCACTGAAAATAAGAGGTCTTAATTTCCCTCCTCTCCAATATACAGTACGTGAATCTTAACCTCGAAAACCTTATGCAAGTAGAGAAATGGGTGTTGCTATAAGTAGAATAATTTTCCACACTCCTTAAAAGTGGCTAAAAAAACCAGAGACAAGTATAGGATACTTGAAATTTGTCAGAATTCCTCCCTGGTTCCAAGCTGTAAGTGAATTATTGAACATCATCTTGTCTTCCTACCAGCCCCTTTTTAACATGGGGGGGGGGGGAATGGTTGTGTGGAAAGTCCAGAAGAGGGTTGGGAATGGCTGCACCCGGAGGGTCTATAGATAAAAGGCGTCTCAGTCCCTTTACTATACCTTGAACCCAGGGTGAACTTTTATTTAGCCATTAATGAGCCAAAATTAATTGTTCACAATTACATTATTTTTGTGCTGCTATTTGAAAATAATTTCAGCCAGACATGACAATATTTCTCAGAGGTCAGATGCCTGTAAAATACTGCATTTATCAGACTACTCCAAAGTCAGAATACTCTTGAGCATTACAAAATTTCTGCCCATGAGACTTGTTTGGGATATGAAGATAAAATGAACATAGTTTACCTGGAATGGACATGTGAACACAAAGAGCAATATTAAAAACATTCATCAAAAATATAAAACACAGCTATTACAAATAATTTAAAAGCATTTTCGCCCACCAAATGGTGCAGAATTGCCTATCTTATAAATAGAAAAAAGGAAATAGCAGTTTGCAAGCTGGATTTCTTGCTTGGTTAACCAGATTTTGGTTTTTTTAAAGGGTTCTTTGGTTTACAAGTGCTTTTCGGTGAAAGTTCAACTATTCAATTCAGCAGTTTCATTCAATCTGAAGAAATCTAGCAACTTCCATCATCCTTCTTTGCTTTTCTTCATTAATTTCCTGCATCAGCACAATCAAATCACAATCCAAGTTATTAAATCTTGTTTGTATTCCATGGTTATGCTCTAGAACAGGAAAAAAAGAGAGAAAATCAATGGAATAAAAGATAGCAAATATTTCTCAACAAAATAAACAATCATTTTTTTTCCTCACCAAAATCCAATACATGCCTATTGTATTTCCTTAGTTTCGGAACAGGTTGCATATAAGGCTTTCTCCTTAATTTATTTAGGGTTTAAATGAGATGACCTCTTAAAAATAGTATCAGTAAAGCAGCAGTTACTTTTCTGATCAGTTACTTACACAGTGAGTAAGAGCTATTTTCTCAGCATCATGAAGTGGTGGAAACGTATTTAGGTTTGACTGATGACTTTTACTGATCAAATTTGGCCTGCAGCTTAGAGATTCTTGATTGAGAGACTTCCCAATAGCAAAGTACTTTGGGAGTACTTTTTTCCAATCTGGTATGTTCCATTTGTGTTGGCACTCAAACTGACCAATGCATAAAAACCAATGCTGGGAATTGAGAGGTGGGGGTGGGGGGTGATGTTATGGCCTTAGGACATCTGGAAGGCATCTGACTGGAGAAGGCACTATTGTACTTGAAATTGATGAAACTCTGTGACACACCTGCTGCAAAGCACCTGAATTTCCACAGGCTTCTCAAATGACAGGGCAAGCCACATTCAGAGATACACAAAGGCACAACAAGCTTTCAGAAATAAAGGATCAAAGCATAATAGCCTACAGGGATCTCCAAAAGAACTTTCAACCCTAAGGATGATTGCTAAGATGTGTGTTTCACAATGTTCCATTAGTCTTTAATAAGCACCTTAGAACTGAATAAATGTATTTTAGAAATAAGTGTTAGGTTCTCTGTGAAACTTTATCACTTTACACTTATATCCCCTAAGAAGTCTTGCTCAAAGAGTCTATAACGTTGCTTAAATGTTAGCAGTTGGAAGATCTTTCTACCTTTGTGCACCTCCATTTTAATTGCATTATATTTTAATAAAATCAAGAAAAATGCTAAGCCAGAAGTATTTACCATAAGTAGCATTAATGGGGTTTTTAAAAAATTATCCTGCATCCCTTATTACAAGAACAATGACATCAGATCATTCTTCCTTAGTGGTTAAAGTTACAATTACTGATATAGTTTGTATCAATGAATCCCCCACTAGCACGATTGATTGGTTAAGAGGTTGATCTGTTATTGATTTAAGGTTGCTGCATTTCTGGCTACTTCTATAGATCACTTCTTCTTGTTGTTGTGCCATATCTGTTATCTGACGTTGGCGATCATGTTTTTATCAGCAGTGCACGAAAAAATGATGCTGAGTTTTGTCCAAACCAGTCCCTTAAATTTTGAAGCCACAATGTTTTTCTTCTGCCTGGACTTCGTTTGCCTTCAATCTTTTCCTGGAGGATTAAATGGAGTATGCTGTATTTTTCTGGGTGTCGCATCACATGTTCGAAATATTCTAATTTTCGTTTTAGACAGATCACTGCCTCCTAGCAAAGTTGCTAATTGCAACATTGGTGACTTCATCCTGCAGTTCCATATGCATTCCTAGAACTAGATGCTATACGTGTTGCCCATTACTCTAGTTCAGTGGTGGCGAACCTATGGCACGGGTGCCAGAGGCGGCACTCAGAGCCCTCTCTGTGGGCATGCGCGCCGTCGCCCCAGTTCTATAAAACCTGGGGTTTTATAAAACCTTTTCGCTTTAGGCCTCCACCGCCGTGTGCAAAAAAAAAAAAAAAGGTTCAATCAATCAGTCAATTTCAACTTCTCGAGGGAAAAAAAAAGATCTTGCAAAGTTGGAATTGATTGATTGAACTTTTTAGTCCCACCCAGTCTGCTGTTACCACCGCAATGGGCCACGCCCACCCAATGGGCCACACTCACCTAATGGGCCACACCCACCTGTCACCCGATGATGCATAAGAGGGTTTTGGGTTGCAGTTTGGGCACTCGGTCTCTAAAAGGTTCGCCATCACTGCTCTAGTTACTCTAAGAGACAGAAAGAGAACACATTTCCTGAAGAAGTTAGAACTACTTCAGTGGCTGCTTGTAGTCCATTTCCATCCTGCTTCCCTTGTATTAGCAAAGCATTTCCTCTCCAGGTGACCTTTAAATTTGTTAAAACTAAGGCTGTGCACCCATTACAACTGCTTAAAGCAGCATCTTTTCCTGCAAACATGCAGCCTTGGTAGAGCAGTGCAAATCTGGGGAAAGATGTAGTTGGTTTAGAAAGTTGCTAATATCAACTCCAAAGCATCCTTTTATTTTGTCTTCAGATCTGAAGCAATGCAGAGCCCTCACTATGACGACTAGGAATTTTAAACACAGTAATCTTGAAAAATTGGAAGTGCATGTATATAACACTATATTTGCACATTTCCATGTTTGTCAGAACACGGCTTGCACATGGTAAAAATGCTACTTTCAGAAGTGATTACAACAGTGGGCTATAAGGCTGCACTACAAGATCATTTTTAAAAAACAGCAGGAAGGTTACGAGCAATTCTTCCCTTGAAAAAAACACTAATACGTGATCCTGCAGCTTGGATCCTCAATGTTAAGCTAAGTTTGCCCATCATACTAAACCATGGTTTACAAACGTCAGTGGTGAAGTAAAATCAAACATGTTAATTAAATCAATCTGAAATTCTATCTCTCCAATAATTTGCTTTTTAAGTGGATTTATCATCTTACATTTGCAGAAAAGACAAACGATGTTTTTTCTTAGTTTCCTCTTTGAAGGATAGCAGTCTAAAATTCAGAGTCATCTTGCTCACAGATAAATTACTGTGTATCTCAGTTGAGGTGTGAACCGAACCAGCTTTAACACCTTATGTAAAAACAGCCACTGCGATTTGTTAACCATGATTTACCTAGCATTTTGTTCCACACTCTGTACAGAGACTAGCCCAATTCATTAGCAAACACACTAGGCTTGCAGCTCACTTGGATAACAATGTCCATTCCGTCTAGGCAAGAAGCCAGCTACGAGAAGCCCCTTTTTGCAAAGACGCCTTTCAGTTACGTTTCTTCTCTGCTCTCTTAAGGAACCGAAACACTCAACCTTCTTGACTCAAAGAAAAGCCGACGGCTGGCAAGAGAATAAAGGAGCGACGGGAGGGGGGGGGGTTTCGCATAATTGAAAAGGAATCATAATTGAAGAGGAATCAATCGTCATGCCGCCAACCTTTCGAATCTTTTCCGGACGCTCGTCCGCAGCCCTTTGGGAACCATCTACGATTCTACGTCCTCTCACCTGGGCTAGGCTGGCCCGCGGGACTGGCCGGGCGCGGGGCTCAGGGCGCCCGAGCCAAGCGCCGGTCGCGACTGCCCGCCGCCGCCTGCTCGACGGCCTCCTGCCGGCTCTTGAAGTCCTGGATGGCGCGCTTGTTCTGGAAGTCGATCAGCGCCATGGTGATGGAGGCGTTCCAGCAGCTCTCGCCCGGGCACCGAAAGTCGATCTCCTTGCGGTCCGTGGTGACGATGGTGAAGTAGACGTACTTGCCGGTGCGCTCCACGCAGTCCACCTTCTGGATGGAGCCGAAGCGCAGCTCCTTGGCGCGGGCCCTGCCGCCGCCGCCGCCGCCGCCCTCGGGCGAGAAGAGGCTCAGGCTCTCCTTGCTCAGCACCACCTGCTTCTTCTTCCACAGCTGGAAGAGGCTGTCGCTGCGCTTCTCCAGCTCGCCCTCGCGGATCACCTCCGACGCCGGCCCGCCCGACGGCCCTTTCATTCTGCCCGCGCCCGCCGCCCGCGCCCGGCCCGCTCTCACCGCTCCTGCCGCCGCAGCACCACTCGGCGAGAACGACGCCGGCTCGCCCGCTCTGTTGTGTCGGGTGCCGGTGCTGCGCGTCATGCTTACTGCGCGAAGAGCTCCCTTTATGGTCTCGGTCGGCGTCTCCACCTTCTCTTCAGCCTCTCCGCCCACGCGGTCGCCCGATTCCCTGGTGCCAGACGGGGCTCCTCCCTCCATTCTCAGACCGCGTTCTTTAACCCACGCTACGGATGGCGCCCCCTTGGGGAGATTTGGCCCGGCGAGGCGGCGGGTTAAAAAAAGGAAATGAAAGGCACTGCGAGATTTGCGATGATCGGCGCTAAAAGGAAGGACGAAAATTTGACGGAAAGATCGAATGTGAATTTCCGATTTTTTTCCTCACGAGTACGGACAACTGCCCTACAGCCTGGCAACCAAATACACGAGCTACATTTACTCAAGAGTCTTACTTTCGAGGCGAAATGAATCGAGTTACTTTTGCAGGTGCTGAAGTTATTATGGCGGCGCATTCATGCGTGCAAGAAACCATCAGTGCAATTACCAAAGGTTCGGAGTTCAGAATGCAAGATGGGAAGAGCTTTATCTTGTTATTTTTTTTATTAAGGAAGTATATAACAAAGAAACGACATTAAAGTCACACTACAACAAAAAGTTCAGAAAAGAGCAACTAACATGATCAAAGGCCTGGAGACTAAAACATATGAAGAACGGCTGCAGGACTTGGGTTTGGCTAGTTTAAAGAAAAGAAGAAATAGGGGTGATATGATAGCAGTATATGAGTGTTTGAGAGGCTGCCACAAAGAAGAAGGGGTCAACCTATTCTACAAAGCACCAAAGGGCAAGACAAGAAACAATGATTGGAAACTGATCAAAGAGAGGAACAACCTGGAATTAAGGAGAAATTTCCTAACAGTAAGGACAATTAACCAGTGGAACAGCTTGCCTCCAGAAATTGTGAGCACTCTATCACTGGAGGTTTTTAAGAAGAGACTAGACAGTCACTTGTCTGAGATAGTATAAGTTCTCCTGCTTGAGCAGGGGGTTGGACAAGAAGACCTCCAAGGTCCCTTCCAGGTTCTGTTCTATTCTATTCTATTCTATTCTATTCTATTCTACTCTACTCTACTCTACTCTACTCTACTCTACTCTACTCTATTCTCAATTAAAAAGGCCGCCAGAAGAGAAAGAACCAGAACTTTGTATCTCCTTCGACACCCAAAGTGATAAAAGGAAGTAAAGAAGAAGAGGTGTAACAAACACATAATAGATTAGTGATTGGGATGCAGGAAAGAAAGTGGATTGTAATGGGATACCCAGCTCCTGATTTATGCATAGTTCTTGGTTGATACAGAATGAACTTAGCTGGTCTTGGAGAGCTGAGCACAGTGAGCCTTGTGGGACAGGACTTGATCTGCAAAAGCCTGAGATACTGCAATTGCCTGCGTTAGACAAGGGTGATGTGAACCCAAGTGAAGAGTTCCTTCTTGCATTACACCGTAATCCAGAAGTCCAACTCACTCCCCAGCAAGAAAGGTCATTAGTTAGGTAAAATGGGCATTATTGTCCGCGTGTGGAAGCATACATTTGTCCATTCACAAAAATGTTCACATATGTTTAGGCATATATGTATAAATAGAAATGTTACATTTATTTGAAAACCCCAGTACTTGGAATTCCATTAGTTGCAGACAATAATAAGAAACGAAATAAGCAATAATAGCAGATTACAAAATAATGACAAAATAGCAGAAGTTTGTCAACTGCTAGAAACAGATGAAACAAGCATTAAGACAAAAACCACACAGGAAAAATGAATTCACTAGGTCAGGGGTAGGCAACCTTGGCTCTTTTATGACTCGTGGACTTCAACTCCCAGAATTCCTGAGCCAGCATAGCACTAGGTGATACCAGGGAGATAGCTTAGCTGCATTGGTCACAAATGCCAGATATACTTGAGAGGTAGCAAATATTTCCATTCTGTTTGAATCCTATATGAAAATGAACATCCTCCATGTCATTCACATGAGAATATCACTTTTGAATCATCTGTGAATATAACTCATTTCAATTTTTAAAATAGTTTCTCAGATGAATGAATGGCTGTTCCAAGAGACTAAGCATCTGGAGGGCAGCAAATCAGGAATGCAAGCCCTTGTATTTTGAGGGGGCCTTAATCCCAACAAAGCTTTAATATACAAAAAATAAATTCGATGTCCCTCCGTGTCTTTTAATGAAGTATTTCCATCTGGTTTAAACCATCTGCGCCTATTGCAGTCATTGCCCATGTTGTCTGTAGATGATGGGACCCGTGTCAACGTTCCTGGGATAGAAGCCATTTCTTTTCTCTAGGAAACTTGAAGCGCCTATAATTTGTTGCTCAGTAATGTTAATCAAATCATGCCTCCTTTTTTCCTCTGATATCACCCTCCAAATGCAAATTTGAATTTGCCCAAAGCATGTTCTAGATGTTACCTTGATGAAATACAAATGTGAGAAATATTAGGTAAAATGTAAACTGTGCTTCCTACTTAGGCTGAGTCACAATGGCAGTGTTCACATAATATGCTAAGCATTGCTTAGAAGGCAAAAGACTCTATTCAGACAGACGTTTCTTTGGCAGGCTTAGAAAAGTGGTTTATCCTTGCCAGCGTGTGGGATGTTTTTCCAACTTTCCAGTCTAGCCAGTAATCCTGGAATTCCCAGCTGATCTGACTTTCCTTCCAATGACTGATCTAATTTCATCTTGCTTAGCTTTTGAAACCAGCCAAACTTGATCACTTATCGATTCTGGTGCTACTAACCCATGCTTCACTGAAAGAAAAAATACATTATTGACTTGATTCATATTATATATACTAAATTATAAATTAGAATTACAGAGGCTGAATATGATGAGTGAAACCGGCCAATGTGGTTTGTGGACTTGGTGTGTGTTCATTATATGAACTTATCCATGGTGGTTTGTGAATTGTGGTTTGTGACTTTGGACAAATATCTGCATTCCATTCATTTTTAAAATATTTCAACTATTGTCTTGAATTGGGCCCGGTGCCCTTTTATACGAGGGCGATTCAGTATTTGCGAGTGTCTGTCATTGATAACCAACTGGAGGTTTATTTCCCAATTGCCCTCGTATTTGGACTGTATTTATCTAAAGGCAGGGCCCCAAGCTATTGGTGACATGAAGAGTGGCAAAGGTTATTAATGATTACTTTAAAAAAAAGGTAAACATTTGGCAACCTTCAGTAACTGGGGCTACCGGAGAACACACAACACACATACCAGAAGCTCTTGAGACAATCACTTTAGTTACTTTAGTTCTCTCCGAGGAGGCTGGGCCATTAGATGAATGGCTGTGGGAAAGCAGCAGAAGGGAAGAGTTTGTTTCCTGTTTGGCAAATCCAAAAGCTCCAGGCAAAGGAAAGAAACAAGAAGTTGCATGAGCAATACCTAGAGTGAGAGTGAGTAAATATATTTGCAGGAACATTTGTTTGCCCATATTATGCCTTACATGTGTATATTTATATGTGAGTTATCGACTCAACATAGCCATTTCCTGAATATATGCAGGCACACAGGAATGGCCTTTCCCAAAATTTTCCTGTAATAACTCCTGTTATTTTTTTGTTGATATTTTCTGAATAAGCAATTCTAAAAACAAGAAAAAATGCACCTAATTAATCAGCAATGCAAATATTTATAAACTTAATAAGTAAATAAATCTCAGGCTTCTGCACCAGCTGCAGTTGAAAGCATCACCTTTTTTTTGCAAGACTAGGAATAGCAATACATTCTCTGAATTCCTATTTGTACGGCTTTTATCTAATTTCATGAGATAAAAAACTAATGCAAAAGCTCAAGATGGAAGTGGAAATTACTCTGTTTAAATGGTGTGTCACATCAGTGATGAGAAAATCAGCAAAGCATAACAAGTCACTGTAGAACCAAACTAAAAATGTTAATTATTGATGTATTCCAAAGACCACAGAATAAAATCTGTCTGGGATTAGAAGGTCTTTCTGCTTATTAAAAGACAGGTAAAGAGGAAGCCCAGTGAACTTCTAATATGGCCAATGACTATTTAATTGTTATTCATAAAAAAATTCAAAAAAACTAGTTACATACCAAAGGTGCTTTTTCAAAAGGCAACTGGACTTTGTTTTTCCTTGAAAAACTTCCTTTGTTTTTCTGAGTCAGAACTGAAAAAGCTTCTTGGATTAGAAGCGAAACATCCTCAAGGAAAAACAAAGTCCAGTTGCCTTTTGAAAAAGCATCTTTGGGACAACCATGATCTGAATGACTGAGAATCTCCAGAGATAGTTACGTACCAGTTCATTCCAGATTAACATCAGTATGATTTTATTGGAATGACTGTATGTCAAGTCATTGTCAAATCTTAGAGCCCACGTAGATTTTCTCCATGAATGATTTTATTAGAGAACCAAATCTCCGTGCAAAAAAAATTGATGTCATATGTTATGAAGAAACCATTCTATTGTGTAATGATAAAATCCAGACATCATTTCCCAAGTGCCTCCTGAAATTAAACAAAGTGGGTATTTGTTTGATAAATCCATAAGCTGATTTCCTTCGGCTTCAGTCCTTATGAAAAAAACAAGGATTTTTGTAACATTTGGACAAAGGAAGTGGTAAATGTTTAATTATCTAGACTGTGGGAAATTCCTCTTTACTTCAGTAGAGCAGGCATTAACTAATACTGCTAAATAATGTCGTCTTGTGTACTAATATTTATCTGATTGGCATTCCTTTCCTCTAAGCAATTTTTAAATGCTTCTAAATTATTCTTACAAAACCATACAAATATTTGGGTGGTGAGAAATAAGCCGTTTCCAGTAAGTAGAAAGTTCATATTATTGATTTACAACCTAATTAATAATAAACACAGTTGCTGATGATTTTACCCTGCTTATAGTTTTACAGCTTTCAATTTATTTTTGTATTAAACTTTATTCATTGAATCACTCTGGGAATACAATTAGTGATTATAGTTATCACTATAGTGAATAGTTATAATTATTAATAAATACATACTGTACATACTAATAAAGTAATTTAGGAAGAGTTAATTAAAAAAATTTAAATTGTGCAGAAATGGATATTGACATTGGAAATGAAAAAGAAAGAAGATTCAGTGTACTTTAGAACATGGGATACCTTTTATCAATGGTTAGAGAAATGAGGTAGAGAGAAAGGAATTTAACATATATTAGTAAGTTAAATCAATTTTTAGCATACTTGACCATTTCACTGACCCAAAGCCTCCCGTCAGCTTGCAAACATTTTGCGTGGAGATGGGAATTTTCTGGGGACTGTAATCTCACGGCCTCAAGTCACACGCTATTACGGCACCCAGGTGCTTTCAGTCTCAGCGCCCAAAGAGTTTGCAAGCTGGCCGGACACTGGGAGCAATGCAATCAACTTGTGTGGCAGAGGTTGGAGAGGAAACAGCTCACTAGATCTTCCCAAGATAAGTGGCAGGATGGGGGGGGGGTTTAAGTACAGTAATTGTGGGGAGCATGAGGAATCTTAGTGGGTTGGGGAAGGCTTTGGATGGTCTTAAGCAGGTAGCCTATTCCATCACTAGCCTCCCCCCAATGGCCTTCCCCACCCTGAGATACCTCGTGCATTTAATGAGCCATGCATTTGATTAGCAAATGCTTGGGCGAAAGCAGGGGCTGATGATGTTCAAGGTATGCCATTCGCTTTTACAAATCCTCAAATTATGAATGGAATGGGCAGGCTCCATTACATTCATAACTCAAGGACTACCTGTATAGGTAGTCTGTTTCCTTTTTTTTGTTTTTTCCCCTGGGCTGCTGCAGTGCATTTGTGTTGTCTGATTAATGTAACAGCTTCTTTTGTGGGAGATTGGGCTGTTACTTTGGTAATGGAATACTTGATTAGTATGGATTATTTTTCAATAAACTTGTGTCTATTTGCTGTCATTTGAAAAAAAAAGTATAAATTTATATTGGACCTTTCCATAGCCTGCACATTCAGCAAAATGAATTAGTAGAAGTTCTCTGTTTGGTTAAACTGTTCAGATGATGAACTTCTGGCAAGGTTGTATGAACTCCATGGAAACAGACTGCATGCTCCACAGATAACAGTCTGTGTTCAATCAGGTGTAACCAAGATATAAATCATAATTAGAGCATAATATCTTACACATGTTAACACTTGCTTTTCAACCAGGCTGTGTCTGCCACATTGTAATCCCTCAAACTTTGGTGATGATGCTGATATCACAAAAACAATAGGAAAAGTCTAAAACATAGTTCTTTTACAATTGTCCAAATTTTGAGAAACATGTTCATACCATGATCTCATCCCTCCTTGGTCAGCCTAATCAGGTGTTAGAAGGGGTAAAATATGTGGCACTGAGGGCAAAAATCAAATCTTTTCTTAATGGTGGAGGATATTTGTCTTGGGCAAATAATTCTTTCTCTATTTTCTCTACCTCGCGAGGTATAGAAAAGATTTTGATGTTGCTGTGAACTCTTTGGAAAAAAGATGAGATACATTAAAAATACTTTTTGACCATACTCTTAACGTTAGGAAAAGCTAAGTTCTGTTTATACAGGTAGTCCTTGACTTACACCCACAACTGAGCCCAAAATTTCTGTTACTAAGCGAGACATTTGTGAAGTGAATTTTGAACCATTTTATGACCCGCTTTTAAGTGAATCACTGAAATTGTTAAAATAGTAACAGGGTTTTAAGTGAATCTGGCTTCCCCATTGACTTTGCTTACCAGAATGTTCCAAAAGGTGAATTGCATGACCTGGACACTGCAACCGTCATAAATATAAGTCAATTGTGATTTTTTTATCACGACCATGGGGATGCTTCAGTGGTCTTAAGTATGAAAAAAAGGCCACAAGTCACTTTTTTCAGTGTTTTTGTAACTTCAAATAGTCACTAAATGAACGTTGTAAGTTGAAGACTACCTATATTCAGTCCCTAGCTTTATTATCCAGACATATGTCCTCTGAATCTTGAAGGACACTTTCACTTTGGAGGAACATGAGGTAAAAATAGTTTGCAGCTACTGTGACAATGTGAAAGCACTCATTAGGAGAGCAGAACACTGAAAACTCCAGAAACCCTTTGGGGTCTTAATGATGTTGGGAAAGAGGTTCATTGCCTTTAGAAAAGCAAACAAGTGGATGTCTTTACTAGACATGAAGGTAGCCACCTTGAAATGGTTTCATGTGTTCTTTAAAATCAGCCATTGTTTTTGAGGCAAAGCTAAAACAAAGACTGATCATCGAAAAGCCCTTGTCCACATGAATCGTTCCACAAGGCAACCCATGAGATTGAGATCGCAGAATCTGGAACACAACACTTGGCTCTGCCCCTAAAAATGTAATGCCTTCACAACAGGGGTCACACTGTCTTTCGAAGGCAAAGGTATGTGTTGTGTTTGGTGGCAGCAGCTGCGACAAGGGTGTGAAGCAGACATGCCACCAGCATTGGGGCAGGCAGATGAGTGAATGGAGTGACAGCTGAATCCAGAGCTGCACAGGCCTGGACAGGCAGGCAGCAGCCCCACCCATCTTTTCCCACAGCAAGGGAGACAGCCTCTCTTTTTATGCAGAGAAAAAGGGTGTCAGTTTGTCACTGTTTCCTCCTCAGCTGACTCAACCAGTCGATTTGGGACGTGGGAAGCCACTGGAGTCTCCTTGTGTTCAAACAGGGTGTTCAATGTTTAAAAAGAAGAAGAAGAACCAAAATACGGTGTTCATGAAGAAACTGGATTAAGGGCAAAACGCTTTTTAATTGTGAAGATCATGGCTCCCTCCCTTGCCCGGCCAGTTCCAATATGTCATAATGAAGAGGCAGTTGCTGAGTTTAGATGGCTTTTGAAAAAAATTAATAGGAAAGAACTGCAACCTGCACCCACAGAGCAGGAGCAGGTGTTGCCTTTGCTTGGAGCCTCCAGGCTAAGGCTGGGGTGGGCTGGTAACAGCACCTGTGCAATTTCCCTCTCTGCCGTCCCAGAATGCTCTGCGGATGCAGTCATGTTGCTGCCCAAATGACAAAGAGTTGGAGCCTTGTAAAACTGTGGCTTAGGCAAATGTCAACTCGGCCACTGTATTCAAAATCAGTCTCACCGATTCTGGTGAAGTTTGCTTAGAATTACATTAAATATGGTGATGAGCGTATCTGTTACAGGTACTCCAATCTTACAATTGTAATTCAGTAATTGAACCCACAGTTTTGGTCGTAAGAAATTGTTGTTTGCTATGGGATGTTTTTTGCCAGAAGCCAGAAGGAAATGCTGGTTTCTAGAAAGAAAAAAAATCATAGTCACATGACCATAGGATCTGTCAACTACTATAAATTCAGGCCAGTTGCTGAGTGGCCAAAATGCAGTCACATGGCTGTGGGGGAGGGGAGGACAGATGTTGGACCTTTGAAGCCAGGTTGTAAACAGCTTTTGTATATCCATCATGACTTTGGACAGTCGTTAAGTGACTGCTGTAAGTTGAGGACTATTCAGTGTATTCAGTAAGGTAGCAATTTTTGCTAAAGAATTCCCTGGGAGCCAGTGATTTTAAATAGAGGAGAACAGAATGGGGTCGTGATTGAAGAAAGTCTTCACTCATCAATTCCTCCCTCCATGATAGTGGAATACAATTAGTCATAACAAAAATATGCAATATAGGCTACTGTTTGCAGACAAAGGTAGGCCATTGAAAGAAAAAAAAATTTTTTTTCTAATTATATGATCAATTATGTGCCATGTAGCTTTAGATGTTGTGGTACATAGCACATAGTACATAGAAGTAGATGTTGAGACTTTAGAAAGAGTGCAGAGAAAAGCAACAAAGATGATTGGGGGACTGGAGGCTAAAACATATGAAGAATGGTTGCAGGAACTAGTCTAATGAAAAGAAGGACTAGGGGTGACATGATAGCAGTTTTCTAATATCTGGATACGCTGGATCATGGAGAAAGCTAGGGAGTTCCAGAAAAACATCTACTTCTGCTTCATTGACTATGCAAAAGCCTTTGATTGTGTGGATCACAACAAATTGTGGCAAGTTCTTAAAGAGATGGGAGTACCAGACCATCTCATTTGTCTCCTGAGAAACCTATATGCGGGTCAAGAAGCAACAGTGAGAACCGAACACGGAACCACTGATTGGTTCAAAATTGGAAAAGGAGTCCGGCAAGGCTGTATACTGTCACCCTGCCTATTTAACTTATATGCAGAGCACATCATGAGAAAGGCAGGGCTAGATGAATCAAAAGTTGGAATTAAGATTGCCGGGAGAAATATCAACAACCTAAGATATGCAGATGATACCACTCTAATGGCAGAAAGTGAAGAGGAACTAAAGAGCCTCTTGATGCGGGTGAAGAAGGAGAGAGCAAAAGTTGGCTTGAAACTCAACATTAAGAAAACCAAAATCATGGCATCCGGCCCTCTCAATTCCTGGCAAATAGATGGGGAAGAAATGGAGGTAGTGACAGATTTTATTTTTCTGGGCTCCAAGATCACCTCAGATGGGGACTGCAGCCAAGAAATTAAAAGACACTTGCTCCTGGGGAGGAAAGCTATGGCAAATCTAAACAGCATTCTAAAAAGCAGAGACATCACCCTGCCAACAAAAGTGCGTATAGTCCAGGCCATGGTTTTCCCAGTTGCAATGTATGGCTGTGAAAGTTGGACCATAAGAAAGGCTGAGCGCAAAAGAATTGAGGCCTTTGAACTATGGTGCTGGAGAAGACTCCTGCGAGTCCCTTGGACTACAAGGCGTTCAAACCGGTCAGTCCTAGAAGAGATCAACCCCGACTGCTCTTTAGAAGGCCAGATCCTGAAGTTGAAACTCAAGTACTTTGGCCACCTAATGAGAAGGAAGGATTCACTGGAGAAGAGCCTAATGCTGGGAAAGATTGAGGGCAATAGAAGAAGGGGACGACAGAGAATGAGATGGCTGGATAGAGTCACTGAAGCAGTAGGTGTGAACTTAAATGGACTCCAGAAGATGGTAGAGGACAGGAAGACCTGGAGGAACATTGTCCATGGGGTCGCGACGGGTCGGACACGACTTCGCAATTAACAACAACAATATCTAAGGGGCTGCCACAAAGAAGAGAGGGTCAACCTATTTCCAAAGCACTTGAAGGAAGAACAAGAAACAATGGATGGAAACTAATCAAGGAGAGAATCAACACAGAATTAAAGAGAAATTTCCTAACAGTTAGAAGCAATTAATCAGTGGAACATCTTGCCTTCAAAAGCTCCATCACTGGAGGTTTTTAAGAAGAGATTAGACAGCAGTTTGTCCGAAATGGTATAGGGTCTCCTGCTTGAGTAGGGGGTTGGACTACAAGATCTCCAAGTTTCCTTCCAATTCAATTATTCTGTATTCTATTCTGTATTTTTAAGTGCCTTTAAAAAAAGAAGAAACAGGGAACTGCCAGGCTGCCAAGCAAGTACTAAAATCCAGCATCCTCTTTACTGCTGAGTACTTTTGGGGATGTAAAGTTTGAGGAAAAGACAAATATTTTCTGATAGTGAAGAGCTGAAAAGTAAAATAAGTTCAGTAGCTGCATGGCCTCAGCCAATAAATATTGCTTTGGACTCACAACGTATTTATGCCCTTGTTCAGAGCACAAAGACTTTGATTGTGAAAGTAAATTCCTGATGGGAACAAATGGGATGACTTTATGACTAACAGCTCAGTTTCAAGAATTATTGCAGTAGGTCTGCTGTAAAATTGATGTGAGTCATTCAACATATTGTGACATGGCAGGGAATGTTGCTTCTCCATTGCATAAAAACAGGATTCTGGACTATGCTAAAAGTAGCTAAACTTTTCCTTTAATGGTGCTGAGAATGGGCTATGTAATTGCTCCAACGGGGACATGTGCAGAGATCTGCATATTCTGGCTTTTGTTTGGAAATTCTGCAAGTATAATTTTGATACACTCCTTACTTGCAGGTGGGCAATCAAAGCTTCTGCAATTTGATATAATTGCTACTAAACTGTAAATTGGAATTATCAAATAATGCAGAGGGTAATTGTGTGAGTTTTCAGCCTGGTGCTTCCTTCAAGACCAAATATGTCCTTCACTTGAAAAAATCCCCCCCCCTTTGATAAAAGAGGTTCTTACTATCATTGCAAAAGCAGATTATAATACCACAACTTTGGGGGAGGGGATTGTCTCAGCCAATCACCACATGGAAGAAGCCATGGTCTATGGCTAGAAAAACTTTTCATTCAAGGGTAGGGATACTAATAAATTATATCTAATCCCAATATATTTGGTTTTCTTGTGCTGTCCTATAGGTTGCTGACCTTAATATCTGCCTTTGGCCACCCAAAGGACAAGGTGGGGCAAATGTTAACAAGTCCATGCCATCATACTCAATTGACACAACTTCCATACTTGGATCATAACATAGGCATGGTTATATCATCTCACCTATCCTGCCATTTGAGTCTCATCGCAGTTTTCTGCAGGTGCTGTTGGTCTTTTCCAACCCAACAAAGGGAAAACATGGAGAAGACTGATGTAGAATAGAATGAGAAGAAAAAGAATATTCTACCCCCAGGCTTCTATACAATAATTAAACTCATTACCATATTCTGAAACTCGTGGCTAAGTTACTTTAAAAAAATCAATTTTGCTTTCATGCATTTCTGTATGACTGGAATGTCTTATTCAGTCAGTATGCTTAGATTATAAGTATAGGCAAAGTTTGGGATAATGTGGCCATCAAAGCAGCATAGCGTTAGATGTGTCTGGATGTATCTGCCATGATGACTCTCAATCTTGACATCTCACTAAGGTTCAGGGGTTGCCACAAAGAAGAGGGAGTCAAGCTATTCTCCAAAGCACCCGAAGGGAGGACAAGAAGCAATGGATGAAAACTAATCAAGGAGAGAAGTAACCTAGAACTAGGGAGAAATTTCATGACAGTTAGAACAATTAACCAGTGGAACAACCTGCCTCCAGAAATTGTGAATTCTCCAACACTGGAAGAAGAGATTGGACAATCATTTGTCTGAAATGGTATAGATTCCTGCCTTAGCAGGGGGTTGAATTAGAAGACCTCCAAGGTCCTATTCTATTCTATTCTATTCTATTCTATTCTATTCTATTCTATTCTATTCTATTCTATTCTATTCTATTCCATTCCATTCCATTCCATTCTACATAGCATTGTCTACCAACCAACCAACTCAAAACAGCTATTGGATTGCAAATTCTTTAGAAAAATCTTTAGAGAGTTCTCAAGTGAGCAACCACCTGGCTGGACAATGTTCAGAATAAAAATCTACAACAGATGATTGACTGAGTGGCATTCCTTCATTTTGGCTCCCTAAGGTAGGGCCAGAGGTTAAACTGCAATTGAAGCAGAGGAAATAATGACTCATTAGAGATAAGAAGCCAGTATCCGCCTCTCATCAAGTTGCCTGAAGAGATAAGGAAAGGTGAGATTGGAAGTCCCCTTAACATTCCAGGCAAATGTGTTCAGAGTGACATCTTTCATTTTCAGAAGTGGTAATTGCAACTTTTCTATTTTGGTAACTGATTGGAAGCAAAATTAGACATCTTTCAAGCTGAATCTTGTTAATGGACTTTGGGGTTAAATGAACTGCCAGTGGATAGAATGAAGGAAATTCGAATCTTGACAGATGATAATGTTCCTGATAGTATTGTAGAAAAATCCTGTTTCAGGAAGGGCATGGCTGGTGTTCAAAAGCACTTATCTAAACCTTCTAAAGGTCTCTCGGTGTACTGAAGTGGCCCTGAAAAAACATATTATGTGTGAACAGAGAGCTCCACCCTTGCATACCATCAATGCCAGTGATTCTTTGCATGTGTTCATGCTGCCAATGTAGTAGCCATTTAAACATATAAGAACTCTAATTATATATTTAAGTAATTGTGATCTGCAGACACCTCATGAAAAGAACTAAGGGGCTAGAATCCTCTCCAAAAAGTATTTATTTGTGTACTTACCTGTCATTGCCTTTGATCTACCTGTGATTTACTTTTTTCACTTTTAATTCTAATAGAACAAGATGGAAGCATTTCAATCAAAATACTGATTTTCAGCCTTCTGCCCCCAATGAACCCAGAGATGTTCCAAGTAGGTAAAGATGATACCTAGCTGTACCAGTGATTGTCTTTTGAATTTATGGGAACTGTAATCCTACAGATCTGGAAGATTTATTCTCTCACTGTGTGAATAAGCTTTAAAGCACTGGGGCCTATCTATTTTTGATTGTTCAAAAATAACATTTATCCACAATATTAAATTTATTGTACATTTAAATTTATTGTAAATTTAGTGTGGTGAAACCTCCTCCCATTGGCTCAAGAGAGTCAATTTTTTTTTAATGTAGTAAGCCAGCTGAAAGCAGAGCTGAGCCACCACACTTAGCCTGCTAGTCAACCGTTCTATGGCTAATGGTGCAGTGGTAGCAAAAAAACAGGAAAAGCTGGTTCTTAAACATTTACCATCACACACTGTAACATACCCTTCTGCAGCCAAATATACAAGGCTATAACTTTATCATCATAGACCATCATCGGGTATGATGGTTACACTGATGGTGATTACAATCTAATATACATGGATTACCATTATAAGCATAAGCTAAGTTTGGGCCATCATTAAGATTTGCTGTCATGTTCTGAACCAATATAGGGAATTACCATCTGTCTCCATAGATCATATGGGGTTTCTTTATAAATATTCAGCAATGAAAGAAAGGTGTTCTGAAGATGTACCATACGATCTTTTGTCTATATGGAATCAAGGACAGAAATTTGGTCCTTAAAACCACTGAGATTAAGAATGGAGCAATTATTGGTTCGTAAATTCTGCCAAAATCGTTCCTTTTCCAGTTGTAGTTTTGTGGGGCACATTGAAAAGACAGATAACAGCCTACTATAGATTTAATGAAGACTGGTTACTCACAAAGAATCAGAGTATGTTACTAAAGGAATCCTTCACTAAAGCTGGCAAAGTGGAATAGAGTTCATCACCCCATTCCAGGTTAGAGTATTTGTCCTGGTAGCCAATATTTGCCTACTTTGCTTAGAGACTCAGGCAATACAGTTTTTGAATATATCTCTTGTTAGGTTCTTTGACTGAAGATGTCCTAGTTTGTAAGAATATAAGAAGTACCCAGCATCCTATGAAGCTCACATCCTTTATCATTGGGTTGATCAGGTAGTCACCACCAAATTTTCTATGGTTTTATATATTTAGAGTTTTTCACAGGTAAAGCACAGTTTCCTCTACCAATGAAGAATTCCCAACACCAAGGAAGAAATATAACTAATTCCTTTGTCAATAAGGAGCTATAGACTTAAAGATTGCTTTAGGGAAGTGAGAATAAATTCATGCAAGGCTAATAACATAAATCTTTATTTTAAAATGGATTCCTTAAAAATGGCAATTCATAACATAGACAACTATATGTAAAATTGCATCTTTTTATATCAAAATCTCAATATTTGCAACATAAAATTCCAGAGCAATCTCTGCAACACCCAACAACTATAAAATAGATATTTAAATGATAAATTCTTCAGTTCCACCAAACTTACCTGTTTCTTTTCTGATGAACACCTCATTAATGAACATTCTTCACCAACTGTATAATTCCTGGATATTTGCAGTCTTGATCAGCTATAAATGTAAGTCAGCTGAATTTTGATGAGCCCCAGGTAACAATTAATAGACTTTTTTTGCTGTGAGAAAAAAAAAGTTGATGACAACTTCCAAAGAGATGGTAATTCTATATCACCCTTTTATAACTAAGTCCTTTTGCATAAAGCTGTATAAGGCTGGATGATATTTTTGCATGAACAAAAGTAAGCAGCCATGTTAAGTACTTTAATATGTTTTAGTTTTTATTGTTAATGCATACATTTTAAAAAGCGTATTTGCTCTCTCTTATTCTGTGATTTTAATTAGCTAGTTGGAAGGAAAGGAATTTTAATTAATTAGTTGCAGCTGAAGTATATGTCATGAAATACTTTTTTCTGCACAATTTAAATTTTTTTTTACATCAGCGTATTCTGTTTCCAGGGGATCACTTTTTATTTTATGCCATGGGATGACATCCAAATATTCTGTTTTTGTTTCCTTTGATAAAGTTGCCTAATATTTCATAACAAATAATGGGTTTCAAAAAAGTAAAGTTTTTAATCTCTGGATTGAAACTATCATCATAATATATTTGATGCAGACTATAAATATGTCAGATATGAACTTTATTCTTTAAAATCACAGGTTTTGAATTTTGAGGTACTGGAACTGGAAACATCCTTGTTATTCCACTATATAATTATTATTTTCAAATTTTGGTAAAAATGTCTGATGGACCTTTTTAGATTTTTAAAGAAAGCTAATCCTCCATTGGTAAGATTTTGATCAATAGTTCAAATAGTTTTTTTCTAACTAATAAAAAAATCTTGGCAGAAGTGCTACCAAAACTCAGTGCTACATCTCCAGTTTCATTCTGAAATGACAAGACTGAAACAGTCTGAACCACAAATTAGACAATCACAGTGTATATTTTCATATTGTGCATATTTAGTTTCCCCCCAATAATTCATCTTTAACATGAGAGATTGACATTGATATATTAATATAGTTAAGATGTGGGTAAATATTTACTCTGTGTGTGTGTGTGTGTGTGTATGTGTGTGTGTGTGTGTGTTATGTGCATATGAATTGGGGGATGTGTAATATGTATATTCTCAATTGAACCAGTAGAGAACTTCTGTCTTTTTGAACAGGGAGCAAATATTGAAAGCAGAAAGTTGGGAGGAAAACTAGATCTAGACTGCAAAAATCCAGGTAAGTGCTAGAGGGCAGCAAAGAGACCCAGGGCACTCTCTTTGGTGCTTCCTAGCTCATCCATATATTTGCAGTCCTTTTGGGGGGGAATTGGGGGGGGGGGTTCAAGTGTGTCTTGACTCCTGGCAACAATTTTCAGAAGTGATTTGACGTTGCCTCTTCCTATGGCCAAGATAGAATTACTGGCCCAAAATCATCCAGCTGGCTTTGTGCCTAAGGCAAAGCTAGAATTCACGGTTTCCTGGCTTTTAGCCCAGTGCCTTTAACCACTATATATGGTAGCTTCATTGAAGTATCATATTATTTGGAAGCATTCTGAATTTTGGACACATTATTCTAATTAATCTTGGACTAATTGATATGGTAAAGATAGGAGACTTCAACTTTCGGGGAGGGGGGGTTACTATTCATAAGGACAAAATATGTCAAGTATCAGAGACAGTTTGTTTGTAATAACACCCATTAAATAAGAGGGACAGAAAAATGTAACTATACTACTTGTGAATGTTAAACAGGCCATAGTACTAAATGGAACTTTGAGATCGATGGGTTTTGATCAGGCCCAGCACACTTCCTATAGGGTTCTAATTGTATCTGCCAAACTCTACTGGATTATGCCCAAATATGAGGCACATAACTTAGTACAACACAATTTATATTATAGGACCTTAATCTAGGGTAGGGGAAAAGGCCAAATATTTTTTATGAGCAAGATAAGTGTGAATGCTCATGTTGACTTTGTCTTTCTCACATATAGCATGAAAGGAGTCAGTGAAGGGGAGACGAAGGAACCATTTTATACTTTTGGAGAAAGAGATTAGCGGCAGAACTACAGCAGCTATATAGCTATATACTGTAATGCTGACTGGGTTGGAAAAGTTCCTGAAGACATCTTTCACCCTATAATTTCTAAATTGAGTTTTATAAATTTTGTTGAAAACCACACCCTTCATTATGAATTGCTGGAGGATGATTCCAAAAATGGCTCTAGAGCTTCTTCCCAGTTTGTGACTTTTGGTTATTCCCAATAAATGCATTTGTCTGTTCTAATTAGTAGATATAATACACCTGCATGTATTGTTTGAGGTAAACCTACAGAAAAAAAAGTTGTATACACCTTAGGTACACCATGAATACCATTAATTATGTATTTATAATGGCATACATTATAAATCATGTAAACGGTGTGCAAGAAAGCTCTTCCAAATACTTAAGAGCAGATTGCCAACATCACAAAAAATCAGGATAGAGATAATCTCAAAACTGCTCTAATTCCACAAAATCAGCAATTTGAAAATTAAGATGCACTCCTTGTAGAAATGCCCAAGTTCTATAATAATATTCCTCATGTATTACAATTTATTAACCAAAGTCTTATAAAACTTTGAGAATTAAAATACTTATGAGAGTAAAAATGATTGGTTAAGGGCAAAACACAACAACAATACAATAAGTCAGTGGAAAATCAGGGGAAAGTGGAATATCTTTCCTGGATCAGCATACTCTCTCTCACATCTATCTACTTATTTATCTATTTATCAACATGCCTAATCTTCCTACCTATCTCCCATTCTCCCTATAAAAACCACTTTGTGAGGTGGGTTGGGCTGAGGGAGTGACTGGCTCAAAGCCCCCAGCCAGCTTCCATGTCTACGGCAGGATTAGAACTCATATCTCCTGCTTTCTAGCCCAACACCCTCACCATCACACAGACTGGCCGTCTATGGAAGGGGGGGGGGGGAATTCCTATTCCAAATGTAGTATAGAGGATATATTGATGGAGTAGGAAGGAATAACTAACGAGAAGATCACCTAGTCCTAGGTGGTTTTATGAAAAACATTCCAATGTTCAAGAATTACACTGTGTTTGACTTTGTCTTCTTTGAAATATAGCAGGCCAAAGATATATAAGCTGCGGTTCCACGTTTGCCCAGGTCTGCCCAGTAAACTGCCAATGCTTTGCTGGGAGCCCAGTATCTGCTGTAATGTAATGTAATGTAATGCCTAAGAAAATTATGTTCAGAGATATTTGGTTGCTTTAAGTGAGCTGGGTTTTGGCCATAGCAGAATTTCGGCTGAAACAATGGAAAAATATGGGGACAAGCAGGCTATGTTATAAGCATCTACTATTTTTATATGGTAGGATGCTAATCCTGAGCACAATGCATGTAATGACTGATAAGGCATTGGCTTTGATTTCCATTTTTTTGTCTTGTTAGGGTTTGTAGCTGCATGGGATAGCTGTAATACTGGCTGTAAATCCAAAAGTGCTTTTTCAAAGGGCAACTGGACTTAGTTTTTCCTTGAAGACGTTTCGCTTCTCATCCAAGAAGCTTCTTCAATTCTGATGAATGATGGAGGATAGAAGGATTTACATTCCTTGCAGTCATCTGGTCATTAGTACTCTTTCTGAGAGTCCTTGAGGTAAACCTTTGAAATGGTTGTCCCAAAAGTACTTTGAAAAAGCATCTTTGGTACACCATGGCCTGGATGACTGAGAATCTCCATAGACACTCCATAGGCTTTAAACCAGTGGTTCTCAACCTTTTTAATGCCGCGACCCCCCAACTGGTTGTAAGTCGAGGACTACTCAACCGGTTGTAAGTCGAGGACTACTCAACTGGTGCAGCACCGTTTGCAGAATGGGACTTTTGGCGGGCTCAGCAGGGCAGAGACAGCCTGGACAATTCCTACTGGCTTTTGAAAGCCAATAGAATTAGACTCTATTCAAGAGAGTCTATTCTATTGGCTTTCAAAAGCCAATAGAATAAAAGAGAGTAGCACAGTTAAGGAAAAGGGGGAAAAAATGGCGGACTGCGTTGTTTGGCGACCCCCGTGAAATGGTCGTTCAACCCCAAATGGGGTCCCGATCCACAGGTTGAGAACCACTGCTTTAAACTATAGGGTACACATTAAAAAGTTGATTATGCTAAAGCTGACATATCTCAAATTATTGACAAAATACTGTACATTGCAAACTGTCAAGAAAGTGCATAATTTCTACTGGTTACTAATGTTTTCATTTCTTAAATGATTAAGTTAGTATATTTTTCAAAACCCTCAAAAGAAATTGCAATGCGAACTTAGAAAATATGATCACATTTAGAAGATGTGTTCAGAGACTCAGGTAGAAGAAAGAGAGTACAGCTGCTCAAGATGGCTTATCAGTCACTATTAACTCAGCAAATACAAGCTTAAAATGCCATTCATATGTCCAACAGGAAAAAAATTAGGGTCTTTTTGAATGCCTTTTAAAATCTTGTTTTGCTATTCCTTGTTTAGATGATTTTCATAGTCCTTTGGCAGGGGAAAAAAATAAAATATATGCTTGTGAAAGGCACTTTCACACAAGACTTAAGTTGATAATACTTGTATTAGGACAACATGTCATTTGCAAAAGAGTGTGTATGTGCATTTTCATTTCCTAACTTACACACTAATGCAATTTATACTTATGTTACTCAATTAAGTGAGATAATACCTGGGGATCTGCACATTAAGGAAGGAAAGAAGAAGTATACAGTACCGTCTACAGATAATTCCTGCTTTTCTCCCAGCTTTTCTGTTGCTTTTCTGGTATACAGGGATATTTCATAAGATTCAGGGAAGGGAAAGACAATAGAGAGGATGGAGAGATAGGATCCATGAGAGTACTAGAATGTCCTTGGAAAATCTAAGCATTATTATGGGGAACAAATTGAGATGACATTTGTTTGTGGAGTCATCTGTGGTTAAAATTGCTTTAATGTATCAATCCTTCAAGGTAGACCAGAGTAGGAAACCAAGGTTATGAATGCTAATACTACTTTTATTATAAGATTACATTAACAGAATCTTACAAAATGTGTTTTTCCCCACCTACCTTTATCTTTTTGAGAACTAGGGAGGGTCTTATATTCTCAAATTATATTTCTATCCCATACTCAGATTTTTCTTTATGGGACCGTTGCCTTGATTGTGGATGTTCCTCTTGTTCCTCTAGGTTATTCCTTCTGCTCATTATGCAATGTCCTCTAGCTATTTTAGATCTGCAAAACACCAGTATATTAGATTTTTTTTCTTTTTGTTTTTAATTGTGTTGATATATAAATAAAGATTACATATTGAACATATTTAGACAACATGGCGAGTCAAATTCTGGTTTAACAAAGAACAAGTATCTGCCTGCATCTTTTGAGTTTCCTTTTCCTCTGAGTAAGCAAGACTGACCTTGGATTGTCCATTCATTACTTTGGCTTGGCTTGTGAGAACCATGGGCTTTTAATTGCTCAATTGTTCAAAGGAGAATTTTCTGCCAAACAATCTAGGAATGGAACTGTCTATGGTCTGTAAACACTGCCTAGCTAGGGGAGGGAACAGCTACATTTTGTTAGAAAGTCAGAACTGGTTAGAAAGTCAGAACTTTGTTAGAAAGTCAGAACTGGTACCAATAAAGAAAAATAGTTGTAGCTCAGGGTTGGAATGAAGTGTCCTTGGTGCTCTCTGAGCTTGGTTGTTTTCTTGCAGCTGTTTCATCACCCAAACTAGATATCAGTACTGATCATTACCCTTAGTTCGGTTAATGAAATGTCCGCAAGAAAACAAGCAGATTAAAAAAAGCACCAAGGACCACTCAAGGCTTGTTATGTCAAGCAAAATATATTAGACTGCTAAATGTTTTCTTTTGAGGAGAGAAGCATTTTAAAATTGAGTATTAAAATTGAGTATCAGGAGCAGTAGGACTTCCAGCTAACTGAAATTTCCTTGACATACTGAATGAAACAAGAAATGGGACTGGACTGTAGATAAGAAAGAGGGAATAACATTAGAAGATAGACAATTGGTTACTCAGATTAAAAATCAAAGTCCGGCTCATATAAAAAGAATATACAATGTTTTATTAGAGTTAGACTCGGAAACAGAATTGGTTAAAGATTGTATGATTAAATGGGCTCAGAATATACAGGAACCAATCTCATTGGATTTATGGGAGACAATTTGGACAAGAAATGTTAAATTTACACAAGCTCAAAATTTGAGAGAAAATTTTTATAAAATGTTTTATAAATGGCATTTAGATCTTAAAAAACTATCTTGTATGTATTCCAATATACAGCCCAAATGTTGGAGATGTGGCAATAATGATGCGACATACTTTCATATTTGGTGGAATTGTAAAAAAGTAAAGGCTTTTTGGATTATGATCTGGTGGAACATTCAAAAGATTTTTAGAAAAAAGATAAAGTTTACTCCTCAGCTATTTTTACTTGGTATTTTTGTTGACTTAAATGAAAAAGAAACTACTTTGATGTTGAATTTATTAACTGCAGCAAGGTTACTAGTAGGTTTATATTGGAAGAAAGATTCCTTGCCTACTTTAGAAGAATGGATATTTAAAGTATCTAGTTTTGCAGAAATGGCAAAAATTTCTGCTTATTTAAAGGATCATACACAAGAAAGATATATTATTGTATGGGGAAGGTGGATAGATTATATTCAGAAAAAGTATGGAATTAAAAAGTTTCATTTATTTTATGAATGAATATTAAATATTATAGAGAATTGTTTTATAGGTTATGGAGTTAAAGGTTAATTATGATAAAAAAAAATTTTTCTCTCTTTTCTTTTTTCTTTTCTTTTTTTAAATTATTATATTATTAACCCTGTATTCTGCTCTGGGAAGTGAAGGGAGGGGGGTTGGGGGTGGGAGGGAGGGTAAGGGGGTTTTTCTTACTTTAAAATTTTATTGTATTTTTATAAATGTTTGTATGTTAAAAAATAAAAAGATTTCAATAAAAAAAAAGAAAAAAGAAATGGGACACTAACTGACCATAAGAAGGAATTTTAAGTGTCTTTTGAGAGGTTGGCAAAAAGCAACAATTTTCAGTATAAAATGGAAGTTAGGTCAATAAACACTTGCAAATAAATCTCAGTGGCTTGTTGGGTGCCATGGGACTTCCTAAATTTATTTGCTTAATAATGTTCCATGAACATCCGATATTTCTCCCTCTATGTAACTGCAGAAAGAAAGAGAAGTTTTATTCCACAGAGAACACTCACTATCATTTCACTTGGTAACCATAGGTAATGACAGAGAGCATTGTTTTTAATCTTTACTTAGACAATCCACCAATTCATTCTGGTGACAGAGTGCATTTAAAATGTGACCATGCAGCTTTCAAGAGAAAAAGAATCACTAACAAGCCAATGCATGTTTTCTCAAAAGTAGCCTTTGCTAAAATCAGCAGGACTTGCTCCTAAATAAGTACCTGCAGTGTATGTACTTTCAAAAACAATGTTTATAAGATGTACTCTTTGGGAGAGCAGTGTAGCAAGCAAAAGCTACTCTGGATTTGGAAACACTCACTAGGATTGCCAGTGAATTAACTACGTTAATAGATGTCATTTAAAAATTGCTTAGACAGTAATATAAACTATTGTTAGAAGGAGGAGAAAAATAGTTTCTAGAAACTATTTTTTCTGGGCTGAAGGAACCTCTCACATCTACATACTACATCATAAATTCAAACTTCAAACTCTTGGATGGCACATAGAAAAATTGTGCATTGACAAAACTTCAGTCAGTTGCAAAAGGTCACACTGCTTGCATCCACACATATACTGATACAGTACAACATCGTAGGTTCTTGGGAAGAACTCAGTTTGCATGAAGGCCAACACTAGCTAAAGAACTGGCAGTTGTGATTTCACATTGTTGTCAACAGCTGATAATACAAACTACAATAATACTTCTTTAGTGCAAAACAGTTTCTTTCAATCTTTCATTCTGGCCACCAATTGAACAGCGTTCTTCATTTGTCAGAACATGAATATTTGGTTTGATTCAGTGGAATCCATAGGGTAAGGTAAAAAAGACAGTGGGCATAATAAAGCATTCAAAAGTTTGTCTGTGTTTATATATCATATTCGCAATAAAAATAGGTGGTGATTCAACTGCACCATCATTGACATCTTCTCTTTTTTAACCAATTTTATAAAAAAACAACATCCATCGTAGACTTTGTATAGATAAGCTTGGTGAAATATGGGTCTCATTTATACAGAATACAATAGGTTACAAAAAATGTATTAGAAACGTATACATACCTGAATAATATTTGCATTAGACAAGTACATATACAATTGTAACTATTCATTGTTACAATAACATGGTTTGTTTGTCATATTTCTTTTACTTTTTGTTCTTTTTCCTTCTTTGACAGTGTATGTATTTCCATTACTATTTTCTGTTTTGGTTTGGTTTTTTTTCCTTTTGTTATTAATTAAATAAAAATAAATTAAAAAAGAATAACATTCAGCATTCATCGAACCTGATTATCTGAAAGCTACTCTATAAAAGAAATTTAAGCAAGATTAGAAAACCTGGTCCCCCAAATATTATTAAACGGTAAGAAGGCAGAAGACTCCATGCCACTCTTGCCACCCAGATCCCTCATCAACCTTGGCAGTCCTTGACCTCTAGTGACCCCTAAACAGTAAAACAAAATGGCTGTTTATGCTTTTTTGCCCCTATTGACACTTTGGCTGAAACTGGCTAAGCGGTCTTTTACTGATATCAACAACTCAAATAAAACCATATCAAATTCCCTCAAGATATGAAAATCCTTTGCATACACACTAAAGATTCCCTAGATCTGGACCTGTCACCCAAAGCTAACACCTGAACACACAAAAGAGATGAAGATTATTTTATCCTGCAGGATAAAATAATGGCATTTTTCCTCCAGACTGGATTGAGGTTATCCTAGCTCAGCAGCTGGGGGCCAGCAGATCACGTTCGTGCTCTTTACTAATAAAGCTTAAACCTTCCTATAAATAAATCTAGCTTTGATTTTCAATATGTGTCCGCCTTTGATGTCCATCTTCGCTAACCTGTCCGTTTTTCTGTCAAATAAATTTTATAAAGGAAAATATTTGTAGCTCAGGGTTGAAATGAGAGGTCCTTGGTGCTCTCTGAGCTTGCTTGTTTTCTCACAGACATTTCATTACCCAAATTTAGTAATATCATCAGTGCTGGTAAGGAGTGGGCTTTGCTCACATTTTATATTCTAGTGGTTTGCCATGTCATTGTTGAGAGGGTGGTCCTAGAGGTTCTTTGATTGGGCTGGCTTCAAGAAATTGCCAAAGAAGCCAACAGTAAACACCCTAACCAAAGAGCCTCTAAGACTAACCCCACCCACACTGACGTGGCAAGTGTCATGGATTATGAAACTCCAACTCTTTCTATAGGATAATTAAATACAAAAGGAGCAGGATTGAAATTCAGGAGTGAATTTTGACAGCTGTAGCTATTTCCTCCCTTTAGTAAAAGTATCCTTTTTTATCTAACTAGCTTGGGAAGATTCTTGAGTGATTTCAATGCTTGGCATCCTACATGATCTTAATGAGAGGTGACACTTCATTACTTTTAGGGAGTTGGTTTCTAACATCTTAACTAAAGCTTAAACTGATCCATTGATGTAGCTGGGGTGAGACACCATGATCTCATGAATTGGCTGCTTCCACACAATTCATAAAAAACAGCTACACCCAGCACTCCTGTTCTGTTGCTGTAGAAGCTGCCTAAAGAGTCCTTAACCAGCAATTTACATGCACTCAAGACATCTCCCTCTACAATTATCTAAAAGCAATGTTGGTTGTCTGGGATGCAGCTAATTCATTCATCACTTTCTAGCTGTCCAACTGGTAAGACTTCACAGGACTCTTCAGTAATGAGCTCAGTGGTTCAGTACCCCACGTTTACTTTCCTCCCAGGGAGAGTGGGAATCACTAGCACCACTTTTGCACCAGGTAGGAAACTCAGTGTCTGGTTAATGAATTTTGCACAAGAACAGAACATAAATGGTTTTTCCCTGTTTAAGTTCTTGCCTTGAATTCATCTGTTTAAATATCCACAAATTTGTTTATTTTAAAAAAATTGTGTTCCTTTAAGGACAAAATGGAATTTGGATAGGTGAGTAAATTACTCCTTCTGAGTGTGCATTTTCCCAAAGAAAATAGCTGGGCCAGAGCTTTGAGATATTTTAGCATAGTGGAGGCTGATTCAAACAGCAAAAGCACTGAGAAACAAAGACATTAACATCTATATAAAAGTAGCATCTCTACAAAACACGTTCTTAGACCTCTTTGCTCCATTCAAGACAGCCATTGTATTCAACTACTTGCATCATTCTGATCTGATTAACATGTATCTACCAGTCAAATTGTTTGTTATAATGATTAAATGTATACTGTAATTTGCATAAATCTATACAGGTAGTCCTCAACTTATGACTACAATTGAGCACAAAATTTCTATTGCTAAGCAAGACAGTTGTTAAGTGGGTTTTGCCCCATTTTATGACCTTTCTTGCCACAGTTGTTAAGTGAATCACTAGTTGTTAACATGGTTGTTAAATGAAACTGGTTTTCCCACTGATGTATTTGATGCAGACTATAAATACGTCAGATATGAACTTTATTCTTTAAAAATCACAGGTTTTGAATTTTGAAGTACTGGAACTGGAAACATCCTTGTTTTTCTACCATATAATCTATTCATCTATATAAGATTATCTATCTTCTAATCTATAATCTATTCTTTTCAAGTTTTGATGAAAATGTCTGATGGACCTTTTTAGATTTTTAAAGAAAGCCAATCCTCCATTGATAAGATTTTGATCAATAGTTCAAATAGTTTTTTTTTAACTAATAAAAAAATCTTGGCAGAAGTGCTACCAAAACTCAGTGCTACATCTCCAGTTTCATTCTGAAATGACAAGACTGCAACAGTTTGAACCACAAATTAGACAGTCACACTGTATATTTGCATATTGTGCAGATCCAGTCCCCCCCCAAATAATTCATCTTTAATATGAGAGATTGACTTTGATATGTTGAGAATATAGTTAAGTTGTGGGTAAATATTTACTTTGTGTGTGTGTGTGAGAGAGAGAGAGTGTGTGTGTGTGAGAGTGTTATGTGCATATGAGTTGGGGGATGTGTAATAATCTATATATTCACAATTGGACCAGTAGAGATCCTCTGTCTTTTTGAACAGTGAGCAAATATTGGAAGTGAATAGTGGCATGATTGATTTATTTCAAAGATGTAGTCCTCTGAAATCCTACTTGAAACCTTACTTCTTGATTTTAAACTGTGCAACTTATTCCTGCTGCTGAAAAGGTATCCTCTGCTTTTTCTAGATGAGACACATATAAAAGGGAAGGGACTTTCACCATATGGTTGCAGCCACCATCTTAATTTTTTTTACTTCCTTTGCAGGTGCCTATGCTTTTTAGTGTATAGAACTCTCCAATGTTATCATGGGCCTCTCTCATACTTTCAGAACTGGAGGTCCTCTTCCTAAGTAATTCTATAAGATACTGGTATTAACTCAACTGCTCTCTCTCACAGAAACGTCTCCTACTTTTCTATATCTTCCAGTGAAAAAAAATGCTAACAATCCCTCTGTGTGGTATATGTAGAGTGAGTGGAGGTTTAGTGTTGGCATAATTTCAATGGGTCACACAGGCAACTATTAACTGGGTGTAGTCTAGGGAAGCACAACTATTCAGTAATACTAGAACTCCTCAACAAAAGTGTAGCTCTCAAGAAAGAAAGATCTTCTTAACAGGATATCTAGAACTGGGTGTGGGTGAATTTGTTCCTGCAAACTTGACCTTTGTTCAGCCTTGCCCCTGTCTTCATCACGCCTTCTTTATGCAAGGCATTCCGAGGTGCAAAATTAATTCCAAGCTTATCCAAAGGGCTTTGATTGTAATCAAGACTGTTGATGCCTCAGGTAGCTTGGCAAAAGGGAAGAGGGAAACTTAAATTCTAAAATAATACACCTGCCAACTGCTGTTATCTAGCAAAGCTAGTTCTATCAAAATTTCTTTGATAAATAATGACATGTGCTAGACTTAACTGTGATTAATTTTTGATGGATTAGATCACTAATTCTGAATATATAAGTAATATAATGGTGATGTCTACAATAATCTGTGGAGTACAGTATTGACTGTATTCTTAAAAACCCTAAATCAAACTATAGTTTATAAATTATAATGCCTAACCCAAAACCAAACAAACCACACTGTCACAGTGTAATGAATGAACAAAGCCAGCATGTTGAACTGTTGTATCAGTTGTTTGTTTTAGATTAGTAAGTTATGTGAACAGTCTGTTAACTATACCATCAGTTTTGACTTCTAATTGCCTAGAATGGAGATTTTTGATTAAAAGAAATGGAGTGTGATTCTTCCAACTTTCACCATATATTTCTATTCTAGGTTATAAGCATCATAAAACTGCTTCCCCGAACACAAGGATAAATGGGAAGTGGAAAGCAAAACAGAAGTGCCTGTCTCAAATTTCCAGCTCTGTGTTCAGTAATTGTATTAGGGCTTCTTATGTATGGCTACTGTACCCAGTGTTTTAGGATATTTCTGGAAAACGCAGAATAGTTGGAACGAATTCGCCATAATTTATACACTTAAGAAATATAAACTGGTAAATGTAGCACACCTTGATCTAATAAAATACATGCAAACAGATAACTAGATTCTGCTGCTAAGTGGCATGTATCATTGGCATAATTCATTTTATAACTGCAATAGCTATCAAAATGTGTCCTTGAAATATTTTCCTTTGCTTTTAAAACTGATTTTGTTCACACATCATACCAAGTTATGTTTCCTTTAGTCAGGTATGGTTACATGGTCCACTGTTGTCTGGGTTTGCAAACATACATACAGATAACTAGAGTGCATGTATACATAATGGCCTGTGCTGTACTCACATTCATTGTGCGGCAGAAAAAAATTCAGCAGATGTGATTTCTCTCTCTCTCTAAAATGTAAAAGAAAAAAACCAGCTGCTAGTGTTAAAGGAATTAACTGGATTGAATCTTATTTCAAGGATGGACATGGGAACACGATCTCCATTCCATCTGAGACCCCTATTAGAGCATACTTGGGACTCAGTTCTTACCCTTCATTGCCTCTCCAATATTTCTTTCACCATCGGTCACCTGACTGCTCATGAAATGGCAAACTTTGGTCCTGCTTCTGAGATAATAGGAACCTTTGTGAGTTGGGAAATGGCAATCCACGTGGTCTGTGGAAAAAAAGGAAGTTAGTGAGGGACAGTTAATTGGTTTAACTGATTTATTACTAGGCATTATTGAGAGAATGTGAAAGAATGCAGACCAGCCAGTCTCTACCTTTCGCTTTTCTGTAGGGAAAGAATGACATTTATAAGGAAGTTAAATCTTTCTCTTTCAGACACACACCTAGCCCAGCACTGAATCAGTGAGAATCCCAGGGCTGCTGCTGACTCAGAAGCTCCGTGGGCTTGGCAACAGCTGCATTTCCTGAGGCCAGTCATCCTGTGAGCCACAAGTGAGGCAAAGGGGAAAGGAAAGCCCAGAATAAACTTGTGAAAAAGGAACAATAGGCTTGAGAAGAGCAAAAAAACGGTAGGGGACACATGTCAGACAGACATATGCCAGGCTGACCAAATCTTGGATTAGTAGAGAGGAAATGGCGCCAGGTTTGAATATTCCATGTATATGTAACTAGTTGGTGAATTTCACTGTCACTAATGAATGGAGAAATTATTTTCCTTTCCAATTGTTTCTTGCAAATGGATCTTCTGACATTAAAACTATGAACCTATACATATTTAGTCGAGTGTGGCTCCTACTGTACACTGACAGAATTAATTTTAAAAGCTACTGGAAGAAATGGAAGCCCAAGTTTCTGACTGAAAACAACTGTTGCATTGCTAATACACATTTCATCCAAGAGAAAGGGGTGCATAATGAAATAAAACTTGATCCGCTGAACAAGAAGGATGGAAGCAACAAATCAAATTTTGTTCAGTGGGTCAAGTTTTATTTCATTATGCACCCTATTCTCTTGGGTTATGTACATGTGATAAATTGTGTGTAATGGGTTACGTGTACATGATAAGAGGTATAGATAAAAAATAGTACAAATCAAACAGAGGTGAAATTGTCATGTCTGTTCAAGAGTAAAAAGCTGTGATCTTTGCCTCAAAGATCAGAGCAAGTCCTAATGCCTGAAGGAGAATGGAGTCGGTTCTTAAGTTCTGGTCCTTATTTGACACAAAGCTGACCATGCTTTCAGCTGTGAAATATTTAGACAACACTCAGGATCCCACTCCCCATCCTTCACCCATAAGTCACAGTCACACTATACTCTTAATCCATCATCTTACTTGATTCAATATACTGAAACCAAGCAAATGCACTGGGCTTGTAATCAAGTTACACCCCAAAACATACACAAGGCAAGATTAAAACAAACCAAATTAACCTGTAGTATGAATGCACCTGCTGGAACATTTATGCGTCTGATTATGTATGTTAGGTGAACAGGTCAAGAGCTACCTAAGCCACACTAGCAGCTTTTTCCTTCTCTACAGAATTTCTAAGGATTGTAGAAAATCACCTTAAGAAATTGCAGAACAGGAGACACAGGAATAAGAATTATTACTCTGGTTTAAATAAGATAGGATAAAAAGAGAGAAGAGGATGCTATATTTCCAGAAGAAACACAATCATAGGTTATACAGGAAAATGCCTCCCCAAAGTTGCCGCTAGAGGTAGATAGAATTTCCATGACTTGAATACAGGTAGTCCTTGACTTACAACACTTCATTTAGTGATCGTTCAAAGTTACGGCACTGAAAAAAATGACTTATGACAGTTTTTCACACTTACAACCACTGCAGCATCCCCATGGTCACGTGATCAAAATCCAGACACTTGGCAACTGACTCAGTGTTCTGGGATCATGTGATCACCTTTGGTGTCCTTCTGATAAGTCAATAGGAAAGCCAGATTCACTTAACCACCATGTTACTAATTTAATAACTGCACTGATTCACTTAACAACTGTGGCAAGAAAGGTCGTAAAATGGGGCAAAATTCACTTAACAAATGTCTCACTTAGCAACAAAAAATTTGGGCTCAGTTGTGGTCGTTAAGTTGAGGAGTACCTGTAGTTTCGACTTCCCTCCAGGTCGACAATTCTGTGGAAAAAAACTTCGTGTTCTGAATTTTGGCATCTTTGCCACATAATTTTATCAGTGCTTCATGTGAGGACCTAATGATATTTAACGAGAATAATGAAGGCCAAACATTGGGGGCCCAAATCCCAAAGGCTTTTTTTTTTTTTTTTTTAATAACTCAGCGCTGTAAGGAAGTAGCGACCAAAAACTGCTTGGGAGTTTCGGGAAGGGCAAGACCGGCAGAAGGAAAGCCGCCGCAAAACTTCCTTTAATGGGGTGGGCAATCCGAAAGCGAGCGGGGGATGCTTCAGAAACTTCGTTGTCGAGAAGGGAGCGGCAGGAAGCCGAAAAGCCGCCGATTGAGACCGATCCAGCCGCGCCCCACTTCGCGCAGTCTGAAGGCGGCGGGGCTGAGGGGGGAGGCGGGGTGGGCTTTGTTATTCGTGGCTTGACAGGCGAGGGGGCGGCAGGAAGAAAACCCACCAGCATCCAGCCGGCTCGATCTCGTCTAGCCCTGAAAGGCGGAGGCGGTAAGCACGGGGAGGGGCCTCGGCAGGCTCAACCACCATAAATGGCGCCCATCCGGCTCTTCGCCCGCAAAGCAGCACGAGCAGCGGCGGCGCCCGGTCACTGCAGAGCCGGCGTCGTTCCCGCGTGGCGCGGCCGGAGTGGTGCGGCGGCGGCTGCTGCGGCGGCAGGAGCGGCGAGAGCGGGCCGGGCGCGGGCGGCGGGCGCGGGCAGAATGAAAGGGCCGTCGGGCGGGCCGGCGTCGGAGGTGATCCGCGAGGGCGAGCTGGAGAAGCGCAGCGACAGCCTCTTCCAGCTGTGGAAGAAGAAGCAGGTGGTGCTGAGCAAGGAGAGCCTGAGCCTCTTCTCGCCCGAGGGCGGCGGCGGCGGCGGCGGCAGGGCCCGCGCCAAGGAGCTGCGCTTCGGCTCCATCCAGAAGGTGGACTGCGTGGAGCGCACCGGCAAGTACGTCTACTTCACCATCGTCACCACGGACCGCAAGGAGATCGACTTTCGGTGCCCGGGCGAGAGCTGCTGGAACGCCTCCATCACCATGGCGCTGATCGACTTCCAGAACAAGCGCGCCATCCAGGACTTCAAGAGCCGGCAGGAGGCCGTCGAGCAGGCGGCGGCGGGCAGTCGCGACCGGCGCTTGGCTCGGGCGCCCTGAGCCCCGCGCCCGGCCAGCCTAGCCAAGGTGAGCGATCGCCGCTGTTTTGGCCTCTAGGTGTAGGTTGCGCTTCTGATCCTCGCTCTCAACTTCTTTCTTTTAAACAAAGTTAGCAATTCCTATTCTCTTTGAACTTTGGGAAAGCTATGCTAGTATCACTCTCTGCTAGGTCCCGCACCTATTCTGTATTTAAGGACTGCAGAAGTTTGCTCTGCATTGGTCTTGATGCTTGGTCCAGATTTTTGAGAGCTGTATTGTTTTATATTGAATAGAAAGGAAACTGTTAGCAAAGAGGGGAAATTTAACTCAACAGTAGCGAATTGACTAACTATAGCTATACACACACACGAGGTACACAAGAATGAGACACAAAGGGTAATTCTGCGCATGTTCCTAGCTAGAAACCAGCCTGCCTCAAAAGAGTTCATTCATTGCAATAGAGACTGCAACATATCTGGGATTCAAGTGACAGGAACCGGAGGCAGCTGCAGAGGAAGAACAGTTTGAAATCTGCTGTGGTGCAGAATTTCTGTCAAAAGAAGCTGCTTGTTTTTTCCCCTCCAGAACTAGTCCCTGAGTCACTGAAGGAGTAGGGAAAAAATACCCCAGTCTCTGTGCTTCTCAGAGGCTTGCTTTGCTTGGTTTACTGAGGCAATTCCTGAGTAAAGACCTGAAGCCAGGAGATACTGGCCTTCTCAGAATTACTCTGCTGAATACTGCCTTAAATGCAGAACTGAATGTAGAGCAGTGTTTCTCAACCTTGACCATTTTAAGGCACGTGGACTTCAACTCCCAGAATTCCACAGCCAGCAAGGTTGAGAAACACTGATGTAGAGGCAAAATGGTCTTTTTCATGCACTCAGACTGTACCTTTCAAGTAGCAAATATTCCCACATTTTTATCTTTCTAAGGTTTATTTTAAAAATGCGAGAGGAGACATATATAATCGTCTTTGTACAACCTTTCTGCACAGTGCTAGAGTTTTGCACAATTATGCCTAATCATTGGGAGAATTGAAATAATTTCAATAAGTTACTCTCCATTTATTTATTGGAAAGTTTAGCACGACTGTAGCAAGCAGCCTTAATTTCTGTGGGGTTCCATGAAAGCTGTTAAGCCCAAACACAGTATTGGTCGCTACTAAGGAAGTGTGTATGGGATTGCCATATTACTTACCTAGAAGTAATTTTTTTGCGGCTCAGTAATGCTGACTATGAATGAATATGTATTGTGTGATGTCGCACTGCTTGGTTTTCAGATGCAGACCTTTATCCTATTCATAATTTGGAGTAGGGTTGCCGTGCAACTGGTGAATGCATTCTTGAGTGAAAATGAATTTCTAAATACTTTAAAGTCCAGTGCAATATATTGCTTGTGTTTGTCATCAGTCACTGTATTAGTAAACCCTATTCAGACATTAGATTAAAAAAAGGGGGAGAGGTAATCACTTTTTTGCTTTTTCCTGTATCCCTAACCATTTTCTTTTCTTTTTTCCAATAGATTATACATCTGGATAATACATTTGTCTTGGACTGAATCAGGACAGGATACCAATGAAGGAAAACAAAGAAGGATGCTACAATACCTAGATTTTTCCAGGTGTGATCAGATGGCTAAGCAAAGAGTCCAAGCTTCTCCTTAGAGGCATTTATAAACCAAAGAACTTTTTTTTTAAAAAAAGAAAAAGACTTAAGGCAAAGAGTAAGGTTGTACTTCCAATACACCCAATTTTGCATTATTTTTTTTTCTATTTATAAGATGCAAAGAACATGTAGCACCTTCAGGTGTGAAACCATTTAAATTATTTGTAATATCTATATTTGTATTTATTTTGATAAACTTTTGTCTTAAATTGCTTTTAGCATTTAAATACCGGTATGTCCATTCCAAATAAAATGGCTTTTTTTTTTACTGTATTTCTGTTGTATGGTATTTCCTTTATTACAAATGAAAACCTGTGTTCTACCTGCACTTCACTGAGAGCTTACCCAAAAAAGTACAAGTTATTAGCCATTTTGTTTGTATGAATTATAAGATACAATCTGTACCGTATATGCCGGCATATAAGACGACTTCCGGAAGCGCTAAACTCGGCACCAAAGATGGGGGTTGTCTTATACGCCGGAAATACTGGTAGTTTCTGGCGTATAAGATGACGTTCTAGGAAGGCGACTCGGCGATAAAGGCGGGGGTCGTCTTATACGCCGGGTCGCCTAATACGCTGGCATATACGGTATATGTAAATGAGAAGGCATATCCTGGCCAGAAATATAATATTTAAGTAGTGCCGACATTACGTATCTCAATACAAATTTACTAATCCAAAGCAGTGGTAAACAGATGGATTCACTGTTTACTCTCTCAAAAAATTTTCTAGGACTATATTGTTTAAAAAGATCAGAAGATTATCTGTGCCAGAAAAATCAATTCATTATTTCTTCCTAATATTTTTAGTCTACCTAGTCCAGCGTATAACATAAAGATGCATTATATATGTAATGCCTTGCAGTTAGATTCACTTCGCTTGAAAAAAGTTCCTTTTTTTGAGGTTTTGAATCAAATTACATATCAGAAGTATATACAATGGAGAGGTATTTTGAACTAAGGATTGTGTGCTCATCATCTAGATAATTTATGAGTTGTAAGAGAAGCACAATATTTTCCAGCATACATTTTCAAGAAAGAAGTGAAAACTTAAAACCTCGTCCTTCCCATTTTTGTTATAATTTCTATTAACTATGGCTTTAGTTGAGTGATTCTATACACTTCATTTCCTTCCAAATTTGAATTATTAACCATCCTTCCTCAGTTCACTTGAAATTAAACCATTTAAATAGCAACCAATCTTCCTATGGCATTGAGTAATGATACACCATTATGAGGAGAAAAGCACTGTAGGTTCCAGAAAAAAAGGATGCTTATTTCCAAGATATGTACTTGATTGCCTGAAGCAGTTGATCATAAAATTAACTGTGAGGGGGAATGGGAGGAAGATGTGCCCAAAACTTCCTGGGAGGGAAACATGACAAGGCAAATACTTCCTGCCTGCTCCACCAGATATGGCAGAGTGGACATGTTCCAGATACCATCAACAAAAAAGGTGTCATCTGGAAATGTGCTTTTCTGTTATGGTGCCTGCTAACTGGAACAGTCACCTTGAAATATGGACAGCTCCTTTTATATTGACCTTTCAGAAGTTTGTGAAAATCTGGCTCTTTCCTCAGGCTTTGTATGTTGTTAGTGGTTTTGTGATTTTTTTAGTGAGCTTTGATAATGGCTTTTTTGGGGGGAAGGGGGATGGTTTGTCTTGCTTGCCATCCAAGGTTTCTTGGATTAACATATAAATTGGATTCATAAATAAATAAATGATTATCGTGGCAGCCTGAAGTTCTGAGCCACTCCAGGCCTCTTGCTAAGAGAAGGTCTGCTGAAGTCCCCTAACCGTTTAAACTGGAGGAACTCCATTTCCTCCTCCCTCCCCACATAATCAGGTTGAGTAGTCCTTGCAGGGATGGTGGAGTGCAAGAAGGAGAATGGCGCAGGAGAGAAGCCAACTGCCTCTTCTAACCCAGCCACACAGCCAGCAGAGTTGCAAGAAGGCCTTTCTAATTCACGCTGTCTTGCTTTTCAAGTAGTGCTTTTCAAATTCTAAAGCTTAAACAACCTGCCAGCTGCCATTGTATCTGCCCAGGAGCAGTTTCTTCCTTTTTAAATATTCTTCCAAGTTTAGCTCTAGTAAGCAAGAGGAAGCATCAGCTTGTGTTATAAAGAGGCAATTTGAATACATAATTTGTAACATTCAGGCAAGGAGTGACAGGCTTGGAGTGAACTCAAGGCCTCTAATAATAGCATCTACGTTCACAGAATCTTTTGAGGTTGACAATGCTTTAAACATATTTTTTTTAACATCCTTACTTCAAACATGTAAATAGGCCAATATCTCTGCAGTGCAGATGGTTGTAGAATGAAATGGGGATTTTATAGAGAAAACAGGAGATGTATACATACAGGCCAATTCACACAACTTGCTAAGCCATCATGTAATAAGTCAACTCATAAGGTCATAAGTTAGACTTATTCATCTAACCATGATTTAGGAAATCATGGCTTACAATATGTGTAAACTCAAAATGAGGATTGCTTCACTCTATTTAGTGAACTTTTAGTTCTAACTTGGGTGAGATGTGTACTGTACCCAATTAATCATGGAGTACATACTTAATACTGAAATCAACATGGCTTTAAGCCTGTGTTACTGACAATGCCTGCATATATTGTTAATTCTAGTATTATCCAATAGAAATTACCATTTGGGTTCCTATTACAATGTAACAATATAAGTTGTCTCTCATCAAATATCACTAGGAACAAAAGACGGCCAAAAAAACTGGATTATGCTGCAGGCTACAGCAGTATTTGCTAGATAGGAGAGAAAAGGCATTTTATATGTAGCTCTGTGTATCTGTGGTTGCATGTTTTTGTTTCAGAATAGCCAGTCACATGCTTTGTGTTACATCTATTCTGCTATCTTGATGAGAAAGTGCAATTGTGTGAACAAATCTTTCCTTTGTACTTTCTCTAGCCAAAATTCAACTGTCTTAAATCTGTAACAATCACATTAATAGGGGTCTATCATTTTCCAAAGTATGGCATTCTAAACTTATTAATAAAAAACATATTTCTCCAGACATTTTAAACATTTGTGTTTATTGCAAAATGATAAATGCATGTAGGGATTGCAACCTGGCAACCTACTTGATTTTCTGCCTGGAACAAGGGGGTCTTTCTTGCTCTGAACACTAAGAATTGTAAAACATGTCTAGGAAAACACTATTGTTCCCATAGCTGGTTTCTAAGCTACCCTTGGAACCACCTCTGGCAATAGCAAATTAAGGGTTAAACTCACAGTGGACTTTTGCCTGGTCCAACATTACTTTTCTTCTCTTTGGAAATTCCTACCCAACAAATATGATTTTAAAAAACTTAAATGACCAAAAATAAGCTTTGAAATATGACTCTTTTTTGTTCTTTATATCAACAATATCCATGGAATTAGTCACTGAACTATCTCTTCTTTCTGAGGGATCTTCTTCTTTAAGAGATAAAAAAACAAAGATACATTCACCATTAGCTGTAAGTAGCCAAAGGAGGAAACCCCAAATTGTCTATATAGAAATCCTCCTATTGTTGGGCCAAATGTCCGTATCAGTGGAGTAACTGAAGCACTGATTCCCAGCATGGCTCCTATGAGAAACAATGGAAAAATCAGATAGCATAGATCAAAATTCATTTTAAGATCTGCACTCGCTCCAATGGATTAAAAAGATCAGTTTCTTAAGTGTTAAAATACATGCATCTGATTATAAATGGGCTCTCTTCTTAGAATATGGTTGATCTAGTCAGACTGTCTTCCAGTCAACTCTCTTTATTAGTCTACCAGCCCATTACCAGACTAAGCATTTTGGAAACATAATATTTGCAAACACTCTTGGGATTGCCTGGAATCCCAGGAGTCCTCGTGCCCAAACAGTGTTCTAGTTTTGTACATCGATCACGTCACCTGACATATTGTGATGTATTGTGATGTTTTTGCCTTTGCGGAGCCAGGGTGGGCGTGGCCTGCATGTGACGCATCTGGCTCGTGGGCCACCAGTTTGACACCCCTGTACTAAGCGGATACATTACAGCATTCTAGGTTCTTGAGAAGAATATGATGTATATGAAGGCCGACACCAGCTAAAGTACTGGCAGCTGTGATTTCACATTTTTGTTTATATAATAATCACAAAGTACAAAAACCTACAGATAAAAGTGGAACAACTGTGTCAAAAGAAAGTACCAACAGTAACAGGTGCCCTGGGTGCAATTCCAAAATAACTATAGCACCACTTAAATACCATTGGCATTGGCAAAATCACCATCAGTCAATTGCAAAAGGCAGCTTTACTTAGAACAACTTACATCCTGCAACGATACATTTAATACCATCAAACAACAACTGCCTACCCAGGTCCTTGGGAAGGACTCAATAGGTGGATAAAGATGCCAAATCCAGTCTAAACATCCGCTTGACTCTGCAAACCACCATAATAATAATAATAATAATGCCATCACTAGCTCTTTCCCGCAGGATGAGGCAGGGAGCAGAAGGTGAAGTTTGGCCATTACAGCCAATCAGTGTTTGGGAGGTATCTTCTGTGCCATCAGATCTTGGCAATGGGTTCTCAGCCCCTGACCCTTCACCTCTTTTTCTCAGATGACTAGGCAAGTAATATGGGTCAATAGGTTGGGTTCCCACAACACAGCTCAATGGGTGGAGCTAGGTGAATCCTGTGCACTGGTTAAAATTAACCATTCGAGGCTGACAATTTGACCAGTTGACTCTTTTGGTATTTCCCCAACACATTTATTGCTCCACTGGCTCCTTGACAGAGTTCTGTGAACAGGACAATTCTAATGCTGGCCCCATTTAAGGTGTCATGGCTGCAATGAACATCTTGCTCAATAATCAGTATATAAATAAGCTGTTGAATTTACATATTACTGGATTCCTTGGGCAATTGAAATAATGCATAAAAAGTCACTTTTTAAATACAGCATTTGCTTCTTTACCAGCATTACAATAGATTTCCCTCCCCCCCCCCGAAAGTTTATATATATAGTTTTGTTCTACTGATCTCTGTAATAATTTAATATGTGCAAAGACAGCTGAATGTTGCTTTAATTTTGTGGGATTTTAAAGTCCTGGATATCTTATGATAGAGATAGATGATAGATAGATAGATAGATAGATAGATAGATAGATAGATAGATAGATAGATAGATCACCCTGTGATTACGATTTTAATTCCTAGTTTGTTATAATAGCTGGTGACCCTCACTTGAACATAATCCAGAATTATGATTCACTGTACTGAAAGCAAAAGTTTCATATTTCTTCTATCCAGAGTTAGAAAAGGAGAAATACTGTATATAGAAGACTGGACTGCAGCTTCATTCCTAATTGGTGAAACTATGATTTATGTATTAGCTATGCATTATTATGAAGAGTTTCACTTGATTTGAATATAAAGGTCTATTTGATGTACTTTTCTTACTTATGTTTCTTAAATTATCTGGAAATTTTCTTAGCTGGAAGAGTACTATCTGCTTGACAGCAAAACAAGAATGAAAATAATTGCATACCAAGAGTTCATCAAGAGCAGGGGTCTTCAAACTTGACCCTTTTATGACTTGTGGACTTCAACTCCCAGAATTCCTCAACCAGCATGCCTGGCTGAGGAATTCTGGGAGTTGAAGTCCACAAGTCATAAAAGGGCCAAGTTTGAAGACCCCTGATCAAGAGAATCAGTCATTTAATGGGATACTTTCCACTGACAGGGAATGGCAATGGGTGTGAAGGAGGAAATCTACTGGTGATGGAGGTAATGTGCAGTTCCACCCCTGGCCAAAAATGGGTGTTGAAGCTTTTTTTTTAAAAAATAATAATAATTGTATTAGCTTGAGAGTCACTTGCACTGCAGTAATTGCTAGGTATGGATTTAATAAATGTTTAATATTTTTCTCCATTGGCACATGCTGACCCTAGTTTACTTTCTTTGAAGGCCAGCAGTTCTTCACAAGGTTTATTTTTAGAGCTGAAACGATAGGCACTGTGCTAGCTACAAGCTTATGCTCAAGGCTTTTCTGTGCTTCAGTTCAAACCCTCAAACTTAAATATAGCACAAATTCCAAACATATTTTAGCCAGTGACTTGTCATTCCCTATCTAATATCCCCAGGTCCCAGCCCCCTCCTGCTGAAAGATTTGACACATATATCCATAACACATGGGGGTTGATCTGGAAATCCATAGACTATTTTTTTTGTTTTGTTTTTTGTTTTGCAATTTGTATGAGCAGCCAGGCACACAGGCACCCTTTCGTCTATTCCTTTGGGTTCTGAAATCCTGTTTCTAGTATACTCTACTCCTAAGTCTTGTTCCTAGTTTTCTGCTGCTTTTAAGCCAACGTAAGCAGTCCTTCTCAATTGTCAACTCATAATCATCTACGCAAATCAGACTCAGGATAAGCCGCTGAACTGGCTTCCTTCCTTATGTGATTCAGGTTGCCCCTGGGCCAAGGAAGCAAGCTGAGCAGGCTCCTCTCCCTTACAAAAGCTCTTTTGAGAGACAGTCTGGACCAGTTGCAGCTGCCGCTTTCAACCTCCCCACCACCCTTCATTTCAAAAGCTTTGGATAGAACCCAATAAGGAGTGAGTGCAGAGAATGTTCCGGCTATAAACACACTACGCCAGCAATATCAAACTTAATTTCAGCCGTGTTTTTCTTAAAATTTGATGCAGTGAGAACCTTCCCAATATTTACTTAGATAATTAAGTTTAGATTCTTATTTAGTTTCTCTGGACAGTTTATCAACCAGCAAATTATTTCAGACCATCACCATAAAAATCACGTATTACTTCCTTAGGCAACCGCTTAGGAGATTTTTAAATGCTAGAATGTAGTTCTTTAGGTATCGGTTAGGTGCAGGGGTAGGCAACCTTGGCTCTTTTATGACTCGTGGCTGGCTCAGGAATTCTGGGTGTTGAAGTCCACGAGTCATAAAAGAGCCAAGGTTGCCTACCCCTGGTAGGGATTCCTCAGAGAGGAAGCAGCATTCTAAGACAGTGTTTCTCAACATTGACAATTTTAAGGCATGTGGACTTCAACTCCCAGAATTCCACAGCTGGCTGTGGAATTCTGGGAGTTGAAGTCCACATGCCTTAAAATTGTCAAGGTTGAGAAACACTGTTCTATGACAACTAAAGCTCTGAAAATTAGCCCTTCCATGTGTGGCCCATATGCATGATTACTGCCATCAACCCACATATAATCTCAATGACTAGGAAATGGAGTTCTGAAGGATTTCTGATTGGAGTTATCAGCTGAGAAAAGAACATTGAGGTATGAGAGTTGCTTGGCTATGTAATTGAGTGGAGTGGGGTGGGATCTGTCTTGAAGTGCAGTTAGGGATACACATCATTCAAAGTCCAGGCAGAAAGAACTATCCAAAAAAGAACATTCACTAGAAAATTAATCTCAGGAAATGCTGCAAGATTTTACTTCTTCACTAACAATTGGATCATTAAGTATTATGGGTCACTGGCTTCCTTGCAGGAATTTTTTTTTTTTTTTTTTTTGTAACTCCAGCTCTTTCGGCTTGGCAGATATGCAGTTCCAATAAGATGACCTTTTTCTTCTGGATACAATTATGTGAGATCTGCAGCGACTTTGGAACTTGGCATTGCTTCCTGCAGAGCTCTGAAAAGATCCTAGGCAGAGCATGATGTGCCAGACCATTGCCAATGCACATCTTTGGAAAGCAGTGAACCAAAACCAAGAAGCTCGTCCAAAAGGAAACATTAATCAGAAACAGAAAGATGTAAAGCCTTACCTGTGTCGGAAACAGGGACTGATTTGGTCAGGATAATATCGGTAATGACACCAACAATACTGAAGGAAAACACCATGGGGGGCACAATGAGGCAATAATGAAATACATTGGTCATCAGGACCTGTGAGAAAAAAGAGTAGCAGGTCACAAAAAAGAGATGCTGATATTCAGGAAGAGCTTCTTACCAATTTTGCAGGTTCCACAAGTGATTTCAAATCTACTTGTCCCAAAACATATTGGGATAGAGCAGTGGTGGCGAATCTATGGCATGCGTGCCAGAGGCGGCACTCAGAGCCCTCTCTGTGGGCACGCGCACCATGCCCCAGAGATGGCAACCGTCCCTCTTCAACCAGCTGCCTGCTAGCTCGCCAAGGTCCCATGTGCCCGGATGCATCCCAGCATGGCTGGTTTCCCTCCCTCACATCCCATCCCTCCTGGCCTCACGTGCTCTCCTTTTTCTGGGCACGACCCACTGTATTGCCTCCTCAGCTGTCAGCCGGCCGTCCAGCTCAGAGGTGGCTTCTCTGAACTGCTGGTGGCAGGCTGCGGAGCCCCAGAGGGGCTGTGGCTGCTGATGGACACTGTCGGCCCCCATACGCTCACTGGCCTCTGTGTGCGGGGGCCGATGGTGTCAGGCAGCAGTCACCCCGGCCCCTACTCGCCTTGCCCTGTGACAATGGCACCCCCATCCTACCTCACCTTGCCTTGCCTCACCCCGCAGGACGAGCCTCCTGCCCACTGCCCCACCTTCCAGAGATCCCCTGGATCTCCCCCAACCCTGCCCGGCCCCCACAGGTGTCCCTCCTCATGAGCAACATCGAGGTGACCACATCCACCTTGGCCACACCTAGTCTGCCATGACCACAGCCACACCCACCTGGCACCCAGAGATAAATAAGTGGGTTTTGGGTTGCAATTTGGGCACTCGGTCTCTAAAAGGTTCGCCATCACTGGGATAGAGGGACTACAGGCAATCCTCGATTTAACAGTTCATTTAGTGACTGTTCAAAGTTACAACGGCACTGAAAAAGTGACTTATGACTGTTTTTCACCCTCACAACCATTACAGCATCCCCGTGGTCATGTTATCAAGATTCAGACGCTTGGAAACTGACTCATATTTATGACAGTTGTAGCATCCCAGGGTTATGCAATTCCCTTTTGCAACCTTCTGACCAGTAAAGTCAATAGGGAAGCTAGTTTCACTTAACAACTCTGTTACTAACTTAACACCTGCAGTGATTCACTTAACGTGGCAAGAAAAGTCATAAAATGGATCAAAAGTCACTTAACAAATGTCTCATTTAGCAACAGAAATGTTGGGCCCAACTGTAACCATAAACCGAAGACTAGCAGTACTTGGTTCCATTTTATTTGCATAAATGACTGGGGAAGGATGTCGGCGACGAGTTTTCCAAAGAACAGAATACTGATTGCTCAAGAGAAGGCAGCTTCTGAAATAAAGAGACACCTATCAGTTCCTGATGATCTGGAACAAATGGCCATAGATGCTATTAAGAAGCTTAGCTGGTATTTGTTTAGGGCAGTTATTATTAGATTTTTATGACAGGACACATCTATATAGTCTTGTTAGTGGCAGGATATAGCTGAACTGTTTGATGTTTGTTTCTTCACCCCAGGGGACTCTGGGACAGAGCCTAACACCTTTTGGATTTGGCACAATTCAGTTTTTCTCCTTCTTGAACCACCATCAGAGGAGCAGAATGGTTCACTGGTACAACGTCTAGCAGCAACAACTTGCAAATAAGAAGAGCTGGAACGATTATCCATGTCTTAAAGTCCATAGTGATAGTTCCGAGGATTAGTACGTATCATAGACAATATTGGACCACCACATGACTACTGACTTAATAATTATTTTCATAGATGAAGGCTGCTTATGTTAGCAGGGGAACCAATACTGTCAATTTTTAATGGGGCAATGTCTATAGCATCTCCTGCCTCCACTATTGTATAACAATATAGACAAAAATTATTCCCTCTCTTATCTTCACATAATCTCAGCAGAAGTGTCAGCTGATCTGACACAGTTCTTCGGATAGTCACATATTGTGGATGAAACTTGTAATCTTTACAACATGCTGGCTTGATTATTATTACTAACTGCTTGCATTTCCTCTCTTTCCAGCAGATCAACTCCTCTGCTCATTCTTTGTTCTGATTTAATCAGGATCCTTCTAGGATGGACAGTTGATGAGCAGATTAAGACTATTCCTAATGGAAAAGAACTGTTAGTATTTGAAGGTCCCTGCCAAGAGCTTCTAACCTAGAGGATAAATTGCAGCAGAATATTCATTTCTCCAGTCTCCTAGGAGTTGAAGATTGCCACATATAATGGAGACCTTTTAACAGTCCAGGAAGTTTCTACTTTCAATTATCCATAGAGTGACTCATCGTCTAAGATAACTGAATCCCTATGAATTAGGACGCTATGGAGCCCTGAGAGGATGGGTTGGGCCTGTTGAACATCACGTTTTCCGTGACTGATTCAATCATTTACCTTCAAAGTTTGCTGCATCAGCCTGCACTAATGTAGTCTGTATATGAAAAAAATATTCTCCTAACATGACTTTATCTCAAGAAAGGAAGCAGTATATTTAGGTATTTTCTTGATTGTTTTCCAAGATCCTTTTCCAGAATTGTCTTGGGGCTAATCTTTGCAACATGACATTTCCCTAATATGATATGCACAGCAATATCTGCACAGATAATTAACATGAAATCATGCTTGTCCAAATACACGGAACTTAGGATTTGGGAACCAGTTTGGCTTGCTCACTTGCAAGTTAATTGAACTTCAATGAGCTAAAATGTCTCTCAGTTATGCAGATCACTTTGCATATGCAGTACGGCAAGGACAATCTTTTTGTACTACAATACTGTAAAAGAGATGCTTAAAATCTTAATTCCACATAAACACGGGCTCTAGATCTTGGAATGACTTTCTAGGATTTCTTCAGTTTGGGGAGACGTTCAGTGGTAGACACCCTAGCCTAGTTTGTGTGCAGAAAGTCATTAATTCAATCCTTGGCTTTCTGAGTTGAAAGGATCAAGTAGCAGTTGATGGGAAAGGCTTGTCTGTAGAAAGTTATTGGTTTAATCCCTTCAAATAATGTCCTAGAACTTGCATTATTTTCATTTTCTTCACTTTTCATAAAATTCTTCAAAACCTTAAAAGTCACTTTTGTAAATCCACTATAGGGATGTTACCCAGGTTGCACTTTTTGTTTGTATATCCCTTTTAAGTATTAAAACATCAGCTGGTTTCATTCATATATCCAGTGTAACAACTTTTGCCATATCATTGTAGCCTGTCATTTTTAAACCACTTTCGGATCAGTCTCATCCGATAAAACCTGTTCCTCTTCCATAACATCTTTTAAACACAACCTATCTATAATGGCAGATACTTTTAAAATTAACTTCTGGATTCATCGTTCACAAACATCCCTCAATATGTCCAATGTTGAGGTATCATGCTCTGTTCTCTACTGGTAAGTCAAATTCTTTCTTCTCCTTTAATTATAATCTTTAGTTCCTTCTGGTTCCCGCTAGTGTCCAACTTTATCTCATCAAATTACGCTTTTTAAAAAAAAGATTTTAAAACAGTAGCATTCTCTTCTTATTTTGAATTCATCTGGCTCCTTAGTCAGTCTGTACTTTTCCAAAATTAACAGTGTAATCACCCTTTTGCTGATTTTTTTTTTAAAAAAGGGTTTTAAGCCCTTAAACTTACATTTAAAGTTTCTTTCACAAAGAATTCAAGAAGATTCACCTGGTATTGTAAAACTTCTTCCAAAGGTTCTTGATAGCCGAAAAGCAGTTAATAAGCAATTTCCAAAAGGGTTTAAAAAAAGAAGTATGCAAACTCAGGATCCATAAAGGTGCTGATCATGGTTTGGACAAAAAAGGTGGTCCCTCATCTCCCAGAGTTCCTAACTGCTGGAGGCCACTGTCTTGCAGTTTCCTCATGAGGAACAACTGGAGCACTTATGGGTGACCCCAAATTCTCTCCTTGTCTGAAGAGGAATCCCAAAGAGCTGGTCCACTCCCCAGATCTTCATTCCTCCATGATTGTTGGCTCCACTCTTGGAGGAATCATTTTCAGTTCATCATTTCTTTCCTAGAAGCCTTGTTATAGAACAGCTTCCTATTTGCCTTGCTCATAGACAACTTTCAGCAAAATTTTGATCCAGCTTGAAGAACAAATCTTTACAATTAATCTGTGTTATGGCTGGTAAGAATTTTCTGAGACAGAAATATAACTCATGGCTATCATACCAGCTATCTTTTCATTCTGCAGTGTGCAGCAGAGACAAGAGGAATCAAACATGTTGTTGCCATGATAATGCAAAGTCTGATGTTAATGATGACAAAAAATATGGCTGATTGATCACAGAAATAAGGAATCAGGAATCATGGGGAATAAAACAAAAGTCACCATGGCTTTTCTTAAGACTCCGAGAAGCTGTGGGATTGGTGGCAAAATGTTCATAAGAGCTTTCCATCCCTGAAATTTTTTCTCTATTTTAAAAAATTCTTTGAAGTCAATGGCCCAACAAATGAGAGTGTCCCGAGTTTCTTGATTGCACTATTTGAACAAAAAGTCTTTGATCCTAGAAAAAGTTGAGTTGCATATGAGATTCACATTAAAAATAAGTGAAGCTTTGATTGCACCATAGAAGTTGCCATCTTGACTTTTTTGCTCACACCCTGCAGACACCTCTGCTCTCTCTGTGTTAGCTCTTAAAGCTCAGTTTCTTGCTTTGCCTGCCCAACTCCAATCTGTTGCCTTATCTTCTCTTTAGCACTGTAAGAATGCTTTGTAAATAAATACATCTTTTAAATTTCTTGAAGTAATGCTCTGCCTCCAGTCTTCCTTTTCTCTGTATTTGTAAAATACATTGTTCAAGATCTTGGGATGGTGAGAAAAATCCAATATCGGCTCACTAAGCTCAAAGAGAATGCTTGATGTTTTCATTTTACACAATGGCATATTCTCTAGTGCCCCCCAAAATAAATTTGAGTGGTGCCTTTTTAATATTAACTAAAACTTAGTTAACAATTTTAAAACATTCTCAGTTTAGGAGACTTTTGCATGGTTATTCTGTCAGACTAGTTCCTAGGGATGTGACACTTAGGGCCATTCAGAAGTAGTCAAATTATAACATCTAGTACAGGAATCTTCAAACTTGGCCCTTTTATGACTTGTGGACTTCAACTCCCAGAATTCCTCAGCCAGGCACACTGGCTGAGGAATTCTGGAAGTTGAAGTCCACAAGTCATAAAATTGCCAAGTTCGAAGACCCCTTATCTATTATCTCTGAAACCATTGACAATTCTAGCTGGGTCAGTGAGGAGCATCACTGAAGGAATTGCACAACTTTATCTCTGATCTACTCTAACTAGTAACAGCTATTTAAGTTTTCAAATAGAAAATTCTTCCTCTCACCTGTCACCTAATAATTAAATGGAAGTGAGCCTCAACTTTCTGTAGCTTTTCTATTATTGGGCTGTGGCTTCCGATCCAAGACCATCGTTTATTCCTAAAATGCCTCCTCTGAAAAATTATCAGGCTGAACTCTGTCTGGCCCCAGCTTGAGACTTGGGGCATCTTGTTTACTGCTCTCTATTTCACCTCATTTTTTCCCCCCTTCGTCTGTTACCTAAACTTTCGCAGGGCTCCTTTTCAGCACAGCTGGCCTCAGTTAATTTCAGCCCCGCATATTTCGGAGGCCACAGAGGGGAAGTGATTCGATGGGGGCGGTTGAGGGAAGTGTAACTTGAGATCTTTGTTAAATGTCTTCCTTATATAAATCTTTTTTTTATCAGCTAGCTATATCAGCTGCATACTTTGTTCAGGCATGGATGTTCCTGGGGATCAGTTCAAGTTGTATCAAGAGTTTTTTTTTCCTTCAAAGGCAAAGACATTTGCTTATTGGATGCTTAAGCTCAAAGCTTTCAAAAAGTTTTATTTGCAAAGAGGATATCAGCCTCACTTTTCTATCAAGAGTAATTCTGGGAATCTTTTTCTGGCCCCTTTCTTTTAACGTTTATGTGGTCCCTTTCTCACAGTAAGCCTTTTCTCCCAGATGCATCAAAAGTTAGATGCTGGGTGTGTATGTGGCTGTGTGTCTCAATGTTCAGGTGGTTCTCGACTTACCACCACAATTGAGCTCAAAATTTATATGAGACGTTTGTTAAGTGAGTTTTGCCCAATTTTATGACCTTTCTTGACACTGTTGTTAAATGAATCACTTCAGTTATTAAGTTAGTAACACAGTTGTTAAGGGAATCCGGCTTCTCCATTGACTTTGCTTGTCAGAAGGTCACAAAAGGTGAACACATGACCCCCAGGATACTGCAACGGTCATAAATATGAGTCAGTTGCCAAACATTTTCATTTTCATCATATGACCATGGAGATATTGCAACATTCGTTAAGTGTGAAAAACAATCATAAGTCACATTTTTTCAGTGCTGCTGTAACTTTGAACAGTCACTAAATGAACTGTTGTAAGTCAAGGACTATCTGTACTTCTTACTGAACTTTATTTTGTTCTCCAAATTGAAGCTTATTTTGCTCAGATTTTAATATCATGTTGTGATCAGCACTGGTGTTACTGTTAAAAACTAAGAAATCATATAGCAGAAACTCTTGGTCCTAGGTTAGCCTGATGAAAGGGGGGCCCTTTAATTTTAAATATATGAGCCCAAGTGATGAGCCATTTCAGCCAGATGGCATTTGAATTTTTGGAAAACAGCGTATATTTTCACTATTTCATTGATTATTGCTGTCTATATG